>NC_064895.1:28984692-30198442 GCF_929443795.1 Astur gentilis
AAGTAGCAGTAAGGAGGGATCTGGGGATTTACAGTAAGGACAAGACAAGAAAGAGGGAGGTTTGGGGGTGGTGAGAAAGGGAAATGGGGTGAGGGCCTGTGATTGGCACACACCCTAGGAGACAGAAGAAATGGCGGCAGTCAGAGGCTATAGGAAAAAGACAAAATCTAAGAAAAACTGGCTTCATGAGTCCCACTGCTCACAGAACAACTTATTTGACACCTATGTATGATTTCATGCTGGGAACCTCCTTTATATTACCTTTTAAGTAACTCTACAGTTGGCAGCTGCAACTGAACACAGTGAATGCCATCACACCTTTGTGTCCTCGTTTTCTCTACTTGAAATGGTCCCCACTTTGCCTCTTTTCCTAACCCACACCAAATTCCCTCTTCCTCATCCCACTTAACTCGTAAGCATCCATTTCTCACATCCAACATACTGGTGTCTCCAATCTGCTATAAATTACATCGAGTCATTTCAAGCAGGTATGAAGGAGTTTCAGAGCCAGCTAATGCTCGTTTCCATGGCACGCTTCCATGGCCTGAAATAAACCTCAGAAAAACATCCATCACTCCTCAAGGGAACAACAATCTAAGGGGAGGACCCTGAACTTTCATCTTTTCCCTGCTGCAGTCCTTCTGGTAAATCTTTTTTAACCTCTTTCTCCTTCCTTCCACAGGAGACAGTACCAAGGCTGGACCATCTGCACATTTTACAAGTTTCATGGAATGTTTTTAGACCACAATCCTAACCTCAGACACTGCTATCAGATTTCATAGGATTCAGTCACTTTTTAGCCCCAGGGTGCTATAGGTGCTAAATAGATAATATACATCTCTAAGCTACTACGGAACAACTACACAGGAAAGCTCAATTTTTAATCCTGCTGAGACTCTGACTGCTTTCAGCCATCAGGTATCCCATGGCATGCTTCACAAGAGGAAATGTTAATCTGGAATGCTGGCCAAATTCCAATTTAGGTAATTACATTCTGACAATTTACATTCTCCCTGCAGTTTTAAATGGATATGGATTTTTTTTTTTTCTCCTTACTTTATGTCATAAAAGCGGTGGTCTGCTCCTGCTGTTAGAGCAGCTGCCAGGCTTTGCAGCGTAAGTAGCTGCATTTCAGTGGTAGGTGAAGGCATCTCGGTATGGTTAAATAAAGCACTTTGAAGACCCCATGGGCACAAGAAGTATTGTAACTATACACCCTACTGCTGGCCATAAAGCATAGCAAGGACTAGAGCGCGAAGTGAAACACTCAGTGGCAGTATCTATGTTGGAATGGAACGGACACACCGACATACAGACTTTTCCCTCCCAAATGCTGATCCTAATTTGGACCCAGTGCAGCCCCAGCTGGGATCCAAAGAGCAAATACAATGAACTGTCAGCATCCTGCACAGGGGAACCAGATCCTGACAGCAGGAGAAAGGAAGTTTATAAAAGCAGTGAAAGCTTTTGGCAAGATACTGGGATGTTGGAGGACAGTGCCTGGTAGTAAAATGGGGTGAGGAAAAAAATGCCCGTTCCCTTGTTAATGGAGGAACAGTTAGTGTTTCTTATTTTACCTAGCTATTTGAAAGAAAAATCATGAGGCAAGAAACAGGGTGGAAGGTTGTGTTTAAGGTGGAATATTATGGATCACACTTGGAGTATGTTGCGTTGCACTGCCAGACATTTGATTAAGAATAAGCATTCTGGATAAATTAATTAAATGACTGTATTATGCTTTGTTTATAAAACCATACGTAACCACACTATGTTATTTTCTTCACAAGAACCACAATGCCTAAAAGGGTAATTTTCATAGTTCAGCAACAAAGAAGTAAGTTAAGAGAGATTAGGACAGTGGTTACAAATAAACCGTGAGAGACCAGATGGCTTGAAGGATGGGTAGAGAGACATTTAGCTTTCCCTCCTCCCCCAATATCTCCCAGATCATTAGCAACCGAAGCCTGTTACTAGCACTGGGTGAATATTTTTCACAAGCAGTTTGTTGACCAGAATGTGGGTTTCCCCATCCTCAAAACTACCAGCAAACCAATTTCAGTATGACAAGTCACTCCAGGCTTTGGTGGAACTAGACACAGTGTGAGTGGGTGAAGGTAGAGCAGGTTTTCTTCCCTTTGTGTCTATAAAAGCTCCCGGTAATTCTATAATTCTGTGAATCTAGCCCTCACTTCCTTTGCATTTTTATAGTTACCTAAAAAATTAAACGCTTTGAGTCATGCAGAGTCATTTTGTGTGTGTATATCAAGCCTAACCAGGTACATTAACAGCAAGCTGTTACCACCAGCGATGGTGGTAGCCCAAGAACAGAGAGATGTTGCACACAAGCCACTATATGAGTGGCTTCCTGGCAAAGGAGCTACATAACCAACCGAGCTACTTTCTCAATCCTACAGAGTGTATTTGCTCTCCCATCCTCACCTGGACCCTTGCAGGATGTACAATAGAGAGAGTAAACGTGTCTGTACCTGCTATTTTTGCTTCTCTTTTTAGCTAGACTTAGCTCTGCCATTCTAAGAAAAAAAAAAAAAAAAAAAAGATGAGTCACCCAGCATCAAAAAAATTATCTAAACATTTCTATATAAAATGTATCTACAGAAATAATAAAAACCCTCCCATTAAGAGACTTCCATATTGCAATACTCCTGGAAATTTCAGTGACTATTAAGAAAGACGCCATCCAAAGCAGGAAGCAGCAACCCAGCCTGGTGACAGCCAAGCAAAACTCCAAGTGGATCTTGGCGATGACTGAGTAATGGCACAAAATACCAGCGCTGCCTCTTTGCTTAAGGCTCCTTCCCCTTCCAAGCCCTGCTACACTAAGGAATCAGTTGCATTTCTGTAAAATTCCCTTGAATTCCTTGAATATTACAACTAACCATGCATCCCCTTCATCTCAAAGCAGATGCTTTGAGGTTTTCCAGAGATACCCAAGAAAGAAGACACATCCAAATACCTAGACTACCCCCCAAACTCCACCCTGGAACAGATGGCGAGGATATAAATACAGAAGCATCTGGTAACCACTGGTATGAAAAAAGCTGGCAAGCAACAGCTTATTCTGTTCCATGAAATATTCCATAATTTGAACTATATTTAAACAGGAGTTAAAAAGAAACAATCGTTTCATTTGTATATAACATAATCCCCAAACACCTATATATTGTAACTGCAGCATAGCTTGGGCATTACACTATTGTCTACCAAAAGCACTTTTTTTAATTAAGCATTCAGCACTGTCTAAACTTAAAGTGACTGCAAAACAAGCAGTTCAGTAAAGTACGAAAGCATCATTTTAAGCGTGTGCTTTGTTGCACCAGGCTACCAGACTCGAGGCTGCGAGTTTCCCGCACTTCAGCTCACCCTTGAGTCAACGCAATTTGAGGGGCCTTGACAACCTGCCAGATTGCTGAGAGTGCTCAAAAAGACAGAAGACTCAGGGAACGCAGACTCCACTCACAGAGACCTATGTGCTTAAGCCAGCTGTTTCATTTGTCGCCGGGTTCAGTTACCACAATGTAAGCTGGGGATAATTCTTCCTACAATGTAAACTGGGGACAATTCTTCCTACATGACTGTCAGAAAAAGAACCTGTTAGAAATTATAGTCATCATATAGTAAAGAAGGCTGATAAACATGTACACAGGCGGTTAAGAAAAAACCCCCACCCTCAAAGTCCCAAACCAAAGTCAGACCTGAGCACACACACTACCCACAGTTAACCCCAAATCCACTTCCAAAACTCTATTTAAATAATCTTTTGGGACACTGCTCCATGGTGCTTTCTGTGAACTGAGTGAATCATCTGTGTTTGCTAGAAATCCAAAGCGATAGCATGCATAAAACGATCATTCTGGATTAAAGTCACTTTGGGAAAAGACTGTAAAAGGCTGTCTGCTGGGATTGTGTTAGAGGTCCGCTGGAGACCCCACCGTTGGATTTGGATGTGTGCAGAGAGCTTTTAAAAATGACAAGAGAGAGAAAGAAATACTCCTAGGAATTGGCTGATAAGGGAGTCTTAAATTCCAGAATAGAACGAAGAACAAATACTAACAGCAGGGCCCTGTATGTCCGGGATGTAATAGGCAACCGACTTCTTTACAAAATAGGCACTGAGCAAACGAGAGGTGATTCTGCTGTAGACTTTCAGCAAATAGTGAGGATGTTGTAATAAAAAGCTGCTTGTGATCACTCAATTCAAGCCTATTTTCCACAAAATGGTTCAGTTTAAGCAAAATAAAAGCAGGTCTGCAAGGTTTTCAATTTCAAAAAGAAATGTCGAGGTAATTAAGGGAACTAGTTTGTGAAGCTGACAGGCTGAATGGCTGAAAGGCTCCAATGAGAAGGTCTTGAAACCAAAGAAGAAAAACCATCTGCCATTTGCATATTGAATAGAGGAGGCAAATAAGAAGCACACATAGGGAAGCAATGGGAACATGCTGGAGATTGGAGATAGCCATGGTCAAGCCCCCAGACTGAATACAGGTGCCATCTTTCCATTGAGTAACGCACAGAGCGTAGAACACAGGGGCGAAGGCAGGCTAGACTATGAGAAAGCCTGCCTGCAATTTCCCCAGCCAGGGGAAAGTCAACTGCACTGCTCAGTGTGCTCTGTTCCAGGCTGCCGAAAGGTCAAGTCTGCTAGCAAGGACTTCTAACAGGTCTACACAATCCCTCAACTCAAATTCAGAAATCTTCCTAATAGAAGCTTAGAAGTCCTGGAACGAACCTCCTCGTCCCACAGCCCATGTTTGAAAGTGCTGGTGTGCGTGTCTGATGTCCTCATGTAACCACACGGCATCCCACCAATACCACCCTACCTCAACCTGCAGCTCTCCCAAATGGCCAAGACCTCTACGCAGACTATCTCTGCTTAAGGAAGGAGGGCTGGAGATGGCAGTGCTCGGGGAAGCCACAGCTATCAACTGCAGACAAGACTTGAGAACAGAGTCTGAATCAAAACATAAAAGGCATGGAAATACAGAGTGTGAAGTGCACCGTGAGATCACAATTACATTGTGCTAAAATAACTTGGCACCCATCTTAGATAAAATAACCAGTTGCTTTTGACAAAAAGGCAGTCAGTCTTATTTATTGGGATTTTAGCAAAGCGACAAGAAAACTGGGGACTATTAGTAAAGGGGGAAAATGGGGATCGATAAAGAGAACAGTGAAATCAATAATAAACCCTAGCATGCATTAAGTGCTGCAGGTTTTTTAAATCCATCATTACAAAATTAAATAATAATAAATAATTGTGATCATTTTGAGCACAGTCTATGTCAAGGCCTAACTTTACTATAATGTACCAAAATGATTTAAATTAAAAAAAAAAAAAACAACAACATATCTAAGCAGTACAGGCCTGCTGCCAAAATCAGCCACTAAAATAGGGAAACGGTTGCCAGCTGCTGCTTTTTCCCAGTGCAGAAGGGATACTTCCTTCTTTCCGCAGTTCACTCAATTCAGTTACTAGTGCATTAGAAACAGAGGAACCAACTCCAAGCTGAATCATGAAAACATTTCTTAAAATGAAAACCACCTATGTTTTTTCTCATACCTGCAGGATTCTTAAGTGTATTTGCAAAAGCACAGGACCGGAAATCCTGAGTCTGATCCCTTAATACTGAAGTCAACCACATTGCGTAATCCCATTAATACATTTATCAGGCTCCATCTTCATAGTAATCAGGTTTTTAGCCCCTGTTACACAATTCCCATTAGAAGGCTATTCAAGAACCTCCCTTGGTTTGATGCCATTCTGCTCATTTCCAGCCTAAACTTATTCAGAGCCATTTGTTCTTGTGCCAGAATTGTCATTTAACTTAAATAACTCTTCTCCCTCTCTGGTATTTATGCCAGTGTATTTATAGAAAAGGAATATAATTTTTTCTCTGCCTTTTTTTGTCACTGGCTTACCGTCCAGGCTCCTTTAATCGTTTTGTGAACCAGCTTCTCTGTTCTCCAGATCATTTCTAGCAGACACCCTCCCCTGCACCTTTTACAGTTGAAATCAATCTTTCCCCTACATGGACAAGGAACGCATAGTGCATTTTAAACAATGCCTCACTAAAACCTGTTGCAGTGGCATTCACATTTCCTTGTCGCTAGTGGAAATAACTCGGTTGACAAATGTGATCCCGGTACGTATCTTTGTCATTAGGACATCAGAATTATCCTATGATAGATTAATACATTCCAATTCCAATATAGGAAAGCCAGCTTTCTACCAGCGCTTGCATTACAAGAGCTTGCATTTGCTTACAGGCAAATAGTCCTAACGTCATTCATTCTTCTGATGGGATGTCCCATTTTTCCTCTTTTGATGACATCTCCAAATCCCACTAATTTCTGCTACATCATTAGTCAATACATTGATTAACACTGGTCTTGAGACCAGTCCTTGAGGAATGCTATTGCTAACTTGCCTGCCAATCCTTTTTCAACCATCCTACCTTTTCTCCTGTGACTACACAACTTATTGATGCAAAACAGAGAGCAAAATACTTCAATTCTGATTGATGTAAACTGTCTTGCTTTACATTTAGTGTCTGTCTTTTTTTTTTTTTAACAAAAGGCTGACTGTTGCTGGTGGAGAACAACAAAGGCATATTTCTCCATAAATCGGGCCTTTGGCTAAACTGGAAAGCTGTCCTATTTTTACAGTTGGGCATTTGTAAAAATTAATAAGCTATGCAAGTCAACACATTTTATGTTCAAAATGGTAAACAAAGTTTCTTAATTACTAGTCTGACTTTTTAATTGTACTTAGGATTTATGTCACAAATTTAAAAAACAATTAAAATGCAGGAAAATGGCATGTAAAACTTGTAGTTAAATAAAATTAAGCTAAATGTGCTGAATACATAGTTTAAATTAAAACAAACTGTTTTATTGTACAAAGGAATTCTGCAGCCTATAAATAGAACCGATTTCTATCTATTCAGCATGTCTTCAGGTTTTCAGAACTTGAAACAAAATTAATTTCTATTCTCATGCAAAGGAAGAGCTGATGCTCAAGTAAGATCAGTGTGGCAAAAACTACTTAATTAAACATTTTCTTTTAACCAAGATCACTTCTGCAGTTCAGCTGCCCATGCAGCCGTGCCTGTGTTGTTAGCAACGCCTTTTGTTAGGAGCATGAAGGAAGAGCAACATCACCAAGCAAAGGTGAGAAGGGGGAGCAAGACTGCTTCTGCTAATTGTAGTCCTGCGTAAAATGTTTGTGAAAGTATATTCATGGCTCTAGTTTTTGGGCAGACTGAGCTGATGAAGGCTGCACTCATTGCAGTCCTGTGCACTTCGATGGGCAGGGGCAGTTGCATTTGCAGTGTCTATGTTGGCACTTGTGATGGCAAGATTGCAGAGCAAGACAGCTCAAGGAGCTAATCAAAAACTAAGTCTGCCAAAGAAAGTGATTTCTATTCTGTTTTTTCCTAAATGTGAACTGATGCATTCTGTGATGGGTGATGGGTGTGCAAACGCTGGCTTTAATTTGGTTATTACTCATAGATCTCCTTAACAGCAGATTGACTTTGACAACAACCAAGTCAGGAAGACTGTGGTTCTCAGCAGAGATGGATGCAAGCTGCTTGGCACTAGTGGAAAAGGGGACCGTGCACTCACACAACCCCAAGCACACACACTGTCCTCCTCCCATCCCTTCTCTCCCTCCCTATAAATTCATGCCTACACTCAGAAACTCTGCAGAAACACGCAGGCTGACACCACCACATCAGTTTGAAACGTCATCAGATTCAGAACCAGGCAATGAAGCTTTTTATGGTACAAGTGCAGAAAAGCAGAGGTCAGTGAGAGGGGCAAACCAGAGAATAACATGGCAATCACTCCAGTTGGTGTGGGGAGGGATTTGATCTAGTGCAATGCATATGGATCAGAAATTGTTGTCCCAGGAATCGTTACCTCAATCTAAGCCTTAGAAAGTTGCTTCAGCTTCCTTATCAGTAGAGGAACTAATGACATTCTCCAAGTCTTCTTCATTCACCAGTCCTGAAGTTCTTCGAGATCATCCAACAGATGGCAATACTTGTGTTTAATCAACACTAGTATTGGCTCCCAAGAGAGCAAGAACAAACAATAATTTGCCCTTCCAATTACAGCAATGTTCCACTAAAATCACTATGTATGTCGAGTTTTAAATTTAATAAAATTTAAAGATGAAGAAAAATCCTCCCTTTCTCCCACCAGTGACAGAACAATACTACCCTTTGCCTTTTTTTTTTTTTTTTAATTAAAAAATAGGTTGAACTTTAGGACTGTCATTGCACTTGAAGCAGTAGAAGAAGCTGAATAAAGTGCATCATAAAAAGATGCCACTGGGATCAGTTAAAGCTAACAAAATTGAAAACATTTAGAAGGAACTAAGCCAAAAACACAGAACCAGATTTAAACTTGGCGTATGCTATGGCACAAGGCCAGTGGAAGGAGAACTTGCTAGAGGAGTAACGAGAGGGAGGGCTCCCTGCTGCAGCCCACAGATCAGGTATGATGGGCCAGATAATCAAGTGTCATCAGCTGGTGCAGCTGGGATGAGATCAATGAAGCAATGCCTATTTCAACTTGCTGAGGCTCCGTCCTGGCATATCTAAACTCAGCTGTAAAAAATTCTCATCATATTAAGCCATGCCATTAATAAACATTGAGCTGTTATACACCACTTGCCATCTTCAAAGAGCTTTAAAACCAATGACTAATCCTCACAACCACCTCCGTAGGTGCAGGAACTGATTATAAAGATGGGAACAAAGGCGAAATGGTGAAGTTGTTGGCCACAGCTCCTAAAAAGCAATTTTTAAAACCAGCTGAGCACAAGGCAGAAATTCAGGGCTGGCAGTCACATAGTCCCTTCATTAGGCAGAATTTCCCTTGTATTTCTTTGACAGCAGGAAACATCTACAACCTAAAATATTTGCCCCTAAACCTGAAACCTTACACATAAAGTTACTTCTCAAATGGGTGTAAGCCTGATTTTGTATCTTCTCTGCACAGGCAGGGATCAGCAGAGCAGCAGAGGAAGTAAAATGGGTGAAGTGATGGTAGGATGGGGATCAACAGGCAGTTTTGGCCACTAACTTGCATTCCAGCTGATGTGGTTTAACCAAGGAAAGAAACAAAGCAGGTAAGCCTCCTCACTTAGAAGGTCAGTAAATCACAATTCCTAGATTCTCTTCTCCATCTCAGTTTTTCCTCCAGAAAATAAAATTACCTTAACATTTACAAGAAGGCTATGAAACAAATTCAGGTTTATAACAAATTCTTGGAGGAAAGATGATACGGATGTACAGAGCATCTGTGTTCAGCAAAGATCTCCAAAGGAGACTAGAACTGAAAAAATATTTTAACAAAATACCAGAAACAAGAATAAGTCGCTAAGGGGAGAATAAACCTAACACACTTGTGTTTCTAAGCACCTCAGTAATGTTACCAATAAACCCAGATGCATCCTTTCCACAAATGCAGCAACGACAATTGACTCAAATGGATGATACTTCTGTAATGCGCCTATTTGACTCTCAAGCTGAAGCAGATAAAAATTCAAAGATTGGACTTCCTTGGTATTTGTATGTTAATATACACAGCTTTAGGGAAATTGTTGCAACTCAGCCTACAATTCATTCTGTGCAGTCAGTGACATTCAAGTACCTACCAGCAATTTTCATACCACTTGCACTATATCTTACAGGCTGTCATCAATCTGATGCATTATCTTTTTCGAAAAAAAAGTCTGTCATGAGTGCCAGGCAGGCTTCCCCTTGGTTCAGATAGGCAGGAGTGGAGCTGACTCATCCTCTTTTTTTCCCTTTCATCCCGATTTGTATTGTCTCGTTTTCAATTTAGTTTTCCCATGTTACAAAACGAGAAAGGGTCTCGCTGCATATATGTACAATGTGTGTGTGTGTGTGCGCGCGCAAGGCACAGCAAGAGAAAGAATGTGTTTTTAATCTCTAGCTATTCCTCTTGCTAACAGTTCCTTTTGCTTCATCTCCTTGGAGGTATTTTACTATCAAAATCAAATGAATTCTCCTTTTCTCTTGCTTTTGTTGAAAGAAAACAATAGGACTTGTGAGAAACCCAGCTAGGAGAAAACGTTCATGATCTGGAGTCCTTGGGCCTGCTGAAGTCTTCTGCTGTATTTCTACAGAAAGCAGGCAAGCAGCTATACCTCCCCCTGAGCTGAAGGTTTCCCCGGCACCAGCCAGTTTCTACTAGGGCCAGCTTTGCCCAAACTGAGAAGACATTTTACCGCAAATAGAAACCACCATCCATGGGCCTGGGGTCTACCAGGGCAACAAAGGGGCCACACTCTGGCTTCAGTTGATAGATCTCATGACCGAAACAGTTGGAAGATCTCTCCCTCATGGGGACTGTCTAGTATCCACTCACGCAAGCTGGAGCTGCACCTCTCCCTGAGGCTCAGTAAGTACCTGGGCTATCCCTTGTGCCTGACTGCCTGTTTTTCATGAGCTTATGCAACCTTAATTACCCTTGCAGACCTGTATCTCTTTGTCAGGCTTGACTGAAACAGGTTGACAGGTTCAGAAGTTATTGGGGTGGCGCAAACATACATACATAAAGGGTGATAAGAAACCTGGATGAGACTGAGTCTCATTTTGTAAGAAAACAACACGGATGTTGATGGTAAGGGCAAAACAAGGGAGTGTCATCATGGTTCCAAGCAGAGATCCCAAGCAGTGAGCTATCAACAGTGAAGCAACCTAAAGATTTAGGTGTAGCCACCCAGAAAAATCAGTATTTGGATGTACTCAGGAATAGGCAAATGTCTAAAATGCCACATTCAGAAAGAAACCTCTAGCCCAGGTTTTTTCTTCAGGACTAAGGGCTGCATCAGCCAGCACTAGAATGACACTGTCAAGGTCTCAGGGCAGCTGATGCCAGACAGGACCACTCATAGCAGAATCAGAGGTCGCACGAAGCTCCCAAACTGCTTCACCAATGAGTCTGGGGTTGGACCACAGAAACACGGGAAGAAGAGAGCTGAGATGGACCTGAAAAAGCCTATCCCCTTACTCCAGGTTGCACGATGTTTTACTTCAGTCATTTTTTTGCAGATGTCCACCCAAGGTTCTCCAGGATCTCTTCAAACTATGGTTAAGTTAGGCTCAGGTCAGTCACAAACCATGTAGAGGAAAAGCTCTAACTCATTAATCCCTTTAATTCTTTAAACCCTCTCTTTTCACCACCATTGTGATTATGTTTTCCTTTTAACAAGGCTTAGAAAAGTGATGAGAGATATACCACTTGAAGGCTTGCTTTGGCATCAAGATGCAGGAAGCCCTGCAGTCATGAGATTGCTGTGCAGTTTTCATAGTCACAAGGTTGACCTGGACAGCAAGGAAAGAGCACAGAAACCAGCATTCCTACTTCAAGCTCATGCCAAGACGCAAGGATTTGAGAGATTTACATAAATTCAGCAGCAAACACAGCCTATAGTCAGGTAACAACCTACTTTGCACTCAAAAATTATAATTAATGTTATGCATTCCACATTAACAGTCACAGGGTGAGAACTTGTATTTGCGCATGCGATGGTTGCTTGTAAAAAAGCTACCAAACAGTGTCCCTACCTTCCTCTCCCACAATTGGCACGGCTCAATGCAGGGTGCAAGTCTTCCCATGCACAAAGCATGCAGATACAGCACGAAAAACCAGGGCTACTAACAGCAGTGCTTCTCCAGTCCAGGCTCTCCTCCTGATGGGCCTTCAAGGCAACATGAAACACACAATAGAGCAACAAGAAAAAAAGTCCTCAGGTGGCCAAAGATTCATTACAACAGGCAGAATCATTCCCTTTATCCCCCTCTGCAGCCCCCACTTAATTGAGTAGCCTGGTAAACTGATGAATTACAGTTAAATGATCTCGCTGTGATGCATCTTGCTGATGAATGAAGAATACCCTGCCAGAGTCTCCTGATTTCAGGTGATGGATTTGAGCCAGGCTACGACACAATTCCTTGTGACTGACAAGCTCAGCTATTTTCACTCTTAATCTTGATATTATTTGATTGAATAAATCCAAGGTCATATTTTCCTAGGTGGATACTGTTGTTCAAAATACCACCAGCCCTGCAATTACTTTTAACTGCATCAAAAAAAAGGTGAAGAATATTCATGGAAGAGCTGGTAAGATCACAGCTTTGTTGTTGGGAAATACCTACACCCAAAACACACCTTTGCTGGAGCATGAACGAGCAACTGTGAAGTTACATTTGTCATCTCATGGCCCAAAGCTCTTATCATCCCACCCTCAAACCTCAGGGACACGGACCCCTGGGTACTAACATTTCCCATGTTCGGTCACAGTCAAGAAGAATTTTTCTTTATTGCGTTAGAAGTTTGATAGGACACAGCTTGGCTGAATAGGAGTGATTTGAAGATGTGGGAAGCAGGGAAAGAATCACTACTCATTTACATTGTTTTCTTACAGCACATAGAAGCACTTTATAATAGGGGGGCACCTTAAAACCCCCACACTTGAGCCTTAGTGAACACTTGTGGGATGCAACCTGATTTTTCCTCCCTATTTTCTTCTCCTTCGAAAAGCACAAATGGGAGCAAAAACTTCTCCAACTTGGCTGCACAGAACTTTCACACAGATCTCTGCACAGCATCAGCTGTATTGAAAGATGTTGTGTCATGCATGAAATATTCCAGTACTTTATTGTGCAAGCTCCTAATTATTAATGTCTAGGCTCCATATTTCTGCAGCAAGATTTATAATGTAGCTTACGGTGGTGGATTTGAACTAGTTTTCCCTCCAATCTACAGATGGGGAACCACAGAAATGTTTTTTTTCCCCTCAACTTCTGTAGTCTCTGGTGCAGAAAAACCCCGAGGAACAAACAAGCCCCTCAAAAGAGGAATCTGGGTGAAAATTGTCCTTCTATGCCTCCACCACTACCACAGTGGCATAACTGTCTTTTAAACAACTCTACACTGTCCCTTGGGGACAATACAGCCAGGTCTTTGCAAAATTTCACTGTTGTATCTGATTTTAGGTGATATAAACCACACCGTTGCAAGTCTCCTTCCCTCCCACTGAGGCCTCCCAGACCAGGTCCAGAAGCGGGACTGCAGAAGGAACAGGACACAGATGGTCCCCTGGGATCAGGAGAAAGGCAGCAGCTGATGCAAAAGCCATCGGCCGCATGTAACTCTTGGGGAGGGAGCCAGAAGCTGCCCCCACCGAACAATAGAAGGAAACGCTGTCACTGAGCTGGCTGCGGTCTGTGCCTTCAAAACCAGTAGCTGGGGATGGAAAAGTCTTGCAAGGGAGAAGCAGAAAACAACTGGAGGTAAAGGGTTTCACTTCTGCATATAATTTTCACAGCAAACCAAAAGGGAAGAATTTTAAGCCTGGAAATTAAGCTGATTTTGGAGGTAAACACATGGTTGGAAAGTCAAACGAAGCTAATCCCCCCTTCCTCCCCAAGAATATGATACATTGGAAAAGCCTGTAGAGTAAGCAGCCAGTACCCAGACTAGCGGCACACGCTGCTCTTACTGGTCTAACAGGGGTTAACACAAATGGCTTGTGCTCCAGAAACAGTCGTATTTATATATTAATTTATATGTTTATGTACATATAGACATGCTGGATCACTTTTTCTGCAACTATAAAAAAAACAACCCATCTTCTGGCTCCAGGATGTAGGATTTAAAAAAAAAAAAATAAAAAATCTACACATGCTATTGCAAGAGTTGCAATAAAATAAGCACTGCTGGTGCCGGTGAGTTATAGGTGCTCGCAACAGGCGGGATAATGGGATTTCACCGTGTTTTGTTTCCTCGGAGGTAACTGCACTCTTATCAGGAGATGCAGGATATGAGGCCTTGACACTTCTCTGCTCTGATTCATACACGGGAATAAAGCAGACATTTGATGGCATCTGCACTGCTGACTCAATCACGTATCTTTGGTGCTGATCTTGTTGGTGCCAGGGAAAAAGGATCCGGCGGGGAGAGTGCTCTTCTTGCCTGCATGCAGCAGGCAATGTGGCCATGGCTTTGCTGTTTTGCTTCAGGGCCTCACTGGTAAAAATAGGTAAATAAAATAAATGGATTCCTGCCTCCATCCCACATCCACCAAGGCAAGGTTTTCAGCTGGTTTTCTCCACCCAAACTTGGCAAAGCAACTTAAAAAAAAAAGAAATCCCAACTGCTTCGCTTTTGGAATATATTTGAAATGAATAGAAAGTAAACCTTGCCCCCTCTTCTCCCTGCCCTTTACTCCCAGCCAGCCTCAGAAAAACGTGGAAGACAAACATTTTCTTGTTGAGGCTCATTCTACCTCCAAGTGGTTGTTTCCAAAGTCTGGATTTTTTTTTAGGTTTAAGCTCTGGCATGTCTAATTTTCTTCCTTTTGGGGAATAAACAAGAGCAGCAGGTAATGCAACAGATTCTCCTCCAACTCTAAAAGTACACAGCTGAGACCAAGGAGGTGACGAAGAAGATAAATTAACACCTTAGTGGATGACAACCACATGTGGAAGCGGGACTTTCCAGCAGGCAGACAGTTTTTGTCTCGTCTCGTGCTCTGGTAGCCCTTGGAGAATGTTCACAGACCCACACGCCAGACCCACGCACAGGATTGCTGCTCACATTCTCTTCCTGCCATGCCTTCACCACCCACAGCTGCGATGGATATAGCTCCTCAGCCTCCTCCCTGCTGTGGTCACAGAGTGAGAGAGGCTGTGGCACTTTCTGCACTTGAAAGTGGGCAATTTAGCAAGAAAAAAAATCTGCAGTTGCATGTGGGGGTCTTCATCCCCATGGCATGACCCAGGTTGAGTTATCTCATGTTGGGCAAGGACAATACTGGAGAGGACTGGCTATGCCTCATGTCCCTCTTGATATTTTATTCATCGAAGGTGCAAACAGGACCACAGGGAGGGTCAGACTAAAGGTTCTCTCCTCTGCTGTCCTCTCTCTGGTGGAGACACTGTGCAAGAGCAAGAGCTTCCCCCTTGCACATCGTCCCAGCCTGGCTTGCTTGAGCCCACGCAACTGACATACACAATGTCCACGCTAGCTCTGGAGACCTTTGGGACGAGCCAGGAGAAGAACATCTCCACAGGTTGGTGAGGCAGTCAAGGCCATGCCAAGTCCCAACTCCCGCCCTCCCACCTGGCTTGCAGCAACAGCCCCACCAAAACCAAGACCCAAAGGAGCCAGAAGATTTACAGCAAACAAGAACAGGCCTGGGGTTGACGGCCTCAACACCCAGTGCCAGGGCTAAGCCTCCTTTCCAGGGAAGTCGTGTCTCATCAAGCGCAAGCCTTGACTGAACGCTCTCCCAGGCTGAGGCATGCCAAAAGGCTCTTCCCAGTGCAGCTTGGCCGGTGAGTAATAACGCATAAGCTCACCTCTTCCCTCCATCACGGCATTTCTGCTGGCGCCTGCGCATCTTGTACAAAGGCCATTGGGTTCCCTTCCCTCTAAGACCCCACTGCTCTACCAAACACGGTCAAAATTGATTCAAAGAGTCATCGGGGATGGACAACAAGCAGCATCTTGTTATGCCTCCTGGTTTTTGGGAGCTACCTCCAACTACAGCCGCCGCTGACATCACTGGGTGTGCACAGACCTTTGGGTGTACCAAGCAGCAAACTCTGCCCGCGCCTGCCAATGATGCCCATTGCATTCACCTTCAGAGCTCAATACTTGCTGAATTTTCCCCGTTCCAGTTCATCTCTACTGTTTTATTAATCACATAGAGAAATTCAGGGTAGGACGGCTTTTCTAGGAGGGTGGCTGTATACAGTCATTAAATAAAATATAAACACCTCATCTATACTTAACATCAGGTTTGATCTTCACTGGTTTCACTCCCCTTTTTCAAGGCGATTTGCAATTTCTTTGGTTGCTTTTTGGGAAAGGAGAATGTAGGGGAGGGCTGACTTAATGCTTAATCTCATTTTTGATCTATTATTAAACGCCTGCTTGCTTTTTTTTCTTTTTTTTTTTTACCCTTTCTCTTGGAAGCCAGAAGCCCCAGCAGAAATTACAGCCAGAAAGAAAGGTGAACTGTGAAATGAAAGTTGGGGGAGAAAAAAATTGCTTGGGCTTTTTTTTTTTCCAGAGTTTTCTCATTTTTAGCTATAAGAAATCTCTACAATGCCAGCCAAGTAAAAGAAAGTATGCTGAAAGTGATGGAAATGCAAAGTATTGGCCCTGATCCCATCGCTGACATACGTGGCCAAACCCTCCGATTGAGGCCGGCACATGTGTCCCCATGGGATTCCTCCACAGAGTCGCTTTTCTAATACAAATGCATTGACATGAAGCTGGTGAAGGGTCTAAAGAACAAGTCTTCTGAGGAGCGGCTGAGGGAACTGGGGTGGTTTAGTCAGGAGAAAAGGAGGCTGAGGGGAGACCTTATCACTCTCTACAACTACCTGAAAGGAGGTTGTAGCCAGGTGGGGGTCGTAGCCAGGTGGGGGTCGTTCTCTTCTCCCAAATAACAAAAGGACAAAAAGGACAAAAGGAAATGGACGCAAGTTGCGCCAGGGGAGGTTTAGATTGGATATTAGGAAAAATTTCTTCACTGAAAAGGTTGTCAAGCACTGGAACAGGCTGCCCAGGGAAGTGGTGGAGTCACCATCCCTGGAAGTATTTAAAAGACGTAGATGTGGCGCTTAGGGACATGGTTTAGTGGTGGACATGGCAGTGCTAGGTTAACGTTTGGACTTGATGATCTTGAAGGTCTTTTCCAACCTAAATGATTCTATGACATTTCTTCACCCTTTTACCAGCATTAGTAATTCTCTAGCAAATGCCCAGGCTTGGGGAATGGTGTTTGTGTGCCATGAAGCCACACACTCAGATTTGCAAACCGATGCCAGAGCCAGGACTTAGTGAAAGTCCAGGAGAGAACAGCAGAACACAAGGCCAGCAGCACTCAAGGCATCCAAGAACATTTTTTTTTTTTTACCCTTTTTATACAGCACCTTCAAAAGGTTTGATGCAACTGTAGCAAAACACGATCCCTGCAAGGAGCTTAAGCAAACCGTAGCACGCAGCTGGGTTGAGAGCACTGCAAAGGCGCAGCAGCATTTAGTGCCTGCTGCCTTTGCTTTAGGATGCTTTTTAATAGCTTTCTTATTATTTCATTACTTCATCCTCACACGTTGCTAAATAACAGTGTTTATGTCTGCCCTGCAACCCAGTGCGTGACCTCCCCTGCCCCAGCTCATGGGGACAGATTTGGTTTCAAGCTAGCAAAGCCAGTCCAAGAAGCAAAGCAGTTCCCAGGTGGTTTCTTTGCCCTCTGCAGCCACTTTACCGGGGTCGGGGCTGGCAGATGGTTTGAAGTTGATCCAGGCGAGCCTCACTGAAGGAATTCCCAGCAACAGGCACGAGGACAAGCCCAACGCTATCTGTAGCACACTCCGAGGGTGGGTCAGTTTGTTCCTAAAGCCGCACTGGAGGTAGGTCAGGGTTGATGGGGGGCCTGAACAACCTGCACCCATCTCATGCCTTTTCAGCACCCCTTTTGCCTCCTTTTGGTCACTTTACATCTCTGGAAGCGATTCTTCCTTCTACAGTATTTGCAGAAATAAGGAGTTTCTCCACATTTGGCATCAGGACACGCTTCCACCTCCCAACCAGATCAGACCGAAAGCAAGCATCACTTTGCTGCCAGCTCCCGCCGAGAGCTGGATGCGCACCTCGCCACGCCAGCCATTTGGCTGGCGAGCAAACGATCCCTGTGTGAAACCGGCAAGCCCAAATCAGGGCTCCCAGCTCCCCGGTGAGTCCCCGTGCTCCCATGTCTGGGCTGCCGCAGGCTCCGACAGCTCCGACCTCCAGCCAGGACTCGCGCAGAGATCACCCCTTGGCAGCCTCAGGGAAAGGCAAACAGTCCTTAGCTTTTCCTGTTAATTTAATTAATTAATTTAAGCATTTCCTATTCATTTCCTATTATAAACATTGCCTTGTTAACTAGTATGAAGAGAGCCATACCTTAACCATCGGGAACACAACCCTGCCAGAGTCCAGATACCAACACTATTTTGGAGGGGAGGGAAGCAGTTTTTTAAGTGCCTTTATTTTTAAAGAATGGCCCAGGCAAGCAGCTGAAGATTTTGCAACAGGACTGGACAAGTTCAGACCCATTTTGGAGGAAAAAGCAACCCCAGGCCACGATCCATGGCAAACCCTCTAGTTTTTCCAAGGGAATACAAAAAGGGCAGGGAGGTGGCACACAGCCCAGAGAGCAGCCAGGCAAGATGCCACCATCTCCTTCTGCACCAGTCATAACTGGACATCCCAGTACCTCCTCTCTGGGGAAAGCCAGTGGATGTTTGGGAAAGAAATCAAAGAAATGGCACATCTAGAAAGAGCCATACCTGGGTGGGAGCAGTCAGCAGCTGTGTCCACCCCATGCGACAGCCACCAGTGCCCACCTCTCCTCTCCCATCCAAAAGGCCACGAGGACCCTGTCCTGGTCCTGCTACGAGGTAACACACACGATAAAACCTTCTGTTTGATCATTTCCAGCCAGCTGCTCCTAGGACTCATCGGAGAACAACTATAGATAAAATTACAAATGCTGACATGGGACTAGAAACCCTTCTCTCCTTCCCAAGGGAGACCAGACAAGCAGAAGAGATGAAAGAAGCAACCATGAACCTTTGATTCCAACTCACCCAACAACCACAAAATCCTTTTTGGGATCCTCAGTGATCAAATCACAGCTGCCACAAAAATTGATGTTGGTGACATGGGAGCAGAGGTTCCCTCGCCTTCATATTTTTGCTGGATGCAACTGATTCAAGTTTCTGGGCAGGAGTAAAGTTGGAGAGAGCCTGTTTCCAGAGCTGTATTTCTGCTAAAAAAACCCAGAGCTGGATGTCACTGTGACACAAGGGGCGTATGTGCCACCTTCTTTCTCCACCTCCAGCCTAAATCCCCTCCTGTCTCCCTTTACACCCAGCAAAAAGAAGCCAAATCAAAGCAACTGTCTACATTTGGCTTTATCTGCTACGAAATGTCAAACTTTTCAACAGGAATGATTACATTTCCATCCTCCCTCCCCAAAAAACATGAAGACTGGTATAAAGAAGTCAAAAACGTATTGGAGAAAAGAAAGCATCACCTACACCAGCTACAAATGCTGGGAAATCAGGACTGAAGCTGGAGGTCCCACTCAGAGAACAAAGGCTCCTGCTGGGGAAAACCCCACCTGGGTTTCTCCATTCCCTTGTGTCACCTCCAATTTTGCTTCCTATGCATTCATTGATACGGAAATGTGAGTGCACACACGGTAAAAAAAAAAACAACCTTCTGCGTGCTAGAAATATTGTGACTAATGGATGGGAACCTGCACAGTGTAAAAATCTTCCCTCTATCCCGATGTAACAGCATTTTACATGCACTTTAGATGTTGGCACCTACGTTTCATCTGCTTTCTTATAAGATGACAGAATACATTTAACAAATTACATTGATTTTAAGTCTCAGCTGTAGATTCTGTGCTGGCATCATTGCAGCAAACAAGCCACAGGCTCCCCCCAGCCCATTGCTACAGGGTCAGCAGGCTCACATCCCCCCTTATATATTTTGGAACAGCACATCAGGGCACAACACATAATTTAATTTTGATCTTCCCCCCCCACACACACACTAATACCCCACTTCCCCCAGCATCCCTGGTCTTTGCCATCCTCCCGGATGGCACGGGACTGCATCCCCTCGCACGTCCGCACCTCGACCCTGCCGCTCCCGCACATACACAGCGCCCATCCTGCGTCGCTGGGACCGCGCAGGCTCTTCCAGCAAGGAGAAAGCTCTTGCTCGAGGTTTCCGCACAGGCAACTGGGAACATTTACAGCCCCATATAAATGATATGTACCGGCACCTCCAGCCCTGAAGCCCCCCTCGCCCCTCGGTTCCTGCGCTGGAGATGCTCATTCCTGCACTCGCTGGTCTGCGTCTGGGCTCCAGCTCCCAGACCCGGCCAAGTCTGCAGCCATGGGGACAGGCTGAGCAATAATCTCAGCGCTTTTCGGGTTTTTTTTAACACCCCTTCCAGGGACAAAAATAACACTGGCTTCCGTCATTTACAGCATCCTTTACCTCCCGAGCTGAGCAGCACGAGCCACGAAGCCGGCACGCATCCCTCAGCAGAGCGCACAGCCCCGACTGACGCACAGCCGCTGTCAGGTCAGCCGTGCTCACACTTTCCACGTCTGCAGCATCTCTCAGACCGGTCCCGAGCGGCTTCGTGGGGATGGGGCTGGAGAAACCCCATAAAACCCCTCCCCGCAGCAACCGAGAGGAAAAACACCCAAAGGAGGAGCACGTGAGAGGCAGAGGACAGAGCAGCCTCCGTAGGGAGCGAGGTTTGCAGACAGGAGCAGAAGTTTTTTTGCTCGGCCACTGAGACGCGTTTGAAGGTTAGAGGTTGGACATGGAAACATTTGCGGCTGTAGGGAGTCCAGACTGCCCAGAGCAGAGCGGAAAACAAAGAAACCCAACCCCAGTGTGATGAAATTACAAGTTTATTTGCTTTAGCCTGCGTCCACGTTCCCTCCCTGGCACAGAAAAATTTCTTCAGTGCTGCTGTGGCTGGGGGCTTTTGTGCAAAACTGAGGTTTTTAACCAACCCACTGACCCAAAACACAATTCGAGGGAGCTGGTGAGTCCCGAGCACCTCCAAATCCATCACACGAAGGGGGAACCTGACAAGGAAGCGAAACCGAGGCATCCCGACCCATCCAAGCCCTTCTGCTCTCCCCACGCTCTCCTGGTTTACATCCCGGAACGAGAAGCTAATGCAGCCGTAGCCAAATGATGGAGAGGTACCACTAAACCAGCAGCGGTGGGCATGCCAGGGCTCCTAAGATCCCTCTGTAAGAGGAAGCCAAAGCCATTCCTCCACTTTTGGGGGCCACTCACCTCCTCTTTCCCTACCAGCTGGGATTTCTCCTTGCAGCTCAAAAGCCATTTCAAAGCAGCCAATTTTCCTTGCATCCCCCCATGGCCCAAATTGCCAAACTCAAAAGCAACTTTCACCAGGGGCAGAGGAACCCTTGCCTGCTATTTAAACAGCTGCTTTCGCATTAAGCCTAATTTATATTGCACCATCCCAGAGGAGCCGGAGACAAGCCAGTGCCACCCCAGAGTCACAAACACAAGTTTCCCGTAACTTTGGGGGTCTGGGTGAAAACCCAATTCCACACCCCCCCCCCCCCGCCAAAGAAGGCAGCTGCCAGCCCACTAAGGGCTCACCCCACAGCCGATGCTGCCTCCCTGCCAGCACCTAAAATCCCCCACCCCGGGGACATCCCCAGCCCGGGATGGGGAGGGGAAAGGGGGGTGGGGGGTGGGTGATGGGTCCTCTCCAGCCGGGACCCATCCCAGGAGGGGATGGTGCTGCTCCCCGGCAGAGCCCGGGCCCCCCTCCAGTGCCAGGGGGAGGGATTAGAAAGTAAAATAAATTTAAAATTAAAATAAAAGAAAATAAAAAATAAATAAAATAAAATAAAATAAATAAAAATACAAATTAAAATAAAATAAAAAATTAAATAAAAATAATTGGGAAAAAAATAGAAAATTTTAAATAAAATGAAATAAGATATCACATAAACGCCCCAAAGTAGCCGAGCTCGCCCTGAGGGCCGGGGGGGGGGGGGGCACCGCTTACCTGTCTGCGGGGGCTGCGCGGTGCTCCGCGGTGCTCCGCGCTCACCCTGCGGCCGCAGCCCGGCGTGCGGAGCGGCGCGGAGCCCCCGGCCCGGCTCGCTGCATTGTGGGAAGCGGGACCCAAAAATGGGGGCGCGGTGCCCTCTGGTGGCAGGTCCTCCGTGGGGGTCCCCTCGGGTGGGAAGGGACGGGGGGGGCCCTGGGACCTGGGGGGGGGGTGGTAAGGGCATATATATATACACACACACACACCATATATATATAGGTATCCATGTACATTAACTTATCTGAACCACACACCTGATGGGCTCTGACCCCACCTCCGAAGAATTTGGGGGGGCTTCTCATGGGCAAACAAAAGCGGGGTGCCAGGGAGCAGCGGGGGGCTCGCACGAAACGGCTGCTACTCCCTGCCGTGCTGATGCAGCACCCCAGATCTCTGCCCGCTCCCAGGCAGCATCCCAAAAGCACCCCAAAAAGGTGCCTTAAAACACCTCTGAGAAAATAAGTGACGTGGGACGCACCGGTTTGGAGAGGAAAGGGCAGATGTTGGGGTACATCGGCTTTTGGGGTGTGGCTCGTGGCTGGAGATGTGAAATTCAGAATATTCCCCTTGTTGCGAGAGCTGATGTATTGGACGCACGTATGGAACAACATACACCTATAGAAATGTATAGATAGCTATACTATATAGGGATGTGGGGCCAGGGTGGATCTGGGGTCTCTGGGTCAGACCCCCAGTTGCAGCCCCGACTCTTTCTGCCCTGCTTCTCCCTGCTTCTCCTCTCTGCCTGGGCTGCTGGGACAGGTAATTAATGCAGCTCAGGTGGGTAATTAATGCAGCTCTGGAGAAGGATTGACTAAATATTAACAAGACTTTGTGGCTTGCAGGAGATGTCACCTCTCTGGGTCACTGCTGGAGGAGCTTTGTTTGCTCTGCTGAGCCCAGCAGTGGGATACTACTCAAAGGCCAACCAATAATTCAGTAAAACCCTGAAGAAAAGGGATCCCACAGGAGCGATGACTGCAGCAGAGTGGCACCCTGCACCCAGCCAGGGTGGGATCACCCCCAAAATGGGGCTAAATCCCAAATACCGCTCTGAAAGGAGGTCAACAGGAGACCCCACATGCTTTGTTCCACATTTCCAACTTGCAGTGGGCTCCTCTAATATAATTCCTGTTTTCTTCTGACAGCAGAAGCAACTGCAGGTCATGGACAAGACCTGGAAAAGAACCACCAGCAGCGACAGAGGGGATTTACTGAAGGAATCGGTGGAAAACCAGAGGCACAAGGAAGCAGACGTGTGTGCAGCTTGAGCTCCAGCTTTGTCTCTCTTCTTTACCAAGGCAAGAGCCGCTGAGTGACCATGGGCAGCCTCGCAGGTAGGACCAGGCTTTCTGATGCCACCCTGTGGCTGCTGCAGATGTGAAATGACATTGCAAATCCCACCAGTAGCTTGCTCTGACTCAAAAAGCCTTTTTTTAACCAAATTCCCCATCCTGTCGTCTCTGTTCGCCGAAGGTCTTTCCACACACTTCCCAGGAGCAGGCATGTGGCTCTGGGGAGAGTGGGGTCCTCTTGCCAAGCAGCACTTGGCCAAATTCTGGGCGAGGGGCTGCAAAAATTTCTCAATCCAAGGGAATCCCATGTTTTTCTGCTGGGCATGGTGTGTTTGCCAAGTCTCGTGTCTGGAGTGGTGATGGCCATTTCACAGAACTGCTTAAATAAAATAAAACATTGGGGATGTTCCATGGGGCTGACCGAGGACTGGGGCAGGGGGTCCCTTTTGGGAAATTTTGCCCGTAACTGATTCTTCTGGCACTGTATACTCCATCTCTAGGTGGCGGCTTGGACACGGATAATCCAGCATCTTCAAAGGGGCCAGTTGCTTCTGGGACCTCCCAGTGCAGCACAGGGAGTGGATTTGTGGAGATTACGAAGGCTTGAAACGTCCCTCCTGGCTACGGAGCACCCAGGTCTGGGCAGACCCACAATGGACAGACGGACAGGGCAGAGCGAAGCTACCGAGCCCACCAAGGAGCATCTCTTCTCCACTGTCTGCTGCAGGGGTGGCTCCTGAGGTACCTGGAGGGGGTGAGTTTAATCTTTTCCATTTGATTTTAATCAGCTCATCAGCGACAGGCATTGACAGCACAGCCAGCTAAGAGGCTTACGTCTATTATTCCCAGAGGATTAGCCCTTCTGATCTGAGCGGAGGGAGGTGGCTGCATCCCAAGCCTCGCTAGGGGCGTGCGTCATGCCAGCGATCAGTCGCAAAACCGTCTCCCCCCCACCATTAATTCAGCAGCATGCAAATGCTGCTCTCTGCTTATTTGCACAGCCCGGGGGGGGGGGGGGGGCGTCTCATTCCTTCCAGCCGTATGTCCAACAAATCCTTCCACCAGCCTTAGGGGCATGGTGATCCCATATGGACCCTATAGGATGGGGCGTGCCCTCCCAACAGCCTTGATGGGACCATACAGGGTGTGTGGCTACGCTCATGTATTTGCACGTGTGCCCTTGGGTGTGTGCACACTTGGGGGTTACTAAAATAGCAAAGCGTGACCCTAAAAATGCTCAGGGGAAGAAGGGTCCTGTCCTGAAAGCTTCTGGACCCTGTTTGATGCCCTGAAACAGTCTCTGGGATACATGGGCACGGATGAGTTGGGTTGTGATGGCGGGCTGAAATCCCCGCAAGAAATTTTGGGGAGCTGAAATCAGGGACATTGCTCTGCTCCCTCTTCCTGGGTGCTCATCTCACACGAGCTGAGCTGCCCTGGGAGGCACCCTCAGGTGCCTGGGCTGTCAGGGAGACACCCGTCGGGGTGTCTCTGGTCCCTGGGGTGTTGCAGAGACTGCCGTCACACATCCGTCCTTGCTGCTGTAGCTCGTCTGGCAGCAGAATTTCAGGATGCATTGCCGCCACCTTAAGCATCCCTCTATACATGCAGAAAATAATTGCTTCCTCCCCAACCCTCCTATAGGCCACGCAAATGATTCCAAACATCCCACGTGAGGTTTCTCCCTGGTGATGCTGGGCCTTCCCAGGGCTCAGGGAAGGGCCGGGGACACAGGACTCCCCTCGCAGGGTCAGAGATGGGATATTCCCGTGTTCCCCCTCCCATCTCCCTCCAGGGCAGGACATGGAGCAGAGAAGGTGACTGCGTGGTCCAGGAGCTGCTCACCAGCACAGGCCACCAGCAAAGATAAAAAGCATAAAACAGCATAAAACTCCCTTTTGCAACTCGAGAATGCACCGAGTTTGATGTGATTTCTGCATATTTCATGTTTCTCTGTCTTTTGTGGTGTCCCTACAAACCACAGACATTTTTGGCATCTGCAGAATCCCAAATGCAACAGGACGGAGTGATTCCCGTGGGGACACAGCCGTCATCCCTTCCCTGCTGCTGCCGTGCCCATGGTCATGTCTCCCACTCCTGGGTGTTTTGATCCCCAGTGCCACCACTCCACTGTGGTGGTGGGGACCCCATCCTGCCTGTCACCCATCTGTGTCCCAGCCAAGGCCACTTGGGCCACCGTTACGGCTTGTCACCAAAGCCTGGGACTCCCACAGCGCACAGGGTGGCACTATTGCATTAAAAATCCCAGCTGGCCTCTGGGGATGCTGTTTTTGGGGGGAATGGTTCCTTGCAGCCCTCCTGATCCGTGGGTTTCCCCGTGGGCTCCCCACACCCAGCAGAGAAGCCAGGCCAGACACTGCTCGGCCCGGTGCTCAGCCTCGCCGGGAGGAGACCTCACATTTCCCTGGGGTTTTTCCTTTCCCAGGGCAAAGGGGTTTCTGCCCTGGGCTTTGGGTGGAAAGGCCACGGAGGATCCTGCCAAACCACTCTGAGCAACAGGCAACCGAGGAGTGGTGTGGGACATCGCCGGTGCTCGGGACCTTGCACAGGATTAACGTCACGGCTTCTCCCATAACATCCTCCCGTAACCTGCCCGGTTTGGTCCTACAAAGCTGTTTACACCCCTCAACAGCTCTACGAGTCCGGGCTCGTTGTCTTCACTCCAAGCAGGCAAAATCTCAAGCTGTCTCAGGGTCCCACTCTCCTTGCCATGAGCAGCCACCCCCAGGAGTATTCCTCCTTCCCCACGAGCATCCCTCCCTCCTTGCGAGCCAGCCTCCATCCCCACAAGCATCAGTTTCTTCCCACAAGCATCCCTCCTCATGAGCATGCATGTCTCCCTCCCTGGGAGCATCCTTCCATCCCACGAGCATCCGTTCCTCCCCAGGAGCATCCCTCCATCCCCGTGAGGTTCCCTCCATACCTGCGAGTATCCCGAGGTTGCTCCAAGAGCTCTTTTATGAGGCCTCCATTTTCCCACTGTCCCAGGACGGAGGAAAGACTTTAAGGATGGTTTGTGCTTGAGGAAACAGGGCATGGCGGGGGGCGGGGGGCAAATATTTTACAACGAGCTCTGCTTACAGTGGGAAGATGAGGACAGGGACTTACCAGACGCTGGTCGAGCCCAGCCTCAGCCCCGGTATCGGGCACACGAGCTTGCAGGATGGTGCAGCTCTTTGCCTGCTCCCGTACCATCCCTGATCCAACTCATTTGACTAATGCAAAGCCCCAGAGGGTCTGGGGCGGGGGCAGCTCTGTGTTTTCTCCCCCGGTTTGTCTCAATGCCCATAATCACACAGTCTGCAGCACCTCCCATCCCTGCTGAGTGTCCCCCCCAAGATGCTGGGGTGCGGGATGGGGGGCCCCGTACCCCATCACAGCCCTGGGGACACAGGTTGCCGCTACAGTTCCCAGACGGATCAAAATCCCTTCCCTGCAGCTGGAGGGAGAAATGTCCCCAGGGACAGGCCAAGAGGTCACTCACACCAAGTGACGGGGAAGGGGGGGGGGGGGGGGGTTAGGGGGGGGGCTGGGGGTGACCCAGCACCTGTTAACGGCAGCAAAGCTCAGCACCTCCTTATTGCGCCGCTGCTAATTTATCGCAGCTCTGATGGCTGCCGTGGCGAAGCCGTCACTCCAATTAGCGTTGTTGCTCTTCACCCTGCTCATGGACTAACGAGATTTGGCAGGATTCGGGGATTTTGCTTACAGTTAAAGGCACCCAAAGACCAGCGTTAACCCTTCACCTGCTGAGCCGTGCCCAAGCAGCGCTGGGGACTCACATTTTGTGGGGCTGCCGCCCAGTTCAGGTCCCCCAAGGGAGCTCCAGGAGCTTTTCTAGGCAACCAGGTGCTTCAAAACTGCATTTAGGGAGAAACCTTTCAAGTGGAAAAAAAGATTTGAAATGTAAAGATGGGTTCTTGGTTTTGATGGGGTCCAAATACTTGGTTAATCCCACATTTTATTGCTCTTCCATGAGCTGGCACATGGCTGGCCCCGCTCCCTCCATACATCCATGCCACTGTCCCCAAGGGCTCAGCAGCACCTTGTCCTCAGGGTTCGGGGACTGCCATGAAAGCCCCAGATCTCCCCATGCAAGGGAGAACCGGCACGAGGAGAGCTGGTTTCCCCCCAGAAGTTAAAAATTAGGAGCAAGGTTAACTTTTGTCTAACCCCACGTTCTGCAGCCAAGCAGATGTTTCGTGTCTTTTGGCAGGGGCTGAGCCTTATCTGACGGCAGCGTTTCCACGGAGGAGATCAGAGGGCTTTGAAGGCGTCACGGGAGCTCGGTGGAGGTATGTCGGGGCTCGTCGCTGCTGACAGATTCCAGGTGGGATTTGTAGCTGGATTATGTTGCAATTCAGGGCCTTAGGGGATTTTTTCAGCACATTCTCCCAAAGGCAGGAACCCTCCGCGCCAGCGCTGGGCCAACAAGCACAAGAAGCTGAGGAGGATACATCTAAGCCAAATGAGACAGATTTAAAAGAAGGAAAACAAAGGTTGTTTTGTAGATCCGAAGGCAAAACAGTAAGAAATAAAGTCAGTACCTAAAGCTCTGAGACCCGAAAATGTATCCAGATCCCCTTGTTTTTGGCAGGCCTGCAAAGCCCTGAGGAGACTGACGGGGACTGGACAGGAGCCCTGCACCTTCCTCTTCCTCATGTTGCTTGTGCAGATCGATGTGAAATAAAAAAAACCCACATCAGCTGCTCTTCTCACCTGTGCCTGTAGCCCTTGCTCTGCGAGCTGGCAGCTGAGGAGGGTGAAACCATCATCATTTTTCTGATTAAACCAACATAACCCCCAAAGGACAATATAGTAACCAAACCCCAAACCCTAAAAAATCAGAAATCAGGGACAAAAGTGGAAATAAAGAATTAAAGCACCCAAACATGACCTCTGTGCCTTGCACAGGGCAGATGCAGCGGCTTTGCTGCAAGGATGTGAGTCCCTGCTGGGTGCTGACTTTGGTCTCTGTGTGATTATTGTGTATGTTGGATATATGGATATATTGGCATATAGGTCTGTGTAATGTGATTATTTTTCACTCATATTTATTATGTTTCATATGTTTTGAAATATATTTTTAGTATTTTTATATTTACATATTATATTAAAATATTATAAGTGTTATCATTGTTATAAATTGTATAAATTGTATAAAAATGTTATAAATGTTACATCACAGCAGCTTGGGATGAGGCTGGCAGTGATTTGGCACCGCAGATCCGTCCTTCCTCAGCTTTCCCACCATTTCAGGTGTTGTGATACCTCCAACTCGCAGAGCACCCATGGAGCAGCCCCCTCATCCCTCAGGAGACATTCCGACCACCCAGGAAACTTTTTCAAGCCAGCCGTGACGCAGAGGTAAGTGGCTTCGAAATGCATCAAAGTGCTGCAGGGGGAGTTGCGGAGGCGATGGGATAAACAGGGGCATGAAGCGAAGGGTCCTGATGTCAGGTGGGATTTAATAAAACACAAAAGCAAAGAGATGGGCGAGGAGAAAGCGGCTTTTTCCCATGCCGAGCTGAAGCCCTCGGAGATGTCCCCGTGGGATAGAGGAGGAGCAGGAGATGCTGGCGGGACCACGGGAGCGGGCTGTGGGTGTTGGGAACAGGAGGCAAACGCGCGCAGGCACCGAAACTGGAGACTGAATATCAATCAAACGCACTCCAAGTATTATCATAAAAACCAGTCAGACCGGTAGCGAAGCACGTTTGAAACGTGGATCCCAGCACACGGTCACGCTAAAGGGTCGGCGGTTTTGTCCTGCTGCGCAGGAGCTGCACCGAGCTGGCGATAACGCCTAAAGAAAATTACTTTTTTTGAAAGATCCTTCTATTTCCACCCATTTCATTTCAGTCTTTTGTTATCAAGGATTTCTCAGAAATTTTAATTTCTTTAGGCTTTGTGCACAGCCAGATGCTCTTCTGCCTTCAAACTGGTGAAGAAATTGCAAGGCGGGGCACGAGCCAGCAGGGCTGAGGGGCAAAGCTGGACCCAAACCAGCAAACAGGGTGTTAAGGTGCATCAGGAACACGACAGTGACTAAAATTCACTGCTCTTAATCTCAGCCCAGGGCAGAACGGGGGTCTGGGCTGCCTCTGCCTCCAGCTCTGGCCTGTCCCCTCTCCCAGCTGCTCTTTCTTATTTCATGCTCGTCCAGTCGTCCTCGCCCGCAGGTCATTAAAACCATCTTTAAACTTTGCTTCCGCGCATCCCAAGGGCTAAGCGCGCACCAGATGACTCCGATCTCCTCCCCAACCCCTTGTCCCCTACATTAACCCCTTTGGGACCTGCTAATGCAGCGCAAAAGTGAAGAGAGAAATCACGTGAGCTCCGATTCCCCATCCCTGATGGTTTTAGCTGTAGTGAGAAATCCCCCCAGCTGCCCCGACAGGCCGAGGCGGATCATTTCTTTCAGCTGCTCAACTTCGGAGCCGGCACACTCACAAACCAGAACAGCAACAGTTTAAACTCAGGGAAGACGGAGGCAAAGGGATATTGTCCCATCTGCCCTCCCCGCCGTGGTGCAGGTCCTTACGGCAGGACGGGCAGCTGCCTTTTGAGCGTCCCCAACCAGCTCCGTGAGTCCCCAGTGTGCAGTAGCCCCAGCCCTACCTTGGTTTTTCTTCCCTGGAAGGAGTTTTCCGTAGCCAGCTGCCACCGCTCTGAGGGGCTCTTTGGGAGCTGCAATTGCAGCATCCCCGGGGAGGCCAACGTTTTGGGACAGAGCCGCTCTGCCAAAGATGCCGTGCAGGGCTGCATGCACACAAGGGCTGATTTCACATCTCCAGGTGGCCCTGCAGGACCAGTGTCTTAACCACCAGCTCCTCAAGTTTCATCCCTGAATTGACTTATGTATCTTAATGAGACCCAAAACAGCACCATGTGCTAAACCAGGACCATCCGTGATTATTAAAACTAGTTATTTTATCACCAGCCATGCGAGACTCAGAGCGTACGGCTTCCCAAACCGAAATAACCACATATCCACCCAAAAGCCAGACAGCTACTTAAAAAAAAAATAAGTCATCCTGTTCTCTGGTTTGACTCGGCAATAAAAAAACCCGGCACAAACCCCCAGACAGCCCTAGTATTGCTGCTCCCAAACCTGGCCGCCGTTCGTTAGCTCGCTCGTCTCTTTGCTCACGAAATGCCGGTGGTTTGAGCGGTCTGTTGCTCATAAAAGGGTGGGACAAACCAGAGCCTGAAGTCTGCAGAGAGCTTTGTGTTTGCTGGAAGGGTGCCTGGCATCCAGGAATACAGTTTGTTAGGGAAAGATTAAGTCTAGAAAGTCTTTCTTCAAATTCAGAGTGCCGCTAGGCAGAGTAAAATTTAATATTTAAATCTGAGCTGCCTCTGAACTGGGTTTTTAAAGGGGGGGCGTAGCTACGCACATTGGAGGGGGCATGAAAGTTTGTTGACAAAGAGACTGCGATTTTTCCATCATTTTATTAAAAACTTTTAAATGTCTAAAATGAAAATGTACACCTACTACAATATAATCAGTTTGTACACTCACAGTTAAAGTGCTAAAAATGAAACATTACAAAACTGACACTGGACTACTGTAAACAAGTCTACCAAGAGCTGAGTGCAAGTCAAGTCAGCTACGGTCAGGTACTACCCCATGCTAAAGCCACGTGCACCCTCTACGTACAGGTCTCACGAACACGAAAGCTTCTTCCTCTCTCATTCAGAAATGGATGAAATTACAATACCAACACGAGCGCGTCAAGGGAAAGCGCTGGAAGAGGTGGCAGCGCCGTTACATGCACCCAGTTCCCCAGCACACAGACCCGACGGCCGTTCGCGACAGGCGAAAACCACGTAAAACATCCCACCTCGGGTGAAAATAAATCCCGATCCGGTTATAAACTAAGTACATTGCGATAGGACTGAAGTTTCACATTCAATTCGACATTCTGCTGTTCAAGATGAACCTGGGGATGTCTCCCGTGCGGGGGCTGCTCCGCTCTGCACCCCGGTTTCACAGGGCAGCCGGGGCTGCTTGCTCTCTGCCACTGTCTTTCTGGGGTGTCCTCAGCCCCCCCTTGGAGCTGGGCTGCAGGGCTGGATCCCCTGGAAGGGTGGGCATTGCTCTAAGGGGTGACCCCAACTCTCCCGGCTCTTCCTGTGGTCTCCCCAGGGGTTTTCCCTCCCCTCCTTGCTCGAACAACTTGGCAGCAGTGTTGGATTTGGCTGCGGCTGGATTTCAGCCGGAGCCACCCAGTGCAGCCCCGAGCTCACCACCAACCCCAGGTACAGCTTATATCTACAGCTTCTGTAGCAAAGTTTAGGTCTAAGCACTAAGAAAAGGGAAAGCACTTGAGAGCAGACAAATAAATTTACAATTAACTGTGGCTTTTTGCTGCTGTTGGATTTTTTACGCTTTAAAAAGACGAGCGCTACCGATGCAACGGGAGGGCAGCCGCGCGTGGTCCCGAGACAGCCTTTTCCATGCAACACGCTCGCATCTCTCATTTGCGATATTTCAATGAAAGACAAGAGCAACGAAGGGATTAAGAAAGAATGAAGATCACCAACTGGGGGGAATCTATTGTCAGCGGCAATCGGGCCGATGTCTGCGTTCACCAGCCTCAGCCAAGCGCTCGCCGGCCCCCAGCCACCTCCTGCTTTGCCTGGACAGGGCAGCGAAGGTCTCGGAGCAAAGCACACTGTGCCACGTTGCTCCCTGCCAAGGGGGGGATGCATTTGCAACGGGATGAAACGGGAGATTCAGTTCCCCGGGAATAATGGGAATAAGAAGCTGTGGATTTTATAGGAAGCTTTGATATCGCGATCTTGCAAAGCAGTATTTTGGGGCTTCGGTCACCATATGCGTAGGATGGAGATACGTTAACCTGCCGTTGGGATGAGCTGGAGAAACTGAGCTATGTACAACTTCTCTGCCTGCTTCAAAGGAGAGAGGGTCAAGCTTTTAGCGGCATGCATCTGCTGGAGAGGGACAAAGTGCTGCTGTCAAATCCCGAGGAACGTGTGTTCAGCTACGGGCACGTTAGATCAGCACAAGCCCGAAGCAACCGCAGAACTGCCTTCCTGGGCAGGGGTTTAAGCTCTGGGGGAATTTAAAGATTAGCACCGGTCTCAGAAACCAGGCATCTGGGCTGGAGTTCTCACCAGTTAGCAGGGGGTGCCAGATAGGAAATCACCCCAAAAACACGCCTAGGTACCCCTGCCAGAGACAGCGGCTGGGCTGCATTCAACCTCAGACACATTTCAGGGCCCCCAGGCACGATGCTCTGGGAGCTGAAGCCCTGCGAGTGCCCCGGCCGGGGAACTGCATCAGGGCTGGGGCAATAATCTTACACCTGAAACCTGAAACAGCCATTGGTAAAGGGCTTTGAAATCCCGGGAAGGAACGCTTTGCAGAAATAAGAGCGCGGCATGCTAATTCAGGTGTTGAAGATAAAAGAGAGGGTTTGGGATTACAGGGGTAGGGAGGGCAAAAAAACCAGCCAGAACTCGAGTTTTACATTTTAATCACCTCTCTGGGGTGACAGGAGTCTGTCCCTCGCATACAGGACATGTGAGCAGGAGCAGCTTAGATGTTCCCATCTGGGAACAACACAGGGACTAAACCTCAACAATTAATAAAATTTCAAGCAGGATGTATTTTAAACCTCCATCATCATTCCCCTCCCTGACTCTAAACAAGTCAAAGCATTGCTACAATTTTAAAAAAAAAAAAAAAAAAAAAAGAAAAAAGTACTGGAAATTGAGCCAAGAAGATCAACATAAACACTTGAGCTTATTTAGTTCAGTTATAGTGTTTAGGAAAACTCAGCTACCTGGCTCTTTCTGCAGATCCAGATTCCCCAAACTGTCATTCCTTTGAAGCAGCAAGTTACTTAGTGGAAGCTGAATCTGAAAATAAAAAAGGGTTCCACCTTTGTGGCTTACAGGGAATTGTCGTTTTGCCAGTTTAAGTCGCTCAAAGCACTCTTCATGCCCATCTGCTTTGAAAGAGGTGATCTAGCGTATCTGGACAGTTATCCCTGCAGACGTCCCCCGCGGCTGTTTGCTGAGCAAACGGGCAAAGCAGAGAGTCTGCTCTGCCCCGGGGCGGTCGGTGCAGCAACCTCCCTCCCTGGATTTACAATAAAGAGAGCGAGGCATTGTTGCTAAGCTTTGTTATTCCACGTTGGGTTTGGTTTGTGCTTCTCCTTTGGAGCAAAAGCCTGGTGGAAGCAAGAAAGACGATTTACAGTAAATATATTTCTAAGACATGGTGACTCCCAGGGCAACCTTTGATTTCAAAGAGCGCACGGTTACGTGCTTTGCTGTTGTGTCATCAGCTACAATTAAATTGAGTAATTGTAGCGCAGCTCCGTTTCTGCTGTTCGCGAAAGCTTCTGAAGTACGCACCACAGGTTGTTGCCCTATTCCTGCCCTTGAGGTTGTGCCATCTAAGCATGTACAAAGGCTTTTCAACATGCCTCGAACAGGTCAAAAAGGGAATTATGTAAGGACAATGAAAAAATAAGTATTCATTTCCCAGCAATGATCTGTAGTAATTACTGAGGTAGGTTTAAATGCAATCAGTGTTTCCTCACGCTGAACGAATCTTACAGTAGATGCTTCAGAAGATCTACTGCACCATCCAAGACATGCCTCGACTTTTGCCTGCAGTGTCAGCGAAGACTTGCTGTACCCCAACAGACTATTTACACACAAAAAAGCCCAAACTGAGAATCCTCTACCGCGAATCTGTAGTAGGGAATGAAAAGAAAATAATCTACAGTAGAGGTCGACCAGTAATGCAAGCTCCCCAGTTGGGAAGGAGGCAATGATTTATGGTAGATACCTGTCTCCTCCTCCTCAAGACAGCCATGCAGGGGGTTTCTGGCTGCTGCATCCCACTCTTTCCCCACCTGCGGGGCAGCTCCTGTCTCGATTTCTCCCACCCATTTCTAAATTCTTGCTCCCTGCTCGCTCAGCGCAAAGAGAATCCTCCCAAAACCCAGCCATGATACTGCAAGGAAGGTGGGCTATCCCTGATTAAAGTCCTCCTGTCCGTTTTGGCCTCAGCCTTCCTCACCCAGGCTATGGGGTTTGTAAACAGACTTTCTTCTGTTTGTATGGAAAAGGCTGTACATTCCATTTTGGGCAACAAATTCAGCTTTTCTATTATTATTTTTTAAATAGATCAGGAACAGGCAATCTCAGCTTTTGTACATTAATCTAAAAAATAAGTGGCTGAATATTATCTAGATAACTGGTTTTAAAATTGATCTCTTCCTACATAAATTGTAAACAAGTAGAAAATTTAAATAGTCTTTTGTAAAAAAGCAAGGACAATACAAGTTATAAAAAAATCGCTCTTCCCTGCCTCTCTCTTCCCCCCACCCTCCCACCCCATCCCAACAACTGAGCCTGAACAGCTCTGGTAAGAGCTGGTGATCATCAGCGGAGCTTCCTCTCCTTCTCCAAAATGCTCATTCCTGTGTTGCATTTCCAGTGTAATCATTAAAAACGCCTGCCGATTCGCACAGATGTCCTTTATACAGCTTTTAATATGCGTCCCCTCCCCCTGCGCTTGATGAAAACCTGTATCAGTTTGTTATCTAATCAGAGAGATGCGCAGAGGAATTCCTTCGATGTTCAAGAGTTTCCTTATGCCTTACAAGAAAAAATCTCAGCGTGACCCTGCCAGCAAGTTTCAAGGGTAACACCTACCGACATGCAGAGACATCGGAGGGAGGGGGAGATTTTTTTCAACAAAGAATAAGAAATTCAGCAATGGTGTCTGATGAGTAACAGTTATCGAATAAATAATTACCTACAGATAGGGTCAAATGAGGCAACCAGCTTTTTACTCAGTAATTCAAGACTGCTGAACACTAGCTCTGATGCAAGTACAAGAACGCTGGCTTCAACACGAAGAAGCCAGTCTTGGCTTCCTGATGGACAAAATCAGCACCCGATGAGAGGCATAATAATACTGAGCATTATCACATCACTGAGGAAGGGACCGCGAGCTGTGCAACCACATCAACTACTCCTTTCCAACAAAAGCGGCTCAAGCACTGGTGCCGTCCTCTTCGATAACGCGGTTCATGCTGGTCCCGTGCGTGATGTGTGTCATTGGGTTGCCGCTGAGATCCCTGATGCTGCTGTGACGTGACTGTTCATTAAGCCGATGAGAACTGCTGTGCCTGGAATGATCAGTCAGTCGTGACATGCTGCCATGAGGTAGTCTTTCTTCTACGCCTCTGTAGCTGCAGGGAGTGTACCTAATTTATAAAAATAGAGGACAATTATTACTATTGTTACCGCCAGTCATGAAAGAATGTAAATAATTCTCGGTGCATGTGCACACGCATGCACACAAACCCTCTGCTTTTGTGAAAAAAGTAGTTCTCTGTTTAGCTCAGTCATTCAGCTTATACAGCCCCAGGCAAATTGTTTCAACTCCTTATGCAGCTTGGTTCTTACTACAGCGCTATGTATAGTATTGATAATTAGGTGAGTAAAATACTTGACAATAAATTATGTTATGAACCTTAACTACACCTCAGGTTAGAGTGGGTAACTTTTATTACTGTTTACTTCAGCAGGGCTAGGACTATTTACAGAAACAAAATCAATTTACACACAGACAAAAGCAGCCATAAAAATACTGAGCTGACTTTAGGTCAGATCTGTTTTCCCATGCACTGAGATGATGTAACACAGATCACACTGCCTTTGCAGGAAAACCAGCACCGAACACATTCACGCTGTGTAATTCATGAAGACCAGTGTAGACTCTGAAAATACCAGGGTATTTTTTTCTCTTTCCAATCCAGACACTAATAGGGAGAAGAGATGCAATCAGAGCAAGTAAATATTAGCAGAACTTCTAGTTTTAGCAATATGATGGCCAAACGTCCGGCTAGCAGAGGCTTGTCCAATTTTCCACAAGATTTTAAAGAGAAGAAACGTACCGGCCGTCACGCGATCGGTGCAGGCTGCCGTGGTAGCTGCTCACTTTGCTGTGGACACTGCCTGCCTTGCTCCTTTGGTCGTCCATCATTGCCAGCTGGGTAGAGGAGGCGTGAGTCGAGGTGCCCTGGGTCGAAGTGCCTCTTGACTTTCGGATGATGGGAGTATTGGGATCTCTCAGAAGAGACTGAGCAAAGTCTGGCTCTTGCAGCACTTGACGACTCTCATTTACAACTCTGAACCAGACATGTAATTTGAACAGTTAACATTAATGACTGCAATATAAAAGCGATTGCAGTAACCGCACCGTAACTTTTTTACAAACAGAACAGACATATATTACAGCTTGGCAAATAAGACCGTCTATTTACATTATAACGTCCCTATTTGCCAAATTTTGAAGCACCCATACATTTGGCTATTTTAGCTAAGTTCATATTCTTGAATCCTTCCCACTCCCTCTATCTGATCCTCTAGCCTAGACATGTGGAATAATTGCAATGTATTTGCTTATGGCCTTAGTTAGTGAATATTGTTGCAGGAGAAATCCTTGGGATAGCGCTGTGACTCAGCAAGCTCAGTTTACCCAAGGAACTGCCTCTCAGGGAACACGGGAAGGTGTTCCCTCACTCAACTGAGCATTTAAAATCTGGATTAAAAGTGGCAGCAGGAGGAGAACACCAGAGGAAATACAACATACACAATAATGCATAAGCAACTGGTCTGTAGCCCTTAGATCAGTGGTTACAGTCTCACAGCTTCTCTGTTTGCTGAAATCCCTTGCTGGGAAGGGCTGGCAGAGGGGCACACACTTGACCGCTCTACCATAGCGTGATGAAAGGAGGTGCTATCACATCCTCTACATTCCCTTTTATTTGTTTTAATCTTTTTTTTTTTTGTGGTGAGGCCTTTTCCTCCCCTCCCATTCTCTATATTATTCTTTCATGTTCTGTTTCCTCCGCCTGGCCAGCTCCTCCTCGTAATTTTCTTGCTCCTGGAGGATCACAGGCTACCTAAGGAGGGAGGTTTGTATTGGCTCTGCCTCTTACTGCTCAATAAATGGGGCCGGCAAAGGAATCTGGCTCCAGCAGATGCTGCGGTGCGTTGGAGCTCCTCTCCTGCCTGGCTGCACCAGGAGAGAGGATGGCACTTGCAGGAGCCACCCAGCTCTCCCGGAGATAGCCGGTCCCGTAAAACAGCTTCCTCTGCCTTCATTAAATCTATCCCTGTCCTCTACCCACCAAACCAGTACGTCACCTCTATGTAAACCCTATCTAAATCTAGGTACATATATTAAAATCATATTACGTTGTTAACCGCATGCATATCTTAGTAGGTTATCTTTTGCACAAAGAAAAATTTACTCAACTTTAGAGAAGGTAATTTTACTTTAACCTCAGCAGAAGGGCAGTTCTGCTCAGGATGGACAAGTCAATGTCATGGAGTAGTCACTTAAAGGCTTGCTGCAGATGTCGATCTATTTTGAAATGTCTGCTTAAAAGACACTATTCACAATTATGAAAATAGCTATTCATAGCTATTACAAAATCATATAGATTGTCTCTAAATTTATGCCATACCTTAGCCTAACTTAATTTCAACCTTACAGAAGCTATACGACATTCTTATTGTCATTTTGTCAACCTGTGCTTTGGCACTAATGCGTAAGGGAAGATTAAATGCAGAGACAATTGCTTTTAACTGCAATCATGGTGAAAAGAACTGACATTTAATTTCAATTTAAAGGTCTGATTCAGTTGACTAGATAAGCACATTTATAAATAAAAACTTCCAACTCCATCTCTAGGTAAATGGTAGAGAAGCTGTAGTATTCAACTGAAATCTAATTCTTGTTAAAAAGTATTTTGAAAACAGATGGAGCAATGTAGATTTAATTCTGGGACCAAAGAATAATTATGGAAAAATAAGCAACAGTTTTTCAAGGGGGGTTTGAGCTGTTGCTTGTCTTGTTCTTCCTTGCTCCATTTTGGATAGCGAGGGATTTCTAAGAAAACTGCCCCTATCTATTCCTGTCTTTGCCTCTCTGAAAAACTAACCAAAACACTCTTCCAGGACTACAAGGGAAGAGGAAATTATTTGCCAGTACTCAACCAGTTTATCTATTAGATATCAATACGCACTCTTTTTTCCTGCGTCCGTGGAAGAAGCTAGCCCACTCAAAACAGGTCTTTTTGCTTCCAACCCAGAAGACAGAGGGTATCCCAACGACCAAAGCCATGAGATATTTCATGAGAAAGAGAATCAAATCTGGACGACTCATCTGAGTGACCTAGAGAGAAAAAAAAGAGAAGAGAAGATTATACAACCCATCATAGTTCACTACTCCATTTATTAACTCATTTAAAATAACTGTCTCTGCTTTGAGCCAAAGTAAACATCAACAGGGTTCCTTTGTTTCGTGGCTCTAGGGAGCATGACCGAGTGTGTTGTACAGCCCACTGTTGAGTAAAACAAAAGATTCAACTGCTGTGAGGTCTTGGCCTTTATTTCTATTTCTCGTCTTTTGTCTGTGCCCTGAATAACTGTAAAGTATTTTCTAGTCTACAGATTATAAAGACTCGTTTCTTTGATGGAATTAATGTATATAAAACCAGGTGCTACATTTGCTGTTGGGAAAAAATCCCAATGAAATGCTTCATGGGATGTTCAACGCTGATCCTTTATTCCTTAGCCTTCAATGGAGGGTTATACCCATAGTCTCCCTCCCACAGGAATTCGAGGCATTGCAAGGTATGACTGCCTGATTCTTACCGACCTGGCAAAACCCCTACCTCTCCCCATTTCTTCAGGGCCATCAACTGAACTTGAAAAAGCTCACGAGGTCTGTTTTTGCAAACATTGTGGTATACAAAGGATTTGTTTGGAAAAGATGCAGAGAAGATACAAAGATATTATTTCCAGGAAGGTCTGTAAGGTACTTTTAAAACAAAGAAGCATCCAGGCACTCTCTTGAATCGATAACCCAGCTCAAAACCAGAATCTTCAAGGACAGAGAACTTCAAGTGCAAGTCTGAAAGATACCACTGTCTTCTTACATGAAGGCTGTAAAGGAAAGGAACTATCTTATTCTGGTGTAATTAAGTTCTCTGTAAGCATTTGTGTGACACTATCACTTACACTGTGACCATGGAAGGTACACTAGATCTCAAACATCCACTGGCCATTAAACGACTTGGGGTATAGGAAGAGGTTCCCTGCTTTTCATCACAGCTGAGGGAGAGCTGGTCAGAAAACCTAAATGAGGGATCAGTCAAAATACTGAACACAGTCAATAACCAGGGAAGATAATAAAACTGACGACTGCAAGGCTGAGTCTAAAGGAATGAGTCTGCAAAACACCTTGAATATTTTTATGGTAACAGGGGATGAGGACTATGACAGAGATGGCACAATAAAGGAGAAGAACGGGTAGTCCTGTAAGCAGAGAAAGAAAATGAAGCCAGGCAGGGAGCAAGAGAGAATGAGACTGATAAGCAGATGACATGAAAGGACGGCAGACATGATGGCACAAGCAGACGGCAGACCAGAAGGGAGGGAAGGAGATCCTGTAGCTGGGGACTCTTTGGTAAGGACTGACAGGCCTTCAACCAGAGCAGATCCAGAGCAGAAGGATCTTCTGCCCAAGAGGAGCACAGCTCAAAGCGGTGGATATAGAGGCAGAAAAGTAACTTGACAGGTGAAGGGAAGACATCAGTGATTGTCTCATATCGTGAGACATTGACAGTATGAGGTTCTCACTAGAATGGCTTTAGGATGTGTAATGGTAAGGCTGGGAAAGATGTTTAAACAAGTGGAAATTTGAATGACCTTCCGTTAAATTCTGCTGATCCCAACAGAAATAAAGTAGGTACATAATAGGATAACAAAGATCCACAGATGGCTCAAAGATTAGTATGGCAGGAGGGTTTGGGGCTGTTTAATCATGGGCAGATGCTCATGAAATTAGGTCTCTTTCCAACAAGGAGTACCTGCAGGAACAGCTTTGGGACTGTTGGCGGCACAGCTGATAAAAACCATTAGACTTAAGAAAGTGATCTGGATATCTACCGGCCTGTTAAAAACAGAAGAAAATACCAGACAAGCTGTTTCAAGCCAGGGGAACATTGCTCTGTAAGCTAAGAGTGAGACTGAAATACTTGGTACAGTTCTGGGAATTCAGTTTGAATTCATCTTCCTGGAAAGCAGAGGGGTGTAGAGAAGAGCTAGTAGGATGACAGGGAACAGCCAGCCTATCTTGCAAGAAGCTTGTCTGGCCTATAAAGACTCAAAGGTGTGAAAAAAATAATTGTTATGTAACATGAAATATTTAAACACTGAAACATGGGAAAAACCCCACCTAGGAGTATTTAAGCTAAGCAATAGGAAAGAAATATGGCGGCATCAGCCATGAAGAGTTGCCATCCTTACAGGAACAAGATTTTTGGAATAGCTTTCAAACCGGAATTGTGGGGATGGGCATCTTTTAAGGTTTAGTGTTACCAGTCTACGAAAGATGTTGACAGTGACAGTCAGAGCTTCCCTCTGACCCTATAAGCCTATATTAATGTAGAAACACATATGCGATCTCCTAAAACAACATCAAGAACCATTTTTATTCCCAAACTGAAAATCCAAATTCAATGTAGTCACTGTGTCAAGATGATTTGCCAGAAGTAGGCTCATGCCCCCATAACTCTCCAACCACATAATGCTGAGGGGCAGCAGAGCTTCTATATGGACCAGTGAAAATACAGCAATCATGGTTTTAATACTTTGTATTATTACACATTTTCTAATAATATCACCATTGTAGCTGGAAAATGAGAATTTAAGTGTCTTGCCCAAAATCACACAGTGCAACTGTGGCAGGCTAGAACATGACAAGAATTCAGGGCATCAATATTGGTCTTTGGTAGCTACATGCCCATCTTTCAATTAAATGTAGAAATATAATGAGCATTATTATAAGATGCCTGCTAGAGTTCATCTTCATATGAAGTGGGATCAAGGTTCTCCCCATGTCAGTTCTTTCCTCAGTACTGCTTAGTATGCTTTCCATCAATCTCTGCCCCAGGAAAAACACTGATGCTGAAGGGTCTTTGACAACACTATGGACCTTCCTATGCTTGCAACCATTTAACCATGGAAAATGAGTCTGAAGGCTTTCCAGGTGGTTTTGTAGTCAACCTGTGAGATTCCACTCAAGAAAAAAAAAAATTAATAATTACCCAATAAAAAAGTATCCAACAAAATTAAGCTCTCAAAAGTTAACCTTATTATCTCATTTCATAATGTGCAAATGTGGCATTAAGTGGAATAAATGGTGAAATTCATCGTTTCTTAATGAAGGTAATATTCAGGTAAATTTTTATATTTACATATAATGCTCGTCTGCTGAGCCAAGTCTCCCCTGGCATAACTACCAGCCTGAAGGGAATTTAATTTTGATTCTTGCGTTAAGAATAAAACAACAGTTCAGTGCTACAGCTCTCAGTTGCTCACTGTACTACAGGACATCTTTATTTTATTGACTGAGTCATACTGTTTTATGCTCAAGCCAACAGAAATCAGGTGCTGTGATGTGTACTGTTGCCCATACTGAATATATTACAAATCCCTATTGCACTAAGTAAATTATATTACTTCCATGAAGATATTACAGTAAATCACTTGATAGCAAAACTTCTGGCTCAACATATTCATGCTGGGTGCTATAAATAATTCCAAGCAAAAATTAAAATAAATATATGCAATAAATACTTTCAGGTGAAAGGAAGAACATCCTACTCTTTGGCAAAGCAAGTTATTAAACATCATTACATACATTTCTTGAAAATAGCCTCTTTACGCAAAGCAAGCAATTCAAGTAGTAACATATTAGACTCACTGATCATTAATACTAAAGTGACTGCACCTGTTTTAAACACATATCTGCAGATTATGAGACACTTATAATAATTAACACAGGAAAAATGAAACTTAAATTACTATTTCAGGCTTATAAAACTGAAAATACCAGGTGTTTAAACCCAAAGTCTCCAAGCCCATTTCCCAGAAGCATGGCACTCACGTAACTCCAAGCCCAAAACACTGCCATTTTCTTTCATTAGGACAGAGAACAGGTTGCACAGTTTTAAAAAGCAGTAAAACTACGGAAAAGCTCACTCCTGTTCAGCCTCAAAACTTAAATCCCAGAGATTTTCACTTTTCCTATACTGCCTGGCTATTTAGGAAGAATAAAACATACAACTTAAACAACAAAGTATTGCAGACTTTAACGTGGTTAGATATATTCATAATACATGAAACTATAATTTGACCTGGAATATCCAAACTTCACACACCGCTTTACTCAAATGCGAAACATTTTCCAAAAGCATCTGCTAATGTGATCTGCTTTGCTGCACAACCGCAGCATTGATAGTTCTAGAAATAAGGGTCCTTATTTATAGTAAATCCCCACTGGCAGCGAGTATAATGTTGAGACTGTTTCAGTAGCACTTCTGCTATTTTAAAACCATTTTTTATATATCCTCAGCTTTGAAAGCTCAGCTTGCCTATTACTATTTATGCCTCTTGCTGAGAAAATCCATGTAACTAGGACTACTGAGGCAAGTATGGATCGGCTGAAGCAACAATAGCAGCAATTCCAGCACCATAAAATCACTTGCTCTTCCTTTTCTCAACACATTCATTGTGCAGGACCCAAAGTCTTCCAGAAGTATCCAACTCCAACACATGAAACCTCAATAATTTCGTGGGGGAGTACTTAGACAAAAAGCTGCTGCTGTAACCCTGTCCACACTTCTAAAATAATCAGCATCTTCATTTTTACAACTTGTCTCAATTGAACGACTAAAAGAGGAGACACAACGCTTCACTAAATTCCAGAGTTCTTTAAAACCATGAGACATCTACATGTGCAACCACCTTTGAAGACGACAGTGAAAAATGGACAAGATTTCCAGTTTTTATTTATATTCTTGGAGAGAGATAATGATGCAGGGAATATATAATGTGGTCCTAGATGCTGTGGAAGACCATCCTCCCATGTCTGTAGAGATTATAATTTTCTCCTCTTCTCCAGCCCGTTAGCTCAGCTCTGTTTGATTCTGTGCAGAAAGACTTTTGCAAATCTGAGACAAGAAAGAAGTCACCCAAATCTGAGGTATAACAGAAATGAAAATAAATGGGCAGACTGATTAACCGACAAATGAGACACTCAGGTCTCTGACGCCATCCATGCTTATATAATAAGGTCACCTGATGCACTTTCCATCTTTGTTTTTAAAAATTCAGAATATAAGCAAATATGTTTGAGCTTAAACAAATGCAAACTTCTTTAAGCATTAATTGGGTCTATATACTTCCTTAAAAATGAGGATATTGGGAAACATCTAAAGAAATAGTATGTATTTATTGTTCTTTCTAACAGAAATATTTCAACTTTCAGTGAAAACCAGTTGCAATTTTAAAAGTACTAAAATCAAAGTGTGATGGAATATACAATTTGGAAATCAATAGATGGCAAGAACACGAAGACAAGTTTTTCTTTTACAATTGTATTCTTGGAAAAAATCTCTCTAGAGTAAGAAGTTTTGAATGAAAATGTGGCAGTTCTTTTATGAGAACAACAACAAACTGGGTGAACTTACACCACTGTTACTTTTTACTACAAATATCAAAGTTTATTTAAGAAACATCCCTGAAAGCTAAACTATTGACATAACTGAAAGGAGGAAAAGAAACTAAAATGCAGTTACTAAGAATTTAAAATGTATTTTCACCACCTCTCATTTTTCTACAAAATCCTTCAAAGCTGCTGACTTATGCTGAGCTCCATACAGCTACACATAACAAATACTGTAAGAACAAGGAGTAAATATCACTAATGTGAACTCTCTATGCAGAATTTCCTCTTCTTTTATAGAATTACAATGCAAGCAAAGCACTGCTAATAGTTATTATGTTGTAATTTACTTGGGAGATAGACTGATAAATATCATAAAAAGCACACTCTTAGTGGCACAAGAAAAAAAGCCTTAGAAATACAGCCTAGTATTTTTTGAGCTTTGATAAGCACATGGTATGTAGCTTCTGAAGCTACAGTTAAAGACTTAAAGAGTATTTTAGCAAGGTATGTGAAGGTACTCTTTGTTACAGTTTTGGGTCACAACATGTTATTGATGTACTGCAATAATTTTCATATAGTAACATGCAACATCCCTCTACCCCTCCTGTATAGACGTGGGACATCCTCATGCCCTCCCCCAGTGGTTTAAACACTGAAGGAGTTTTAGATATTCAGCTTTCAAAGTGGGGGTCTAAAGGGGTACTTGATCACAAAATACCCTCTGCAACTGCAGCACCATCCAAGCTCACCTTAGTTGCCTATTTTAGGACTTCAGTGTTAACCGCAGATTATACATTACAGCAATTTCTCTTGAAATTAGTTCTGTATGAGCATTCATTTCAACTTTCAGTTTTGTTCTGCAAGTAATCCAAGTTGTGAAATGCTAATAAAAAGTCCCAATGTGCATCTAAAAGTACAGGGCGAACACTGTGTCAGCTATAAAATAACAGCTCTCAAATACTATTACTTTTTTGGCACAGATGGAGAAGCATGAACGCCATTAGAAAAGCAACCCCTTTAATATTAGAGATTGAGTTCCACTGCAGATGCAGCCAATGAGGAAAAAACCCTCTTAGAACTACTACTACAGTTTAGGCCTGCTACACTCACATTATCAGCTGAAACAATAACTGTGAACATCTACTAAGTAATTTAATTCAGTCATTTCTTCTGTTTCCCACTTGGCATCATTGCCAGACCCTTCTTTACGTCTGTTAACCTCAGCGCTCCCCTCATCATCATGTATCAAAGGCTTTCAAAATACCTCATATATTGGCAAGCCACTGACTCAAATCTAGAGACACTGCAGATCTTCTCTGGGCCTCAAAAAACTGTGATAATACCTTTCCTTCCAGATAAAAGCCTGTCTTACAAGCATGCTGGTCTGCTTTGAACATCAGGAGCTGCCTTTCTATGAGGGCAGACAGCGTCAAGGAAACGGAGACCAGAAGGCAGCCAGTGGCCGTGTCCTTCAAGATGAAAACCTCTCCTAGAGGAAAGGTAACACTGGTGGTGATTCTCCATTTTCCTTCCTACCCGATCGCTTTCCTGGAGATGCAAGAGGGGCTTGTGCACTCTAGCAACATGAGAACTTGGGAATTTAGCAAAGCCAGCACACATCAGTTAGCATCATTCTTGAGTGACAGCCCATTCCTTGCGCGCTGAGTTGGACCTGCTGCAAAGGCAGCCACATATGAAGATGTGATTGGAAAGCCTTGACAGGCTTCGTGCAGACACCCGTGTGAATGCTAGATTGCACAGATCTAAGTCCCTGAACTGAATTTGTCTTGCTGTGCAGCTCTGGGCCTTCAGTGGTATTCAGCTAACAAGAAAAAATAGGCAACAAGATGTAGATGCAGGGGTTTGGGTTGTGCACTCTCCGCTCTATTCTGTTCAGACACGTCTCGCAAGCAGCACGGGCACTGATGTTTCACCTAATGAAGACCAACAAACAAGTTCTGTCAGATACAAAGATTGCATATGCGATAGCAAGATTTCTGTAACCCGTTTTTTTCCTCCTATCTGCTGGGTTGGCGTAGCAGCTGGGTTGGTACAGATCATCAAACAGAAATGTACTTTCCTCAGTGAATACAAAAAGACATTAGTTTGAATGCATTGTTTCCCTACTGAAACACACAGTGGCAGGTGTTCCGAAAGGAGGTTAAAAACATCAATTTCAGCATTCCTCCAGGGAAAAACAATGCTTCTTTGTGGGCACACTGTTAATTTAAGATGCTTATATAACTAATTTCTGAATATTTTCCCCTTCTGCCCCTGAATGATCAATCACGGTTGCTTTTTAGTGACAGAGACCAGTGGCCTCTTCCCACTAAAATCACAAATTAATGAGCTTGCTGCCTATGTGAAGTGAAAGCACAAACACAACACCTGTCCCCTTCCTTTGGGGCACAGTTCCACAACAACGTTGATCATTTGATATTTCCCTAAGGATAAAAAGCAATGAAATTCAAATTAACCCATCCTTTTGTTGAAAATGGGAGAAGTGGGGGAAAGACCAAAGGGAATCTGATCCAACAGTCTCATTTTCATAACCAATTCCATCACTGTCATTGCTTTGAGACTTAGAATATTATACTCACACTGCTCGTTTCCCAGTAAAATGTTGTAGCATTTGTCACTGTAAAATAAAATACCTTTTTCAAGTTATTAAAATCCTGCAACTTGCTTGTTTTACAGTTAACCAACAAGCAAATCCGTGCCACTAGTCTAGCTACGAGGCTGCACAAGCTGAAGAATTGAGAAACTATAAACACCTGAAAAAAAGGTAATGGCTAACCTGATTTAGCCCTCATTTAAGAGATAATGACAAAGCCAATACATACTTCGGGAGTTTCAGAACAGCTTGTCTGTGTGAAACAGTGTCAACAGGATCAGGAGACTTCCCTGCATCCAAAAGAAACAAAAGGAAACTTCTCTGGCTCTAAACACCAAAAGCCACATGGCTCACGAGATATCCAGACTATTCCAAGCAGAATAAATACGATCATTCAGACTCCGGGATTTCCGAAGGCGCAGCTCTATGCTATCACATGAGAACACGGATGCTCATTGTTTCTTGCTCTCAGTTGTGCTCTCCTCAGCCGCAGGAGCATGAAAGCACCATGCATTAACTTTGCCATTGGCTCACATTAAAACAATTAAATTGTTAGAACAATTATGAAAAAGCATTACTATTCTCCAGACTTACTTAACTCCTGAGTTGCTATATACCCAGAGTGAAAATTAAAGCAAAGTGATCAGCCTATGGAAGACTTGGGCCAGTAACAGATAGCTTCAAAACCTAACCCAAACTAAAAATAAATAAATAAGACACTGTAATAAACGCTTATAAAATTACTGTCTTAATGGGATACAGGCTATTCTGGAGGAAACTTATTCACCACAGAAGTTAAGTATTAGCTCAGGCACTGCAGATCCATGTCACCATGCCGAACTCATCTGCAATACATTTTTTTCAAGAATTTAATCTGCATAAGCACCTAAAAAACACACACTTATGAAAACTGCCTCTACAGAACATTTAAAATGTAATGAATTATATTTTAGAATAATTTCTCTTGAGTTTCCAGCATGTTATGGGAGAGGAATATATGGGAAAGAAAGAGTTCAGTTCATGGAAGGACTGCACTGGTTTTCACCAGAAGTCATCCATTGTCTGCGTTGTGCCAGGGGAACACACTGAAGTCTAATCATCTGCTGGAAAAATAGCTTGGATAAAGAATAACATGGCAGAGAGCGGCCTCTCACAAGGTAATGCTGCAAGGTTTTCCTCATCTATCTCCTTCTTGAAAAGGGATCCCAGAGGACAACTAAAAAGGTCCTGACTCATGACTAGAGTCTAATAACTCGCTTCCAATGCTTTTGCCCTTCAGGCCCCGCAGTTAGTCACAGTGTCAGTAACCAGCAATCATCCAGAAGTTTGATGCTAACTGCTCTTCCATTCATGGGACAAGAATGCAGAAGACTACAGCTTCAGTGATCATCTTACTGGTATCTCGCAACAATCTTTGGGCAGGTTGATTCTGCAGCTTCAGGAGACTGCTGCTGGGAGAACGCCCTGTTTATCAAGGGAAAGCCGAATCTCAGTGAAGCTATCAGGGTGTCTCATAGTTTGTGGCTTTATCTTGAAACAGAAGACAACATTCAACCACAGCTACTAATTTTTTAAGTGCTAGCCATAGTTTGTAATTAGAGAGATTGCCCAAGCACCTGCCTTCTGTTTTACCATTATGTGGAACTGGCATCACGAGTCTCTTAGCACTAATGCCGGGCATTAAGCATGGCAAAAGCAAGCCTACTTGAGTGTACTACCCATGAGAGACTTGGACTTCTCTTTCCTTTTCCTGCGGACACGTACAAGCTGAAGTGGGCTGTCCTCTGCAGAGAGGAAAAAGCAAACAAATCCCCACCTGCCACAAAGTTGTTTTCCCCAGCACAGCTTATCTTTCCTCTTGTCACTGGAATAAAAGAATCACGTCACAACACTTGAACATTATTCCTCACTTTGGACCATTTCAGCCCCTCTCCCAAATACCCCCTTTTGGATGAGCTGTAGCTGTTCAACGTAACAGGTCTGAGAACCCATAAACTCTTTTTTCCCTTACAGACTTGTGAATAACACACGGATTAAAATGACAAAGTATCACTTCAAGTCAAAGCGTGACTCACCCAAAGGTGTCTAACACAGAAGATGAAACAAATCCGATTTACTATGATTTCTCTTACTTAAATCCCAATGCTTACAAAAAAAAAAAAAAAAAAAAAAAAAAAAAAAAAAAAAAAAGTCATGCAGTTGTTCTTACCCTCATTGTGGAACCAGATAGCCTTACCGTAGTATTCGGTCTTTGTGCAAACAGGGATTGCAGTTGGCATGGGCTAAAATGGGTCAATAAACTTAACAGCTGAAACCAAGTTTTATCAGCAATTGCTTCTTTACTGGCACCCACAACACACTGCTTGATACACTTATCTTTCACAGAGATTAAGACAAGATTAAAGAGATGCCTACCTGAATTACTGGCAAATCTGTTAAATTAGGGATACTGAGAGGTTGCTGCAGTAGGTTGCATTTGGCAGATTTGTCCCATGGCCAGAGAAGTTGGAAGCTCCCTGTTGCCATTCAGAAAAAATAGCTTTTTTTTCTTCAGGTATTAGCACTTCATTGGCAATCAAACAGTAAGACAGGAAAAAACCCACCCTAATGTTTCAGAAAATCTTATTTCTGTCAACCCTGCTGCTAAAAATTAACTTGGACTAAAATCTATACAGCCTTAATACCTATTTTGGCACTAGATACTCCTTGAATTTATTCAATTCATACAAGAGAAAATTTAGCAAGCTTCCTACAACCCAAGCTTGGAATATATTGCCATTAATAAACTCCCACTACTTGAATGAAGACACTAGCATTAAGAACACAGAACAAAAGAAACATCCTTGGTCAAGTCAAGTCTTCCACTGCTCCAGCCAGCAATGGCACACAAGCCTATTCAGTTATCCAGCTTTACACTGAAATCATGAGCTCCCCTCCTCAGTTCATCATGTAATTCTCTTATTTCCAACTCAAGTTTGTTCATGGCCATGTTATCATTCTGCCAGGACTGCCATTTGACTTTAACAGCTCTTTTTGAATGTCCTTTAAGGATTTCTAAAACTGCAACTATGTCCTGTCTTACTCTTCTTTGGCAAGGCTATGTACACTCCTCCTCCAAAGACAAGCTCTAACAGAACCTTATTCCTGGCACCGTTTCATTACTTTTCATTTATTTTTGTTTTCTTCTTGCAGTCTTTTTTGATCCAACACAATGCAGTCAGTCACATAATGCCATGCAGAAAAAAACCAGTTGCATATAAGATTATATTTGTTCCAAAAATGGTTCAGAATGAGTAACTACCACACTGTGAAATGGCTGGAGATTAAGTCATATGAAACAGATTAGTGTAATTTTGTAAATATGCAAATAATAGCCAAATCATAGCTTAAAGCACAAGTATGGAAGCTGGGGGAGAAGAAACAAACAGCTATTTTAGCAAACATGTATTTATAAAATATTTCTTACTCTCCACAGACAGAAATACTATGTTCATTAGTCTAAAGGCCTTCTTTTTCTAGTTATAGTGTGAATGGAATAATATTAATGACCATTTACATCATTTGATCTTAAAAAGTCAGTTCAACTGAATCTTTGAAAAATAATTTGGTGTCAGCATTACTACATCAATTGAGAAAATTTTAGAATGTAACACTGAATACTGTAATACTGTAAGGGTGATTGAACAGTGGAACAGGTTGCCAAGAGAAGTTGTGGAGTCTCCGTCCATGGAGATATTAAAAATTTGGCTGGACACAGCTATGAGCCATCTGCTCTAGGTGACCCCACTTTGAGCAAGGTTTTGACTAGACAATCTCCACAGGTCCCTTCCACCCTCAGCTATTCTCAAATAAAAACGAGAGTCTAATATACCCAAATATAATAACAAGAATTATTAATGCCCTATTTCTACTTAAAACTCCTCTTAGTTCTCTCTGAAAGAACTGCTTCGGGACTAGAGGTTGAAGTATTTCCATATATAAAAGTTGAGCTCTTAAACCTATACAATGATGCATTTTTAGAAAGACAAGTCCCAAACTTCAAACACAAGGAGTAACAGTCTGGTCAAAGCATTATAACCCTGATCTGTGAGTGTTCTACATCCTGGAAGACAACACAGCTCATCAGTTTATGATACTGATTATCAGTTTTGTGTTCATACTTTTGACTCTTTCATGGTGAAAATGAGAAATAGGCACTGGTCTTAGGGTTTTTGAGCATAATAGATATTTTAACATAATTCAGCATTAAACATTACACATAATCACTTCAGAAACTCTATTAAAAAGAAAAAATAAATGAGCAAAACACAAGAAAAAATATCTGTATTACTAAGAATATAATCTGTTAATGGAAAATATGTGAGTAACCCAGCTCTTTAGATAACTCAAATATATCCTTTTTTCATATGAAAAGATTCTTATTTATAAATCCCCCCAAAAATATTTTTATGTTCCTCAGTTGAATTTTGAAGCTGCACCTGATTCTTGAGTGGGCTTAGATCATGTGGAAAGCAAACCTTCATACATGTTGAGAAGAGATACTGTACTCTTTGTCTGCATTTACATTTCTAGGAAACGGAATAATTCTCTGTTAATAAAAAAGAACTAATAGAAGGATGACACTGGGGAGCACTGTTTGTCCATACAAATAATGTAAAAGAAAAATCAAACCTGAAACGTGCATGTATTTGTTACATTTTCATGCTATATACCCAAGCCATGTCTAAGCTAAGCGGATGTTTACCAAGATCAAGGCACATACAGAACATGTCCAAGAGATCTGGACCAGTCTTATAGGTGAATTTAGTTCATAGAACTCATTATATTCCATCATTAGAATAGATCTATTATTTTTGAGTGTAAACTTTACTTAATAATACTGATTTCAGGTCTAGAAATACATTGTTTTAACAGAGAGAGTAAACATCTTTCTATATTTGTGTATTTACAGACTGTATTCTGAACTGCTTTATGTTACACCACTAAGCAAACCTCCTAAACACTCACAGTGGGAGCTGGTTGCTCATGTTATGCCCAGTGGCATTATAGATATGGTGACTGCAATCACAATTCCCTGAAAAGTCGAAGCCTTCAGAAGAAAAGCTATTAACAGCAGTATAACTGTCAGAGCTGCTTAGTCCTGAGACCAATGACATTCAAATGTAAATACCCTTTCAAGACTGAAGTTTTAAAAATTTGTTGGAAATAATAATGATAGTCTGGAATCACTAGGAATAAATGCATAGAGGTGCAGTATCTCCGAAATTTACTGGACCTTGTGTTTCTGTGCGTGCTGACGGGACAAGTCATTCACTAGTCAAGGAACGCTACAGAGAGCACAACAAAAGCCATCTTACTGAAATGCACTTGGATGCAGAATATTCGGACTTACAAACATCAAGGTTCAGCATTCACTGAGATTTTGGCAGAGATCTACAGTTAACATCCCATTGAAGATTTTCTTTGCAAGCCAGTTTACAGCTATTTTGACATGACTGTCCAACATCTCAAAGCAACTCTGAAACCCAGTGAAAGAGTCACAATCATTAATGAATGCATTGCTATTCAGAATTTTCAAACGCAAATTATAACCAATTTCTTTTAATTTATTAAAATGAAAAGTTAAATGTTTTTTTAGGTGACTGATTTCCTAACATATGTACCACAATATTCAATTCTGACAGTTAAGAGTGACTGGTGCTTCAAAACCAGAGAAATCAGACCTTTTAACTTAGTTTTTGTTGCCATTTTAATAGCAATTAAGAGAGTCAGTGGAAAAAGAGAGCTTCCTTAATAATCAAAGGCTGTTCTAGATATAAAGCATGCTTATTAAAAAGAGAAGAATGAAACTGAGAACTCAAAACCAGCAAGATCTGACCTCCTTTGGCAACTCACCCTCAGAAAAATACTGAATAAAAAGAAAGAAAAAAAAAGAAAAAGATGACCTTGAGGAGTCATACTTGGGTACAAGTACAAATCAACCTGTCTGAAGATAATGGTTGAGAAATCAGCATTTCCCTTTGTCTCTAGCTCAGTCAATCCAATTAAAAAAACAGCCAGAAATGAGTCATGTGAAGGAAATGATTGCTTTCACTCAATATGTTAATTGACTGGAAATTGCATACATGCCAAGGTACGATAAGAGAATACATCTTATGTAGGATTTATCAAAGCCCTGGATGTGCAAGGAGGAGACAGGACTGATATTACTAATGCTGAAAAGGAGAATCCTGAGAAATTACTTGAGAATATTCTTTTCATTGAATATATTCTTTTTCCTAAGCATCTAAACCAGGAGAAATTAACTGAATCACTGCCAGGAAACAGTGTAATACTGTGGTTAATGTTGTTGTTCAGAGCTGATACTACTTTTGTTTTTGAAAGAAGCCTAACTCATAACTCAGATTTGCTCAGTCTCTTCTGAGTAAACAGCAATATGGGAAATATGGTTTTTATCTCATCCCCTCTCTTTTTTTTTTTTAGGACAGAATAATTACATTCCACAAGAAGCAATTCCTTAGGGCAGATTTAAGCAAATCCATTACCTCTCCTAAGAGGAATTCTAAACAATAACTAATGAAAAAGAGGGGGGAGGAGAAATCTAGATTTATAGACATCTCTAAATGTATTCTCTTTATGCCTGCCACACACAAACGGTGCTAAGACATTTCTTAACAAAGCCTCTTTTCTGTATCCAGCTTAGTGTACTCCCCCGCATGTTTCTGAAGACCCACTGTAACACAGATGGTGAAACAGCTGAGACATTTTGTATTTAAAAAGATAGTGGTAACACCCCTGATTAGTGGAGAAAATGGCAAAACCTGGAAAATGCCATATATTGCAGCCAATAAAAATGGGGAAACTCCACCCCAACTTAATCAGCACCCCAAAAAAGCAGAGTCCACATCTCAACAATTACTTCTTGCCACTGTTTTCGGCAAGATGTTTGTAAGCCTCATCTTTTCTTCTCTTTGGTCTGCGTATGCAATTGTTCTAAAGCACTTGTGCATGAAAATAAAGCCTGTGTCAACAAGGGCTACACTTCACCCATAATGCAGGCATGGGAAAAGACAGTCTGCTACAAGAGAATTTCTTAAGTGCATGCGAGTCAACTCTGCCATCACAAAATTTAAAATCTCTACAGTAAATTCAAATGTCTATTAAGAATTGGGGGGGGGAGGGGGGCACTATAAAAACTGAATACAAATACAATTCATAAAGTTAGGCTTTTTTCTTTGTTTTTCTTCTCTTTTGGGGGGGGATGGGGGAGAAATGAAGAGACGTAGCTGCAAAGCCTGAGCTGGAACATACGACAGCTCGTCTCAGTGTCTCTTTTGCTTCTGCCCAATTTTATTTAAAAGTAGGCACCAGGAGACATAATATTCAGCAAAGTGAAGTAACAGCAGAGCAAATGACTAAACACTCCCATATTCTTGGCTCTCAGCCTACCATTACTTTACCACCATAGTCGCTTTTCAGTTGGCACCTGTTCATAAGAAAGCTTCCCTGTGTTGAAACAGTTCTGCAAGACGGCTACGCGTAGTCTCTGCTTTCAGTAACATTCCTGCAGTGTTTGTTCAGGGCACCAGGCAAAAAGTAAAGGAAGGACAAAGCCATGCCAAGTGGGAATGAAACATACTTGAAAGAGTTACCCCTACCCCTGTTACGTGGGCAACCTTTAAAAAGGATGCAAAACAAACAAAGCAATTTATAGTAGTTAGTGATCCAAACCAGTCTGAAATGAACAGCTTTTTATCGCAACACTGTTAATTTTGAGACATCTAAAATGAGCTTGAGAATTTACAGGGAAAAAAAATTAACTGTGATTAGATCAAAAAGTACATTTGTGAAAATGGGAAACAAGAAAACTGACAAATTCTTGAGCCAAAATTATCAGCAGGTGACAGAGATTAATCCTAATATTAAAATCCATTTCTCCAATGTTAGTTGTCAAATAATGCTTTAAAATAATCTGTAATACGGTATATTTTCATTATTAACAGAAATACATTAGCAAGCTTGTACTTAGTTTTCCTTTGTGCCTGTAGTAGATACTTAGAACTGCCATTGACAGGCAAGAGGTACTATTAACAAAACATTCTTTCCATTTACGCTTTTGGTATCTTAGGCAACCACAGTTAATCCTCTCTTCTCTATCCAACACTAGCACCAAACAAGTGAGTGGGTGAGAACTCCCATCTTCAGTAGAACCCATTAGACATTATTAAACAGCAAGACTGGGGCCTCGTCTTGAACAAGGCAGAGCAGAGAGGAAAAAAAATTGGCTGGTTTGACTGTCTATTTTTATTGCTGATAAAAAGGATATTCGTTATTATATTACAGCATTGCTCTTAATAATTAAGTCCTTAAAAATACCAAGGCAGTTTTCATTTTTTAAAGTGAAGATCAGAAGGAAAATAGAAAAGATTTAAAGAAATAAGCATAGTAACTGCTTCAAGAACTCAGCTTGTTAAAATTGTATTTGCAAAAGTAGTTGTGTTGTGCTCATTGTTCCTGCAGAAAAAGTCTTCTCCATTAGCAGTTGAAGGATGTTTATATGATGCTTAGCAAAGCAAAATTATCTCTCCATGGGATTCCCAAATGCAAGCCTATGTTCTTCCAGGTACTGCTGTCTTAGGTGCTAATTTATGTCCTTTCTTCAAAAATGAGCAAAAAACATGTTACCAAGTTATCTTTCTGGAATGACTGCTATTCAAGCCAAGACTGGACAGGATCTAGAAAGTGTGTTTAAAAGGTGTTGAGGCATATTCTGATTTTTGAAGGGGACGGATTGCAAACCAACCCCCAACCTCTCCTACCCCTTCCCCCCCAAAAATTGCCCAGAATTTTGAGGCAAAAATCCTAACATAAAAATATCCAGTAAGAGCAAATATGACCTCTTCAAACAGATAATAAATTAAGTCTGGGTACAATTCATCTGAATGTCCAATGAATCATTAAAAAAACGCCCATTTCTCTGCTTCAGCTAGAAAAGGCTTAAACTATCTTACACAGTTCAATTACAGGACTAAGAAAAGAGATAAAAGCTTTTAAGAAAATGGCATACTCTGCCATTCCAAGAAACCAGACACATTTCCTTATCTTGGGAAGATGACAATTACCACTTTCTTCCACCTTTGAATGTTTCCAGCTTGATGCAGCCCTTTCCTTTTCTCTGGGCTAGAAAAGCTGTATTGACCATTTGGACTCCGACTTTTCATAAGAGAAATGTACATTACAACCAGCTTTGGAGACAGATTTTGCTCAGTATCTATTTCACTTTGTAGACAAATTCATCCCACTGTTGAGACATATTTTCAGAGACTGGGGCAGGTCACTGTGTCCCAGTTTGATTGCCTTTGTAATTTCCAAGAAGAACAAAACTCTGACACTGTCCTTGTAAAGAACAAAACACCGTGGTGCACAGAGGACAAGAATATGTAACAGCAGCTAAATGCACTTCATACTTTTTTTTCCCCCCCTTTTACCCTACTTTTTACCTTACATCAGATATATCTGAGGTTACATATCTGATAGAAAGGAACTTACGACTTTTATGGCAACAGGAATTCATAACCCGATTGGACACAGTCCTGGGCTGACCCTGCTTGAGCTGGGGGTTGGACTAGATGATTTCCAGAGGTCCCTTCAACCCAAGCGATTCAGTGCTTCTGTAAAGCGACTGGCCAAAATTTTATCCCACTTCACTACTTCATCTGAATTAGCTCCCATAGCATGACATGCTCTGTCAACATACAAGGTGGAAATTGCAAAGTAAGAGGAAAGAGACAAACTTTGAAAGCTAACCATTGGGTCAGGACTGCTGACTAAAAAGCCAAGCCAGCACCAAGAACTTGTTAAGAATGGTAAAATTATTAGAGAGATGATGATGATGATAGCCACACTAAACAGCAACAGGAGCATGCAGCATCTTATTTCCCCAAGTGTCCCTCCTTGAGCCCAAGGTTACAAATATCCAGCTCTCTGTTCCAAGGCTCTGCCCCCTGAACGATGATATGGTATTGGTAGAACCACTGTTGTTAAAAACAGAAGCAGAAGGAGGAGCAGCAAAGCATGTATTTTCAACCGTAGCAAAAGAGATGACTAGATATGATTATTTTATGATTGGATCATGTCACACTTCCCTGCTTTTATCCCTTCATTTCTGCATTTTACCTTGATGTAAAATTATGCTATACTCTCATAAAAAGAGATTACATATGAGATAAAAGTCTGACCTGAAGAACATGTAATGCACACAGCCCAGTTAAAATGCTACATTTATGAAGAAGGTACCAGGTTCTATAGCTAGAGAAAATTAATTTCATTTTCCACTGCATGAACTCTTGCACAAAAACATTAATCCATTTTTTGAGGCCAAGCACAAATTCATTTTTTAAGGCAATGAGTGAAAAGTGGGATACCAACATAAAATTCAGTTCCTTATTTGAATATTACTGTTCTGAAAGCAGATTACAAAGGCACTGTTCCCCACTCCAGGAAAAAAGAAGTGTCCCCACTTTGGTGAAAATGGAGGTGGATGAGTTAAGACATTTTTAGGCCACTGTGAGCAAATATTTCACAGAGAAGTAATACTGACTGGAAAGAGTAATTACACCAGGCAATTACTGCAAATAGTCCTAGCATCAGAAACAATAAAAATAATTATTTGTGGTAACACCTTAGTCAAGAATCATAGAATGGTTTGGGCTGGAAGGGACCTTGAAGATCATCTAGTTCCAACCCCCTGCCATGGGCAGGGACACCTTCCACTAGACCAGGTTGCGCAAAGCCCCATCCAACCTGACCTTGAACACTGCCAGGGATGGGGCATCCACAGCCTCTCTGGGCAACCTGTTCCAGTGCCTCACCACCCTCACAGGGAAGAGCTTCCTCCTTATATCTGATCTAAATCCACCCTCTTTCAGTTTAAAGCCATTACCCCTTGTCCTATCACTACATGCCCTTGTAGAAAGTCCATCTCTGGCTTTCCTGTAGGCCCCCTTTAGGTACTGGAAAGGCTGCTATAAGGTCTGCCCAGAGCCTTCTCTTCTCCAGGCTGAACAAGCCCAACTCTTTCATCCTGTCCTCATAGCAGAGGTGCTCCAGCCCTCTGATCATCTTAGTGGCCCTCCTCTGGACCCGCTTCAACAGGTCCATGTTCTTCTTATGTTGGGGACCCCAGAGATGGGCACAATACTCCAGGTGGGGTCTCACCCGATTGGAGCAGAGGGGCAGAATCCCCTCCCTCAATCTGCTGGTCCTGCTTCTTTTAATGCAGTCCAGGATACAGTTGGCTTTCTTGGCTGCAAGCACACGTTGCCAGATCACATTCAGTTTTTCATCCACTAATACCCCCAAGTCCTTCTCCTCATGGCTGCTCTCGATCCACTCATCGCCCACCCTATATTTGTGCTTGGGATTGCCCCAACCCAGATGCAGGACCTTGCACTTGGCCATGTTGAACTCCATGAAGTTCACACAGGCCCACCTCTCAAGCCTGTCAGGGTCCCTCTGGATGGCATCCCTTCCCTCCAGCCTGCGGACCACACCACACAGCTTGGTGTCATCAGCAAACTTGCTGAGGGTGTGCTCAATCCCACTGTCCATATCGCCGACAAAGACGTTGAACAGCGCTGGTCCCAATACCAACAACCCCTGAGATACGCCACTCGTCACTGCTTTCCACTCGGACATCGAGCCGTTGACCGCAACCCTTTTGAGTGCGACCATCCAGTCAATTCCTTATCCATCCCTCAAATCCATGTCTCTCCAATTTAGAGACAAGTATGTTTTGGAGGACAGCGTCAAATGCTTTGCACAAGTCCAGGTAGATGACATCAGTTGCTCTTCCCTTATCCAATGCCGTAACCCCACTGTAGAAGGCCACCAAATTTTTCAGGCACGATTTGCCCTTAGTGAAGCCATGTTGGCTGTCACCAATCACCTCCTTATTTTCCTTGTGCCTTAGCATAGTTTCCAGGAGGATCCACTCCATGATCTTGCTGGGCACACAAGTGAGACTGACTGGCCTGTAGTTCCGTAGGTCTTCTTTTTTTCCCCTTTTTAAAAACGGGGGTTATGTTTCCCCTTTTCCAGTGAGTGGGAACTTCCCCAGACTACCACAACTTCTCAAATATGATGGTTAGTGGCTTAGCCACTTCATCCGCCAGTTCCCTCAGGACCCACAGATGCATGTCATTGAGTCCCATGGCCTTGTGCACCTTCAGGTTCCTTAGACGGTCTCGGACCTGATCTTCTCCTACAGTGGGCAGTTCTTCGTTCTCCCAGTCCCTGTCTTTGCCTTGACTGGGGCAGTGTGGGTGGAGCACTTGCCTGTGCAATTTGCCATTATTCATATTGAAAAAAGGATGCTCTAATATAGCAACCTTGGTGGTTTTAACTAAGTTACAAGATTTGTCCAGGTTGATACAAAACACAGCTCCCTGAGTTGCCTAAGGTGACATCCACAAAAACAATGTCTTTCCCCTACAGTGTGGAAAACGCAATTAAATTTTTTAATCTTATTAGATACATTGTATATACTGTAAATAAACCTCACCTCTCAATGTAGTAGTTGTTTTTTCCTTACTAAAGATGACTCAAGGAAACAATATTCACTCCACTCAACTTTTGACAGCTCATCTCAGAGCTCATCTGAGCCCTCACAGCCATGGTACGAGAGGGGTGACTGCTGCCTGTTTTACCTCCTGTTGCTGCCCAGGCAACAGATTAAAGCTACTGCCTGAACAGCAGCAGCCCACCATGCTAAAGAAAACTGAGGATCAGGATGTGCTCATGGGGAGAGAGCTGCTGCCACCTTTTACAAACCCTTCTCCTCCTTCCTAGACCCTCCCAGAAACGTGGAGCACCGAGGACACTGAGGGCAAGGTTAGGTAACAGGAGCTCCTTTTTGCCCTGAACTTATTCCTCAAAGAGAGGGAATACTGGGATATTGATTTCCTGTCTTTGTGGCAAAAAAGTTTTTATTTCACAAGGAAAGCAACAGATGCCTCCCAGTTCTGACAAATAAAATATGTAGCCAGGTCAACCCAGGAAACATCCAGGTATCCAGAAATCAAGATTGAAGCATAAAGGTATATTGTTGCTTCCTCCATTTTGGGACTATTTAGCCCTTTAGGTAGTCAAAGAAACATGATGTCTATTTTTCATTTGAACACCAGCTGTGGAGGCTCTCTTCGGTTTAGCAGCAGCCAGGAGAATCTGCAGCAAATTATTAACCCCGCAGTATCTCCTGCATGAAGCAGTCACACAGGAGGGAGGCATGCCTGGTGCAGCTGCATACTCAAACTCCCCCATTAGCAATTTTCCAGAATGAGTTACTGTGGCATCATCCTCTGATGGCAAAGATGATGTAACGGTTGAACGGACTAATGAATTTTTAACCTCAGATTTGCTCAGTGTGCCTATGCAAGCTGCAAATTCCAACTACCACAACCCCGTGTAAGGTTTGCACATAAAACCTGTGTCCACTGTGGAATCAGCTACAGCTCTCAATTTAGAATAGTCTAATCTCAGAAACTGATACTCAAATATTTGATGTTAGGTTAAATAACATCAAGGCTTTGAAAAAATATGGTCTTATTTTGCAAGTGAGTGATACTCTCCACAAAGCTTTAAATTTTCCCCTAATTTAATATTATATTTTACTAGCATGATCTAAGGATAAAATTATTTTTCCCCACAGCTTTGGAAATCTGTTTCAATTGCAAGTGTGGATAGTTTAATTAGGGAAGCATGTTTAGTTTGAGAAAAAAAATTGGATGGGTTAGAAGAAAAACCCTTCTAATACTCCCTAGGGTCTACGGGTCCTTCAACCCAATTTGATGTGAATGAAACCATTATTGTTCTTTTGACTCCCGCTGAGCCATTATGTTAACGGTTTTCTAGAGATCTGAGTAGCATTTTACTACATGTTTTTGTTATTCCACCAGCCAGAATTTTAGCCCTTAGACACCTGAAGTTTCAAGCTTTAAAATAGATTCTGTTCAACATTCTGAGATAGCAATATCCTTTTACTTTTATAGATTCTTATACAAATTTTAGATTGGCATATGGTGGGTATTTGAAATTAACTGAGAGAAAACTGCATGTCCTCTTTTTAAGCATCAGTCAGTCTAACATATTAAAACCTGCAGCAGTGAAGACTCAATCAAGCAAATGAAACTGAACACACCCACTGACAGATATTTCCTGCCATAAAAATGCTCACACATTGGATGGGAGGGAAGAGTCACACCCTAATAAAATCTAACAGAGAAAACAATAAAAAAGGGTTAAAAGGTAATAAAAGGATTACTATCAAGCTATATAGACTAAGCCAAACCTTTAAGTGATATTTTATTGCATTAAAATGTGAGCTTTGATCATGCAGCTGGTGTTTTAACTGCTTAAGAGCCAAAATACTAACTTTTTTTATACCCATGTGTGCAGCTATACAATAGATGCTTGCTGTACAACCTTCTCGAAATAAAGTTGTTTTCAAATAAATTGCAGAAAATATCTATGCAATATCATTCCAAAAACAGTTTGCCATTTTGGCTCAAAAAGGGAAGTAGGCTTCAAGTAATTAATACTTACAATACATTCTTCGCAACTGCACCAGCATAATACTGAAGTAAACAGTGGACAGTTTGATATCTAGTGCTCTTAGAGGCTTCTGTTCCTGTGATAACTCAATTAAACAAATTGAGCAGGTAAGCATCATTTTCGCAGAATAAACAAAACTGATGAGCTGTAAGCTCTGGTTTTCTTCAGAAGACACTTCAAGTAAGATTTTGTATAGACATTTCTGACACATGCAGAGACTGCTCTAAAATGAGCATAAAACCTCTAGGCTAATCAAAGCAACAAAACTGTTACAGGTGAACAAAACTAGAAAAAGCAGTAATTAGGCTGATGACAACTCAGTTTAAATGCCAAAATTCCTTCAGAGCAAAACTTCTAACACATCTCTAATGATCAAAAATAAACTCATTAAGTCCTGTTCTTGAAGTCCATTTAAAACAGCATCTTTATATCCTGCATAGGTCCCATAAAGCTCAGAAACTCCACAAAACACCAAGCAGCTGACGCAAGCCTCCAATTGTCCAATAATACCTAGTCTTCCAGAAGGCCTAATGCATTATCCAAATAATTTGAGTACGGCAAGAACCTCCCTGTGTAGGAAGAGCAGCACTTTCAGTTAGGGATGACAAGTAAGTCTTAACATATCCCCTCATTACCCATTTTCTGCACTCCTGAGTATGTCATATTGGTTTCCTCACCTGATAGGGACACGGGATGTGATATTCTCTGCAGCGTTCTTGAATCCATGTCGTCTCCCACACACCTCGATAAGCCTGCTCATAGAAATAGCAGCCAATTACAACCAACAGTGGCACGAGGTACAGAACACTGAACACGCCAATCCGGATCATGAACTTCACCAGTTTGTCCTGGTTCTCTTTTTCTAATGGGATTTCAATGCGAACCCGATTGAGAGAGATAATGCCAGCTAGCAGAAGAGAAACTCCAACAACAACATACAGGCAGAGAGGTGCAAGTACAAAGTATCTTAATGCATCCACATCATAGAGGCCAACAAAACATACGCCGCTAATATTGTCACCTTCAATTTTATTCATTGCTAAGAGGATGATGGTTAGAGTTCCTGGAATGCCCCAGGCACTGGCATGGAAGAGCAATGCTTTCTTCTCGATTGCTTCACTGCCCCATTTTGGGACAGCTGCCAAGAACCACGTGATGGTAAGAATGACCCACCAAACACTGCCAGCCATGGTAAAGAAATAGAGCACCATGAAAAGCATGGTGCAAGCTTTGTTGTGAGAGCCCTGTGTCACTGTGGAAGCCTTGTACTGGGCAGGGCTAGATGCGTTACACGCTACTCGGTCTTCAAGCAGAAAGCCAATGAAGAAAATTAATGACACCATCATGTAACAGACAGCATAAAATATTATCGGTCTTTCTGGATAGCGAAATCTTGTGACATCGATCAGAAAAGTTAAAAAAGTAAACAAGGTAGCAGAAAGGCAGACGATGGAGATCACTCCGATGAAGTAGCGAGCAAAGGAGAGCTCTTCACGCCGAAAGTACATATTTGGGCAAGGAGGTGAACAGTCCCGTACCCTCAGGAAAGAGTAACCCAGGTCAGGGTCAATTTTCAACTCCCGAGGACACCAAAAACCATAATCCCTCTGTACTGCCATTGGGGCCTCTTCTGTGGGCTCCCCAGCTAAATTGAGGTCAACAAGACGAGGATATGGCTCATCGCAATCTGGGAATCTAAAAAGTAAGAAAAGAATTATTTACAAGAAATATACACATACTTTGCAAAGACTAGTAACCTTATTTATACGTCTGACTTTAGACACACTAACTGGAGTGAAAACAAAGACAATCCAAATAATGGATAATCCATGAAATCTGCGCTATGTATAAACAGACTCTAGAACTCATTGTCCCAGAATTCAGTAGATGCTGAAACTATAAAATAGGTTTACAAATAAAACAGAGAAATAAATGGACAAGGGGCCCATTGGGGCTTTAAGCATAAAGGTGAGGATACAAAATCCATCTCAGGAAGTCTATAAATTTAGGCTCACTGTAAACTGAGACTATGTGCCCAAGGAAGAATGATTTTATAGAACATTTTAAAACCTTTTCCTAAGCAACTGTACTAGCTGCTATCAGGCAGGACAGTGAGCTAGTCAGACCAAAAATCCAACCTAGCACTGCTACTAGCATTAATAATTGAAATTATGATGAAGATATTATTGTAATTAAGTAAAGCTCTGACTGGAGGCTAAAGACGCTGGAGGTGCAGTCTGAAGTTTTGAAGGACAGACTGGAGGGATTCCACGCATAGCTGTCCAGTTCCTCCCTCTGCTAGATGTTATCGCCTCAACAAGCGCAGCGTAAGCTAAGTATGCCTGTTCCTCTGCCACAGTTCATGTTCTGGCACAATGGCACTAACACAGCACAAGCAAAGTTTCAGTAGTTTTAGCTCTGGTTTTGAAATTTCACTATGTGGGCCTTACTGAGGAGATGGGAGGACCTAAAGGGTCCAGGCATCTGTTCAGAGTATGGAGTTAGAGCCATCTTTGATCCAGATTATCAGGACCTAGAAGCATCCTCTGACATTCTTTTGCTAAAAGAAGTTTTAATTGTTTTTCATTCTCTCCAATCCAACTGTAAGAGAGACTATTTCTTCTTGTTTCTGTTCCTGTATTTTAGTAGCTGTTGGAGTCACTTACAAAAAAAATAAAGCATAAAGATACTGTTTTCATTTTCATGTATATCCTGTTTCAAATAGATTGGAGCATAATCAAGTGCTTTGCCATAAAGATATTTGTATAATGTAAAGCTGAAAACATCTGTTTGCACACAAGCTCAACAAGAGGTAGATGCTCTGAAAACAGAGCCTTGAGATTTTATACACTCATCAAAACCAGCCTGCTCCCCCTTCAGAAAAAGAGACTATTAATCTCTAGTGTATGTAATTTTGCCTAACCCTCAGAGAAATTTATAGCAGTATCACCTATTAAACTTCGGTATAGCAGACAAAACCAGGTCAGCATAAATGACAAAGAAGAAAAATAGATGTGTATATTCATTCATTTGAGAATATGCATGTGCAGTTTACAGTAATTGCCCACAGAAATTTTCAACTTATCTGATAGAAATATGAGCTCAGTTTCCACTCTGGGAAACAGGCTGTTAAACAAATAAAAGGGAAAATAAGGACACTTGTAATGGAACATGTTTAAAATGTCTATTTCAGATCATAAAACATCCTAGATCATTCTAAAATTTTATCCTGGGATTCCGAAAAAAACATATTTGCTCACCTGGTGCACTCCATATCCTCAGGCCAAGAGACCCCAAACATCTCCATGAGTTTGGAGCACTCGCTGTATGCTCTTTGACAGAGTCTGCGACAAGGGAGAGTAACACGACCATACTCCATGCACACAGGAGCATAGAGGGCACACAGAAATGGTCGAAAATCTCTGGAGCATTCCAAATTCACCATTGGATGAAACGGCTAGAAAAGAAAAAGGAGAATTCAATAGCTACAAACAACGGTTTTGTAAAACATTTCAGCATGAAGCTGTAATTTGTCTCATGAGGTGTTAGGGCTTTCACAACCATAACCACGACCTTCTTTTTCTGAACTTTGTCTGTTGGAAGAAGAGATCATCATAACACAGCACTTACGTATTTTAGGAAGACAGGCAATCAAGAAGCCTGGGGACAATGACAAAGATTCATGAGGGACATTTATGTACTTGATTTGCATTAAAATCAATGGGAATTAAGACAGCTAAACACCTCTGAGGATTCAGGCTTAGCTTCACACTCTCCAAAACCAGTCACATAAACTTCATTCCTTTTAGTGCTTGTGTAACTGACAGACACATCATTAATTGCTAGCTGCTTATTTAGTAGGATAATATGAAAAACTTGCATCTGGTTGATGAGGTTACAGTCTGAAGAATGTTAGATAATGCAAGATTCCCTGACAGTATAGAAATACAGCATAGTGTGATCTTTCAAATATGATTTTCAGATCATGACATAATAATTCTAAAGAATCTCTCTATTTCTTGGATTTCTTCAGCAAGGCAGTGTTCTTCATATTTTTCTACAAAATGCAAACAATTTTCTATCAAATTCTTCCCACAGTACCTTGTGAACTGAAGAGAACCCATCTATTAAAATCTCAGTTCTATCATCAGAGTATATCTGTAGACGGAAAACAGTCCAAGTGTCCATGCTATCATTGTTATATAAATTCGCATACAGACATAGAACTTTCTGGCTTCCAGAACAGGGCTGTAATCACAGTGATGTCACATTAAGTATGTCATTTATTGACTAACTATCAGAAAGCACTGTGAAATCAAAGCCAGAAAAAATTAGTCAGAAAAAATAACTGGTGTCTTGTGCTACTGTGTTGCTTTCTAACAGGTTTAATTAATGATGATAGCAACACTCCTTGGAAGCTCCAAGAGAAAATCTATCACGACTAGCCAATATACAGCTCTTCTTAAGTATTTCTGAAGATGAAAAAGAAGGAAAAAAGTAGGACAGGGATTTATGTCTTAATAAAAACTGGTGCACATTGATAATCCATGTTATCTTCTTACTATCCAGCCTGGGTTCATTTTCCTCTCGCTTGTTTTGGCTTGTCTTTAAAATTCTCCAGGAGTCAATATCTTATTCTGAGTTTGTGTGGCAACTACTACTATACAAAGCCTCACCATAACTTTGGATATTAATATAAGTTCAATTATATTCTCTTAAGAGTGGAACTACAGAATATTGAAATACATTAGGACTTACAACTCTAGAATAAAACAAAACAGTGTATGAATGCTGAGTTACTCTGCTACCTCCAGACTGGAGAAACAGCAGTGACATTTTAGTAAGCCACTTCTTTTCCTTGACTTATATTTCAAATCATAGCTTGAAGGAAAAAGGTGACAGTTGCTTGATCAATGGTAATGCTAACATGAACTCTGTTCTAGACAGATTTTTATAAAAAGTCCATTATCTTGATACCAGAGTTTCCTCTTCTCCACAGCCTAGCAGTATTATACAGCAAGAAGTCTTATCTTCAGAATTTGTGGTGCAATAGCAGAAGCACAAACGAACCTGCTCTCTCTCTCTCTCTAAAACCTAAATCTTATTATAACTGAAGCTGAAGACTAGGCTGTAGAAAGATTACACTTTCAAAGAGCAACTTCCTGAGAAGTATTTTAAACCAATTCAATGTTTTCTTTTTCCGAACTACAGAACAGAACAGACCCAACAACAAAAAACAGGTCATCTTCTGTGGCAATATAAATGACAATTACTAGAAATTATGAGGAAAAGTTTCACATTTCAGTTCTTCCTTATCGCCTCCTTAGTCTTCCAACTCTTCCTATATGCCTCCTTTGCTCTGCAAAAGGTTAATTTTTGGAATACAAGACACAACCACGTTGTGATTTTACTGATTATTTTTTTTAAAGCATAATTATTATCTACCAAGCTGATTAAATGCTCTTCAGTGCTATGCATTTTTGAAAATGTTGTCACATAAAAACAGAGCCATGCAATGTGGCAATAGCTGTATGAAGAGCAGTATAAGCCTTCAGGGCTATTGACAAGGAAAAAGGAAGCAACAGTTGGAAAGCATTTACATTTACAAACTCATTGTTACTCAAGGAACACTTTCTATTTGGCTAGACATTTACTGCAGATGCACATATGTTTTTATTTTTAAATACTTATTGCTTATGATACATTTAAAGCTATTGTTTGACAACAAGGATACTAGAAATTGATTCTAGGTAGTTATGACACCTGACACGACTGGAAAAGCTTAAGATAATAGTCTTCCTTTATTTAATGGAAAGGGAAAATAAAATGAAAACTCTAGTTTTATTTTGGAAAGTGTTTAACTTACTTTTCAAAGAACCTTGAAAATAAGAAAACGAAGTTATATCTTTATGAAAAAGAGCTACTGCCTAATGCCTACCCCCCGCAAACTCTTGCCTCCTGCCACTGCAGTTTTGCATGTACCCATACCCAAATTTCAAGTTCTCCTGACAAATGCTCTACTACTCTCCTCTGATATACCTTCCGTTATGAAAAGATGTTTCAGAAATTACTCTTTTCCTGCTATTTCACCTTCACTAAAAGATCTGTTTGGTTTTGGGTGATTTGCACAAAGCTGTACCATTTAGGAAGATCCCAGACTATCTCAAGGTATGCACGTAAGAAAATTGTGCAACAGAGCTCCAGATCACGGCTATTGCAAAGCAAAGGAAAAGTAGTAAAGCAAGTTCAAGGGAAGAGAAAGGTACCCGTATTTCCTTGTATCCTGTTGGTGCTGCTACAGACAGGTGGCTGTTGTAATGGCTTTCAGCCAACTCCCAACGACACTGGGCAATGGTGTCCGAGGGAATATTGGAACTGAGACAGGAAACGTCCAAAAATGGGGATGCAGATGGTGCGCTTTGGCAATGGCTCCATGGTTTGAAAGAGCACTCTCAGTAAGAGCAGCGCGTTCCCTGGCTGTCCCCTTCAGCAGCCCAAGGGCTAAGTTACAGGGGGCTCAAACACGCAGGATGCGAGACAGCTGCCTAAACACCAGCTTCTCCTGCTATCTAAGATGCCATTTATTCTCCAAGACATCCACATGGGCCTGGATGATCAGGCACAAGATCTGCCCTCTCTTGGGCCTGACAGATATGACGCAGGGTCTCTGCAGAGACCCACTCCCTTCTGGCATGGCAGCTGGAGGCTGGGTTGAAGATGCTGAAACATCTGAAGAAATACTAGTGTAACTGAATCTTCCCTGACAAGGTCCCCTAGAGGGCACGTTAGCTGCACTTAGGGTTTTTTAGAGCTGCAGAAAACAAGTCTGGTTTTGAGCGTGGCCTCGACATACTCCTCAAAACACAGTACAGATATACTCAACCCCAACAACACTGAAGAAATACACTTAAAGCAGGGGTAATTTAATAGGACTGTTCCTCTAGTGCTGGCTGTTCTGTTTCTCAGCAACTCCAGGCCCCTCTCACTCCGTTCTGTCTCTCAAAATAGTAACTGCAGGCAGACAAAATCTCTCTTATGAATTATATCAAATCAGTTTATTTTAAAATCATGAAGATGCTAAGCTAGACAACAGAAGAAGAAAAAACCCTACAACCACTCCTCGTAATGCAGAAAAAGAGACTTACTTGCTTTCAACCAGTAACAGCAGCATTCATGCCTGTAAGCAGCTCAGTCTGTAAGTACCTTTTCTCTAAATTATCGTAACCAATTGCGGCTCCTAAGATGAAAAGTCACTTCCACCTACTCGTTATGTTGTTCACTATTAAAAATAAAGCCAGGGAGATTAAAAGACTTTTTTTTATGCTCTTGTCCAAGGACACAGTGCAAGTTACAATATTTAGTCCTACTCCACTGGTGCCTAACAAAAGGCGCTCTGTTTAAATGGGACATGCTTTTGAAGAATGCCTGTTGAACAACTCAATATACAGAGGAAAAAGGAAGAGGACAAGGACAAGAGAAGACGTGATAGCCAAACTGATTTCAATAATTCAGGCCAAGCCCTGGGAAATCCAAGAAAGGGAAGAGATAAATGTTTAAGAAGAGATAAACACTTCTTTGCTCCTCAAGGTACTTAAGTATTTAAAATATGCCAGATCATGTAACTGTATAATATATCTACAGTTGTACACCCACTGTTCTTTCTACCTCTGAGAACGATATCTATGACCATGCAAATTCCTTCAAACCCAGTGATAACAGCAGCATTATGAACTCAACTTTTTTCAGGCTGAGTCAGAACACTCTCATCCCTCCTTTGCTTTGCCATGCAGGTGGTGTGTACCCAATAGCATGCCACAATCATGTATCACTGCTTTCCTCAGAGCAGTCCAACTTGCAGTACAACCTTACCCATCTCTTCTTTCCCTCTTCCCCAGAATTTTCTTTGCTGGTAGCAAAGTTGCTTTAAGAAATTTCCCAATTCCCAGCAGTATGGCCCCAGCCCCTTCCCTCCATACAATTCCTACCTGCTGAAAATATTTTAATGGCCATGCTCTAACAGAGAGCAGAAATTTCCTGCTTGCCTTTGGTTTTCTTTAAATTTTTTTTCAGGAGGGGATGAAAGACAAAGGAGAGCCAGAATGATATGTGTAGATTTTTCCTCCCAAATAATTTTTTAAACAAATTCTCACTTCTGGTTACAAAGCAAGAGCAATAACTAACTACAAATACACCGTGGAACTGCGTTGCAGTTTCAGACTTCTCATATTACTGAGAGATAATAAACTAAATTCTACCTTTTATTTTACACAGCAGTAGTTATTTAGCTGGCTGTTATTTGGGAATTGACATTATTGCAAGATTCAAATGAAATTATTTTGGTGATCTTTCACTATTCTGTTTGTTTATATATTCCTTTCTTTTAACAGAAAACTAAACAGGAAGCATTGTCATAAACTCATAGATGGAAGGAGGGAAGTTTTCTTCCCTCAGGCTCATGGGAAGAGTGATGCTATGACTATCAATTACTGTTGCAATTCTCCGGTGGAAGCAACTGCCTCAGGGCGTCTCCTGTCTCAGGCCAGCCATATGATCTGCTCTTTCTGTCCTGTGTTGCCCTATGTTTGAATTTAGCTTGCTATTCATTAGGAAAAACCCTTGAATTGTATCTCAAAGTGCATGGACGAAAACGCTTTCCAGGCTACCTCCTGAGGAGAATGGCAGAAGCTGCAGCTAGATTTAGCTCTTCAGACAACTGCTAGTTAGACTGAACATGTTACTGCCTCCTGCTTTTGATAACCACAGGTCTTCTCTGATTGAACTGCTCTCACAGCTCTGACAGTTCCAATGAATGCTCTCTAGAGACTGTTATAAGCAGAACTGGTTTTCTTGAGACAGTGGAAATTTGTTCTCCAATGGCTCTGACCTGCATGCTCCTCTGAATCCTGCTAGGTTTGCTGGAGCCTACAGCGCACAGCTATGCTGATACACTAACTTAACCTGAAAATATTTCTTGTAAGTTAATATCCTGAGCTGAACAACTGCTGTAGTACTTAAACTGCTGATGCTAACTTCAAATGGGGCTGTAATTGAGAGTCCTGCCTTAACCTAACTGGTGTTTCCTAAAGAAGATTAGAGAGTGCTAACACAGGCACAGCAGAGCTGGTGATTTTGCAAAGAGCGGTGATCTGGGGCACTAACTTCTTCAAAAAACCATAGCCAGACCTAACAGAAAGCTACTTTTTTTCCACTCAGTTTGGCCTGACATAGATAGTGCCACATAAGGAATGGTTGCAGAAAGGGCCAGAAATACATGGTCAGGTGTGTAAGTCCATTTCTTTTGGAATCAATCCACACTTGCTCAACTTAATGTGACTATAGAAGTGCAGCTTTATTGCACAGACACTTTGTTCTGTTTTCAAAAGCCAATAGGCTAATTTGCCAACGCCTGCTTTTAATGCACAGTGCCAAGACAAACTTAGTGTACAATACTTAGCATAATGTTCATTCAAAGCTTACCTCACCATTAACTTCCTTGTCTGAAGAAACTTAGGTATACTTTTTTTTGGTAATTTTTTTAGCTTTGCACAGTGATACATGTATGAAAAGCCAAATGGGGTCACAATTCTGGCCACCTGTTAAGCTTTCCTCTTTAGCATGGAAAAAAGCTATTATCACATTATCTGTATGAACCCTTATGAACCACATAGCCCACTGCCTTCCAATATCCCATGTCTCGTAATTTGATGTTAGCTGGAAAAATTGTGGTTAAAATAAGTATTAGAATGACACTGTACTACTTTAGGGACTGGGAAGTAAACATTTCAGAATGTTTTACCTCATTAGTAAAAATATATGTCTGCATTTAAATAGCTATTAAGTCATTCCAACAATAAAAATGTCAGGTAATTATTATGGTTTTAAATTATATTTTTCTCATGCTATATAGGTTGAACCAGACAATCACCTTGTTGTTCACTTTAAAACCTAAGACCAATTATTTTACCTTCCTTACTGGTGAAAGGGCAGCAATCATGCAACCCATCCTCAGCGTTCTGGTCTGTAAACAGACAGCTGAGGTCAGTTTCTCAACAACAGAAAAAAAAGTAGGATAAAGATGAAAGTAGTTAAAAGCAAATGACATTAATCTCTGTCTATATGACTAAAAAGCAAAGCCATCTGCTCTTGTTCTTTAAAGAGGTCTCCTGCTTAATTTTGAATTCTGAAGTTCCTTTGGAAGACATGAAAAAGATGGCATCCATCTGTCAATTTGCACTTTTCCTAAATGTGGTCTTTAGGTTTTAGGAACCGATGAATGCAGATGGGTGGTCCTGGTAACAATTTCCATTTGCAAGAAGCGTTAGTTTTTGTAAGACAGCTGAGACTGCTTGGACTTCCTTCTTCCTCTCTACATGCCTGCTGCGATGGGCTTGGGAGAATTCCAAAGTATCACCAAGAAATAAATATATAATCCTCTGGACCATATTTTAGATACTATTAAGTTAAGACTCTATGAAGCACACTTGCCTGGACAAGCAAGAGACTATTGGGCAGGAGCTGTAACTCTTGATAAAATAATATTTTTCATTTAAATGACACATTTCTATCTCCTGTGGTTGCAAAGACAACCTTCCAAGTACAAACTGAGTGTGATCACTGCTCCAATGCCTGCTGAAAAAATGCTCCAGTGCTGTTGTCACTGTGGGAAGGAGAAATATACCCATTACGAAAGGTGGAGTGTTAGGGATAACAAACTTTTCTTTCCCTCAACTCTGCCACTGCCGACTGATCTGCATGTCAGGGACTCATGGACTATTTCTGCCAATTCAAGGGAGGTCTGTCTCCTTGAAGGATAACAGGAGTGAAGAGTATAAACAATTCACTGTTGGCATGGTGCTTAAAAATTTATCTTGCTGAGTGAAGGAGGAAAAACATTTGGTATGAAGATTTGTTAGAAGACTTCACACTAAGTTGAGAGCACAAAATGGAGTCGGTAGCCAGATTAAGTTCTTCTTCCCTCATAAGAGGGAATTTCTAAAATTCAGAAACATGAGGGAAAAATACAAATAAGGACATAGCCAAGATCCAAAATCACCAATTAGATTCTCTTTACCTTTTCATTTTTACTGCCATCAGCATACAGAATGACAGTGTCTGCCACATAATAAACAACATTAATACCCTGCAGAATAAAATCAGACAAGTTGGATTTCTAAAATACAATGAAAGCAACACTGAATAATCCTATTGAAGAGAATTTCTTTATTTCTCAAAGGCTTGATGACTTCTACTATTTCATGTGTGACTTCGCTAACTGTGGTTTTTTACACAGCTGAAATAGCAGAGTATTTAAGAGAGCTTAATACTGCACACCAGTGCAGACTACATGAAGCTCCATGTTTTCCACTGGGATGAGGGTGGAAGAAGGCTTCTGTTTTCTGAATTCTGACATTCAAGCCAAAGTGCTTCTTGACAGACTAACCCAGGGAATCTACAGTATGCTGCCTCCATTAAAAGTGAATGTGAACTGTACAGTTGTCATCATCCTCCTCCTATATGGCTGTGAAATGAGGACAAATTACGGTTGTCATCTAACGCACTTCAAGGCGCAGTTTCGTGTAAGTTCATCGACTCCTGCTACCAACCTCCTTCGCACTGACTTGGGTTTAAGACTGATTTAAACTGTCCATGAAACTTACCTCAAAGCCACACATGCTGTATTTGGAGCATTAGTAGTGTAAAAAGCCAGGATAAGGTCCTGAATGCTGACACCTTTAAGTGTTACCATCTAAATATCTTTCCTGTATAATACACCTAGGTTGATCAATTCATTTTTTTCTAAGCTTAGTTTTTTACTGGTTTAGCTCCTTAACAACCTTACAATAGGTTTGGGTGCCAGTGCAAGATGTGCAAAAGGGACGTGTTACTGGGGGATGAAGAACGGGGCACAGCTAGGCTGACCTTACAGCTAGGTAACATTGAACCCTAAACTGTGCTGCTCAGGACATCTGGTGTGTTCATAACCATCTAAAATAGAGTTCAACTGCTCTGGACCCAGCCAGACCCAGAAAACATTACAAGGATATGTTTAAGGTAAACCCTTGAGTTTTATAGCATTAGTTCCACAACATGGAAGACAAAAGACTTCTTGCTACAGCAGAGAACAGGCACTGATGCTGTTAAAGCCCAGGAGCATAACCTTTTGCAGACAGAAGGCTGCAAGAGAAAAAACACACTAAATGAATCAGGAAGCTCTATTTGCTACTGCCTTAGCAGCCAGTCTGCTGTCAAAATTCTCTCACACAATTGTCTTACTAGCCAAAACACCTGGTTTCATATATGAGAGTACAATGGCAGATTCAGTTGTCGTGATAAATAAACTTACTGCTTGAGCTATGAACATCAGACAGTGTTCTCAAAGAACAAATTACCATTCAAAAACTGTCATGTCTTACCTGGCTCCATTAGGATCAACATCTCCTTGGGCATCGGTTCAATGACTTAATTTTGCTCCTATGAAAGCCCATAATGAATCTAACCTAAATACTTTAGAGAATGATCTTGCAATATCCACCAAGACTGTTGCTTTGTAATTTACTATTATATAAAAAACCAAACACAGTTGTGCCAAATGATTTTACAAATGTGTTTAGCTACACATTGAAACTTTTCTTTTTTCTGCCCAATATTTATTGTCCAAATTGAAAATCAAAAGGAATACTCAGGTAATATAATAATGCATCTCTAACAATGGAAAAATCAGTTTTTTTGGTATCTATGGCTTGGAAAGAAGCAGAGCATGACACTGATCCAATATAACTATGTACATAAATAATATGATGCAAATCAAAGAAAGAACATAATCTGTTGGATTAATGCTATAAAAATTATTCTGAATAGCAAACAAAACCTATCTATAAAATGAATGCTAATATTCTAACAGCTGTGTCTTAATCTAACATTACAAACCATCTGTTATACCTACATACCAGCAAAACCACATATGCACACAGACATACACACGTGTCAACAGTTGGATAGAAGAGCAGATTTGCATCTTCGGGCCTCAAAATTAAGGATATTTCATGGCAACATTTAAAACACATTGTCTACTGGCTTGACAACTATTTATTTTCTTTCCCTCACGCTTAATTTCCAGGAAGGCTACACTATCAGTCTAGTATATTAAGCTGTCTTTTGGTATAGTTAATTCTAAAAATTAGCAGATTGTTTCACATCTATAAATAATGTGGGAAGGTTTTCCTGGATGTGTGGTCTACACTCCACAAACTCTGCAGTCCTGCTGTCCCCTATATGAATTTAATAGAGTAGGATCCAATCCAAAGCAAGCTGCACCATCTCCAAATCTCAATTCAACAGCACCTTCCACTTCATTTTACAGTTACCCTACTACAGCTGTTACCATTTCTCTTCTCTCTCGTATAACAATTATAGTTTTCAGACTATTTTGATTGTAAGGGTTCTCAGGGGATTATATCTGGTTTGTGATTATTTTAGCCAATTTCTAACACAAGAAAAGTAAAGCCGCAGTACTTAGTAGTCTTCACATGTATTAGTTGGGTAGATGTGGGCAGATGATTATATAAGCCAGATTTTAGTCAGGAAAACTTGTGTATTTACCTGGAAGTTTGAGTCTCAGCATTACCAGGGGCTCCATGCAGAATCACCCTGTACTGTTGCTGTTACTGCAAGCCAGTACAATAAAGCGTATTACAAAAATAAAAGGTGACCCGGCTAGCTGATTCTTGGGATTTACTTTCTATATTTTGGTATTATGCATGAAATTCTTCCCATGTGCTATCTGTACAGCATGTACAGCTGGACACAAACAATGGGAAAATGAGGCAGCTTTTGGGGAAATTTTCAGTCTTTGGAAAGAGGTTTTTCTTTCATTACTAAAATTCTACAGTGAGTCTTTCCATTCTGAACAAATGCCAGCTACATTTATTGGGATGGCTCTTTTAAGAGTTTGTCCATCCCAAAATACATTTCTTTTACCCAATTACAGAATTACAAGAGGGTCACTAAACAGGTGCCTCTACTTCATCAGACACTAATACAGAACAGGAAAGTTAAGACTGAGAAAATCTTAACTTACTCCAACATATTAAATGAAAATTCATTTCTGCTCAAAATAGAAGCTTTAAGATAATGAGTTGGTGACTTCAATTTTTAACTGTTTTAAAACCATGAACTATTTTTGAAAAACATGTCCAAACACAGCAGCTGTAAATTAAAATTTAAGATTCATCAGGGGATACTATCCCTTCCATTTAGTGCCAAGTTAATGAGGTCACAGATGAACTCTACAGGGGAGGATAGGGGAAAAGAATTAAAAATAATTGCAGTTGTACACCACTTCTCCACTGGACAGAAAGCTGTTACCCACCTCACAATCATCTGAATGACAGATTCTGAAAGCCTCACCAAAACTGTCAAACTAAGAATAAAACCAAGCTCCCAGAGTTGATTTTTCTTCACTACAGTTAATAATTTACCAGGTAAATATTTGACAGGAATTCCCCCAGTGCCTCCACTTATTTGTTTCTGCAACACCCTAAAAGCATGCTTACTTCTATCAAAATAGGTTAAATTATATCTTGCCCTCAAAGGTCCAGAAGTTTATTCCTGTTGAGGACAGAAGTTTGTGCCTAGCTCTCTTCTGTATCACTAACATAGTTTTGGGAAAAATTGCTCTCACAGTGTATCCTGCACGTCTTTGAAACACTCTAGACAAGTAGGACAAGACCTAACACAATAACAGGATTAACAAGAGAGTGGGAGGAGAGAGGGGATACAGATGGAAGGAAACAAGGGAAGACAAAAAGATTATGCAACTACTCTGTGAGGCCCCTACACAGGATGATAGACCCAAATTCTTTTCCAGTTAAAAAGAATAAAGAGAAGCAAATATCTATGGGTGCTGTGGAAGAAGTACCTCTTCAAAATGTATCTCAAATAGTAAGTGACACTCACAAGCACTGTAAATGTACTCTGTGTGTCAGGTTCTGTATGGAATACACTGCAGGGGTGTTTGCAATGGGGGGGGTCGACACAGAATGGAATCAGTGGGATCAAACTATAAAAGAGCAGGTCACATAAATAGGAAAGACTGCATTGAATTGCTTGGAGATACAAGCATTCAAAGGTGGTACAAGAGACAAGAGGGGGGTAAGTGTGTTTTCCCATTGATTGCCTCTTTGAATAATTGCCCAACACTGCAAAATCCCTTTTATATATATCTGTGTCTAAAAGGATAGAAAACGCAATGGAGCAAAGACCAGGTGTGGGGCTATAAGGTAGGGAAGGCAAAAAGAGCTAGAAGCCTGCTGTGATAAGCCCCATTTGGTTAGCCACAGCAGGGCTCATCTGGCAGACCACAGAAGACCACTCAGAGGGCGTTTCTGCTCTGAAGAACCATAGGAAGTTCATACAGCCGAGCTGGCTTTCCAGCTCCCTTTGTCTCAAACCTCAAAAGCAGCAGGATGGGGACAGGATAGTGGATAGGAGTGTACGTACGTGCATTTGTTAGTGTTTCATGATGAGTTCTGCTTAATAGCTCTTTGCCAATTTCAGTAATACTTGGCTCCCACTGCCTCCCACCTCACGGATGAGGACTAACACCCAGAGATCAAAAAGTGTCCTTTAACCCATCACACTGGCTCCTCTCTGATGGGTACAACAGGTTATGTCAGAGGAATCTGCTACCACTGTAGGAGAAACATAAGCCGCAGATCTTTTACAGTCCTGGCTTCAATTCAATGCCCCTTTCTTGAGTCCCCTCCATGACCCTGGCTACTAATCACAACTAGTACAAAGTGGGAGGGGAACCAAAGCCTAAATTTTAAAAGCCTGGAAGCTTACTATTTCCAGACAAAAGCAACTGCCTCCCATTGTGTCAGAAAAAAGTAACTGATGGATCTGAAGAATTATGTCGCCTTTTTGTGATGCCACTTAATTAAGGTTATTCTGAATAACAGGAATAATTTAGTTGCAAAGTAAGACTAAGGAAAATGCTTGCGTACTCTTCAGGGTCTGAGATTTTGCAGTATTTTAGCCACGAGACTTTTAAAAATGCCACTGGAAGACAAATTTTCAAATCAGATGATTTAAAAGGTATTTCTTCCACATGAGGTAAAGACTATTCTTCTGTAAGAACTAGACAGACTATTTGTCATTCAAAAAACTACAGAGGAAAATCTGAAGACAAAGTAACTTCACCATTCTTTAACAAATTTAAATTAAACTTTAAGTAATTAACACATTTGTAAAATAAGCAGATAAAATGTCCCAAAAGCCACTTACTATCACGTGACACACATTTTTGTTTTCTTGATTTTTTTCTTTATTATTGACAGTAAGCATAAAACCTGAAATCCAAGGTCAAACTTTGTTACCACATTCTTCTCTGCAGTTATATTTCCATATTGCACCTGCCCAGATCAGACCACAATGCTAAAAATGTACAATAAGAAACCAGAAGGAATACTCATGAGCAGGGATCCAACTAATGGGTCTGCTGATTCTGAATGGCATATATTCATCTACTCCTCCACAAAAAAGGATTGCACAGATGTTAGACAATTGACAGTATAATTGAATCTTTATGAAGGGAAAAACTGTAATACATGTAAGTTTTCAGAGAAAAATATTAAAACCAAAAATGATGCTTTTGGACTTGTGAGGGGGGGAAAAGCTAAGTGAATGGCTGACCAGAATTCTCTCATTGAATTTACAAAGAAAGATGTTTCTTCTTGCTCAGTGCCACAAACATGACAACTTTTGTTCTATAAATCAAGAAACAGGGAATATAAACAAGTTTACAAATTGAAAGCAACTTTTAAAAGATAAATTTCAGGTTTCTACAACACACAAAGATGAACTACAAGGAGCCTTCCTTCCTTGTTCAAATTCAAATTAACCAGCCCTTTGTGCTTCTGTTCTCTCCTCTTCTCTTTTCAAATTTCCTTCCTCGTTTCCATGGGAACCCCCTCGCTGACAAGCCTCCGAGCAGAGCAAGAGGCCAAGCTTAGCAAGGGGTGTGAAAAGGGGAGAGAGTCAAAGGGCAGAATTTGGCTCGGGAGAATCAAGATGCCAACCTTTGTCACCCCACAAAGAGGGAGTAACCATAGGAACTAACTCTGTGGGACAGGGGCAGGGAGGAGGAGGGAGTATCATGGCCAAATTCACAAAATGGGAAACAAAATGGGGAAGGTGTCATTAAAAATGCAATGCTAGAACCTACAGTGAAAAAAAAAAGTCTTACAAATGAAAAAAATTAAAATAAAACTTTAGGGACCGAGTATCCAACTTCATGCTGGTTTTAAGTCCACAAAATTGCATCAAATTAATTTATATGAGACCACAAAGAAACTGGGCAGATCCAATTATCAACTCCAACACGAGTATTTAATGTTCTCCCGAAAATATGCTGAATATTCCCCTTGACTTTGATGGGCTCTGAAGATGTTTTCCAAATGCCTCACAGATAACTGGAAACAACACAGCTTCAGGAAGATTGCTATCAAGTGATGGCTTCAAACATGCAGAGCCAGTTTACACTAACAGTTCTGCAGAATATGGAAGGTAGTCTAGTCGTTATTGTTACTGCAAGAGCAATCCGACAGTGCAAATTTACATACAGTATATTAACATGGTATCGCATTCATACACTACATAAAAATATAAATACAGCATACTTTTATTCTTGTACCTTGTAAAAGAGACAGCAGGAGGATGAGGCATGAAACAGCTCTATAAAATCACAAACGACACATAAAGAAAAAATATGGTCCAATTGTTCACTGCGTCTTCAGCACAAAAAGTAGCAAACATAAAAATAGCAGGTGGTTCATTTGAAGAGGGGAAAAAACCCCAAAGACAGCAAATTCTTCACAGAACACCTTTAACTTACATAACTATTTGCCACTGATTTGTGTGGATGCTAAAAGAACATATGAGTTCAGGAAGAAAACTGATAAATTTGTAGAAAAATACATCAATGGTTACTAACACAAGACATCATTTCCAAGCCACAAATTGCTGAACATGGAAAAACAGTCTGGGTAGATGTATGTTACATACCTGACCTGTTCTTATCTGCTCCACACAGCACCCACTGTGGGCCACCACCGGGTGACAGAGTACCAGGCTAAACAGATCTCCGGTCTGACTTCGTGTCGCTATTCTTAGGTTCTTACATTTTTCCATCTCCTCCCCAGTTTCATTTCTACTAGCCTGTCTCTCACACCAAATATAGTCTTTAAAAGTGTATTTTATAAAAATGTTATTGTTTTGCAGGTCCAAAGTGTTGCAAGATTGAATAATGAAATCAGTTCAAGAGCACTGGGTTCCTCAACAATTAGGGATATTTTGCAGCCCACAGGCTACTTACCTTCCATACCAGTTTGGTGTTAGGTGTAGGACAAACACCGGCTCGGTTTCCTCCAGAAAGTCACAAAACCCTGCTGCATTTGCATCTCTTAGTGACCAAGATACAAAATGGGGAGTAGGGCAGCAATGCACAAATGAGGCACATGTGAATTTAAGAAGATTGGTCCTCTGAATGTTAAAAACATGCTTCGATGAACTATTCTTCCATATCACAGAACACAATAGCTTCACAGCCAAACAGGAACATCCCATTGATACAAAAATGATTCAAATCCACAAAAGCCATCCCAACTTTCTCTAAAATCACGACAAGAAGAAAACTGCAGCCATACCAACAAGACAAATGGTAAAATTTATGACAACTGCTCCTTGATGCCTAAATTGTTACTCCATACTTATTCTCCTCTTGTCAATCTGTTGTGGCTTTCTTTTTGAATACAACTATCCTATAATTGGAACCATCATCACACACTAGAGAAAGCAAGGAAAATACCACTTCCAAGTGACCAGCAAAATAAAAAGCACACTTTAGTGAAGCCACACAACTTTTAAGTAGTCCACCACTACTTACATCACTGACAACTTTCTACAGAAAAAAACATGTTTGGAAAGAATGGCAAGGCTAAAGGACAGAAAACTGAAGAGCTTCCACCCTATTATGTCAGCTCGCAAGTTATAACTGAGATATCTAAATAAACTTTGTATCAGAAGAGCGTAAAGGGGGAAGAGAGAGGTAGTGCTAGTAACTTGGACTAAACTGAAGTGTTGACTTGATTCTATAGCAGACACGCTAGATCTCTGCCTTACGAGGGACAGAATCTAATGCATGTACGTCCAGAATACAAGGTAGCTATTTCAGTACTAATATAGCAGAACTATATCCTACAAGTTACACATACTACTAGATATAAGGCTAAGTCTAGTCACTGTAACAAGTACTAACCTGTACTACTACAGCACAGAATATATGATATAAACATGTTTTTTGTCCCACAATAGCTGTATCTAAGAGAATCAGCTGGCTGATTTTGATTAAGGTCAAGAAAAAGCATACAAAGATAGGAATAAATGTCTGTATACTTGTGGTAGGTAAGAGGAATGGTAAATAGTAAGACGAATATTCCCTTAATGCTCCCACACAACATTCCTTTGCTTCTGAGTTTACACTTGCAGATATAAAGCTAAAACTGACTATAAAGTACATTGTCACTTAACTATTCAAAATAAATTCATGTGTTCCACCTTTCCTAATAATTCCTCTTTAAGCCTCCACCAGATGCTACAGAATTAGCCACAATGCAGAGCCATCTGCCTTCATGACCCTGAAAACAAGCCCACTGTGAATAGATGTTGATTAAGATGTAGATCATTCACTTTAAACTGAATCATTACATAAAACTAATGTTTTTTTCATATGCTTGCACTAAACTATTAAGGCTAAACTTCGTTTCCATATTTCCAGTTGAATCATCTTTCAGAATTAATCTTTTATTCAAGAAAATATGAACATGGTGACAGAGTTCATCTTCAATGTGCAAGCAGTAGTTTATTGATTTAACAAAAAAACCCCCAAACCCTACTTCTCTTCATTTTCTCTCTCCCTACTAGTCTGCGTTTTGAAAATATTCATATAGCATCTTGTTCTCGTTAACAAACATAGAAGACTAGAAAACAGTATTTCTGAAATTATTCTCTGGAGGACATCTATTAGCCAGGCAAAAGAAAGTAAGGGTTTCTAACACCTGCTATCTAGCTTTACTATTTAAGCACTAATTATCTACATGGAGAAGTTTTAACCCTTGTGTTCTTTGTATTCCTTTTAGAAAGAAGCATCTCTTTAGTACTTTGTTCTTTCATGGTGCTCGGTACAGCATAGCACTACAATACCTTTATCTGGTTTCTTGAAGTGAAATGATATGGCCCCCGGAGGAAAAAATTGGAGACTCACCATCGTAATTGCTCACATTAAGCAAGCATCCATTCCACCTTAAAATGCTAGTTATAGTTCATATTCCCTTTGATTGTTGTCCTAAGATGGACCACATGCTCAGGTATGATCTAGGTCCACAAATCATTTGGTTTGCTGCTGTGGATGTGGGTACCTCCACATTGACAAACACCTTCCCCAGCAAGTCTGTATTTGACAGTCTGTTTGTCAGAATTGCAATGCTTTCCCAAACACAAAAAGCTGCAGGCAACACAGCCAAAAAGTCCATCTTTTGTGCCTCTATTCCTGGACATTACTCTGTCTGGGTTAACTGCTTCAAAAGATTTCTAGCCAAAAGACAAGGCTCTTTCCCTTTCTTCCTTATTTAAGCCTCTACCAACTTCAAAGCAGGTACACATGCATAGCTCTATGCTCTATCTGAATGCAAATTATTATCTCACATGGCTGTTCTGCCTGTCCGAAGGAACAGTATTCAGTATTCATGCTTCAGTATTCATTGAATATTTAATATTCATTCAGATTATCTTGAAGTTCACTGGACCTTAATGTGAAAAGGATTGAATTGATGGTCCTAATATGACACCATCTAAGGCTATGTTCAAGAAACAGCTTCCTCAAAAGACTCATTTTACAAAATTGTCAGATCATACTAACTTTTTTATGGACCTCTTTAGGGATGTAACAGTTCTAGTTCTTCTCAAATTGTCCTTACCCACTCAGGATTTCTACCACTGTTGCACAACACTCATACCCTTTACAGGTCAAGGCTGAAACCACAAGCTGATGTGTTTCAAACAGACAAGCCTCAGGTATTCCTAAAGCAAGAACTTCTAAGCAGTGCATTATCAGGCACTCCTTTGCTTTGCCTCTAGTCTACAGAATCATCTTTGCAATTCTAGCTTTGAGACATTCTAGTTTTACAATAAACCAATCTATATCTTTACATGACTATTTCTAAGGTAAAAAGTCAGAGTCAGAATAAGAGAATACAAAGTTAATGAAAGAGTAGGCTTTAATCAGCTGGTGCACAGCTTGCATTCTTATGATCACGTACAGTTCCATTGTTCAGTAGGCATCATAATCTTACACACTAAAGAGAAAATTAATCCTTACTGCAAATTAGTGTCTAAGATTAGGGTGCTTACAAAACACCAGCTGATTAAAACCTACTTTTCCATTAGCTTTATATTCTTCTATGAGTTTTGGATGCAGAACTGAAGAATACAGAAAGCCAAGGAAAAGTGCTGAGGTTTATAGTGCACGGCCAAGCAAAAGATGGGGGGCGGAAAGGAATAAATATCAAATTAAGAGGGGAAGAAGTTAAGTATTTTCCACCCTACATTCTCCCCATCCTTGCTGATGAGTGCGAAAGAAAGAAAGATGCTTCCCGCTTGTATCCAAAAAAACCCACTCAGAAATAGGAGGAGGAATGGGGCAGCACTACCTCCCAGCTCCAAGGAGGGTAGGAATCATAATCACAGAAACCAAGATCTGTTAATTTTGCACACTTGTCCCTGGCCGTTATGCAAATCAAGATCTGAGAGACAATATTCCTTGCTGAGTCCAAACCCCAATTATCTGAAATCAGTAATAATATACACCTGATAGAAAAGCTGTTTGAGAAACACCACTAAAAGGAGCCACTTAACACTTAACCTACCTATACTGGAAAAATGCCTAACTCTTATCCCAGATGCTAAGACCAGGCTGGGCATAAATATAGCTATGTCTTCTGTTGAGGCCATTTTTAAGCATACTCCAGTTCTTTTCCACTTAAAAAAGACAAAAAAATTAACTAAGACTCCAAAGATCACTGCGGAGAGGAGGAAAAAAAAATATTGCCACAAAAAAACCCCTGTGCTATACACACAGAAATATAGTTAGCAAGGTTATGCAAATCTTGCAGCATGCACTCTGCTCTGCAGCAGGTCAATGGCATTACCCTCTGCAAGAATCAGTACAAGCAACAAACCACTAGATTTGAAAAAGAGTATGAAAAATCATGTTCCTTCACATCTGTAGTTGCATATTCTGTGACAAAGTCCATTAACTGTTCACTAGCTCTGCTTCTAAATATTCAAAACTCCATGACTGGATAGTTTATTTATATTAATCCAATGATTCCCAGCTGGTGAACCCTGCCACACTGATGGAGTAGGAGCATATGAGTCAATATTACTCCTCTCCCCTTCCAGCTACCTCTCTCACATGGCAAAAAAACATATCAACTGCAGGATAACATGATTTCTCTATTTCCCCCTTTGCATCTCCCACCTACACACTAACCAACCTAGCTATGGTGCACTCATAAGTCCCTACTGCTGCTCTTTTTTGATATGCAAAATGGGAATGGAAGTTGTGAGAGAGTGCAAAGGAAGAAATAGCATGTTATCTTGTCTGCCCATATGGTGACTGTATCATCTCATTTCTGGAGCATTTGACCACCAGTATAATCCCAAAAGACAATGCTTCTGCGTTCACCCAGAGGGACCCATTTAGACCTCAACTATGTCTGGTTCCTGTCCTTTAAAGCCTCTTTGATGCCTAGCATCATTTGCAAGGTTCCATAAAAAACAGGGTAAGAAGAAGGAAGTGCTGGCAGTACATTTAACTGCAAAAAGACTGGCAATCATCATATTAAACCACCTCTCTTCATCAGTGACAAAAAGCTTTAATAGCATGCTCCCAGGCTCCAACAGGCTACCAAGTTACATGTTCTCTGATAAACATATTTGTCTACAAAAATTGCATTAAGGCAGATAAAAAACACTGCTTGCTAGTCTTACGCATAAGCAAATCCTTCAAGGCCAAAGGAATATTAAGTGGAAAAGGGACAGAAGATAATTCTTCATATGGTAGTAATAATAATCCAAGAGATGGGTAAACAAGGTCAGATCCCTCAGGGGGATAGGGGTAATTTAACTTCTCGATTGTCACTGCCTCATTCAGCACACGATCTATGTAACACAGCAGAACTGTGGCAGCAGCACAGTGCAACATCATCTCAATGTCACACTGTCATCACGAACATATTTAGAGGGAAGTTTTAACAGCATAGCTGAGAGAGACTATGCTAAATGGTTATTGTAATAAAACAACCTGCTAGCAGATTATAGAAAATTTTCAAGATACCTTGCAATACGTTCTACACGACAGCACGGAGCACATAAAAGGAATGACCCCGGAGAGTCAGGCATCGTGAGGCCCCCACTGTGCGCAGCGGCGGCCACTGTGCAGTACTGGAGGGCAGGACAGCTCCCAGCTCCGCGCCTGCCTGGACAGCTCAGCCTGCCCGCAGGCTCCCCAAAATACCTGCCCTTTACACCTAGCATCTCCTATCTCCATACTCTACCGTGACTAGCGTGCTAGTCCGTATTAACCAGCATTACTCCTTTTAGAAAGAAGCAGATGCAAAATGACTCTCATTTTAGCCTCTGCTATAGCCAAGTGGGTGTTAGCAGAGGTTGGACTAGCACAACTGGTGTTTTGTCCTCTACCAAAAGGAGTAAGCCCCTTTAGAGATACTTGGGGGTAAAATAACACTCCAGGCCCTTGAACACAGAAAACCCTCCCTTCAGTCTTCCCGGATTAAAGCAGGCCTTGCTGATGTAGCACAGCAGAAAGCTTAAGGCATTATCTTTCCCAGGAGTAAAGAAAGGCATAGGAACCAGTTACAGTATGGACCAATATACACTAAGATGGACTCCTGATGTCATATTCTATTTTTCTTTGTTTAATCAAGATGGTTAATACCAATATTGCTGCAACATAACAAGATGACACTGATGACGTGACTTATTAGCCTTTATTATAATTATGAAGCAATCAGTAGCTTAAAGTCTCAAAAGGGCAACTTACTGATTTTTTGAGTTTTCAAGAAATAACAATAAGTAAGTTTTTAAACAGTTCCTCCAATGAAGTTGAAGTTCAACAGTTCCTTCACTCTTTCTTGTATTGTACTCTATCAGTACAAGCAAGCTGAATTTTTCTTATGGGTTTTATTAGGAACTGTTGTGGAAAAAGTGGTACTGAAAAACTGTAAGAATTACAAGGTTCCCCCCCTCCCCCCCCCCCCATTAGACAAGATGAATCGGACTGATTCTGCTGCTATATTATTTTATGCTCGCAGCTATTTGGGAGGGCTTGGAGATGTGAGCTATTTACCAGAAAATGTCACAATGCAAGTTTTAATAGACTCCATTCAGTTCAAAATTTGAGTGCTCCATCCATTTGACTGCAACATTAAATAATCTCTAAAAAGCCAAATAACAAAAACTTCCTTCTTGCTAAGTACAGATTTAAGGGGCAATCTAGACTAACACAAGGAGTGGAAATATACTTAGGAAAACCTGTGCCTTATCATTCTTTTTTTCCTGTTCAAATCCCTAAAAAAACTCTGCCATGGAGGCGCAGGCCACTGCACAGTGATTTTAAGCTTGATAATAGCCTTGTTTCCTTGCACGGCCTTTACCATTTTTCATTAAGCATTCCAAAGCATAGTTCACCCCCTGACTAAAACCACTGGCCTATGTGCTAATTATATTGGCAGAAGGGAGTACTATACATACACCCACAACACCAATGCACCCATGCTAAGTTTAAGAATGGCTTTGGCATTGAGCTAGTACCTGAATAGCAGCAACACAGTGTTTCATGCAAGCTAATTTATGCTATTAAGTTGAGCTTTATACCACAGAGTGCAAAGAAGTAACATTCGCTTCTCAACTGTTTCTATCTCTGTAGCAGAAAGCTACTTTACAAAGATAAGAACAATTACACCAGTTACTCTGATTCAGACTGAAGGTCCATATAATTACTGCTCTGCTTCCAACAGCGGACATAAACAGACTGTTAGTGAAAGTTATATTTTTGACAGTTCTCTGAAATCATTGGTTTAATATGCAACAAAAGCCAGAGAAGTTAACATAATGTTGGTCATTACTAGGAAGCTATTAGCAGCAAAAAGTGTGATGTTATTTATAAATAAATCCCTAGTGTGCCATTCTCATCTCCACAGCTCAGCAAGGACAAGGGTAGTAAAAGGGACAGAGAAAGTTAACTAAAATTATTACAGGAATGAACCAGCTGAAGTGCAAGAAGAAAGCCCAAACAGCTGGAACACTTCAATTTGGAGAGAAAAAGCCTGGGGGATAAAACCGAGGTTTCCAAAATCACAAGTGTAACAGAAGGTTTAACTGCAGCACAATATTGCATGATACTGGAACAAAAGGTTATTAAATGAAACTGGCAGGAAACTGGTTTGAAACAGGTTAGAGAATAAGTACTTCTTCACACGGTGGCTAGTGAACTGGTTGACAGTATTATATTCATAAAATAGAGAAATTCATTGAAAATAGTTGCATTAAATGATACTAAAGAGAACAGGCAGGGAAGTACCCTCTAACATCCATAACTCGGGGTCTGTGGATACTGGGGAAGCACCAGAGAACCAGCCCACAGACAAGAGGTTTGCATCCCTTCCCTAAACAGCACCTCCTCTTGCCATTAGCACATATGGAACGCTTGGCAAGATGGACCATGAGCGCGTTCCCTAAATGCTCTCCCAGCCTGTGACAATTTCTGCCAAGGGGAAGAGCCTGAGCTGTTTTTTTCTACCTAGTCACCCTCATTGGCCATTGGCCGCATTATGTTCCAAGCTATGGTCCAGTCTCCTCAAACTTTTTGCATCCACAATTCTGTCTATGAGTTTCACAGCTCTACTGCTACTCTACTACTGCTTGAAGAACCTCTTCCTCTTTGTTCTGGCTTGGCTTCTAGCAAGTCTACCATCTTGATTTGATGGAGAGTAGTTCCTGCACTGGAAGAGACACTGTACAGTCAAACCCTATAAACCTTTGCCTGCCAGTTATGATGGTAGTTGTTGTTGTTGTTGGGTTGGTTGGGATTTTTTTTCTATTTTACAAGTAGGCTAAAGGACCCTGCCATAGTCTAACACTCCTCCTATGGGATATGTTCCATAAGCCTGTGGTCATTCTTCCTGTTCTCTGGACCTCTTACAGTTCAAACACACATTTTCTGAAATAGCTCAGAACTTTACACAACACTCCAGCTATTTGTGAGCCACAGGATTATATAACACCACTGCAACGTCTGGTCTTCATTCCTTTCTTAATTATTCCACATCTGATTTGCCTTTTGACTTTCTTACTGCTCAGTAAGCTTTCAACTCATATTTCAATAGAGCAAACCATCGTAAATCCAATGAAATAAGCTGACAACCACCACCACTGATGTGAAGAATATTATTCCCCCAACACATACATATTTATCCCTTTGAATGTCCTCAACGATTTTATGGCTCAATGTATCTCAAACATAGTCTCAATTTACAATAATCTCAATTTACATAATCTCAATCTTTACAATTCTTATTCTGATTTGACCTTAACTAAGTTACTCACAACAGTATCAATAGGCTTTCTCATCTTACTGCTAATGTTCTCTTCTAGGTCATTTAAGAAAATACAGAACTGCATAGATTCCCAAAGCCTTCCACTGATAATCTGCTTCTCCAACCACCCAGCAAAAACAAAGCCCACTATCTCCACACCTCCACAAGCCAAGTCCCAGAAGTCTTCAATCCAGTTGTTTTCAACAATTCCATTAATATCCTAAGTTCCACCTTTCAAAGATGAAATAAACAGTTTGTACACACCTAGTTGTTCACACTGTTATCCTATTAAACTTGCTCACTTGCTTTGGCTTCATTTTTCCTCCTTACAGTTAGATCATCAAAGGTCCTCAGAACTTACCAGAACCAATTCTAAAATAGAATTCATTCCTGTTGCTATGTATTTAGTATAATTGAAATCCCTGGCCACATCCAAATGAGCCCTTGAAATGCAAGTCCATAGTTCTTTCAAACAAAGCAAATTCAAGGGTACGAGTCTCTGTTTTCTTCTTACAGTAAAAAGCCTGTCAAGTCTGGTTCACAACTCTTCCATAGAAAGACTACATAAAGGCTTGGCTTTATATTATTTAACAAGAACAATTAAGTTTTTATATTGTCAGGAAAAGCATTCAAAGATAAAAACATATGATTACTCTTTCTGTTCTCAGTGTACAGCAACACAGATCTACCAGCAAGGATTCCCAAGCACTTCAAAAATACAAATAAACCTAATCTCCACAAATCTCTCATGAAAATTTGAGGCTGACAGCTAGACTTGCCTAATATTCTGAATTTCCATCAATTTTAGTCATATCACAGAATACCAATTAAGGAAACTCCTTAGGCAGGGTGGCAGGATAGAGAACAGACTGAAGTGAACTTAAAAAGTCTTGTATAAACTAGACTACAGATAAAAAGAGAGTAAGCAGGTGGCTGAAGCCCCATCGAGAAAGTTCTCCAAAGAAAGGTTAGACAAATATCAGTGGCAACCTGTCGTTTTTTTAAAAAGGAGAAAATGATTACGTGTAAGTCCAAAGAAGGTTTTGGGGAATAATGGCAACAGTAATAAGGTACCATTATAACAAAGAAAGTGCAAGTCTAAAAGCTTGTCTACCAGGATATGGAACCGAAACAGGTTAACTAAATTGTGCAGGACAACAGCCTTTCTTGCAGCTGAGAAAAGCAGTACTAATAAATGAGCAATTTCCATTATTTTCATTGTATGTCTCATTAGTCTCATTTTCTTCACACCAAATTTTAGGTGAGTAAGAAAAGTCCAAGTATTACAAAGCTACAAAAGAATGTAGTCTTCAGAACTAAAAATCTTCTACTCATTGTTCAGTATGCTATTTTTCTGGCATTTAGTTAAGTGACAGACCATTCAAAATATGCATTCTTGATCTGTCTAAATATTTAAAGTAACTGAGTAACATACAAACACATCCAGAGTATTTCACATTCGGTTATACTAAATTAGGCAAATTTTGCAGTCATAGAATATTTTAGTATATATTACAATACATCTTATGCATGTGGTATTTGTCTTTTATATTTAAGTTTTTAACAATCTGGATTTTTTCATTTTATATTTCTAATATAAATATCTTCCTGGATTTTGTTACCGATTATTTGTCAACTAAAGGCCAAAAACATATATATTGCTGAAAAAAATAGTCTTACCTCCATTGCTAATGCTGCTGTTTGCTGGTCATAATGATTCAGAAGATTAGGCATAAAGGTGGTATTGTAAGGCAGATCCTGGCACATGCGCAAGATGATGGGCTCACAAGAAAATAAACTGTGCCCTCTTGTGTGCCCCACCAAAATATCCAAAAGCCAAAGGTAACAGAACATCCAGCTAACAGCCATCCTTCCGCACTGGGAATGGGGCCAGCTATTGAGCCCAGTCAGAAAGCTCTTTCAACTCCTCATCTACCCTCAGGTTTCACTTCAACAGCAATATTTTCAGTCCATGTTTAAGGTTCTTCACAACTGGAATACTCTTCGTATGCAACATTCTTAGCTCAGTCCAGAAGATGATGTATTTGAGACAGACGTGTGAGAAATCTTGCCTTTTCTTTTCTCAGTATTATATAGCATGTATTAGGTTAAGGTTTTAAAATATTTAACCACATTCCCACACTATTGACCCCATCATGACAGAACAGCAGTCGAGTTATGTTCTTCTTTTCTTAGGTAGCCTAGAATAAAAAAAACCAAGAAACAATACAGTAAAATGCCTTGTAATTGACGAAAATATTTTAGCTCTAAATAGCCTGGCAGACAAATTGCTTCAAGTTCTCATGTGCAAGACTAGAGGGTCCCCTGACATGTTTTAATCCTGGTTTCAGACTATTTCTGACGGAAAAAAAGTTGGTATGCTGTAAAACTCTACCCAAAAAGGATAGTGAAAATGGGGAATGTATTTACTATGAAGGAAATATTTTTAGAAAACCCCACACTTAAATTTAACCATGTGAGCATTACAATTGTTGACCATGCTGAAACCAAGCTATTTATGACTCAGCATCTCCACTGGTACATTCCCATCGATAGCATCTCTTTAGTTGCATGGCCTCGTAACTTCTGCTGAATAATTATAAAACAAAAACAAAACAGTCACCACCACCAATATACAAGTCCCAACTTGCAGGACTGAAGACTACTGTTTTGCCCAACAAGCTACAGTCGTGGTTTGGCTACCTGTGTTCAAATATGTAATTTTAGTCTAGTTGTAAACAGCTTTTTTGTTGTCTCTAACCCATTTTACTTGCACATGTATCTCATATCTTCCTCTCCAGAAACCATCATAACAGCTAAGGATAAACCAGAAGACAGCATTCTTTGACCACCCCTTTCTGCACACACTCTTGACGGAAATTGCAAAGGTAGCTACATATGGTTGCTCTGCCAGTTCCACTCTACCTATAGAGCCAATTTAAACAGCAATCATTCCCCAGGGGTGGATCTGCATTTTCTCAGCACTAAGGGGCTGGAGTGGAACAAGCAGAACAGGGACTCAGTATATTGTGCTCATTGACTGTTGAAACAAACTCTGAAATTGGAGGCTAAAACATGGAAAAAGTTGACAGTCTTAAGAGTACAAAGAGGCTCCTTTCTTAAAACAATTTTGTCTTACAGCAATGAAATTTGCAAAATTCAGTCTCTAACCAACTGCTTTAAAAAAAAATGTTAAAAAAGGTAACAGAAATTTAGAAATTTTGTTTGAACCAGAAGACCCCAAGTACTCCATCAGTATTCCCAAGAGTAGGCAATCACAAATTTGAACAGACTTCCAATCTTGAGAGACCAATGTTCTTCCTTCGATACTGAGGAAGAGAAATAAACTCTACACCTCAGAGAGGAAGAAAGTTTTTCCTTTCTCCCTAATGCAAATGTAGTAAGAGATACAAAAGGGTTAATTACCAGACTTCTGCTGCTATCAGTTGATCAAAAAAGTTACGTATGCACGCTTTTGTTTACATAGGCCCATCTTATGGTCAGAAAAATTAAATAGCATAGACCTCTTTAAACCCTCATATACTTTGCGGGTTGGACTAGATAATCTTGAGAGGTTCCTTCCAAGCTAAACAATTCTGTGCTTCTCTTTAAGAGCATGTGAGGCAATGTTTTTGGCTGTAGCTGTTCGAGACAGGCTGGTAAAAACAAACATGCAAATAGGAAAAAAACCAAGATGCTAAACATAACCATGTTAATTTAAGTTCATTGACAACTTGCTTTCACAGGCTGCTTACTCTCTCACAGTTATTGACGGGGAATCTATGTTTGAAGCAGCACTGAAGTACATAAAGAATATAAATAGTAAAACTGCTCCAAACCTAGGAAAAACAAAACATGGCCAAAAAAAAAAAAAATGTAGAAAAGAGAACTATCTACACCTTAAGTTAGGTGGTGGAACCAGCCGACACAGCTCAAATCACAGTGTCTTGCTTATATTCTGAAGTAAGCAAGTGTTGCTGTGAAGAGCAGTCAACACACTGAATTTAAAAGATCAAAATTAGCCACAATATTTAAGACATGCTACATCTAACTACACCTGATTTCAGTCCAACTTCAAGTTCACATGGCCTTGAACAGTTATGTCCTTCTGATCTACGGATGCCATTTCTCAGATTTATTTTTCAAGAATTTGGTGCCTCTTTCAAAAAAAACCCAAAACCAAAGACCTGCACTATCCCATCTTCGAGGTCAGCATTACAAGGAAATTACAAGTTATAGAGAGACGAAAATCAATTCCTACTTAGTTTTGCACAAGGTGCCTAATCCCCTTTGAATCTGGCCTTTTGATTTTGACATTTTACTAATAGTTTCCCAAACTCAGGAGAAGCAGCCTTTTCAGTTTGTTGTCATCTCCAAAAAACTGGCTGCAAGCAATTTTTTTCTTCTTCCCAAACACTTTGTCCACCAACTCCAAAAGACTTTATTTAACAACTTCAGTAAAGGCAACTTGTAGCGTGGATTAGGCATTGACTTTTTAGCATGCTCCCTGTAATTCAAGTGCCGTTCCAGCAGTGATCGGTAGATAACGCTTCATAAGAGAGGTTCAGAAGCAACATAAGATGAACTGTACTCACACCAGGTATTGTGTTAAAGCTGGAAGCACAAACATTGGACAAACCCAGGTCAGGATCTAGAATCTTGGGAAAAACTCCAAGAACACTTCACACAAATCATATTAATGACATTCAAAGCAGAGACTCCAAACAAATCCACCCATCCTCTGACTTCCCCACAACCTCAAACTGAAAAAAACATGCAAATACCTGGACTTAATAAGCCACAAAAAGTTTTAATTGTGCAAAAAGCAGAAAAAAATTCATCATGTTCTTTCAGGAATTTTCCATTTTATGCTCAAGATCTTATTACAATATAGTATCATAAAGGAAATGAAGAATATATTTACTAGAGCCAAAAAAGAACACCAAATTATATAGCCTAGTCATGCACTGCCCTTTCACAGGGAAAAAAAAAAATCTAGGTGAAATTAAGAAAAAAAGACAACCATATCATTGCGAAAGGAGACGAAAGTTTTGCAAACGAGTATATAGATGACCTATTAATTGGTGTAGACAGATGAATGCTGTAATAAGCAATCTTTAGTGTCAAGATAGTTTCTTACCACAGATACAGTTCCGTATACACTTTGTTAAGCCTCTACATATGAAATTTTGTGGTTATTTTTATATGTATATAAAAACAAAACAACACACTTTCGATGACACTGAGGATAAAAGAGGAGGAGGGGATACCTACCCATCTACCCCAAGGCACTGCAAAAAAACCTGCATGCAAAAGGAGTAGGAAACAGCTAGTTTGTTAGTGTGGTTACAGATTTATGTATTAATTATTTATAATCATATGAAGCCCATCCAATTCCTGCTGTAAAGGATAAATTAAGACGTGCATAGATGACTATTATAAAGACTGAAAATCATGAAATTAAAGGGTTGAATCCCAGAAGTGAATATTTTTTTTCAAATAAATTTCAAAGTTACTACAGGGGCAATGAGAAAAAAAGTCATAAAACTTTAGAAAGAAAGTATGTAGGTGGATTAATTCACAATTACCTGTCCCAGAGAAATGGGGTGATAAAAAGACAAACTAGACTCCTCCTGTACAATTGAGAAGACAAGAGGAGAATGTCACCTTAGTCATTCCCCACCCAATTCTGATCATGGAGAAAGGTAAGGAACTCGCTCATTACATACAAGCACTGGCAGCCTTTCCCCAACCCATTCCCACCCACATGAAGGCACAAAAGGAGAATACATTATTATCCCAACTGCATTTTAATTAGTCAGTGGGAAAGAAACTCCACTGCTGTACTCCCCTGTTTCACTTCTGTTACGTATTAAGGGAGAACCACACCATAAACCTCCAAATCCTCTATTTCAGTTAGGAGACCATGGAGGAAAGAAGGTACATGCTACACACTCCCACTCTTCCATGCTCCTCCTCACTGTACTTCAAGGCAGAATGAAGAAATGCACAGTACCTCCTCTTCCCCTCTCCCTCCTCACAGTGACACCATGACAGTCCCTGCTCCACTCCCCGCAGGGAGGACAGAAAGGCAGAAACCCTTTCTGGTGAGATTCTCCATGTATGTGGAGGGACAGGACTAGCATCTCTCTCCATTTGAGTTCATATTGCACGGCAAGCTAAAGGAACTGGAGGGGGAGCTAGCCATCATCCCTGAGGTTGGAAGAGGAGGTAAGGGTGCAGACTGAACTAGCATCCCCTTTCCCCTTGAATCCTCACTGTGTTTTATAGGCAAAAGGAACAAGTGCACACACGGGACTAGCATCCTCTTGGATTCCTGCTGCATTGCAAAGGACAAGGAAGGAGATATATGTACATAAAAGACTAGCACCCCTTCCCCCTGGGTTCCCACTGCATTGCAAAAGGAAAAGGAGAGTGTGTGGATAGAGCTAGCATCCCCTTGGGTTCCTCCTGCACTGCAAAGGGAAAAGAGGGAGGGAGGTGTGCATGGGACTCGCATCCCTTTCCTCCCGGGTCACTGCTACCGCACTGCAACATGAAAGGAGGGAAGCGTGGGACTAGCAACCTCCTGGGTCCCCAGTGCACTGCAGAAAAAAAGGTGCGTGTGTATGTGTGTGTGGAGGGGGGAACGGCATCCCCTTCTCCTCAGGTCCCCAGTGCGCTGCTGGGGGAAAGGGGGGCAGCACGTCCCCTTTCCTTCGGGATCCACACACAGCAAGGAGAACCGGGGGGAGGGTGCGTCCCTCTCCCCCGGGTCCCCAGCGCACTGTGAGGGGAAGCGGGGAGAGTACCTGGGATTCGCATCCCCTCCCCTTGGGTCCCTAATGGAAAGGGAGAGGAAACGCACGGGACGAGCATCCCCTTCTGCCGTCTCCCCAGCGCACCGGTAGGGACGGGGGGGGGGGGGAGCGGGAATGCACGGGACCAGCATCTCCCGGCCCCGAGGCGCTGCTGAGGGAGAGGGGGTGGATCCAGCACCTCCATGTCGTTCAGCGGACGACAGGACGAGCATCCCCCGTCCTTCGGTCGCCCGCTGCATCGCGGCGGGGGACTTAACCCTCCGCTCCGCTCACTCCCCCGCCCAGAGGACGCTTCATGGCCGCCCCCCCCCCTCAGCGCCGTCTCTGGGAGCGGGTGTCTCTGCCCCCGGCGAGCGAGGCGGCCGCTGCGGGGGGGTGAGGGGGGAGGGAAAAAACCACATCCCTGAGGGAAACCCCCTGCCCATCTTCACATCCCGCCCCGCTCCGCGCCGCCCGGGCCCCAGGTCCCCGGCCCACCGCCGTTACCTCAGCGCGGGGTCCCGCCGCCGCGGCCCCGCTTCTTCCCCTCAGGTGGCGGCGGAGGCAGCGGCCGCGCCTCCTCGCGCCCGACCCCGCCGCAGCGCCCGCCCCGCCCCGCGCCTCCGCCCCGCCCCCTTCGCGCCGTCACGCCCTGCCGCGCCCCGCCCCTCTCCCTCCCCGAAGCGAACGAACCAATCAGAACAGGTTGCTAGGTAGATCGGAACCTCCGGCCGTTTTGCCTTCCCGGCCCCCCCACCTCCCCAACCCTGCTGGTAGGAGCTGATTGGCTAGCGGCCTCCCGCGGAGGGGAGGGGGGGGGCGCGGGAAGCGGTTGCCATAGCGACGTGAAGCGGCCTTGCGGGAGGAGTAGGCCGCGCCGCCCGCGGGCGGGGAGGAGGCAGGTGAGGGGCGACCCGGCCCGGTGGGGGGAGGGGGGGCCGCGCGGGTCCCGAGGCTTTGGGGGGATGACCGAGGTCTGAGGGGACACGGGGTGAGCGGATCACTGTGGGAGAGCGTGGGGTAGCCGGGGGGGTTGCAACTGCAGCGAGGCACGAGGGGACTAGACGCCGTGGGTGGGACATTTGGGGGGGGGGGGGACGACGCAGGCGGTGTGGCATGGGGAGGGGGTTACAAATGCGGCGGTGGAAAGAGAGGGGAGTACGAACTCCACGGGGTACGCGGAGGGGACAAGAGATGCAAGAGGAGGCAGGAGGGAGTCTGAGGGGAAGATGGCAGACCCCAGCACGGCCCATGCTGTGAGGGAAGGGGGTCTCGAATGCGCCTCCGATGGAGGTGTAAATGCTGCAGTGGGGGACACTGAGGCTCAAAGGGCCTGGGGTCTGCCCGTCTGCCAGCACTGTCAGGCATGGGGCCTGAGGGGATTGCTGCTGCCTTTGGGTCCCAGGAGAGATTTCGGCGTGTGAGTGGAAGGGGTACTCAGAAATATTAATGCTCAAAGGGACAGGGCGTAAAGGCATCACGCAAAGAGTACAAACTCGGGAAATGGGTAGAAAAAGCATTGGTATCTATGGATACAAGTACTGAGCAGCTGGGGTTTGCGACTGCCTTTTAAAGTGGGGTGGGGAAAGCTATCGGGGCATCACAGGACATGGGGTTTGCTGGGCAGTGTAAGTCTGCGTGCTGCAGGACTAGGGAAGTTCTGGTGGACTTTGAGGTAAGAACATCATGGATCATCCGACTGCATAACAGAATATAAATCCAGTGAGGCTTGAGGTAGAAAGGGAAATGCTTTATTCTCTAGGGATAAAAGGGACCTTGCTGTTGTCTTATTTAGGGGAGAAAAGGTGTTAGGGATCAATACTGATAGTTCCCCTGGGTGTAATGTCATTGGGACTATGCAGTGCTGTGACAGCTCCTGGGAGGACGTTGGCCCTGCAGGACGCAAGGAGACTGATGTGGAGCAGGAGTGGGAGTCAGAGCTTCTGGGCTCGGAGCAGATCCTGGAGAACATCTATAGCAAGGACACAGAGGAGAGCAGTCAGGTATTGACACAATCAGGGAGGGGAGATTACTGGGCTTATTGGAGACCAAAAAGAGTACCAGTCCTTTGGAGCTGAGTAATGCTGTGGGATAAAAGGGATAGGATAGTGTAGGGTAGTTCCAGCTGGAAGGGATCTAGAACAATCATCTAGTCCAACTGCCTGACCACTTCTGAGCTGACCAAAAGTTAAGCATGTTATTAAGGGCATTGTCCAAATGCCTCTTAAAAACTGACAGGTGTGGGTCATCGATCACCTCTCTAGGAAGCCTGTTCCAGTGTTTGACCACCCTCTTTGTAAAGAAATGCTTCCTAATATCTAGTTGGAACCTCATCTGACACAGCTTTGAGCCATGGTTATGAAGAGAATGGGTATGGAAGTTAAAGCAGCGAAGCAAGGGCATTGATAGAGGGCAATGGTACGGAGGAGCACAAGGGATCTGAGGTCTGTGGGTCAGTGGAGAGTATCACCTCTGGGATGGTATATGGAGGTACCGATGCCTTGGTGGGCATCATGGAGCAGTGAGGAACACAGTTAGTTATTCACTGCCTCAGGTAAGGTGGGTCATAGAGGTACTCAAACCCTGTGTTCTTGTGCACAGGGATATTTCTAGCACACCCTGGCAGGGGTAAGGGTGTTGGTCTCGTGTAGTGCAGGGTGCTCAGAGGTGACAGTGCTGGGGAGAGGCAGAAATGTCAGTGGCACAAGGTGCTGCAGGTGTTTGGGTTTACCAGTACCGTGGCGATGCCATGCTCTGGGGTGTATTGATGCTGCAGCACTGGTACCACAGAGATCCTCAAAGCCAGCTGGGAAAACATCTGTGTCAGGGTCACAGAGTCTTCCATGGGACTGGGGACAGCTGTGAGAAGACTGATGTGGTAGTGGGGAACACTGGCAATATCATGCAGTCAGAGTGGACACGTTAAATGAGGACAGGGCATCACTATGCAAAGAGCAGGTGACAAATGTGGAAGGCTGGATGATATCAGTGCTTTGCAGCTTGTGGGTTAAGGGCTAGCTAGAGGGAAAGGAGGAGTGCAGTATTGGCCTCCCTGTTGTAAATCATCGCAAACATGCACTTAGCCTCCTGCCCTTCTCCTCTTGCCATCTTTCTAGGTGTCCCCCTACATAGGAGGATCTGTTTCACATTATCTTTTCCACCCAGAGCTATCCCCTTGATTTTTTCCATTTTGAATGCCTTATAGTTTGGCCTCCATTCTAGATTGTTTTTCTCTTCCTACTGTTTAAAGCATTTCTTCCATAGCATCAATCATTACACTGTTTATTGTCAATATAATAATTTACTATAAAAATTGCTTTCCTGTCTGAGCTTGAGATGATTCAGTTAAATTCTGTTTATTCACAACTGAACTCCTTGACTGTGCCATTGTCGTCACATGGATTAATGTGATTAGGCTCTTTCTCTGCAAAATGCATCCTTAAACCTCTGAGTGCACCAGGTTCTGTTGAACCACAAAGGCTTACTGCTATAGAGATGTGGTCAAAAACATTAATAAAGTGGGTCTGCTTCTGAAGGACTTGTTTTGAGTATGGTTTGCACAAACCTCTGGAATGCCATTCCAGAAGGTTAAGCAGAGATTAACCCAGCTAAAAGAAATTATTCCAATGCCCTTAGTTAATATGATATGATCATTATGTATTGTTAATCTTTCGTAAATGCAATCACATTGTTTTAAACCAAGGGCTTGACCCAACTTGTACTGAAATCAGTGAAAGTATTTCCATGGGCTTCAGTAGGATTTCGATCAGTCTTAAAATTGTCTCACTGTTAGACAACACCATTTGTCTTTTCTGCCCTGTGAAATTAATGTGTGTCTTCTTCATATGTCAAAAAGCACAAATCTCTTGGATCTCCACTCAGTATATCCTTTCATTTGAACTGTGAACCATTCCTAGGTACTCTCTGGCTGTAGTAACCCAGACAGCTTTTTAACATTTGCATTCTGCCAGGCTCACCTGCTTTCTGCAAACTGTGTAAGGTAACTGCTTTGAAACACCTGGAGATCTCTGACCAACTTGGTGTGAAGTTAATCAAACACAACCAGCTTGAAAACACTGTATGTACTCACAAAACTTGGTCTTTCCCCCAAATCTCTTTTGCACTGGTATTTACTATGCCTGCCACCTGCTCCTACATTGTTTTTTTATTTTTCCTAGAACAAGGATAATAGGTAATTTTTTTAGCATCATGTATCAATAGCTTTTCCTCTTTGGGTAATAAACCAACATTTTCCTTATATATATTTAAAGCTTAATTTCTTGTTAACCTAATCTCCTGTCTCTTGCTGGTTGAATGTTTTCAGATCAGCTAAGCCTGATGAATTTCATCCCAGGATATGTGAAGAACAAGCTGGAGCAATCTCTGGAATGTTATTTTGGGCAGCCAGTCCAAAGATAACGACTATTGCAGAAGAAAAGCGGGGCCCTGGCTAAACAGCTTGGCAGTCGCTGGTCTGCACAGTACACCAGCTGCTTTTTAATGCGACCTGAGCAAGCTCCTGCAGCCCCCTCAGTGTCATGTTATAGATTAACTCTGATCAGAGTTACTCTAGGCTCTTGAAAAAGCCAGATTAGCTGTTAATCCTGCCAGGGATAGGGAGTTCAAGGTGAAGACAAGAAGCCCAGGTTTTCCTTTGGGGAACAGGTAGCTAAATTGCAGTTGGTAAACCAAGTCGAAGACCTATAAAGAACTTGCAGTCCAATTTTTAGGCTAGCTGCATGTTACAGGTAAGGTGCTTCTAGATTTTCTAACACTGCTGGCTCCTCTGATGCATCCCATGAAGTTCAAGGCCACCTAATAAGTAAGCGCACTGAGTCCCAGCATGTCCAGCATGCCTTTGAGGAACCCCAGTAAAACACATGCTCTAAAGTGACACTGCATAGTCCTGACTTCACCAAAGAATTCACCCTGTAAACACGCGCCGCTGAGGTTGGACTTTGGGTTACCTCCCTCCCCTCATCACTATTCTGAGTGTAGCTGGGGCAATAAGGAGCGGAGCAGACGGTGGTTGTGTGACTGTGCTAGCAAAGGGGTAGCGAGGGAGGGATGGCAAGCTGGCACATCATCTACAAAGGTAAAATGTTTGGGTGTGCTCACCTGTTTGCCTGAATGTACCTGTCTTTGCAGCCCCATTTACACATTGTGCTCAAACACGAAGTGCAATTCAGGCCGTTCTATGGCGTGTGCAGCTGGGAACATGACTTCTGCCAGGTGTGTTCCGAGCCACATTTTTGGCACAGAGAGCATACAAGAGTCCAGAGGCAAGACTGTCTCTTTGGGCTGCAAGCTGCTAACATGCCAGTTCACAGAGGCGCTTTGTGAATGCAGCTGCTCCAGCACCAAGAAAGCATGTCTGCGTAGGGAAACTGGAACATGAATCCAGGGTTGGGAGTGTGCTGCAGTGACAACTGATGTTTTTGTGACTAATGGTAGAAGGTTGTCCCTGAAAAACAGGACATGGTTGCCCGAACCTGTTTTTTTGGCAGTGGAGCTGTTTCTCTAGCCTGTAATGTTGTATTTCTGTGCATTGAAAAGGGCAGGGGCCTTGCAGAAAACCAAACAAAAACAAAAACAAGCCAGTAAGTGATCCCGTCGTAATGCATATCCCAAACGCACCTACTCAGTTGCACAAGAAGCCTCTAACATTGGCCAACTGCAGAATATGAGGCTTTGAAACCTTAGTAAGTCTTTTAGCTTTCAGTGGCTCCTCTGTGGGAAGTTAAAATTGCAGTGTGCAGACAATAAGTTATTTAAGGATCTCTAGCAAAAAAAAAAAAAAAAAAGAAAGAGAAAGAACTGAGACTCTTTTAATGAACTTATTTCCTAACCATGGACCATATTACATCACCAGATGCAGAGAGAAAGATGTAACAGATTTTTCATTTTTTTCTTTATATTTCTTAGATTCCATAATAACTTAGGAAAGAAAGGGAGGAAAAACTAATCAAAAAGGTGATGTGCCCAGACAGATCCTGCAGTGGGTTTTGAAGATTAATATTCCATTGGTATAGACAAGAATTTTGTTTGGGTGAGGAATAGGGGTCTGGGCTTTCATGAAGATGTGTCTTGTGAGCCTCAGAGCTCTATTAGCTAGAAAGGTCCTTTTGCTGGGTGGGTTTTGAGGTGCTTGGGTTCGGGGTAGGCTGGCAACACAATATTGGAGTTACTTAGTGGATTTGCCTTTTCTTTTGTTCCAGAAGTCATATTATTCACCTTGCCACTGTAAAGCTTTAAAGCGATCTGAAGTGTTTACAGAAAAATTGCCTAATAACTGTATGCAGGGAACTGAGATATTTTTTAATGTGGTAAAGAAATTACTTGGTTTTCAGGCTGCTGCAGCTTAAGCCTCCAGTCTGGAAATTGGATGCCTGAGGTGAGCAATGACATTATCCTGCTGAATCCAGCTGCAGGACAGAAGATGAAGGAAAAAAGCTTTTCCTATGTTTGGGCAAGAATTTATGAAGAAATTACTTTGTCTGAACAAAGTTCAGTTACTTGGTGTCACAAAAGGGAAGGGAAAATTTTGTTAAATGTCTGATTTACTTCATGTAGAAATTTTTGTTTAAAATAGCAGCACAATCAGTCCAAACTGTCAAAACCAATCTGCCTGAACACAGGACCCTAAGAGATTTCAGTCAATTCTGAACCATTCTGGATTTCATTCTTTCAGTTAAGTGTTACAGAAACAAATTGGCCCTTTGAGACTTGGCATTATTAGGAAAAAAAGGAGAGTTTATGAGCTTTGGAAGAAGGGGAAAGCAACTCAGGAGGACTAGGAGGATGTCATGAGGTTATACAGGGAGAAAATTACAAGAGCCAAAGCCCAACTAGAACTTAATATGGCTACTGCCATACAAGACAATAAAAAATGTTTCTATAAATACATTAGCAACAAAAGGAGGGCTAAGGAGACTCTATCCTTTATTGGATACGGGGGGAAGCATAGTGGCAAAGGATGAGGAAAAGGCTGAGGTACTTAATGCCTTCTTTTCCCCAGTCTGTAATAGTAAGACTAGTCATTCTTGGGGTACCCAGCCCCCTGAGCTGGAAGACAGGAACAGGGAGCAGAATGAAGTCCCCATAATCCAAGGGGAAACGGTTAGCGACCTGCTACACCACTTAGACACACACAAGTCTTTGGGGCCAGATGGGATCCACCCAAGAGTACTGAGGGAGCTGGCAGAAGTGCTCATCAAGCCACTTTCAATCATTTATCAGCAGTCCTGGCTAACTGGGGAGGTCCCAGTTGACTAGACTTTAGCAAATGTGATGCCCATCTACAAGAAAGGCTGGAAGGGAGACCCAGGGAACTACAGGCCTGTCAGTGTGACCTCAGTGCCAGGGAAGGTTATGGAGCAGATCATCTTGAGTACCATCACACGGCACATACAGGACAACCAGGTGATCAGGCCCAGTCAGCATGGGTTTATGAAAGGCAGGTCCTGCTTGACCAACCTGATCTCCTTCTATGACAAGGTGACCCACTTAGTGGATGAGGGAAAGGCTGTGGATGTTGTCTACCTGGACTTTAGTAAAGCCTTTGACACCATTTCCCACAGCATTCTGGAGAAACTGGCTGCTCATGGCTTGGATGGGTGTACTCTTCACTCGATAAAAAACTGGCTGGATGGCCAAGAGTTGTGGTGAATGGAGTTAACTCCAGTTGGCAGCTGGTCACAAGTGGTGTTCCCCAGGGCTCAGTATTGGCACCGGCTCTGTTTAATATCTTTATCAATGATCTGGATGAGGGGATCGAGTGCACCCTCAGTAAATTTGTAGATGACACCAAGTTGGGCAGGAGTGTTGATCTGCTTGAGGGTAGGAAGGCTCTAGAGAGGGATCTGGACAGGCTGGATCGATGGGCCAAGGCCAGTTGTATGAGGTTCAACAAGGCTGAGTACCAGGTCCTGCACTTGGGTCACAACGACCCCACACAACACTACAGGCTTGGGGAGGAGTGGCTGGAAAGCTGCCCGGCAGAAAAGGACCTGGGGGTGCTGGTTGAAAGCCGGCTAAATATGAGCCAGCAGTGTGCCCAGGTGGCCAAGAAGGCCAATGGAAACCTGGCTTGTATCAGAAATAGTGTGGCCAGCAGGACCAGGGAAGGGATCGTCCCCCTGTACTCGGCACTGGTGAGGCCGCACCTCGAATACTGTGTTCAGTTTTGGGCCCCTCACTAGAAGAAAGACGTTGAGGTGCTGGAGCGAGTCCAACGAAGAACAACAAAGCTGGTGAAGGGTCTAAAGCACAAGTCCTCTGAGGAGCGGCTGAGGGAACTGGGGGTGTTCAGTCTGGAGAAAAGGAGGCTGAGGGGAGGCCTGATCGCTCTCTGCAACTGCCTGAAAGGGGGTTGTAGCCAGGTGGGGGTTGGCCTCTTCTCCCAAGTAACAAGCGATAGGATGAGAGGAAACAGCCTCAAGTTGCGGCAGGGGAGGTTTAGATTGGATATTAGGAAACATTTCTTCACGGAAAGTGTTGTCAAGCACTGGAACAGGCTGCCCAGGGAAGCGGTGGAGTCACCATCCCTGGAGGTGATTAAAAGACGTGTAGATGTGGTGCTCAGGGACATGGTTTAGTGGTGGACTTGGCAGTGCTAGGTTAACAGTTGGATGTGATGATCTTGAAGGTCTTTTCCAACCTAAACGATTCTATGATTCTATGCCCACCAAAATCAGTAAAAACCTAGCTAGGGTCACTTAAGTAGATGCACAAGTTATCTTCAACTGTCAGTGCCAACAACTGGAAAGAGAAATTTTGTGTATTTTCTAGCTTGCTGCATATATCCTCTTGTGATCATTCATGCAGCAAAAATCAAAGGCATATTCAATAACATTTGTGATGGGGAAGAACTGCTTAACTATTAATTATTTATATGATGTTAGTGGCAGGAAATTTGGCATTTACTGTTACGGCTACTGTGGTTACATAAAATAAAAGGCCTTATCCTAACTGATTTCCAAATAATTTTACTTGTATCATTGCTATGCTATGAAATTGTGTTTCCTTCTTAAAATTATTTGCTTTTCACTAACTTACTGTAATGGAGCAGCACAGAGATAATGTTGGTCTTTGTTCTGTTCAATTGTTGTAGCCAGTGGTGCTGACGAGACATCGGAGGACCCACCATCTCCTGTATCTATGGCATTTGCACCTCCTAGAAACATGGATGGCCCCAAGCTACAGACCAAGATGAGCACATGGACTCCACTGAACCATCAACTCATGAATGACAAGGCAAGTTCCATGCAAATGGGTGAAATTCATAGAATCACAGAATTGTTGAGATTGGAAGGGACTTACAGAGATCACCTAGTCCAAACTCTGAAGGCAAAGTCAGCTGAAGCATTTGCTCAGGATCTTGTCCAGTCAGTTTTGAATATTCTCAAATCCCAAGACAAATTCTCAGGTTCACTTCACAAATTCTCAAGTCCTAGAAAAATTTAACTTATGTTTTTGCCTGTGTAGGTCATGAGTAATGGAATAAAAACTTGAAAATTGTGTTTGCTATTAGAAGTATGCATATATCAAACACACATACAGTCTTTATGATGTATACATATATATATAAATTGTTAGGTAAAAATGGAAAGTTCTAATGTACATTGTTTAAAGCATGCAAGTATTTAGTTCAAGTACTGTTATTTTGCCAAATCAGTTGTTTTTAAACAAAAAATGTGTATTCATTTTTTAGTGAAAGTTACCAAATCATTCTTTTTCTGCACCAGAAGACTTCAGTTAACCCCAGAGCAAACTGAGTGTCTGCGTAAGTTTCTGAGTGGCCGGAGTGCTCCACCTCAGCTCATAGGAGAGACCTTAGTACCCATGCTCTCGCTTCTCTGCGAAGCCTGGCAGTGATGAGCCTAGCTTGGTATTTTGGAAACTGAAATGATGCACTCAATTTATAAATAACGAGATGCATTTCCTAACCTCCCACTCTGTATACTATATCTGGGAACTGCTAACATAACAGGTTTTTTTGGCTCATGTATCACCAGAAGCTTATTCCTCCCTCAGAATTCAGTTTAAATTTCTGTTGATGATTCATAGAATTTAATCCAGAGAGGCCCATTACATCATGTAGTCTGGCTTCCTGGATGTCTTGAGCCCTTTTGTTTCACACAGTTCTCCCTGTCTTGAGCTCGCTAACTAGAATTTGGCTAAAATACATCTTCCATGAAGATATCCAGACTTCCTTTGGAGTTAAGGACCTTCATTCCTTATGAAAAGAGAATTTCATCACTTCCCTAATAATTTTTCACATGATTAATCCCCTATACTATGAAAAGATGAAACCTTGTCTCCTGTCTGAATACCTCTAGCATTAGCTTCCATCATTTAAATCTTCCCCTACTAGCTTATTAAACTCTCCTGTAACCAGTACTTTTTCCTTGTGGAAGGACTTTTACCCTGCTTCAAGCCAACACTTGAACTTTTTTTGATAAACTAAACAGATTGAGCTCTTTGAAGTCCTTTCAATCTGGCATATTCTCCAGGCTTTGAATCATTTTAATGTCTTTTTCCTACACCCTTTAAAACATATTTTTACAGATGCACATCACTGTGCAATAAAGTATGATCTAATTAGAAATAAGTATGTGGGTAAAACCACCCTTTCCCACCTTCTTACTCCTCTGCTCCTTAGGCAGTCTCATGTTGCATTGGGCTGCAGCAAAACTTTTAGGAGCTCATATTGGATATTTGTATACTCCAATGCTTAATGATGTTCCAGGTAGGAAAGAACATACCATAAGCTCCCAGACCTGTGCTCAGTGATGAAATTCATGATAAAAAGTGTTTGCTTGTTTCTGATCCAGGTTTTAAAGCATTGACCTGCCTGAAACACCTTTTTGTATATCACTATACTGCTCTGTAGTGTTGGCAGAAAAAAAAATAATAGTTGCAACAAAAATATTGCTGGCAGCTGAAATCAGGAGATAGTCCAATTGATATATATAGGGAGCTAGTCAGTGACAAGGTGCCATCTTCATACAATCATATCTCTGCTCATTTCTGCACTCTTGAGTTAAGAGAAAGCATGAAGAGAGAAAAGAATTTATAGATAGAAAGTATGTGAAAAACAGTGAGAAGGTGAAAGCGTAAGGAGAACAGATGCATAAGAAATGTACTTGTTAGTAGAGTAGGCAATAAGGGGCAGGAGTGGTAGGAATTCAGAGCTGATCCAAGGCAGAAGCATTTAAGCTCCAACTAAACCATTGTTAGGAGCAGACCCAAGAACAGTTAGTAGCATAAATTCACTACCTGTCTAATTTGGGGTAATCCTGGGGGTACTCCATTAGTAGTTCCTGTAGATTTCCCTGGATTTTCAAACATGCTCAGGAGTACAGATGTCTGCATTGTTGGTAGGACCCAGCTCTCTCCTGCCTGTTGTAGATCCTGAGTCCTGCTGCCTCCATCTATGGTTTTCTGCCTTTACAACAGCTGTTAGAACAGAAAAGACTATCCAGGGTGTTACTACTGGGACATGAGCAGTCATGGTTGTTTTAAAGCCAGGATCACCATCAGGGACAGACCAAAGTCAAGAAGCCAGAATTAGGAAACCTCCAATTATGCAGCATTCATGGTCAGAAAACCAGAGGTAGAGTCTTAGATATGCCAAGGTTGTGCTACAGTTAGGGATGAAGTAAGGGTAGGAGACGGGGTAGCCTGCTCGCCTGCAGCAAAACTGGACAGACTTCAGCATCAGTCCTGCTGAATACAGGGCTGTGCTGCCTTTAAGGATGGACTGGAAGTTGGGAGACGATTTGCCTTCTGCTGGGCAGTAATTCAGGTGTTGGGTAGAAGAGTCCCCAGTGGCATTTGCAGCAAAGTGTGGAGGGATTTGCCAAACAGCCTTGAACTTCAGCTTATTTAAAACCACCTGAAGACATGGATGTGAGATGGCAGATCTCAGGAGCAACCTCGGCCTCAGGCTGTGTCCAAAGCCAGCCAGCTTAGGCACACTATAAGTATAACTCCAAGGCCTTGGAGGAGAGGACAGTAAATGGGCTTGATTAAGGCAGTGGATGATTACACCTATTTTGGGCCATTCTGTTGCTAATTAATGCTTCCAAGTGCCTGGAGTAGGCAGAACTCTCTGTCAGAGTTGGCTCAGATGTATCTCCAAGATTGCTGAAAGCAAGTACGTGTCTTTCTTTGATCAAAGACCATTAACATTGCTTTCAGTTATATAAATAGCTCCCTGCTTCACTTGAATTATCCAACCCCAAACTTAGATCTTTGACTATTCATCACTTACTTGTGGCAAATCCTTCTCCAAGTTCAGCTTGTTAGGGGTTTTTTTCTTACTTTCCCAAGTGTCCCACATGCAAATAAAGCAAATAATAACTGTCAACATACAAATAAAAGAAATGTCATTTTTCACCCCTCGCAAGAGACACTCCTGCTGAGAGAGACAGAGCTAATGCTGTCAACTGCTGTACCAGACATCAGCACTGATAATGTCTTTCTCTGCAGGAACCTTTGCAGACTGTCATAGCAGTAACATGTTTGGAGTTTATAATGATCAAGTATGTTTTCCTAGTTGTGGTTAATAGCTGTTTTTATGTGCAGTTATAAGCTGGGCTTTTTCCTCTTTGATCTGTCTTCTGGAAGAATCATCTACAGCATTTCCTGACTTCCCAGGTCACAATCCTGAGTACAGAAGGCAGTTTTGTGGTAGTGGGAAGCTACACGCTAGTGCTTTCAGGTCTAGCTCCCTACGGATAAAGGTGAACATCATAAATCCTCTGCTGTATTTTGATACCGATCATCTTTCTTGTTAGGACATGGACCTGTTGGAGTGAGTCTAGAGGGCCATGAAGATGATCAGAGGGCTGGAGCACCTCTCCTATGAAGACAGGCTGAAAGAGTTGGTGTTGTTCAGCCCGGAGAAGGCTCCAGGCAGACCTTATAAAGGCCTTCCAGTACCTAAAGAGGGCCTACAGAAAAGCCAGAGATGGACTTTCTACAAGGGCATGTAGTGATAGGACAAGGGGTAATGGCTTTAATCTGAAAGAGGGTAGATTTAGATCAGATGTAAGGAAGAAGCTCTTCCCTGTGAGGGTGGTGAGGCACTGGAACAGGTTGCCCAGAGAGGCTGTGGGTGCCCCATCCCTGGAAGTGTCCAAGGTCAGGTTGGATGGGGCTTGGAGCAACCTGGTCTAGTGGAAGGTGTCCCTGCCCATGGCAGGGGGTTGGAACTAGATGATCTTTAAGGTCCCTTCTGGCCCAAACCATTCTATGATTCTATGATTACTTGTCACTGTAAAGTGGCCAGGGAACGAAGACTGGTCTTACTGTCTTACTCCTAATGGTCTGGCTGTGTTAAGATTGATATGCAAAACCCATCTGGACACGGCCCTGAGCAACCTGCTTTAGTTGACCCTAGCAGGGAGTTTGGGCTAAAAGATCTCCACAGGTTTCTTCCAAACTCTTCCATTCAGTGATTCTGTTTATATTTTGTAGATTGTATTTCAAGCTATATTTTTCTTAGGACATATGGAATCCCCTTTAAATATTCAGTGTTATTTGTGTGTGTTTGTTTTATAGGTATTCAAAGAAAGAAGAGCCCTACTTGGAAAATGGGTAAACTTTTCTCTTTAAATATATATTCAAATACAGCTAGATTTCTGAACTGATCAAGAGATTACTATAATGGGAATGTAAAACCTATCCTATTTTGAAAAAGGGATTAATTTTCCTGATGTGAAAGTGAGCTGTAACTGCTCTACTTATGAGGAATGTAAAGGTGTAAATTCCCTCAATGCCCACATTCTGTAAGCTCTGAACTTGGGAAATCATATTCCATCATCAGAGTGATCTGAAATGGGATAAGAAACCCTGGGAAAAGTCTGTCAAGACTTCAAAGAAGATACTGGATGTTTAGGTATTACCATTGCCTGCTAGCAGGTCTTTGAAACCTGTAATAAATGACATGTTATCTACCAAGTGCACACATGTGGCTCCTAATACTGTAATCATTGAGCACCTCACAATTTCTTACTGTCATTATCTTCACAGCTCCAACATGAGACAGGAAAGTGCTGTCACCCTGTTTTGCAGATAAGAAAATGAGGCACAGAAAGATGAGATAGAATTTGTCTGCCCCAACCACAAATGACCGCAAGTTAGGCATTCAGGATGGGGTTTCTCTGGCTGGGTGTGTATGTCTGAAACATAATATTTAAGCCTGGATGGTCTGGTCATCACAGGCTCCTTGTAGAGTCAACAGAGAGAAAGTGGTACTTCCAGAGGATAATTCATCTCACTTAATGTAGGATGAAAGATCAGCCCTCTAGAGAAGTCTGTTTCTTTCCATAGCCTATGAAGGGAGACATAGCTGGCTGCTTGAAAGGAATACAACTCTAATTGACCTACCCAGGAAGCTGATGGCAGAGCATGCAATGGCACAAGATTTGCCCTAGTCCTCAGCTCACCCCTTAAATATCGCATTGTGCTTTCTCTTTTATACGGCAAAATCTATTTAAAGGCCATTCTGGGAAAGCAGCCGTAATCTGCTCAGTCTCCTATGCAAGCAGGAATACAGACTCAGGGATTTCTTTGCAATAGATGAGTGAATTCAGCTGAATGTATTACTGTGGCTCAGTAGTAACTGTATGGTTGACCCTTGTGCACATCTTTACAAATGGAACCAAAGAACCAGTTACAAGGTCACATATGATACACAAGCTAAACAGAAATACAGAAATGATGCTCCTTGTCAGCACTCTTTGATAAAGAGTATTTGCACAGTAACTTTATTTGACACTTTATGCCTAATAGGTCACTCATGGAAATTTTTTTGCATATGAACTGGTCTTTACAGCCAAGTATTTTGATTTTAAGCTGATAAGGATTATTCATCTTTATAAGAAATATGCTTTCCATAACTTGTTGACATGCATGCATTTTGATAGTAAAGAATTTCATGGACACTAAGAAAACAAAATAGTTGAATGATTATTGTTCAAAAAACAACTTTTAGCATGATAGTCAGTAACTGACAGACCTAAAACCTGTCTCTTGAAAATTGTTGGATGTTTTAAAATGCCCATGGGATATACCAGCAAAAGGGCAAAAATGTTTTTATTAGAACCCCCACTGAAAGAGCCAAAATCTGGAAACAACTTTCCTGCAAACACACATAAGAGTGCTGAATCATCTTCTGAAAGGTTAAATTTCTGACCCTTCATATGACACTGGATCAGTAGCTCTCATCATGCTCCTTCAGAGCTAATTCTCCTTGCGCTTCTGTCATTCATCATACCAATGAAATGGTTGCAGAAAGCACAAAAGCTGCTCTTAACTCCCTTCAAAGCCTGTGGCATTATAATATCTGGTATGCAAAGCCTAGAGCACTCTGAGATTGAGAGAAACTGTGTCAAGAAGTCACAGTGGTCTGGGCAGGAGTTTTTACGTTGATTCACATGACCTTCTCAAAGCCCTCTCAGGAAGTACGGACCAGATGAAACTGCTGAAGGGTGGGTTTGTATGGCTGGGAACCCATATTCAGTGTAGTTGGAAATGCTTTGTTATGAAACTGGAAGGCTGAAGTCTGTCCTAAGTCCAGAACTGTTAAGTATTTTCAGTAGTATCTGGGTGATAGAATGGAAAGTACATACTCATCTGCAGGTGACACCAGGCTTGAAGGGTTTTAATGAACGTTGGAGATTAGAAATCAGAATGAAATGATATGCGGTTTGATGAGGACGAGTAAAAAGTGCTGCATGTAAGAATGACATTTACAAAAACTGCAGATCTGAGAAAAGCCAAGTATGCAGCAGTTCTGCATAAAAATAGCTGGGAATTATGGTGGATCACAAACTGACTATAAGGTGACAGTGTCTTATAATTGTAGTAAAGGGAAATATCCCAAACGGCTGTCTGAAAGGCAGAGCCATCCCCAGTTCTGGTCCCTGCATTTTGAGAAAGCAGAGGATCAATTGGGCATACTTCTGAGAACAAGTCATATGTAAAAACAGTCTCAGGTCCAGAAAATATGAAAACAATCCCTTTACTGTAGGGAAGATGGAGAAAAGACCTAGTAATATCTTTCCAGTGACACACAAAAGATGTCCGAAAAGAAGAAGGGAATGATCTGATCTCTGCGTTCACATTAGATAGGTCAGCAAATCATGGGCTGAATTGCAGTGATGGAGTCGCAATTCAGACACCAGCAAAATCCAATGCTACAGATAATTCACTGCCAGAATAGCTTGCCTAGAGGTTAGTGGTGGAATCTCCAATGCTGGAGTTTTTTGAGAACAGGTTAGACAAACACTTGTCAGGAATGGTTTAGGTAGAGTGGATCTTGCCTTGCGGCAGGAGATGAACTAGCTCAGTGTTTCTCAACCTTTTTACACTGAAGGACCAGCCGGCCTTCTGGGAAAGCAGAACAGGTTGCCTTGTGCGGCATTGCCGCAGTGGTTTTCCTTTACAGCCAAATAAAGATTAGATTAAACTTTGGATGCTCATTGTTTACTTTACGCTTCCTGATTTTATTTGCATGCATTCAGGGACTATGTATGCGCATTTTCATTTAGTTATTTTTTTCCAGCTGTGCCACAGAACTTTTTTGATGTCTCCCAGGCTGTTGTAGTCCATAAAACACAGGTTGAGAAGCAATGAGCTAGGTGACCCAAAGGGATTTTATTTCTCTGTTTTCTGCGCTGGTGGGCAGCCCCAAAGGGCAGTATGCAAGATGCATGATCGGACCCTCTACAATTTTTTGGCTGTCTCAGATTGTGCTCAGTTCAACAAAGTATTATTGCTGCACAGGGTGGAAGCAGTGGTGGTGTGTAGTGGCAGCAGACTGCATGTCTTACATGGCTGTTGCCATACCTGAGTATTTGCAGGCTGTGATCCTGCTGGAGGCATTTGCATTGAATTTCTTTACACCAACTCTTTTACCCAAATGCTATCGAGATATGTATAAAAGAGAAATTGTGCTGCTGTCTTTCAGTTGAAACCCTCCTGATGGTTAAACTGTGAAAGGGTTAACATGTCTCTCTTAATTTTTCTTTTTTATTCTAGTTGCTTTTATTCTGTATTGCACCCAGGGCAGATGCCTTGACATTCTGCCTCTCAGCCTGCCTTTCTTCTGTGTTCTGCAAGCCAAAAATTCCTCCCATTAATTTAAAAAACATAAAAGCATTTTGCTCTACCTTAATACTCAGTGCTATCATGCTGACACTCAGGCTAATAAGTTGACAATGAAGCTGGGGTTGAACTTGTAGATTAAGACACCTAAGTTTCAGTGTCTCCAGGTGATCTGAGTGTCTCTGCTTCCGTTACAACCAAATGAGATGGAGACATGTCAGGGAAGCCCAGACAGTGATTCAGCTCACCCTGTGGGCTACATCTTGTGCTAATAATTTATACAGCAGATCTGAGTGTTCCCAGGTACTGGAACTTGCTCATCCACACTATGAAATTGTTAGCACGCTCCCTGGCACGATTTTGGCCTGGGTCGGTAGCACTCTTCTAGACATTGTTCAGACACAATTTGGACATTAGCCTGAGCCAGGAACCATGCCAAATACACGGTTTGGATCCAGCCACCTTGTTTTGAAGGGTGAGAGTATGATACTGTGGACATATGCAGATACCATGGCAGATATGATGCAGGATTTGCAGAGAATTGTCACCTTTGGAGTGGCACCTCTAGGCTTTGCAGGATACCCCACAATGCAGAGCACTGGTGTTTGGGCAGCTGAATCCCATCCCTGGTGTCGTGGTTTAAACCCAGACAGCAACTAAGCACCACGCAGACGCTCAGTCACTTCCCCCCATCCAGTGGGATGGGGGAGAGAATCGGGAAAGAAAAAAGTAAAACTCATGGGTTGAGATAAAAACAGTTAAATAGGACAGAAAGGAAGAAAATAATAATGGTAATAATAACAATTAAAAAAAAGAAAATAATAATAAAAGAGTTGGAATATACAAAACAAGTGATGCACAAAGCAATGGCTCACCACTCACTGACCGATGATGCCCAGTTAGTTCTTGAGCAGTGATCCATGCCACCCCGGGCCAACTCCTCCCAGTTTATATACTGGGCATGACGTCCCATGGTATGGAATACCCCTTTGGCCAGTTTGGGTCAGCTGCCCTGGCTGTGTCCCCTCCCAACGCCTTGTGCCCCTCCAGCCTTCTTGCTGGCTGGCCATGAGAAGCTGAAAAATCCTGGACTTAGTCTAAACACTACTTAGCAATAACTGAAAACATCAGTGTGTTATCAACATTCTTCTCATACTGAATCCAAAACATAACACTATACCAGCTACTAGAAAGAAAATTAACTCTATCCCTGCCGAAACCAGGACACCTAGTCACGGCAGACCCCCACCTAAAAGACGTGTAAAGAGGACACCTCTTTGCCCAGAAGCTGACCCATCCTAGGTGCCAAGGTGCAGGAGCCATGGCTCCTGCCCAGGGGTGCTTCATGTCACCAGGCTGCCAGCTTGCCTTCCTCAGCAGTCTTCCCAGGAGTCTCCTCGTGCAAAATTTCAGGTTTAGTTGTTTAACTACGGTAGCAAAAGCAGAACCCAACAGATCTTAGGGGCGAGTTGCTAATTACTGACACGGAGCTGCTTGGTGGCAGGGATGTTTAGGGTTTGGTTGGGTAGATCAGTGTATCATGGATATCAGGTGCCTGTCTGCTTCATCCGTTTTCTTTTCACCCAGGTCCCAGGTCTCCAACAAATCCCTTTATCAGGACTGGGAGAAGATGGCTGGGGCGGGAGGGGAAAATTGCTTCTCCCTCAGTGAATCATCTCCATCTACTTGCAAGCCATTCTGCAAAAGAGCCTCGTTGACTAGCGAATCGGGTCCTACGTTTGCAGAGCACAGGGATGCCTGCGTGTGATTGTAACCCTGTGAACTCACGTCGATACGCTGGGCTGGAGATGAGGATTATGTCCCATTTCAGTGGCTAGTTTAAGTCAGTAAAACAACCTGTCTCCTACAGCAGAGAGGGGCCTCTTTAGGTTAAGCGGCAGAGCCTCTGTACTTTGGCGCTGAGGTCCTGGGCTCTCCCCTTAGTGTCAGGCTGTGTTATTTGTGTGTGTGCACTCATGGATTAATTGTAAACTGATCGCAGAAGCAGGGACTGAGCACTCTGCATTGCCAGTGTAACCTTATGTCATACAGTCCCTGGGGAGACATTGTTTGCTAGGGCTCGGGGAAAGGCACGGAAAAGGGAAAAAGTGTTCCTAGCTGCGGCTAGAGAAGGTGCAGCACCTTGAAAAGGGGAATCTGGTCCAACTGGTTGGGTTGCTGTAATCAGATGCAAGGGGAGGAACTGTGGAGAAAGGCAGCCAAATGTAGGATGGGGACAAGCTTGTTAATACTGGAAAAGAGACAAATTATGCCTACTTAACTACTTGGCTGCTGCTGAATGCAGTAGAGAAGAAGCTGTGTGTTCCCATGCTCCTGACTGTGTGGCGCTGATTTAAATGGGGTTTCCCTTGCAGTGTAAGCATGGGCTAAGGATGCTGGAAGGAATTGCTTTATTGCAAAACCCGTGGCGGAATGGGAAGAGTTAAACAGGAGCAAATATTCTGCCTTCTAAACAGAAGCTAAATTTGCTTTGATTAGTTCACTTAATCTCTTGGTGTGGAAGAGAGTAAGCTGGATACTCCCTTGTCTCTGGAACTTATGTGGGAGAAATTTATCTTTGCAAATTGGTGATTGCGGCTTGTTTTAATGAGAAGAGGATGTAGCTGTGATCATGAATGGGGAGTGTGTGCAGCAGAAGCCTTCCCCTTCCCCATGTGACAGAGAAAGCCTTTTATATCAAGCTGAGGGTGAGAAGGGCACAGGCAGAACCTCCTCTGTTCCCCTCTGGTACACCTTTGTCTGGTTTTATTCTCAGGAAACATGTTTCCAAGTCCTAAATCCAAAGGTCCTGCTTCAGTTTTTCCTTAGTACTCTGCTAAACATCATTAGAGGTGAAAGTTATATGCAAAACAGGGATGGGAGGAAGAGGGTGTATTCCTTAATTTGCTTTTTGTGTCTGAAAAGGCATGGACATTTGAGAGCTTTTTTCTATTTGGCTTTTCATCTCTCCGGGACCTCAGGAATGCCAATTCCACCCTTTCTTCATGCTGACCTTCTTAAAGGTCTTGCAGAGGTGTTTGCAAGAACAGCTATTTATTTCTTAGAGTTTATTCTCCAGTACTGGAATTAAACACATCGAAGTAAAAATAAAGAAAGAAACAAAGAGTTTTTTCAAATGATCTGGAAAGAAATTACTTCTCAATTACCTTTCATCTGCACAGTATATTTTAAACTGTTATTCTGCCAGTTCTCCACTTGACCGTAGATTTTGGGGCAGGGGAAGCAGAGAATAAAAAAAAATCTGAGTTTCTAGTGTGTTTTGTTCTGAAAGGGAAAGGAAGGGACATTGGACATTAAGCCATTTACCCACAATAAATAAAAAAAATATTGAAAGAAATGTGTGTTTTTTCATATTATTTTTAATTTTTGGAGGTCACATTTAAGTAAGAACTTCTAATGCCCTGAGGTTAAATGCAAAAATGAATGTGCTGTGATTTGACCTGTGTAGAGAGCAAGTTGTCAGCTGTGGAAAGCTGGCTTCAGGAAACAATCCTGTGAAAGCCGAGTGCGTGTTTTGGGGATGGCCGATGCGTGAGAAAGAAACAAACAGGGAAAAGCAACATTCCCCAAACAGGGGAATTCCCCAAACAGGTCGGTTTTCCCTTTGAAAAGAAGGTGAGTTTGGGTCGAGGCTGCTCTTGCTGTCCTAGGAAGCAGGATGAAGCGGGACTTCTCCAAAATCTGTATTTCACCTCCAGAAAGCCATCTTTAACCACGCCGGGTCCTCCGACATTTCCTCCCTCCTGGCACTCTGCGCTACCCTCGCAGCCAGGACTGCTCTTGCAGGTTTTGAGACAGATTGCACAGATTGTGGTGATGAGGTCAGTCTCCTCCCAGGAGATTCCTGCTGACGGGGCCCTTTCCATCCTCTGCTATCAACACCAGTTAACCACCAGCCACCACCACCATTGCTCCCACCCTGTTTACACAGCTCTGCCCCGCTCCGCTCAACGCAGCGTTGTTGTTGCCATCATAGCAAAGCGATAAATGCTTGTGTGGTTACCTAAGTGCTCGTTTCTTCCCACAGCCCTTTCAATCCTCCTCTTTAGATACCTGTCATAAGCATAGAAATGCTGCAAAAAATCTTCGTTACTGTGCCGCAGATTTTCCTTGTGAGACATGGGCGGCTGATTTAGTTTCTCTTCGCTCCACTTCTCTGTAGTGGGGATTTCTCTCATATGCAGTGGGATTGTGGGAATAAATACTTTACAAATTGTGAGGCACTCAAATATTGCGGTAGTGGGGACCATAGAAGTGTCAGGATAGATGAGGAATCAGCGGTGAACTCACTGCAATTTGGGACCTGATCCTGTAAACACAGATCCGAGTCTCCTCCTTTCCATGAGCGAAGCCAAGTCTCAGAGCCGGTCCCAGGAGCAAAGAGTCTTGTGAGCATGAGTGTGTCCTGGACTAGGCCATCCTGGATCCTTTGAGGATTATAAATCACATGTTATGTGGCTTCAGAGTTTCTTTTCATGTAGCCTCTCCATTTGTTCCCAGTTCCTACGTGCTTTGCTCTTGAATGAGTCACCAGAAGCTGCTGCTTATGCACTTTCCCTTGCCTTAAATGTGCGCTTTATTTTAGGAAGCTGAATCTCCGGTTTCTCAGAACCTGAAACTCCTTTTTTCAGTTTGACAAGTGGACAGATGGTCAGAGGCGGAGGATCCTGGTGGACCTGTTGGAACGCTGCTCCCCATCACAGCAAAAATTTTGTGCCAAGCAGCTACAGGATCGAGTCCCCACCGAGGCTCTAGATTTTACCACAAGGCTTCCCAGAGTCCTCTCTTTATACATCTTTTCCTTCCTGGACCCACGGAGCCTCTGTCGATGTGCACAGGTAAAAAAGCCAACCAACACATACCTAAGGTTCAGAAAATCAGGTCAAGCTAGTTAAAAAAAAAGGAAACAGCACTAGTTTTCAGCAAAGACATACCGGTGCTGTTCTTCATAATGCAAGGATGTCTTCTGACTTGGCAGCCTGGTGCCAAATGCTTAGTGACGCTTGTATGAGACCAAATGCAACGCTTCCACAGATCCTAAATTAAGCCAGATTGGCCAAGATTTACAAAAGGGAAGAGTAATTTTAGATGCTGAGCTCTAAGGCATTTAAAATGTGGCACTTTACAAGACTGATTCTTCCCAAGACAGAGGCCTGGTACTTTCTTAAAGTCATGTTCTTTTAAAGTACCTTGCACTGTGTGCAGAATCATTAACTGCTTTGAGAAGTATTGGCTTGTGCTACTTGCAAAGAACTGCACATGATGCTTTAAGAAAAACAGATCTTTTAAAACACTTGAGGGTAAAGTGTTGGATGTGGAGAAGCAGAGAAGTTACAGATGTGCTTTTGAGCACAGTGGCTAAGACTCCAAAAATATGTTTGCATGAGATTAAGTGCTGTGAGGTGATGCCCAAAGTAGTTCTGAATGAATAAGTTTAGGTATTGGTGACATTATTACCGCACTAACATAGTACTCCATATAATACTACAAATATATCAAAATCTCAGCTTGTTGAAAGCTTGCTGTAGTATCTTTCTCCAGTATTTCATGTTTTATATGGATGCAGCTCACACTATTAATTCACAGGCGGGGAGAAGACAGGTTAGGAAATTACTTACTTTGAAAAAAAGGTCTTTACAGTGCTACCTGTGTCATCATTGGACAGCTGCTATTATAAGCATGGCAGTGCCAATAGATGATGTTTGTCTTTAAGCTGGAAGAAGCATTGCACGCAAGGTGACTGTGTGATGGAGTATAACAGCAGAATATGAGTAGGAAGAAAATGTTCAGAACGGGTCTATCAGTCTTGGGGAGTTTATTGATGCTATTTTCTCAGTGGAAACAAAGGGTTTATTCCAACTACTGTATGCTTATTGAGTAGAAGTGCAGGAAGTTGCTCGAAACGAGCTGAAATCTTTCCTCATGGCCTGTGATTTTTGGAGTATTTCACACTGTGCTGGAGCTCAGCTAACACTTAGGCACTGAGCATGTCATGAAGACCTTGAATGGTTTAATGAAAGGTTTAAATGGAGCATAAACAGTGGTGAAGAATTGTACTAGTTTAAGAACACAGGGGAATTGCATCCACAGCACAGATGTCTCTAGCTGCAGTCTTGGATGCTTGAAACCCCAAGGTTTTCAACTAACTGGGCATTTGTAGGTGAGCTGGTACTGGAAGTACCTGTCTGAACTGGATCAGCTCTGGATGCTGAAATGCCTACGTTTTGGCTGGTACATCAACTTCTCTCCAACACCCTTTGAGCAAGGAATCTGGAAGAAACATTACATTGAGATGGTGAAAGAGCTGCATGTCACGAGACCAAAGGTACATACCTACCACCTCCAGAGATGTTTGGGGCCAGTGGGAAAACTGGGCTGGTTGCGTTCCTAAGCCCTTTGCCTCTTTATCCTTCTGTAATCTCCCACTAGTAAAATGGAAGATGTAGCATTTTAAATTAGAATCTAAACTCATGTGTTGCCATGCGCTCTACTTTCCCATCATCCACCCCTGGTAGGGGGGAAGTGAAAGTCTCACTGGTTAGGAGAAGCAATGACCAAGGTCTCATCCTGCTACCCTTTCAGGCTGTTCTGGAGTAATCCTCTAAATTTCCCTCTCCAGCGGTCAAGGCTGTTCCCCTCCCTTTTTCCCTAGTTTATAGAGCATACGATAGCTTGCCTCAATCTGATAAGCAGACGTGGGGTACCCAGCATCACCCCTGCTGACACTTCAGAGTCTGTTTACCTAGTGGAAAGGAAAAAAGCACCCATTCTGCCTGTTATAATCCCTGGTGTGTCTTTCTCTCTTCTTCAAAGGTGGCAGGGCCATTTTGGGGAGGTGGAGGATTACTCAGTAGCCATTGCTTTCTCCTGAGATTCCCTGATGCCATGCCTGGTTTGTGGGGCTGTGAGGGTGGGTTTCTTCTCCCCTGAATTCAAAACTCAGCCCTCTAATTTTAACTGAACTCCCCTGTAGACTCCCTCTATAGTTAATAGAGAGAAACCAATGCATCTCAAAAGCAGCTCAGCTCATCTTAATATAGATTCTGGGACGTGGGTGATGACATGCACTGTCAGGGTGCCTATTTCCATCCACTGCCCATAATGGAGCCTGGAGAGACTAATTTTGAGTCAATACCAAATTCTCAGACGTCTAAAGTTAAGCAAAATAAATCTCATTTTCATTATAGGCTAAAATTTATTTTCTTCTTTTAAACTCTCTTTTCAGACTCCTTCAAAAGATGAGTTTGTAGTTATTGATGTGCAACCGGTAAGAAGCAACATCCCAGAAGCAAAACTTCCTGTGCCAGGAAGGAGGACAAGCAAGGAGAAAAAAGAGCTCCCACCGTGGCGTTCATCAGACAGGCATCCTACAGATACCATCCGATTCAACTACCTCGACAACTACGATCCCATCGAGCAGGCTAGGCAGGCGTAAGAGCTTGATCTCTTCTCTTTTGTTTTTTCTGTGGCATAGGGTATGTCTGTGTCCTTTGCAAGCTCACTCTGCCTGTGCTCCAAGCTGCCTGGAAGCCTTATAGTTCAGCAACCTGGTTGCAAACCCACTTTGCTGCTCTTTTGGCTTTTCTTGGATTGATCTTGGTCCAGTTGTAGTTGCAGCTGCACTACTTTGTGTCATTTCAGTGCAGAGCATGGGCACAGCTTGTCAGCGGCTGCCTATAAAATAGGCTGTAACTCCTGGGGATGTTACACAGCTGTAATGGGAAGAATCAGGATAAGAGTTTGTTCAAGAGTTTTTAAATAAAGCTGCAAGGTTGAGAGGAATCTGTGGTTTTTGCACAGAAGAGGAAGAATGAATTAATTGCAATGAAATATAATTCCATCACTTCAAGGATCTTCTGGCTGAAAAGATATTTAGATGACTGGATGGGGGTGCAGGTGTAAGAGTATGTATATACTATGGAACATTTCAGTAGTAAATGGTATTTGTAGCTATGCTGCCTGGGATAGACTGCCTAGATCCATCAGTTCTTGGGTTCTCAAGATTACCTGGTCAGCAACTAGCAAAAGAAAGGCATTTCTACCCTGAAGTATAGTTTTGCACATTGACTTTTGTTAGGACTGCCCCATGTTTTCCTTTGACACATCTGGCATCAGATATTTTCAGAATCTTAGATCTGTTGTCAAATTTCTGTGCAATAACAAGCATCAGCAGGAGCAATAGCAAGGAAGCTGTGGTAGTCACCTGTATGCAGTGTTGGCCCATTTCTCGTTTAAGTCTCTGTTAATACCAGCTCTCATTTTTCACGGGCTCACAGCAGATACCTTAATTCAGCTGATGTGTAGTAACTTGTGAAACTGGTAATACTGTCATTAATCTGAGCCTAGTGAACAGGTAATGGATTAGCTTGACCGTTGCCTAGTCCCTGTGAAAAGGACTGCACAGCCTCTCACCCAACTGAATGTGCAGAGAGGAGGAGATTCCTCTTCACTGTGCCAACAAAAACCTTGGGAACCAATTGAGCCATGATGAAAGTATCCAGACTGTACTTTAAGTAAATAACTGATAGAGCTGAGATTAGCCCTGTGCACAGGAACAATCAACCCATGAATTACCCCAGCCCAGTGATTATTTGGCTAAGCAGTTGTGCATTCGCATAGGCTCTTTCTCAACGTGGACCCACCACTCCTCCGGGGTGTTCCACAAAGTTCCCAGTGTCTGAGCATAAGCCTTTTATGAATCATTTTTTAATCCGCGTCCCCTAGTCCTAGGATACTGCACTACTTCAAAGAGCTTTCCAGTTTCCACCTCACCCTCTTTCTGTGGTATGTTTCCAAACTCTAGCACCATTTTGGGTAGAGTTCTTTGAGGCTTTTAACTAAATATTTTGACAGAATGCCTCTTATTGCAAGTGGATGTCCTGATATTATTTTTCAGCTGTGCTAAATGTTTCTATGTAGTGGCTCCCAAAGGTTTCTGTGAGGTTTAGGGTTCCCTTGTGCTGGCCGTGACCCAGTGTCAAAAGTGGGACAAGCCTTGTTTGAAGAGTTTAAAAGTCACTTGTTCCAGCAATGAGCTGTAGATGCAGCTGACAACCAGATGCAAATTATTCTGAGTTGCTAATGATACAGTAAGCACACTGACTGTTTTCTTCTCCTAAGTGAGATTTGAGCCTCTATCCATTTGTGCAATGGAGAATATTTTAATGCCGAATGTTCTAGCAAATCTGGCATTTATCCGTAATTATAGAGGATTATTGCGAGGAGAGAAATGAATTCTATGAGATTCACTTGTTTATCAAGGATCTCCCTTTAATATCACTTAAGCTGAAAGTAATTGCTAGTGTGTAGTCTCATCTGTAATGATTATTCAGCAACGCAGGTGTGCTGTTTCAGGTGCTGACCCAGCTTCCCACTCACATAATGATATTCTGGCACTTCTTTTCTGCGGACACGTTGCCGACAGCATCCCCTCTGCAGCCCCGTCCCAGAAGTCCTCCCACTAAGGCTCTCTATTGCGTCCTCCATCCTTTGCTTCTAGGCAAAAGAACCTTTTGCCTATAGGCAAAAGCTGCCTATAGGGATCAGGTCTTCGGCACTTTGCCGGGCTCCATGTTGGCAGCGGGAGTGGTGAGAGACCCCCTTTTGCGCTCGAGTGTTTCTCAAGTGCTGGCTTTTGGTGGAGGTGGCAACGGCAGCTGATGGGTGGCTTGGGCAGGCATAGGTTGTCAGAGCGGTCAGAGTGCCCTGCTTGCGATGCCAAGCATTTTTTTGGATGGCTGAGGAAGGGCAGCCAACTGCCAGCATCTAGTCGGTTGAGCTAGGAGTCTCATATGAATGCTATGCAAGATGATCTACGTCGGTGCAGGCTACAGGCTCAGGCAGACCCTGCCTGACCAGTGTAAAGGGTTGTAAAGTAGAACAGAGAACCAAGATAAAAATCGCTGACCCCCCAGGCTGTGTTAGGTATAGTTATTCTTCAGATTAGATGAATTCTTGGAGCTCAAGGGCGTAACAACCACTCTTCATGTAAAATGAATGTCAGAAGCAATGGAACCTATGTAAAATGAGATTCCTAAAACAATAGGAGTGATTTCCTAAAATACAGGGTTTCACAAAGGCAGTCTGGGAGAGGAAATGGGGTTTGCTGTGGTCTGAATGCATATAGAGAGGAACGAGTATTTTCTTGAGGTCACGAGCATGTGCGAAAAGATGCAGCAGAACTTGCAGGAAAGCAGCAGAAAGCCAAAGTGATGGCTGAGAGAGAAGGACCAGAGAGAGCACTTGTAGGCCAGCAGGTTGAATGGAAAGCTGTGAGCCAACAAACTGTTCTTTCCATTTGAGTTCTGCTGTGCCGAGGAAAACCGGACTTGTAGAAAATTCTTTGTGAATAAACAAGATTACATCAAAGGAATACCTGACGCCATCATCAAAGCAATGTGTGAGACTAGTCACTGGCTACTTCTTTGAATCAAAGTTAATCTGCCTAATGTCGGGTTAAATTTTGCAGAATTTAAGAGGTAACAAAAAAAAAAGATTTTCCTAGCTCTTGGACCCGGCTAACGTATCCTCTGAGCTGGACCTCACTCTACACTTGCTTTCTGGTTCAAAGAGAGGTAAGAACTCTCCTGTTCATCGTAACAGGGTCTCCACACTGCAGCTGAAATGTTGTCATTTAAATGGCAGAGTTGTCATCTGTTTCTTTGTTGGCCTTTTGAGAGGAGTCATTAGCTACATGCTCACTTGCACAGCAGTATCAAAACTACACTGCTGTGAATTTCTAGCAGAGAACTTATCCTTGCTTAGCCAAAAAAAGTGAAACGTGGGCAGCGTAACAAGCTACAGTCACTTCTCAGTTATGCAGGGGGGCAGAGACGAAGGGAGTCCTAAAAGAGGTAACACAGAACATACACTTCGGGCTATAAGACTGTAATTGGGTATTTACCTTTGAAAAACAAACAAACAGATTCCTATAGAGCAATTGGGCAAGGGTTTCGCCTGGACAGCGCTGGTGCTTCATGTCAATGGGGAGAAGAACCATAACACTGCACCACAGCTGGGTCGTGCCCCCAAAATGGCAGAATGGTGTTAATTTGCAATCTGGATGATAATTGAGACTTGACTGGGTTTTCTACTGATGGATTTTTTTGCTGCTTGCTCAGAAAGGCATGATCTTGTACTATAAAAACTGAATGGCACCCAAGAGCCTCAGTGATAAACATCACTGCAGCATGGAGGTGGGACAGAGATCCCTGAATTTGTTCACTGAGAGATTATTTGGTTTAGATGGAAGAGTGTGGGAAAAGCTTCATAGTCACTGAGCGGTGAAATTAAGAGTAGCAATGATCAGATGCATAGTCGAGGGAGTGGTGATGCGATAGAGAAGAGATACCAACAGGGGTTGAATTACAAATTGCCTGGAAGGGGTTACCAAAATCCCTTGGTAGAATTATAGCTGTGACTTTCGGTGTTGCTGCTTGTATGTGTGCAATTTATCATAAGAATGATTTCTGGTAGGTCTGGTTTGTTTTCTGCCTGAATTGTCCAGGTAGCTTTTTGTGTACATACAAACAAAACAGAGAGCAGCAAGGATGGATTTGTCTCTTTGGGCACAAAGCAATATTGCAAAGGTGAAGTGAAAGGTTTTTATCTAAAGTGTGGAACCAAGTTAGCAAATTTTCTCTGGGACTCTGATCTGCCTAAAAAGGACCAGGAGGGGCGTTCCTTTCAGTCCATGCATGTACAGTTCTGCTGGAAGGCATCTGGTGTTTGTGCTACTTGTTGCCAATAAATCAAAAGATTTGCCTCCCACTTTATCATGAATAATGAATTCCGATTCTAGCCTAGCGCTGGACCCCCGCCAAGATTGTGTCCTTGTGCCTCAAGAAAGAGCCCTGCTACTTCTCATGACAACAGCTCAGCCAAAATGCAAGCTCCTTCCCCCCCGCCCCAACCAGCTCAGGCTTCTGGAAGCCAGACTAATTCAGTTAGATAATTTATGGACATAGGCCGGCTCTACAAACAGTTGCATATTGTACTAGAGTGTTTACCCAACGAGAAAATAATTACTTTCAGTAATTGTTCTGTCAGCAGCCTGGGCCCAGTTTCTGACAAAAAGGGGCTTGCTTGCGTGAGAAGGGCATGGTGTTTCGCTGTCCTGCCGAATCCTAACGCTCGTCTCTTGCTTTTCATGTTTCTGAATAGCCAGCCCAGTACTCTCCGCCTGTTAGGCTTGTGGGAATGAAAAACGTTCCTTACGGGAGGAAAGCAGGGTGAGAAACACCGACTTCAGCACGGGGAGTGAGAGCCCTGCTGTCCTCATCTCGGCTCTGATGCCCTGCTCCTTTGCAACCTTGAGAAACTCATCCTCACTGCTTACATTTTCCTGACCTTGAAAAGTGAGACCATGGTGGTAACCTGCTGCAGGGGATGCTCTGACACCATGAGCATGGACACTAGAATACAGCAGTAGAGGTTAATATCTTAATTTAGGACCACAAGGCCAGGTCTGTATTCTATTTAAAGATCAGAGAATCATAGAATCAATTAGGTTGGAAAAGACCTTTAAAATGACTGAGTCCAACTGTTAGCCTAACACTGCCAAGTCCACCAAGATGACCAGTTCATTCCTCATAATAATAATATTTTGGATTGAATTTTCTCACTTGACTGTTAGTGAAGTGTTTATAAACAGACGGCAGTTCTCCTCAATTTGCTATATGAAATAATGTCTGATTTGTCTTTATGGTTCTTGATCTGCAGCTGGTCTGGGACAAGCGAATACCAAATACGTGCTGGTGTTGGCTGATTTTGAGGATGCGTGTGTTATGTGGTGTGGCTCTGTTTCTTTATAGGATAAATGTTGCTTTTAGAGTCTGTTTCCTCCCTTTATATTAATGATTTTGTATTCATACTGTGCTTTTTAGCATGCCTTCCAGGAGCCCAGAGACACTGCTGATGGAGCTGCGAGACGCCCTCAGAGGGCACGCAGAGTTGCTGCTTTAAATTCACTAATTCTGTATTGCAGAATTTGAATTTGGAAAGGGAATGAACACCTTCAGAGCAAATGCATTTAAGAACCTGCCCGAGTTCTGAAGAAATTTCCTCGTAGTATGGATTTTACTCCCGATACTGGAAAAATGTGACAACTGGCCATATTCCAGTGTACTTCACTTAATTTTCACAGTCTGGAATATTCCTGTTCTGCCAGTTAATGGTATTGACTTTAATAATAGCTGCATATAAATTTATAAATTTGTATACATATGCGTATACAAGAAGAATTATTTGGCTATAAAACCAATGAATAACTAACTTGTCGGAGGGGCAGTCCTCTAGTCTTATTTATGTGACAAGTTACATGGACTTCACTAAAAACTCTCAAACTGCTGTGGCTAAACTTGCCTTTCTGTGAATTCCCCTAAGCTGATGTAACATGTTATGTGGATTTAGCTTAAATCAGTAAGTCTTGAGCTAAGGGCATGCGTTTGAGTGCTATGAAGTTATCATAACTTAAAAAATAGCAAGTTACCACCCTCCTCTGAGCCACGATATCTGATTGTGCACTCTTGGTCTGCCCCAGGTGCAAGATAAAATGTATTATCTTAAACCATGTCTTTTCGGGTGGCAATATCATAAGGGATTTTCTTTTTTTCAACCCCAGGGAACCAACTCCATAGCACTTGTTAATACCATTCTGTTCTACTCTGCAGGAGAAAGAAAGGAGGAGGGGAGACCCCGGACCTTAGCCGGCAGGCAGCTGAGAAAAAAAAGAGAGCGGGTCATGGATCTAATAAGCTCCCGAAGGCAAAATCACTGGCAAGTATCACCGGCTTGTAATTATATCAACTGGGGCCCAGCAGCAGGTACACCCAGGAACATTTTAGCACAGACCTTTTACTTAACTTTGTTAACTGTGAAGCTTTGCTCCTGCTACAAGAAACAGGCTGCCAGGCATGTTTGCTGCCTATCCCCCAGGGAGATCCACGGGCAGGAGGAGGACACAAAGCACCCCACGTCTGGCTGCTCCGGGGGCAATCTCCCACCGCAGCCCAGACATCGTCCATCTGCCTTTGGTGGGAAAAGGACGGCAATTGTCTGAGTGTAGACAGTGACCTTGTTATCTGCTCCTCCCTCACGTTGCTTACTGCCCAGGATCCCGACAGTCTGTTTCCACGCTTTACAAAGCACTGGATCAATTCTCTTAACGACGCTTGCAGCTCTTCCCAAATCTTCATTTCTGTGCTCGTGACTTTTGATCGCTGCAGTTTGATGTTAGTTTATTCTCTGTTGGTTGCGCTGAGCCTGAGCAAGCAGCCCCAAGGTCTTAATACTGAGGATTCATTGTGCTCATCTCTGGTAAAATAGGGCATCCTCACATGAAAGGAGTCTAGGGAAGTCAGGCTTCCAGAAAGCATCATGAGTCTAAGCTTTTGTAGATATGGCAACAAATAACTGCCAGAAGAAGGATGTGCTCACAAGCGTATCGGGGGGTTTTGCGGACCTGGAAGCGTGTTTCCTAAGTGATGAAAGCCAGGGAACGCATGTGAGTTGAGCTAAAGAAGGTTTACATAAAAGAGAGGCATTGTCTCCCGAGATTGGGAGGCATTCTCCTGACCCAAATACAGCCTGTTTGCAAGGAAATAGGAAATAGATTCAGTCACTGTTAAAGAACGGAAAATATAATTAAAGTTATTCAGCCTGTGTCTTACAATTTCCATTCTCCAATGGCTTCCTCTGTAGCCCTTAGATCAGGGTGCCTTTACATGGTTCCATTCCAACACCGCTTCCCGTTTCAAATTTAAGGCTGTTTTATTGTCAGTCCAGCAGTGAAAGAATCTTAGTTCAGGGTAAAAAGAGGGGAATTTGATCCCCCCCCCCCCCCCCCCCCCCCAGATTTTAGGAACGTTACGTGTTCTTTGAAGTTACTTAACCTGCAACCTCCAGTCAGGAAGGCACAAGCACCTAGTCTGACTCCCACCGTGGAGTCCAAACCCTCCAGCACAACCTCAGTGAGAGTTTTTCCTACAAATTGCAGCAGTACAGCATGTATGTGTGTCACCTTCTGTTGGCTGCTCACAGTTTAAAAGGGACATTATTATTATTCCTGTAGCAAACAGTCACCAGCAAGCATTTAGCTGACACAAAATGCTCGCAGACAGATGTCTAAGGGAGCACGCAGAGTTAGTGGGTACTGAATTCTCATACCACAAAAAGCCCTGGGAAGGGTCTTAAAGCCACTGCCTGCTGCCAAGGCCTGACAGGCCCACCATCCACCCTTGGATAATCCCTCCTAGGCAGTTAGGACAGCCTAACCCAGGGGTAAGCGTCCTCAAAGCCATGGGGTTACCCCTTGGTGACACCAGCCCAGAGCAGAGCTCCGTGCCTTTGTCCTATGCAATCTTGCTAGCACTGACTTCTCTTTGTGTCAAAAATCTGGGGTAGCCTGTGCTGCCATGTCACTCTTTCCTAGAGCTTTACATTGAAAACAGGCTTGTGTTTCTCTTGAGTTTAGAGTTGTCCAAATCTCAGTAGAGGAGCTGTGTTTCTTATTCTCTGATGCATTAGCCTGCTGTTACGCTGGCCATTAATGACGACAAAACTACATGGCAATATAGGTTAGGTTATGGTAGGCCGATGCACAGAAAAAAAATATATATGTAACTCACTAGGAATAATCCAAAATAAATTTCCATTTATTATTAAGGTAGCATTGGGAAACCTTTTTGAAATGAAGACCTGTGAAAAGACTCTTATTTAATCAAGTCCAAATAAAGAGGCTTAATGCTCAAATCTTTTGGTAAATCCTTAGAAGAAGAATAGACTATTATGAAAGAATAAGTGCCCCAAGCAAGCAAACATCAAGTCAAATTAAAATGAAGCTCTTAAATAGATCAATGATCCAAGTGCAGAAAGTAGGTGAGAATAAAGTATATTACAGCCAACAATGAAGATGTGAAAAAGGCTATTATATGGAGCTCCAAGCTCAGAAGGCTGAACAACAGCACACCAAAGTAGAAGAAACACATAATTAAGGTGATGACCTGAGTCCTGGAATTACATCCACTGGCTCCACATTTGCATGTGGTGAATCAGTTCTCCTCCTAGTAAACCTGTGAGGTTTTGGAATTTATTAGTAATCATGGAAACAGTAGCACAAAATGTGACCAGGCTCACACTTAATTTAGAATAAATTAAAGTAAATTAGCTAAATTACAATAAATAGTAAATTACAATAAATTAAGTTAATTAGGTCTCTGAATGAAGGGCCACATTCTTTCTTATGAATGTGCATGCAACCCCCATGTCTCTACAGTGGGAAGGGAACACGGGCTCGATCTTTATCCAGGGAAATGCTTTACTCGAAGAATATGTTTAGTTCCAGTGTTAACCAGCTTTTAAGCACTATGCCGGCTCAAGCTCAAGGCTTTATGGCTTGTCTATCCCACCTTGATGCTCACATTGCCTTCAGCAGCTACTGTCCCTATATTTACATAAAGAAAAGTGAAGAATGCAACGAGTTCTGTCACTTGTCCAGGCTTTTACCGGGCTGGGCATGGAAACCAGATCTCCATTTTCGGCCACTTTATCATCCCTCCTGTTCACTCCAACGTGGAGCTGCGCTGCCCTGCTGGCCCTCCAGGTCCCTTCGCAGCGTCCCTGCTGCCACACCAGTGTCCTTTACACAAGTCCTTGAGGACTTCCAGTGAGGAGTCTTCTGCAGCGTCTCAGCAGAATAGGCAGCCTCGTGCCCAAACGTCAAAATTCCCAGACACTTTATTAGGAAGGTAAAATTTGATTGATGCTTTTGACAGCTTTGCAAATGACTGCAATGTCAGCAATTAGGGGCTGGTTTTGCCTTTCAGGCTGTCTGCTTGTTTCTGTTCGAGAGACTGCTCCACCCTCACAGCTGTTCTTGAATTACTAGCTTATTTTTAGTACTTACTAAATAACATCTTTTTGACAGCATCAGTCATTCTTGCCTCACTGCCTATATCCTAAGGTAATAAGATTGCAGCATATGAAGTCAGGAATAAATTTTCCTATGACATATTGACAGGGAATTGATGATTTAAGTATGGATTGCATTTAGGTACTGGGTGGGTATAGCCCACATAAAGACCCAGGGCTCTTAGCACTGAGACACAGTCCTGTCCAGTGTATATTTATACCACCTATATTCTGCAAACCTTATTTTGAATTTTATTTATTCAAACAAGAAATCCTGTTGAGCTTCATGGGACCACTCCTGAAAGTGAAAATTACTCAGTATAATGTTTGCATATTCAAACTCGGCTTATATATGTCACTCTAATTTTAAAGGCATAGCCTGGCTCTAATAGTCTCTGCCTATCTGTCCCTTTGAGCCCTAAAACCGAACCACCACCAACACAGGAGCTGAAAAGCAAGGCATAGTCAGATCTGTGCTGCAGCTACTACTGCTTCTGTGATATCGGGCTTTTCTCCCTAGGACAGAGAAACCGCAGCTGCTTTTATCACACCACCTCTGTCACACATCAAGTACTGCTGAGATCCTGGACCACTTTCGGCAGTTGTATAATCACTGGCCTTTCTTTAGGTTGATATTCAGCAGTTGCCGGATTGCTTATTTATAACTAGACAATTAGTCACGAAGCACCATATATCTGCCACTGCTGCCAATTCAAATAATGGAAGGGGGAAACGGGCGGGCAGGAATTACTGAACAGCATTGACTTTTCTGCACAACCATTTTACTATGGACACTAGTTTCACATAAGACTATCTACCCTTATTGCTTTTTAATAAGTTCCTTTGTAAATGGGCTTGTTAATGTTTGTTCACTATTCTTACCAAATAATTTGTATCAGTTAAAAAAAGCCAAAGCTGTTTGTCTGCAGAACCTGTGGTTTTTGAATATTTGGGATTCTTCTCAAGAAATAAACAATCACTCTGTTGCTAAGTTGGGAGTTTTTTGCTTAATTTTTATACTCTTTAGTAAAATGCTCATTGAACAGTATGCTAAAATAAAATTCATCCTTTACACTGCGAGACTTCAAACAGCAAGCAAGACTGGGATCAGTCACAGCCATATGCACGGGGGAGAATTTGTGCATTAACATATGAATTGATGTGGAGAATCAATTAATGTGCGTTTGGCTTTACTAGCATCAATTTCTAATTGGGTCCTTTTGTCCTTAAGGTAAACTCATACCAGAGCACAGCTCAATGAAAATAATGCAGATTATGTTTGCATCATTTAGGAATATAATTTAGGGATATAATTTAGGAATATAATTTCTAGAATGTACATAGAATGTATATAGAATGTATAGAATTTATAAAAGTTCTTAATGGACTCCACTGTGCTTAATGGACATGTTTTCGGTCCCTCTGAAGCTGTTGGGATGATGTGATACTTTCTGCCTTCTCCTCCTAGCTATCACTTTCTGCAGATCTCGAGTCTGTTCCAAAACCACCGGTTCGTCCCAGCTGGGCCACTCACCAGTCAATCGGGAACCTGCCTCCCAAAGCAGCGGCAAAAGCCCTGGCCCAGAGCTCCCAGTGGAACGCTGGGATACGACCAGCACCTGTTCGAACTCCAGTGCCAAAGCCACGTGAAAGAGGAAAGAAAGACTTCACAAGGACAAACACCAGGTCTCCATGTGAGTATGCTGCCACGTCCCACGTGGCGGCTATTGTAGAGATTGCCAATATCCAAATTTAGTGCACAGAGGGAAGGAGACGGTGCTGGCAGTATATTTCTGTAGGCGAAGGAGAAGGCAGTCATTGTGGAAGGGAAGGTGGGAATCCAGATGACAGCGATTTGCTGCATCAAAAGAAAACATATGGCCAAAGACGTCACATCTAGCACTTGCTAGATCCACCTGTCTGTCACAACTGTCATCTCGGTATTGAAGACTGGCATGGGCTTCACATGGATTTTACTCACTAATACTCAATGGCTGAGCAAGAGATCTTAGATCAGAAGTGACAGCGGGCTCAGTCCAAAGTCCACGGACTCTGCCAGGTCCTGGATAGATGCCAGGAGGAGCTGGTATGGTTGGGGTGGAATCAGAGCATTCAGCAAATTACAGGACAAAGCAATCAACTCCAGGGAGACAACAGCTGAGAAAGCAGCTGATCTGTGAATGCCTTCCAAAAATAAGGAGGCAGACTGACACCGTCAAAAACAATTTTATGCCATTTCAGTCTAGGGTTGACTTGGGCAGCTATTCAGGATGACGTCACCTCTTGATACACCCAGCATCTCCTGAAGGTCCTCAGTGCCTGCAGCCTCCTGGGAAAGTCTTCTGGTATCTTTCAGAAGCACGCATCATTTGTGCAGATTTTGGTGACAGTCCTATTAGTTAGTGGGTTGTCAATGTAAGGATTGCAATCTGTGCCCCCCTGATGATTTTTTAGAGTGCAAGAAGGGTAGTGGTAGTGGATAAAGAACCTGGAGCGAACAAAGGAGAAGAGGCTTCTGATGTGATACTGTTAGGATTTTCAGAGATCACAGGGGTAGAGTGAGGGGAGCTCCTACAAGGCAGTGACTATCCAGTAATTACTGATGATCTGATCTAGAAAGGGAGAAAATGGAGACCTCCAACGTCCCTTTGGATCTCCCCAGCATCTAGCAGTTTTAGCAGGTCCATAGGCTAACCCTCACGAGGAGGACCCACAGTGCAAATGAGTGATCGCAACTCCTGTGGGAGATGAAAGAAAGGATCTAAACACAGATGAAGGATGATACATAGGGGAAAGCACTGGAATGAGTACGATGAGGCCCAAGGAAAACAAGTGAAGACTACTTCATGTAGGAAGCAGTACATAAGTGCATCCTGGCCATAAAAGCCAAGAGAGGAAAGCATGAAGATCAGACTAGAGGGTTACAGAGCCTTCGGAAGGTCGTACGCCTTGGCTGCATTATGGGTTGTTCCAGTCAATCAAGGGAATTCCGCTGGTCTGGCAGCAGTGTTGTGGCCTCCCAGGAATGTGGCACTCAGCTCTGACTGCTGCCACCCGGGAGGCACTGGGAATGGGAAGAAGGTGTTTCAGTCTTTTAACTTCTGCAACCCAATCTTCAACTGCTGTTGAGGTGCCGTTTAGTGTCATCAAAGAGTATGTGGGGGATAGAGTAAGGGGAGCTCCTGCAGGGAAGTGCCCACCCCCGTGATTATTAATGAGTCCATCTGGGTGGAAGATAAGGCGCATGCAGGGACGTGCAGCGACCTGTCTGAGCTCTGCTGCAGTCACTGTCTTCTACATGATAAGGAATTTTAAAACTGTGCACGAGGGAAGTGCTAGGGAGAGTGGGGAGGCAAGCTACCTACAAACACCACTGCTGTAGTATAAAAACTACCGAGCTAAATTATCCCTGAGGGACTGCATTTGGATTAGGGGCAATTTGCAAGGCAAAACTATGTATATTTTTTTTATCAGAGAGAGACAAATCCTATCTTGATCCCTACAGTGACCTCTCCTGGACCTTTGTGATCTCTGCCAGGCTTTTCCCAAGGTACATTTACCAACTTTAGATAGACCTCCAGGTGGGATTTAGCAGGGTATGTTTGCAGATTGTTAGAAAGGTGTGCAGAAAAAGTAAAGATGTTTTCATTGATGATTATTTCCTCTATAATGAGAGGATTAAGGGAAATTGTCTTTCCATTCAATCCAGATTTGTGAAGGTATTTGAGGTATTAAATGCCACCAAAATGCCAAGGATTGGCTGAGTACTTAAATATGTTTAGAATCCGAGTTTTCTGACTAAATTAATCTGTCTGATTCTTACATTATTTCTCTTTCATCTAGCATCTCTGCTTTTTGAGGCTCAGCCCTGGCACATTCCTCCATCTAACCAAGGATCTGACACAGAGTAAGGGAGAATTCAAAGCATCTTTCATCCCAGCAGAACAGAAGCTCATCTGCCTGGCACTGGGGAAACACCAGCAATGTTACCCGAGTCACAGGCTATGCTCGAAGAACAGCTGCTTTTGAGTCCTCCATAAGGACCCAGCTTAGTTTTTTTTCAACTGTTGCTAGAAAAGACTTTCTTTACTGACCTCACTACACAATGCAAAGAAAGGGGCATGGAGGTCCTGCATCTATTCTCACTTAGGCTGGTCAAAAGAAAACCTAACTGCCTTGCAGCCAGTTTAGACAGCAAGGTGTTGGAGCAATGGCTTTATACTTTTTTTGGAAGTACCGTACTCAGTGCAATGACTCCTGCCTGCCTTTGGGATCTCCAGGTGGGATCTCCTGTTTCCAAACTGGAGTACAGTCTAAGTCTGTTTTCCTGTTGTGCTTCTCAGCCTTGTTTCCTGTTGCTGCTGCTATATTCTCTTTTTCTTTTGGGTATGTCATCTCTGCAGAGTTTACGTAGGCTTTTGACCATGGAGACACTTGTGCAGATCCTTGCTAGAGCTGCTGGACCTCACGTGAGCTTGCCTGTGCGTCACTTGGTCATCTTGGGGCATATCCCATGTGGACACTGCTGCTCTGTGATGCTTTGCCAGTGAATTAGAGTTGTCTGTCACTGTGGGCACCGAGAGAATTGTGGAAGACAAGGGGGGACTACCAGCCTGAGTGATGGAAACCGTACCCTCGCTACAAAGTGAGTGGGTTACCACCAATGTTCATGTGATCCCTCAGCTGTAACCTACAGCCCCTGCCAAATCAGCTAGACTGTGAAGCAAGCACCACAGCGTTCAAAGGAAAAACCTTTAATATGCGGGAGAAGGAAGGCTCAGAGAAAACATTTGAAGAAAAACCTAGTTAGAACTGTATTGAAGACAGAATCTCATGTTAAACAAGCCAACTCGATCTCTTCCATCACGTTAGTGAGAAGGAAATCAAATCCCACACTCTGGATTGCAGCATTGCACATGGCTCTGTGTGGAGAGCTGGCACTAGTCTACTTATTTAAGAGAATGTAAATCATGTGCTTTTATTTGTCTTTTCCACAATTAAGGAAATATCCAGTAAACGTTATGAATAGCAGTTTTTAAGGATAAGGGGACTGAATGCACAGCAACTGTAACTAGTTGCCTTACCATAACCCAGACTGAGAGAGCTGGGATAAAACCGAACCTTTCCACAGTTTAGGAAGAGCCACACAGCATGCCCATGAATTCTCAAAATTTATAGACTAGAAATCATGTTTCAGAGAAAATGCCAACTACTGATTGACAGGGATTAGGAGAAGACTTCTGCTCTGTGAGCAGATCATTCTGCACTGTGTCACTTGAGGGTTTCAAGTTTTTTGGCATGAAAGACATTAACCATTGTCAAGACCAGGCACCGGGCACGATGTACCACGGATCTTACCTGAAGGGAGAGCATCCAGCAGGAGACTCAGCCCATTGGGGTACTCGGTCGAGTACCATGTGAATTACAGCTCCAAATCAGTTGGGTAACTCAGTGCATCTCCCTCTCCCAGATGTTGTTCCTTCATTTTTTCTAGCTGCCCTGGATGCTTGGCAGGGGGAGTTCTTCTCAACCAACATGACAGCCTAAGAGCTAGTTAAGTCTAAGCTAGTCACCTCTCAAGTGATCAGCTGAAAGAGGAACTTGCAGATGGCAATTAGCTCATATATCTTGGGATCTGTTGATTATGCAAGAGACCAGACTGACTAATTTTGATTAAGAAAGCTAACTTTTGAGCATTTAAAGTCAGGTGGGGTAAATCACATCCAAAACATTCATGGGCATCATTCCCTGGTATTGCAAATCTCTCCTCACAAGCCTTTTCCCCCAGGAAGCCAAGTTAAACTGATTGCTTCATGGGTGTTTCCTTGGCTTCTTAAGACCAAACTGTTGTTCCAGCTTTTTCTTTGTCTCCGTTAGGCAGCCTGTAGCTTCTCGTGGCAGCAGTTCAGCGCTAGGTCCGTGTAACAAACAGCAAATGGCTATGCAAGGAAATGATGGAACCCTGCAGCAATGGTTTTTCTTATCTCACCAATGAGCATACTCGCCAGAAACATAAAGTTCCCAGGGTCTGACTGGTCCTGGAGCTGAGTGCTTGGGCATTACTGCAGACACTGTGCCTTCACTGCACCAGATCATGTAGCTTAAGTACTCACTATACATTTTAAGGCTTAGGCCTTCTCTGATTTATAAAGTTTTTGTATTTATGATGCTGTAAAATAACTAAGAGTAATGTCCAGGAACATACCAAGCCAAGTAGTCTATCTTTGAAGTAACAGCAGACCTACGTAATGCCTTGATGTAATTCCTACCAATTATGTTATTAGAATAAAAATATGTGTACTTACAACATACTTTACAATCATTCCTGAGGTCGCAAAATGGGTCAGAATCTGAAAAGGAGACAAAAGATACAGAGAGACAGACTCCATCACCTGCCTCTGCCACTGAGCTGCTGGCTGGCCTCAGGCAAGCCGTATCACCGTCTGCGCCCTGGGCTGCTGATCTGCAGAGGCAGATGGTTATTTACCCACCTTTATAGTGCGCTTCCAGATACACTGATAAGAAATTGCTAAACAAGTACAGAGGAAGGTTGTTATGCCTTCGCCCTTCCTTGTAGATGTGCATTTCCCTGCACTGCTCGGCATTTCCAGATCCTGCACAACTCTCATTAGCCACAGCCTTTGATTAAAGAACTGAAAGTACCTTTTAAACCCCAGAGGCCAATGAATCAGCATTGCTGCATCTGAATTCCACCAGTACAAGCAAGATCAGAATGTGAGCCCTAGGCTACAGCCCTGCTCAGATGTGGGGAACAAACCCAAACATGCCAGCCGCCCTCTTACCTAAGCTTTACCATCCGTTTCTGCCCAAAACTCCACCTGCATTTACCTGGTGTTCCTTGCCGGGAGCAATGGCAGAGGTTGGTACTGTAGTTTGGCTTTGTAGCCAAAATGAAGTTATCCTAATTATCACTCTTCTGAGCTACAGAAACAGAAACTTGGGAAAAGGAGTGTGTGTAACTGAAGTTGATGGGGAGTTGCAGGTGGGAGCATGGTTGGATTAAAACTGAGGATTGTTGGAAACGTCCAACTTGTGTGGCAAGATGGAAGATGAGCGAACGCGAGCTGTTGTCAGGGAAGAGCGACCATTCAGAGAGCGAAGTCTCAGCAGTGGCATCAGGGTTATAATAGGTTAAAGGACAGTTACCAAAAAGCGTGGAGACCTTGCGGCAAAGGGAAAGCAGCTAATGATAGTAGCTAAATGTAAGATAAAAAGTTGCTGTGTTAGGTGGATGAAGCTGATAACAAATGGAAAGCACAGCTCGGCTCACGTAATGAAAGGCTAAGGGGATGAGGAGGCAGTGACATGGTGTGTAGGGTTGTGTTTAAGGTGGTGTGGATTAAGGGGGGAGCTCTTAGACTGATCGCCTTATGGGGTGTCTCGCATGGGCATCCTACCTGTCCTGTGCTCTGTGCCATTCCCAACAATGACGACATCCTCCAGATGAACGCTGTGTAGTATATGCACCACCAAAGGGATTGCTTTCATACCCCAGCCAGCCCAAAGAAGGGCATGGTGAGACACACAGACAACCCTTGACTGCGTGGCCGCATCTGAAACGTCCTTTCCTGCACAGCAGCTGCTACAATAGGTTTGAGAAAGGTGATGGTAGAAGATGCATGTCTGGATAGATGCTTTGTTACTGTTTGTGCAGCCCGTATCCTGAGCGCAACCACTCTCTGAACCATGGATAAATTGCTGGTTGGCACAGAATGCTTGGGAGACCCCTGGGGAGGTAAAATCACAGGTAGGGACAGGTCCAGACATTGCAGGGCACTCCCAGCACATCCTGTAGGAAGGAAGCTGAATTCAGCTCTCCAAAAAGCCCTGAAGGCAGGAGAGAGGTAGCGATGGGAGCAGATGGTCTAAACCATGTTTTCAACCTGTTCCATCCTGGGATCTTGCTTTGTATAGGCAGGATGCTGCCAAACCCACCCAGCAAGGTGGGAAGGCAGGATGGTCTCACAACATGTGCACACACACATACATCCTCGTACAAGGTGCCTGCCAGGCTGCCTGTGCTGACCTCAGGCACCAGTGCAGGCTCTGGTTGCTTTATAAACCAACCCGCACAGCGGGAACAGCCGGCCTGCAGCTCCTTCCATGTGCCCTCTTCCCTCCCTGCAAACCCTGCTGACCCTTCAGTCCCCAGGCCCACACCGGTTGTAAGCGTGATGCCAAAAATCTTTGGGTCAGCCATCAGTCAGGAGGTTTTTAAAAAACGGTTTTTACCAGCCCATAAATCATAGAATCACAGAATGGTTTGGGCTGGAGGGGACCTTAAAGATCATCTAATTCCAACCCCCCTGCCATGGGCAGGGACACCTTCCACTAGACCAGGTTGCGCAAAGCCCCATCCAACCTGGCCTTGAACACTGCCAGGGATGGGGAATCCACAACTTCTCTGGGCAACCTGTGCCTCACCACCCTCACAGTGAAGAGCTTCTTCCTTACATCTGATCTAAATCTACCCTCTTTCAGACTAAAGCCGTTAGCCCTTGTCCTATCACTACATGCCCTTGTAGAAAGTCCCTTTCTGGCTTTCTTGTCGGCCCCCTTTAGGTACTGGAAGGCTGCTGTAATGTCTCCCCAGAGCCTTCTCTTCTCCAGGCTGAACAACCCCAACTCTCTCAGCCTGTCCTCATAGCAGAGGTGCTTCAGCCCTTGGATTATTTTTGTGTCCCTCCCCTGGACCCACTCCAACAGGTCCATGTCCTTCTTATGCTGGAGGCCCCAGAGCTGAACGCAGAACTCCAGGGGGGTAAATCATAAAACCGGGTCACTCAGCAGTTGCCAGCATCTCTCTTCATTTTTTCCTGTCATTTGGTGGTGGGTTTTTTTCTCTTTTTGGTGGCCTGTTTTTCCTTTCTGCCTGTTCTTTCCTCCTCCACAGTCCTGTTTTCTCATCCAGACAGCCTCTCCCCTCTGCTCACTGCTTGGTTCATGTTACTCACAGAGATCCACCAGCATCTACTGGTTCACCAGGATGCCACCAGCAAGGAGAGTTGGGAGCTGGCGGCACCAGCGAGGCTCTGCCAACAGCAACAGAGAAACAAAAGCAGACAGTTCCCCACTCCAGATGTAATTCAGCCGTGGAACTCCCTGCCTGGAGAAGTGGTAGATGTTGACTCTCATGTGGGCTCTAGAAGTCACTGGAGATTCATGGAAGGATCTGGAGCTCCTTTCATAGGACCACAGGAGAATTAGGGCTGGAAGGGACCCCAGCAGGTCTCTGGTCTGACCTCCTGCTCCCAGCAGGGTCAGCTCTGGGATCAGCCCTGGTTGCTCAGGGCTCTTCAAGCCGCTCTCTCATCCAGCCGCTCTTCAAATCCTCTAACGAAGATGACACAACCGCTGTGGGCAACCCACTCCACGCTTGGCCGGCCTGGCGATGAGGAAATTTCTCCTCACGCCCAATTTGAACCTCTCTCCTTAAAACTTAACACCCCTTGCCTCCCGTCCAGGTCCATTCCCAGTCAAACGAGCCCCTTTCCCTCAGCCTCTCCCCACAGGGAACCCCTCAGCTTCTCCCCACAGGGAACCCCTCAACCCTGCCCCAGCTCCCCTCCTTTGCGCTCCCCAGGAGCCCGCAGGCCTCCGACGCCCTCTCGGGGAAGGACTTTTTAGCCTTTTAACAGGAAAATCCAGTTCATTTTCCTCTCCTCACGCCGACGCTTTGCTACCATCTAGCGCTGAAGAAGCGCGGCGCCGCGCCCGCCCGCCCCGCGGTTGTCTCCTCACGGCGCCCCCTGGCGGCCGGCGGAGGCACCACCCCACCTCACCAGCGGTGTTGCGCATGCGCTGTACGGTGACGCCGCCACTCCCCTCCCTCCCTCCCTCCCTCCCTCCCTCAAACACCCGCCGTCCTCTTGCCGCTTTCCGGTAGCGCGGCTGGAGGTGCGGCGTTTTTACGACTGTGAGGGGGCGGTGTCGCTTTACGGCACCTAGTGGCTGAGGGGGAGCCGCCAACATGAAGCAGAAGAGGAAAGGTACTGGGGGGGGATCGTAGGGTGGCCCCTGCCCTTCTCTCAGGAGCTGAGGGTGGTAGGACAGGGTTTTGCTGCCTTTCCTGGCCGTGTGTGTGTGTGTGTAAGGGGGCACCGAGGGGCAACGCTTGACCGTTTGTGTGTAAGGGGGGTGCTGAGGGGCAACGCTTTACTTTGTGTTTGGGTATGGCGGGGGGGGCTGTGGGGCAGAGCTCCTCCTCATGTTTCCCCCGGCCTTGTGGGGGTGGGAGCCGTGGGGTGGCAGGGCTTTACCACCCCCCCTAACCCTCTGTGTGTGTGTGGAGTGGGAAAACGAGACAAGACCTTGCTCTGCCCCCTCCGTGTTCTTTTGGAGGTGGGTGAAGGGCCAGCCCAGACCTTGCTTGAGGTTTGGAGGGACTTGGCACCCCTCTGTGAGCCACCCATTTTCTTTTCCCAACGTTGAATTGGGCGCTGTCACTGGGAGGCAGAAGCCTTTGCACCCATGTGGGTGCTCAGGAGTTTGCCTTGCTCCTGACTGTCAGATGCAGAATGGGGTGCTGGGGGCAGGGAAGTCTGGGTGTTGGTGGGTTTTTTCCCCTTGCAGCAGAGCAGAAAAAAACTGGGGGAAGGATATGGGGCAGCAAAGATGGTGCAGCACAGCATGGGGCTAGCAGTGGCCTGCTCTGTCCCACAAAACTACCTTCTGAGAGGTACCAGATGGGAGCATTGCCGCTGTGCTTCTCCCAGGTGGGTGTAAATGCTGCCAGATTTCAGCACAGCTGGCACGAAGAAAAGCTTGTTGGAGTGGTTGTGCACCCAGCTGTGTCCCTGCTGGTGGGTTTTCTGATAAGTTTGGTGTGTATATTTTGCTGTCCCAACACTTGTTGGTGTGGACAGTGCTGCACAAGGTGAAATAAATGCATGTTGTTGTTAGGAAGCATGGATGGATCTCTCTTAATAGCAGTGCCCCTCTTCTCCCAAAGCTGATATGGAAAAAATGTAAGCAATGTATACAGTCTATGCAGTGCGGACCCTTGTTCAGCATGGGGTGGGTGTATGAGGTGCAGCTGGGAAGCTTTAAGGCACTGATAGCACTGTCCAATGCAGCGTACCCTCTCTGTGATGGAGGGGAGTTCATAGAGCTGGCCTCTTTGTTCAGCTTGCCCCACTGTCCTTCTCACGAACGCGTTCTGTTCCTTGCCACGTGTTCAGGTAGTGTCAGTCTATTCTACTAACCTTCTTTAACTTCCAATGACTTTTTGTTTCTAGCTGTTGCGCAGATTTCCTTGATGCAAGGCAGAGTTTGTCCTAGAAGTAGGAGAAAACCAGCAACACAAGGCTGTGACTGTCATTTTTTTGGGGGAATGCTGCAAGTCAAGAGTGATAACGCAGCGGCAAAATTCCCTCTGTAGGCCACTACTGTAGGAAATACTAAAAACGAACTACAGAGCAGGTTGTCACAAGCAGTTAGAAAGCACTATCTCTACACGTGGTTTGTTGTTTTGTTCTCATTTCAGGAGATCTCAGCCATGCAGAGCTGATGATGATGACAATAGCTGACATCATAAAGCAATTAATTGAGGCTCATGAGCAGGGAAAAGATGTGAATCTGAACAAGTAAGTGGCTCTGGGATAATGCTGAAGAGCTGGTCCACCAGTGATGAAAGTGTCCTGTACAGTCTTATTATGTTCAGGCTTTATTTTAAAATGTTATATTTTCACAGGCTTCTGTCATTTCTCTTACCGTTATCTGATAATAAAGACACCAAGATCTGTAAATTCTATGGTGATTTGCTACTTCATTGGCAATGCTGAGAGTACAAAATGGGTTGTATTGGTGAAAAACTGTAAGAAACTTGATATTGCCTTTTTGTATTTCCACCTCTGTTCCACCTCCTTCAGTAGTTCCAAAGTCAGTTCCATGAGGGAAAGGAGAGATTAATATAGGGATAAAGATAAATCAGATTTTCTTAGCAATGTGTAACAAATGAAGTAGTTGCTTACAGAAAGTTATTCCTTCTTTACATATGTGGAATAATAAAATCTGAGTTTGTCCCAATGTTGCCATTTCATTTATATGGTATCATTGCAAACTTTTTGCTGGTGCTGGAAATAACTGACATGAATGTCTTAGAAATGAACTAGCTTGAGTCTGCGTGGGTAGGGGTTAATCACATGGAAGACATGAAAAGAATTAAATTACTGAAAACGGGTAAGTGAGGGTCTGTTGGCAGCTTTCACAATGTTTTGATAAAGCCATATTTAGAAGGAAAACATACAGAAACTGAGAACGTTGGCAGTTGTTGCATATCAGCATTATTTGGAGTGTATTTTCAGTATCTTGGTATACAGTGCAGCTGTTGCAAGTTTAAATAAGTTACCTGGAAAGGCAGTTGGGGACAACCTACATAGATCTCCATGTAACTGAACAGTAATACAATAGCACTGCTGTGGAATATGGATATGCAAGTCAGAATGGAGTTGTTAATTTGAGCTATTTCTGCTTTCAGGCTGAAAACCAAAACGTCGGCAAAGTATGGGCTTTCAGCACAGCCACGTTTGGTTGACATCATTGCGGCTGTTCCACCTCAGTACCGCAAGGTGCTGGTACCAAAGCTGAAGGCCAAGCCTATAAGGACTGCTAGCGGGGTAAGCATGTACATCATTCTTTCCATCCACCACCATCCTCCCCTGCTGTCACCAATAAATTGTATTTAATTGTTTTCAAAGTCCAGGGTATTGAATGTCCACAAGCTTTAATATAGATGCACTGGCTGCATTGCCAGCTTCCAGGTTGCCTTTTCGGTGATGTTGTGCCCACAGGGCGATTGCTTTCAAAACATTTGGGAGAAGAGAAAGAGGAAGTGTGGAGATTTTGTTTCAGAGCAGCATGTCTTGTTTTTTAGTTGCTGTAGAAACAGCGCAGCTTAATCTGCAGGCCCTCTCAGTGAACAAAGGTAAAATGTTAGTATTCAGCTTGTTTCTTTGAAAGGTGGTTCAGGCTGAAGGCAGGAATAGAGGTACAACTAACATTCAGCTGTGTGTTTTTAAGCTTCCCTACAGTATGTATAGCATGCCTAAAGTCAAGTTAACAAAAAACCCCAACCAAACAAAAAAACCCCAGAAATCCAAAATCCAGGAAGTGTTCAATTTTTATAACTTAAAAAAAAAGCGCACTCAAAAAACCTCAAACAAAACCACAAAAAAACCCCCACCCCCAAGACCCCCCACTTAATTTCTTTAATTTCTTCTTTCTGGCTATAGAATATCTCATTAAACTCTTACTCCAACCAGGATATCGGAAAACTGGAAATTGGGTATTCTGAGTTGGGTGCCCCAAATTAGTGGACGCTAGAAAATCTTGGTGTGTCTGCATCTTCTTCCCTCTGGTCCTTTTTACAAAAGAAGATGGCGTCTTATGTTATGCTTGCATTTAGTGTATGAAAAGCAGTTGTGAGATCAGCCAGGAGAAAAAAGCTTGTCTCAGGTGGAGGGAGGAAGCTATGTTTATTTTCTTTGGTTTACATCTTTTTGTTTCTCTTCATCTCTCCCCATTTTCATCTTCCAGGTGGTGTTTGGTGGCACACTCTCACCCTTACGCTGTTTTAGGTACATATTAGATGGTCCTAGTGAATACCTGAATGTCAGTGTGCATCTTTTTGGCAGGGTGGTTAATCAGATTTGGTATAGGACACCTGGTTCTTTATAGCAGACTGCCATTTTTTTCTGAGTTGTGAAAATATTAAATAATAGGATTCCTATGTCTTGATATATTCGTTATCTCCTTCAAAGGTTGACACACAGATATTCTAGGTGGCAGACTAAGCAGAAAACATCTTTAAATAGTCTCTTGCAGGTGTGCTGTGATGGGTTGACCCTGGCTGGATGCCAGGTGCCCACCAAAGCTGCACTAATACTCCCCTCCTCAGCTGGTCAGGGGAGAGAAAATATAGGGAAGGGCTCATGGCGCAAGATAAGGACAGGGAGAGATCACTCACTAATTACTATCACAGGCAAAATAGGCTCTACTTGGGGAGAATTAACTTCATTTATTACCAATTGACCAGAGCAGGGTAATGAGAAACAAAACCAAATCTTAGAACACCTTCTCCCCACCCCTCCCTTCTGCCCGGCCACAGCTTCACTCTTAAATGCTCTACCTCCTCCGCCCCGGCAGCACAGGGGGACGGGGAATGGGGGTTGCAGTCAGTTCATCACACGTTGTCTCTGCTACTCCTTCCTCCTCAGGGCGAGAACTCCTCACTCGTCCCCTGATCTGGTGTGGGGTCCCTGCCACTGGAGACAGTTCTCCACAAACTTCAGCAGTGTGAGTCCCTCCAACAGGCTGCAGTTCTTCACGAACTGCTCCAGCGTGTGTCCCTTCCATGGGCTGCAGTCCTTCAGGCACAGAGTGCTCTAGTTTGGGGTCCTCCCCAGGCTGCAGGTGGAGATCTGCTCCACCGTGGACCTCCCTGGGCTGCAGGGGGACAGCCTGCCTCACCGTGGTCTTCCCCACGGGCTGCAGGGGTATCTCTGCTCTGGCGCCTGGAGCATCTCCTCCCCCTCCTTCTGCACTGACCTGGGGGGCTGCAGGGCTGTTTCTCTCGCATATTCTCACTCCTCTCTCTCTGGCTGCAGTTTCTGTTCCACAGTAACTTTTTTTCCCCTTCTTGGATCTCTTTTCCCAGAGGTGCTACCACTGTCACTGATGGGCTCAGCCTTGTCCAGCAGCAGGTCTGTCTTGGAGCCGGCTGGCATTGGCTCTGTCGGACATGGGGGAAGCTTCTGGCATCTTCTCACAGAAGCCACCCCTGTAGCCCCCCTGCTACCAAAACCTTGCCATGCAAACCCAATATATGTGCATGTATACATAGCCTTCCAAGATGCACTTTATTTTAGTAATTTCAGAAGCAATTACTGTAATTTCTCTCTTCTGTAACTCTGCTTCTTACAGATTGCTGTCGTGGCTGTGATGTGTAAACCACACAGGTGTCCACACATTAACTTTACAGGCAACATATGTGTGTAAGTATGACAGCTTAGGTGACCTAAGAGGACTGTTTTCCAGTATTTCTGTATAAATCTAGTACTGCGGTAGCATTGTACTGGGGACAGGCTTCCTTTCTGCACAAGTGCAAAGTGGCTGATTGCTGATACCTGCACATTACACTAAAGAGTCTACTTGTTTTCAGTCTTACTTCAAGGAAGAAACCTTTTTCTTTATGGGCCAAACCCTGCTTACCTGAGTAGATGTACAGTTTCGTGAATATAGTAACCGGGAGAATGTATTAATGATCAAATGTATGTTGTGTTACTGTGTTAGGGTGCGCAGGTGTTTTGTGCATATGACTGGGTATGTAAGCAGATTGGAGAAGACTATTACAGAAAAGAAATGGGGCTCAATCTGAAAAGTTTGAAAACTGCTGAACTGAGACCCACCTGAGGAGGTGCAGGTGTTGTCTGCAAAAACTTGCTTGGTGTGACAGTCTGGTTCTGCCTGGCTCTGGAACGAAATGAGAGCACAGATGGAAGGGAAGGCCTCCAGCTGCCAAGAGCTTGTGGTGTTAAGGGAATAGCTTCTGAGTTTTATTTGAATTGAGAAACCCAGGCTGGGTTTACCTTGAAATATGTTACCTCTGCTTGACTTCAGAGTCTGTGCACCTGAAATCTTGTCAGTTTTTTGGTGGGGTTTTTTTTTTCCAAACAATGTCAGTTCATCAATTTCAAACCATTGCTTCTCTTTCCCACCTTGTCACTCCTGAAACATCAGTGTGTTTCACTACCAGCTGCCTAACAGAGTGAGCTGGCTCCGTTCTTGTTTTCGCATGAGCAGCTATTCTGTTTGAGATGTTCCAGGTAATTACGTATATGAAATGTCTTCAATTGGATGGCATAACTTTTGCCAGCAAATTAATTTGGCCATGGTAATTTGGTAATTAATTTTATAATGGTGACAGATGACTTGGGTTGAGTTTGCAGGGCAGGCAGTGAGGAAACTAATCAATTATACTGTGAACCAAATGTGTCTGATTTGATAGAGACGGCATTATCTTGGTGTCTGTGCATTTGAGATTTGCATCATAAGTAACAATACGCTGACTGCTCTATTACCTTTTCTGTTGGAGGTGCTCAGCACCTGGAGCTAAAGTAGAAGGGGTTGTCAACCCTCTCATCTCGGGTTATATTTGAGCACAGAATGGCTATAGATTGGTCATTAATCCCACAGCTCTCAAAAAAAAAAAAAGCGAAGGACCCTTCAGAATAAATTTATATTCCTTTTAATTACTGTCTGCTGTGTACCATTCCTTTCCTGGCTAGCAGTCATGCTGTGAGAGCTGCAAGTCTGTCTTGCTCTGTCACAGAGTAAGAGTTTCAAACAAGCCTCTAGATGCAGAAACTGTAATTTAATACCAAACTGCCATACAGTTATGCAGAATAAATGGACTGTGTTCTTTTGAAGTAGTCTTAGAATGCTGTATTCATTAAATAGCACGTTCCTAAGTTCAGAAAACAAATGTAAATGAGCTTTCTCACCATCAACATATTTAAGTTCTATAAATTTCTGGAAAAGAAATGTAGGTTGTGTAACAGGATGGTATCTCTCTTTTATGTCTTGCTGTGCCAAACAAAAATCATATGTTACATCAAATGAGATGATGTTCTTGGTGGAATGGTGGAAAATAATTAAATTATTTATGATTGTAAAATTACTTTTTAATATCTAATAATCTGTGTGTAACTATTACTCCAAAACTGTATGGCAGCTCCCTAAAATAATGCCGTGTTGCAGAAATATGTTCACAGTACATTTTGTTTCTAGTAAGTCTTACCAAGTCGTTTTATGTGGCTGTAGTCATTTGACAGGTCTGAACTGTTTTTTTGACATCCCATTCTCTTTAAAATTAAATGAGACAACTCTTTTGCACTGTATACTTAGCGTTTGTAAACGTACATAGGCTCACTTCCTCTCAGTGTTACTGGGTATCACAGAACTGCTGTCTTCAGCATGTGCGCTTGGGTCTGTACCTATATTTACATCAGGTGAAGCAGAAACACTGGAATTCATTCATTTACCCCGTACTCTCAGGTACTGGTCATGAGCCAGCTTTAGTCTGGAAGCTGTATTGCAGCATTAAGGTCCCGTAGTGCTTGAGCTAATAAGGCCTTCCTTTTGTGGATTTTTTTTTGCCTATATGAGAGCTCCTGGATGCCAGGGGAGTGGTTGGTGTGTTGCTGTGATCGGGCTGTCTCAAGTTTGCGTTCCCCTGTGTTTCTGATGAGAGGCGGGGTAGTTAGAGCAGCGTCTGCTCAGACGGCACCCGGTTGTGTACCCATACCTCAGACAGATTTAAGTTGTTGCAATTGTATGAGTTTGATGCCCATTTTCTGTCTTTTTATATTTGCAGATACTGCCCAGGTGGACCCGATTCTGATTTTGAATATTCAACACAGTCTTACACTGGATATGAGGTATTACTTTTGTCTGCCATAATGCATTGCCTACACTCTCTATAAACTTGGGTTAAGCTGCTCTCTATTTCTACAAATTCACTCATGTTGCAAGAATACAAAACAAAAGCAGACTTTATAAACTTCGAGATCTAAAGCAGCTCAGCTATAGGACTGGAAATTCTTCTCAATTACTGTAGCAGTTGTTTCTTTCTCCTCACCTTGCTGCTGTTTATACTGTTATACATGCAATAAGCTGTAGAGCAGGAGTGAGCAGCCTGTGATTCTGAGCAGGGCAAGTGCAGCATTGTGGCTGTACCCCATGACTTGCTGGTGTGGGAACAGCTGTTAATCTGAATTTCCAGCTGTGGAAAGCGATGAGTGAGTAAGAGCAGCTGAAGGTGACATGTCCCGTGGGACATTGCTGCATGCAGTTTGTTGAAATGAATGCTAGCTGTGATTCCTACAGCAGTTATCAGTCTGCATCAGTTTTCCTAACTAAACAGTCCTGCAGAAACATACAGTTTTACTCATGGCTTAATATGGTTTTAAGGGAAGGGTACAGAGAAGGCAGAGCCAGAGTCCTAAGAGGTGCCCAGTGGAAAGATGGGAGGCAACAAACATGAGTTAGAATGCAGAAAATTGTGCCTTAATGTAAGAAAAGAATGTTTTAACGTGACAGTTGTCAAACTCTTGAGTAGGGATCTAGAGAGGTTTTGATAGTGACTGGACACAGCCCCGAGCATTCTGTCCTAGCTGGACCTGCTTTCAGTCCTGTCCAACCTACAGGACCCAGAGGATCAGCAAAGGTCAAGCTCTGGAAAAAAGCCCATTATTTAGTTGTCCGTGCTTCTGAAATTACATTCATGCCCTTTTATGTCTCTGTATCTGCAGTGATATCTCACTAAATATATGTATTTCCAAAGTAGTGCTGTCCTGTTGTCTGGAGAAAGTTTAACAGCAGAAGATCTCATTGTGACTAAATTATTGTGACTGATTTTAATAAAACAACTCATAACTATGGTACAGCTGTAAAGTAGCAAAATGAGGTAAAATACAAACTGGATTAATTTGATAAACAGTGATGCAGCATCCTTTTAGTATGGAGTTTGTCTGTTGTTATCTACTTCTCAGTGACCTGAAGCTTGTCCTGTTAGTGCAAAGTAGGAAAATCCTGTGTATATGTTACCGCTTTATAATTTGTGTTGCTTTGGATATGTTGTATTCATTTGTTTAGTACTAACAGCATGTGGGAGTTGTGCATGATTAAAAGAGTCCTCATCCTTTAGAGCTTTTAATACAACAGATGTGAAATACCAAACAAATCCAGGATACACAAGATACTTGAAAACCTTATCTTAGAGTATTATTAATAGGCTTACATCAGCTACTAATATAAAAAGTTGTTAGGGATTTCAATTGGAAGAATATATTTAGCTTATAAAGAATATTTGAAGTTTAGACTGAACTCTAGAGGACGCTGCTTGGATAACTTGGGCAAGTGAAGAGAAACTAAAATGAATGGGACAGAGAAAGTGGTATTTCAGTTTGTGATTTTTCCAATATTTTTTGTGACTCACTACAGAGATTCTTTATCCTGTTGTAATGCACTAAAAATTTGAAAAATTGTGTCATTCTTTTTATGTCATGTTACCATTTCAGGAGGAAAATGTGTTTTGTTACAATTAAAAAAAAATTTAAGGAGCCAAATTCATATTTACAGTTGGATGCACTCTTTGGTTGTGAGTTTGAAGGCTTTAGGATCAATTAGGGTTTGAAAACTTCAGCGTCTGTTTCAATGCTAAAAGTTGTCTTTTGTTCTTTTTCACTCTGTTCTTTAAAAAAAAAAAGTTTACAAAATCAGCATCCTTGTGTTTTTTAGCCAACGTCCATGAGGGCCATTCGGGCTAGATACGACCCCTATCTCCAGACAAGACACAGAGTGGAACAGGTAAATTTTTACAGTGCAAGGGGGATTCATTGTGGTTGTGATGAAAATAATGCAAATGTTTTTAATTGCCTGAACTGGTGGGCTGAAAGGGTTGTGATCAGCAGTACTCAGTCCAGCTGGAGGCCAGTCTCTAATGATAAAACCCAGTGGTCAATATTGGGGCCAATAGTGTTTAACCTCTGTGTTAATGGTGTGCATGTTGGGACAGCACACTGTCAGCAAGTTTGTAGATGAAGCAGAATTGGGAGGAGTGGATGATAGACCAAAAGGTTGTGCTGCCATTCAGAGACACCTGGACAGGCTGGAGAAATGGGCTGGCAGGAACCTCTTGAAGTTCAACAGAGGGAAATGCCGAGTCTTGCCTCTGGGAAGGATCAACCCCAGGCACCAGTACGTGCTGGGGGCCAGCCAGCTGGAAAGCAGCTTGACAGAAAAGGACCTGGGGCTACTGGTGGACACCAGGTTGACCATGAGCAGCATTGTGCCCTTGATGCAAAGACCAGCAGCCTCCTGGGCTGCATTAGGAGGAGCGTTGCCAACACATCAAGGGAGGAGATCCTTCCTCTCACCTCAGCGCTGCTGAGGCTCCACCTGGAGAGCTGTGTCCAGTTCTGGGCTCCCTAGAAGCAGACAGACATGAACATACTGGAGCAAGTCTAGCACAAGGCCACTGAGATGTTGAAGGGACTGGAGCATCTGAAAAGATGCTGAGAGTGCCAAGACTGTTTAAGCTGGGGAGGAGAAGGCTTGGGGGAATCTTACCAATGTGTTTAATACATGGTGGTAGGCTGTAAAGAAGACAGAGCCGGAGCAAACTGAAACATGAGAAATTCCATTTGAACATCAGGAAACAGTTTTTAACTGAGGGTGACCCAGCACCGGACCAGGTTGCCCAGAGAGGTTGTGCAGTCTCCGCACTTTGAGACGCTCAAAGCCTGTTTGGACACAGCACTGAACAAACTGCTGTAGCTGATGCTGCTTTGAGAGGAGAGATTGGACTAGGTGATCTCCAGAGGTCCCTTCCAACCTCAACTTTTTCATGATTCTGTAACTCTACCTTAGCCTGACTTGATCCCCATGGAAATATTATTTATAGACCTTCTAATTGTCTAACTGTCATTTCTATTAGATAAATGACAAGTTTTCAACCTTGTATAAGATCTTATCTGTTCTGAACAATACCTGATTACTAATAGGAGATCCTATTACAACAAAATTGTACTGGACTTGTGTGACAGTTGCTAGTTCTTGGTAATTACTTACATGGAGAATGTAGTACTCAAATAGTGGCATTCCTACCAAAATGATTTTTTGGGGGTCTTGGCTGGAGAGTTAGAAGATTTGAAGAGTTTCTCAATCCTATTCTGCTTTGACTGGTTTCCTGTTTATCTCCAAATCCATTGGAAAATTCTCCATGGATTCATTGTAGTCCTTTTCTCCCACAAGTTTGTGAGGAAAGTTAGTTCTCCAGGGACTGAAGCAGATGCAAGAAGCTTTTCCTACTGGCCATATCTAAGCTGGCTTCAAACTGGACCCAGTGTAACTCCATCAGCAAGATGCTAGGCTCAAATAATTCTGCTTTGTCAAGAAAACCTATGTGCTGGGCTCAATATCTGTGTTGTGTTCATGCAGTAGAAAAATTAACTTTTGAGGGTTTTTTTGGGGGGTTGTAAAAAATCTGTACAAAAGTAATAATGGTTTGTCATTCATAAAAGATATGACAACTAAAGAAGGAAATGCAGTGTAAGAATGTCAGGGTTTTCAGAGAAGTCTTTTAGATTTAGTCCCTGATTGGTAACTTTTTCCTGGTACTTTTAATTTTACAGCTGAAGCAGTTGGGCCACAGCGTGGATAAAGTAGAGTTTATTGTGATGGGTGGAACATTTATGGCCTTGCCTGAAGACTACAGAGATTACTTCATCAGAAACCTTCACGATGCCTTGTCAGGTCACACTTCCAATAATGTAGCAGAGGCTGTCAAGTAAGCATCTTGGTTTTCCTTAGTGCAATTGTTTAAAAGTGTTCTGTAACTGTTGTAAGAAAAAATACAGAAGACAAAAAGTTGTTTTTTTTTTTGAAAGACAGTGTTTATCCAGATATGTATTTAGGCACAGCATATTTATAGCTCAACTTGCAGCATTGCTCTGTGTACTGCATAGCACCAGCAGAAGATAGGGCTGTGGTTTATCTGTTTTCTCATGTAGGAACTGCTAAGCTTCTAATTTCTTGGCATTCCATCTGGACTTCTACCTTTTATGCCTCATCACCTTGATTTTTAGTTGTGATGAATCACATTGCCATGGGATTGATTTCCTTTAGCTGGGATGGGGAACTGATCCTGCCTTGGAGGGAGGCCAGACGTCAGCTCCTGTAAGGGATGACTCACCCCCAAGAGCGTCAGTGCTCAGGAGCTCCGAGCCCCTTGCAATCTCAAACGCAGTTACCCTTGCAGTATTTTGGTGTGACAGGGAGATGCTCTTCTTATTTTGCAGTTGATGAATGGAAAATCAGAGGCTGATTTATTTGTGTGCGCTTTGGGTCATTAAATACATAACTTTTCAGTGCATTTTGCAGTATAAAACTGAGAAGAAAAAAGAGATTTGACGTTTTGGAGATGTTAAAACTAGGTGAGCATCCCTACTGACAGTTTTACTTTGCTACCTTGTCATCATTCAGTGCAGTGGATTTTCCTTGATACCATTATCATCTACTAAAGAAAACGGTTTTAAACCTGAGTAGGACTACTAGTCTTTGCCTAGTTTTATGTCTACCTTCGTGTTACAAAGGTGTACTTTCATTTGGTTTTCCTCTTGAGGGCAGCAAACACTTCTGCTGGTTTTCCTTGGGTTTTTTTTTTTCCCTCGGCATTCAAAGACCAGACAAAAAGTGCTATGCTGCTCTTTCCAATTGGATTTTATCAAGATAAAATAATGAACAAGTTGGGAAAAGAATTACTTTTCTTTTGCTCTAGAGCCCTGGTTGTGAGCACTGAGGGACACAGCTCATTATGGAAGAAGGGTGGTGTTAGCAGGTTGTCTATTCAAATTAGTGCTGTCCTTATACATATGTTGGGTGGTTATTCTATACTTTTTCTGCTGCAGGTGTCTAGCTAATTTTATTGGACCTAAAATTGTTTTTTGAGTAGCCTGTCCTTTGCAGATTGAGGAAACTATTTATGACACAGACTGTGTGACCAAGTAATTTTAAGTGCATGCAAAAACCAAGTGACTCTGAAGTCAGTGTACTGCCTTGCAAGCACGCTGATTGAGCAACGTGAGAAAACTTGCACTAACAACGTGTGTTTTTTTCCAGCCGATAAATAAAGGTTTATATTTTTAATGTAAAATTAATGTTAAATGCTTAGTAAATGAAGGTATGTGGGAGTTACTCAAGTTGCACTTCCTAAATATTCTAGAGGCAAGAAAAATTGGTTCAAGATGAATCAGACCTTTTATTTTCTGTGCTTCTTGCATTTAGCTGTTGTACTGTGTCACTGCAGTACTGTTTTGAGATGGTCAATGACACTCTAAGTAAACGCTCAAGGTTGAATTTATTTCTCTTTGTACATGGGGATTCAGCCCTTCTCCCTCACTACTTCCATCAACAGGCCCTGCTACATGGGGAATACTGACAGTATTTTACTTGTTTTATATTGTGGGCACTGCATTCATCAGTAAACTGGGATCTGGTGTCTCTCACCCCTTACTTTGGATGGGATTATGGTAGCCTTGCAATTTTTCTTCCCTAATGGGAAAAAAGACCTTCAGCCAGGATACTTTTTTAAAAAGTCCTTCTGAGCATGACCTTTGATTAAGCCAGTAGAGCATCTATCTGTGTAGGCTACAGTTCACCTAACAGTGAACGCAGTTTTTTCCCCTTTTGTCCAGTCATTTCTTTACTTTGTCCTAAACTTAAGCTCTGCTTCTGTGAGCAATGCTGTCTTTCCAGTGATAGTGATATGCTGACCTATAAGTTCCGAATTGTGCAGCACTGAAGGGCTCATCAATCTGGTATCCTCCTCTTGACATAATTTTTAATTTTCTTCCTATAATACTTTGTCTTGATCAGCCCACTGCAGCTTCTGGTCCCAGTTAATCTGATAAAAAGGATGTGATTCTGTCCAGTTTCAACCAGTACAGTATGATTGTAGCCTGCCGTGGGTGTATATACTGTTCCTCACCAGGAACCAGCACTGCAAGTCTGACTAAAGAAATTAGTCCTCAGTCTGTGTTGGCCCTTGGACTCCAGCTGATATTCTGAGTTGGCTGCTGGCTTTCTTGCAGGTACAGAGTCTTAGGGTAAATCCAGCCTCGTGGTAAATCAGAGCTGCAAACCCAGCAGTGCCTGTATGAGAGAAATGATGTGGGACTGGGAATGATCTGTCTTGGGGAAGTGGGGCACTGGTCTAGCCAGCTGCTGCCAAATACATAATTCTGAAACTGTGGCTTTATAGTCAGTGGAGAGAGCAGGATCTTCACAGGATGCCTCAGAGGGTCTAAGATAGGTTGCTGCTTTAAATTGTGTCCAGGTTAACTGGGCAGCTGACTCGGGTGTGAAAAACTCCCTTTATACCTCTATTTATAAAGTGGTAGGAGATCCTTTTTGTGTGAGTGGGCCTGAAGCGAGTTAAGATCTTGGTTTTTATGGATACATGAACAGGACACAAGAGTAGAAGTGACTGTATTTACATACATGAACTCACCAACCAGAAGTGTGTTTTTTAAAAAAGATAAACAGAGAAACTGCTATGCTTTAATAGCAGCTCTGTTGTGAGTGGAGGAAGGAAGTACTTCCCTGAGAAAGTGTTGCTGGTGTTTAATATTTCTGTAGCACCTCCCTCTTGAGGTAGTAAACACTTTTTAGACTATTCAGACAGAAGTCTTTGCTTGAGGTTCTTTGGTATGCTTGAAAAATAAGTTGGCCAAGGAATGAGTAAAGAATAGCAGAGCCGGAGGGGATCTTTGTTTTGAAGAGAGTGTGCAACACAACTGAGAAGTTTTAATTTTTATCTGCTGAGAACACCACTTAGGAGATTTCAGTGCAGTTCTGGATGCCTATCAAGCAAGGTTGTGGACTTGGTGATAAGCTTCCCTTCTTTAGGAGGAGATTTGTAATTACTGCTAAAAAAATCACTGCAAGACAGATTTTTTCATGTTGTACACTAGAGAAATACATCTTTCTCTGGGAGTTGTTCCCATCAAGCTGAAGTGTTGATTGTGGCTGCTTTTGCTCTTTTCCTGAGGACAATGAACCAAGAAGGTGTAAAATACACATGCAAATGAGAATTGCTGCTCCCCATCATTTTGCTCCTCTCACCTGACCTGTGAGTCATTAGAGGTGCTGGGCATATTTAACTGCCACCATGACTCACCACTTAACTCCAAGGGCTGAGCACCTCTTTTCTGAGCCAGGATCTGACTTTTAATTAGTGAAAGAGGCCAAAGGAGAACTTGCCTGTGTTGGGAAAGGCAGGTGTCAGAAAGGTCGGTCCCCTTAGGCTATGTGCCTGTGCAGCTCCTTGGATGGCAGCATCAAGCCTGGCTTCTCTTAGTGTTTTTAAAAATGCACAGAAATTATTTTTAAATTTTTATTTTAACAGTATCATGTGTTGTCTGATGTTCAGTCTGGTCATAAATCACATTGTTAATGGTGAAGTAAGAAGGGGATAAAATTGCTGGAACCTCATGTTCTGCTATTCGAGTATCTTGTGTACCTGATATTCATGTGATAGTATTCAGGTGTACAGCAGACATAATAACTATTTCCATAATAGGTCTGTTATCCAAGACTAGTTTGCCTTTACATCTACTCATCGGTCAGTAGTCTCTTAAAAGACTTACTTTCCACTTGCATCATGCGCTGAAGCCCAGAACTTGCAGAAGTGAGTATTTTCTGCTGCATTTGATTCCTCGTGGAGAAATTGCAGCTCCTAATACTGGACAACACCGTGAGATTGCCTTTTTCTTAGGCTTGTCATCGATTGCTTTTGCCAAGTGTCCTTTTGTGTTTCCACCATTAGCTGTGTCTTCCGCTGAGCTGGTGAGCAGGCAGCAATGCTTCCCGCTGCCACAAATGTTTTCATTATGCACGAGGAAATTTCCTTTAGGTATCCCAAAAGCCTTACTGATCTTTTGGCAAGTGGTACACAGATAGATCCAGCTACTTTAGAGCCTTCGCTCTAAACATAGGTTTTAAATAACAACTGCTTAGGGCTGGATTATTGTGTGTCCAGTTTAAGACCTCTTAACTCTTCTGAGGAAGAAAAAAAAAAAAAAACCCAAGCACTGGCAGTTTCAGGAGCAGTTGGTTTGATATGTGGAGCTCCTGATGCCTTTTAAAACCCAGCTGGAAATCACTCTTCTTGAACACGCCAGACCAGATCAAGCCATGAAGAATGGGGTTTGTGTGGTTATCAGATGATGTGCTTTCTAGAGAGGTTGTTATATTCTTTTCTTAAATACATTAGGTCTCGTGTATATCAGTAGTTCTTCTAATAGAAACTGCAGTTTCTCCACAAGAAGTACAGTGATTGTGAAGGTTGACAACTAAGCAACTCCCAATTTTGATTTCAATAGTGAGGAATAAACCTCCAAAAGGTCACACTTTATTTTCAAAGTTGAAGTCTGGTTTAGATTTCCCAAATAAGACTTTAGGAGTTTTGTTAGAAGATCTAGATTTCTGCAGGTAAGTCTAGTCTTGCTGCTGGTGCTGTACTTTTACCAAGATTTAGCCTGGTTGCTTGACTTCTAGGGCACAGACCCGCAATGAAGTTACATGGGGTGACAAGTGGGCACCTTATGCCTGTGCTGTCGCAGCTGGCTTTTGTATGTGTTTCACTGGCCCCGCTTGTGAGAAATTCTAGTGTACTGTGAATCTCGGAAAGAGGTTTAAGCAAACATGCTTTACCTTGCAGTTAGTATAGTCAAAGAAGATGCTCTCCTACAGTTCAGATGGCTCAATTGACATATGGTTGCTTGTTAACACTAATGTATCTTAATTGTGCTTTCTGAGACTCTAGCAAAAATAACCAAGGGCTTTGACTCACTAGCTCCAGTGATTCATGCTGGGGCAATTTAAGAGGTTACTGTTCTCCTTTTATCTACCTTGACTCTCTGCTTGAGGTTACCACTTCCAAAACGGGCAGCTAAACATAGCCGTCCACCCTTCAGCTGCCAGAGTTCATCCTGTGGCAAATTAATGTAATCTAGAACGGATAGTGATTTAAGAAGATATGCTACTTCTTTGGCTGTGGGAAGCCCAGCCTGTTAAATTGCCCAGCTACAAATTGCCAGAATTTGAGAGTCAGATCTCACCTCTTGACTTGCTGTAATGAGTAGGTACTGTGACAGGTAGGCTCTTGAAGCTCTAGCAGCTCCAGCTCAAACTGCTGTAATTGCTGGCTTAAGCTCCTATTCTAGCAGTAATTTGGGCAGCGGAGGTGTGTGGGCACTTACCTGGTTCTGCATCCCTGCTGGTGCAGGCAGCAGCTTCTGGCAGAGGAGGAAGTGAATAACAGGAGGCAGCAATACTGCAAATTGCTGTGGCGGTATCCATCAGAGCTTGTCTGTCAAATCCCTCAGGACATCTGACTAGGCAGTGATTTTTTTTCAGTGCCCGGCAGGAGATAACTGGCTATTGTTTTAGTGCCAGATCATTTACAGCAGAGATTCTGCCTAAATTTCCTTTTGTTCCCAGAGATTTGGAGACTAGTTCCTAACCTTCTGGAGAAGCAGGCAGATTTTCTTTGTTTCCAGCTTTGGATGTGACTCTTCCATGGTGCAAAAGCCATGTTTGCCATTAAAACCTGTTTGTTGCCGAGTGTTTACCCCTAAATGCCTTTAGTGTGGAGAACACCTTTCCAGCTTGCAGAATTTGAGGAAATTTATCCCAAAGCTGGCTGGCCTTTGTTGGCATCCTGTTACTTTTGCATTGCTTATTTTCTACTGCAAGACCCAACTTTTAGCTGCTGAAGTGTGTGTTATTTGGAAGATGTAGAAGTGAAAGTCATTTCATCAGATCCTAATCTTGTTATGGGTAGCTTTTCATCTTTTTTCATCCTGCAGCTACAGAAAGCGATTGCCTATCCAGTTATCTGTCCTGTTCAGTATTTCTGCAGCATTTTCTCCTGCATGTAAAATATTCAGGTTTGTGACTGAATGTAGATGACTGGGGAAGGTAGATATAAGGAAGCCATACCCACGTATTTCTGTGCATGTGCAACAGCACATATGATGATATGTGACTTCAGGTTTTCCAAGGTGAATGCTGGAACCAAACACGTCTTTGTCAAATGTGTACGAGGTGGTAGTGTTTATTCATAACAGAAATTTGAGCTACACAGAATTTAGCAATATTTGTAAATGCTATTGATCTGTATTTTATCCTACGCTGGTGGAAAGGATGATGGCCCTAGCGGTCATGACATTGTCAAAGCTAAATAATGAATTTCAGTGCCTTTTTTGTACATTTTCAGCAAATTACTGCTGAACACCTGCCAAAGGGAATACTTTTCTCATTTTTGCTGCTTCACTGCTGTGCGTGTGTAATTTGGCAAGCATAACAAGTTCTCCGGTGACCTGCACTAAAATGTTAATGCTAGGATGGGATCTGAGTGGTCAGCTGGGATTGGTAACTGGAGATGGAATTTTATTCATGGCTTGGTCACCTGTATGAATATGAACTGGCCTGGTTGTTATATGGTCCTAGATCAAACTGTGCTGATGATCCAAAGGTAATGTCATGAAGAAATGGTGTGGCATGTACTAAGTAAGCTTTCTGGGTTAATTTCCTCCCTGGCACGGAAAGTATTACACCATCCTGTGTATTACAGAAGCATAGCCTGAGTTGCTGTTGTATTCTGACTTTCCAAGTGGGCAGAAGATCAAGCATTAGCGATTGCTTTGAGCTCCGTAAGGATGCAAGCGATCCTAGACTAATACTCCCATGCCCTGGAGAGCTAACATGGGACCTGCACCATCTTTTTTCCTTCTTTCAGCAGAGATTGCTTTCCAGCCCAAATTAAAATGGGCTGGTAAAATAGTGAGATGCAGCTTATAGTTCCCTTGGCTGTGCTGTGCTTGCCTCATTGATATTGTAAACTGAGATCTACTGCCTTTCAAAAGCACTAAATTGATTTGAAAGAAAAGTCATTTTCTACTAACATGGTGGGTGCAGTAGGCATGCAAAAAAAAAGCAGGTTTAATTTTCATACTTTTATGGAAGGATGTCAAGAAGTGGTTTTCCTGTGACTGTTTTGCGAACGCTGTACTAAGCAGAGCAGAGGCTGTTTGCTTTTGAAATACATCTTTCTGCCATGTGTTGCAGCTAATGCGCTCTGGGACTCTGTGCCTCCTCATGGCCCATCAGTTTGTGAAGTCAAGTACTCAGAAGCTTTGAACTGGCAGAGCTGGGGGTGTTTGTGCCGCCTTAATTTGGTCACCCTCTGTCTGGGCTTTGGATTATATGATTACGTACTTTTTCCCTCTTTGTGCAAAACCTTTGCCTGGTTCGCCTCCAAAGATAGATTGTGCACTACTCTAAAAATTCTGAAATTAGTGGGAAGGGCCTTTGTTCCTTTGATATAAATAAGATTCACCTTTAACAGCTCTGAGGTGAGATGTGGGTTCAGCTTATGGGTTGAGACATCTCAGTTCAGCTGTCTCCATGTGAACCGAGTGCCTTGCCAGTGGAGATGTCATCAGCAGAGCCCAGAGAGGGATCCAGCTCGTGCTGAAACAGGCACCCATGGGTCTGCATCACTCTCTGGGCTCTGTTGACGGGGCACGGGAGACGAGAACCCCAGCTCAGTGTAGGTGTTTGCGTCCACGAGCTGGATCTCGCACCAGGAGTCTTGTCTCCATTGCATGCTTGGGCAGGAGGTGTTTCCTTCTTCATCTCTGACTTCTGACTCCTTGAGCTCATGCTGGTTTTTGACGCGACGGAGCTTTTTGCAAGATAGTCCTATTTCTTCCAGCATCAGTTCTTGGTCCCATTCTCCTTTCCAGGTCTCTGCTTTTCCCCACCTCTAGGAAGACCCAAGTGGTCAGTCGTCTTTGGTCATATTCTTGTTCTGTCTCCTCTCTGGTGTACTTGTCTTGTCGTAAGCCAGGTTGTGCCATTTGCAGGGGCTTGTAGCTGTAATAGTAAACGTTTGACTTCACTCCGTAGCAGGAACTTGCTCCTTGGGACCAACATATCTTCACTGGAGTTGCGAGGGATGTCTGTGCCTAGGGAGTATGCAGCTTTAAGCTACTGTAGCAGCTAAAAGCTGAAATACTCTTCCAAAGCAATAAGCTCAATCACCATTAAAAGTTGAGTAGCTGTTGGCACCTTAGTTGGAGCTACAGTGGACGGCAAATGGAGCTGGGGAAATGGCACCATCAGTTCTTGTAGTCTACTGCAGCAAGCCTCTTCGGAACGTGGGGTTTTACAAGCACAGAGGAAACGAGCGTGTGTGTTTTTGTAGCACTTTCTTTGAGAGAGATGATATTGCAGCTTTATAGGTGAGAGAGTTGCTTTGGCAAAAGAACAAGATGAGCTAAACCATAGCTTTTCGCTGGTAGTTTTGGCTGATGACTGCTTTTTATTAGCTCTGTTTATAATTTTATTGATACAATTTCTTTGTTTCCTCAAAGCAGCAGTTAAGCTGTTTTTCCTTCCTCAAGCTAAATTTTAATATCGGTGTATCAGATGGGGGCGAGATGAATTCTGTTTAGGTAGGTGCAGAAACTACAAAGCAAGGACGTTACTGGACACTGTCTTTATGCAACAGTAGCTTTTAGGGTATTGAGTTGCTGGAACTATATGCAGTACCGCAGCAGCAGAAGTGGTTATTTTCCTCAATAACAGCTAGGAAGTGGTTGTTACTAAGAATATGCAACTTTCCTTAGGCCACAGTGAGTCAATATCAGAACTGAAATTGGAACTAGATTTTTTTTTTTAATACGTGTAAGTCTTACCTAGTGCAGTCTGTCTCATCAACTATAGCAAGAAAACCTTGAACTTCAGTTTAGATTTAATAAGAGACCGTCGTGTCATTTCTTTCATAGCTTTAGATGTAAGGATTTTTTCCCCCCAAGTCCCTTTTTAGCCTGCATCTATAACTACATATTGACTATTCTGTGGCAAACTGTCTATATAATTATGACCTAATCGTTGATCATATTGATTTGGCAACAGACATTTAAATTGTTGTTCTTTCAAGTTACCCTGAACTAAATTGCACAGCAAAGATGTGAGAAATCAAGGACAAATCTTGGGCATCTCCTCCTGCAAGTTTTGTAACTATCTTTGCTTCAGTGTATGTAGCAGGCTGACGGGCTGCTTGCACTTTAGTGTCACTGTGGTGACATGGTTTGTTGTTCATGGGATGTGTTATCTGCTTCTGTACACTTTGATAAAAAGAGAAAGGGATGTAGAGTAAAACCTGTCCTGTGGGAATAGCTGGTATCGATTGCCTGGTAGAGGTGGAATTTAATTAAAGGTCAAATAAAATTGTACTGGAATCCACATAAGGGATGGCTGAGATGGGACTAAGAGCTACTTCTTTTTAAATTTTATATTGCTTGGTGAAAAGATACCAGAAAGGCAAAATTGACCAAAATGAAATACTAACCAAACGCAGCCTACAGCCTTCTGCTTTTCTCCCCTTGAAATTCCATTTATATTGAAATACTGGGTTAAGGCCACCATGCTGCCCAGAACTGATGCTTAAAGCAAAGAGTAGGACTATGTATTTAGTGTTTATCCTGATTACTGGACAGAAATTTCAAAGTTCTTACTGGGAAATGCCTTTGATTCTTTCTAAAACTTCATAGCTTAAAGTGTTTCCAATTTTCTGTCATTGTGGTGAGCATATCTTTTTCCCAAGCTTTTCTCCTGCACCATAGACTGACAAATGGTTTTGAAAATAATACTGTTTGGGTTGATAACCTTCATGCATGGGCCTTTTTCCCACTTCAGAAGTGACCTCTGTAGTTTTGGTAGCCTGGGAGACCATGTAATTACTTGTAAACTATTTTCTTTTCTTAAGTAGAAGAGGAGCTGCTGTTCGGCACAGGAAATCTTACCCTCTTTTGTAGCAAGCCCAGAGCTTCAGAGTGCCTTCAAGCTTCTGGCCATCTGAACCACTTCTTCGTTTTTGCAGTTTTATCAAGTCTTTCAGGATGATGTTCATGGCTTCTTTTCTTTGGTTGTCATTTTCAAATACTATCAGTGGTAATTAAAGGAGATAAAAAGTCTGTACAACATCCTGGAGGCAAGGACAGGAGTTTTAGAACTGGTTGAATGCATAGGCAACCAATGTATCATTTCATCCATGTGTGGCTCATTGATTTGCTTGTCTCGGCTGCTGAAAACCTAAGCTAGAATGATCAGCATTGTGTGTTGGACTAGCTGTGTCTTCCATGTAGAAGATGGATAGTTGGGTTTTTTACTGGCATTCATATATTAGTCTGAAATTTAAAGTGTCTGGCTCGTGGTGAAGGAAGGTGTGTACCCTCCTCATCTAATAGATTGGGTATGAGCTTAGGAAGTGGACATTTTACAAGCACTTTATGTATTTTCTTCTTTCAGACATCTTGGGAAGAAGCTGTGTTTTGCTGAAGTGTTGGACCTTAATTGTCTTTATTAGGATAACAGTTTGAAACCACCTCCCTCTGTGAGACTGAATATAGAGAGGTTCTTGTTTCCATAATACACGTTTTCATCTTATGACCGGGGAACTCCTTTCCTCTGGCTACTTGAAATGGGCTAAAGTTTCAGTGAAGCATCTAGGTTGTAGTTTTCTTTGAAGCATTGGACAAATGTGTAACTCTACCTGGATTTCCAAAAATTAGGTCCTTCACCAAAACGTCTTTAAAGATTGTGGGAATAAGAGTGAAGGCTTTGCATGCATAAATAATTGAAAGATATTAGAAGACTAAATGATCAATTTACACAACAGAGGAAAGTCATTAGTGGTGTCCCAGAGGAGTCTGTGCTGGAATAGGTGGTCTTGACCATGCTGGGTTGGTGGTGAAGAGGCAGGTAAAAATTAGTGTAGATATAGATCGAATTGCATAAGAACAATTTTTCCTTATTTTACTACAGAAAAATGATCTTTGGGTTGGCTAATGCCACTCAGGAACAAGATTTTAAAGTTATAATTGATAACTGTGAGAAACACAGGCTTGATGCTCGATATTTATTAAAAGACTGACTCAGTGTGAGCAATTATAATGAAGGGACTAGAGACCAAACTGGGAAATACTGTTATTCTGCTGTGTAATTCAGCAGTGCCTTCACAGCTTGAACCCATGTTCAGTTCTTTTTAAAAATAAGGGAGGGGAGAAGGAAAATGATACCATGGAAAAAATATTTGGGAGTGATATAATGGAGATCTATGAAATCCTGAGTGGCATGGAGAAGACAAAAAAAAAAAGATAAACGTTGATTATCTCCTACACCACAAGAACTAGGGCTATCAGATGAAATGGGAATTAGATACAAAGGACGTACTACTTTGTGCGGTACATAGGTAGACTGAGGGGTGACCAAACACCTTTACAGGAAAAATACTCAGTGAGAGTTGCTAAGTCCTCAAGACACCTACTACTGCTGAAGACATCACCTCTGACTCAGGGAATCCATGAAGAAGAAATAATTGGCAACTGTGAGAGTATTCAAGGAAAATACCACTGCAGCTTGCTCTGCTGCTGCTGTTCTGTCTAGTCTAAGCATCTGCAACAGCCATGGGTGGATGGGATATTGGGCTAAACAGACCTTTGGACTTACCCAAGATAATGTTTGTGTGTTCCCGGAGCTTGCAGGTTCCTTGTTCCACCTCCAGACCAGGTCAGCTTGTTAGTGGCACTCCAGCTGCCATCTGAAAACAGTTCAGAGACTCAGGTCTCCCTAAGCCTTGCTGCGAGGAAGCTGGTAGCTCGTGTTGATGCTTCTGTTCTGGGAGAAACGTGAAGACTTTGCTCTCCAAGAGTGTAATTTGGCTGTGCTCACTGGAATGGGTTTGAGAGAGGCCAAGAGCTAAGATAAGGGAGGAGGAGATAAGCTCTCTCTTGCCTCTATTAGCCTTGTTTTAGCTTTTACCCCCCCCCCCCCCAACCTTTGGTTTTGACAGAGGTGGGTAAAAAAGAGGTTGCAACTCAGCTCCTGTTAGAGCCATACATATGCATTTTTCTTGTTTGAAATATTTCACTCTATATGCTTATTCATCCTGGTGTTTTCAGTTACAGCTTGCTAATAATTTGCTGCTGAAAAAAACCCATTATCTGTATTGCTCTTGCCTTGAACTTGATGGATGGGAGCTTAGAAAATAAGCTTGCAGTGTTAGAAGGTCCTGTCAGGGTTTTCTGTTCGGTGTCCTTCTTTTGCCTCCTGAGCTAAGACAAGCTTTTCAGGCCCTGCTCAGATGTCCCCTGAGAACAGGCAGTGATTATGGCTTTTGAAATAATTGTGCATTTATTAGCCCAGCATGGTAAGAGCAGAGCAACTCTTGTGCACGGCTCCGTCCTGGCTGTCGTGAACGGCAGGGTCCCTCCAGCAAAGCTACAGCCTCCTTGCCCAAAGCTCTTCTCCATGACGTTGCTCTATGAAAGCTGTGAATGATATAAAAATAAACCAAACAACCCTCCCACCCCCTTCCCTCTATAGCCAACATCATTACCTCCTTGTCGTTACAGCCAGGCGTTTAATTAGTCCATGCAAATAGCCCTACTTTGATTAGGCCTGAAGTGTGTTAACATAACTGTGCCACTTCTGCTCGTGCTGTGCTTTTTCTTCGGAGGATTTTCGGATGTCAGATCCATTCATTGTGGTTACAACTTGGTAAACAAATTAAGGACAGAAGACTGGTAAGTGTTAGGGGTTTTTTGCTTCAGAGTGGATACTATTTTGAATACAGATCCTATCCTGGATTTCTAACACCAAGTGACACAGCAGGAGGGAGCATAATTATGTATGACTTATGTGTTAATGGCATTTCATGGGGGAAAAAAAAGATTTGTTCTCATTTACCTTTTAGCAGGTATAAATTTATCAAAATTGGAAAATTATATTTTAGTCAAAAAATGACTGTATTTTAAGTAACTAAGTTTTTCAGTATTTGAAAGCTGAACCTTGGGAAACTGATGCTGCTAAGAGACCAAAGCAGTCTGTCGTATTCCTGGTAGTGGTGATAAAGAAAACACTGAAAGGTTGTAATAAAAACGGAGCAGTATAAAGCCAAATAACTGGTATTTGAGCTTTCAGAAGTACCTGCTCTGGGCAGTTATCAAACATGCAACTTTTGAAACATGTTGGATGAGTAAGATGCCACCTGTTCTGTTTACTAGCAGGAAATTGTAGGCACTGAACTAATTATTGCTAGTTGTGTTTCAGAGATTGGCATTGTGATAAAGCAGAGCTATTAGAGATCAAGAAAAAAGAGGTCACTTAAGTAGGTGAGGATGTGGTAAATAAGATACTTGTGTATTATATTGGCCGTTTCCTCTTCAGAAACCGATGGTGTCACTTTGTCTTAATTCCACGTGTATAGACATCATTGTCTGTCTTGAAAACCTCTAATTGTGTTACACCCTTGTAGTCAAGGACATAAGAAGGTTGGGTTTTTTTCCAAGATGTTAGACTCGTTTGAGATGCTAGATGTTCACAATCTTTGTCCTTCACAAAGGTAAGGCCAGGAACCTTCTGCTGAGGACTCCGTTGGTCGCTGATTAAAACTCTTGATTTTTCCCACCCAGCCCTCCAATGCTTGCCTCTTTCCAAAAGACTCTAAGCACCTCTTCTAAGGCAGGTTTGCAGGTTTTCTGGGGGGTTTTGTATTGTTTTTTCTTGGGGATAGGCTAAGGGTAGATGAGCAGCAGTGCCTTCCCCTAGCCAGCTAAGCTGTTACCGCTCATTGCGATGCCTATGAGTACGGAGCACCACACTTTGTGGAAATTGCTGCTGTGGGATAATCCATTAGCAACAATGGTCACCAAGTAATACGAGCATCTTCATAATTTATTCCATCTTCACCTTTTAGGAAGGTTTTCTTTGGCTTTTGAAGTAATGCTGGAATGTCCTGCAAGGCAAGTTTTTGGCGACTGTTGGGTTGGATGAGTTGTTCCAGACCCTTCCTTTCTTTCCACATAGATAGGTACACCTAAACACTTCTTGCTCTTGGTGATTGGTTCTCTTTGATGCTGCCTTTGAGCTTCTGCGGCTGCTTGTGCCTTTTTCTGCTCTTTTGCCTCTCAGTTTACCTCCTTTTTATGTACTTTCCTACTCTGAAACATGTAAAACAGATAGATGGTTTAAAGGCGTGTGATTAATGTGCCGTATATGCACTGTGTGAACTCACCTGCTTTATTCTTATAGTTTATCTTTAGTGAGCTTGCTGGGATGAGGCAAGTCTTTCTGTGTCATCTGGCATCCTGCCACTCTGATCCTAACCATGGAGTCTGGAAGCTGCTATAGTATGGATTGTAAATAATTGAGTCTTTGATGTTCGGGTCTCTTAGTTGACGAGACTTTGTCTGTAGACCAAAGTTTAATCGAGAGCGAGTAGAGGCTTTATTAAATTAGTTGTTTTATGCCAGAACTGTGCTGTCTGTTTTTTCTCTAAGTGCGAAAGGATTTGAGACTTTATGTCAAACTGCTGTGTCTGGTGGAGATGTAGGTGCCTTTTTTATCTTAAAAAAACAAGCTTATTTAAGAGGCAGATTCTGATTTGAAGGTCTGCTTAATGTACCAGCTTTCTCTGAAAATTCAGTCAAATATTCTCCAATGATTAATATTAATAATCTCTCCTTTACTTTTTCCTATTTCAGACAGTTCTGTAATCACGCTGAAAAGAACTGCCTTTACAATAGCTATGTCTGTGGAAATCTTAATGTTTCTCTGTATCTCATTTACTTCATTTGTATGGCTTAACATCTATTCTATTTGCGTAATTCACCTCTGCGGTCAGTCCATTATTAAAATTACCCCGCTGTCATATTGTGCTATACACTTGTCTTGATTTCTGATTATTCTTTTGATTATGTGGGGTTCCTCAGGACTGCTGTGTTACAAATAGTAAATAAGACTGTTCCAGGGAAGGAGGAGAAATACTGGAAGATGTTTGTTGCTGCTTGAGAAAATAAAATCCATCTCCACTTTCAGGTTCCAGACGAACTGCACATCATAAATATTAACACCAGAATGAACCTGGAAATCGGGCGAACTTGTATATACAAGACCATCATGGGTGGAGTTTCCAACTCGGGTTCATCTAATTTCTCAGGATTGTCTCTACTTTGCTTTTCTTAGTCTTCAGTTAGTAATAGTTTTGCTTGTCTTGGTCATCATCAAGGTCATCTTAACCTCTTGTGTCTGAGTATCCTGAAGCCACTCTCTGAGCTCTAGATACCTGCTTTTCAGGCTGTCTGCCTTGTTGGATACAGACTGTTGCCTCTTCATCTGCCTTGGCTAGCATGCTGTTCCTGTAGGATATGTGGCTAGATGTCTGTTGTTTTTAAAGATTAAGTGAAGGCCAATCCATCATGTCCATTATCATGATAAGTCACTGTATGCTGTTACTGAGCTTACAGGGGTTTTTTTGAGCAAATGAAGTGTAATATGCATAAACATCTGCAAGAGAATTAACTTGGTACAGTGAGGTATTTTAACATTAAAAAAGAGACTAGAACAACGTGTTACCCATTACATTGGTTTTCAAAACAGGCATAGCAGAAAATCATTGTCATTGACCTGAATGGTTTCTAATAGGATTCTGTTGTTTTTGCCTCCGGGCCTTCTGTTTAATACTTATGTTAAAATAGTAATTTCTGAGGGTTGGCAGGAGCTATCAATATTGGAGATGGGCAAATAAGGGATAAATCTGTATTCCATAGTAAGTTGTATACAAGCAAGCTGTGTACTTTATTATGGGAAAATGTAAAGCTGTTTTTCTAGGAATGGTGCAGGATTCTATTCTGAGAAGCAGCGAAATATCTAGAAAATATTTAGGAGTTAAGTCTTATTATCATGAGCTTTCTGTATGATTCAGCAACCAAATTACCCTTGACTGTATAAATAGTGGAAAATTGGACAGGAATAGGCAAATCATTCCATCTGGATATAGTACTGGTGTGTCTGCAAAGTTCTGTGGCTGGTTTTGGTATCAAAGGCAACGAGAGAAATGCTTAAAACTGGAGATAGTGCTAAGAAAAGGTATGAAAATGATGTAAGCATTAGAATACATGAACTTAATGAATAATATAAAAAACTCCTTGAATCTAGTCTGACACGCTGACACCTGCTAGAAGGGCAACATGGTGGAACACAACTAATTGGAGATTTCTGGAGTACATTATGATGATATTTTGAAATAGGAGGCTCATCCAGTGCTTAGGAGAGGTGCTTTCCTGGATCTGCTACTAGCAGAGACCTGGTTGAGGGAGGGATGTGGTCTTGGCTGCAATGACTCTGAGATGTTAGAGCTTAAGATCCCAGGGGATGCGAGTAGCAGAATCAAGACATCAGAATTCAGGATAACAGACTCAAACCTTTCCAGGGAACCAAAAAGCAGGATCCCATGGGAGAATGCTCTGAAGGGTGAATAAGCCCAGGTAAGCTTAGCTGATCTTTCAGGACAACCTCTTCAAATTGTAGAGACAGTGCATGCTGATGTGCAGGAAACCAAGCAGGCATGACAGGTCACCAGCTTTGCTTAACTGTTTATTGGGGAAGTCCTGATAGAGCTCAAACATGAAAAAAGGACTGTGTGCAGAACATGAAAAGAGGTATGGGATACCTAGGAGGGATACAGGCAGGCAGAGGGCACATTAGGAAAGTTCAGCTGGATTTGAAACTCCAAGGGATTACAGAGCAACAAGAAGGACTTCCATAGGTACGTTGTCAGCAAATGAAGACAAAAGAAAATGTGGGTCTGCTGCTGAATGAGGCAGGTAACTCTGTGATGAAGGACACAGGAAAAGACTGAGGTTTGCAGTGTTTCTTTGCCTTGGTCTTTATCTGCAAGATCCACCATTGCTAGGTGATCATTTGGGGTGAGAGGTAGCACCCATGGTAGAGGATTGCATTGGGCACCACTGGCAAATTGGAGGCATGCAGGTCTCTGTGGAAGAGGATGGGCGAGGCAGCTCCATCTCACATTAGAGCGGTCGTGACAACCAAGAGGTCCCAAGTGACTGGAAATATCGTGTCTGTCTTCAGGAGGGTGAGGAGGAGACCTACAGGCTGATAAACCTCACCTTGGTCCCTGAGAACACTGTGGAGCATGTCTTTGTGGAAGCTGCTTCCGTGGTTGGGAAGGTGGCCAGGGGGATTCAGCATGGATTTGCAAGGGCAAAAATGTCCCTACCCAACCCGCTAGAAATGCGGGAAACCATGTTTCCAGTGGGCAGTTATGATGAAACCTGGGTACTGAAAGTAGATGTAGAAGAAGCAGAGTCAGTCTTGAAATAGACGATGTACTATAAGTTGTTACATAAGTCACTGATTAATAATGGTAATAAAAAACAAGAGTAATCTATGACTTGATCTGCAAATCAGGAACAGATTTCAAAGATGTTACTACTTTAAAAATAAAAAAAAAAAATCCAAGAGCTTTCTCCGCTTAAACAAGCGTTACTCTTCGGCGTACATCAGTTTGTCTTTTTTTCTGCTGGCTGGTAAATATCTGTCTCAGGTCCTGACTGTGCTTTAAAATAAGATATCTTACCAATTTGATTTAAAAAAAAAAAAAAAAATCAGTGTCTGTCTTAATGCAAATCCAGTGTTTAGGAGATAACCTTTTAGGTAGTATTCCCTGCCCTTTTCAGGTTTCCAAGCTCTCTCTTACAGCTCACCATTGACTCAGTCAGCAAAGGAGGTGCTGGACATGCATAGGAAAATGTTGAAACTAAATGTTAAACACAGATTTTATTTTTTTAAAAAAATTTTAACTTATTTTTATTATGCAGCTTTTTGCTTCATAATAATAATCGGTACAGCTTTTATGGGTACTTTTTGATAACTCCTTCCATAAAATGACAGCTTATTTAGATCTAGTAAGGCTTTTAATTCATGTCTGTTTCTGATACTCTGTGTTTGGCTTATTAACTTGTAATCTTACAATTTGTACTTGTCCTTAGATTTAGTATTAGGTTTCAAATGAGATAAACTTGCTCATTTTGCAAATAGGAAAAATGTTAAATATCCAAATGGTGTTTAAAGTTTGAAAGTTGAGAAAAAACAGAAGAGTAGCCAAATTTCTCTTTCTTTATTCAGGAACCAATGGGAGATGTGTTGCTAGAATTGTTTTCCATGGAAGGTTGACTATCACACACTTCTTTCTCTTTTCCAATTAGTTGAAAGGAATCTCTAGTCTTTATTAAATACAGACCACTTGATTCAAGCTTTTATTTTACGTTGAGAAAGTAGCGTATGAGACTGCACTCTGTTTGCTCACCACAAGTCTTTGGGACTGCTGGGGAGAGCTGGAGGACTTGTGGCATGGGTTGAAAATATCTGTTTCTTACAGAAGATGGTGATTTGATGAGGTTTGTGACTTTCCTTGGAAATGCCATCTTTGTTACTTGTTTTAGGTTCATCTTTGTTTTGCTTTTCTGGTTATCATTAAGACACACTTCTCTTTTCAGCATAGAGTTGGGCAAGACAATTTTACTAGCCATTACACCATACTGAAATCCTGTAGGTGCCCTTAGCAGATGTTATAGTTTAGGGTCTAGTGGTGTTCATTATATTCAGCATTTTATATCTTGGCCATAAATTTTCTTGGGGGAGTGGGGATATAGTTATTTTTGTCTCCCTTCAGTATTTCTAGCCTGATTGCAGGTGCTTAATATGAGCATGTACCTTCTGGCATGACGGGTGAATTATCTGGTGACTTCCCCCCCCTCCTCCCCCTTAGCTAAAATTTCTCTTTAATTCTTGCAAATCACATCTTCAAAAGTGGGTGTTATTCAGTCTGATGTTAATGAATCACACGTTCACAATGTTTTCCCTGACGTGATAAACAATTGTTCTGTTAGTCTGTCAGATTAGTGAGCCGCGAACTCTGAAATGTTTTACATGGGTTTTGGCGGGGGGTGGGGGGGGTATTGTAAGATGCTTATTTTGACAGCCATTGCAGTCTATCCCCCAAATATCTTGGTCTTTATGTATCTTAGGCTTTAACACTTTGAAGGGAGTTAATATTTTTGCTTGTGAGTCTGAACCCACTTGGGGTTTTTTGCTGGTTTTTTTTTTTTGTTTGCGGGGAGGGGGCTGGGGGATGTGCGTGTGTGGTTTTTGGTCAAACTGGACCTCCATCATGCTCTGAGGCAGGCTCTGGAGTTCTACGTTGATTCAGAAGTTTCCAGCTATCCAGAGCTGGAAATCGGATGATGAATCTTTATAGAACACCTAATAGCTGAAGTTAGTCATCCTTGTGATTTTGGTGTGCAGTATTCTTTCAGGTATCAGCATAACATCTTTCTCTTACTCAAGGTGTCCTCTTTTCAGCAACATTTAATATTAATACCGACACCTTCATCATTTGGGACCATTAAAGAGACCGATATTCTTCTCAAACAGTGGCTGTTAATCCTGCCCACACCCTGGTTTGGGAATTATCCAGATTATCTCTGCAGTTTCAAATGGTTTTGAAAGAAGTTTCCTTCTTCCTGCTGTAAATCTTTTCTCTTGTGCTGCAGTCCTCTGTTATACAACCACCATGTTCTGCAGGAAAAACGGTCAAGTGAAGTGATTCCTTTATGGAAAGGAATATTATCCTTGCTGGTAGTGTTGGAGATTATGTTGATTGATTGTTTCCTTTTGTGAACTTTGGTTCAAGGCTGCTTTGGATTCCTTTTTTCTTTTGTTTTACTCTCTCGTAGGTCAGTAACTTACCATTTGCCATCAGTAGTGGATTTTTCTACTAGCTGGAATAATTAGCCTTTGTTAGACATGCAGTGATAAATGGGAGAGGAGCGGGGAAAAGGGTAACAATGAATTTCAATTCAGCATTAGATTTCAATGAAGTTGAGAGCATGCTGCTTGCTCACAAAGGGAAGTGATTTGTGGAATTTTTCATGGACAGTCTTGTATGTTTTCTTGGGAGAATGCAGCTGGATCTTGTTGCAATCCCTGCAATTTATCTGTATGCTGTGGGAAGCAAACGAAAATATACTGACTGTACCAAACTTTCCCTGATGTGAGGTCCTATGTTATCATCAGTGTCGGAATGGGAGCAAGTGCTCAGACTGCCTTTGGTTTATCCCCCAAACTAAACGGGATTCTCATTGCCTACTCTGACTTTCCCTTTTGCCCAGGCTTTGTTTCCAGACAATGAGTACTGAAGGCTTAGTTTGGTCTAGGAGCATCTTCCTAACAGGTACTGTTTAAAAAAGCCCCACGAGGCTGCCACAGCCCAGTTCTTTTTCATACAAAGCAAACTGCAGACTTTTATTAGTGTGCATATTTGTGTATTGTTTCATCTGTGCATTGCCATAAGGTTGAGGGCACCCTGGCTGCTGGGATATTTGAGGGTTTTAACCTGGATTGTGATTCTGGTAGGGACACAGAAACTGTCACCTGGAAGGTGTTGGAAACTTCTGATGTTACCCTGTGACACCTTCACAATTTTAATAGGGGACCTTTTTTTTGCAGGTATTCAGAACGAAGCCTGACAAAATGCGTTGGGATAACAATAGAGACCAGACCAGATTACTGCCTGAAGCGGCATTTAAGCGACATGTTATCCTACGGCTGTACGAGGCTGGAGATCGGAGTGCAGAGCGTGTACGAGGATGTGGCCAGGGACACCAACAGGTGAGAATAAAGCTTCAGTGTGAAGCTGAGCGTGGCTGCTCACTGTATGCTTTCTGGAATACTCTGAGTAGTGTGTCTTGACCTGTTTGCTTGAACACCCATTTAACATTGAATATTGAAACATTTAGCTCACTTGCTTGTGTGGCCATACATCTGTTAGGAAGAACTAATAAACTGCAGTGGCTTCGTGGATTTTTTTATTTTTTTTGTGTGGTATTGTGTAGACCATGGCTTGAGAAGATGGAGTTATTTGTGATGTTAATTTTAAACTCATATTCTATTCCTGTATCGTACACCTCTTTTAATTATTATTTTCTTATTGCTTTATAAATAAATGCAGTTTTGTGAAGTGGAACTTGTGCCCAGGGAGAGCTCATAGTTTTTATCCTATGTAATTCATAATCTATAGCCTTGAGTAGATACAGTGCATTATAATCTATTGGAGGTACTTTACCAGCAAACAGCATGTTCTCTACCCCAGATATCTTTTTCTGCTGAGTATTGGAGAGGAGAGATGACACTGGCAAGTACAGAGGGTGAGACATAGCCAGAAACAACGCCTGTTGATAGATTAACCACAGTCATCCTAGGCATACAGTATCTCTAGGGATTGCAAAATATATTTGCAAGAGGCCTGTGACTTATTCCTTGTCATCTTGGACCTGTGGCCAAAAGAACAGTTGTCCTACGTAGGAAAGTGTGCAATATATCATTCATCTCAGCTCTTACAGGCAAGTAAGCCAATCTTTTTTTTATTGCAAGTCTGATAATTCTGTTGAGATTTTGAAAGAAGTGATTTTTCTCTTGTTTTTTCACTTCTGACACTCATTCAACTTGCTTTCATTCTTATTGTGTATTCCAGTCACCTACCAAAGATGTTTAATAACCATAATCATAGGTAATGACAGAGAGATTATGGTTCAATAAAAGCACATTTTTGTTAATACCTACCTTAAAGGCAGTAGTGCAAAACTGAAAATGTTGGACATTTTTTTTTTTAGAGACTTAAAGAAAGAATCCAAAATGAGTTTCCCCCTGTGGGTTTAGCTATAGTATTGCTGGTGCATGGTGCAGGATGTCACTGCTATGAAATGGTCATGCTCCAGGTTTCAGTAGGCAGGAAAAGCCAGTTATTTAGTAGTCCAAGAGTTAAGAGCTAATATTTATTGGTGGTACTTTCCTCCTCTAGATGTCAGAGCTTTCCAAATGAAAAGATCCATACTAAGGAATGTAGCTAGATCTCGCTCTTAGGCTAGATGTATTCATTTACAGTTAATTCTGACACAGATTGTAAATTTAACAATTGATTTCTCTTCAGCTTTTAAAACCTTTTTTTTCACCTCAAATCTTTTAAAGGTGTCCTATCCTGAGGTGGAACTTTAAAACCTCACTTAGCTATCACTTCAGTCATCTTCAGTTTTCTTCCAGTTTTGTCTGTCACATCAGAGCTGGTACCATAAATTGTTCAAAGCTGTACATCACTTTTGGCTTGTACGTTTGCTAATGAACCCTTGCTTTCTTGCTGATGAATCAGAAGAAGAATGAAGTAGTATATTACTGACTTGATTTCACTCAGAAGTAATCCTGTGTAGAATTATATTTTTAAAGGCACTTTTCAAAGCTGCTTGCAGAATTCCTAAAAGGCTTTGCTGCAGGCTGTCTCAGAGCAGGGAGAATGCAGGCTGTTCACTCAGATATCTGTCTCCAACTTTTTAGAACAATGAATTGGAATATACTTTTAGAGAAGGGTGATTCAAGTTTCCCTTTCTTTTGAAATGACCTCATTTTGCTTCTGTTCTTCTGTTTTGTGGGGGATGTGTTTTGGCTTGAAACTTTTAATATTTTGCTTGTAGCAAAATGTCAGATTACAACCAATTAGGCTAACTGTTTGGAAATTACTTTCTATTATGTTCCATAAGTCATTAGTGAGGTTTTTGAGTGCTTTTGGTGGCTGTGAGGCAGAAAAATATTCAAGAACAGATCTAGGCATCAAATAATCAAGTTATTGATGCAGCTCAAATTCTACTTCTAATAAGAAAATAATTTTTATTTATGAAGCAAGTCTCCATTTACTCCCCTCAGGCTACTCAAGGTCTTGAGTAATGCTGTCCTTGAACAATCTCAGAAAAACACCGTAATACTTCTGAAAAAAAAATCATAAATAAAACTAGAGTCATAAAACTACATGTAGGGATTTAACGGAGGCAGAATCTTCCAGTAGGGTGGAAGGAAGAGGTCCTTATACCAAGGGAAAGAGCTGTTTGGTTTGGTTAACGTTAGGTTTTGGCAGAAGACATGCCTGATGGTGTTAATTTTTCATCCAAAGGACTATGGAGGAGAAGAAGAGTCACTGCTGAGCTAATCTCTTGGCAAGGTATTCCAAAAGATGGGGTGAACTGTTATGAAAGTGTGACGGGAAGAAAACGGGGATTGGAGAGGGAAGAAGGTGGCAGATGCTGAGGGAAAGAAATGTCCAGAAATGTCAGCTAGTAGTGGAAGAGCCTTCCCAGCTGGGGAAGAGCAAAAGCAAGGACTTTGTGGGAAGACTGCTCGCATGGAGGTGATGGGCACCTCCTCGTAGCTGGTTGTAGTGAGCGATTGCTGTTGTGAAGGCAGAAGGTGGCTCCTGAGCCATGGAGGTGAGAGGAGAGTGGAGTTTGCTTGAGGCTAATGAGTTACTGAGATTCAATCTTTGTTCCTGCCGTTGTTTGGGCTCCCACTCTCCCTGATCTCCTGCAGAGCCAGCCTGAGTTAGTTCGGTTTGATGTCAGTGGGGAAGACCATGAAATCCTTCAAGAGTCCTAATCCAGGCTATGTTTTGGAGGTTTGGCACCTCTCGGAAGTTGACAAGAGTTTGTTTCTCTAAGTGGAGTACTTGAGAGTTTGGCAAGCATGTTGCAGAATGATTGTCTAGCTAGCTGGTTTTACTTAGCCCCCATCCTTCTCCTTTTGCTCTTCTGTTGTTTTTGTTTCTGGTTATGCTTCGTTCTGATTATACAGAGTCTTCAGTGCAGCGTGTCCTACCTCGTGCTGTGGCATCAACTTGTGTCATTGCTTTACAAATCGGATTTCAGCAGCTTTCCAAAGTTTCTCAGGCTGTGATTTGACTAGCCGTAGCCTTGGTGGGGTTCACCGGCTATAGAAGTGGCAAACTGCATTACTTTTTAGCCCCTAGTATAAACTATACTTTATTAGCAGTCGTGTTCCAAACTCAACCCTTCTTGCTTCCTAGAGAATGTCAATTAAATGTATCAAAATATGTCTTTTTCTGTATGATCCTGAATCTCTTTCCTCTCTTCCCAGAGGTCACACTGTGAAGGCTGTGTGCGAGTCTTTTCACTTAGCCAAGGATGCCGGGTTTAAAGTAGTGGCGCACATGATGCCTGATCTACCAAACATGGGGCTTGAAAGGGACATGGACCAGTTTGTTGTGAGTATGCCTTAAAATAACCGGGAGCTTCTAGGGTATTCCAGCTTCTTCATCTCATGCTGCTTCTCTTTCTTAGCTCAGCTATTAGTTATGATCCAGGCCAGAATTGTTTCTTAAGGACAAATAATTTAAAATTCATTTTTTGAAGGTGGAGGGTGAGAAAGATTTGTTGAACTACTTCATCCAGAAAATTATATCCTTGCCTCATGAAAGACTGAGTCACTCGGGTCTCTGTGGAATATAGCTCTTCCAGTATTAACTAGGGCTCTTACTTTTTTCCAAGGTGGTTTTCTTTCCGTGGATTTAGAATAGTACATGATTCAAAGTTAAAAGCATACTATGTCGAAGGTAATTATTTGCAAAGTAGAGTGTATAGGTGTATTATATAGCACCTCTGTTCTTGGCTCAGTGCTATTCAATATCTTTATCAATGATGTGGAAGAAAATATAAAATTATTTCTACAGAAGTGGAAATGAGGAATAAAGAGCAAATGGTAAACAGTGTAGGGAATTAACCACATTACCTGGTAGCATGGTAGATTATTTTTTTTTCATTATTACATTTTTTTCTTTTTAAGTCAAAATTGGTCATCTTTTAGAAATCTGCAGAAATTGCAGTCATGACACAGGAGTCCCAGGCATATTTTTGTGCAAGGTCAGACTAGGTGCTTTCTGGCACTAAAAAGCTATTAATGCATTGGAATATATTGATTAGAAGTCCAGGCAGAAAGCAAAGGTTTATCTTGCTCTGCTGTAAACAGGCACGTCTAGAAAGAACCAATCGAAAATGCAGTTGTACAGTACATGAAGGAAAATCCGAAACCTGTGATAGGTACGTTTTCTAAGGGGTTTTGTGCAGAATTCCTTGAACTCTTCATAAACATAATGTCATGGTACACAGCAAATACTAGGTTCATGTGACAAAGTGAGAGACTGGGGAAAAGTCTGTGCACAAAATGTGCACAAAACTGGAGGTGAAGTCAGTGAGAGAGCTGAAAGTTAACTCAAAATTCCTGCCCCAGACTCTGTTGCTCCTGGATTGTTTTCTTATAATGCTGAAGGAGGTGGAGGGTGGACATCACATTAGCTGTGTTTTCATAGAATTAGTTGTGATGCAGGGTACAGCAGAACCCGAGTCCCTTACTCAGTATCTCTTGAAGTCACAGCTGTAGTTCTGTGTTCTCTACGGGCCTGTCATTAGTGAAGTACTATTAGGCTGGAGAGAATTTGTGGTGGAAGAGTAGCAATACTGACAAAAGGATTTAAAGAGCTAACCTTGGGTAAGACCCAGCAAAGAGGAGACAGTAATCTAAGGTATTTGCAAGATGTAAAACTGAAGAGGGAGGAATTATTTAATGCAGAATTACGAGCTTCTATAGAAAGTATTTAGTGATTATTGCTCTTTGCTGCTTATTCATGATAAATGGCTAAGGCTTTTCCACTGTCGGATCTGGAGTTGCTCCTGTCTCATTGCAGGAGATTTGGGGACTCACTTTAAAAGGTATAACTTCAAGTGATGCTGAACTGCCTCCAGTTTCTGCAGGTCAGCAGGCTCCCCTGCTTGTCAGGGGAAGGGTTGTGCCGTGCTGTATTTTGTCAATTTATTTATGACAATTTGTGCAGAAGTAGAAGAGGCAGAAGGCAAAGTTTTCAGAAAGAGGAGACAACAATGTGAAAAGGCTGGAATTGTGAAAGAGGGGACTAAAAGAAAGCTGGGAAAATAGTTGAGGATAGAAAAGCAAGAGAAGGAGAAAACAGAGCAGAGAAGGTCAACTGGTTTAGACTATTTCTGCCAGAGAAGTCTCTTGACTTTAGGAGCTGGGAAAACCAATGTTGACGGTGGGCCAGCCTTGGGACATGGCAGGAAGGAATTTGCATGTCGTGATGGGGAAGAATGGGAAAAGTAAGAGCAGATGTTAATGAGGTCCAAAGAGAATTAAGAAATTTTTCAATTTAGAAAAGGAAGGGTTAAGATAAAATCAGATAATTTTTTTTGCTGAAGGGCTGGAATTGGCAAAAAGGCTGGTTGGAGGGCCAGGAAAGAGAAATGCTAACCAGGGGAATAAGAAAACCAGATGATAGGTTAAGAAGGGGAATTCAAGAATACAGAGAGCTTGATGGGGTGAAGACCAACTCAAGTGACAGCCCTGTTAATGAGTTCAGAAATTTGAAGCAGGACTCACAGATCAAATTAAGATTTGATGCCAGTGAACATACTGATGAGGAGTTGGAGGATGAGTAATCAGTGTGGAGGATGAAGCCCTCAAGAAGTAATGTGAATGCTGCAGAGTGAGGAAGAAAAATGGGAGTTGGGGAGGCTGGCTGGTGGGGAAGAGGTGATAGATCACATCAACATGGAGAAGAATTATGTGTGTCTTGTTTTAAAGAGAAGAAAGTATGGGAAAGGAGAGAAGAACGAATCAAAAATGCCTGTGTTAGGTGCATAGGGTCCCCACCACGATCTGAGACCAGACAGCACACGAAAAAAGACCTGTGTGAAAGAGGCAGCTGTAGAGTTGATGCCTGGCTATGTGGTCGCTGTGCGTTTCAGAAAATGGAGCTGCAGGGAATGAGAGTGGAGAGGTTGTGGATCACTGTGACATGTTTCAAGACGGAATGGTAAACGAGACCACTATTCTCTTCCTTTTCCCTTCTCCTCTGCCTTTCTCATACTATCTTAAATGCTTTATAATTTATTTTTAAAAGATCCTTTGTCTTAAATAGGAGAGAATAGAGGGTAAAAACAACCATTCCCCCCGCCTTCCCCAGAGCCTTGTACTACTGAACATAACAGAAGTATTCAGCAGAGAGTAATTCCTTCTTTTTCAGGGATTCAGCTAGATAGTACATTCTCTATTTCCTACCTAACATTTTATATCATGGTTTTGAGTTATTAAAACAACTAATTTCTGTGTTGTGCCGTATAAATGTTAGTCCATGCTGGTAAATATTTAGACAGTTCTATGACAAAAAATAATGTGAGAGTGAAGAGAGGAACCAAGTGGAGAGCATCTGTTGTGTTCTTGCAACAGTACTAAGTTGTTCACGAGCAGCAGTAGTGCTCTTTTATGCAGTATTCTCCTAAAATGTATAATCTTCTTAGAAGATACCTATGACTTTTTGGGACAGATACCTGCGGCTTATCAAGGATCCTTACAGATTTTTTTATTTTGTGGTATTTCTAGGTAAGTTTGGAAAAAACCAACTTGATTTGTTGTGATGGTAACCTCCTTTCTAGCCATGTGCTTTTCAGACCAGGGAAAGGCAGGACAAAAAGGAGCTGAGTTGACTTTAGAAGGAGTTCTAAGCACCTTGCCTTCATTACCAGTTGATATATTAAATACAGGGGCTTCTCCTGGGAAGGTAATAACTTGCTGATTGTGCTGACTGCGTACTAAAAATACTGGGTGCTTCTTCAAATTGAACAGGTAATTATAGTTTCAAGAGTAACATTGCTTCTGTCCCTTATGACCTATTGATTTGGAAGTGTTTCCTGCTTCTTCTGTCCAGCAGCTAGGATGCCCATCAGTTACTCTTTTGCAACCGTATCCAGGTTTTCAAAGTTGTGTGTCTGTGTGTGTGTGTATAGCAACCGTTTTCCTGGGGAGTTTATTAAGAAGTATGCAAATCTTTAATTTACTGGTAGGATTATGTTAGATCTTTTGTTACATGTATATATTCTTTTTTACAGTAAGTGGCAGGCAACTGGCTTTTTGCCTGCCTTCATCATGAAGATTATTACAGTTACTTTTTTTAAACAGAGTGGATATACGAGTCCTGTGTCCCAGTTATATTGTGCTTCTCTCCTTCCCCCATCATGCCTCTCTTCTTCCCTTATTATTGATTCTTTTTATAGCCTCAGAGGATTTCCTTTCTACTTCAGGTCTTTCCACCCCATTCCACATATGGGAAAACGCTGCAGGGAGGGAGTATGCTCTGCTTCCTCCCACCACCCATGTGGTTGTGCCAGTAGTGTCAGGTAGTTTATATGTACACACACGCGCGCACACACTGCTACTTCTCGTTGGCAAATGCAAGCTTAACAGATAAGACTGATTCACAGTGCCTCACGTAGCAGGTGGTCGGAGAAAATAATTAGAATAATAGCTAGAATAAATCAAGGACTCAGCGGGAATAATGGAATTGTTACCAGAGCAGACACCTCATTCTGCGGAACGCGATAAACACTCAGCTTTGCTGTTGTAGCACGAGAGAGATGAGGTGACTCTAGGGGTAAATGGTTGGGAGGATTCATGAATCACACTTGCCAACAGGGCTACCAAGCAGAACTTGGGATTTAAGCAAAAACTTTAGGAGGCTAAAGAATTCCCAGGATGCTGTTACTAATTCCTCATTCTGTTTCTGCAGAGCCACTGAGTGGCAATAGCATAATCAACAAACTTTATCTACTCTAGAATAAATATTATTAAGCTAGTAACATATTCATTAATGGAGACGATATTGCTATGTTTGCCTTTATTTTATTTTTATGGTCTTTGCCTAAGCATGATTTACTGTCGCTGTTCTTCTTGGTCCTCTGGGAGGGATGGCTGTAAGCCCATCTCAAACAACTTTGAAGACCCCTCATAGATGAAATAAATCTGGGGAGCAGAAAAAAGGAAAGGAAACAGGCAGGAGAGCCAGAAGATTAGAAATTTCAAGTGTGGGAAGTGTCAGGGGAAGTGTCATAGCAAGTTGCTGGCAGAACCCTCCAGCTCGGAAGGCATGTGGGAGTTGGTGGATGCTGCCCAGAAACATCAGATAGGCCTGCAGTTGCCGAGAAGCTCTTTTTCCTTGACGAGATCCATGAGGAGGTCCTGTGGCTTCATTCTGTCCATCTAAAGTCTCGTATTAATGAAATGAAGGTAAAAGCATAGGCTGGTCCATTTACTGGTCATTACAGGAGACAAGTATCAGACTGAAGAGATTTTTGGTTCAATTCAGCAGAGCCAATCTTGCGTTCTTTAAATAAAATGTAATCATTGAATGATTTTAGTCTGGTGAAAATTCCTTTTCTTACAGTCATGTGTCAGGCTGGGTTTTTTTCTGAAGGAATTGCAAAATAAGCATTTCCTAGAAATAGACTAATTTTAGTGAAATGCGTGATGCATCTGTGATCCAAGTGTAAGTTATGCAGAGGGCTACAGCCTTCTTGGGTGTGCTGAACACAGGAGAGAAAAATAATGGTCAAGTAATGCAGTGGGTTATATGAGTGTTCTTTCTCATTGCGATGTATTTGATGTTATTGTAAAACTTTAAATACTATTGTATCGCCTTTAGCTGTAAATAAGGAGAGACTTTTCCTGAGGGCTCTCATTTTTATTAAGGAGATGAAGTTCATAATGAAATATATTGCACCTCTATCAGGAGCTTTTAATAACTGTAATAAAGGACAGTTAAATTGCTGATCTACATTGATATATTTTTTTTAATTATTCTTTTGGGAGGACAATTACCTGTGGTTTTAAATATAGCTCTGAAATGTTTAATGGGGTAAATTATTTTCCTTTCAATTCCTACCAAACATCTCATTGAAACACTATTATTGGCAGGTAGCCAGCATTACCTCTGAAAATTTGTCTTTTTCTTTTTTTCATGGGCACGCTTGCTGAAACAGATTAGGTGGTATTTAATGATCGGTCCTTCAGTTACTAGAGCTTCTCTTGTAGTCTTAGTAACTGTTGGAACTAAAAAGCTCTTCACTTCGGAAACAATTATAATTTCATGAACTATGGCCAGCGCTGTGGTAATTTTTATGTTAATGAGAATCATGGTAGTAAGGAACAGGCTATTTTTAGAAACAGTTTTCACAGATAATTGCGTGCAAATTTCTGCGGATAAAATATCTACATAAAGCCCCAGTGTGTACCCACTTCTGCAGATGGTTGAATTGTGTGCGCAAAGCTTCTCTCCCTCTCCAGCGTCTGTGTGGAAGTACCTTTTACTGGCTTGCTGGGTGTGTTTGCTGCAGCTCTGGGTACGTTTCCTATAAAGCAGGTTGGACTTCTCTCTGGGTATGTGCGACATAGGAAAAAAGTAGAAGTTAAAGCTGCAGCCCTGGGTGTGCCACTGTGCAGGAGCAGAATAGCTGAATCAGTTGAATAGTACAGGTAAAACTGGTCCCGTATCTTCTGCGTCATTTGGGGATCCGTGCATAATGTGGATAGGGTGACACAATTTAAACTAGAAAATGCAGAGGATGGCGGTTTCAGTAGCAGCGTGATCTTTGCTACATTGCATTGTACTGCCTAGGAACAGTACATACTGCTCTACCATTAGTATGGACATGATAAATTGCAAGGCTGTGTGGAAAAACTGCATTTATTATGGATCTTGGATTGCTTCCTTTGTCTTTCTGAATTAGTATTTTGTCTGCACACACGTTTTCCTCCAGCATGCCAGCCATAAAAGTTACCATAATAACAATCACTACCTTTAAAATAGCGTCCCATTCAGAAAAAGCCTCTGCTAAATATAAAGGTACAGTTGAGACCCTTTTTTTACCTGAACTAAAAGATCATTTCTGTGCTTAACAACTGTGCGTTGCGTAGGCTCATACAGCCGCTCTGTCTATTGAAGTGGTGGTTTTTCATGCCAGCATTCACAAGTTGTTTGCTGGGGCTCTTCCACTAAGGCCCCTTGCTGCTGAAGTCAATAATGAGCATATGGCTGGGAACATACAGGCAAATGGAAAGGAGCACAGGAATAAAGGGATGTCTTGGAGAGAGAGTTAAAATTTGCCAGGCATTTAGGCAGAGAGAGCGTCAAATCGTCATCAGCAACTGAATGCTTGTCATCAGGGTGGATAAACCATGATGTCCAAATTAAGTTTTTGAGGACTTAGTTGTTGGTTTTGTGTGGTTTTGGGGGGGTTGTTTTGGGGGTTTGCGATTTTTCAATAAAAAAAGCATACTGGAAAAGCATAATGGTTTTGCTGTGAACATAAATGAGAGAAGCTTTTGCAGGGCTGAGCGGGGTGGGAGAGAGCACATGGTTGTATTGATGCTTCTTATGGAAAGGAGAGGTCTGATGAAGGAGGATTAGATTATCAAAAACATTACGGAGTTGCTGATCTCAATGTTTTTCAGGGTAGAAGACATGCTTTACAGGGATCTGTGTTGCAGAAATTGTGTACTTAAGACAATGAAAAATGCTATATTTCCTGTACCTAGCCCTAGGGGAAAGCTGACCCTTCCAGAAACATAAAGACCGGAGTTCTGTGCTTGGTAAAAGTGAAGGTGAAACTTCACAGCAAATTGATTGAGGTATTCTCCTGGGTTCCTCCAAAACTGCGTAATAAATGGAGACTCACTTGGAGCACCTGCAAGACTAAGCAGATGGGACTGCTCGGTGCAGTGAGCACAATCTGGAGAGATTTGTCTTGGTGTTCAGATAGATACTGTGTTCAGGAGTCAAAACCACGCTCCAAGGTCATGCTGCTGATGCCCAAGGCCTCTCCCAAATGTTAAATGTCTCTTCTTATTATTGAGTTGTATTATAGCAGGGCCAGGGACTGTTGCAGTCTATGATCTCCTTGCGGTAAGTTCTGTGCAAACTTGGAAGGAGCAACTATCCAACAGAGTGTTAGAAGGCAACCTGTAGATCCTGACAGTCCAGGGGTAAAAAGAGACCGTGGGAGGGATGGGATGGGAGGCAGGCATGTTCTGTCCTTGTCTGGCAGCAGCAGTTTCCTATACCATGTAGAGAATTTGGGTATTTATGACACTGAGGTCCATAGTTTCGGTAAATAACTCATTGAAGACAGCTTCGCGTCTGTGGACTAAAGGCTCCTGTCAGTTAATTTGTCTCTACCATAACGGTTGCTTTGCAACTCAAGAGCAGTTTGTTTCTGGGTTCAATGCGGTGGGTTTAATGTTTTGTTACTGAAGCTGGAGATCATGAGAATTCACTTGTTAGACACTTTTGGAAAAGTTCCCTTTGGCATGTGCATTTGGGGTTTTTGAGGCTGTTGGGGAAGGGAGGAGGTGTAAAGGCTTCCTGCGTCTTGGAGGGCGAGTTACAAGGTCCTTTACACTGTTCACTCTGGACGTTAGCAGGCAAATCCACTTTTTTTATTTGACATTCAAAGTCTACATATGAGGCATTATTGAACAGCCTAAAATAAGCGTATAGATTGGTCTGTTAAGTAGCAACCAGAACTATACGGTTTTCTGTTAATTTGCACTGTTGTAATAGTTTAGTAAGAAAGACATATCAAGGTCTGCAGCGATGTGCTGCTGATAAACTTCTCTAGTATTTTGAGTGTTTTCCTTCAGGAATTTAAAGACTAGCAAAATGAATATGCAAAATTAACATGAAACAAACTTTTCTGTTTCACCTACCGTGCATTACTGTGCTACAATCTCTGATGTGCTGTTTTTCTGCACACTAATATATACTAGTGTTGAAGAGATTTGTAGGCAGACATGCTAAAAATAGATGCTGGTCACCATCACAGAACTGACCCTCTCGTGGCAGAAACGTTGGGGTTTATGTCACTGTTTTCTTGGCTTGGTAGTTTCCATAATCATATTTACGTGGTGAAATATGACAGCTTGAATGTGTCAGGAACGGAAAAGATTTTATTACATAGCTGTCAATAGTCAGGAAAATTATAACAATTAACCGGAAAATGGTCTTTCCTGCCGGGATTGCAGGATGCTTTACAGGTGCTCTCAGGAAAGCTGGAAATTTGGGTCATCTGCTTTAGAAATGTTTTGCCCCATGGTCACATCTATAGGAGATTTTGTTGTGAGTGCAGAAGTGACTCGACTTATTTCTGCCTTTCATTCACCTTTGAATCAATTTTATAGAGATTCACGACACCATATATAAAGTAACATATGGATTTCAGAAGAGCCTAATTGAAAACGTTGCCATGTTGTACTGTTTGCCTCGGACATCAGTGATTCAGCAACAGGATTTACTAATTGCGCTGTCAAGTCACTTCTTCAAAGAACATTTGAATGGACAGAAAGTGTTGCTCTTTGAGGATACCTAACACCCGGTGGACCTCTGAAATAGTGGTATATTTGGCACAAGTAATATCAACATACCATCTTTATATAAACCCAAGGCAACTTTGGGAATTCCCCAGGTTATATTAGAAAAATGTTTCAATTGTATTTTAATTCTATGTATTTAAAATAAGTGTCAGGTAAAGATACCTTGAAGAGTGGGTGTGCACAGTTAGCAGAACAAGCTCCAGCTTGCCGCAGGTGAAATGCTAGAGAGTTTGTTTCCCTTTCGTAGAGGGCTGATCTGCCTTATCATCACTGTATGTTCCGTGTTGTGTTCGTGTTCACATGTGCTCTGCTGATTTTGCACATAGTGTGTATACAACCACAGTATGTAACATATATGCACTTATAATATGCATCATGGTAAATACGATTCTTTTTCATCGTTATCCCACTGCGTGGTGAGCTAGATCTAAAACCTTCTCATTTATCACAAGTCAGAGTCTGCAAACAGATGGTGTTCAGAGCAGCTAACAAGTAGTATCTTACTATCTTCTGGTGACTTAATAGGAAGTCTAAGGTCACATAATTGAAAGATATTGACGTTAAGTGACTTTAAAATGACCATTTCTCAGCTTGCTGTTGGCACTGCATTTCCCTGCTTCCCAGGTGACAACTGGTGCTTGACGATGTGTGTGTTTCCAGGCTGCTCCAAAAGGCAAGTAAAAAGGCAGAATTTAGTCCATATTTCTCAGTCAGTAGGCCATTGTCGGTATCAGTGAATGCAGATACTATCATTACATTTTAATTAGACTAGCATTTACAAGAAAGAGGGGAAAATGCAAATTTAGAGTTAAAACGGAGCCACATTTTAGAGCCACAAGCTTCTGTTAATGCATATAATTAAACTACTAAGTGATTGTTCATTCCCTGTAGAGTTGGAAGTGTCATTCAACGCGGTAGCTTTCAAGTGCTACCAGTATTCATAGTTATAAATAATACAGCTGATGGAGATAAGGAATGCTGTAATATGGAGAGTTAAGATAATGTTCATCTTAATGTAGTCGGACATGAATTTAATAATTTGTATCATGCAGGGACTACAGTAAAGGAACGAGTTCAAAAATCGGGTTGAGTGGCACCTGATTGCTAGTGGACAGTCATTAAAAAATAGATTTTGGTGGCCTTTATTTTTAACAAATCCTGACATTTCAGTAAATTGCTTTAAAAAATTGCTGTGCTTATCCTATAACTGCTATCTCCTAGAAGGGTTGAACATACTGAGAGCAGGAAGATTAAAGATGGCAACTGAGTCTTTGGTCTGTAAAAAGATGAAGTGGAATCCCATAAAATAATATTTTTCTCTTTTTGGAGAATTGCAGCTTTTGGGTGTCTTCAAAACACATTTCTAATTTGTTCTGTACTTAAAGTGGTCAGTAAAATTGGATTAAAACTGTAAGGCATAATCTTTTAATATTGGCTGAGTTGTGCTATTACCGAACTTGAGAATGGGAGCAAACCGCTGTGTGGTCTCATTATGATCCCAAATCATTTGACCTTCCTGTTGCAACTCTGAACAGATACATGAGTGACTAAAAGGTTTTCTATTATAAAGGTTATTGCAAACACGCAGGAAAGCGAAATGCTTGAGTTCAGGACTTCATCTCCTGATTCAATCTCTTCTTATATTCTGATCTTTTTTGGTTCACATAGTGTTATGTTGACTTTTGGTTTTCAACTAATGTCTGTTTTCTTGGACGGTAATTACAATGTCATGCAATTTTTAAGTCTCAAAGCAATTGGTGGGAGTTGGACAAAAGTATTCCATCATGCACTTTGATACGTCTGCCTTGATGGAAAAATCAGTGGCTTCTTGGCATTTAAATGACTAATTTTACACCCGTCGGACCCTGATTATTCATAGTGGCAGTGAGTTTATGAGGTGGTGGATGAGTGGATCCTATAGATGCCATTAGCTTTAATAACAGGGAACTTCTACAACAAAGGCATATGCTAGTAAAATCAATTACTGTTCTCATAAAACATGTTAGCAGCTAACTTGTATAACCTTGTAGACTGAATGTGTGTTGATGGGATTTTATTAAGATTCATTGTTTGTAATTCACAGAGCAGCTGTTCCTACAAGTAAAGTATGTTTAATGGAGCTTAGGTGAAGCAAAAAAAATTGTGAATTCCATGATTCTCTGGTTACTTGTTATATTATTTGCTGTGAGAAAGTACTCAACTTTGCCCAATTTATGTGGTATTAGAAAAAAGTTATAAGAAACGTTATTTTAGGCTATGAAAAGACCCATGTTTATGAACCTCCAGATCACTTAAGTTTCAGCTGATCTGAATTGACCTTTTTTTATTACAATTAAACCACTATGATAATCTCTCACGTCATGTCCATCATCTACATGCACAACTTTATGATACAAGACGTGTTAAATGCTAGTTGGCTTACAGCGTTTAGCTGGGGGGGGGGGGGGGGGGGGGGGAGAAAACTTGAAGTTCAAAGAAAATTGGTTTAGTAGCTTTGAAGTTGTACGTGCTTCCGTTTAGAATATTCATGCATGCGAGAGCGCTACGCTGCATCCTCAAGTGGTTCAAAAAGACTGGAAGTACGTAAGGATCCTTTCTTTCTGGGTCACCTTTAACCTCTAACTTCACAGTGCGTTAGCAGACGTGAATTTAAGCTCTGATTGAGTGCTTGCTAGAGCTGATGGAAAGCCTCCTGTTGACTCCAGTGATGCTAGGGATGGTGGTCTCTGGAACAAATGTGGGTTTAGGGATTGAATTTGTTTTGGCAGTAAACTATTCTGAACATTTTTATCAGCTGAAGACACCTTTTAAGGGGTCTAATTAAAAAAAGAAAAGGCTACAATTCTTACTAAAGCTTGGCATGTGTTGGCATTTTATAGTTCCTTTGTTTCATGAGAGACTTAATCAAAGCTGTTTGTAAATGGGAAAAGGTTAAGCCTTTAAATATTGGGATTTACAGAAACTATTTAAAGTTTACTGCTGGCAAAAGAGGTTCAGGAAAAAAAGGAGACACTGCTTTGTTGTATTGTTTGAAATTAATTACTTTTGAAATAATTAAACTTGAGGGATATTTTGAGAAATAGTTTAAGAAATAAATATGAAAATCTGTTGCTTTTTTAATGGTAGCATTACTGAAATATTGAGTAGCATTATCACCTGGCTTAATATGCTGTATGTATGAAGTGGCAAAATTGACAATGTGATTAGAAACCTTAACTTCTGACCTTGCCTTTGACTGCTGGATGGCTTTAACCTTAGTGCTGTGTTGATGCCTTTGCCTTTAATCTGCAATGTAAATCAGTGAATGTTTAAATATTCTGCCTGGTGAATCATACATGCTTTTGCATTTGGTTCAGTATTGTTGCGAATATTAATACGTAACCTTACTGGAAGCCTTTTTTCCTTGCTGGAGTGGTTTATTTACCTTCCTATATCTCATTGGGGAAGCATCATTGCTCTCTCACCTTAATGTCTTTCTCTTCTTCACTGCCGCTTGGCCATAGAGCTTCTCTTGTCAGAACAATCGCCTCTTACACGATTTTCTTATTCCTTCTTTCACAGTTGCTTTGTTTTACATTAGAGCACCTCTAACCACCCAGAAAAGATGGAAGTTTTGGGTTGTTCCAGGACAACAGGATTCTGAATTCTTTTTCTGACCTTACGCTACCTCATATGCTATATGACTTTGGGTAACATGCCTGCTTCAGCTGGCTGGTTTCAAAATTAGTCCAGTGATTTATCTTTTTTCTCTTTTTTCCCCCTCTTTACATCTTGAGCATCAGATGCACCCTAGGGCCAGCACTGGAGGTGTGGTAAGAGTGGTCAGCAACTGGTGGGACCATGGTAGCCTGCCATTAACTCAGCTTAACAAACTTGTTTTGTTTTGTTTTTTATTACTATGAGAATACTATGCTGGAGAGGGATCAAGCGGTGGATTTCAAGTGTGCAACAGTCCAATCCAGTATTAGATCTGGCCTGTAGATGCTGTTACAATGAGGGCCGTGTCATTGCTTAAGTCAGTTTAATGGTTGCTTGGTTCAGGGTGCCTTGTGTGGTTTTTTGATTTTTTTTTTTGTAAGTGATTTTATTTTAATTGTCATTACTGAAATTCAATCTGCAAAAAACCAATGTCATTGTTGTGTTGTGCAAGCTAGTGCTGATCAATTTGCAGTTCTGTGCTGGGATTTAGTCATAGGAGTTAGCAGGACATACAATTTACCCTCCCATTCTCTAGGATTGTTCAGAACGTCATTGTAGAATAAATCTGTTTTTCTTCATTGCTATTCAAATGATGTGTCTCAGACACATTGATTAATCTCTAAATGTGGTCTGCTGAGATTGAAGATAAGTACACTCACTTCTATTATTCTAATTCTGAGCAGAGTCTGTTACAATAAATGGTGCAATATCTATTGAATTCATGCTGCAAGGTAGAAGCAATGTACAGATTTGACTCATAGCATTGTCATGTGGATTTTTTTTTCCTTTAGTGGCCTTCTCTTTAAATCTAGAGCATACTTTTTATTTCAAAAAATGTCATAAACCAGAAAATACTGGCAACTCAATGTAAGCCAGTAATTCTTAAAACATACTTACATTTGTCTTTTACAACATCTGTCTTGAAATTAGTTTTGTTGGGGCTCTGAAGCCCCAGGAAATGTAGTTTGTTTTGCCCTGACTTGCATTTTTTTTCTTCCACTTTTGCAGGAGTTTTTTGAGAATCCTGCTTTTCGCCCAGATGGCATGAAGCTGTATCCAACACTAGTGATCCGTGGCACTGGTCTGTATGAGCTCTGGAAGACTGGAAGATACAAGAGCTACCCCCCCAGCACTCTTGTGGATCTGGTGGCCAGAATCCTGGCCCTCGTCCCACCATGGACACGTGTGTACCGTGTTCAGAGGTAATTTTCTGTAGTGGGCCTTGTATATTGATTTATTGCACTTGGAGAGATTCTTACTTTAATTACAGTGAGATCTGACTCAGGCTTTCATTATTTTTCAGGCTTAATCATTAATGTACTAAAGATTTTTAAAACTGCTTCCTATCTATTCAGAATGGGAAAGGCCAAGTAGAGTGAGAAGCTATTTAAATTGAACTGCCTCTATAATGCACCCAGAAACCTTAAGATTTCTGGAGGCCGCACTTTCACTGCCAGTCAGACAAGAGCATAGGATGCAGCACATGGTACTTTAATGATATTGATGGAGAATTGCTTCTTGGCTGTAGGTGAAGTTTCCTATATCTATTGCAGGAGCTGTGAGGTGTGTCATTTTTTTTGGCTCTAGACTTCCTTTCTTTCCCTGTGGGTGTTGCAGGGTTTTCATACACATACTATGGTAATACCATTATTTCCAGCACTCACCTCCCAGAACAATAGATAATACTTCCATTTAGCGCTGTATTTTCAGCGTGGAGTCTTCCCTGGATTATTTTTCTTCTTTTATCTTCGAAATCTGCCTGATAATAGGAAGGGAGGCTTATAGCATACTTGCCTATTTTTGCATGTGCAGACAATACTCAGTTGGCTTCCAGCTACATGAGCTGGAAACAGTGCCAATGCCTAGTTCTCCAAGAGCATGCCGAATGAGAAAGCCTTGTGCATTAGACCTTACCTGCCTGGACTTCTCTGAGGCATTCAATTTTGTGCTCTATCAGAAATGTGATGGAGTGGGGTTAAGCAGGGAAACATGGTAGAGAAGAAAGTGGCTGAAGGCAAGAAACGCTGGGTAGCTTTGCCAAAGAAAGTATGGACTCAGGTTTATTAGTGGAGTTTCTCAAACATCCATTTACAAGCTCAAAATTGTATTTATTTACAGTGACACAAAAATAATAGGATGCTGAGGAAACCTTGCAGGTCTGGGAAGCGTCATTGAATGAGAGAGGATGCACAAGCAGGATCTGGTGGCGGTGAAGCTAGAGTGACAGAGATGGGATGGGATGCAGTTCAGGGAAGTTTGAGGTCAAACTCGGAGGGGGTTTTGCTGCAAACCATGAGATCATCATGTGAAAATAGTAGAGGAGGAGAAGTTCTTAATGTCTCGGTCTGTAATATCAATAAGCCACCGGTGATTGCAGCTGTGAAAAGCTTTTTTTTTTTCAGTATAACTCTTTTTAGAGATGAAAGTATTAATCCAGCAGCCAGACAAGGCTTTGGTAAGACCTTGTCTGGACTAATCCTCATCTTCAAGAAAATGAACTGTGGAAATACGTGCAGAGGAGCATCAGTCTTTTGTTTGAAGGATAGTTGTGGACATAAATGACTTCTGTAAATCTATGAGAGAAAGAAAATAGCCTTTTAATAAATAGGATCATTGATTTGGGCAGAGGACAAAATAAGAAGTAGCCTTGCAGAAAACAAGGCAGGAAGCTGGGAATTTTTGGTCAGAACTGAGATTCTGGAGTAGCTTTCCAAAATTACCAAAGGGGAAGAGAAGCTAAATATGGATATGGTGAAGCTTGATTAGGTTTATGAATGTGATTGTGATACAGCAGTCTGTAGTAATTGAGACACAGTTTCAGTGACCAGGAAATCCTTTCTTCAGGTCTTTGTTACTGTGAGAAACTGGTGGCTGTAGCTGAACACTCAAAAATAAGGATGTGATGCTGATGAAGAAAGCAAAACATGGCTTACAGGAAATATCTCCTTGGTAATCCCCCAGGCTTTTCACATCATGTGTAGGAGCATTATTAAAGGCAAAACTCCTACCTTTTCTCCCTGCACATCTCCGTTTTCTCCCTGCACATCTCCGTCTTCATCAATTCCACTGCAGACGCAATGGCCCATTTGTTCATGATGCTATCACCATAGCATCGTATCTAAAACAAACAGGTTTATTCTTAGAGGACAGCATGAGTTTGCAGCCTAGCAGGTCTTCTAAGGAACACAGGCCTGGAAACGTCTTTGCTTGGTGTGCTGATTTGCCTGAGCTTGACTGATTTCTTCTGTCAACAGCAGCAGCCTCCATCCAGCTGTCATCCGGTTGTCAGTTATTATGTTCCAGTGGAATAGCTGTTTTCTTACTGACTGGCTCATGTTATCTGAAACTTGTTTGTGGCGATTACAGATTTTTACACCTCCAGTGCAAAGTCCAAAAGCTATTACTTTGATCTAAATTGCTTTCAGGGCCATTGTGTGATTCTGTAACAGAATAATGAACAAAGCCAGATTTCCTAAAACATTTGTGGCCTGTTCCCAACACTGCTTCACTGAGGACAAGCAACTTTTTTCCCTTTCTCCTTTGCTACCCCCGGCCCTTTCCATCTCCCTGCTGCCACGAGTCCTCCATCCTTCACATCTTGCATTTCAGGCTCTATTTCCACAGTCCTTCTGGATTCAGCTTGTGCCCTGGACGGCTACTTGTCCCAAACTCTCTGCATACTGACTGGCTGTTTGGTATGTGCATTCAGGTTTTCCAGCAAACACCAGCAGAAAAAGACAGCTCTCTATGCCCTTCCTTATTAGGACCACGGTTTGGGATCTCTCTTCCCTAGTACCAGGTTTTGAGAAAACATAAGGGACTCAATGTTGTTGTAGTCCATCACGTGCTCAAAATAATCAGTTTAATGAGTCAGGTGAGCATGGGAAAGGTGTCACTGACAAAACACTGTAGAACTCTTTCTGCTTCAGGAAACCAGGTAAAATATGGTTTTTAAAAAAAAAAAAAAAAAAAAAAGAAAAAAGATGCTGTTGCTAATGGCTGGTTGGAGGAGACTATGTTTTCCAGGGTGTTTTGTAACTGTCAGAGATGCTTAATATTGTATTTTTCCTGAATGCTTGTGAACCTCATTGTCACTGAAGTGCATTGCTGTGTGAGAAGGCATGAAATGACAGAAGTAGTGTCACCACCTTGAGACTTTTTCTTTCGTGTATCTCAGTGTTTCATCTGAATGTTATTTTCACTGTACTGATGGGGAGATATAGGTATGAAGAAATGAAATACCTTACTCAACTGAGATCATATAGTAAGTCAGAGCTGAGAGCAGACTCAAGGCCTTTAGACTTTCACTGTGTGCTTTAATCAACTGCTTCACAAGTGTCCTAAGTAACACAGAATGTTTGAAAAATAGAAGATGAAATAGGTCTTGTTGAAGCTTCTGCCAAATTGCTTATTAACTTTAATAAGGTCAGGATTTAATCCCCTGTATCCCTGAATTTGTTTAGCGTTTTAACAAGTCCTAAAACCACTGGTGCAATGCTGTCTTGTGGCTATTCAAAATAGGCAGTTAGTGCATACACTCATGATGCACAGAGGGTACTTATTTAAATACCCTGCTGTAATCTGAAGTGGGAATGGAAAACCTATTTCTCGCTTTCTCTTTCTTAAAAAGCTTATTTTTCACATTCATATTTTAATTTAGGTTTCTCCCTGGTAGGCAGATGAGAGAGGCTCAAGTTACTGTATGTTGTAATCTACCTTTTATTTGCAGGACTTCATTTACTATTTCATAGCTGACTCTGGATTTAGCTAAAGACCTGGTACTGGAACATGTCAGGATGTTATATCTACATCCCTGTAGGGAAAATACATACAGCCTGACTTCTTGGAGTTGTTCCATAATTAGAAGAAAGATGTTTAGTTAGATTATCACTGTAGATCTAACATACCCTGATGAAAATGCCGTTCTCCTCTAGTGTGTCCTTCAGTCACAATGTGAAGTGCTTATTTCCTCTAATTGAGGCTCTTTAAAGTGTGTTGTGTTGGTTCTGCTGTGTCTTATTTGCTCAAAGAAATCCACTGAATAAATGAATTGGTTGGCTAGTTGTATTTTTGCCTCAACTTTTTGGCATGCGGGTGTAAGAGGTGAGGAATTTTTCATAGACCCTTTGGCTTCATAGAAAAAAGAGCAGGGAAAACAGGGGAGGAAAGTAAAACACGGCCTCCATTATGCTGGAGAAAGTCGTACCAAAATTGGAGTGCGATGCTGAAATGGGAGGAGAATCCTGGAGTTCTGAAGTCCTTGTTTTCATTCCTAACAGTAAAGGAAAACTCCTTTTCTAGCCCCCTTGCCAGTGTCTCTGACTTCTACAAGGCTGAAGCAGCACGAGGATCAGGTCTTTAGGACCGCTGAAGACCTTTATCTTTTATACAGCTACTGCCAAAAATAGTAATTGTTAATAGGGGCCATGGTGTGAATGCAAGTCCTCAAGGAACTGAATAGATCAATTAATACATTTTACAGAGGTCATCAGACAGCTGCTAGATGGTGATGACTTTCAATCACTACTGAACCAACATGGATTAAGCTAATTACATTACCAATTCCCTGAACCATCCTATTCTCTGTATGGTTTTTTTTTTTTTGTGATATTCTGTTCTTTACTCTTGAATGCTTGCACAGATAAAGGAAAAGGAGGAATACTCACCAAGGAATGTTTGAGCCCTGTTTTGAGACCAACCTGCTGTACAATTTACTGAGTATCTTTCATACTTGTATAGTCCTTATTTCCCTATAGAAGATCTGAGGGGATTTGGATTACAGGGTAGTGCACTTGGGTGGTGTATTATCAGAGGTGCCAGGGTGGTGTTTCAGCGGGGGGGGGGGGACTGGGGGGGGCGGGGGGGGGGACTGGGGGGGCGGGGAAGGATTTGAGATCACCATATAGTACAGCATTAGATAGAAGGTGAGCATGGAGTGGGATGTGCCAATAATCCGCGTGGGTTTTTTTCAGCTTGATCTGGGTGTGTAAATCCTCCTTTCCCTAAGGGATGGTATCCTGCTTTCCTAATCTCTACTGGGACAAACTGCCCTGGAAGGCAGTGGAGAGGCCAAACCTGGTCTTGCTCTCAAATTTCATTGTAATACATTCTTTGGAGAACTGAAGGAGGGAGTTCTGCCATTTGCAGACTCACGATTTACATTCCCGCAGGAAGACCCTAGACTTTCTGGCTGGGCTTTGCTGCAAATCATTTGCTAAACAGAACTTTTTCACTTTTAAGTAGCTAGCGTCCCAATATAAAAATGTTGTAATTTTGATCCATTTTCCCTGACGGGCATTCAACTTTGCGACTGCAGAAAGACACGATCTGGTTCCCAATTGCTTTTCTCCAGCAGCAGATAACCATGAAGAACATCTGACCTGGAGTCCTAGGCAAGGCACAGGCTCGGCTGGGTGATCCTTTTTTTTTTCCAGACTTCCAAGTGAAGAACTGAGAGCAAAATTATAACCTATTTCTTAGGATTGTAAAAGCCTACTTTTGTCTTCAGTCTTTTTACTAAAATAAAATCTGTAGCTTTTTTGCCTTCATTTTTCTCCTGCTTTTAGTTGTGTTATTTCTTGTTCAACCAAAGACTTGAAACAAAGGTAATTCAGATAAGTTGTGGTCTGCTATTTGGGGTCTTAGCTTAGATGACCGTAATGGCGCTTTATGGTGTATTGTCTGCTAATGCAGTTGTTTGTGGTTTCTGTTTTTCCTCTTATATGCAGAGATATCCCAATGCCACTAGTCAGCTCTGGAGTGGAGCACGGGAACCTGAGAGAGCTTGCCTTGGCCAGGATGAAAGATCTTGGGACACAGGTAAATTCTTTGTCAGTTGGTATGGAGGGAGAGCTGCTTGATGACTTCACACAAAGTAGCAGAGAGGAAAGTAATGACTAGAAGACACAACAGGAGCCAGGTTTACTGCTGAACTAAAACAATCTGCAAAAGTCTTTCAAAAAAATGTTAATGACTAAAAAGCACCTTGATGATTCTTCTGAAAAGCTCTTTTTGTTTGGTTGATTTTAGCACTTTCATTCTGTTCCCAAAGGTAGCTAGTTTGTGATATTCCATTTTTTAGCAGAATGAAACCCTTAAATCAGAGAGAAGGCAGGAAGGTTTCTTTTTAATTTATGCTATTAGAAATTCTCCTTCCTTTCTTTTTCCCACGCATGCACTTACTTGACTGAACAATTGGAAGAAAAGCTCTTAGTCTGAGGCCAGAGAAATCTTGCAAGAGAGATTTCAGCACAAACAAATGAGACTTGATATTCTTGATATTTCTAAGGTCAAATAAAAATATGAGCGGGGGTGGAGAGAAGGGGGGAAGGGAGGAATTGCGTTTGTATTTGAAGTCAGAAGGAGGTACGTATCCCCAGTCTTAATTTTTCTCGGAAGGTTGCTGCAGCATTTGGCATTCACAGTGTCCCTCGTGGTCTGCTCTGACACTGCTCACTGTTTAAACCTCCCACTGAGACACAGTTTGCAGATCCTCCAGCAGTGTTATGCCCACGTTCTTCCTTTCTTGGGCTGTCCGACTTCCTAAACAAAACATCACACAAACCCCATGCTCCTTGAGACTATTCCAAAGGGCTTTAATTGCTTTGGTGTCCTGGTGTTTAGGCAGGAACAGATACTCACCACAGCTGTTCCATGCATCTGTATCGTGATTTAGCATTCCATTTTTCTAGCTTACCTTTTCTTAAAAAGGTTTCAAGGAATTACCGTATCCAGCAATAGTAAAGTCTTTGGCTGCTGCCTATAGTCCCACATCAACTCATGCTGCTGACCTATATTTTTGGTATTAACATGGATGGTTCTCTAGGCTACATCTAGCTCCTTACTGCCTTTGCCATCTCACTTGGATCTTGCAGTTGCAGTGCAAAAGATCAGAAAAGAAACTCCAGACTGTCTTCCTTCTAGCTGGGCTTTCCATACCCCTTAATGTGTCCTAAGCTGATGCCCTGGACTTTCTCCTTAAATCCTTCCTCCCAGTCTCTCTCCAGTAGCAAGCCAGGATTTGGCAGACAGCTTTGCCAGCCACAGAAGCTTCCATCTCTCCTGCTGACTTTTCACTTCAAAACCAGGCAAGGTAGACAACCTCTGCGGTGCCGCTAAGCCTTTTCAATTGAGCTCTTTAGGGCTACTAGTGAACTCTTCCCTGGATTTGATACTAAAATGACATCACTTGATCTGAACCTGATCAAGACCAGCTGGACAAGCAGGGACAGCTGATCCATGGCAGTTGGGGCTGAGCTGAACCATTAAAGGGCTTGTCAGGCTGGCACTCTTTGCTTTTAGAACCAAATCTGTAAGTATCTCTGCTGTGCAGATGATTATAGATTTTAATTTAGTGAGGCAGAAACACTGCAGCTGGTGGAATGAGGAACCATTTTGCTGCAACATAGCTTGAGGTGTAAGGTACTGTTGTGTTTTTTCTTGTGTCATAGGAGAAAACTATAATTATGCTTTGTCCTCTTGTCTTTTAGCTTGGAAAAAAGAGAGAAAAAGGCCAAGGCAAGGAAGGGACTTGTAGGAATCTTATCTATTTGCAGGCTCGATAGTAAGGATCAGCCAGCTCTGGCAGTTCTGGCATCCATCTTTGGGGAATGGCTTGGTGAGGAGCGTGTTTGAGGGATGGGGATCAGTCATGCCAACACTGCAATTTGTGTCTGTGGTTGTTGGAAAGAAATTATTCTTGAGGAGCCTTGTTGGAGGGACCAGATGCTGGCTTTCGTGATTGCCAGCCACTGAGTGCAAGTAGGATACACAGTTGGGACACAGAACTTTAAAGCAGCATCCCAGAATACATTGTCCTTCCTCAGTTCTGGGGTTCTTAATGGAGAGTGGATATTTCTCCGCCTTTTTCTGTGCTGTTTGTGTAGCTAGGAAATTGTAAAGCAGAGAAGAGTTTGTCTACTCTAGAATCCTGGTATGACAGTGAATCCTGGTTTTACCATAGCCTACTCAAAAAAAAAAAAAAAAGCAAACTACCAAAAAAAACCCAAAACCAAAAACCCCCCCAAACCAATGAAAAAACCCCCAACAAAACCACAAACCCCCACTTTTTTCTGCTATTTGGGAGATTGTTGCTTTATATTGATAATGGAATTTAAAAGCATTCAGAGAAGGACAGGGCATTAGACAGAGCTGTGCTTGTTCTGGGTACTCTGGAGTTTCTGTGAATTGGATTTTTGCACATGTCTAAAAGTCTGGCTTTTGGAAATACACGGGCAGGTAGGTGTTGTTGGTGTTAGAGCAATTTTAGCCTGTTGGTGGAGGTTGTCTACCTTCCCTCCAAGTACAGCAGTGCTAGTGGAATGAAACAAGCATTTGCAACTCAACTGCTTTGGGTAAAACTCTTATGGCTGCACTTTGCTGACAAATGTTGCGTTAAGCTTAGTAGTGGATTTTCCAATAAACCCGCTAAGACATGAATGCATATAGTCTCCCACAGTAGGAGTGCTTATACTATCACAACTGTTTGCTTATGTGAATAGGTACCAAATTACTCAACTTTCATTGGCTTTGCTGAGAAGCACAAAAGTTTATGTAAGCTATAACCGACGTCTCAAGCACTGAGCTTGGAGCCTCATCTCCTCCTCTGTCTGACTTCTAAGGGAGGGAAGATTTCTTTTGGCTGTCTTTTTCTCCATCATTGGTCCCAAGCCTCAGTGATGCTCTGTGGATGCTAGATCAGCATTAGCTTTACTTTCTGATATTTGGATAGGGCTTCTGCAACAGTTCTCATTTAAAAGCAAGGAAAAAGTTGCTGAGATTCAAAAACTAGCTACTTAAGGACTCTGGTGCTTTGGCGTAGATTTTGCCAATGTTAGACCTTCCCAATGCAGGGTAAAAATGGATTATGCCGAAGTCTTTTTCGCCTCTGTTATTTTTTTGTGTATGTTGACTTTGCCTCCAGACCCTACTGTTCGTGAATCAAAGGGTACGTTTCTTCATGAACCATAATGGTTGCTTAGTGAATTGATTTTTGTCAGCATGTCTTTCCATTTAGCACTAAGACCTCTTTCTGAGGTGTGTTAAGAATGGATCGGTGAGCATTTTTGTTTTGAAGTCTACCCATTTGAAATTCGCCCGTGCAACTTCATGCAATTTCAGTTTAGTTTTGAACCCAACAGGTGGCTGGAAATCTGTATGTTTCAGAGCTTAATGTTTTTCTCCCGTGTAATTTTTTTTTCCTCCCTTTCTTTATAGTGTCGTGATGTAAGGACAAGAGAGGTTGGAATTCAAGAAATTCACCATAAAGTGAGACCATATCAGGTGAGATTTGTCTTATTTTCTAGGAGCTTGTTTCAGACACAATTTGTTATGTGTGTTTTGTGTGGAGGCGTTGGGACCCATTTGTAGCACGTCCAATCCTGCAGTTTGCCTTTGTAGCTGGATCCGATTTTCCATTTATTTTCACAGCAGCTTTGGATGTCTTCTGTTTGAGCACAGTCACATGTTGAAATTTATGGACCGCCATGTTCAGTAAACTGACTACAGTGAGCAGTTATTTTGGTATTTGCACTGCTATAACAAAATAACTGCCTTCCCTTTTCTCCCTCCTCATTACAAATTTGGATTTAGAAAATACCAATAACACCACGTGTGCGTGCTGAACAGGAATGAACGTTTAGCAAGATGAGTTTACAGCCTTTTTTTTGTGAATGTACATGTTTATATAGGCAAACAATAGATGTATAAATAGACTTCTGCACATGTATGTGTGTGTGTATATATATATATCAGTAGATCCATTTAGCATATGACATATATGTTGTGTTTTTCTTTCCTAAAATAGTCCACAAAAAGATTACTATGCTTATTTTATAGAAAGGAAAATGTTCACTGCCGAACTTCAAGCATCCAATTTAGGAAACTAATTCTCCAGCTCATTGTAGTCACAAGGAGGGATCAGTCCTTCCAGAAAGTGGTCAGGAGGTCCATGGCACCCAAGGAGATGAGCTTTCTAAGATCACACAGGGTCTGATCCATCTTATTATACATGTCTGCTGTGACTAATAAATCATACCCTGGAAGTATTCCCTTCCTGTTCCTTTGCTGACATTAAGGAGGGACTGAAATGATTCTGGAGTTTGTCCATCATATATTGCCTTTACTTTCAAACAAGAATTCTTTGTGCCAGGCAGAAGATGCTGCCACCTCCAGGTAGAAAGGTGAATCAGAATGACACTTGGATACCTCTCTTCTCTTCTGTGCAGTGGGCACGTACCCACTTCCTAAAAGTGAGCCACTAAACCTGGGGTTGGGCTTTCTATGTGTCAGCATAGAGAGAGATTCCTGACAGAGGTCTTGTGCTTTGGAGGCTCTACTGATTATTTAGGCTTCAGAGATGCTCTGAGTTTGGTGCCAGAAGTTAAGCAGAATGAATATTCTCCAAGTTTAGCATCTGAAAGATGTTCTCGCTTTTGCAAATCGGAGATTACTAGGAGCCATATTCTGTTTTTTTTTCTCCTGCCATAATGTGAATTCAAATGGAGTACAATACTTCCCATCTTGCATAACAGAAGTCCAGTATAACTGGATATAATGTGTATAAGTGTGTAATGACCCCAAATAAATTACCTTGTTCTTACCAGATTTCTGCAAGAATTGAGGCTGTACAGACTCGTTTGTACATAGGCTGTGCAGCCTTTGTGCTCTGCTCCTGTTATCTAATCTGCGGTCATCTCACGAAATATTTTCCAAAGATGTCTGTTGTCAGCAGTGCTAATCTAATTTAAATTGTAAATTTCTTGAGTAGTTAGCAAATAGCTTATCACAGGGTTTTCAAAGCAACGTTCTGTTGAAAATTCCCTTTGTTAAACTCATCTGTCTGAGTGGCAGGAGGATGTCATTATGTAGTCGTAGTAAAATTTATCATGACAGTAAGCAAGAGGAATGTTCTGAAGATGGTATAATTTTTCATGTGCTTTAGACTAATGACAAGGTATGATGTTTTTCTTAGCTTCATAAGTAAACAATGCATCCTTTTGATAAGAGAGTCTATCGTGTCAGATCTGAAACAAATTAATTGCTTTCTATAATTAGTTATATTTTATGCAACTTCTTTCTGTTAAGGATCAGTAGGCTGTATGTATTTTTATAATGGCAATAGTGTGTCTGCTTTTAAAAGTTTTGGGGTTTTTTTTAAATCAATTTCAAGTAGATTACTTGTCTGTAGCTGGTTATTTACAGAGCTGTCTCTAAGCTGCCTTTTCAATTAGTGGCATTTCTCCATAGCAGCGGAAGGTATTTGCTTGCTCTCAGAATGGTTAAGGCTGCATAGTGCTACGTAATAGCCTTAAAAATGCTCTAGTGAATTGTTGCTGTAAAGAGATGTTGGATGGACAGTTTTTAAAAAGCGAGGAGCAATAACAGCTCTGTTCAGGTTATGAACCTACATTAGTGTTAAAGCAGAAAGTGCAAGATGTAGAAGCTGCTGCTGTTCCTGCGAAGCGGGGAGGGTTGCGTCAAGATAATGATCTTAATGTAGAGCCCTAATAGGAATAAGGCAGGTTTTTAAGCTGGGGGTAGCTGTTCTAGTTTAAGTGTGTAATCTGCAATTGGGTTTTCCCTTTGTTTGTCAAAGGAAGTTTAAAACAGACTGTGCCGGACACTTCCTAGGATTGCGTACTGAAATGGTGATCCACCCAGGTGAGGGTTATTCTTACTCGGCGCACGGGATGGTTTACGGACAAGGGACTGACACTGGGGACTGCAGCACGCTGCTGTACATAGCTACGTACCAACTGACCAGGAGGTGATTCAGGATGGCTTTTGCCACATTTATACCGGTATCCCAGAAGGAAAAGGCTTTGTATGTCTCGTGAATCCCTGAAAACCCTTTGAAGGGATTTACCTATCCTAGGGCCCTCTGTGCCCAGGGAAGTGGGGAGAACAAAAAACTCAGATCAGCAGGGACTTTTCTGAGCAGATCGGCTTACCTGATATGTGCTTATGATGCTATTAAAATGCACACAATATGAAGTCTCCTGGTGAAGGTTCCTGTGGTCTTGCTTCATCTCTGTCTGCACGTGGCTTTTGGACTCCATGTGGGCATGACACGGCATCTAGTCCCTGCTAGAGGAAAGGCAATGGAGGCATGTTTTCTACTTGTTTTGTTTTGTCTTCAGGAGAAACCAGGAGTTCTCCAATGTTGCCATTTTGAATTCTTAGTATAGCAGTGTTTAATAATATTTTCTGCCTTTTTTTTGGTAAACATTAGCAGTAAGCTTCAACCTAACTGCTTTTCCACATATGAAACTAACTGCAAAATCTGGGTATTTTAAAAAACTCATGCTCTTCTATTTTCCTGTACATTTCCATTTTACTAGGGGTGTTGTGTACCTAGTGGTAGATCTGGATCAGTGTGTGTCAGCCTGACACACAAGCTGGAGTGGAGTTGTGCTGTTGGAGAACTTGGCACATTGGCAGACATCTGCTTGGGCGCTTACCCCGTGAGCTGTACGTCAGTGTTGAAATGAGCTTTGATTCTGTAGTCAGTAAGGGATTTAATTGTGAGCTGTGTTCACCCTGACTTCATCACGGAGTAAGGCAGGCAGGCGACAGAATCCCTTATGGCTTTTCTGTAAACAAATCTTTAATTCATGGATTTCTGGGTATTAGAGGATTTGCAGAAAAAACACTGAGGTCTTTTGCTTTAGTCTTTATAGTACTACTGGGGAGAGCATGGCAAGGTATACACAGGGATCAGTCCTATACTGTACTGTTGGGATGTAAATGTTAGAAATGCCAGCGCAGTGCTGGTGCACAGGGTGTCCACTGACACCTGCCATTCATGTGTGAAGTCCTAAAGTGAAAGGAGGCTGTCAAAATGATGGCGGGTGTACCTATGTGACAGTTTTTGTTCAGATCAGGGGCGTGCTTTTGAAGCAAATCCTCTGATTGTTCCCCACTTCGAAAGCATCAGGAAGCATAGAAACCAGATTCTGTTCAGATTTAATTTAGGAAGTGCCTTCCAGGAGTGCACCTAATGTGTGCCAGCACTAATGGGTGCCTAGCTCTTTGGAAGAGAACCGGGTCTAGTCTGTACTGAAACCACCCCAACCATATCCCGTGTTGTCACCAGGCTCTCAATATCGCAAACTATTCCTGCCACTCCTCTGTTGAGCCAGGCAATTTGGGAAATAATTTTGGTCTGCTTAGCAGCTGGTTGTTGCAGGTGGGCAAGGGAGTCCCTACAGCAAGGATGGGCAGCTATTTCATATCAATTCAAAATGCAAATAGAGTGACTCACTATGTCACCGGAGATGTGACATTATCATCACTGGCTACAGGTTACATCAAATTAACTCTGCTACCTATAAACACAGCTACCGTTATGTGATATTTGATCAGGTCTCATGCTGCTGCAAGGGAATCTCATCTTGGGCCCTGGGGCTGTTCCTTGATGATGGTAGGTCAGGACTCTCTGAAAAAGCAGTTTTTTCTTCTTTCTACTCTCTTATCCACCAGTTACTCTTTATAGCTTTTTGGTGCTCTGCGGAAGTAATTTCTTCTACGCAGACATGGTCTTTATTGTATTCTCCAGAGCAGCCTACTCTCACTTCACTTTTCCCTTCCACTTGTGTTCTTCAGAGCTGCCTTTGTCTAGATTGCTATCAAAAATTGGATTTGAGGGTAAGTAGTATGTTGTCACTGGTCAGTTCTCAGGGTACTTGTCTGGATGGTTTTGGTGTCTTCAGTACTATCTGAATGAGTAAGAAAACAATTCCTGCTGACTCTGTAAAGCACATGTGATGCAATATTCACTCAACACCAACTCCTTTCAGACCCACTCCTGTTGCACTGCACAGTTTGCTCATGTAGGTAGATCCTGTGCGGTGCTGGAAGGAACTAATTGGTCAAGTAGTTGACTGCTGCTTAGAAGACTCATGTTCTGTAGACATCTCAAACCATTTCTTTTGCAAAGCAGTGGAGACATGGACACAGGTTTAGTGAAGGCAGATGCAAAACTACTCATTCTACATTAGCAAGTTTGTAACTGGACCTGAGTTTCAGTTAGAGCAAGTCCCTTGGTTAGAGGCAAGAGTTGCTGCCCCCATTGATTTTTGCAGTGATTATGAAACTTGAGTAACTCAAGAAATACAGGTTTTAGGTTTCTGACTTACAGACAGGAAGCCACGTGGGTTACCAGCCCTTCTTGAAAGCTTGCAAATAGGGATAGAAGACTAGTTCTGTCCCATTGGCAAATACATTTCTATTAAAGTACTCACGTTTTATCTTTAATATAACTGTAGTAACAGCAGTTCTTATCCAGTACTGCTGAAATCCATCTAGAATTAAATTGGCCTTTAAGAAAGCACTGCATGCTTCCTCTGAATCGTAATAGTTTATGGATCCATGAAATTAGTTTTGGTCTGTTCAACATGTTGCTTAAATATTTTTAAAGAAGTTGTCCTTTTCTCTTTTCCTCTTTGTATTTGTACTCTTTGACCAGATTGAATTAGTTAGAAGAGATTATGTGGCTAATGGTGGCTGGGAGACCTTCCTGTCCTATGAAGATCCAGAGCAGGATATTCTTGTTGGCCTCCTACGACTGCGGAAGTGTTCAGAAGAGTCATTCAGACCTGAGCTGAAAGGAGGCGTTTCCATTGTCCGGGAATTGCACGTGTATGGGAGCGTTGTCCCCGTGAGCAGTCGGGATCCTTCAAAATTTCAGCACCAGGTACTCCAAGCCGTATTTACTTCTTTATCTGTGCCTCTTTCTTGCACACCTCTCCCCAACACAACTGGAGAAGAATTTTTTTTAATATCTGAGATTCATTCACTTGCTTTGAATTACAGTCCGCTGCAATAGAAACGGAATTGAATTTGAGCCTCTTCTTGCATTTCACCAGCTGAAATCATGCTGCTTATGAGTTTTTGTTAGCGTGATCATGTTTAGACAATTGCAACTGCTCTGAGACTTAAAAAAAAAAAAAAAAAAAAAAGCATGGCTGAACGCTATCAGTGTTGCTTCATGCCCATAAAATACAAGCTCACATATGCTGGTGCTAATTTGACTTTGGAGTACTAAGCACCTTTGGTTCTGAATATCTTTCCTTTGATATCCTATATGGTACATCAGAGTTGACTGCAAACTGAGTAAAAGCAAAACAAAGGGGATACATCCATTGTGTCTTTTTATTTCCTTCTAAAATTGATCTTGTTCAATAAACTAATTTCACTTCTGAAATCTGAAATACATGTGGGAGGGTGAGATTTTATTTGGTACTACCCAGTTTTCTTTCAAAGGAACATTTATTGAATGCATTCTTCCTACCAAAACAGCAGAAATCCAACTTTGGTTCCGAGATGTTTATCAGTTTAAGTGATTTGGTGAGACTTGTGAGTAAACTCTTAGTTGGGTCAGACAGTTTTTTGCTTCAGACACACTTGTGAGACCATTTCATATATATCTTAAAGCATGTGAAGAATGGAGTGGAAAGCCGGGTTTCTAATTCCTTGCAGTGACTCATATGAAAATGGCACATTATCCTTCTGCTGCATGTAACATGCTGTGGCTTGCAGTGAGCAAAAATGTGAATTAAATTTTGCTCTGGTAGGTTTTGAACCTTTGGACTGAGCTTTTAAAAAAGCAATCAGTTTGTCCTCTTTGCCAGAAGTGCTCAAGGCTGTTTCAAATTAACTTCCTTGTATTTATTAATCTTTCCCTGAGTATATGCATTAAGATGCAGTTTTGCTAGATACTGATGATGTGTGACCAAAAGGCAGTGGCTGGCAGGGGGAGTGGATATTTCCACTATAAAATAGTTAACACTTAAAAATTTAGGAAGAAAAAAGTGGTCATCCTAAGTATTTGAAAACGTATTTTTAAAAAAGAGAGAGAAAAATCAATTGGAAGTAGCCAACTACAAACATTAAAATAGGCTGCAAATTGAAATTTCATGGCATATGACGCACTCATGTGCATTCGGAATAGTCAGTGTTCAAGAGGTTAATCAGAAAGTGTTCTTCACAGTTGCAGGGGCAATTTCTGATTAGAAGAACATTTTAGAATGAAGATTTCTACATGTTATTTAAAAATGCCTGTAAGTTAAATGTTTTTTAGAATTAAATCACATGTGCTTCAGTGTCGCCACATCCCCATTTGGTACATCTTGTCAGGAAAATAGATGAACAAAGAGCTGAGTATAATTCCTGCATCCTAATGTTAGGAGTGAATTAATCCAATCAATTATACCCAGATATATAGGACAACGAAGTTGTTAGAGTAGAAAGGCTATTTGCTTATTTTGAAGTATTATTGTGATTCCAGTAGCGCTCCTGCTGTGCAAGATTTCCAAACGTAAATAGAGGGAGGAATGGATCTGGTCCAGAATATTAACACGTTCTTCTGCAATTCTTTTTGATTTGGCATCTCCTGTGTCACGACCTGAGCCTAGGAGAGCGGTACAGAGCTTGAGCCTAGCCTAGGTCTGCAAGGGTCACGCAGCAGTTTGATGGAGCCTTTGTGGGTAGCCCCGACAAGCCCCGTGGTTGCTGCGTGCCTCAATTCTTCATCCTGAAACGAGCACGGTAACAGCTCCCGACTCCTGGAGGGGTTGTGGAAATAAAGATTACAAGGCGCTAAGGCAACATGTGCATCAGAAAAGTGAACAGCAGCAGGGCTTTGTCTCTGGGTCTGTAGTGTCTGGCCGCATCTGTTTCAGCTGATGTCCCCAGTCAGAATGGCACAGGGATCCTTCTGCAATTTGACAGCTTAGGCAACTGCGTCTGGCATTTGTGCTCTGTTTAATTCACTAACACAAACCCAGGTCTACTAAGGTAGCCGTTAAGGTGGGTGATTGTTATTTAGGATTGTTATCTCAGCAGGATAGACTTGTTCAGCGACAGGAATTAGGGAATGCTTACCAAGCTGACTTGCCACCAGTGGATTTAACTTCATTCTGTTTCTGCCACTAAGAAGCAGTCAGACACTAGAACTGCCTATGAATAATTTCATGATCAGAAAAAAATCCTTGAGAAAGCTCCACTCTAAAGCTTATGTTGGTACACCTCTTCTCAAGCCCTCTCCTGCAATATTCAGCAATAGTCGTGATCACAGGATCATTCCTGTGCCAAAAATATGAGTCTTTTGGAACTGTACTAATGCTTACATTCTGACCTTGCTTATGTTTTCTATTTTTACAGAACTTATCTCTTCTTCCTGTTATTTCTCCCATTATAGGGATTTGGTATGTTACTAATGGAGGAGGCAGAAAGAATAGCCAAGGAGGAGCATGGGTCATGGAAAATTGCTGTAATTTCAGGTACCTTTGCTTTATCCTTTTTTTGGTGTGTATATATATATCTTAATCTGAAAATAAACCCACTGCAGCCAACGCCACTGCTTTGAACTTTCTTTGTATTAGGTAGAAAATGAGCATCAGCAGCTGCTTCTTCATAATGGAGTCAAATTCCATCGTAGCTTTGTCCAGACAATACTATTACTGTAAGCAGCATACCAGAGGACGCACTGCGGGGAACCACCCTTCTCCTGGTGCCGAAGGAGACAGACTGTGTGACCATGGGTGTCTTCCTCCTTCAAACACTGCTATTTGGGACCTCTCTGATTTGGCCCCGTCGCAGGTTGTTATTGTCAAAGGCTGCTTTCTAGAGCTTATGAGGATAGAAAATTGCCAGCCTCCATTTTAGAGTCTTTCTGCAAGTACTGTCATTAGGGTGGACAGATGTGCTTTTAGGATACATTAAGTATTATCATGAAGAAGGGAGCTATATAAGAAAGAGCTGCAGCCCTTTCTCCTATTTCATTTTCAAGGCATTGTGACTAAGAGTGGCATCAGTTCATTGCGTGTGTGTGAAGTAGGGGTCGGGACTACCTTTGTCTTAATTTATCTTGCATTAGCAGTTATGGTAGCTATAGAAAGCTTTTATAGGCATATATGTTATGTGACTGGGGAAGCTGGCAAATTGCATGGGAAGAGAAACTCCTGTTGGCATGAGATTAATATGTCCTGGGGGACTTAAACAGAATAGCTGTAATACAGACCTTTTAAAAAAAATTAATCATCATCTGCTACCCCACCAAAAAAACCCCGAAAAGCAGAAATCCACAACTTTGATCCAGGCTGCTGAGTGCTGAAGTGAAGAGTTTTCTCTGTGTGTTTCCAGCTGTGTAATGTCCCTGGATGTTGAAAAGCCGAAGTGGGCTGTCTCAACAAGTACTTGTGACAGGGGCCAGAGTGTGAGTGAGAAGAGCGTGCAGGCAGTAGCCAGATGCTTAAAGATAATTCTATATTCTCTGGATTCCCTATTTCTTGTTTGCTTAAGACATACGCCAGTCCTGTTTCCCTGTTGCTGCTGCGTGGGTGTCAATGTGAACTGGGAATTTCGTATGGCTAAGAAACGTCTGTACCGTACCGCTTTTCAGTAAAGAAGAGAGGCAAAAGTGAAAATGGTTTCTTTCAGTTTTGCTAGTAGCGTCTTGGCTTGGGATGCCTGGAGAGAGGAAGTCGTGATTCCTCTGTGCTAAAGAACACTTCTTTTGACGACAACAGAAAACGTACAGCAATTACTAAAAAATGATTTGTGAAAGCATTCATGTTACTAATTTTAGCTGTATTTTAGCAAACTGATGTAAAGAATATATTCTTTGCATCAAGATCCAGCGCAAGAAGTCTTGTTTTGCTGCATGCACAGTTTGTGGCATCCTACTAAGACCTTGTCTATGCTTTTAATTTTTTTTCCCCTGGAGTGCAAAGTGCACTATAGTACAGTTTATCTTTGAATAAAGAATACTACAGCATTTGCAAAGACCGCAAGTTTTCCAGCTGTTTCCTTGGAGATGTTACCACTTGAATTTCAGTTCTCCTGTAGGTTTTATCTGAAATAAAAATGCAGCTATAGAAGTTCTTTCTCCATTGGAGGATGAACTTGGTTTTGCTAATTTTGGTTTCAAAACATTTTTAATTTGGGAACCTATTGCAAGGTTACATCTCCCACATACTGCAAAATTTTGACTACTGTCTAGAGGGAAGTGTGTAAGGGAGATGTGCTTTGAAGATGTCTCTCACAGGACTCTCTCTCATTAGTACTGCGTGTTTTTGTGAATGCTTTGTTGCAGTGTTTTGCTTAACGGTGTCCTTCTGTTCAACAGTATTTTCTAGTCTTGCACTTAAGGGCTAGATCAGTACTAGTCAACTAAATAGTGCCAGAACATGCAAACCAAAAATGGTCCCTGGTCCATGCTGATGCATGCACTCTGCCGGAGAACTGCATGGGGCAGTGCTAGTCCATTGAGGCTGAAACCTTCTCAGGGCTCCTGCTAGCAAAGTAACAGAGTGGATGGTGGAATTTCTGCACTCGTAACAAGTTTTAGGAAAGTTATGTCTAAGTAACAAACTCTCTCTTTGATTTCTTCAAAAAGAAATACATGTATTTTTAAGATAGGACAGCAGGAAGGGTTTTCATTATTGGCTAAAGGCTAGGGCTCATCTCTTAAGATCAGTTCAAGTTCAGCTCTGGTTAGAAATTAGCAGCAGCCATTGTGGCAGGGGGGGTTGGACTAGATGATTCTGAAAAGTCTTTTCCAACCCAAACCATTCAATGATTTTATGATCATCTGTGACTGTTCCCTACCCTGGCTTTGAGTAGGGGCATCTCATACTGTTTGTTTTAGGACAGCCCATTTCCTAGGGACCCCAAGTGACTGGGTATCCCCCTGGTATCTTGCTGTATGCCAGAGGCTTGCTTTGCACTATTGATCATTGGAGATATTTCTGTCTCTCCAGATGCGTGAGGCCAGACACCCATCCCTAGCTCATGCAGCTGGCGGAGGACCCTCTGACCCTTTAGGGAATGAATTTGGGGAGCTAGATAATTCTGGAGGGGTCCGGGGTTCTCTGGCTGATTGAAACATGGCTTGAAGTTGCCTTGGAAATGCATTTAACTCAAGCCAGATTAAGGTAAATTAAGATGAAAGTATGTATGTATGACATCCAAAATGGGCAATACGGTTACAAGAGGCTATGAAAAACAGGAAAGAAGGAAGAAAACCACCATATGACTAATCTGCTTTTAGTGAGGTTACGTTAGAAATGCCTCTCTCCTCTCCAGCTGATTTGCTGCCCATCCTGATCAAGGTAGTATTCAACATTTTCTGACATCTCAGGCTGTGTCCATTAGAGCCTTTCTCATTAGAAACCTCTTTCTTCCATGGCAGAGCATGTTAGCTGCCAGAGCCAATTTTCCTTTTGTCCAGACTCCCTGGAGGACTTCAGGCATAATCTTTTCCCTTCTGCTTGCTTCCTTCCCTCGTATAACCTAGTCAATACTCTTAATTAAACATTATTTCACTTGCCTGCAGATGCAGATGTCCCCTTCGTTAGGTCCAGCGTCGTGTCTTGTACTTGCTCGTTTCTTGCTTCAAGGAGGGCTAAAACTCCTTCCCCCTCAGCAGTGAGTCAGTGGCATATTTCAGTGCGAAGTGTTCGCATTTTTATATTCTCTATCAGGCAGTACTGTAAAATCATTTGATACAAACATGTAAATGGGAAACAAGTGAGTAATTCATGATTGCCTCCTGATTAAGATCAGTAAGACCATAATAATCAGATTGGGGTGACTGATCCCAACATCTTTCTCCTAAGCATACTGCTGCAGCCAGGAATCCACAGTCGCAAGGCTGTGAATGGAAATTAAACTAATACCACCTGTTTTCTGTAGTCTCCACGAGAGATAAAATTGTTCATTATAGTCAGTGACTCATCTCCCAGTCTGTTGGTGCTGCTTGAGCACACTGTCTCATGTGTTTAAGGAAACTGTGCTACATTTGCCTTTGCCTTTTGCAGTTAGGGAGAAAACGGAGGTTCAGAACTTTCTAAAAGTAAATCCGATGCATTATACCAGCATTAAATTCACCTGTGATGAAGAACATTAAGGCGAGAGAAACTGAGCTGGCATATAAATCAGAGGTAAAGTTTCAGGGCACAGTTGACGGTACTCTAAAGTATCCTAATTTCCTCGTGTAAACAGCCTTTTGGTCACCCTAGAAGTAATAAATTACTTGAGTAATCAGCGTCTCGTAGTTCATATTGGATGTTGATTCATGGGCTGCCTCGGAGATTGCCAACTGCCAGGGTGTACTCAGGAGACCTTAGGACGAGACTCTGAAGTATTGCTGGGAGGATTGATGGGGTTTGGGAGTGCTCCCTGGAGTTCTGCTTCCAGCGCTGCTTGGTTATTTTTAGAAATGCCAATCTTACTAGCTATTAATAAGAGAAGAAGTGGCCCAAGATAAGTGGAAATACGGGAATGTTAATGAATTGACTCTCTGATGTTTGTCTGCTTCAGGTTGATGGCCTTTGAAAAAAATTAATTAGGGGGATTTGGAAGAAGCCAAGGATAAACCCGTACTAGGGGATTGGTGCTGTGGAATAGCTACTGTGTACAATCCTCTAGTTCTTAATGAACTTCAATTTTGAAGGTTTAATAATGTAACAGCTTTGAAAACAGGCTTGATACTGTATTAACTGGGATTTCGGTGCAGGCGTGAACAGGAATATTGCTGTCCTTAAGTAAGGACACTTCTGGAAAAGGCAGCATTCTGCAAGGGTGTTCTGGTAGGAAGCTTTTTTTATACATACACCGTAATGTATCTTACAAACAAAGATCTATAATGTGGCCTGACTTCTGCATAATACAGACCAGAGACTTCCACCTGTTTTGTATCCATCCCAGCTGAACATGTTTTGGAAAGTGGGAACCTGTTTTGCTTTAAGACTTTTGTGTGGTCTCCATCTGCAGGAGCTTTCCTTAGAGTGGGCAGAGGAAGAACTGGTAAAACAAACCCTACACAAAATGAAGCAAGCAGGAGTTGAATGTATGGGGAGACCTCTGTTGTGCTTCTTCCTTCCTCAACAACCCTTTTCCCAATCTCAGCCCAAACTATCCCTGTTTATAAAACCCAAACAACTAAATAACCCACAAATTCTGAAATTAGTTTGGGTAGTAAGTATTTAGAGATCAGATAAATGATGAAATGAAGGTGATTTCCATCCTAGTGACTTGTAATACACAGCAGTATAAATAACATTGAATCAGAACTGTGAGCAATAGCAGTTTTCAGGGATTTAAAAATAAATATCGTTTTCTTTCATGGGAATCTTCCTCTCTGGCACTGTTCTTAAACTGCCTGCAAGTGGTAATCCTCCTTTTCAAGGCTGCACCAGGGGTTAAGGGCTTAAAGCTTGTTCTTAGTCAAAGCCTGAGTGTAGAGTTCTTTGAGTTGTGGGTTTCGTCTTTGTTGTGTTTATAACCCAAATTGGACGCACGCTTGCAGTCCAGCTTTTTAACTGCTGCTTTAGCTTTTTAACTGCTGCTTTAGCCCAGAATTACTTCTGGCTTAAGGCAGGTTTATCTCCAGTGTGCTTTGTTCATCTCTAATGGCTGTTTTATAGAAAGGCTAGCGCTCCTCCCTGGTTTACCAGTCTCACCCTGCAATCTGGGCAGCATTCTGCACTTCATCAGCTGCGATTGCCCTACCCAGAGCAGGGTGAGGACCTCTCCCTGCGTCAGGAGCGGAGGTATTCATGAGACAGTGAGCAGATTTTCCTTTAAAAGCACAATCAAACCAAGACTGCACAAATGAATGCCATCAGTTCCTGCGCTTCTTCAGAGCACATTAGTTTGCACTCCTGGGGGGGGGGGGGGGGGGGGGGGGGGGCGAAATTCAGAGTTTCCCGGCAGACTCTTCCCAAAGCATTTTGTTCTTCTGGCTGTTCTTGGAGTAAATAGGTTCAGCTGAACCTGTCTTCTCATCATAAGTCTTTTAGCTCTTAGGGATGTTCAATTTATGGACGGAAAAGGAAGAAAGATACGGCAGGATTTAACAGGATTGCTGTTGCTTGTAACGACGGTACCTAAAACCATGCAAGATTACTTTCAAACAAAGGAAAATCTGAGGTCCCCTGCATCAGGCACCCAGGAGTCATCACAGGCAATGAACCGGGGAATGATGCACAAAGCAAGCTAGGCTGTACAGCAGCTGCCTTGTGGTGTGTCTAGTTAAATATCACTTCATTTGAAGAGGACCGGTGGGAGAACTGCATTTAATCGACTATGGAGTCAATGGCAAATGCACTAGCAGTGCATTTGTAAGGGAAGATGAGCATTTGCAAGCCAGGTTAGGAAGAGTGTTTTGGATTCTGGCAGCACATGGGGAAATCACGGTACCGATGGGATGGGAAGTGATATCGGCCATAGATACTTTGGTTTCATGTTGTGTGTGACGCTGTAGTTATACCTCTGGTATTGCCACTGTGCGGGTTCTCTGCTCTCTTTAAAGCTTGGATGCTAGTGATCCTGGATGCTTTGGACCCTGGATGCTAAGATTGCAAGGTACAACCTTCCCCCAAAAATGCAATCTCATAGCTGGATGTTTGACTAAACCGATAAGAATTAAATATTCACAAGAACAAGGTGGTTTTGTGGCCTGCTTGCAAGGTTTCTGTGCAGATCCAGAAGTGTGTTGTCTGCCCCTCAGCAGTAGGGAGGAGGTGCCCCCCACCACCCAAATCAAAGAGCAAAGTAAAAAAGCGAGTGGCTTGTTTATCATGAAGTCGTTGCTCATTTAAGGTAATTTTCTGCATGAGTGGTGCCTTTCTACTCTTCTGATGTGAGTAGTATATTAGTATGCAGGCTTGGGTAGCTGAATGGTAGACCCTGGAGGCATCACTCCATTATTCAGAGCTCTGGGGAGGTCTGATCTGAAATGTCTGTTTTTCCATTTTCCAGCATTAGTAATTGCATGTGATTGCATGTGTGTTTTCTTTGCCTTTTGTTGGTTTTGTGGTGGGGTTTTGTTGGTGGTGGTTTGGTTTGTTGTTTTTTCGCTTTTAGTTATACCTACTTTGAATTTGCATCTTTTTTCCCCTTTAAAAAAAGCACACACACCCCCAAACCTAAATTACACTGAAACAATTTTAAACATGTTACTCCTCTGATGTCCACAAGTCTTTAGGCACTGAAAATGTAAGAAACCTTGTTGTCTGAGGCTAGTGGATGGACTTATAAGCTTGCTGAATTTCTAATCACTTCTTCCCTTTTGGCAATAGCCATTGCTTGATTCTGTATTCAGGGTTTTCTGTCCTTTTGGTAGGATGATGCTACTCTAATCCGCAGCGAAGCTTTCCCTTCCACTTCTCTTTGACCGTTCATTCTACTGACCTGTATCTGTTTCCGTTTGGGATGGGATTTTTCTTAGCTTTATTCTGAGGCTGTATCTCCCGTTTTTTCGGTCCGTAGGTATCGGCGCTTGCCAGGCTCCCCTTTGGGAGTCAATGGTGAGCAGTTGCACGCAGTGACTCAAGCAATAGAGGGGGTTTTTGTCAGAAACCGCACAGCATCCAGAGGATGATTTAGGACAAACGCACCCTCATCCCATGCCACAAGTACGATGCAGTCCTCGTGCCTGTTGTCTCTTAGTCCAACTTGCAGTGTATTTGCCTCAGACTCTGCCTCTGCCCAAAGAACATACGAGTAGGCTGCAGGGGGTTGGATCAACGTGTCATTTTTGACGCTGCTGATGCTGGGTGTCTGGGGAAGGGACTAAATACTAAGTAAGTGTGGAAATATTTTCTCAGCCTCCAGCCGTTTGTTGCCCAAGGACGTCTAGAGTCAGAGAGGGTGCCTTTGTATTTGATAGCCCTCGAGGGATTTTTCTGCCTTGCCAGTCTGCCTGCCTGCAACAACTGATAAAACTCTCTCTGCATCCCTTTCCATGAGCTTTTTGGGGTCAGTTGCACTGCCTCACCATTGTACCTTGAGCCTGGGAGGAGTAATTGTTCAGTCTAGGTGAAGGTGGATAGAGGACGGTCCTCTGTTAAAACCTTTCCTATTGTCTCCTTGAGGGTTCCCATTGTCACTGTTTTGACTTTGCTGCTTGACATCCCATAATTAACCCCTTCTGACCCTAATCCTGCAGCAAGTACCTCAAACTGTTTCTTTAAAACAGCACCAGTGATGAGTATATGAAATGTAACATACAACAAATGCTGAAATATTAGAAGTCCTGGGTCCTCCCCCTCCTAAATGACAGAAGCATAAAGCTCCTGACTGAGTGTGCTTAAACAAATTGATTCATTCTGGGTCCTTTGTGTTTCCTCTAAGCAGCAACTTAATTGTTCTGATGTCATCCTCTGATTTTGGTGGTTACCTTTGGCAGTGATAATGACCAGAGAAATTTGAGTCAGTGCTTCACAATTACTTGAAGCACCTGAGCAATAAAATTACAAGACTGATACCTTTTTCTTTTAAAGTGTCATAGTTACACATGATACTGAAAAACATGTGGCAGAAATGCTTCCCTTCCTCCTTTTAAAATAATTTTTGTGAACTTAAATAATGTGTGTATGCAGGTACAGTTTGGGGAAAGTTCCCATACCAAATATTTCTGTTCTTCTAATGTATGCGTCATCTATTGTAGCAATCTAGGAAATCTGGAGAGAGGCTGTAATCAGCATGTCTACAGAGACAGAAGGGTGCGAGTGAGTGAACATAGCAGCACAGAGTGAGAGCAGCGCACACACGTTCAAGGTCACTCATGAGGACTGACTGCCCCTGGTAGGGCTCAGCACCACCGGCCAAAGCCTGGGTGCTCATCCAGGGAGGGAGAAAGCATCACAGCCCAGAGCTGAGCCAGCAACGGGATCTACTCAGCTGCTGCTGTCATTCCTGGCTGGGCTTCGTGGCCTTCACGCCTCTACCTTGAAGACTTGGAGCACAACTGGCCGATAGCTGGGTGGGTCTGACCAGCACAAGCTGACACACAGCTTGGCACTCGCCGAGTGCGAGACATCGATGTGTCAGAGCTTGCCTGCTCCTGGGCAGCCTGGCTTTACACTGCGCTCCTCCTGGCTCCGAGTGCGCTCTGGGCTGTTATGCTTTGCTAGCTCCTCGCCAAGTCCCTAATCTCCTGCTCCTCATTGTGAGAAGCATTGGGGTTGCGCCAAACTGACATCCTGTCCTGGCACCAAAATGTCTTGCTTTGACTCCGTGTGTAACATTGCTGTTGTTCTTGGCTTGTGTTTTTTTTAAAAAAAGGATATGTCTCCTCCTCTCTCAGGGATAGCTGTGGGATTTATATGTGGATTTCCCATGTCACCATCTCCAAACTCCAGTTGTACTGTCCACCGCTGCCTCTGTGTGCCCTTCACACGTCTTTGGTGTGTGAAAGCCACTTTCTTCTAAACTTTACACCGCTGGCATGTGTAGAGCACAAGTAGCTGCCTCCGACTTCACTTTCTATGAACACAGCAGAGGTTGGTGGTTTCAGTACCAGCGGCATTTAACACTGACAGTATATGGCTTATTTATTTTACCTCCATAACCTGATTTTTCTTGTATGAAGTTAAGATGAGGCTACCACTGAGTATTCCCTTTATTCACAGCAGAGGAATTGAAGGTATCCAGCTATTGAGTAGCTGTCTCTATCCCTGTCTACCTAGCCTAAATCAGCTGCCAAAAGGAGAGGGATAGCACAGTTATACTGCCACGTTGTCCATAACAGGCTGGCATCTTACCGATTGTCCTTGGCGAGCATGCTGGTTGCAGCAGGTGAGCTGCCTCCTTGGTTTAGTGAATCTGAAAGCTGAGATGCTGTAGGTGAGGCTGCTGGCTACTCCAAGGGCAAGGACCAGGAATGCACGGACCAAATATTTATGTGCTGTAAGACTGCAAATTACTTTTTCAAACACTAAAAGCTAGCTCTATAAATACAGTGCTCTTGTACGGAAGAGCTTTTTCGTCTGCAGTATCTGCTGTGACGTCTGTCAGCGTTATCTGTTTATGCTGGCATTAGAAAAGCAGACTAGCTTGGCTTGTACCAACAGGATTGTCTCCTTATCTCTGTACAGAAGACGCTTGTTTGGGGAGGTGGAGGATGAGATTGAATTCCCCTATCACAGGTGCTTGCCCTGTTCAAACCAGATGCACTGAGGTCCATTAATAAGCACCCTTTCCTTTCTCCTTTAAAGTGCAGGCATTTTGTCACCTGTGCCTGTGCTGTCTCCAGTCGCCTTTAAATGAGCCTCATTGGTGATTTACTCCCGAGACTGGAGAGGTGTCTGGAACTGCAGCCAAATCCGCACCAGCATGCCTCATCTTCTGAAGCAGTAGTTTAATGTCTCCCTGCAGCGAGATTTTGCTGTAGCCTCGCTCCATCCCGGTGACGTAGCAGCCTTATCACGGCGGTGTGGAGGTCTGGCACCGCTGCCGTTCCCTGCTATAAGCTAATTACTATGCGGCAAGATGATCAGTTTTCCCCCAGACCAAGCTTCTATTTGTGTTCTGTCAAGTAGAAAATTAACATGGACACAGGCCAGGGATGTTTCATGCCTGAGTGCGCTGAGGCTGAAGGTGGCGATGGGAAGGCAGGATGGATTTCTGAATGGTAGGCGTGGAGGATCAGGTGATGTCAAGCATCGCCGGCCTGCTTCATTAGCCGGATCGTCAGAGAAGTTGAGTAGCTGGAGAAAAATCACCCGTAGCGTGCACGGTCCTCATTAACCACCCATCTCGGTGTGCTTTGGTCAGAACTAAGCTGAACAGTATTTCTGCAGGGCAGGTAAGGGGTGTTGTCTGCAAAACTTGTGAGAGGCTAGCTAGTATTAACTTCTATTAACTGTATTAATTCATTACTTGCCACTCCCGAGCCTTTTCAGGGCCTCCTTGCACTGCAGAGATGCAAACGTAATTGATGGTTGACTGACCCTCTCTGCTTGCCCTGCTGTTGGGTCTAGATGAACACACGAACTATCAGCACTTTCCAAGAGGGACAATAAAGCAAACACATGTGAAAACGAGAAGAGATTTCAAAGGATTTTTCCCTGCCTGGTCATTCTCACTTCTTTTTAATCACTAATATTAATTTTTTGAGTGTTTTCATGCTTTTTATCAAACATGCATATGGTAATAACCTTCAGGTGGAGCCACCTGAACTGCTGAGTGTGCCTGTTGCTTCCAGGAACGCATTACAGGGATTCCTGCTCGGCATTTGGGGCTTTCTGCTCTTTTCTCGCACTACTTTTACTTACCAGAAGTCATTAACATCTGATGTAGCAATCTGCACTATTAAACTGTAGATCTACAGGAACTTTTTCAGTTCTTTAGTAGAGACCTCATATTTATAACACTAATGATCTTATCCTTGTTCTGATGAGTAAGAGGGGAAGTTCAGAAGAAAAGGCTGGTGGTTTCTGATCCCTGCCTTCCTGCACTGGACAGGTACTGAAGCAAATTCCTGAAGCCATGTGCTGTGTTTTTACGCTGAGGGTGGTGAGACACTGGCCCAGGTTGCCCAGAGAGGTGGTAGCTACCCCATCCCTGGAAACATCCAAGGTCAGGCTGGACAGGGCTCTGAGCAACCTGATCTGGTTGAAGATGTCCCTGCTCATGGCAGGGGGTTGGAACTAGATGATCTTTCAAGGTCCCTTCCAACCCCAACCATTCTGTGATTCTCTAATGAAGTAGGTGCATGGGGACACTGCTCATTTAATGACTGGTAGGCTCACTCTCAAGATTGCTGAGTGTTTCTTCATTGGTGTTTAAAATCTCATAGCTCATAGGAAGGAAAATCGATCGTGAATGCCTCACATGCTTGGTGAGTCATCCTAAATCCCCAGTCTCTCAGTAATACCTTACCAGGCGGCTTGGATATTTCAGCAGCCATCCCTGGAAGAAGCCTCAAGACATTACATAGCCTGTAGATGTAAAATCTCACAAACATTTAAGTCAACAAATTTTGGGTTGAGTAGCAGACACATTTCACTGTCCCTGTCTCTCTTGATGCCTGGTGGCAGCACTTTAAAATGTAAGAGAAGTTACGGTATTAGCTCTTAAATATTTAATTTTGCTTGGTTTAGAGTCAGAAGATCTGTCATCTCTGGCTTCATCTATTGCAGTTAAAGGCAGTGTTGGCGTGGTGGATTTTCTCTCCAGACAGTGGATGCTTTCAGTGCAGCTGGGTTTGGGCAGGCCTGTGTAGTCATTAATGAAATATTGCCTTTATAATAAAGAGATCAATGAGATGTAATCTCACCATCTGGAAGCTCTAGGATGGGTCTTACTTGCAGACTTGCCATTTAAAAATCACTTCTAGCCAGGGCATCTCCTGTATGCTAAGCAGCACCCCAAAAGTTGAACGCTGTAAAATCAAATTATTTAATTCTACCATTCATTTCATTGTTTTCATAAAAAAAAAAAAAAAGTTATTGGTGACAGTCTTGGTTTGAGATTTGGCCTTAAGAACAGAAAATCCCCGAGTGATCCACTTGTTAATATGATAAAGCTTTTGCTCTGTTTTTCCTTGTTAGCTCTGCACCTTTACCAACACAAATTCTGCAGTGGGACAGGATAGGAGGAAATGTGGCACATCTGCTTTGTTTCAATAAAACTTCATAAGCAGTTCACTAATTCTATCAAGGTACTATAATCCTTACAACCAAAATACTTTTCCAGAGCGGGGCTGCTGCGTCTGTACTCTGCACTCTGGCACGCAGCTGGGGACAGCGGGAGGACAGGCTGAACTGGGCGTGTGTATGGGGACCTGGTTTGCTAGATTAGAGATCTCCGTTTGGAAGGGCTGAAGGTAAATGAGGGGATGCTGCCCTTCATGTGGGAGCTGCAAAAGAGGAAGAAAAAGAGTTTTTCAAATTGTCCAGGTCCTAGATCATGCCAAGGCATTCTAGATTTAAACTGAATTAAATTAAATTACATCCGTACTGTATAATGAGTAAGTTGCCAAGGGGAGAGTAAAGGTCTCCTGTGCTATTTATGTACTGTGGTTTCCTCCTTCGTTTTTATTTATCAAGCCCAAGAGCTGACCACAAGTTGGAGGAAGGATCAGCTCTGTCAGAAAGGGACCATATCTCTTTGCGTTTGCATCAAATCCAGAGTGGATTTAAATGGAGCAGGGATTGGATTTGTGTGGGAGGCTGGGAGGGCATGCTGGCAATATTCAGAGCTGTTTGCTTGTAGGCCATGGCTTCAAAAATAATCCAATCTTAAATCTGAAAGGCCATCAGTGTTTTGCAGTAGTGAAGTGAGTTGTTGAGCTGATGAAGGGAGACCTAGGCTGCAAAACTCTTTTGTTTTTTGTTTTTTGTTTTTTGTTTTTTTTTTTTTTAAATCATAGTCTTGTGTTGTGATTTTAGAGAAATTACCCAGCTGCCTGGGATCTTGGCTTTTCTTCTGGGACATGGCGATGACAGTACCTCCCTGCTAGACAGAGGTGTTGTGAAAATAGTAATTTAAAATCGCTGGAAAGCAATCTGGGCAGGAAGAAAGCACAACTTGCATTTAACGGAAAAAACAGAGGATTTCTCTTCCAGGTCCAACAAACAGCAACACACAGACTAAATACAGCTTAGGCACAGTTGCTGTTAGTGGGTTTGATTCTACTAATCATTTAGCCCTTACTAGAGAAAGGATTATGAAATGCTTCACACACAGTGATATTAACAGTCATGTAAGTACCTAAAGATATGTCTAAATCACAACTCAACTGCGATGCTAATTAGCTCTTTGTGGTTGCTGCAGCAAGAGGAGGACATGAAATACTGAACTCTCCCATCCCTGGATTTAGTCCCTCCAGAGACTGTTGAAACACATGGGGAGAGTCACTGGGGGAAGAATGCTTCAGACCTCGGTGCTTCTGTGTGCTTATGGGTGACAATAAAAAAATCAGAGGGTTTCCAGTGTTCCATTTTTAAAGCAGATTAATTGATATAAAAATATTTTCACTTATCTTAAAAAAAAAAATAATATTCCTATTTTCCAGTCACATTGCCTGGATTATGTTTTCTGATCACTGCCAGAGTTCTAGTAGTTCTCAGTAATTCTCAACAGAATCTGTTGTTTTAAAAGAAAAGTGAACATGTCTGTTTTCTTTCTATGTGAATTTGAAAATTGAGAGCATTGTACTTGTAAGATACTGGGTAACATTTCTAAAAGCCCCTACTTCTAATTTTCAGAGGATTTTTATCTCCTGGTATCTTTAGGAACTTTCAGGAAATGAGTTGCCAATTATCTAATCTTAAACAAAAAATAAAAAAAATCTTTGCTGCAGGGGTAGATGTAGGGATTGTTCCTTGGTTTCTTGAATTAATAACTTTTTTCTGATTGCTCTGACATGCCCAGGTTTTCTCAGCAGTGTTAAGAATGTTTTTTTCCTGTTTCCTTAGTGTTGATAAGGCGTTTTGGTTATCTCAAATCCTTTGCCTTTTCCCCATTGTTTCCGTTCTCTGCGGTTGGTTGGTAGTGATTCACATGAAACAGCCTCGTGTTTTCCCTGAAGATAAAATCGAGCATTGTGAAAAGTGTAAATGGCAAAGCAAACTCATCAGGTCGTGGATGGATCTGCTGTGCATTCTTAACTCATGCATCAGTTCAGAAAAGTGGTGTGGGGATTTTTGGTCAGCTTCCAGTACACAATATGCAAGAAAACGTTCTCTCATCTTATTTTCCTTTTGCTCTTATGGACTTGAAACCCTAGTTTTGGTCTTTCCTCATATAAACAGGTCCTGCCAACTTGAAGAGCAAGGGCTTGTTCCAAAACAAGCTCTGGACACTTGCCCGAGTGGCTGCCAAGTGCCAGTAAGTGTCGGCTTTGCTTTGAAGTCCTCTGCGGAGTCTAGGTTTTGGATAGCAGTGGATTTCATAACAAGGCAATTGTTTAATAGTTAGCAAAGCATCTTCCTGGACTTGGTGGAGATCAAAGCAAGGAGTATAAAGAAAAACCTAAAACTGTTCTTTTAGTAGCCTGAGTCTCCACCAAGACCTGTGGTAAAAAGAGGGTTGTGTTTGCTCGCTCATCACTGATGTCAGGCTCCAAGTCACCCGACCCCGAGTCTTGAGAGTCTCTAAAATGTGAGCTTTGTGATCTCTGAATGACAGCCTTTGAATCCTCCTGTACTTTGGCAGCCTTGGTCTGATCACGGGAGACATGCTTGGAGGCCAAGGAGATTCTCTTAGATCTCGTTCTCTTCACTTTTCTAGCTGTGTTGAAAATGCAGATGTTTATGGTCTGCCCCGCGGTGGCAGCAGCAGCAGCTTCCAAGCCTCCTGCCCAGCTCAGTGCCATCACTGTGTTTTACCGATGTCCGTGGAAGTACTGTAGGTGACTACAGAAGCGTTTATTGCTTCCTTCTCTGTCCCATTTCAAAACCACAGAAATGATATTCCAACCATGGCAGAGCGTTCCCCTTGTAGAGCATCGCTGTGCCAGCAGCAGCACTGGCAGTCATGGGGGGAGTGTCCTTTCTGATACCAAGAGAAGCAGCCGTGGCCAGCCCAAATCCCTGTGGCCAGCTTGAGACTCACTGCTCATTCTGGGTGAAATCCCTAGCGCTTTGGTGGACGTAGCATCGCCCTTTCCTGGCCTGTTGCCTGGACTAACCATGAATCCTTTTCTCAGCACCCTTGAAGGACAGAGATCCTACAGGCGATGCAGGTGTCCGCGCAGTGACCCTGGGGCTCTCCAGTCTTCAGGCAAAGTGGTGAGCCAGGTAGTTGCTGCCCAGAAAAACCTGGAAGAGGCTTCACTATCACCAGAATTGCAGCTGGCGCATTAATGGATTGAGACAACTGGGAAAGTTCAGCTAAATCAGGTGCACCACCTTGCGCACAGGGCCCTGCTAACTGCTTCTAAGAAGTATTTTGAGGGGGAAAGAAGCTGTGAGACATGATATGCCTTAACTGTGCATCTTCAGAAAAGATTTTAGTCCTTGCCAAAAGATGTGGAGGCCTGTGTAGAGATAAGGCTCTCTTGTGCCTTGGTAAGTCTCTGCTATGGAAATTTTATGAACTATTAGTAGCTCTTTAATGATCCTGAAAACAATCTCATTTTCACTTAGTTCTGTGACTAGTGAGCCGTGGTGAAGGAATCTTTGAGGATACTCAGCCCTGGATGCTGCATTGCAATATTTCAGGGCTGAGTCAGAAGGGTGTATTTATGGGCTCTGCACAGAAAAGGTCACGGGCAGGGGTTGCTGCACATGGGCAATGAAATCTGACTTCTGCTGTCCTCTGGGTAGTAGTCCCATCCCGACTGCTCGTCCTTCTGGGCCAGAAGAATGTTTAACCCTGATGCTGTGGTCACTTTTCTCTGTCCCCTGCTACTGGCAGACTTTTAAAATATATTTAGCTAATTTTGAGGTTTAAATGTTACAGTGAAAAGCCAGGTTGGGGGTTTTATCAGTAGGCTTCGCCACTATTCAGATGCTTCCAAAAGAAGAAGACAAAAGGCGATTAAATGAACCAGCAGCCATTGCCAGAGGATGTGTCATTTGAGATTGCAGTGAGGGACGCTTCCAAAAAGCCTCAGCTGGCCCCTGGCCATGGGTTTCCGTCCAGGCAGGCGTGATCAGAGCCTCTGCCCTTCAACCAAATCACTGGTGGTGAATCTGGAAGGGGTTGGTTGAAATCTGCTCTGCTGAGTTCAACCTAAGCTCTCCTGCACAGTTTGATAGGGAATATTTAAAATTTAAAACCCTGTTTTAAAGACCCAGAATGAGAAATGCAGCCAATTTTGGCCTGGAAAGTCAAAAAGCTTCTTGGGCCAGCTTTTGGCCTTACTATTGCACTCCTGCATGATATTTCTTTCATGATATTTCTTGATGTTTCTTTTCACTGGAAGGCACAGGTGTGACTTGGAGCAGTGGGAAGATTGCTGCCTGAACATGTCCCACCAGCTCTGTGGTATGTTTGGTGTAAACTAGAGCAGCAAAGATTTGGGAAGAGAACTTGTGCCATCGAGACCTTCCATTCAGCTATGCTTGATGGACAAGTATGGAATGTATGCTGGGCATTACAAGTTTTTTCTCCAGCACTTACCCCTAGAATGACTTGTGAGCAGACAAAATGGCACGTTGTTTTAACAGCTGTAGCTCTGATTTTCGTAGGACTGCGTGTTGATACTCTCCTTGTGAATAGAAGCCAGCAGCATAATCCTGCAACTTTGGGGTTTTGGACTTCGCATTCATACAAAGTTGTGATAATTTCACAATGGAGAGGTCTGTGAAGATGGATTCCTTCTGCATGACTTACAGGCAGTTGTTAGTGTCCCACAGATCTTTTATTCCATTTAACAGTGCCTATGGTGTTGTACTTCCCTCATGGATGAGAAAGGCTGTGGATGGTTTCTGGCTGTCAGTCTGCTTTTAATTCCATGTTTCAACACCCTGTTTCTCTTCCAGTTGTGCCACGCTGATCTCAAAACCCCGATCTTTGTGCTGGTTGTGATTTCCCTGATAATACTTTGACTACAAGGAGATACCTTCATATTAATGGCATCCTAATGAATATTGTAGACTGGGTTTGCTAGCCTTTGGGTTCAGAGCAGCTGAAGTGAATCCCATCCTCATCCTCACTTGTGCACCAGTTTGGCTCGCAGAGAGGTTTTTGTGCATTTCAGCACAGTTCATTTCAGAGGAATTTAAACCACAAGCGTTGCTCCAGATGCAGGTCAAACGCAGTCTACCCTCTGAAGCGGGCAGAGGGGTCTGAAAGAATGGCTTTTTGGCCAACTTCGAACCAAGTGTGTGGTGGGGACATGTAGTCCAGGGTACCAAAAATCTGGTCTGAAGTAACATAGAGCGTAGAGTTGCTTCCATCTACTGATCCACTCCTGCTACACCAGATGAGATTGCAAGAAGTCCTCGTCCCGTTGGCTTGTACCTCCGTGCCTGCCTGCTTTCCCCCTGCTTCCAGATATAGGTATTGCCCCTGGGCCAGGGCAGCCTGCCACCGTCCTGCTGCGCTGCAACACGGTGTTACGGGCTGATGCTCCAGGGGATGTAATTCTGGACTCTTGGCTTTCACCTGTCTGGACACAAACCCAATGGCTGCTTCTTGGGATGCCTCAGTGAGAGCTTTTCCCCTCAAAAGCCTCTTGGCTTGAAAACATTTCTGCAGCGCTGGAGCTAGCGAGACATCCCAAATTAGAGCTGGGCAGCAGGGAAACCATGCTGTGTCTTCAACCTGCAGCCCTCAGCTTGAGCCTTCTGCCTTCTCTTCGTGGAAGGCTTTCCTATTGAAGGACAGTAATTTTGTGCAAGAAGTAACTGCTACAAGCAGGGCTGAGATGATGACGGGAGATGCTTCACAAAGCGGCGCAGCGTGGGACCCCTGGGGCACAGGGCTGGCCAACTGCATCATCATTCTTGTTAATGGCTTGAACCCATTGCCCTCAAATGAGGAAGAGTTGGTGCTTAACTAGTGCCACTTAATAGCTCTGAGATTAATGGAGGCAGCACATGATGCTCTGATGCAACCTAAACTGCCGCCTTTAAAATCCACACATTTCCCAAGGGCTTTAGAAAAAAAAAGGGGAAAGTGTTAAATAACTCTAATCAAGATGGTTTTAATACCATCAGCTGAATTCCTCAGTTGTCCTTTAGCTTCAAGAGGGTGGTCTTCAGCTTTAGATTTCGCTAATCCTTTTAACCAAGTTGTTCTGGGCCACGGGTGAGGTGGCTCTGCTGTTTTACCGCACAAATCTGTATGTCGTATCCCAGCATCTCTGCTAATGAACCCAGAGGATGTTTTTTAGGCAAGATAATGACAAAGGTGATGGTTTACTCCAGGGCGGACATCATGACACTCCCGGGCAGAGATCAGGAAGAGGGGAGCGGACGTGTGTGCAGTGGACTTGGTATTTTCCTTGGCTTCAGGTTCACACTGAAGCTGAGTGAATGTGGGTCCCTTCAGGGTAGTTTTAATTGGGGATGGTGCTCTGCTGCTTTGCTGCTGCTTGGAAGTAAATTTGCTCAGTTGTTGCCCAGTTTGGGGTTCTTTGTGGTTTTTCAAGCTCTTCCCAGCTTCAGCTGGAACGAGGAGCAGGGGGACATCTCTGGTCTGTGTTTCAGGTGTCTTTTCTATACCTCAAATTAATATAATGGTTCTGTAGGATGTTGGCTGGGGGTTTGTCTGAAGCTGGGGTGCTTAAGCCGTTCGGTCACTATTGTAATGTGCATTCAGGAAATAAATTACTGCTATTTTAAACGAATCTGTCAAAGCAGCGATGGGTAAAATTGCCGCAGTGGTGTGTGGGCAGGAAGGGGTTACCAGCTGCACCGGGTCACTCCCTGCATAGGAGATGCAGCCGATTCCTGGAGAGCCATTTGCAAGCGCTGCAGTTTCCAGGAACTGGCTGGAGGGATGAGATTAGAGGAAAGAGGGGCTGCTTTTCTTGATGGAGAGCCGTGTCCTATCTGTCCTTCTGTCCCTACCCACCAGCTGCGCTGACAATGATGCTGAATTCCTCCTCCCTCCCCTGATGACTAATGTCTGCATCTGTGAGTAATTAGATAAGGTGAGGGGGAAGACTTGTCCTGCTGCAGGATGCTGAGTGAAAGGCAGCCTTGGTCAGGCAGCCTGGGTCGGTGGGGCTGGGCTCACCCTGGGCAGGGATGCTGCGGGGTCTCGTTAAGAGAGGAAGGAGAGGGGAGAGGCTGTTCGAGAACCGAGGCGTTCGGAGCCGTCCTTTTCAATGAGGAAATTGGATTGCGGCTGCGGAGCCCACTTGTCTATCTGAAGTGGAGCTGAGCTCATTTCTAGGAGCAATTGGACAGAGTTTGTCTGGTTTTAGAGCCCTTCAGTTCCTGGTAATGATGCCTGCAGCTGGGCCGCCTCCTCTCAAGAGCCTGTCTTTTGGGTTTTGTTATACCTGGGGTACTCTGAACTCGACTCACGTTTAACCATTGTTCCCGTGTTGATTCCTCTCTCCCTCGCAGCCTTTCTCAGGACAAAGGATGGGCTGCATGATTCAGGGCAGATAGAACAGCTATGTTCCTGCGCTTCCCCCCTTAAAAACACCGTAATCAGTCCAGATGCAACACCCCCGCTCCAGCATGGCAGCAGGGGAGGCCTAGCACCCACTGTTCGGAGAGGCCGAGCTTCTTTCGGCGCTGTCCCTCCATAGAAATGACTTTCCTGCCTGGCCCTGGCTTCTCCAACTCGTTTGTCATCACACTGAATTAAACCTTTTTGTTGTTCTTCTCACAGGTGTTGGCACAAGGAACTACTACAGGAAGATCGGCTACGAGCTGGAAGGGCCTTACATGGTGAAAAAGCTGGACTGATGCCCTCGGAGGATCTCACCTCGACCAGCTGCTGGGAGGAGAGGAGAGGGGACAAGACTCATCCTGGAAAGAAAGCTCAAGATGACAGACGTAAGCTAAAAACCAAAGCCTGCCAACCGCGAAGGACTTTCTCATGCCAGAACCCACGGGAGCAAATAGGGCATCTCCTCTGGGGAGAGCGGTTCTGAGACCTGCCCGTTGGCCCAGAAGAGGTTGGGGACGATTCTCGTCTTGTTACCTGCGTAAGCCCGCCGCGTCTCCGGGACGGGCTCTGATGCATTGTAATAGAGGACTGAAGCGTAGGTGAACTGAAAGCTCTGAATTTGGGGACCCTATTGAACAGCCTAGTGGGAAAAACATCTATTATTTCTATGATGCTGTCAGCGGGCTTTTAATGTTTCAGCGTTTAAATTGTGCGTGTTATTCTGCAACATGAATTAATTCTTTCTCTGTGCGTATTTATGCTGGGCTTGGCTGCTGTCCGTCTGTCCCAAGCGATTGCCGTTTGATGCTTTTATAGTAGGAGACCATGAGGATTGGAAGCCATTACCTTGCTAGCGGTAGGAACTGAGATTAAAACTTAACTGAATCCCTGCAGGGACACACAGCCGTGGAGTAACTGAGGTTAGAAGGGACCTCTGAGGTCTCTAGTCCAGCCTCACTCAAAGCTGGTCCAGTTAGATCAGGGTGGCGATGCTTGAATATCTCTAAGGATTGAGATATTCAGTGGATTTGGGTGGAGAGTCCACAGTGTATAGGTCCCTGTTCCAATATTTGATCGCCCATATGTTGCAAAAGTTTTTCCTAACATCTGACTGGAGTTCATAGTGTTTCAACTTGTGCCTGTTGCCTCCTGGCCTGTCGCTGTGCACCTCTGGGAAAAGTCTGCTTCTGGTCTCCAAGCTTCTCCTCGCATATTGCATACTCCAGTGCTGTAACCATCCTCGTGGTCTCTATTCCAGCTGGTTGGTCTGTATTTCCAGCACCAGATCTGCCGCTTTCCCAGCCCATAACCCATTGATATGGACACGAGGATGCCGTGTGGCACCACTGTCAGCGGCCTCGGTAAGGTCACGGTGTACAACGTCCAGGTCCTTCCCTTATCCGCACTGCCATCATCTCATCACAGTAGGCAGTCGGGTTGCCCAGACACAATCTGCCCATGGGGGATCCCTCCTGGCTATTCCCAGCTCTCCAACTCTCCGTCCCGTGGCAGAAAAGAGCTTTGGGGAGGGTTTGGTCCCTACCTCTCCCAGCACAGAGGTGAGGCTGACTGCCCTGTAGCTCCTTAGATCCTCCTCCTGGTCCTCCTTGGAGATGGGCGCAATGGTTGCCTTTTCCGGGCATTGGGATTTCTATCAGGAATGATAGAATTAAAGCTTCTTTTTGTAAATGGAGTGAGATGGGATGTGAGAGTGAGCTGTGACCCTGAGTGAAGATCTCAGCACCTTCCTCACCTCTCCCCAGCCCTTTGGTGGGGTGGGGACAGCCCAGGACATGCAGGGCAGGTGGGTGTCCTTTGAAGTCAGTGATTCAGGGTTTTCAAAAGCAGCATGCCTGGTGCTGCCCACTTGACTTAACGAAATCAGAAGGGAGCAGCCGGAGCTCTGACCTCCTCCGCTGCTTTTTCACAGTATGTCAATCAAAAATAGGGTTGAAATCCAGAGTAGCGGCTTGTAGAGATGTTTTGTAGTTGACATTTTGGGTGTTACTTTAATAAATGACTCTGTCAGGAGCCTTCTGGAAACTTCGCCAATGAGCGTTCGGACACATGTGATTAACTCTGAGGAGGAGCGGCTCCAGGAGGAAAGCTCCTGTGGCAGCGGTGCCACGCCACGCATTAAATGCGATTCTGCCACCATGATCTATTGCTGCTCCCTGACGGCGACTCGCAGGGTCAGGGGCCAGAACTGCGCTGACGTCTGCTGACGCACGAGCGGCAAAGGCGGCGCCGAAAATGTGCGTCCTTGCTGGAGAGAACTGAAACACCTGGCAATAAAGTTTTTATTATTGAAGGTAAATGCTGGTGTCCTGTGTTTTAAGGGCTGGGGAGTGAAAACCATAGCCCAGCTTTTTGGTACCTAAACCCTGAGTGTATTTGAGGCTCCTGCCCTGTACAGAGGGTTTGATTTAAACAAGGGAGACGGAGGCTCTTGCTTCTTGATTTGTTGAATGGTTGGTTTTGTTTTTCATTCTCCAAGACACTGGTAAATGGGGCATGTTAAGCTTCTGACACTGTAAAAGCAGAGGAGATGGAAAGAGATGCGTTGAGAGGAGATGCAATTTCTGTGCAGAATCCTTAAAATTTTCCGTAAAATTTGTTGTTCTGGTACCACTGACATAATTATGAATCATTCTGACGCTTTCAGTTCTGACAGCCCAGTTTTTTTCAGGTACCGGCCAGAAAAGCTCACTGCTTCTGTGCGTCTGAAAGCGTGGCCCTCTGGCAAATCTAGGAAATACCAGATAAGTTTGGGGTTTTTTTTGAAGGCCAATGCATTTTGAGTTTACTAGCAGCTTTATCAAGAAATAAAGCAATTGGGGGGGGGGGGGGGCGGGGCTGTGATTTTTCACTTCCCATTTGTGTGTTCTTTCTGGGGTGATTTCATGCTGCACTGGCTCAGCTTCTGCGAAACTCTCTGGGCTTGTCTGCACAGGCTCGGGTTTGTTTTGAAGTGTGATGTATTGATTTGTCCGTTTGATATAAACGCAGCCAAATGAATAGCTGGTTTGTACTTCTCTCCAAGCCATTGCTTCCACCCGGGGACAGGGAGTTCCTCCACCGCATGTTCCTGGCTTGTGTCCTCTCTGCTGCTGCTCTGCGCACCACTGGGGTGTGGGATGGGGGTCAGAGGGTCCCAGGCGGTGGCTCTGCAGCCGGGTCCCCTGCCACTGCACGAGCCACAGGCCTCACTGGGCAGCCTGGGATGGCCCAGGAGATGTGAAGGTTTGAGGAAAGGCCCTGGGGTGGCACCCTGAGCTGCGGCTTCTCACTCTCTGTGCGTTTGCCGGAGTTTAAAATACAGCGGTATGTGTCAGTTGCCAAGGGAGAGCTGGGAAAGGGATGTGTTAGCAGGTGTGTGTGAATTTTCCATGGGTTTTAGTGTGGCTCGTGGGGTCTGCGGTTGCCTGGATGTAAATTCAGTCAAGAACATTTCCTGCGGTGCACTCTGGTGCCTGGGCTGTGGCTGCCAGGAGGGAAGAGCAAAACCATGCTTCCCTTAAAAGGTTTCAGGCTGTCTTGTGTTTGAAGTACACCGGGCACGAACAGTAACAAAGCCACAAAGTATGGTAGGATTTCAGACATCTTTAGCTGCAAAAAAGGGGGAGGTACAAAGGAAACATGAGACCTTACTGGGAGAAAAGTGGCTGTGCAGATCCTTTCCCTGGTGATGCTTGAAGCTTTGTGGCCACCTCTTGAGCTAGGTGCATTAAAAGGGGGAGACCAGGTTTCCAAATAACAAATTGGGGCACCCACAGGGTCCTGATGTGGCTAGAGACACACAGCGAGTTCCCTACCAGTAGCCCTGCCTGTGATGTCACTGTGACAGCACAGATGTACAGACAGCAGCTCTTCGCAAAGAGGATTGTACACGACGGACATGGTCATGTTCTTTGCCAGGCTGGTGCCTACGCTCGGTGTCATTAATGCTGCTTGCAATGAATGACTCACATTTAGGCGAAGTGCAGTCCTGGTGCCATCAGTCTTCTTGGCTGACCTCTTCTGCAATCCTTGCCAGGAAATAAACCAAACATATAGTTGGCCTTTTTTCTTGTGGTTTTTAGACACACACACACAAACACACACACACTTACTTAGAATTTCACACTTCTGGCTGAAGGTGAGCAGAGGCCCTTGCCCTGGGTGTGCAGGGAGGAGGAAGCATTTCTGAACACCAAAAACTTGACTATAAGAGAAACTGTCAGCTACAGTTTAGTTTGGGTCAGGTGTATTGGCTTTTTCCTGGCCAGGCTGCCCATTCACAGGGTCCTGGTAGCCACTCAGCCACGGCAAGAACTTTTCCAGTTGGCTATGACCTGTTTTTTTGCAATACTCTGACAGTTTGGGTTATTATGTTAGGGTTTGGAGTTTCTTCCTCCATGAAAACAGCATCCATTTGAGTACAGGTACATCATTCTTACAGAGCTGTCGTGTAATTAATTGCGAAAGGGAGAGCAGCTTTGAAATCCGGGAGCAGTTGCGCTTCGCTGCAGCCCATGAAATGTGTCTGTCTTGTGCAGCCTTGACTTGACCTCCAGTTTGAGGTCAGCTAAATGCAGACAGTGTTGCTTTCAGTGGTCAAACCTGGCATCTTTTACATGGGACTCAGCAGAAGAGTGGATTGAAGCCTCCTGGATGGAAAACAACAAAAAAACCAAACCGATAACAACAACAAAAAAACACCCATGGTGCTTTGTATTGACAAGCTGCAGCTCCTTCCTCTCCCTTCATGATGGGAATGAGGTCGATTAAGCAGACAAGGGCTTATGCAACCATTCAGGTCATGAACAAAGTCAAGAAAACACAATTTGCCTGCAAAACCCCAGTAGACCAAGGGCTGTGGCTGATCCCACACCTGTGGAAATGAAACCTGGGGCTGAGAAAGCCCCAAATTTCTTTGCTCCATGTTGAAATGGTGCCAAGGGAGGATTCAGGCCACTGCTGTGGAGCAGCTGCTCGTGCTACGTCCTCCCCACTCGGTAACCCATCGCAGCCTCAGTCAGGCAAACGGGTTTTGAGGCTGATGCTTTGAAGCAAGAGAGCACCAGCGAGGGTCAATAAGCAAGCAGGCATGAAGAACACAAGTCATTAATGGAAGCTCCTTTCTCCTTTCATGGGCGAACAGTGGTGAGCAGCATAAAATACTTTGAAGAAGGAGAAGATAAAAGGAGAAGAAAAAGGTCGTGCTCATTTCTGCATTAATTTTAGCCTGTTGCATTTTTCCTGCTCTGACTTTTTGGGAGGCTAAAGCTCTCTGGCTGCCTGCAGTGGGACATGGCCAAAATGTGGCACATGGGTACCAGGTGGTGGGGAGCTCAGGTGCAGCTCGAGTGGTAAGAACCTGCTCAGGGCCATGATTTCATTGCTGTCGTGCTTTCTGACGTGAAAAGAAGCTCTGCCAGCTTCAATATTTCTCTTGCTTTATTTATATGCCTTTTCCTGATTGCTTTAAAATTATCTTCTGCCCCTGCCTTAGTAGTGCTGGAGCCATTAGTAAAGTGCCTGCTGAGCGCACCTCTCTCGCTGTAAGCTCAAGGGCTGCAGAACAGGTTTTTGCTTCCCCACAGCCATGGGAGGAAGCCCATCTTTGCCCAGGAGAGCTGCTGGGAGAAGAACCCTGCTGAGGCTGTGGAACTGCCTCGATCTGCTGCTGCTTGGACCCTGGGGAGCTGTTACCTCCTGCTTTCTGGTGGAGTGCAGCATCAGACCGGCGGTTGGTAGCTACAGGAGGGATCAAAGCTGCTGACCTGGGTCATGCAGTCATCCAGGTGGGCCCACCCAGCACAGGCTCTGCCTGTGAAGAAAGCAAAGTTCAGGTAAAGAGTACCCTGAGCCCATTGCTGAGGCATGCTGTTGCCCCCAGCTTTTGCCCCAGCTGCAAGCAATCTCTAAATTAGGGGTATGGAGACAGGTAGGGACATGAGGAAACAGCCTCAAGTTGCACCAGGGGAGGTTTAGATTAGACATTAGGAAAAACTTTGTCACGGAAAGGGTTGTCAAGCACTGGAACAGGTTGCCCAGGGAAGTGGTGGAGTCACCATCCCTGGAGGTATTTAAAAGATGTGTAGACGTGGTGCTTAGGGACATGGTTTAGTGGTGGACTTGGCAGTACTAAGTTAATGGTTGGACTTGATGATTTTAAAGGTCTTTTCCAACCTAAACAATTCTATGCCTATGTTTTTTAGGCATCTCTGGGCCCCTGTGTCCTCTCCACTTCAGTGCTCAGCCTACGCTTGGAGGACCTGATAGCCCTGCAGCAAAAAAAAAAAAAAAAAACAAAACAAAAACAGATCCGCCACAGCACCTGCACAACCCCCTGTCCCATATTTCCAATAAAAACACACCCATAGATACCTCCAGCTGGTTGCTTTGCCAACCACAGCTGCCTGTTGGTCATCCCAGTATAACATCTGTCCTCACTGCCTGTAGCCTTGCAGGCAGAAGCGGTTCCTGCCCCTTGAAGCTATGCGAGTGAATGCGCAACCCAGATCAGGCAAGATGAACTAGGTAAACACCGTGATTCAACAACCTGTTGAGGCACAAAAAAAAGAAGCTGTAGCTTTGGGATCTGATGTGCCGGTGGCTTTTGGCAGAACGCGGTGCTGAACGACTCTGGACAGGTAGGAGAGCTGGCTCTAGGAGAAGGATGTCTGACCACAGCCTACCAGCAGCAGGGAGCTGGAAATTTTAAGAGCAGCTGGGAGATACTTCAAAAACTTGAGTTGTTCAAGCCTTAGATGGTCAAGGTGAAACATCACCGTTACAGGAGCTGAGCCATAAAACAAGAGGACACCATCACTGAGATAAACATTGTAAAGCAGGGTATGAGTGGCTCAGCTGCTCTGCTGTTATTAATGTTAAGGGCAATTTTTACATCCATTAGCCCTTCTACATTTGAAAGGAGTGAATTTAGCAGAACAGATGCTGCTCAGTTTGGGGAAAATAAAAGAGTATCTGTTTACAGATCCTGTTCGGCACATCCTGCGTCCGGCTGCAAACTCTAAGCCACGGTTAGCTCTGTTGCTTCCCGAGACCCCAGCAGCTCTATTCATTACGAAAAAAAAGTGAACTGGGGGAAAAAAACAAAGATAAATAGAGGAAAGGGGAAAAAAAAAGGCGCATAACCCAGAAATACCAACAACACTGGGCAGCCTCTCCAGTGAGGCTGGGTATTACCAGCAGCACAAGGTGGCAGGGATCTGACCTGCTCTCAAGGATCGATCCCCTTCTGCCAGCTTCGATTTTGTTTTTCTTCTTCACTTGCATCCTTCGTGAGGCAGCAGCAGGGGCTGCCTCCTGCCTTCAGTGCAATAAGCAGTCACGCCAGGGGCTCAGGGAATCTGTAGCGAATCTGTAAGAAAAGGAGAAAATTAAATCAAGAGAAGCAGGAACCAGGAAGGAGCCCGATTTTAAAAAATACAGCAGTCACGATCCGGCTGTGCTCATCAGCCTTGTTTAATAAGAATGAGGAGTCGGAGGTTTGGAAAAACAAAGTCGAGGTAAAACAGCACCGCTCAGACCTGGGGTAAACAGCAGCACAAAATCTTTGAGCTCATTTCAAGTCCTTTTCCAAATGGGAAAGAAGTGGTTTGGCATCGATTTATCGACATTGCTGCCTGCTTCCCCTTTTGTCCCTTCCCCGTCTCAGCCGGCTGGTGCAGGGGTGCGCATGGCTCTGCGGGATTTCATGCCCAAAGTCCCCTGCCAAAGGCCACCAGCCCCTGCACTTTGGTGGTTTTAAACTCTTGCAGCAACACATTTGGCTTTATATTTTTTTTTCTTCCCTCTTTCAGTTTGTTTATAATTGTGGGAAAAAGCCAACTGTAGTGGTTTTAGCATCAATCTTTCCTGTAAGCAAAAGGCTGAGACTCCTGTCACAAACTGACAGCTAAATTCATTCAGCACATGTTTTCAGCAGAAGTTGGTGCTGGTTTAAGGGAAAAGGGTAAAACAAAAAATAAAACTTTGAAGTCAATGTGTACAAATTCCTTTGTAGATGCCTGTTTTCATTGATGCTTCCTCCCAGACTCTGTACAGGTCTAATTTTTGTCCAAATCCAGCTGATACCACGATGAAAATTAAATAAATCTTTGTTCTGGCTATGTCTACCAGCATCATAAGTACCCACTGATGGTTCTTGGCTGCTAGATCTAGATCAAAGCCTTAATATACACCATATAAGCTTTCCCTACACATATTTTCATCCCGGGAAGGACTCAATGCATCACACAGCCCTTTTAGCTCCCTTCCCAGGAAGCCAGTGGTGAAACATAAGCTCAGTACACTGCTCCTGGGACACATCCTCATGTAGGAGCATCCTTAGGAGACCTTTCCCTCTCCTCTGCCACTGGGATTTCAAACTTCTGCATCATTGTGTGTATCAGAGCAGTTCTAGAAATTTATTTCCTGTTAGTATAGTTTCTTTAAGTAAACCTTGATGCCTTTATTTTGCTTGGGAGCCAACTCTCCCAGAAAGTTTTAGGGGAGATGGAGGTAGCAGAGCAACGAAACCAGGGTCCTGATCCTGGCACAGGGCATGTGGGTGTCTATATCACTTGCTCTGGGGCTGGGACCCACATCACGGCTCACCGCAGTTTGCAAGACATCCACAAAGCCACTTACTCAAAAACTTAAACCTCAAAGTTATTGGGGAAGCTGCAAGAAGGCAGGATGGTGGCTTCCACCTTCCCTCTTGCCCGTCTTCCTGGGAAACCTGGCTGCTTCACGCTCCAGGCTGTTCTGCAAAGAGCCCTTCAGATAGGGAGCAAGCACAAGGCTGTGCCAAGCAGGAGCACTTCGAGGAGGTGTGAATAACACCAGTACACTGCACATTGTTTCCATTTAGAAAACAATTTAATCTAAATTCTCTGATCTGCAGCTCTCTGAGAATAAAGAAAAGCTAAGTAAGTTTAAAAGGGAGCAATCCACATCTTCCAACTTCAAAAAGCCTCAGAAAAATCAATTAAGAGCATACAAAGAATCTTAAAAGAACAACGGGGACTGACAGATGGAACCGCACGAGCTCATTACCTTTTCAAATCCTCTCTCTCTCTATGATGTTCCTGCGCAACGTCAGCCATGGCACGTAGGTGTCTTTACATTTCGCCCGCCAGAGTACCTGGATCATGCTTTGCAAACAGAATGCAAATCCAGCGTTAGTGGTTTATGCGCTGCAGAACCAGCCTCCTTTGATGGGGGAGGCAGCAGCTATTTAATGGAACAAAGGAGCAACACGTTCAAAGTTTAGGATGAGAGAGGAACAAGGAATGTGAACTGAGCGCTCCAGTGCTGAAGGTTTTAATTAGGAAATAGTCTGTATCCATCGCTGATGGATTAAGCTGCAGGTTTCCCCATTTTCTTTATTTTGCAAAAAAAATTTCTCTAGATTCAGTCAGTCCACGAGTGATGCCAGTTCACTTCTGCACCTACATAAGTCAATAACTTCGTTCTTACCTCTCCAGCCGTGAAGAAATCACATTCTTCCTCTGAACCCTTTGCAAAGGGAACGTTTCCAGCTGACAACCCAGGATCACCGACGCCACGGCCTGCAGCTTTCACTGAAGCCGGCCACCGCACCTCCGGTCCCTCCTCCTTCCCAAGCCTCGAGAACAGGTCAGCAAATCTGCTTTCCTTATCTCCTCCTGAGCCCCTGCGGAGATGAGACACTTAATCCAACCAGCTCCTGTGTCCCCCCTTGGAGTGATCTACACCTCCAGCCACCCCAGCTGCATGTTGGTTGCCTGCAGATAACTGCTCAGTGGCAGGCGTCCACAGCGCCTTCATTAGTCTTTGTGATTAACAGACCTGTGAATTTATTTAGTTTCAAAAAATGCTTCCCAGCAGCTGTAAGACTACCAGCTATGATGATGTATTTAACAGACATAGAAAAAAAGACCTTCTGCTGTCTGGTGAGATGTGCTGGGATTTATGATTAATGGAGGATTCTGCTAATGAGTGATTTGGAGGCAATGCTTAATTTTAGAGAAAAATAGAATAGTATTGACTGACTCGATCCTGAGTAGGGACAGTAGCAAGTATTTAATTCTCCCCTGGATCAATTCAGCCTCTAGCTATCTTGCATCTCTGTGAGTGATGTTATTTGTCCCATTGCAAAGAATTAACTAGTCTGAAGCATCAGTAATCCAAAGCAATCAATTTAACTGCCTGCCTCGATGGACAACTCCAGCATTTAGAGAGGCTGTTCTAACAAACCGCTCCAATGCACATGAGGCTCATTGCAGGGGAGAGAATAAAAATGGAGAACTTAACTTACACATTTTTCCCCACCAAAGCAGAACAAAGCTTCGCCTTCACTATCTGTTCACTTGAAATACAAGCTGAATCACAGATCCACATTCCTCTCTGTTCTTTTTCCTTCAAGAGGGATTATGACCATAGATTAAAAAAAAGAGTGGTACATCCTTAGTCATCAGTGCCTGAGCTCCGACCTAGGGAAAAATCGTGTCAAAGCCCAGCGAGCCAGGCGCTGAGCGGAGGCACCCGCTTGCAGCCCTGTCACCCCGTGATACACTCAAAAGCACCATTCTCTTCCTAAAAGGTGAAGTCACATAAGCAGCTATTGCTGGCAAATACCTTCCTCCAGTTGCCAGAGCAGCAGTTTTCACCAAGACTCAGCTACTTCACCGCAACAGGAGTGATGGGCAGCAATATTTTGGGTTCAGCACTTTATGGTGAGAAAGGACAGCAGCATCGCCATCTCCCCCAGGAGCTGGAAGTAAAACTGTCCACAAACAAGGCACAACAGAGAGAGCAGCTCAACAACAGTTTAGGAACTCCCTGAACCAAAGGTTGCTTGAAACCACTGTTCAGTAACCACTTGTAGATATATCTTCCACAAAGCAGTGTGATTTAAGCCCTCTGACTCTGCTGCTGTCACCAGGGAGTTTAGCAATTCGGCTACATGCTGCATGAAACCTGCGCACCCCGTGGGCACCCCCTTAGTTCCATAGCACGAGGCGGGAGCTTCCATTCAACAAAGAGGAGTTAATTTTCTCTGTAACATACATAGTTTAACAAACTTCCCATCCCTCATTCCCAAATTGTAGGTCTTTGACAAACTTCTTTGTATTTTTTCTTTTTCTCCACTCAACTATATTATTATTAATGAGCTGCATACAGCTTTTGAAACAGGAGAATACCATGGATTCATGCACTTTTCCATTTTATTCTGTTCCTTTTCTGGCTACAGACATTACATTTACCCTTTAGATCACTTTTTAATATCGAGCTTGTTTTCAGAGAGCTACATGCAGCAGCTCCAGGATTCTCCCCCCCCCGCCCTTCCCTAAGAAATAGTCACTTAAATTAGAGGCTGTCATTGCATATGTTCATTTACCAATCCACTAGGTATCAGACTTACTAACTTGTGGTACCTTAAAAAAAAAAAAGTGTCACATGTGATTCTAAAGAGATGCTCAGTATTACCACACTTTATAATGCATTAGTAAAAAACCACAGCATTTTATTAATTTATAAAGTACAGAGTTTCAAGTGATTAAAGCATATGTACAGACTAGCTAAAAATATCTAGCAGCTGTGAGGATACTCGCCTAGCATGGCAAAACAAGGAAGAAAATGAGTAAACCAGCCATTCTTGTGCCCTGCAATCTTCTCACGTCACAAGGGTGTGCAAACCTATCTGTATCCCAGAAAAATGGACTGGTCTCAACTCAAAACAGCCTGGAAGACCACCAGCATGCTCTGAGGAGAGGTGGCAGAGAGCAGACAATAGAGCAGCAGTGACTACAGGGTTAGGAGGAGAAGGCTGAAGAAACCTTACTTCAGAATAGCAGCTCTGCAAAGCAGAAGAGTACTTGTAACCGAAAGCTGCGGAAAGGAAAACCCAGCGTACAGTCCTAAGTTATGATTCCCCAGAATGGGGCGAGTTAGAAATCAAGGCAACAACTAGAATTAGGTAAGACCGGGCTGTACTGCGGGTATAGAGCTGCGATCAAAGCCAGACCCGTCTCTCACCAGAAGACAGAAGTGCTCTCCAGAACAGGGTGACTGTGGCTCTTAATAACAACAGATCCAGACCCCCATTTTCACCATAACATCTGTCTGCACAGAGGTGTCAAGAGCTGAATGAGCTTCAAAGCAACCGTGTCTATCATTGCTGCACACACTTCATACGCATCAGCAGCGTGTAACTAGGGATTCTCTAAATTCAAAAGTCAAGTTTAATTTAACGATTGGAATTAACTTATTTTTTAAATGTTCCCACAACAGCTCTTTTCAGCAGCCACTCCTATTGGGTAGTCCATTTGTTATCTATTATGGGGACAGAGGTCCATCAATGCTTGTTTGTGCAGGACAAACATATTTTACAGCCTGGAGGAGCAGGTGAGAAAAATCTTATGCTTCCCCATGAAAGGCCAGTGGAGCCTCTGGATAAAGTCATGGCAGGAAGAAAGATCCTCTCCATGAATTTAGCTTATGACACACTGCTTATAATACAGAATCTTCTATATTGCAGCCACAATCTCAGTAGAGTAGGACAGGGGGAAGAAATATATAATCCAACAGAAATAGATGTATTTCTGTCCTCTGTGTGGCATAGGTGACGCAGAGGGGCTCAGCATGTTATCTTTCTTTTGGCAGTTTATTCCTTTCCTACAAAAGGAAGCTGTCCCTGAAGGACACTATTTCACCTCTGCACAACAGAAGAGCATAGGAGGAACCTTTGCCAGGAGCTCCCAGCTTCTTAAGAAAAGCAAAGATCAGCAGTAGTTTACAGATACATTAAAATATTTTTCAAACAGGGTGCAAATTAGACTCCCCATTTACCTGCCAAGATTCCAGTTCAGTCCTTTTCATTTCCCTTGTAAGAACAGCTGGCACAAGCAGCTAACACAGCAGGAAGCATGATTCCTTAAACTACTTTAAGTGTTAGTGACGCATACGTTCTAATCAAGAGTTGGCATCTTTAACATTCTTTGTATTTATTTTAAGAAAGCATTTTAGTTAATCTAAGCAAGAATATTCAAAAGCTACTGTGAAGAAAATACATTTTTGTTTCTGCTCAAACTTTTCAGAATAGACACTGAACACTTTGCCAGCTCATTCAGCAGACATCACTCAGCTACGTGGCCAAGCAACACGGAGTGAAGAATTACACAAAAAAATATCTCCAATTAAGCCTCCTAACGACAACTTCAGTGCCAAGGACAAGCGACATGGCATTATCGGTGAGAAGCCAGGGCTGGAAATGCAGTCAACATGCAATGGGGCAGAGAAGCCTGTCTCCAGACGGTTTCTGCATGTTTCTTTGCCGTTCTTCGAAAAGGCAGTCACAGGACAGCAACAAAAGGATGCACAAGGGTTGCTTTAAAAAGAGCAAGTTCAGAAACTCCTCTACAACTGTGCCCAGTATGGCCAGGCAGTCAAGGTCACCTCAGCCAAGGTTTCACCTACGCTACTCATTGCATAAAACCGCAAATATAAAAACATCAAAGGTTTACATAAAAATAAGTTTTTTGTAGCTCTTCTCTTAAAATTACTGTACAAATAAATAAAGTTATTGTCCATTTAAATATAACCATTCGGGAGAACAGGAAGCTGGCAATGGTCTTCTGATCGATGCACTCATTCCAAAAGCAGGCAGAGTTGTTTGCCATCTCCAAGGCCTCCAGATCACAGCAGGACACAATACCTGCAAAAGAAAGGCGCTGAAGTTGCAAAATAAAAGACTTTTTGGTGAAAGCACTGGGCCATACCAAAGGTCCCCTGGCCCACTGTTCTGCCTCAGGGACATCAATAGCATACATACGCTTCGGGAAGAGCACAGGGCACATAAACAAGCAGGCTTTCCTCAGCAAAAATCCCAGTTCTGAGCAATGTTTAACTTAAGGACTTCCTGAATCACAAGTTATGTCCATATCCTTATCTTTAAATTAATGAAAGAACACTCATTTAGATGTTTTTCATGCTGTTCTGAGGAGATTTAGTGTTTAGCTGCTCTACACTGTCAAGTTCATTGCCCTATGATAACAAAGCATTATGGAAAAAAAGCATCCCCTGTTGATTCGAAGTTGCTATTGGAGAATTTCTTCTGAAGTGCCTAGATTTAGCATTGCGAGAAACCCTTTTCAGCTTCTGTGCTACTCCTGATTTTAGATTAGGAAAGCCGGATATGAAATCTGTCTGTTTTCTGGACTGAAGCATCCATGAATTTGTGTTTAAGAGAACCCCATTTTAGAAAGGCGAGCTGGTTTTCATTTCAGTCCACACTAACACAGCAGCTGACAGCATTTTCAACAGCGTGAGACGAGCGCCTCGTGGCGTGGAGCGCTGTGCCTCAAGTCATTGCTGCATCAACTCTGATTACATGCCAAAAGCAAGTATAGCAGGTATTCAGCTAGCTTCCTACCGAACACGGAAGTAAAATAAATGAAGAAGATCGAGACAGACAGGGGTTCTCAGGGATATGTCCTGGCTGTGCTGGCATTTTTCTTCTGATCCTAGTCTGCAAACCTATTTACCATTATGGTTTCATAATGAAAAAGGAAAGTCAACAGTCGTAAGCCTGACACTGTGCTGCTGGAGCCTTTTTTTCTCTTTATCCTTGCAAATTCCTCTCTAGCAGGCTTACCACTTCAGGGCTGGCCTGCCAACTAGTGGTACTGTTGCTATTAGAGTATGCCAGGCCTCCTGTTTCAGGTGGGAGTCCCCAGAACTGCAGATCCTACCAGAATAATCAAGTAATTTTCAGCAATAAAACTGATTTTTCTAGATAAAAAGCAGCTTTGGTCTTGTCCACTAAGATTTCAGTAAAGCATTTGATGTAGTACCAGACAAGAAAGTATTAGATACACAGGAGAAGAATGTGATTAGTAAAAAGGAAGATGGAAGGCAGTTACCCTGTCCCAAGGGAAAACTGAATCGGATAATTTGGAAATGAAGATGCTAGAGTAGAGTTTTATCAAGATTGGCACTGGCAATAGACTTGTTTAATTAATGTTTTCACTAACAGCCTTGGCACAATTAGAAGTGTGCCGATGACACAAAGCTGGAGGCATTACGGTTATAAAAAAGGATGAGAAAATATTCAGGGTCATTCACTGTCTCTTCTGACTGACAGGGGTTGAAACTCTGTAATAGAAAACATAAGGTCATGCATCTGTGAACAAAAGTAACTGCTCTAACCCAGAATGTTATTGATTTGAAGCAACTCAAGTCAAAAAAGGCTTTAGGATACGAAGTAATTACGAGAGGATTAACTGATACAGATATGAAAGGAGGGAGATGTGATCCTGGAATACATCAGGAGGAGTATTTCCAGACTAGATAGTAAACGCTAGCGTTTTAAAAGGACCTGAAGAGACTCATCTAGGGTAAGCGCAGAAATTATTTGTATATTGAGGAGATGGAGGACCCAACCAACCTCAGACAGGAAGAAATGCTGCTAAGGTTACAATTGTTCTATGTAAAACAGTTCAGAATGGGCAAACACCTGGGAAGGAGAAGAACATTTTAAGCTAAAGGACAAGTCTGTCACAAGATCAAGGGTATTTAAACTGATCAGAAATGCATTTGTGTTGCAAAGGACAATATCCTTAGCTATAAGGACAGTCAGATGCTCAGTCCCAGTGACAATATCAGACACAAAAACCTTTATTTCTATGATGCATTTATCAAATAAATTCTAGGATATGAAGCCCATGACAGCAGGAGACAGGACTTGAAAATCCTGGAAACTCTCTTCTGTATTTTCATTGCTCTACTGAAAGACATGGAATCTGACAGACCATCTTGAACTTTATGTTGGACATTCAAACTTCCATCAAAGCGTATACTAAAGAGGCCATCGAGAACTCACAAGGATTAGGATCAAATTTTTTTTTCAAAGTGGGCACATAAAACAACAGTCTTGCTGTATGACTTGGCAAGACCACCAGACTTCCAGCCCAGCCTTTTCCAAGACAGTCAAGGCCTTTACATGTTGAACAGTTCAGGACAGGAAGCTCCTCTATCATCTGGTGCACCCAGCTCTGATGCACTCCGAGCATTAAGAGTGCTTTAATTAAAAAAAAAAAAATAAATCTGTCTTTAATCTGACAGGTACAGTAACTTTGCCCACTTCAGCTTTTACTTAGTTAGCAAATATATTGTAAAAGCAACAAAAAAGCACAGGTAAATGCTGGAATGATGCTCGAAATCTGCCCTCATTTGTGGGAATAGATAAGGTTTAGGGTAAAGGACAGGCTGGCCCAAATACAGACAGCACAACCAATTCCCTGAACAAACACCATTAAGGAGGCAAAAGTTTCTTTGTTAGATCTACTTCAGCCAAATTCCTTTTCCCAAATGTTTATCAAAGCCTTTTCTTCTTCTCGTTTGACTGTATCTTTCTATGCTGAATTTTCAGAAGTGCTACAGGTCACACTTGATTTAGAGGGCTTTGGCCTGGAGGTCAATAACAGAAAATCCCCTGTAAGCTCAGCCTAAATAGGGAGCAGCCTGGCAGAGACACTAACCTGAACATCCTTCCTCTCTATGAGACAGATCGTTGACGCTTTTTGCCATAGGAGATTTGCCTGATTCGGACTTCTAGTTGGAAGGCATCCAATCTTTCCTTTGGGTTAAAAGCCAGCATATCGTGCAGGAGCTTGCAGAGATCATCCGGCATGGACTTCTTGTTCTTCAGGGGAATTTGTAGCTTCATGTTGGGATTCTCCAGCAACGCTTCTCCAAGGGGAATAAGCTCCTTGCCTTGGCAGATGTAAGTTCCTGAACACAGATTAGGAGGAGTCGGGTTATACAGGTAGAAGAAAGTCTACACAAAATGCTGTCATGTGCAGTACGGATAGACAATCTGGAAAACAAAACATCTGAAAGATTACTGGAAACATCACTTATTAAGAGGCAACCGCCAAGTCAAATATTGGGAAAGGCTGTTATCAGAAGAGGCTTTTACTTTCAAATAGTAATCAAGGTGTTGCACAAGGCTGTGCCCTTAACCAGGCACGGAACAGAGGGAGCAAGTTTAAGCATGGCATGCTCGTCAAGCAGTTTTATGGACCATCTGCAGAGAAAATGGGCCACTGAAATGAACTTCCTCCACTTTACTCCGTTTCACCCTCCTAGCAGACTCATAAGCTCCGGAAGAGGGAGGGAGACTGCCTGGCTGCGGTGACTTGAAAGAGTTAAACACAAAACTTATTTGCTCAGTTAGTCAAACAATTTTCAATTAAAATGACAGCATATGCCATTTACCCTTAGCCAACTTCTCCTCAGCAAGATTAAGGAAGGGGAATGTAAATTTGCTCCTGGTAATCTAAATAATTTCACCGCTTGTTGAAAATGATTAACTGGCTTCCAAAACAGACAGTAAACCCAGCTTTGCTCACTCAAGCTGTTCTGCCCCTGCACCAAGCAAAGAATAAATGTTTCAAAGGCAGTGACCTGTCTGTGTGTAGAAAAGGTTGGCCTTGCAAACTCCTTATCTCAAGTTGGCGGGTAGCTATTTTAATGAAATCTGTTCATGCTTTGGTCTCAGCTGCAGCCATTTGCTTGTTTCTGTAGGCAGGAACTAAAACATTTATCAATGTTTGGCATTTTAAAAAGAAATAAATAACAGAATTAGAACTGAGCCTACTTGGAAGATAAAAAAAATAATTAAAGGGGTAGCACAATAGCTTCTCAAAGTTCCTCTGTAGAAATTCCTTTTAAGAATTTAAACATTTAAAAGAAAAACAGACAGGTATACTATGATCTCAGAGCCTGGGTAGATGTCTTCAATTATTATGCTAATGTGAATGACTGGCATTCTCTCCTCTCGAGATGGATTTTCCACTGCAATATACTTTTCTGAAATTTTTTAGTACAAAGTATTTCAAGCATGCATATATGTGGGGGATTTGGAGGAAGGAGGCGGCGGGGAAGAGAAAGGGAAAGCAGGCCATCAGGAGTCATCCCCAAAAGATCTTGCATCTCTAAACTGTGAGGAAACCCAGCCAGATGGCAGTGAAGCGTATCTAAACATCCTTTCCCAGTTTATTATTTGGCTCCTTGGAACACCCTTTCAGCACTCCGAGTGATCCCATCCCTTGGTTATGCCAAGTCAAGGATACAAGCAAACCCATAAGCCCAATTCCAGAAAGGCTTTGGTTTTTAAGAGCATTAAAAGCATTTCTGAGCAAGTAGAAGTAGACAGATACTAAATCCTCTATCAAGAGCATAGCTGTAAGACAGATGCCTCACCAACAGCTACGAGGGTTTTTTTCCTCTTACAATTCTTTAGTGTCAATAAGGGCCAAATCCATTTTTGAAGAGCGTTCCTTAGGGTAAGGAAGGCCTGACAGCAGAGAAGCCAGAAGTGATCTTTCCCTTAACCTTTAAACCCCCCAGAGTCTTTTTGAAAAATCTGGCAGAAGGAATGATCTTCCAAATAAAATAATGATTTGTAAATATAAAAAGCATTCTCTCTGCCTTAGTGATATGTCTTCAAGACTTGGAAACCCTGCATGAGAAGCAACCAAATTAGGAGCAATGCACACTGAAGAAAAAGAGATTTCTTTGCAGTTCTCTAAGCAAAATCCAATCCCCCCAAAAACCCCAACTTTGGGTTTCTTTGGGTTGCAAGGTGCTTGCAAATCCCTGGAAAAAGCCACATCCAAAGCATACATGCCACAGCATTTGTAACTATGCCTGGGAGAACACCTCTCAGAGAATCCCTACAGGTCCAGAACATCCACTGACAACAGGACAGCACTGATCTGATGCTCACCAAGCAATTCCTTCTCTGTATCCCCATCTCGGAAGGTGATTCTCTCAACCATAGCCCAGAAAATAATCCCAAGGGCAAATATGTCAGCCTTTGCCGTGTAGTGACCTTCCCATACTTCTGGAGCCATGTAGAAATTTGACCCACAAGCAGAGGAGAAGCGATGCTGGTTCACATTCCCTTTCCCCTGACACACCTTGCTGAGGCCAAAATCTGCTACCTGCAATGCATAAGAAAAGCAAAATAACTTATTCACAAACACCAAGTTTACAAGCATGTTTACAAAGAGCGGCTCAGTGAATTCCACCCTGAAATCCACCACAGCATGGCACTGACACTTGTCGGGTGGCAAGCCCCATGAAACAAAGAGCTGATTATTTCCTGTACATTGTCCGTTCCCCAACTCCTTTCCTGTTGTTTGTTCCCCTTCCTAAGACAGGCAAAACGGGTATCCGAGCGTTATCTTTCTGTGAAGCTCACTCTGATTACATCTAATTGGGCATAAACATATCTTGAACATCAATGGGAGAAGTGGCTCTTACTGTTCCACAGTGAGTGCACTGAATCTCTTGCATTACCATTATTATCCATACCTATTAAGATGACATTGATTTAAGCATCCCTTGACAGCTCTATAGGTCGAAGTACAAATACCATTATTGATCCAAATGATCAAGTCATGAATTATCTGAATGCACTGACCTATTATTTTATGTCTAACTACGGGAACTCTTGGGATTGAAAGTTCAGGAGCGAGCTGGCTCCTAGCTTTTCCAGCTCTCTGAAAAGCAGCTGTATAGACTTTCAGTCTGGTGCTACGAGAAAGGCAGCTAGCCAGTCTTTACCTCAATCAGGGCACCAACATGAAGCACAAAGACATTCCCCACCTCCCCTGAACACCAATATGTGCTTGAGGCAGCAATATTGGACACGCTAGCTGTTGTAACAGGGCAGTGTGTTCTTAAAAGTTTAAGGACACAGAACATATTGCTTCATCTTTGACTGATCATGATCTCTCTTATTATCTAGTGTACAGAAGTCAGATAGCCCTGAACTCAACCGGATAAGCAGTGGATGAAGGACGTTACAGAAACACACCATCGTGACCTCTACTTCCTTCCAAAACTCCTAAAAAAAAAGCCCACAAGTGATATCAGATGTTCTGAGAATGCTTGTTACAAGTATCACAAGACATACCAAAAGCCCATTCCAAAGCACATGATGCGTAAGCATGCAGATCACATACTTGTTACAGCAAAGTTTTATTCCCTTACCTTTACTATCGGACTTCCACGTCTATGAGAAATCAAAATATTATCGGATTTCAGGTCTCTATGCACTATCTGGTTTCTGTGCAGGAAAGCCACGGCGCTGCTGAGCTGCCGCATGAAGCTGTTGTTGAGCTGAGCATCTGGGCTGCGAGACAGCAGGTATTCATTCATGTTGCCACCGTCACAGAACTCCATCACAAACCACAGAAAGCAGGCCGATTTGGGATCCATGCACCTCCGCCCTTTCAGGCAGGTTTCAATTAGCAGCAAATGGCTGTCTGATTTCCTGTAACGATGACTAATTGGCTGAAAGACTTGGCCATTCTGCAGGATACACTCCTCCAACTGGATCACATTTTCATGTTGCCTCTGGATGCTCTGCAGGGCCCAGAACTCTTGCAGAGCCAGTTCTACATTTTCAGGCACGTTACAATGCATCCTTTTTACAGCTACTTTGCTTCTAGTTTGATTAACGATGGCTTCATAAACCACCCCATAGCTCCCTCGGCCCACTTCGCGAACGATGCTGTACTTGGCTTCCGTAGCCATCCCTCGCTTTGGCCCAGTGAACGGCAAATCAGAGGAAAATATTTGAACTCATGGCAACCAGTCGTCACCTCCAGTAAAACCCTGAAGAGAAAGGGATAAAAAGTTTAAAACTCTCCCAAACAAAGCAGCTTACCAACAATCAACAGCAAATACTTCCACCTGGCATAAATTTTAGTGGTATATGCATCAGTATATGATGCAGCTGCATGAGGACTGACAGCTAAAATGGGGTTTTAAGAGAAAGCTTATATCCATGGTAACTTTGAGACATTATCAAGTACAATCCTGACTGCACAGTGGGATGCAACCACCTGGGAAGTGACATCGATTTGTCCACAACAGACAAAGTTTAGCGAGAAAGGAAAAAAAACTATGTAGACACATTTCCTAAGCAGGGCAGGAGAGGGAAGGCAAGACCTCCTGGGTAACAGCTGAACTTACTTTTACCAGAATTGACTTTTAAAGAAATTAAATCAGCCAGAAGTGCCAGTCTGGCACTAAATCTTTCACCCTCACTTTCCCCCCCTCATAAATTTACTTATCCGTCAATGGTTACATCACTTCCCTGTCCTTCCACTACCAATTTTCTACCAGTCCACATCCTGATACTCACCCCCTTTCTCCAGCTCGCCCTCTTCCAACCCCTTCATGAGCCTTACACCGCACTTCCCCTCCACCTCCAGATCCCTGTCACACTCCCAGGCCCCCAACCCCAGGTCGTCCTTCACTTCATTGTCTAGTACGGGTTCCCGCTGCAATTCTCCTGGTCCTTCATTCAATTCCCCCTCCACAGCCCAATCCCCCGATAACCCTGCTTCCTTTTCAGCCACTCGTTTCACTTCTCCCTGCACCAGTGCTCTTCAGCACCATGCCAAGTTTTGCTCCCTAATAACACATTAATCATTCTCTGCTTTCATGCCCCCCATGTACCTTTCCCAATCCCCTTAACCCTTCCCTCTTCAAACCTCCCCCCTACCCCACCTGCTTCTGCCTTCAGAGCCCCTACTTCCCTCCAAATTCTCCTCCCTTCCCAAACCCTCTGTCCACCTCTCCCAGCCTAACCCCCCTCTTCCCAGCCCACCCCGGCTTCCTTCTCAATCCCCCTCCCTCCTCCAGCTCCATCCCCCAGCCGTGCTCCTTTCCCAAATCTTTCATCTTTTCACCCAGCCCTCCCACCCTATTCCCCACTCTCCAGCCCTCAGCCCCCCACTCCTCTCCAAAGCGGCCCCCACCACAGTTCAAACCCCGACCTCCCCCCAAACCCACTCCCACCCCATAGCATAGCCACACACTCTCCCCAGCCCCTTCCCCACTCCCTCCCAGCCCCTTCCCCACCTCCACCCCCCCCCTCAGGCCCACCTCTTCCCAGCATCTCAGCTAAGACCCCTTGGCTACCTCAGGCCCCTGCCTCACCTCAGGGCCCTGTCTCCCCTCCACCCCCCCCCCAGGCCCACCTCTTCCCAGCACCAGGCCTAAGACCCCTTGTCCCACCTCAGGACCCCTGTCCTCTTCCCTTCCAGCTCCTCAGGCCCGGCTCATTGCCGCTTCCACTCGCCTCAGCCCCTTCCCCAGCCATTCACCCCCCCAATTCTCCTCACCACCGCCGCCGCCCGCTCGCGCCCGGCCCCACTACCGCCGCCGCCGCCGCAATTCCCGCCACAGCGGCGCGGCCCCGCCTACTAGCGGCGGCAGGCCAACCAGAAGGAAGGAGGCGCAGCCGAACCAATCGCAAGTCAGGGAAGGTGGGGAGGGAGGGGGAGGGAGGCCGCCGTTGGACCAATCAGCGAACGCTTCTCCTTCCCCAGTTCAAGTAGAGCGGGCGGGGAAGGTTCTGCGCTTGCGTGGTGGTGGCGGAGCGGCGGGACTACAAATCCCAGAAATCTTTGCGGCGGATGACAGGTGCCCGCTAAGGACAAACCTCCGCGAAACACGGCGTGTGCGGGCCGGCGCAGGGCGCGACGGCAAGGCTGTGTCCTGTCCGTCCGTCCGTCCGTCCGTCCGTCCGTCCCCTTGTCCCGGCGGTGGTTGGCGAGACGAGGCCGCTTCCCTGCCTTCGCCTCCTATCTGTGATGATGAAAAAAAAAAATTAAATACAAATTTTTGGAAACTTTTGGCAGACACCCAGAGGGTACCCAGCCCACCCAGGTCCCCCCATATCAGGGTGCTGATGCAGAACACCACCCCCCCCACCCCCCCACCCCCCCCCCCACCCTCCCCAAGACACGATGGCATCAAACACCTCGAAAAGAGCAGCAGAGGGATGTGCCCCAAATCCCAGAGCATCACTTGGGGGTTCACCCCAAACTGGGGGGTCACCCCCTTCCTCTCAGCCCCAAGTCGGGGTTCGGACCGTGCCTCCGAGGAGGAGGAGGATGGGATTTCACTGGGGGCAGGCTGATTTCCAGCTGTCTCTCTTCATTTGCAGCATTTTCAGGCAGTGGAAATGAGCCTTTTCGAGCTGGTTTCTTATTTCTCTCTGTGTTGCGGCCGGGAGAGAAAACCAGGTGTCCACGGGCGAGATGGGGCACGGGGATTTCCCCACCGCACCTGCAGAAGTTAATAAAACAACAGTTTTTAATGTTCCCGTTTTGCCAGAAAAATGGAGCCATTTGCTGATATTTTAATTTATAGAGATCGACTGGATTTGGTTGCGTGGCTGGGGCAGGTAAATTTCTCAGTAGGGGGGGATTTCAGACCATCCCACATTTTGTTCCCAGTTCTGTTTAACTCCGCCTGGCCGCATTTCCAAACTAAAATACCATTTTATGAGATGGGTGTGCAGTTGAGCTGCTGGCGATATGGGTGTCCTAAATAAGCCCTTAACACTGATGGGGCTGGGAAGAAGGACCAGCAAGAGGGAGCTGGGACCATCTCCATCCCAGTAATAAGGGCTGTTGTGGTCAACCAGTGAGAAAACACTTGGAACATCCACCCTGGTTGCACTTGCATTAGGGATTGCAACCCAATAAAAACCCACAGTGGTCCCACACATCATCCCCAGGGACACCGATGGGGACCCGGGGGTTGTAGCTGGGTGTCAACCCCGAGGACCGGAGCATCCCGGTCTCCCGGCATTAATCAGCAAGGCTGGGGAGGTTTGCCCTGTGGCCAACCTCTGTGTGGCCATCACACCCCCTTAATATTGGTTTTAATAACAGCCGGCATGCCCGATCTGAAATAAAACCACAGCATCGGACTGAAATATTTCCTTCCATCTTAAAAACAAGGAGCCCAGACCCAGGGATGCGATATCATCCCCCGGGGGCACATCAGCCCCAAATCCTGGTTCCAAATAGAGATGCTACAGGGAGGATGAGCCCGGTGGGATGTTGGGTACCACCCCATCGCCTTCCCAGCCGTGTCCGGCTGGCAGGGAGGATTTTAGTCGCCTCTGCTGGATTTTTATTCCCTTATTATCATGGCAACATCCTTCGGCTGCCATGATGTCCCGCAGCAAGGAGCCCACGGCTCATCCCTCCTCCTCTCCCCTTCCGGCCACTCATCTGCTCACCGTATTTCTGTATTTTATCCTGGAAAAAAGTCATTTTCTTTTTAACTTTTCTGCCTGGGCAGGCTTTCCTAGACCTCTAGCCCAAGCTGCCTCTTTCCCCAACCCTTGTGAGGAGACCACCCCATCCTTCCCAGCCCTCATCCGGCATCACCCGTAAACCCACTCGTGCTATTGGGGAGAATCATTACTTTTACATTTGGGTTAAAAAAATAGTTAAGCATCAAGAGGATTGGTGGTGCAGTCCATCTGTCCTTCCTCAGCCGCACGGCATCCAGCACCGGCTCCGCTTCGCTCCTGCAAACGTATCGTCCCACATGTTGGGGTGTTGGGGGGGAATATTTTAATGGAGCAATCTAAATAAATAAAGATAAAATAAATCAAAGCCCTGAATGTTAAACATCGGGCCCGCTGGGACAGTTTGGACTCTATTAAAAAGCACTGCACATTCCTCCGGTGACTCAGAGGTTTTATGTGCTAAAGACGACAGTGATGTAGCAGTTTTTCTTTCACAAAGCACTAAATGCTGGGGCTTGGGGGTTATTTTTTGGTGCACCGTGGTTTAGCGGGTACCAGCCCAGGCTCCTTGCTGGGAGGATGCTGGGACCCGCACTGGGAACGATGGGACAAGCGGTGGGTGTGAAGCAGGTCGGCCGGGCAGGAGGAGAGATTTAGTTGCTGCTGAGCAAAGAAAACCCTTATAGTTATTTTTTTTTATTGATTGCTGAACCTGTTTCATTAAACTTCATGCTCCTTTTCCCCAGCTCGAGCCCAGCCGGAGGCAGCACAAGAGTTTGGGGCTGCGCAAGGATGGATGCGTGCCGGTGCTTTGGGCTCAGAGCCATCCTCCGCTCTCGGCTGGGATCATCAGCACCTCAAAACCCAAATCTTGCCCCAACCACACCCCCCCCCCCCCGCCGGGCATATGTTCTGGCTGGTATTTCTGGGTTGGTATCGGCTCCATCTCAGTGCCTATAGACATCGCGGTGTCTATAAGCGATGGCAATCTCCTAGGGAAATTGATTGCTAATTATCTCCCATCCCAGGGAAAGCTGCTCCATCGCAGCCAAAATGTCACCCATCAACAGCCGGGGGGACACACAGGGTGTCCGGGTACCGGCAGGAGCGAAGCTGCATCCTCATCCCGCATCCAGCAGAGGATGGCACGGGGTGGGGATGCAAGAAAAGAGAGAAAAAAGATTCAGTTAGGGTGAAAACTCATTTGTCCGCCCCTCGGCAGCACGGTGGGTATCGGAGGTGGCTGCGGGGACTTTCCGACCACCTGATGGATGTTGAGCGGGGGGGGACAGTCGCTTCTCTCCCCTGAAATAGCCGCCGGTGGGAAATGAGTCACCGGTTTCAATCTGGTTTCTCGCCAGCCGGTCCCCGCCGCCATCCATCAGACGGGGCTGAGCCGAGCAGATTTTTTTCCCCGGGGAAGATTTTTTTTTTTCACGGGAAGGAGGAGACAGGGGGTGCCGTGGCCCCAAAGCAAGAAGTGAGTAGATGGTTTGAACATCATCCTTCCCATCTTTCAAGTGCTGGCACTAGGGGTTGAACATAAATATAACAACCGAGGCTAAAGGCATTGTCACTCCTGGATGCTTCGGGGAACAGAGAGCCTCGGCCGGCAATTTTTCAGCTGGTCCCAAGGTGCTGTTTGAAACCCTGAACCCACGTACACGTGTATGGTTCATGTATGGTACACATGCCCACGCTTCCTGTGCCACCGGTTAAATCTTTCCCCTGCGAAGCTCTTTCTCTGCCCTGAAGTGTTTTTTTGGGATTTGCCTAAAGTCAAGAGCTTTTCCCCCCAAAAAATAAGCCTATGGTGCTAATAAGGTGATTTTCCCACACCAGGATCAAGCTCATCTCCACCCAGTCGTGGTGTGGAGGGGACGTACAAGGGATGATACACCATATGTTGGAGCATATTTGGGGTCTGATCTACCATTTTCCCCTTCCATTTGAACAAAAAACTGCTCCACAGCCTTTTTTAACAGCTCTTCCAACACCCCGTCCTCCAGCCTCTGACCATCCCTGTGGCCTCCTGGTCCCTGCATTGCTCCTTGGAGCCGAGCATCCCATGCAACGCTCCAGATGCGGCTCCATGGGTGATGAATAGAGAGGGGTAATGGCTTCAGGCACTTCTTCTGAAATTCAGATATCCTCCTGGCTTTCAGGCACCATCGTCTCGACAGCTTTAATTCATCAGTAAGAGGTAATTTGCAAAAGGATGGGTGATCTTCAGCAAAGTCTTATTGCTCCCCGCTCCAGCACTAATAAGCGGCTGCTGAATGGTTTGAGCGACAGCTAAATGAGAGCAATCGGGCTTTCAATAAAACTGCAATTTCTAACAAGATGACACAAATACTTGGCGGGGCCCCATCGAGCCCCCACCACTCGCTGGGGCTGAGTGTCGAGCAGCAGAGCTCTTGCGTTGCCGGCAATATCTCCCGTCGGTTTTATTTCTTGAGGAACCTATTCATGGTTCTGCTTGGAGAAGACAGCAGACTGTTGTCCGGCTGTGCTCTGTTTCATGGGTTCACGCCAAGGTGGGTACGTGGTGATGGTGGTGGCAGCTAACATCCGTGTGTCCCATGGGAGAACAGAGCTGAGGAGGGCAGAGCCATGGGGATGTTTGGGGATGGTGTGTCCCAGCATGGGATAGCCAGGAGGATGGTCTGAGATATTGGCACAAAGAGCTTTTGGGGCAAAAATCATCTTGAATGGCAAATCTGGAGATGTCTGAAGAAAAGGCATCACCCCTCTTTGTTCTTTGTATAGGGCTGATGTGACAGGACCCCCAAAGCCAACACCGGAGGAAAGGTGGAGGGTCCAAGTCTGTCTGCAAGCAAAGCCGGTGCCAGTGGAGTGTTTCTGATCTGGTCAGGGCAGTTTGGTCCCCCAAATCAATTAAAAAACCACCAAGGTGGATGCTCTCCATCACCTTGCTGTGGGCCAGAGATACTCCCTAGCTCCCGCTGCTCTCCGAAAGCTGCCCCATCCCCACCAGGACTGACTCAGGGATGGAGATGACGGAGATGGAGATGGAGATGGAGGTGGAGATGGAGATGGAGATGGAGAAGGTCATGTCCTGTGATTCTTGGGGTCACTCCAGGTAGGATGGTGAAATACCACCCCCCCTTATTATGTTTAATAAAAGTCCTCCTGGTCCGTTTTACGTCCCCTGCTACCTTTCATCCCCCTTGGATCAGAAAGTCCCAGGAAGTTGGGATAGGACCTCCGGAGGGCTCTGGTCCCAACCCTGCTCACAGCAGGGCCAACCTCAAAGCAGGTCATACTGCTCAGCACCCGGCCAGGCGTGCTTCCAGAATCTCCAAGGATGAAAATTTTGAGGTTGTGCAGAGAGGAGCAGCCACGTCCCTTGAGCCTCGGGGGTAAAATCTCCTTTTCCCGACGCAAAATGGATTTTCCATGTCCAAATTGGCCCTTACCGGCAGCAAGGATGAAGGGCACCAAGAAGAAATTATGATCTTCTCAGACGTTGCCTCAAGCTGAATTGCTCTAGTCCCTCTTCCCTTGTAGGAATATCATCTTTCCTTCTTTCCTGCTTGATGCAAAGTACAGGAGGGGATTGCTCTCCCCTCCCTTTCAGGTTTTTTTTCTTAACATTTCTCCCAAGTCCTTCAACCTGTCTATTCTTGGCCTCAGACTCATTTCAGCCAGGACCTGCTGGAGACGCAGCATGAAGCCATTATTGCCCACGTTAGGGTAAAGACCAGGCAGAGGATTACGTGCTGCTTTGCCCACGAAGAGCTGCAACCGCATGGGAGGATGCTTTCTGCTCCATCACGTCCTCCTGCTGCCCATCAGACCCCTTCCCGAGTTCATCCAACTCTCTAAAGTGGTAGAAAACTAACCTGAGTGAAAAGCGGTTTATTTTCCCACCCGGTGAATTGAATCAGCTCCAGCTCAGTTGCAATATTACCCTCAGCACCCATCGCCTCGACGCTGATGGAGCCGGAGGGTACCCCCCACTCTCCTGGTCCCCATGGTTTGGCAAAGAGCTGCTTTTCCACCCCCACCCCCCCACCCCCCCCCGCCTTTAAATTTGGGGTTCTCTGCCTGCCCGCACCCCTGCTCAGAGCATCTGCCTCCTGCTCAGTGCAAGCGGGTCTCTGGGCAACCCTCAGCATCCTCGGCAGGGCTGCCAGCGGTCCCCACGTGTGGCCCGGAGCCAGGCACCTCAGTTAAGGTTTATCAACAGCAGAGGATGGAAACGGGTTCCCGTCGTGCCCGGCAAGTCCTGGCCTGTCGCCCAGCAGGACCCGGCCGGCTGCGGTGTTCGGTGGCTGTGCAAGCCCTAGCTCGGCGAGGAGATGTAGGATACTGGCCCCGCTCCCCTCCCCGGCCCTGAGCTGCTTGTAGGGGCACAGAAATGGCTTGAGCCTTCATCACGCTCATCCTCACCCCGCCGGGGCAGAGCTCAAAGCCCCCCCATCATTGCTGATGGGAGTAAATCAGCAGCATCGGTCTGTACCCCACTGTTGGCATTTATCAACCCCAAATTGGGGGTGACGAAGCCCTTTGAACTGCTGCTTCATCTTATTAAAGCACCTCACCGAGGCTGCCTGCGAGCAGGATGCGGCCCTGGCATCGAGCACCTGATTCTTGAAAAGCACCTGGAAAAATCACCTCTTGGGTGGTGGTACCCGAGCTGGGGCTGGGAGAGGAGGTGATGCTCAGGGGGATGTTTTTCTTGATGGAGGGGACTGCTGCCCTATAAATGCCCAGAGTTAATTAGGAAAATAATCAGGCAGCGTCCAAAAGTGAAGATGGGATGCATCATGCAGGCTTGGGTATGTCCTCGGCCCCTCCGGCTGTGGCATTTAAGGGATTTACGAGACCAGGGGAACAACACAACTTCCCAGCTCCCGAGTTTTCCAGCTCCTGTGTCCTCTAGGCAGCTTTTGCATCCTCTCCATGTTTCCCTTGCGCCAGATCCCATCTGCTTTATGTCCTCTTTCTGAAAAGGATCGTTGCTTTTCGATGCTAATTGCCTGTCACTTCGAATCCTCCTGCTCTGCCTCATCGGGGATGCTCTTCCACCCCCCGAACCGCAGAGGAGAGCGCTTGGTCGGACCCAACTTTGAAACAGAAATGGCCAAAAACCTGATAAAAAAATACGCGTCTGTATTTTCTATCCTAATTTTACAAGGGGTGAATCATCCCCTGATTCCAAACCCGTTCCCTCCCCAGTACTGCTGATGGGAGTTTAGCTGCTGGTATCCACACGGACCCGGAAAAACCTGGAAACGCTGCAAAAATGGGTATTTTTCCTGCCTAGCATGCTGGCTTTGGGCACCTTGGCTGTCAATCTTCCCCCCCCACACCTCTGTTAATTAGCAAGAACGTAAACGACGTCACCCCGATGTCATTTGCTGCCTCCTGCTCCTGCCAGCTCAACAGCATCATCATCACCGGCTCAAACAAGGGGCGGTGGAGGCAATCCCCTTTGGCCAGGTTAGGGGAGAAAAGGCTACGGCGCTTCAATAAACACCAAGAAATGAATATTTTGGGAGGCTGCAGAGGTTACGGCAGCCCCGAGAGCTTCTGAAATTACCCCAGGAGAGGACAAAAGAAGCACAAAGCCTTCTCACTCCGGCTCGGCTGCTGCTCGGCTTTGCATAAGAGCCAGGGAATATGTCCTTAATGAAAAAACAAGTGGTTAAGGAAAGACTGAAGCAGAAAATACATATATATTAAAAAACAATTCAAATAAATATATAAAAAAAAAAATAAATATATATATATAAAAAAAATATCAGCATCCCTATTCCAGCACTTGCCTGGGAGTGTGATGGGGAACCGTTTTGCCCCAGGCTGCCCATGCACCATGCGTTGCTCACCAGCCCTATTTTCCCTTAAAACACCCAAAATCCAGGCTCATGTCTTGCCCCCAGCACTGGGCATGTCCCCTCCAACCACTCTTATGATGCCATTTCACTGCTTTTTTGACATTTTCATCAATTCTTAGATTTTTTTCATGCCTGCCCAAGCACTGGCACATCTGAGGTCTCACCCGGGGGCATTAAATGCAACTATTTAATAGCCGTAGCTGAATCAAAAGGCATTTCGCTCCCATCTCCAGCCCTTCCCAGGGAGTCGTTACAAGAAATTACCAAGATAGGATCGCAGCGCCACAGCAGATTTTATTATTTAATTGCCGAGGTGGGGCAGGGAGAGACGTTTGGGGGGGTCCTGGCTCCGCGCCGGTGCCGGCAGGGATGAACGTTAGCGCTGCAGGTCACCTAAATGGAGAAAAAAATTAGGGTGATGCTAGTTTGCAGGAGAAACCATTGAAGGTCGAGACAAATTTGGCCTTTCCAAACCAAGGCAGCATCTATCCCCGACGCCGGAGTGGCCAAATCCGTCTCTCCGCTTCGCGAGGTGCCGGCACGCGGCTGCGTCTGGCTCTCCGGGCGTTTCCATCAGCCATGAAATGTAAAGTTGGAATTTTCTGCTCCCCCCCCTCCACCATCCGCCGAGCCCAAAATCAATTATTCCCACCCGCACGCTTGCCATCGATGCACGACGCGCTCGGTAGCCGCGCGGTATTGCCGCAGCTGTGCCGGAACGGGTTGGTAACGGGGGTTGGGGACCCCCCGGCTTCGCCTCATTCCAGGCTCTGAGAGGGGGAAAAGAGCCCCCTGAGAAGGGCTGGGGGCTGCCCTGGGGTTTGCGGGGGTGATTTTGGGGCTCACCCTGCTGCTGCCGCCTTCAGGTCCTTGTAACCCCCCCCCCCCCCCCCCCAGGTCTGGAGCAGGGGACATTGGGGCTCCTGAGGAATGGCTTCACCCCCCCCCACCTCCATCCCAACCCCACCGTTCCCGGGATGCTGGGAGACACCGCGCCTTTGGATAACCACGAGGCCGGCATCCCTCACCTCTTTCGGGGCTGCCCCCCCAGATTTGGGGAGGAGGAAAGGATGAGGGATGCAGGAGGAGGCGGCGGGGGGAAGGATGCACATCCCTGGTCCCCAGCTGCCGGCTGGCGCATCCCTCCACCGGCAGCCCCCGGGGGTGGGCTCAGCGACGCACGTGTTCGGGGAGGGAGGTGTGGGGACGCGTGTGTACACCGTCTATATATACCACCGTGGCACAGGCGCCGGAGGAGTCACAGATCAGAGGAGCCGGCAGCCGACAGCACACCCGCAGGTAGGAAATCCGCTTTAATTTTCCATCCTAGGGGGGCTTGGTTGGGTTTTTTTTTTGAGTCCGAGGATGGTCCGTCCAGCTTCGATTCACAAATAGATATTCCCCTCCCTGCTAAGGGTTAAGTGAAATATCTTCCCGGAGGGAGAAATCCATCCCCTCTATCCCAAGAGAGGAAAAGTTTCGGCTTCACCAGCCAGCCCCAAAAATCAATCGGAGTGGAGCCGGAGGGATGCAACAAGAGTCGGCACGGGCCGCCTGCCCGAGGCCAGGGAGAAGCCCACAGCGTGATGGTGGGTTCCTCTGGGATGAGTAGGATTTTTTAGGGGATTTTTTTGGGAGCTACCGCACCGCGACTTTCCCCATTCAGTATTACTGCCCCTTTTTCTTCTAGCCAGGACTTCACTAGGGTCGCCACGGGATGCTGCGGGAGATGCCCGGCTTGCAAGCAATCCCTTTTTCCCTCCCCAAAAGCACAAAAAAAGAGGAAAATGGGGGGGAATTGTTGCTTTAATTTTTTTTTAGTCTCCCCCGAAAAGCAGGAATGAATGGCTGAGACATGGGAACACAGGGAGAAATGTTCTTCCCGAGATTTTTTACCTCTAAACAGCCTTTCTCAGTCTCTCGAGCCTACATCTGTGTTTATAGTCGTGCCGCGGCGTCTAATTTTGGCCAATTATGGCCAATTACCTGATTGAAGGGGATCGACAAAAGGAAACGCTTATTTTTCTGATGAGCGCTGGGCATCTGTAGCCAACCCTCCCCCCCACCACCACCAAATCCCTCCGGTTCTCCCTAAAATCCCCCCAAAACTGCTGGCACAAAGCCGTGCGGCATTGCCAGGGTTTGGGGGAGCCTGGGAAGTGTTTTAGCCGGTGCCAGTGGGGGACACTGTTGGACAATATTGCGCTTTTTTGACTGGAAAAAGCTTCGACTGCTTCCATGCTGGCTCCCAGCGGAGCCGGATCCTGCCCGGTCGCATCCCTCTTGCCCTCTGGATCAGGCCTTGGCTTTAGGCAGTGGGGGAATTAGGGAAAAAAATGAATTGAGGTTAGTTTTGCTCCGGGCGTGGGAAGCGAGGAGCTCCTGAATGTGCTCCTCACGTGGCGGGACTAATCCTGAGCCGGGAAAGCGAGAGCATCGCTGCCTTTAAAGCCTTGCGACGGTGTTCGGGGAAGGACGGCGGCGATCCCGCTGCCGGGATAATCCCTGCTTTTAGCATCTCCCATGGGAAGAGGGGATGGAGCATCCCTGGGGAGAGGCAGGGAGCATCTCCCCAGCGCTGCCCGTGAGCTCCCAACCCAAATCGCATCAAATCAAGCGAATAAAACCCATCTCGGCAAGCACCTGCTTCCCCTTCCACCTCTTCTCCTTGCGTTATTCACGTCCCACATCCTTCCCGCTGCCCCCCGAATCAGCCCTTTTATATGACTGCATCTCCCACATCATCCCACCCGGAGCAATAAATAAAAGCCGTTTGTCCTGATGGATAACCAGACCCCGCCGTTATCTGAACCGCAGGCTGGATTTCTAGAAAAACCTCTTTTTTTTCCTCCCAAATATTAATGAGGGTAATTCAACTGAATTGAAAACTCCAGAGGATGCAGCCTTGGGGCATCCCGTAGCAGCGGGGAGGGGGGGGGGGTGTCCCAAAGCTGTTTGACGGGATGGAGTGGCCGTATCCTGACACACACACACACCCCCCCACCGGGATGGGCAGGTTTAGTTTTTGGGGAGGAAGAGGAAGGTTCGTGCCTAGGAGCAGCCTCGGTGTCCGAGGAGCCGCGGGAGTGGCTGTGGTATGATCCCGGGGCTGTCACATCCTTTGCTGGGGTTGATGGCATCCCCAGACACGAGGGCAGCAGGACCGGCTGGTGCATCCCTTGGGAAATAGGGCCTAGGTTCAGTTTTCCCAGAGGAAAAAACAGGGAAAAATACAAAAAAACAGGAAAAATAGGGAAAAAAGGGGGGAAAATGTTGAAAAATGGAAAACATGGGAAAAAAATGGTGAAAAGGGGGACAAAACGGGAAAAAGGCATCCCGCTTTTTCTCATGGGTCTGTGGCTGCAAAACTCGGAAAGGGGCTTCGTGCCATCACCACCCCACAGCCCTGCCACCCGCCCTCGCCCTAAACACCCAAGGGCAGAAGCAAGAAAAAAATCCACCGCACTCGGTCCTTCCCTTTTAATGGGTTGATTTAACGGAGGGGGGGCACTGATGCATAAAGCGGGGGGTTGGTTCCCTCTTTCCCACCCCTGCCCCGGCCGGTGATGCTGGCAGGGTACCGCATCCCGCCTGCCCGATAGCATCTTTCAATTAACTGGGAAGAAAAGCCGAGCCGTAATCTCGGAGCCTCCTCCGCAGCCAGATGTGACCTGCTTTTCCCAGGACATTGGACTTGATGTCTCTTGGGGACGTGGGGACAGGGCTGGGGGGTGGGTTGCCGCCCCTTTCCCAGCTCCGCTGAACCCCGTTTTGGGGCTGAGAGATTTTTCGGGGGTGTTTGCCCTCTCCCAGGAGCTTTCTGCCAAGCCTCTGACTCACACCGCCAGCCTGTTTTAATGAGACTCCACGAAGATTAAGCCTTAATTCCTGCTCCTTATCAGCTTCCCCTCGTACCCTCCAGCAAATGACAACCGGGAGCCGCCGGGCTCTGTGTCACCACCCGGCTGGCTGGGACGAGAGGTGACCGTGATGCCGGTCGGGGACCCCTGCGGATGCTCTGCCTCCGTTGCAAGGAGTGAGTGGGGGTGTCCCTCCACCTTGGTGGGGTAGGAAATAAATGGGGACCCCCTGCCCAGGTGCTCAACATCCCTCCCCCCAAAAAGCAACCTGAAATGCTGCTGGAGCAACACGCGGGTTGCAAAGCCACCGTCACCGCGGTCTTCCTCGCCCCCGAGCGTCCCAGTACGGGGGTTTCTGGATGCTACCAAGGGTAGCACCAACTTCCACGTCCCTGTCCTGCTCCTCTCCATCACCTCCATCTCTTCCCCTCGCCGGTTTATAAACCTGACCCCACGCAGCAGCAGGACCCACTTCCAAGGATCACGGGAGTGTCAGATCCCTTTTCCTGGGATGAGGGAGTAGGGAGGGAAAATCGGGAGGACCAACCCTCCTGTTTGCAGACGACCATGGGGTTGCGTCGTGACAAATCGCCAGGAATTGGGAGGGAAGCGTACGGCCTTGGTCATGTCACTTAATCGCCACCTGCCACCGATGTCGGCAAAGCCAGATGGGACACAGCGGGCTCTTTGGGAATTGGCTTTGTGGCTCCACGCCGGGCAGGCTCAGATCCTGGCAATCCCTGCCGGCAGCAATGGCTGAACCCTCCCAAGATAGAGACAGAATTGGCAGCACCCCAAAACCAGCCAGGAGTGGAAACCGGAGCGGGACATCCTCACCCGGCTCCGGTGATACTCGGATAAGGAGCGTCCTGCTCGGGGGACAGCCGGGGACGTGCTGCCCCGCCACGTCCACCTGCTAAAATAAGCCCCGGTTGGGACTTGTGCCATGAGATAGCCTGGAAAAAATGAAGCCGGGACACGCCGGATCTGTTTTGGACATGAGGAGGCAGCCGCGTTCCTTTTCCTAAAGGATAATTTTGGCAGGGAGACTGGGAACATGTGTGTCTGGGGCGGGGGAGGGGGGTGGGAGGGAGGACGGGCTGAGAACGGGCACATTTCGGTGCAGGTTCAGTGCTCGGCAGTGACGGTGCCGTCCCGGCTTGATGGGTTTTCTCTCTCCTGCGCCGTAGCTGCTGCCGGTGCCGCCATGAGGGCTGTGCTCTGGGACCTGCTGCTACTCTGCCTCTTCGCCCGGGCACGGGGTGACTGCCGGGGGGACTGCCTGCGCTGCGACCGCCACCTCTACCGGGACAGCTTCGACGTCCTCGTAAGTCCCTTCTGCCTGCTGGATTGTCCCCCACCACGGGCAGCACCCATGGGGGTAGCACCCATGGGTGCTGCGCCAACTGCATCCCCCCGTACTGGGTGGGCACCCTCCTCCCTGCACCAGGGTTGGGGTTTGGGGTCAGGGTTGGGGGGGGGCTTTGGCTGCTGGTCGGCATGGAGCCTCAAGGGGAAGATGTCACTTGCCATCACTGTGCCTCCTCCTTGGGCACCCCCCAGGGACACCATCGAACGAGGTGGTCCTGAGGGAGGATGCAGACCCCAAATCAGCTGCTGGGAGTGATGGGGACAAGGCTGTGATGGCCCAAGGAGGGTCCCAAGACCCTGAGAATCCCCAGCTTTCCTGCCCCCATGGCTTGTAGCATCGTTCTCCCCACTTACGCCAACCCCGGAACCCCCCGGACCCCCACCCCATCCTCCAAGGAGCCACCAAAATCCCCCTCTGAGCCCCATCAGGATGGGGCCAGCTTTGCAGATGGCCACTGAGCTGCAGAGTTTTAGGGGATCGGGGCACCCCACAGCCCCTCTTCCCTCTTGATTTGCCTCCAACACTAGATGGGAAGAGCCATTAAATGGACTTTTGGGCTTTTTCCAGCCCCTAATCCTGGCCAGCAGCATTTCTTTCCCTCCCGTTTACCCTCTGCCCCTGGGGCATTATCCATCTCCTCCCCCCGCACCTGCTCGCCTATTTATCAGCGATGATAAATCCTGGCAGGTTGAGGTGTCCACCTGAAAGGAGCCGGCAGCTCGAGAAGCCCCCAGGGCTGGGAAATGTCCCCCCAAAACCAGGGGGGACCAGAGACTTCCTGGGCTCTTGGAGATCCTGGAGCCACCCCAGTGCCAACCCCTTGCTGGCAAAGCCTTCTGCAGTCGCATGTCGCTGCCACCAGATTTTGGGGTGCGATCGCCCTGGTTTTGCCCCAAAATGTTGGTTTGCAGTCTGAAGGCAACAGCGTCTCTGCAGGGCCCTCCCCTTCCTGCCTGGTCCTGCTTCTGGAGCTGCGTTTTGCTCTGTCTTCCCCGGCCAGCAAGACGGAGAGGAGATGGGATGGTTGGTGGCTCATGGGTCCCGTGCAAGGCTGTATCTCAAAGCCAGAGTGGTTTGAACCAGGAGCAGAGGAACCTGGGGTCTTTTGAGACTCAGTTTCAGCTGGCAGAAGCATCGTGGTGGGATTTGATACAACCCTCCACCATTTCCGAAGCAACAGCCAAGGAAGTCCCATCAGCGACGTGGCCGATCCATCCTTCAGAGGTAGAAATAGGAGATCCCCCTGAAGTTACAGGCATGCCTGCACCAGCATCGCAGCTGCCAGCACAGGACAGGGACCAGCTGATGGAGCTGGTCTTCAAGATGTGGATGAATCACCTACATCCTGGTCCCGAGTCATCTAGGAATGGTGCAAACTCACAGCGGCACCGTTCATGCCAACCAAAGATAGGAAGAAGCCTCCCCAGGTAATTTCGGCACTGGACGTGGAGGAGCATTGGCTGGTGTTTGCTGAGAACTCCCAAAACACTGCGAGCAGAAGCCATTTCCATGTGAATTAAGACCACGGCACGATGGCCAAGGACCCTGGGATGTTCATGGCGCTGTTTTGTGGATGAGTGATAGGACCACTGATGGTCTTCAGCCTGACGCCTGGGGTAATTCCTCCTGAAGCTTATTAGCTGGTGCTCATCAGAGCTGTTTCCTGCATGTGATCCACCACCGTTCGTCTCCAATGCAGGGCACTGCCAGGACACTGTCCATCAGCTGTACACCCTGCCAAAGCCTTGGAGATCCCAGGACAGGATCTTGGCTTGGCAGAGGATACCCCCAGTGTCTCTGCAAGGACCCTCGTAGGTGTCCCAGCATACAAGACCCTCGTCACCATCTCACTTTGGGACAACTATTTTTCTTTTGTCTTTTTGTCTGAAGAGCCTGGCTGCCCTCGGGGATGGAAATAGCCAGTTGCTGCAGAGCCACGTGCTTGAGCTGCAGCCCCGAGACACCACATTGGGACTTGCAGCACCTCTCACCTGGCGAAGTTAATGAACCTGTGGCGAAGAAGGTCTTTGCAAGGGTTTTGGTCTTGCAGACAGCCTGTGGCAATGAGACACGCCAATGTGCTTCAACATGGGCTCCCCCAGCTGGTGTTAAGCATTTAAAAGAGCCCACCATGAAGATAATGCTGGGATGGAGACACTCCAAGGTGAGGGAAGACAGCCCTTCCCTTCTGGGCTCTCCAGCCCTGGTTTCTTTGGGCATTTATTTAGTTTGGTTCTTCTACAATATCCTCCTGGATGGTTTCGCCTGGGTGCTGGTTTTGGTGGCACCAGCCCACTTGGGGCTCTCACCCCACAGCGGTGCTGGGTCTGTGTCCTGCCTTGGTGGACGAGGCCTCTTGGAAAGAGACGAGACGCAAACGTGGTGGGATGCACCCATGGGTGCTGAGGAAGCCTGATGGCACCTCTTGATGAGGCTGCTCTTGTGGCCTTTGAAGGGACATGACAATTGGGGTGGGTTCCCGAGGGCTGGGAGGGATAGGTGTCACACTTGTCTTCGAGGAAAGCATGAAGGAAGATGTGGGAAGCTACGGGCTGGTCAGCTTCACCTCAGTCCTTGGGGAGGTGGTGGAGCACGTCATCCTGCAAAGCATTTCCAAACATGTGAAGGACAAGAAGGTCATCGGGAGCAGCCAGCATGGATTTATGAAGGGGAAATCGTGCTTGACCAGCCTGATTGCTTCCTGCAGTGAGACAACCAGCTCGTCTTGACTTTCATCAGACTTTGATGTTGTCTCCCATGACATCCTCATAGACAAGCTGCTGAAGCACAGGGTAGATAAATGGGCAGTGAGGTGGACTGAAACCCGGAGGACCTTGACGTCTTCATTAATGACCGGGACGATGTGGCAGACGCACCTTCAGCAATTAGCAGATGATGAAGAGTTGGGAGGCGTGGATGGTAGACCGCAGGGTCGTGCTGCCATCCAGAGGAACCTCGCCGGGCTGGAGAAATGGGCTGGTAGGAACGTCACGAAGTTCAACAAGGTGAAGAGCAAAGTCCTGCCCCTGGGGAGGAGCAACCCCGGGCACCAGGACATGCCATGGGCACATGCCAGAGGTCCCTTCCCAGCTCCGCCGTCCCGTGACTCGATGATTTTTTGGGCTCACGCCCAGCTAAAGGACCCAGCAGCGCGGAGCATGGGGTGGTGGGATGGAAGCGTGGACGTCAACGGGGAAATGTGGAGCATATCCAGCGCGAAGCAGAACCTGTCTAGGGAGGGTCGGGAGAGGGATGCTGAGCAACTGCCATGGCTCCCCAGCATCTCCACTACCACCTCTGGTTGCCCAGGGACGGGTTTTGGGAGGGGTCACCTCACCAAATGAGGCCAGGCAAGGGCTGATGAGCTGCCAGCACCTTTCCGTGAGCATCTCCCAACACGCACGGCTGGATGTAGGGTGATGCCGGACTGCCTGGTATTTGGGGTACACCACCCAGCACTGTCCGGTGTCCCGCAGTCCCCGGAAGACCAAATCCCATCTGACGCCCATCCCCGTGTCTCCCGCGCAGGTCTGCATCCTGGAGTGCGAAGGTGAAGCCGTGCCGCGGGCCACCTGGGAGCTGTGCGCCGCCGCCGCCGGCCGAGCTGCCCCGCGGCCCCGTGACCTCCAGGACGCCGGCGATCCCTGGCACGGCGCGGTGCCGCCGGCGGCGGCGCCGGCGGTGCCGGTGAGCCCGCTGCAGGTAAGCGAGCTGCTGCGGCGCCGGGAAGCCGAAGACGAAGGCGTCGAACCGGCGCCGGACGCCTTCCCGCAGCCACCCGAGGACATTTCCCGACGACTCGGCGGTTTCCCACGGGGGACGCGCGGCTCGTGGCCGGCACCGACGGCCAGGGGGGTGCAGAAGCGATACGGGGGCTTCATCGGGGTCCGCAAGTCGGCGAGGAAGTGGAACAACCAGAAGAGGTTTAGCGAGTTCCTGAAGCAGTACCTGGGCATGTCGCCCCGCTCCAGTGAGTACGACATTGCCGGCGGCATCAGCGAGCACAACGAGATCTAACGGAGACCCGCGCCGCCCGGCTAGGTCCGCCATGGCCAAAAAAGTCAACCCTCTACCCCTCTACACCACGCGTCCATAGGTGCAAATTAAAAAAAGGGGGCCAAAAAAAATAAAATAAAAAAAAAAAAAATTTGGAAATGGCTTGAAAAGGTCAAATTGGAGACCGGGGAGGGATGCTGAGGGCAGCTTCTCGGCATCTTGGCATCCGGAGGGTGCTTGGGGAAAGGCCCTTTGCTGTCAGCCTCCCCCCGCCCCGCCAGGGAGGATGGGTAAAAGGGTTTTGTCCTCGGCTCCAAAGAGGTCTGAAGGATGGTTCAGCTCCCCCCAAAAAGCAGGAAAAAAAAAAAAAAAGTAGAAAATCCAAAAATAAAACCATTTTAAAAATTGAAAAATTAAAATAAATCTCAAAATCTGAAACAAAAATTTTAAAATTACAATAAAGCGGAAGCTTTTCCTTTTAGAAATTAAGTAATTCCTCCCAGAACGCTCCAGCTTCATATTGCCAAATTGAGCAGCAGGTTAACCCTGCGCTGCCGCTCCCCAGGGACCCGCTTGTCCACCTCCCCCCGCCACTGCCGGCTCCACGCCGGGATGCTCAGACCCCCAGTCCCTTGACCCTGCAGCTGCCGAGACCACCCATTCCCACCCCCCTTCCCACCCCAAACTTACGATTTGGGAGAATTTTAAAATTTTTTCCCCTTTTTTTTGGTTCTTTTTCCTTTTTTTTCCCCCCAGGTGGCATCTCCCTGAATTAGGGGATGCACCCCTAGTCCCGCAGCCCCTGGGAGAGAGCCCCCCCTGCTCCCTCCGCTCTCGGCTCAGCTGCTTTTTTTTTTTTCTCCTTTTTTTTTCTCCTTTTTTTTCTTCTCTTCTTTTTTTTTTTCTCTTCTTTTTTTTTTTTTTCCTTTCTTTTCTCTATTTTTTTTTATTTTTATTTTTTTATAGCGTTCCGGCACCGCATCCCAGCACCTTCCGCCAGGCACAGGCAAAATTAACCCTGCTCCTGTCCACCCCAGCAGCCTCCATCCTCTCTCTGACGGACCCCAAAGCGCTTCAGACTCGCACGCGTTCAGAAATCACTTTGCTCTTCACGCACTAAGCCAGATTTAAACCAGGACCCGACGAATTTCGGCCTCCGCCGGCGACGGGAGCGAGATGCTGCGGGGAGGGAGGGGGAGGAGAGGACTGCGGGGGAATGGGGAGAAATTTAAACAAAACAAGGAAAAAAAGGGATTTTTGCAAAAAAAAAAAAAAAATTCGATTTTTGGAGTTGGGTTGGTGGTTTTTTTGGTGGGTCGGCCACTGGGAACAAGCCACCTTGGATCTGGTGGAAAATCATCCCCCACCCCACATTCCCAGTGCCTTCCCTGGCAGCACTCGGCATCCCCCAGCCGTGGCTTTCGCCTTCCCACAGGATTTATTTCCAACTTTTCGGATGGGGGATGCCGAGGGGTCACGTCCCACTGTGGCTCCGTCCCCGCCTGCCCAACCCCGATGGCCGCCACGGTGGCCAGCTCCCACCCCAGCACCCAGAAACCACCTGGAAATGTTTAAACTTTTGATTTTTTTTCCCCCTTTTTGAATTTTTTTTCTTTTTTTAAGTGTTTTCCTCAAAGTTTTGTAAAGCCTCCGGGGTTGACTTCTTTGCTCAGCAATACAAACCACGTGCGCGTGTTTTCGTTGCGTCCCCGTCTGTCCCCTTGCCCTGCCGGCATGCATCGCGTCCCAGTCCCTGCGCCGGGATGCGGTTTTTTCCGTGTCGCTCCCAGGAGGATAATCGGAGCCGGTTGATTCTCCTGCCTAATTTGCTACCCAAAAAGCATATCCCGGGAGCAACTTCACTCCCTGCAGCGCTGCCCTTCACTGTTTGTAAAAAAAATAAATAAAAAAATTATAATATAATAACCCCTACGGAAAAAAAAAAGAAAAAAAAATAATTCCAAGATCTTGTTCTTTTTAATTGTTTCATACAAAGATTTCTCCATTAAACTTGTACATAGCAAAAGGATTAATAAATTAGTTTACTGTTTCTACGATATTATTGCGACTGGCGACCGTCACTTGGGTCAACGCTTGCAGAGCAGGTCCCTGCTGCCCCCCCACCATGGGGGAATTGAATCGCCCCACTCAGCTGGGAAAGGGTTTTAGGGGGGAAAAAAAGGGAGATTTTTGTAAATTTACAGTATTTCCAGAGTGGAGGCTTTTTAGGTTGTAGAAATCCCCCCTCACGTGGGCCGTTGCAGAGCTGGGGGGGGGTCAGTGCTGTTGCTCACATGCTCCGCAGCCAAAAATGGGATGGATCGGGGGGGGGGGGGGGAAGGGAGGCGTTATTTGGGGGAAAAAAAGAGGATTTAAGTAAGAAGGGGAATTTCTCCCTGGCTCCATCGCACCCCTTTTCCGTAGGGATAACGAAGGTGCCTGCACCCACAGCCCCCCCAGCATCCCCAGGGGAGGCCCCAGCCCAGCTGGAAATTTGGGGGTTCACCCGTCCTAGGAGCCCCCCCTATTTGGGGAGAGGACCGGCATCGCCACCCAAGCACCAGGGCACTTTTTTTAGCATTGCCATAGAAACGGTGCTGGCGGCTGAGGGGTAGGGATGCTCAGTGGCCATCCTGCAGGCTGGCCCCAGTGTCCCCAGTTGGGTCCCAGTTTGCAAACTGGGTTAACAACGGGCTCCGGCTGACGAACCAGCTGCAGGCAGAGGGGTGACTTCTGTTGCCTTTTTTGGCCAGCGATTGGCAATTAAAAAAATTAATTGGGGGAAGAATTTGGCCAGGAGGAGAGTTTGCTTTGCCCACAGTGCGTTGGGACCCGAGGTCCCTGAGCTCCTGCGTGGGACAGGTCAGGGTCAGGTACGGGGCCAGCCATAACCCCTCAAAAATGGTAGGAATCTCACCAATTTGGTGTTCCCAGGATGCAATTTTTAATAGTGTGGTGTTTTTCTCCCCGCTTCCCTTTCCCCGCTGTGTCCCTGTTTGGCTCCCTCTGCCCTCCATCGCTTTCCCCTCTCCTCTCCCCTTTTTTTCCTTTTCTAGTTCCTCTTTCACCTCAACATGCATTAAACCAAAAAAAATGTATAAAATCATCCAGGTTTTTTGCATCAAAGGGCAACTTCTCAGTTCAATGTTCAACTTGCGGCAAGAGAGGGCTACGGGTCGCAAGACCTTAGAGTCTCCCAAAGGACATCGATTAAAAACGCACCGGGTTTAGCATGTATTAACCCCTCCCTGCAGCTTCCAGGCTAAAATAGATTTGGGGGGTGGGGTGGGGTGTGTGGTAAAAATCCCAACAAAAAAAAAAAAAAAAAAAAAAAAGGATGAGCAGCATTAGCTGCTGACAGAGGGAGCAGCACTGCCGTTGCGGCTCCCAGTGCCGGGCAGACACTGCTATCTAGTGGTGCCAGAAATGGTTGTGCCAAGGGGCTCCCAAAACTGCTGGGGGGGGGGGGAACCATCTCGGCGTCGATGCCCCAACTCCGTCCCGGGGGAGATGGGGTCCCGTGGGGGTCCCTGGGGGACAGGGAGGCAGCCCTGAGACACGGGCTCCAAGGACAAGGCAGAGCCAGCGAGCTACCAGGCAAGTTTTCTTTTTATTTCTTATAAAATATATTTCATATTGCTGCTGTAAAAATTACATTTCACATTTTTAACTTTTTTTTTTTTTAACAATAAAAATAATACTTGGAAGACAGCTGAGAAAAGCTCCAACAAGACAGAAAATTCACTTGATACGGCATCGTCCCCGCTCAGCTGGGCAGCCGGTGGCCCCACAGGGGCACGGCCGTGGTGACAAGTGTCCCCAGCCCCTTCCCTGCTCCCCCCGACCCCCCCCCACCGTGACACCTCCAGGAATGACGGCAACGGGGCATCGAGTGACAGCGTGGGGTCACCGTGCGCTAAACCGACTTGCTTCGCCTTTTGGGGTCCCCACCGGCAGCAGGGTGGGCAGAGTGTCCCGGCTGGAGAGAGGGGGGAGCAGCCTCCAATTAATTAGTGCCCAATTAAGAGGTTCCTATATACATACATATACACGCTCCAGGAGACAGCCAGATGGATGAGGGAAAACTCTCCAAGCTGGATTTACAGGTCGGGTTTACCCGCGGTTGGGGCCTTAGAGGAGTTTTCTTGAGACCAGCGAGACTCAAGTGTCAGGAGGAAAAAGTCCAAGGGACAGGAGGTGACTGGAAGCGAGTTAAAAAATAATAGGAAAGGGAAATAATAGGGAAAGGACTACAAAACCAAAGTTATATATCCAATGCCAATCAACCCGATAGACATGGTGGAAGCCTGCTGTCATTTCTGCAAAAATATGAGAAGGTTTTTCTGTTTAAAAGTGTAAAAATTCCAAAATACTCCTAAACCAGAAGGAAAACAACAACAAAAAAACCCCAAACAAAAAACCAACCCACCCTGCACCAGTTTCTCCATTAAAAATAATTAAAAAACCCCAAAACAACAAACAACAGAAAAGAGCCATGAGCACAAGGACAATTTTGTCCAGTTAAGTCCGTACCACAAAAGCCCTCGGAAAGAAAAGCCTTATGCTCCTCCCACCCCCCAAATAAACCAACACTGATATAAAAATATTCCTGCGCGAGAGAATCCCTGCCGGCTGCCAGGCAGTAAGTGCTATGCGCTGCGGGAGGAGGAGGCACTGCAAGGGCCAGGGCCGAGGGGCAGCAGGGGGGGCTGTGTCCCCCAGATTTGCTGGGGTGTGTGGGGGGAACCCTGCCAGCCCCCCCCCCTGCCCCCCCTCACCCGAGGATGCTGCACACCACGCACACCTGCTTGTTCAAAGCCATTGACACCTTTTTCTTCCTTTTTATATGTTTTATGTGGTGCTGCCCCAATGCTGACCCCGGATGGCTTAGTTTGACATTTCCTGAGTGATTGAGCTGGGAGCCATGGGAGCCGAGCTGTGTCCGACCAGTGCCGGCGTGGATCCCGTTCTGCCTGACGCCTTTTGGGGCAGAAAGGGCATAAAAAGCAAGAAGTAAAATCTCTGGTCCTGCCTGGGTCTCTCTGAGTCGTGGGGGCAAAGGCACAAGGTCTGAGGAAAGCACAAATCCACCCTTTTCCATATTTGTTTTTCCTTCTTTGCTCTGGGTGCTGCTTCGAGGCCCATTTTTAAAAAAATATTTGAAAAATGAAAACGCAGCGAGGCGCTGCATGGGACTTCCCAAACCACTGGCTTGCTTCCGGAGAGCCACCAGCACCACCGAAAACCAGCCTGCACCCCGGCATTGCAGGGCCCTTCCCCGAAAGGATAAACAGGCTGAGCTCCACAAGGCAACGCAGGACAGAGAACACCGGCTCGGCTGTTCAAACACTGGGGGTCAGACAGCAGCAAAGGCATGGGGGCTTTTTTTATTAAAAAAAACCCACAAACCCAAACACCTATTTTTGAGTAGTGCAACAACCCCACCATGCAATTGTTACCAGGGCTGTGGATGCAGAGCACCAACTGGCAACGCGCTTTGGAAAGTCGTTTTTGCAACAAAACGCTCAAGCTGGGAACCTGCAAAGAGTCCCCGATGCCGGCGGGAAAGGAAAGGGCTTTTCCTGACATTTTGCTCCTAATACCACGCTCCAGCAGGGATGGGAACCTGAGCAAGCAGCTCTCAAGGAGCAGAACCTCTTCCCTGGGACTTGAGCCGGACCTGCCCAGACCCACCCGGGGATGTAACCCTGTGGGGTTACACACTGCCCGAGGAGTTTTGCTCCCGCCTTCCAGCAGCCAAATATTGCATCCACCAGTTGGATACTGGAGAGAAGATCAGGTTGTGGGACGATATACTGTTTATATGTACAAAATTACAAACGAACAACAAAAGAAATACCCAAACACGTAGACAAGCACCAGTAATACATATATATGTATCTCAACCCGCTTCGCCTGCCCACCCGATCCCTTCAGCAACGGGGCGATCCAGGAGCAGTATTGGACTCTCCCACCCACAAGATTTGCTTTTATAAGGGAAGCTGAGTCTCGGTGCGGGGTCCTTAAAAATACCCTGGGCTCAAGCTGCGTGCAGAGATTGCTCTTGGCTCGACAGCTGCAGGTTACAGCCTATGATTATCAAAAACACAGCAAAAAAAAAATAAAATAAAAAAATACAAATCCAAATGGCTGCCTGCCCCAGCGAGGGAAGAAAGCCGACGGGGCAATCCGGCTCCCCGGCTGCACACATCCTGGCCCGACACCAAGTGCAACGCCTCACCAGCGGTGCAAGTGGTCACAGCAGTGACAGTGACAGGAAGCCAGAGCAATTTGGGTTGGGTAAATACATATTTTAAAGTATGGAAGTCAGAAAACTCCCACGAGGTTCAATGGGATTCAGAAGGAAATATTGAAGTGTTTTGCTGAACTGGGGCCATACGGTGATGCTAAGGGAAACCCTTCCCAGTCCTCCCAGCTGCCTTTATTGGTGGAATCATTAATTGAAAAAAATAAAATTGCTCTGCCTAGTTTTGAAAGACACAGTGAGGGCCACAACATAGATTTTTCACAGAGCTAAGCAGACTTACAAAGCCTAAAATGAGAAGGAACATAAGGTTTTGCCTTAAAAATTCTCATAGCTTTCCTGATTAAAATGTTTTGGGTGTTTTTTACCCCCCAAATGCCTCCAAAAATGACACGCTGGAACCGACCAGAGGCACGCGCAGGCTCGAGCTACCAGTGTGACACAACACGAGCAAAGACCACATCAATGCAGGGAGAGAAACCTCCAACTCCTGCCCCGAGAACCGCTCCTGCCTTGCTTGTAGCAACCCAACAGCATTTTCTTTTTTAAAGCTATAATTGTTACTGACCCCCTCCCTTAAGGGATACAAGGGATTTGCACTTTCTAGGTAGTCAAAGGACACGGGAAGCTGCCTCAACGCCTCACCCCAGCCACGCTGCGATGGTTCAGGAGATTTTAGGGCTCATCTGGGAAATGCAGGAAGCTCTTTGGTCCCCAGATTGCCTACAATCTCCCTCGAACCCCAAGGAACCGGCTTCCTTCCCTCCCAGCCCCAGCTTTTACTGTACAAAGGGAGATATTCTTCAGGTTTAAAAAAAAAAGTTGGAATTTTTTTTTTTTTTTAAAAAAGAGCAAACCCAGCAGATGTACAATATACAGAAGGAGGAATTTACACGCAGCTCTGGAGGTGTCTTCCGGGGTCACAGGAGGTACCTCCAAGGTCCCTGGTTGCAGCAGTGAGGGACTCCGGTGCTCCCCGGGCAGGAGCAGGGGAGGGATGCGGCACTGCGGTGCTGCGCTCAGTCCAGGAAGCGCTGGCAGGCTTTTTTCCACCGGCAGGCCGTGCACCACTGGTCCCGGTGCTCGATGCCGTATACCTTACGGCACTTTTTGGCTTCACCACGGACTTTTCTGCAAAAGGGGGAAGAGGAAAAAAAACCAAAACAAACATTTATACACTTGTTGCAGAACTTCGGTCACAAATATAAGGGTAAGGCTCCGTAACCACGGCCGGGCATCATTCCGCTGCATCTCAGCGGAGATGCAGGAGGGCAACCCTTTTGCTGACGGGCTGCACCTCTGCTCCTCTCCAGCCGGCAGAACCCTCACCTGGTGCCGATGGACACCCTGGGCGGCGAGGCGACGATCAGGTGGGACTTGAGCATCGGTGTCGGTGGCTGGGGTTCACTGAAACTGAGCGACCGGCTCCGCACCTGGGGGGAAACAGGTGTCAAAAGGCAGGCAGGACAATGCGGCCCCACTCCCGTGCAACCCCTGGGCAGTGGGAGACACGGGTGCCCCCAGCCCACAAATTCAAGTGGGGAGCAAGAAAGCAGAGACAAGGTCCCCTTTGCTCCCAGCACAACCCTGCACCCCAAAAGGATAAAGGGGATACACATGCAGGACTCACCGGTGACAGGGACGGGAGAGTGGAGGTGGCAGTGGCCCAGCTGATGCTGGTGAAGATGTGGGGGGACACTGGAATTTGGATGGAGGGCAACGCCTGTGGGGGAAAAGAGGGGTCAGCATTAGCCCCAGGGGCCCCCCATTCACTCCGCAGGCATTCACCTCCCAGTCTGAAGTACACTCAAACTGGGAGTGCTGGGGGTGGGATGGAAACCCCTGTGCAACCTCTCCTCCAGCGCTGGATCCTGCTAACAGAGGGCACGGCACACGTGCTGCATCACCCTTCACCAGGGCACAGCAGCTTCTTCGCTCTTGCAACTGCTTTTGGTTGCAATACCAAACCCACCTGCACCATTCCTGGTCTATATGTATATATTTTTGCACCTCCTTGCACAGGCTTTCTGCTTTTAGATGATGTTGCACCCATTCCCTGGGATGGGAATGGATATACATGCAGCTTATGGATCTATACACCTTGTCCCTGCACTAGCTTGCAGCTCCAGAACAGCACTTGGCTCTCGAGCAACCCCTGGGACAAGGGCCACTGGCCCAGGGTGCCCACGGGCCCACTGCTCCAGGTCCCCAGGTTTCCTGCGTCTCAAAAGCTGGTGCCCCTGTGAGCCATGCAGTGAAGACGTGCAGGATCCGGCGTGGCTGCATTCCAGCCCCATGTTATCTGCCGGCAGAAGGGTGTGTTGCATACCACCACGGGGTAATTGTAGGGGAGCAGAGGGCGGCAGCTCCCCCCCAGACCGGGAACGACCATGGCAGAGCCCCTAAACCAGGTGTTAATGAAGCAGGTTGCTCAAGGGCTGAAGGGCAGCCAGGCAGGGGATGGTGCTAAACCAACACCAAAGCCTCTCCGTGCTGCAGGGGTGGCAACGAAACATCCCTGCCGCAGCGGGGACTTGCGGAGCAAACCAGATCGTGACCTGCCCTTCAGCAAGATTTCGGGAGGTGACCCATCCCTGGGATATGCCACCAGCTCACCTGGTAGGCATGATCAGCCTGGATGTGCCAGAAGGAGCTGGGGGCAGACTGGCTCAGGGCGCCGCTGGCCAGGGCGGGCTCCAGCACCGGCTGCTCCACCAGCAGCGCCTCCGGCTTTGCCAGGGCTTGCTGGTGGATGATGATGGGGGCGGACGCGGACGTGGGGCTGGCGGCAGCGGCCGCCTCCGGCGCCGGCTCTTCCTTCACCTGCACTTCGGTGTAGTAGAAATCCTCCTCCCGCTTCCGCTGGTCGGAGTCTGCGCTGTCCCTGCCAGGGAGGAAAAGGAGACAGCGGTGAAAAGGCGGCCCTGTTTCTGTCAAGGTGAGCAGCCCCCGACTTCGCTGAGTGAGAGTGATCTCACCCTCCCGGGCAGAGCAGCTCCGCTCCCAGGCTCCAAAGCATCACGTCAGCTGCAATCGGCAACAGCCACTGCCTCTGTAGCAGCACTTCGCGCTTCCAAGGAAGATCAATACCTCTTCCAAGGCCTTTAAAAATGCTGGCGCATTGACTGGGCGCCACTGAAAATCCCCTGCTCATTTCTGATCCAGTTCATTTAGCACAGCTGCGGACGAAGCCCTGCTGTTCACCCAGCAGGAAACAGCCCCTGAAGTCTTTTTTATTGTTTTCCCTGTGCATTTATCCAGCACTGGATGGCAGTCCAGCACTGCCCTCTGCATCGCAGCCCTTCTGTCCTCGCCCTTCCTGGAGCAATCATGTTTGCAAGGGAGGAGGAGAAAAATACATACCAGAAAACATGGACAAAAGCATGAGAAAACTGACGGTGGGGCGAGGAGCGCAATGGGGCCACAGGAGGAGAGCACAGCAAAGCTACACCCTCACCGCTTTGTGTTTTGGGGGAATTCGCAGGAGATCAGTACAAAACAAACTGCCAAAGGGGCAGTCGCCGCTGGACTGGCGCGTGAGTGCCTGTGCCAGTCCCAACGGCTGAGCTGGAGCCAGCCGCCGCAGCGGCAGGCACGGCTTTCAGGTTGCCAGCCCTTGCGAAACCCAGCTGGGCTGGTCTTTTTCTGTCTCTGCCCGGGAGCCCAGGGCTCGCGTGTAACCTGAACTCCCCCAGTGCAAAATGCACACCCAGGCTAGGCAATCCTGAAGGCCAAATGGGGTTCCCATGCCTCCCGGAACGCCCTGGGCTCCCTGAAGGTAGGGACACATGCAACAGTGGCTTCGGTGACATGGACTGCTTGGCTGAGAACTGCCAAGCTCCGTGCACAGAGGCCAGTATCTCTCATACTAGGGATACTCGCTGCAGGAATTACAAATTACGCAGCGGCAGGGCGCGCAGCTTCGGTGGCTGGGCAGGGATCAAGGAGGTGAAACCTTTGCCTTACCCGAGGTGCTGGGTCTTGACGTGTCGCTTGATGCCGACGATGGAGCGCAGGACCTTGCCGCAGCTCGGCCACAGGCACTTGTACATCACCTTCACTGAGTTCTGGCAGAGAGACAGCCTATGTCACCCTGTGACCAGTGGCAGCGTCCCCTCCACGGGACGCCGCTCAACTCAAGCCACCCTGCTAGTGCTAGGACCCCACCCCCCCACCCCCACAGCAGCGGTACCTTTCTTTTGCGTGGAGCGGGTTCATCAAGGAGAAAGGGGTCAGAGTCGGTCTCGAAGCCATCATCCGCCTGGGGGGAGCTCAGGGCCTCACTGGAGTACTTGGGGCTGCCGGCGGGGTGGGGAGGCGAAGGGGTGGAGATGTCGCTGCCTCCGCTCCAGTGCCCGCTGGTGGTGCTGCTCCCGCTGTCCGAGACATCGCCACTCTCCTTCCAGGGATCGCACGCTGCCCGTGAGGCTGCAGGGAGGGGACACGTGCTGCCACCATCAACTCGGGGCCAACCAACCCCCCCCACGAGGGCAGAGACCAGCCCTGAGGCTGGATAACCCGCAACAACAGTTTGCCTCTATTTATTTTTTTAAAAACTTGGTAAGGTGAAGCCTTTGCACCTTTTCTCAGCACCAGATCCCAGTCATTGGTCGTTTACCCTTTTTTTCCCTCCCTATCCTCCCTGGCATCGGTGCAATCCCACAGGCTTACAGGCACAGCCGGCACACGGCGAGCAGCCAGCACCGGGGCACGCACATTTCCCACGGCTCCGGGCGGCTATTTTTATCGCTCTGGCTGCATTTGACTCCTTGGGAATGAAACCGCCTCTAAAAAAAGGAGTGACCGGGCGGTGCTCCCCGGCCCAGGACTCCTGTGCAGGGCTCCCCAGCCCCTGGGGACGGCTGCGGAGAGAAGGGTTACCCCCACTGCGCTGCCAGGGGCATCCCAGCTTGCGCAGCCCCAACCGGTGCCGGCACCCGTGGGCTCCACCGTGACCCTGGTGCTACTCCCTGGCCACCTCCAGTCCAGTGCGGTCCCTGTGCTGGCAGCTATTCAGCACCAGGCATAAGGAACGAATACAGCCAGCAAGAGCCCCAGCACTGCGAGCCAAAGGGCGCAGCACATTTCTCCACGTCTCCTTGTGTTTCAGATGTTTTTTCTTTTATATATATATATATTCTTTTTTTTTTTTTTTTTTAAATGCACACTCACGGGGGATGCCACTCTCGCCGGCGGGAGGGCTCTGTACCACAGGGCTGCAGGAGAGGCTCGTCAGCACCATGGCTGCCACCATCTCGTCCATCTCCACAGCCGCGTCGGCTTTCCTGCACCGCAAGGGGAGAGATGTGAAATGTGTGGAGGAAAAAGCAGACAAACAGCCTGGGTATGACGTGAGCACGCAAAGGGCGGTACAACCTGCAGCAGCAGTGCAGGTTCACCCCCAACAACTCCCTCCATAGACTTTGAGTCATTTTTAAGTCACTGGGAAGGATGTTTTCTCCACATTTGTGGGCAAAAAAAATTAAAAATCCCCTTAATCCCAAATGTAACCATCCTCTGGATAAACCCGCGCTGGGAAGGCAGATACATCCTCAGCATCACCACTCTGTCGGTGTAAAACCAAAGCGCAAGCACTGCCTTAGCCACCAAGTGCCCCTCTCCCACCTGAGTGAGATACTACCAGCCAAAGGCACGAACCTCTTGGGTACATCAATATTGCTGGATACGGATCTCTGCAGCGCCTCAGCAGGGCCGGGACTGCTGGCTGCAGGCAGGGTGGGGGGCTGGAGCGGAGCCGGCTGCACGTCCTGTACCCTCCAGCACGCCTGCAAGCCCTGCTCCGGCAGCAGCACCTTCACCTTGTCGCTCAATGGGTTGTGCTGCTCCACGAGGCCGGCACACTCCTGCCCGTTGTAGGTGACAAGGACCTGAAAACAGCACGAGGGGCGATTTGTTGGTGCCACCCGCCACCCCACTGCTCCCGGGGAAAGTCCCGCCACAGGATCCCCCCCACCTCCTCCTCCCGTAGCAGAGGGGGCCACAGAGGTCTTCAGGACAAAGCCAGACCCAGGGCTTGGACTTCAGACTGCTGTCACAGCAAACTGAAGGGGTGGCCAGGGTTCATCCCAATCCCAGCACCAAGAGATGTGCTCTTCCCAGGCACAAGCTCCCTGACTACAGCAATCCCAAGTTGAGGGATTTCTTGAGCCAGTATCAGTCACCTCTGAGTGTCGTGACTTTGGGTGGACTCTTCTCCGGTATATTTATCTGTTTTCGCTTTGTTCTCACGCCACCCTGCTGCAAGGACTCCCACAATTATTACACACCCTGGCAAAGTACGTAGATAAAAGGATTAAAAGCCAGAGGGGGGCAGTGGAACAGAGGTTTCCTGGGTGAAGTAATCCTGAATTCACACCTTGGCTCCTCCAGTCCCAGCTCCTTCGTGCAGGGGAAGGAGATGTGCAAACCTCACCTCCTCCTTCACAGAGTCCCAAACTCCTTCTGATGGGCAGTTTTCCACCACTACCACCCGTGAGCCTATTTCTGTTAATGGTAATGTATCTGTGTCAAAAGATGCTACATGTGTCTCTAGCTATTTATAGGAACAGGAACATCTCTTTATGGAAGCGCCATGGGTGTCATACCAAGAAGCCGATACGGGATGGATACATGCACCCATACACAGACCTGGGAGGAGCCTGCGAGACTGTCTCAGGTAGGACCTCCAGCAGAAACACCAGAGCAGAAAAAGCCACCCGCAGCGGGACCAGGGGTAAGGGGATCAGTGGAAGGATCAGGACAGAGAAGACCCTGATCTTGCTTTCTGAAAACAAGGGGGAAGGCTTCTCTGTGAACCACGTGGGCCATCGCCCCTCTAGACTGCACACAGCATGAGTAGCCAACATCTTTAGCTTTGCACAGCCACCGGCTGCCACTGGGAGGTGAAGGCACCCTATCACTATTTTTATGCTGTTCCCAGCAGCAAAGCAAGGGAGCAAAATCCTCTGCAGTGGAGCACGTAGGAGAAAATAACTCTTGCTGTCCTGTGGTTAATAAACATGGGGCAGAAGGAGCCAGAAAACCAAACAGGGGCCTTATTTACACTCCATTTCACAAGCTCTGCCCAGAAAAAGTTTTACAGTTCTGCAGGTAGCAGCCAAGAAACAGGCTCTACGTCAGCAGGTCACAACTCTCCTCAGAGAGTGCCATTTGGCCCGGCCTTAATAGGAACGGTGCCGGTGGGATGGAGAACAAGTGCTGCTCCCTGCCCCAGGCAGCATCCTGGCCAAGGCAAGGCACTCCTAAGCATCGGAAGCCCCGGGCACAAGAAATGGAGGGATTCAGCAGGACTAGATATCCTTTCTGGACGAGCCATCGCACCTCACTCTTCCCTAAGAGCTTCTTTACCACATACGTCCACACCATAGACCCTCAACCCTGCAGCAAAAAGCTGCTGCAGGCTGGGCTTCGAGGACTGAGCCATGAGGCTCATCACCATTGTGGCTAAGCTGGGGGGTTCCTTGCCACTCCCCTTCAGATGTAAATGTGGGTTATGGGGACACAGGACAAGTTCATGGAAAAGAAGTCCACTGAGAGTCACTAAATATATAGGAATCATCTCCCTCAGCCTCAGACAGTTGGAGAAGTCTGGAGGGACACATCAGATCTTCTTACTGTCTCCTCTGGAGACCCACTTTTGGCTAGGATTGGAGACATCTCTTGGAAGAGGCAGATCTCCGCCTGAGCCGGTATGGTCCAAATCCATGAAGCATGGCCAGGGCCAAGTGCACTAATGCCAACACCCATTAACAGCTCTTGGTAAGTAGAGATCCCCACTGCACCTTACATTAGTAGAGGCCCAGGAGTTTAATCCCCCACCGGAGCTACCCACCAGAGTGCAGCAAAGGACACCAAGAGCCTCCTTACTTACTTGCTGCCCGGCACAAAGCTGCCGGCGGCCGGGGCTGGGGAACTTGGGTGCTTGGCTGCTCTCCTCTGCTGACGGTGCACAGGATCCGTCCTCTCGCAGCACTGTGTGGGCAGATGCCTGGCCAAGGTCAGTCTGCAAGCTGGGCACCTGGGTGGCCACCAGCACCCCGTCAGCCAAGGCACCGGGGGCAGAGACGCGGGTGCCTAGCAGGGAGCGCTTCCCCAGACGCCTGGACAGCACGCTTGCCATCTCGGACACGCTGCAGAAGAGAAAGACACAGGGATGTTACCTCTGGTGCAGGACCACAATGTTCAACCAGTGTCTTCCCCCACTGCCACCCTGGGAGCCAAGAAAGCAGCTCTGCTGCTCCAGCATCCCCAGGTACTGAGACCCCTTAGGGACATGGGACAGCGGTGTGCCTGAGCTCGCCCCATGCTGCAGCTCTTGTCTTTACAGTCATTTCTAAACCCCTCTGGAGGAGAAAAAAAAAAAAAAAAAAAAAAAAAAAAGATGAGCCAGCCCAAAGGAAACCCCATGTCCCTCTCTCAAGCTGCTGCTGGCACACGCTCCCGAGGCCACCATGGCTATTCCTGCCTGTCAAGCTGAAACCCGCCGCCGGTGCTCTTGAACCTTGACCTCTAGACTTGGGCCTGTGCCCAGCACAGTCCTGCAACTCCCCTGCCCGCGCCCCAGCAGGGGAGGAAAGCTCTCTGGCAGTGAAAGCCAGCACCCCTTCTCATCCGGCACCCCAATGCTCCCCTTCCCAGGAGCTCTCATGCTTTTGGGAGAGGTTTTTCCAGGCTTGCAGCTCGTGCCCAGTCCTCCCAGGGTCAGTCTGGCAATGAAACAGGAGCATCCTCCTGCCCTGCTTTGTTAGGAAAGGAAGAGTATGGAGCATTTTTATCCTAAACTGTTTCTCTATCACTACCTTTAACCTATTTTTGCCCCCCCAAATAGCTCCCCTTTCCGCTGACATAGGTTTTCCTCGTGTTGGTGTAGCTCTGCCAGCAAGCCTATCCAGAGAGCAGCTTGCCTGGCTTATTTCTTTGAGTTTGTAGATTTTACTGCTGTTTTAAAAGAAAAAAGAGTTTACAGGTTTCCTCAAAAGCAAGGGACACCCAGGCATGGGGACAGGTGACGCATCCAGCCCAATAAATCCGACGGCTTTAGCAGCACACACTGTCCTGCTCTGTCCCGTCCTCCTCCCAACAATTCCTCTGCTGCAACACCCTCTCCGAAAAGCACAAGAAGCAAGGATGCACCCTGTGGCAAGGCCGAAGGGTGATGATGCCTGGGGTTCAGGAGGAGGTAGAGGAGGCAAGAGGCTTGGGGCAGTCCTGCATCTTGGGGTGCACCATAAAAACCACAAGCTTTTATACCACAACAAACTCATCACCTCTGTCACCCTGCCTGGGTTTGTCAGAAAGCGTCACCCGGCCGGCCGAGGCCTATGAGTGTTCATTGGGTGTCTGGGTTAGAGCGTATCCTGGCTCATGGAGAGTCCAAGTCCGAGGAGCTGCTGCTTGTGCAGGAGGGAGGATTAACCCTGAGCCGCCAGGTGCTCATGCCCAGACCCTCCCCTCCTCATTCAGGGTCGCTAAGGGATGCTCAGTTCCCCATCAGGAAGCAGCAGCACTTTAACAGCAGATCAAATATTATTATTTTTTTTTTGACATCTGATTCACGCAGTGCTGTCTTGCTCGCTATCTCGGATGAGAAAAGTTTCCCAAGGAAGGGAAGGGGAGCTTGCTGCTGCTCTCGACCTCCGACTGTCCCAGGAAGGGTTACTCCAAACCACCTCCTGCTTCAAAGGACGCCCAAGATTTACAAGTGGTTTTATGAATAACCGTATGCACTCAGCTGGCTTTGTCCTCCTCCGAAATCCCACCGCCCCCGAGTAGAAAATTAACAGCTACTTAGGAGCCATAAAGAATAGAACAGGAAGAGGGATAGGGTGCGAAACAGATAGAGGCATGCTGGGGAGAGCACCTCGCATCAGGGCTGCCCGTCCCGCAGCGCACGGGGACTTCACTACCGTCATCGCCTTCCCTCTGGAGCCCGATCAAAGAGGCCGCGGCACTGATTGAGCAGAGCCGCTCCCCCGGCTTCCCTCTCATCTTGCCCTGCCCAAGGATCATGCCAGACTTTGCAGTGTATGGACATCACCAAGGGATGTTCCGGAGCCCACTCCGCCTGATAATGTCTTTTTTCCACAGTGCAACGTATTTTCTGATGAACACAAGTGACCTGGCCAAGTAGCTCTGCTCCCAAATCTCCCATATACCCACATGGGACTTTCTCATCCAAAAGGAGATCAAAAGGGCTGGGGACGACGACACGGCAGTTTGCCTCAAATCCCAGAGCGAAGCTGCAGCAAAGCCCCTCCACCTCACCACAGGAGTTAACCACTAGACCACATTTCCTCCCGCATCACCTTAAAACCTCACTCTTGGATATCCCAGACACAGGGATTTGAGAACTGCCCCTCCGAGGGCTCAGGGAATCGATGTGGCAACGTCAGTGCTCCCACCGTGTAGAACACAGCGCCGTATCTCTGCCGCCTCCCCGACAGTCGGTGCACGCCGGTTTCAAGGCACCGCTTGGGCGGCAGCCAGATACGGGGAGGGCAGCACCAAAGGTGGGAGGCCGCTTCTCATTTCCTTCAGGGTTTCGTTTCACCTTCCCTTTCCTTCCCCCTCCAGTCCGGGGCAGGAGCGGGAAGGAGGAGAGAGACGCGACTGCAACCAGGGGAAAGGAAAACCCTCCCAAGAGCCAGTTTTCAGAGCCACATCTGCTTCCAGCAGACCTCTGAATGCCAGATCCCATTTCGGCGCTCAGCCCATAGCGGAGGGTGACACACCAATGCCTAAAAATCCTCCCCCCGCCCCATGCCCCAAAACACAAAGCAAGAAGAGGAGCAAGAGCTGGGAGGGCGTCAGTGGTGCAGGCGGAGTCGGGAGGCCACGCTGCCGCTGCAAGCCCTCCCAGCTGTTAGCAATCACGCGCCGCAGGGGTCAGAGCCGGCACAGATCCCAAATTATTTCTTGCTTCAATGCCGGGCGTGTATTTTGGACGGCATTTTTCCAGCTCTCGCCGGGGAAAAACGTCAGCCCTTATGCCTACCGGCATTGCCGCTGCTGCCGGCAGAGCAAAGCCCGGGTGGATGTTTTGGGAAAGCAGACGCCTCGTTTAGCAAACAAGGAATGTTTCGTTTAGCAAGCGGGGAAGGTTGGGGGGCCATGGCAAAGCAGAGAGGGTGCTCCGGCATTCAACTGACTGCTGTTTGTCCGGGGTTTGCCGGAAGAAAGGCAGCTCCTGCGCCCACAGTGCTGCGCAAACCAGGACCACCAGCGCAAATCCCCTCCCCAGAGAATGTGCAGTTACAGCACATCCCGCTTTTCCCCATTTTGTAAGGAAAAAATGCTGATAGGTTCCTTTAAATCTAGCCTAACTCCTGCCACAGACCACCACGCCACAGATCAGCAACCTGGATCGCAAAGTCCACCCTATAAGAGACCTTAAATACCGCAATAAGTCATAATAAACCCCAGTTTTTTGTCTTTTCTCCCAGCCCAGTTTCCAAAAAGCCCCTTCTCATCCCAAAACATCCTGAAGTCCTTTACAAACCATACTCCGGCCCCGCGCCTGTCAGCACACGTGACCAGGAAACAAGATATCTGCACGGAGCGGCTTGCAAAGTTTGGACCTTTATTAAAAAAAAAAAAAGCAACAAGGATCTACTGACCCCGGCAAGGAGCCAAACCCACCTGCGACCTAAACCTCACAGACAATACTACAAAACAGGCGCTTTCCCAGAGACTTTCCTCCTAATCCCGGCTCAGTGCTCATGGACTGGGTTACGCCCGCGGACGTGTCACCATGGGGCTACACCGGATTCACACTGGCAGCGCCGGGAAGGGCTCCCCAACTCTCACCCACTCCAGCGTTCGCCGCTGCAGGGCGATTCTGGAGGAAAATGCCTTCAGAGGACACCAGCCTGCCTACAAATGCATTTTCTGATGCGGGCAGGAATGCCGGCGCAGGCAGAGAGACTTCCCCAGGCATCAGCGGGCCGGTGCGTGCCGGCAGCCCCGGCGGCGAGGGCAGCCAGGAAGGAAAAGGCGGGAGTTTGATGCTTTCTGGGAGCAGTGCCGGCAGAGCGTGACTTGAAGCCACCGTGCGGGCACCGGGACGAGCATGCAGCAGGAGACAAGAGCACGAGTGGCATGCATGTGTGCATTTACACGCCTGTGTGCATGTGTACGTGCATGCGTGTGCAGGGCCCGCGGCCGTGCAGGCAGGCAGGGCACGTGGGGAAGATGGCAGGGCCGGAGGCAGGGGAGGAGGAGGCGTGTGCCCGGGCCTGCCGCGGAGGGCGGCACCGGGCAGGGCACGTGTACGCGGGGCGGGCTGCGGCGGGGGGGGCGCGGGGGGGGGGGGGGGGGGAAACACGCGCGGGGACGGGGGACACAGACACACATATGCACCGGGCAAGCCGGGGGGCGGGGCATGCACCGGGCGGGGGGGGGGGGGGGGCATGCACCGTGCACAGGCCCCCGGTTGGGCGGGACATGCAGGGGAAGGAGGGGGGGAGACTTGCAACGGGGACGGCGACGGGGACGGCGGGGGGGACGGCGGGGGTGCATGCACCGGGCAGGGCGGGGGCGTGGCACGCACCGGGGGCGCGGGAAGACGACCGTGCACCGGTCAGGGGGCTTGCCCCGGGAGGGGGGGGGGCTTGCCCCGGGAGGGGGGGGCGGGGGGGGCACAGACACCGGGCAGGCCCCAGGGGGAACGTGCAGCGGCAGGACTCAGGGGAGGGGGTGCGCGCACCGGTGGACGGCAGAGACGCGGGGGAAGGGGGGCGAGGTGGGGGGCAAGCCGGCTGCCCCCCGCCCCCGGAGAGGGAGAGAGGGGTGGTCGCACGGCGGGGGAGCGGGCCCGGCGCGGCCCGGCGCTTACCTCCGGCGCGGCTCCCGCCTTCCCCCGCCCTCCTCCCCCGCCGCAGCTTGTTTTGAAATCCCCGTCCCCGCCGCGGCCGGCTCACGTACGCGGCGGACCCGGGCTGGAGCCCCGCCGGGCGGGGCGGGGAGGAGCCGGGGCCGGGGGAGGCGCGGCCCGGCCGGGCGGGAACCACCGCTCCCGCGCGCGGCTTTTTTAATTATTTATTTATTTATTGTTGTTGTTGTTATTAGGGTTCCCCCCCCCTTTTTTTTTTTTTTTTTTTTCCTCAGCGATGCCGGGCGGGGAGGAGGAAGGGAGGGGAGGAAGGCAGGCAGGTCGGGCGGGGGACGCCCGGCACCACCGCCCCGCTACTCACAGCGTCCGGGGAGCCCCGCTCCGCGCCTCGCCTCGCCTCGCCGCCGGCCGGGTTAAAGCTCCCGGGGCCGGGCTGGTGTAAACAACCTCCCCACATGCTCGGCCCCTTCCTGCGCATTGGCTCCGCTGCTCCCTTTAAATGCACGCCCCCGCCGCCCGGCCCCGGCCCCGCCGCTCCCGCCGCGTTCCACCGCGCCGCCCCGGCCCGGCCGGGGGGATGCCGGCTCTGCCCGCCCGCCCGCCCACCGCGGGGGGAAGGCAGGCAGGCAGGAGGGTGGGCGCATCCCTGCGTCTGCCTCTCGGCTCTTCCCCTCCAAGCGGGCCGGCTCCCGGCGGCCAGGGGCAGGGGGAGAAAAGGCCCCGGGCTCCCCGCAGCCCCCCGGGGTTCCGCTGTTTACCCGAGCGCCGGGGCCGGGCGGAGCGGCTGGCAGCGCTCCTGCCATTTCTTGTTGCTTACTAAGCTGTACTGGCCTGAAAGGCCCTTTTCTTTCATATATATTTTTTTTTAAAGTTTTGTCCATTGGGGCTTTTAGCCTCCACAGGGCCAGGGCTCTCCCCACACCCTCCTGCCCAAGGGACAGGGCTCCCTGTCGCCCCGCTGGCCTTCTCCCCTCCCGGAGCCTCTTGGTTTGTATTTAACGGGCCCTACCGCTAATTGCTCTTAATTTGGAGGGGACGTGACGATGACCCCGACTCGAGTTCCCACCGCAGCTCTCTGGCACGACTACACAAACCTCAAAGGTTTTTCTTCTGCCGAGTCTCACCGAGTCTGTTTAGCAATAAGGCAGAATTAAATCAATGCCAGCAATGCTCCTTTTGGGGTTTATTTTGGTTTCAGGCACTGAATTTCCCCCCTCAAAGCCTCAGCTTCTGGGTTCCCAATGACAAAAATTCCCACTTTGGCTGCTTGGCTCTTTATCGCGCGTTCTGGCAAAGCTGATGTACAAACGCAGCGGCCAACACAACGCCTTCGGGCTTTACTCGGGGACCCCCTGAAATACCACACTCCGCACTGGGCAATCACCTTTAAAACCTCCATACAGACAAGGTGGTTTGTTTTAATGTGCGTCAGCTAGGGGAGACAAATGCTGGGCCTATTGCCAGCTTAAAAAAAGTGTATTTTTACTACCAACTAATAAACACAACGCAGCTGGGATTTTATGACAATTGTCCGAGGTAAATTGTTGGGACAGAGAGGGGATATCATCCACTCGTCGTATAAAAAATGAAACCTGCCTTGCCTGTATGAGGATTCTAGTATTTCTCAACAACACATATATGTATTTTTTTGTCCAGTAAAAATAAGGTACCTTCTCCAAAGCACCCGAAGAGGGGCCAAAATCTTCTACTTCCAGCAATGCTTCTAAATTTCCTCCCAAGCTCCTCAAACTTGTATTTCTAAGTCACCTCAATATCTGTTAAAATGAAAGGTGAGTTATTACATATGCAGATGAGGGCAGGTGCCTACGAAATCCCTTGCCTGCCGATCTCACACACGTTAGGAGGCAGCTTGCTCCGCAGAGACGTGCTGCTGCAACACGCGAGGGGAGGCATTGCAAAGCAGCTGGGGGGCCGGGAGGGCACCGCACACCCCACCAGTGTTGGCAGAGGCCTCCCTGGGCAGCCGGTTGGCCCAGCGATGCTCGGCCCTCGGGCAGCTGGGGGAGAGGAGTGGGGCTGGCGATGGGCAGGACCCCCATGGCCAGCGGGCACCGGCTGCTCTGGGGGAAGGAGCTGGTGGGTGGTGTTGGGGGCACCTCGGCCCTGTTCCTCAGAGGGAGGTGATGCCAGTCACCTTCCCCTGGCCTCACAAGCAGCCATGGCTGCTCCTCAACTCCCCACGGCCAACCTTCACAACCCACGTACCCTCCCTCATGGCTGCCCCTCATCTTCCCCAAGGTGGCCCCTTAGACCCCACAGCCATCACGCCTCACCCCTCACGGTCACCATTCATCTCTCCGCATGGCTGCCCCTCATGTCCCCCCCTCAGAGCCACCCTTCATCTTCCCCCAGGGTGGCTCCTCACACTACATGGCTGCTGGTCCTCACCCCTCATCTTCCCCCACAGCAGCCCCTTACGCCCCACGGCCATCACACCTCACCCCTCATGGCCACCCCTCACAGCCACCCCTCATCCCTCCTCATGGCTGCTGCCCCTCACATCCCACGGCCACCCCTCATCTCTTCTCATGATCTCCCCTCATGGCTGCCGACCCTCACATCCAATGGCCACCCCTCATTTCCCCTCATGATCTCCCCTCATGGCTGCCCCTCGCATCCCACGGCCACCCCTCATCTCCCCGCATGGCTGGCGATGTCCACATCCCATGGCCACCCCTCATCTCCCCTCATGATCTCCCCTCATGGCCGCCCCTCACATCCCATGGCCACCCTTCATCTCCCCTCATGATCTCCCCTCATGGACACCCCTCACATCCCATGGCCACCCTTCATCTCCCCTCATGATCTCCTTTCATGGCCGCCCCTCACATCCCATGGCCACCCTTCATCTCCCCTCATGATCTCCCCTCATGGACACCCCTCACATCCCGTGGCCACCCCTCACATCCCATGGCCACCCTTCATCTCCCCTCATGATCTCCCTTCATGGCCGGCCCTCACATCCCAGGGCCACCCCTCATCTCCCCTCATGGCCGCCCCTCGCGACTGTGTGTGTCCCCCCCCCGCCCCGTTATGGCCGCCCCTCCCTCTCCCCCTCCCGCCGACTGACGTCCCTGACGCGTCGTCCCCCCCCCCCCCCCCCCCGCCCCGGCGCTGGCGGGAACGGCGCGTGCCCTCCCCGCCCCAGCCCCCCCTCCCGCCCTGACTACGTGCAGTTCCCCACGTGGCGGCCGCGCGCGCCCCCCGGCCAAGGGAACAGCCCGCCCGGCACGTTCGTCCGCGAGCCGGGGGAAGGCGGTAGAGGAAGGGAGGGACGGGGAGGGGGTGTGGGGGTGGTGGGGGGGTGTGGTCCGCCGAAGGAGCGCCGCCAATCGGCGGGCGGCAGGCGAGCCTGGAAGGGACCAATGACGGGCGGTGGCGCCTCTCGGCTGCCAATAGCGACGGGTTTCGGGGAGGCCCCGCCTTCCTCCCCCCTCCCCGGAGCCCTTAGCGGCGCTGCGGCCGAGCGCGGCGCCAGCTTGGAGCGGCTGCGGCGGGGCGGGCAGGGCCTCCCGCCTTCCCCCGGCCCCCGTGTGGGGGGGGGGGGGCGTGCCGTGCCGTGCCAGGGGCTGGCCCCCTTCCCGGCAGCCGGTGGGGGTTGTGGCTCGGCGCCGGCGACCCTCCTCTTCCCTCCTTCCCTCCCTCCGCGGTCAGTCAGGCCAACGCCTCAGCTGTGGGAGCGGGACGCGGTGGGGGGGTGTGTGGCGGCAGGGCCCGCTTGGGCCTGGTCGAGCGCCGGGCGCCAGCCCAACCTCTGTGCCGGGGGAGGGTCTCCCGCGGGGGACACCGCTTGGATCGGCGTGGCTGAGGAGGCGTGAGGGCCCGGCGTGGCCCTCTCCCGCCTTCCCTTCTCCGCCGGAGGGGGGGGAGCTCCCTCTGAGGGAGGGGGGAGGTCTGCCTTCAGGCCCAGGCCCAGGCGTGGGTTGCTCCTCGGAGGGGGACAGGCCCGGCAAACGGGGGAATAAAGGCGGCAGCTCAACCTCAGGTTGGCGTGTGGGGACAATAGTTGGTTTTATTTTATTAAGGGAAGGCGAAAAGTTCGGCTGAAGTTCAGGGAAAATGATCCTGTGTTTTCGCTTCGTTGTTTTCAGCGCAAGAAGCGAAGAGGTGGCGAGCGGCAGGCGCTTGGTTGCATTGCAAGTAAGCGCTGTTCTGTCTGGGCTGGGTACCCAGCCCAGGTGCGCAGTATGGCCACAGAGTTGGGCACGGACACTTCCTGCTTCCAGAGACATTTCTTCACCCCTGCGTTTCAAAAAACCATTCACAGCCCATTAAAAAAATGCCATAAATGTGTAAGAGTGAATAAATAATTGCACCAATCAACTGTATCTGAAATCTTGCAAAATCCTTCCAAGACCATGGGAAACTCGCCTTAGGACGTTCTTTGACCTCTCTCCTTCCCAGCTTTACTGAATCTCATTGCGCTAACTCTGCCTTTATTGTCAGAGTTGGGAATTGATGTCAGATTAAATCCTAGCTGGAAGTAAGCTAAATGGGCTAAATCTGAAGAGAATAAGGACTAGTGATGCCTGTATGTAGTCCAGATTTAGAGACTTATTATAGGTGTAGTATTACATAGTGTTCAATATTACAGTGAAAGCAGTACGTGTGTGCGATCGACTGGTTAAATATCCCAGATACTTACCCGTCCTGGGCAGCTCATTCCTTCGTATACCAATAAAACGTAATGTGATCGATACTGGTGCGTAAGGTCATCGACGCGTCAGTGTACCTGACCCCCCAACGAGAAGGTCTGTGGCTAGATTTGGCGTTCACACCCTGTGTCGTCTCTGCTAAGACTGTGAGCAAACGCGGTAGCACTGATGATGAGCATGTGTGTCGCGGGAGCGGCCTTTGAAATCTTGCACGGATATTGTTTCATCTAGGGTAGAAAGCTTTTCTGTGGTTAATAGTCCACTTTTAATCTCGAGAGCATCCGCCCATCACGTTTAATAGCACTAATGCACCTCTAATCCATTAATTTCTTTAGTCCTTTTTTGAACCCTTTTAATTCGCTTGGTCTCCGCCACATCCTGCCCCCACAGCTTCACCAGGGGCCGATGTGTTACGTGAAAAACTTCCTTGCTTTTGTTTCCCTGGGAATTTCTTTGGTGTCTCCAGCTTTTGTCTTAGGTGTTTACTGCCTAATTATTCCTTGTCGTCCCTGCAGTATTCGTGACTCAGGAGCTCCATCACGTTCTTCTCCCTGCCTGCCCCACCAGTCACGTCCTTTGCAGACTTTTGGTCTTCCCTTACGCAGAAGCTGGCTTCTCCCTCTGATTAACCACGATAACCCTTCTCTGTAACTTTAGTAGTTTTACATATGCTTTCGGAGATGGGTTGGCCGGCTCGGCATCAGTCATCAAAATGTGGTGTTTTATACACCAGCATAATGATGTTTACTATTTTGGTTTCTATTTCTTTTCTAACAGCTGCCAACATTTGATTTGACTATTGCTGAGCGTTAAGCTGATCTTCTCAGACAACTATCAACAATCACCCCCCAATTTCTTTATTCCTGAGAGGTAATAGCTGATTTAGAGCCCGCGACTGTATACGTATGATTAGCATAATTTTTCCAAGATGTGTTTCTTACTGACGTTAAATCACATCTGCCATTGTATCTCCTCATCGCATCGTGCTGTGAGATCTTTCCCTGGTTTCAGGCATGGCTGTTTGGGATAACTTTGCCTGTAAACGTTGTCACCTCACTACTCACTCCCTAGTTAGATTTTGTAATGACGTGTTGAAAAACAAATCACCCGGTCCAGATCCGTGAGGGATTCCATCTGTTATCCTCTAGCCTTGGGGAATGGACATGAAACTGTTTATGCCTACCTTTGGTTTCTCAAAATTTTTAAACCAGTTATCTACAACAGAGGTTTCCTTTCCTATCCCACGAAACCTTACCCTCTCAGAATTCGACAGGGAATATTGGTGAATCTCCATGAACGTGTAAGTGAAAAATCCCAATTAAAAATATTTAATGATGGTTTAGCCTGTTTTATGTAAGTACAACTAAGATATGCTTATTTCTGGTGTGGTTTTTTTTTTTCCTCTTTTCAGTGTTCCAAATATTGCTATGTATGCGATGTGAGCAACACACCCAATTTTTTAATTAATTGTGCAACATTTTAAAACGGTGGGGGGCACACAATGGAAAAAAAAGCACCATACATAAAAAAACCATGTCCACAGGATGGCCATTACTCACACGTTTAATTTCAATTATTATTAAATGTTAGTTTGAGTCCAACAACGCTGAGCAGTTGAATAAGTTTGGCTTGGTTTTACCCACCCACTGTTCTGCCCGGCGTTTCGCTTTGGCCTCTGTCCCTCGACCTCAAGAGATTATTCATTTCTGAATACACGAACTCAGGATAAACCGCTTAACTGACATTTTGAATCTATTAATATCATTCATTTTGTTTTGATAAGAGATGAATCAGGGCCAAGCCACCAACACCAAATTAACCAAATAAACTGGAAGCTTTTTACTGGGTTTTCGTGCATGTCATTGCTGCTACAATGGACCGACACGTACTGTGATCTGAGCAACTCCAGGTTAGGAAAATCCCAGTCTCAAAGTCGCAAATTCTTGCAGTCATTTGAATGTGATGCTATTAAAATCCTCAGCTCATGGGATCAAGACATTTGAGGAAGAAGTGTGGGGAGGGGAGGAGAAAACTGAGTAAATATTTGCAGTTGAAGAAAAGTACGAAAAGCATCCTCTGTGAGTTTGCATGCTGCCCTTTGGGTTTCCTGAGACACAGAAGCTCGTCCTCCTGACAGCTGCAGTTGTGCTGACTTATGCACGTCAACCGACCCATCCTTGCTGATCGCCTTCCTTCCCAAATCGAGTATCGGCAGCTGAGACCAGCAGAAGAAGAGGTAAAAGCCCTCCCAGACTCAAGGTGCAGGCACTCGTTGAAGTAGCATCTTGTCCAGGCCATCTGGTTGGGAAATCGGACTTCTCCCCCTGTTTGTGGGGTGTTTCATCCCGCAGGACCTCAGAGCTTGTCAGCACTGTTAGGATGGCCATCAGAAGTGAGGAGCCTCTTCTGGGGGACACGGTGTCCATCTACAATGGAGGCTACACCACCTAAAATGATTGCCTTCAACAGCTCGTTCTTGTGCAGGCGTTCTTGAACGCCTGCTGTATCAGTGCACATGCGGAGAATATATTTGCCCCAAATCCTGGCCTTAACAAAAGCCAACTGGATTTGGGAGAGTTTCCCTTCTTTTTCCCGATTTTGACCTCAATGGCAACAACGATATTAGGGATTTCAACAACAGTAAGGCCTTGAGGACCACTGACAAAGTCTGGTCGCATCTCCACTACTGAACTCTCTTAGACCCAGGAGAAGAGTTGCTTTATTCCAGCTGCCTCCTGGAAATCATCCACAGCCCGTGCTAACTCCTCACCCACGCCTGGGAATTATTTGGAGGCGTGCAACTTGACCCACGGCAAAATTGTGCCGAGGACTGCGCTAACAGCGTGAGCGATTCCATCGATTTGAAGTTAATCACGTCTCAACGGGACTTTTTGCTTACTTCACATGCTGCGAGCGATTAATTACCTCCTTGAAGCAAGGCTTGCAAAACCACTTCTCGCAGGGTAGGAGGGCTTTTGTGGTGGCCGTTCAAAACGGTTCATCTCCCCCCGTGATTTCTGGCGAGCCGAGAACTGTGAGACGAAACCGTGGCAGAGCATTTTCTTCTGCAAGCAGCTGACTGCTGGGGTTCAGGGCACCTGCCTTGCTCATCTCTGTTTTGCAGAGCGTGATTTCTTCCAACGTATAGGAAAAGCTTGAACCGGGTTGTTGGGAGGAGATGAAGTTCTTGCGCGTTGTGGTGGGCAGGAGGTCGGTGGGCTGGAGCGTGTCCCTCTGTGCAGCCTCTGGTTGGGAGCAGATTATGCTCTCAACAAGCTGGAGGGGGAAAAACCTCCCCAATTTACAAGCAGCTACGAACCCTCGCCCGATCCAGAGCCGCCGCGGTAAACGTTGTGTGGTCAGGGGCTGGTCTGGGGAGAAGGGAAGTAGGTATCCGCGAAGAATAATTTACGTGCTTGTTGTTGTTAAGTGAAATAATCCCAGCTTTTTTTCTTTTATTTTTTTCAGTGAGCCGGTTATTGCAACGTGCCTGTTCCAGCCACTGACACAAAAGCTGGTGGTCTGATCCTAACGCCCTTTTAATGCAATTTTACCAGTTCTCCCATGCGGAAGCGTACTGGACGCTGAGCAGGACATTGGGAGGTGCTGGAAAAGATTATCCGCAAAGCCGCGCGCGGAGAAGCGAATCGCGACGTCGGGAAAGCTTTCTGCAACGCAGTTATTCGCAGCGTCTTGCACGAGCAGGGGGACCCAGGAAAGCTCCGTGGAGGCGGTGGCATTCGTCACGTCAGCATCCACGGAGGAAACTCTGATCCCACGCACGTCCTGCAGCTCCCGGCCGCCGCTGTGCCGTTTCTAAGTTGCAAGGGAGGTGGTGATATGCGGCTGTGATTCCTGGTTATGCAATTTCAGCCGTTTGCAATTTTGCTTCCATCCAAATGCCCGCCGGGCTCTTTTCCACATTATAAACAAAACAGCCTGCAACATTTCATGCAGAAGGCAGAACCCGGTGCCCTGGACTCTTGCTCTGTGCTGCACTTCTGCTTTTTGTTTGTAGGGCATGCTTTTCAGCGGAGGTGTCTCAGATGAAATAAAATGCAAGGAGTCAGCACGTTTTAAAAAGAAAGCGTATGCTTTTCGGGGGGGTTTAGTTTCAAAATTTAAAAGGGATTTCGGCTCCTCGTCCATATATAGTGCAATAAAGGGCTCCCCAGCTGTTTACGCTTCGCGGCACGGCTGCGAGGAGCGTTCAACGGCAGCCTGGCTGCGCTCGGGATTTCCAATTGTAATACAAAAAAGGAAACAGGAAAGAACGATGTAAACATTGGTAATGAAGTCCGTGCTCGTGGTGGGCTCCGAACATCGCCGCCAGCGCTCCGGGCCTGCTCCTCCTCTCTCCCTGCTTTTTGGAGGGGGCCGTGGAAGGAGGATAGGCGGGCGCTGGCAGAGGTTTGCAGAGACCTTGGCCAGGTTGCAAATCTCCCGATTGCCTCCACTGCCTCTCTCTTGCTTCCAGCTGTTGGCCCTCAGCCCCTACTTGATGCAACAAGCTCTTAGGGGAGGAAAAAAAGGGGGGGAAATTATTTTTTTTTTGCATGTGATGCATCACCGTTACCTGAAAAATCAATGTCGGGGTGCTTTTTTCGGGCACCATGTGAATAAGGCCCATGGAGACACCCCACTCGCATGTTAAAAAATTGCTTTTTCTAATGCAAGTAGGAAAAAGTTTGGAAATGTGATGCGAGTGCTCCCTGATGGTCTGAAAAAACAGTGTTTGATGGACACCGGATGGGCCACGTAAAAGCAAAACCTCCGAAGCCAGCACCTGCTCTGGCAACAGGGCTCTTCTCTTGCAGGTCACCGACTGAGCCCCGTCGGCAAAAGCTCATTTGGGGAGCAACCACCTTAAAATCATCCAGGGATCCCTGGGCTCCCCCTTCCCTTTCCTTCCAGTTTTCTGTAACCGTGTAGTTATTTTCTGATACGATAACGGGACCGTGCCTGGTTATCCTTCATCCCGCAGGCAGCCCTTATTGGCAGCGCCCGCACCCCGTGTCGGTGTGCCTGCGCCGCCGCGGCACCTCCTCGTTCCCCAAATTACAAGCGGACAACCTCTTTGCTGTATTTTATCCCAAATCTGCCGTGCGCCACTCGGGGAACTCGCCCAGCCAAACCTGGGCAAGGCTCCCCGCTCCGTCCCTGCCAAGCGCTCGGCAGCCAGCGCCGGCTCGTCTCAACAAGCTGCCGACGGAGCCGGGAAGGGGGAACCAAGGGAGCAAAGCCACTTGGCTCCCGGCTCCCGCTCCAGCGGCTGCTGGGACGCCCGCGGGGAAGCGGAGCCCGCTCTTGCATTAAAGAGCTCGTCCCAAACCCCACATTTCCAAATCATGGGCTGCCAGGCGGCGTAAATGCCCCGGCCGTGTTTCGCTGGAGAAAATGGTGCTTCTAGCCGTTCGCTGCAGCTCCTGGCTTTCGTGGAAATAAAAGCGATAAACCAGCTTTTTTTTTGCGGTGCATACGCCTCTTAAGGGTGTTTAGGAAAGAGGCGGGTGCATTAAAGAGCTCACAGCCCCTCTCCGGCTCTCGCCAGGGAAGAGGTTCGCTTGGTGCTGGAGACGCAGGGACTTCTCCGGGAGACAAGCCCGGCTGCCGGAGCGGACCTGCGGGCTCCAGCCTCCCCTTCTCTTCTCCATCTGAGTGAGGAGAAGCCAAGAGGGGAAGAGACGCTCTCGAGGTTTCCTTTTCTGCTCTTTGCCACCTTCTACTTTTTTTTTTTTAAACTCTGGCCTGCTTGCCATTTTTTTTTTTTTTTTTTTTTTTTTTTCCCTTTCCCCTTTCCTTTGGCTTGCTCGTTTTTAACTCTTTGCTTTCACTCCCAGCGCTGCTCTTGCCTTGCAGTCCACATGGTTTCAGCAGTCTCCAGGTCTATACAGAGTACTCAGTCAAGTGCACCGGGCACGGGCTCTGTCTTGCATCTGAGCTTGGCTAATTTTGGAGCCTGAGTGGATCCAAGCTGGTGAGATACGGAGCTCCCAGGAAAAAAGCCAGGGCACTTCACCATGGGTGAGACCGCTGCGTGCAAGCTGGAGCTTCTCCGCTGCATCTCAGCGGGCAGTTTTGGGGAAGACTGTCTCGTTTGGAGAACGTGATGAAGACAATCAGCTCCTCTGCAAGAAAAAGCTGTGTCAGCTCCGGTACGAGGGGGAACCAGAGATCCGCACAGACTGTCACTGGTGAGGAGGAAGGAGGCCCGGGAGGAGGTCTATAAGCTGGTGAGTGGCTCGGAGACTGTAAATTTTCCTTTACTGGAAGGGATAATAAGTGAAACTGGTTTGTAGCGACTTCAAAACCAAGAGGAGCCTTTCATCTCGGTCCGCTGCGGAGCTGCGAGACTCCTTGCCGCAGGATGCTCCGGGTGCTAAAGGTTCGCATGGCTCCAGAAACTGACGGGACAGACAGATGGAAGAGAAGTCCACCAGGGGCTCCTAAATACAAAGACCTTACTTCTGGCTTGCAAAGTTACCGAGCTGCAGGTTGCTGAAGGCTTCAAGACCCTTCATGGGGGATGTCAGCAAAGGCTTGTCCTGTCCTGGATCCCCTCCCTTCCAAAAGGTCCCAGGGCTGGGAGCACCCTACGGAGATCTTCCATCTGAGCTGGGAGAGAGGGGTTGGAGCTGTCTGGCTGGACGCACATGGCACGGGCAGGATTCGTCCTCTCCTGGGGCTTGCTGACAGCAGATGAGATCTCAGTGCCGCTCCCTGGGCGGGTTTTTAGGATCACAGACATTTCTTCTTGGGCCTGCCGGCGTTGATCTCAACCTGCCCTTCCCCCCAGTCCCGAGCTTCTCACCCAGCCAACCCTCGTTCTTTCACTCTGCTTCATTTAAAATGATAATTAATAATTAACGGACCTGTCCTTTGAGCGGCAGGTAAAGAAAATCCCTAACACCTGCCTTACGGGTTGTCTGTCACCCTGGAGTCTGTATGTTTTTCCAGCGAGCAGAACGCTGGCGTTTCGGGGTGACCTCCTGACCGCCCCAGGGCTTTCCTCCACCAGCCTGTCCTACTGCAGTGCATCTCTTGGCCACAATATTTGTGAAATATTGTGAATATTTCAGAAGCTGCCTGCCTTTTTGCACCTGCAGGGTCTTCCTTCTGAGCCCAGGTGTGCCAGTGGGTCACCAGCCCCCTGCAGCATCTCACCACCTTCTCTGACCTCCATCCTCTTGTACCCATCTTGCAGCACAGTCAACGTGCTCCAGCCGATGAAGGTGGACTGGGAGGCAACTTCACCCCAGTCTGGGAATTTTGGGAGACAGAAAGGTGATAGGAAAGGAGGTAGGAGTTGGTTGGTTTGATCTCTTTATGCTTGTTTTCCACTTAATTAATGTTTTACCCTTTTTTTTAAAATGAAAGATGCTTTGGTTGGCCAAGGAGAGAAGGTTGGCCTTTTCCTTTTCCAGTGGAGAAGGAAGGTCCTGAGCTATTTCCCGTCCCCATTCAACTACAGACCAGGAACATCACCACCCCCTTCTCTGGGGCTTCACTGACAACTCCAACAATGTCCAGAGAAGCAAAGATGCCTCTTTTAGATATATTAAATCTAAACCTAAATAATTGTGGCCGAACTGGATGAAAGGAATCCCCTTTCATAAAGATTTACCTTTCCAATTGATGGGTGAGCTTGCAAATGCTCTAACCACACTCCCTTATTTTTACAACACCCACAAAGATGTCATAAATCAACCAATGAGTTAATATTTATTAAGGGACAGGGAGCATGCCAACACACCCCTTCTGAGATAGCCGGGGCAAACCAGGCTCAAAACAAGAAAATCTTCAGTCTTTTCAAATCTTCACACGTCATCCTCCAAAAAATTTAGTGTTTTCCCTTATGCCGCTAAAATTGTTTGCAGCAACGCAGGTGCGAGGAGTTTGGGGTCAGACCTGACCCAACGCTGGGGCAGCAGCCAGGGGCCTTTACGCATCCCCTTGGCCCCGCCTTGGGTTTTTTGCTGCTTATTGAAATGGTGTTTCCCGTGGATTTCCACCAGCAGCACCAGACCTCGTCTCTTTAGGGGCATTTCAAGCAATACGGGAGAGCAAACTGTCACCTTTCTCCTTGCTGGCAGCGCCGGGATGCAGGTCGGGACCTTCGTCCCCGCGGCGGAGGAGCGGGGTGGGTGCTGCAGGCGACAGCAAAGCCGTAAGGAGAGAAACCTGCTGGGGAAGACACTATTTTTTCTTTTAATCTTAACTTTTAGTGTTTCTATATAGGGTTGCAGATGGTGTGGAGTGGTACCCGGCTGCACACCTGCCCTGCCGCTTGCCTGCGGAGATGCCGCTCCAGCTCGGGTGGGATGCTACCAACAGCACCTATGGAAGGCAGGTGAGCATATAGGAAGGCAGGTGAATATATAGGAAGGTGATTGGGCATATAGGAGGGCAGATGGACATATAGGAAGGCAGGTGACTGTGTAGGAAGGCAGGTGGGCATATAGGAAGGCAGGTGAGTGGATAGGAAGGTGGATGAGTGTATAGGAAGGCAGGTGAGTGTATAGGAAGGCAGGTGAGTGTATAGGAAAGCAGGTGAGCATATAGACCCCGCCAGCCCCCACCACGCCAGGGGGTCAGTTTTCTGTAGCCCCCGAGTGACAGCACCTCCTTCCATTAATGACAGTCGGTGCTTGCAAGGGGGTGGTGGGTCTGTGGGGCAGGGGCGAGAGCCAGGCGAGCAGAAACCTCTAACTGCCCATGGCTCCGAGCCACCCAAACCTGGCCTCACCAAACGCGGCCGTGCCGGCACGGCCGTGCCGGACCTGGTGTGCCGGGGCTGTGCCGAGATGACTCACCCTGCCGCTTGCAGCAGCACACTTCCAACTAGCAACAAGTGAAAATAGAAATGTCCCCAGCTCCTGAGCCAGGAATAACATCGCAGGCTACTTTTTTTTTTTTTTGTGTTTTTTTGCCTTTAAAGTGAAATCCCTTTTTTTTTTTTTTAATTCTCTCTGGCTCAGCCCCAGTAAAGCCACCGCGTAGCGGCAAAGTCTCCTCCCCGGCTTCTCCGCTGTGGCCCGCGGCACGTCAGCCACCAGCGTTGGTGTCGGTGGGGGCTGATGCGGGAGGGGAGAAGCAAAGCCCGGCGAGGCGGGTCTGGGGGGACGATGCCACGTCCCGGTGGGACATGGCTCGGTGTTTTGCCGGGATGCAGAGCTCTTGAGCAAAAGGGAGAGAAGGAGGAGCGCTTGGGGTTGTAGCCCAGGCTGCTTTGGAGTTTTATATGATGAGAGAAGGAGGGAGGAGAGGATGGACGACTGCTGGGATGGAGAGCTGGGAGATGGGAGCAGCCAGACCCTCCTGCCTCGGTGGCGGGACAGGGACGACTGGTCTCCACGGCAATGCCCGCTTTGGGATGAGGATCTGCTGGTGGCCACCGTCAAACGGCAAAGGAGAGGTGATGGAAAGGGGGGGAAGAGGGGGAGATGGGGCCATGCCGGTCCCCGTGGAGCCGCCTGGGGCTGGTGGGTGGTGGCAGCCGTAGCAGAGGTACAGGGACATCCCGGGAGCAGGCACAACAGCGTTATCTCGGCCACCCCACGTAACCGCTGCTCCCATTATACGCTGCCCTCCAGGCCAGCCTTTTGCAGAGCAGATAAGCCGAGTCCCACCACTCTATCAGGCCAGCCCACACCTAGGATCCAGCAAAACGTGGCTGCTGTCCCCCCCCTGCCCGAGCCCCAGCCGTGGGATGCTTGTGCCCCTGGCAGAACCCATCGAAACCACCCCAGGGATGAACCAGGGTGCAGCACGCCCATTAAAAATGATTAAAATAGCAATTAAGGACTATTTACACAGCTCCCAATCCATGAACTCTCACTCGCAGGAAGCAAGACCATGCTACAGGTGATTTTTCCCAGGGGATCCGAGCAGGATGATGCGTGGAAGTAATTTCCAGATTTTTTTTGGTGCTTCTCCAAAAAATAATCACGCGTTTTTCTTCTGCATTTTTTCCTCGGCCAGCCCCACTTGGGGGGTCACCCCACCGCCTGCTCCGCAGGGGCCCCCCAGCAATGAGGCTGTCCCAGAGGGACACTCAGGGACCCCCATGCGGGATGCCGGAGGATAACCTGGGCCACCTACACTTAATTTCAGAGCTGGGAAGGGAGCAGGCAGCTCTCCATGGCCGCTGCCTGTGCCTGCCCGCACTCCTGCCTGCAGCTGGGAAAACCCTCCATCGAACTTGCACGAACCGGCTGGGCTTGAGGCAGCTCCAAAATATCTCCGGGGCATCCTATGCCACATCGAAACGCTTTTCTGGAAGCGATGGAGGTGTTTCTTCTTGGGGTTCGGGGGGGCCAGCGGGCTGCCTGGGCTGCGGTACCCGGGGCGGCTTGCACACTTGGGCGTACACGGGACCGGGGTTCCCCTCGCTGCCCGGTTCCTCCTGGGCGATGATCTCCTGCACCAGGATGCTCAGCTCATCCCCGGTGGGCAGGGATGAGGAATCCCCCGGGACGCTGCCGGTATCCCAAGGCTTTTTCAGCATCCCAGGTTTGTACCGGATGCTTTCGTAGATGGGTCCCTCGGCATCCGACGCAGGGTCCGCCACGGGTGTGCCGGCATCCCCGGGCACAACCGGCAGCTGCCGGTGCCGCAGAAACTCAGGGTTCCTCGGGGCTGGTCTGGAAAGTGTGTGGGAATGGGGTGTCCAGCTTGGTACGTGCAGCTTGGGGTCCCCCGCTGTGCGGTTTTCCGGGTCCCCCAGCACCGTGGGGCCGTCCGCCTGCTGCCGGGGCTCACCGGGAGAGGGGGTGCCTGCAGGGAGGGAGAAGAAGGGATGCTGAGCCGGGGAGGGTACCCCCCAACACCATCATATTGCTAGGAGCGTTCCCGGCTAATGCAAGGGTAAAGTAGCACCGAGTAAATGGGATTAAATGGGTCCCACTCCCACTTCTGTCCCCGCTCTCCACTTTTCGCAAGAAAGATAATAAAAAGCAAAGAAAAAACAGGGTGAGGATCCCCGGGTTGCTGGCGGAGGGCTGTGCTCTCCCCTGCGGGGCTAGTGCGGCGTTGGGACCTGCCGTCCGCCTTCCCGTGCGGCGGCTCATGCCTTCGGTCAAATATTTATTTAAGAAGGAGGCTTGCTCTGCGTGCAGGATCTGTCAACACGGGGGAGCTGGCAGAGCAGGACGCCCAGCCGGTTTGTTCGCTCCAGAGGCGAAGGAGAATATGGAAAAGCTCTGTAACCGGGTGTTTTTCCTCCTGCTTTAAATACGCAAGGAGATGGTGGTCCCATGGAATTTGGGGTGCAGGATCAATTTTGGGCGTTCCCCCCCCCCCAGCTGCGGTGCGGAGTGCATGCACGCAGCACGGAGGTGGAGGTGCGGGCTGCTGGCTGGCGCGGGAGGTTGCAGGATGGGATCCAGGCTGGAGCCCCTCGGGGCCAGCGCAGCCTCCCCAGCACCCTGCAACTCCTGCCTGGCAGAAAGCAGCCCCTGGCCTGCGAATCCCCCAATTTGAGCCCCCCAGCATGAGCACCCCCCCAATGTGAGCACCCCCAATGTGGGCACCCCAACATGAGGGCTCTGTTAGCATCCCAGCATGAGCATCCCAATGTGAGCACCCCCAGTGTGAGCCCCCCAGCATGAGCACCCCAATGTGAGCACCCCAATGCGAGTCCCCCAGCATGAGCACCCCAATGTGAGCACCCCAACATGAGCATCCAAACATGAGCACCCCAACGTGAGCACCCCAGCATGAGCATCCCAAAGCGGACATCCCAACCTGAGCACCCCAACACAGGCACCCCAACATGAGCCCCCAATGTGACCCCCTGAGCAAGAGCACCGTGGTGCACCCCGGCATCCTGCCTGCTGCACCCCAAAGGGCTGAGGCTTCGTCTTGGGGGTGTCCCTTCCCCGTCCTGCTGCAATAAAGCAGGAGAGGGCGAGGGGTGCCTCGCCGAGGTGGGGAAACGCAGCCCCAGAAATGGGGTATGGGGCGCCAGGCCGGTGGGGCCACCCCATAAAATACTCAGGAGCTCCCCATTGCAGTGCAAGGAGGAGCAGGAATTTTGCTTGAGGATCTCGAAGCTTGGCCACGGCGTGGCGAAAAGGGGAAATTAATACATGGGGTTTAATCATCTTCGTTATCCAGTGATGCTAAATAAAGCGTTCCTGGCGTAAATGGGAAGAGAAACTTGTTCCCGGCTACATGGAAAAGCAAACGGCCTGAATGCTTAATCCGGCGGGAAGGTTTAGAACATTAAAACATCTTTTTTAAAGCTTTCCCCAGGCAATTCCCTTTCTGCCGGCGCAGAGCAGGTCAAGGGGTATTTTAAAACAGCTGACACGCTCCTGCTGGAGGAACTGGGACTCACGGCAGGTTTTACTGGGATATTTTGCCGTAACTGGGAATTTTAGGAGCTGCTTTTGAACGCAGCTACCAGCCGGTGCGGCTTCCTGCGAGCCCCTTCACCATGGCCCTGGGGCATCCTCATCCTCTTCTCCGTGCCAGGGACCTGAAAGTAGCTGCTTGCTGCTAACTTTACTGATTTCCCCCATTTTAGCTACCGTGACCCTGGCTGGGGGGGGGGGGGGGGGGGTTGTCCAGGGGTGCAACCCCACGCGTCTGGCCAAGGGCTGGCTCAAAGTCCCACCGAACCCCCGAGCTCCTCCAAGTTCACGGGCCGGGCAAATCATTAACCGGGCTGGGTCAGCGGAGCGAGGCTGAGCCCCAGGGACCTTCGGACGGCGGCACCCGGCTCCGTTCCACCGGGATGGCCCTTTCCCTGGACCACGGCCAGCATCCCGCCGTAGACCTGGGTAGGGGGGTCCCCCCATCCCGCCGTACCCCACAGCTGCAGCGGGAGCCGGGGAGGGCACACGGTGGTACCCAGCACCCGCGTCCTCGAGCGTGCGAGGGTCCTGGGACCACCCGCAGCGGCGGGGACGGAGGTGGCAGAGGGACAGAGCCACCGTCCCGTGGCCAACCTACCTCCCAGCAGTGCTGCTCCCCCCTCGCTGGAGCCCAGCCTCGCCAGCTTCACCTGCAATGGAAATAAGTGGGGGCACACACGTGTCACACGTGTTAACCCCCCCGGCACTCACGCATCCACCCTGGTACACGTGCATCCCTCCCGGACACTCCTGTATCCTCCCTGGAAATCGAGCATCCCCCCCTGGGCACTCGTGCATCCCCACTGGGCAGTCGTGCAACCCCCCCCAGCACTCCTGCATCCCCTGCCAGGCACTCGTGCATCCCTCCCAGCAAATGTGCAGCCCCCCACCCAGTGCTTCTGCATCCCCCCCCCCCCCCCCAGGCACTTGTGCATTCTGCCTGACTCTTGTGCACACCTCCTGGGACTTGTGCATCTCCCCCCCCAGCATTTGTGCACCCCCCCCCAGCACTTGTGCCCCCTCCTGGAACTTGTTTCCCCCCCCCCCCCAGCACTTGTGCCCCCTCCTGGCACTTGTTTCCCCCCCCCCCAGCACTTGTGCCCCCTCCTGGCACTTGTTTCGTCCCCCCCCAGCACTTGTGCCCCCTCCTGGCACTTGTTTCCCCCCCCCCCCCCAGCACTTGTGCCCCCTCCTGGCACTTGTTTCCCCCCCCCCAGCACTTGTCCATCGTTCCCCCCAGCACTCGTGCACCCCCCAGCCCTTGTGCCAGCAGTAGGGGTTTCAGGGGGGTCTCAGGGGGACCCAGGATTTGGGGGGGGGGGTGTCAGTGTGGGAACACGGGGGGGGGGGCGGCTGCCCTCTGCCGGCACCAACCGGCACCAACCAGTTCCAACTGGCCCCCACTGGCCCCAACTGGCCCCATAGCTCTAGGTTGGGGGTGGGGGGGCACCCACGTCCCCTCTGCTTAACCCCTGCACACCCCGGGGTTGGGCACCCATGGGGTCACACCATGGCCAGGGCCACCCACTGTCCCCCTGTCCCCATCCCAATTCCGCCCCCCCCCCCCCCCCCCCCCCGGCCTTGGTCCTTTTTTGGGGCTGGCTGAGCCATTTGGGGTGAATTTGGGGCGAGGAGAGGGATGTTCCCCGGGCTGACGCTGGAGGGCTGTCACGGCGCATGGGATGTGGGGGGCCAGGCCACAGTCCCCTCAGCCCCCATCCCACCACCTCGCCCTCCAGCTGGGACGAGCAACCATTAAGGACCACCCAAGGAGGTGGTGGGGACCCCGGGGGGACTCACCCCTCGGACGAGCCCAGGGTTTTCTTTCATTTTCTGGGTGGAAAACCGCCAGTTTGCCCTGCAAAAGAAGAAGGGAGAGGTCAGCGGAGTCGCGTCCCATCCCCAGGGATGCTCGGGTCAGGGTGGGCTCAGTGCCGACGTGGTCCCCCCCATGTCCCCTGCCCCACCGTTCGTCCCCTCTCCGCTTGACCCCGCGCAGGTTCCTTCCACCCAGAGCATCCTCCGGCACGGAGCTCCCCGCTCCCCATCCCGCGCCAGCACGGACAGTCACCCCCCCTCCCCACCCACGGCATTTCCCCGGAGCCCACGATTATCCATGGCAAACCCTCAGGAAAAAGGCAGATCCCCCCTTTTTTGCCCACCCCCCCCCCTCCCCAAGCAAACGTACCTGTGGAAGAAGGAGCAGAGGAGGAGCAGGAGCAGCAGCGAGAGGCCGGTGGTGGCCAAGCCCCAGGCCACCGTGGTAGCCAGGGCCACCGAGACCTCTGCCAGCGCCGGAGCCATCGAGCCCCCGGCGGGGAGGCAGAGCTGGGGGAGAGACGAGCCCCGGGTCAGGCTGGCGGAGGGGGTCTGGGGTAATAACAGGGTGCAGGGGACAGGTTAGGGGGTGCTGGGGGGGGGTCCCATTCTCCATTTAATATCAGGAGCAATTTTTCCCAGGATCCTTCCCCATCCCTGCATCCCACTGGGATGCCCAGCATCATCCCACCCTGTTCTGCCTTCCTAGGGGGTAGAGGATTTGGGGGTGATTGTGGGTGCAGGGAAGCTCCGTGTCTCGAACGGTGCTGGCACTCACGGCCCCGCTTGCCGGCGGGGTCCGGGCAGTCATGCCCCCCATGCCCACCCCGGTTTCTTGGAGGGGCGGTGGGTGGCAAAACCGGCTGGGGCACAGGAGGTGATGCTGCTGCACCGGGCATCCCCACCACATCCCCACCTGGGTGCCCCCAAACCCACACTGAGTACGGGGAGACCACCGAACCTTGAGAAAACACATTGCCAGCCTCCCCCCAAAAAACCCCAGCTCCTTCTTCCACCCAAACCCCCCTTGCCTACAACTTTAGGGTGAACTGGGCTCCCCTGGCAAGCTCGGAGCCTGGCAAACCGAAATGCCAAACAGGCTGAGCCCGCTCTGCCGGCTGTGACTCAGTCTTCCCGGCACGGCAGCCCGGCCCCCGGAGCCATGCTGGGGTTCAGGGACCCCACACTCCGGGACCCCCCCCCGGCTGGGCGTGAAGACAGGCTCCAGCCTGGCAGTGGTTTTGCTTCTAGAACAAAATTGATTAGGGATTTATTCCTAATGGATGCTCCAGCCATCTTCCTCTAGCCGATCTGCCAGCCCTGGGGCACGCGCGGGCTACGGGCACCGGTGACGTCCCGCACCGCCGAGCCCTCCAACCTGCTGCGTCCCGCGCCGGCCCACCCTGCCTCAGTTTCCCCATCCGTGCCCCGAGATGAGCGAGATCGTCCTCAGCTCGAGGTTCCTGCCCACATCCCACCTCGCTTGGGGCACCCCAACCTGGGGCGGAGATGGGGCTGGGGGCACCCCAAGACCCAGGACCCCCCGTTCCCACCCCCCCCTGGTTCCCACTCACCCCACGGCGGTGCCGGACCCCCGGTTTGGGCGCAGCCGGCTCTTCTCGCCGCTCAACTTTGGACGGGAGCGGTGGCTGGGTGGCACCCGCCGCACCCCGGCTTCCTGATCCTGCGGGACGCCCGTCGGCACCCTGGCCCGACCGAGCATTTTTCCGTGGGCATGTCGGGGGAAACCTGCACCCCAGGAGGGGCTCCTGGTACCCCAAGAGGGGTTCTGCATCCCCAGGCTCAGCACCCCTGAGATGGGGACCCCCAGGAGGGGTCCTCTACCCCCCAGCACCCCTGAAAATTGCACCCCCAGGAGGGGTCCCGGTCCCTCAAGAGGGGTCCCGCACCCCCAGAGCCAGCAGCTCAGAGACCTGCACCCCAGGAGGGGTCCCAGACCCCCAGGAAGGGTCTTACACCCCCAGAACCAGCACCTCAGAGACCGGCACCCCAGGAGGGGTCCTGGTACCGCAAGTGGGGGTCCTGCACCCCCCAGACGCAGCTTCTCTGAAACCCACAGCCCCCAGAGGAGTCCTGCACTCCCAGGAGGGGTCTTACACCCCCAGACGCAGCACCCCTGAAACCCGTAGCCCCCAGAGGAGTCCTGCACCCCCAGAGCCAGCACCTCAGAGACCTGCACCCCATGAAGAGTCCTGCACCCCCAGACCCAGCGCCCCTGAGACCCCTTTGGGGAGCACAGTCCTGCCACTGAGAAGAGCCCCCCAGGACCAGCCCTCCCCCCCCGCTTCCCCCAAGCTGTCCCCAGGCACCCACCCCTTGTGCAGCTCCTCTGTCCCCAGCGCCGGCCATCCCCTCCACCCTGGATCCCGGCCACTCTGGATCATCCCCCATCCTCAATTCCCATCCATCTCTGATCTTCGGATGTGCTGGATCCCCATCTGTCCTGGATCCTTGTCTGTCCTGGATCCCCACTCATCCTGTACTCCCCTCTGTCCTGGATCCTCCTCCACCCTCGATCGCCCTCCATCCTGGATCCCTGTCTGTCTGGGATCCCTATCCATCCTGGACCCCCGTCCATTCTAGATCCGTGTCTGTTCTGGAACCTCATCCATCCTCGATCCCTGTCTGTCCTGGATTCACATCTGTCCAGGATCTCCATCTCTCCTGGATCCTCTTCCTCCATCCTTGATGCCCCTCTGTCCTGGATCCCCCTCCATCCTAGATCCCCTTCCTTCCTGGATCCCCCTCCATTTCTGAAGGAAAAAGAAGGAAAAAGGAAAAAGAAGGAAAAAGGAAAAAGAAGGAAAAAGAAGGGAAGAGGGAAGGGAAAATTTCAGTTGGAAGTGACCTACAAAGATCATCTTGTCCAGCTGCCAACGGATGGATGTGTGCATTGCTGTAAACTGAAATAAATAAAGAAGGAATAATAACAACAACAACAACAACAACAACGATAACAACAATACAATAACAATAAAATAAATAAAAAAATATAAAGAATAATACACAATTAAATAATAACACTCTCCCCTCCCAGTCAACATCTGCAAGCTGACGTGCGCACAACCCAAATGGGGTTGGCAACCCAAAGGGCAAGGTCATGCAAAACAGGTCCGAAAGCTGATCATAACCAAAAGAACACTAACTGCCTTGCCCCAGCTGAGGGAGAGCCACATTTTTTTTGGAAAAAAGCCTTTCTGGCTGTGGAGATGTGGGATCGCAGCATCTCAGCCCGCCGCATGTCCTGGGAAGCAGGGATCATACCCAAGCAGTTTGACGCCGCTCTGAGCCCAACACATCATCGCCGGAATATTTGGCGTATCGTGAGCTCGTCCGGAAAGGCATCGCGGCATCCATCCGGATTTTCTGCAGAGGGCAGCACGACCCAGGAGATCAGATGCGTTTTTCCTTCCCAGTGCTGCTGAAAGATGGTGAAGATCCATCAAATCTGTATTTTTCAGCAAAATGCTCGATGGAATATTCCCTTGTTGGTGAACTCAACTTGCTGCCAAAATTCTTTGGAAAAAGGTCTTGATGAAACAGAGAGTGGTAGAAAATGGCTTTTTTGACAGTAAAAATTCAGAGCTTTTTTCCTTCATTATTTCCATGCTATAAACGTGCCGGGACCTGGTAGGATTTGGGGAGCAGCTGTAATCCCACGGAGCTTTGCCCTGACCAGGCTGCAGGCTCTGAGCTCCAGCTTTGGAGGATGGATCCGTGCTCTGGAGCATCTAGAGACCAAAAACCAAGTTTTTTTTTCCTGTACAAATATTGAAATAACCCATATAATCATTAAAAAAGAGGTGTTCCTACTCCCACAGGAACTGCACCCTCACCGCAGAAAGAAAGGTCCTGTGCAAATTAAGGGCTCATTTCCACCAGGTCAAGAGTCATAAACCCTGGGCTTGGCTGCAAGAGGAGGATGCTCTGGTGTGAACATCGTCAGGTTTTTAGGTGATTTGCACTGTGATGGCTGGAGATTTGCCTCCTCTGACAGCGTGAATTGATTCTCCATCAGCTGAAGCCATGTAAGTGGGAGCCAGATGCAAGTATAAATAAAGACAGACATGTCGCCTTTTGATTAAATCAGTTTAAATTTGAATTTTAATTCCTACCCAAGCGATTTAGGTGCAGATGAGAGGGATGGGGGCAGCAGGGAGGAAGCTGAGGAGCCGGGCAGGAGCTGGCCTTTCTCGGGGCGGCTCTGTAACGCATCTCAGGAGGTTCCCAGGTCTTACGGTGAATTAAATGTAAAGCCAGTACCTGCTTCTCAAGGAGCGTGCTGAGCGGTTGCTGGGGGTATGAGCACAACCCAACTTATTCTCCAGCCCCTCCACCTGCCCAAGTGCTATTCAATTAACTTAAGCAATCAAGAAAGCAATTAAATGAGCTACTTCAAAGATACAAAAATCCTCACCAAAATATTGCACTTAAGAAAGCCAAGCTGCAGGAAGCCAGGGCTTTGCCTCTCCCTGCTCCTTTCCTGGGGGCTTCGCACCTCGCAGGGTCCCGGGGATGGTGCCGGGACAGCTAGGATGCGGCTCATGGGATGAGATGCGTGCTTGGGAATTTGGTGGGGACCGGTCCCCATGCCGGTCAGCCCTGGGCTCTGCTAGGAAAGAAAACGGGATGGAGGGGGTGACCCAGCGGCTGGCACCGGCTCTGGGCTGGCGGTCCCTTTGCAAGTGTCTCGGGTGCAGAACGGGCTGCATTGGGCCGAATTTTGCCACTTTTCCGACGCAAAATTCACTGTGCACCTCCCAGGGGTCCTGCAGCCTCATTGCGCGCTAAAGCATTCTCCAAAATCCCCATCACCCAGCCATGAGGTTTCCTTGGGCTACAAATACCCTCCCAGGAGCATCTCTGAGGATGCTCCAGTTCGGAGGAGAAACCAGAGGTGGGCAGGAGTCCCGCCACTGGTTTCACATCCCGGCTGCACAGGGATGCCGAGCACCCAGGGGCCGGGACGGAACGGTGGCTGCTGAAATTTTGGCAAGCTGAACCCAAGCTGATGTCTTCCCAAAGCGGGAGCAACGGTGACATTTGACGATCCTGGCCCGTTGCCTCTTGTAATTAAACCCTCTGTCTCCAGCAGTCATTTGTCGCCCTATTTTAAGCCGGCTGGAGCTGCTGTGCCATTCTGACGTTTTTGCTTCAAAATTTAATGACTTTTAAAATTTTCCAGAAGGCTGAGAAACACAGCTCCGTGACATGCCTTCATCTCCTCCTTTCTGTTTTCCTGTGACACCTTCAGGCGTTTGTGTATTTTAAAAGCAGCTTGACCAAACGATGGGCATCTGCAGCCAAAACCATCCCCTTGGGAATTGCATTTGGAGGAGCCGGCGATAGGAGATTTTGGCTCGCTGGCACAGCTTGGGAAGGCAATGCCACGTGCAAAGTTGAGTTTATACCATTTTTATGCCTAATTATGCTGCCTGAAAGGAGTCTGGTGAAGTTTAAGGGTTTCTTGCAAGCGAGCCAGCACTGTTGGGATGGATTTCGATGCAGGCAGCTGCAGGGCTCAGCCAGGGTGACACCGCAGCACCCTTTCCCTGCTGATTTCCCCCCAGTTTCCCGTCTCCAAGGGATCCCAGAAGCGTTCTGGTTCGCTCGGGCTCCTGGCGTCGCCCCGACACAGGCGGCTGCTCTCTGCAGCACCCGTGTTTCCCTTCTAGGAACAACATCCAGAGCGAAAACCACCTAAAAGCCGAAGGAATAAAAACCATTCCCCACCTTTCTCTCCCGGTTGATGTATAGGTTGGCACAGCCCTGGCCCACCAGGGCAAGCAGAGAAAACTCTAATTTATAATTTTTGAAATAAGCAGGGGGGGCAAAACCACCTTTCAGAAGTGTTTTGATCATAGGACAAGTACTCTCGATATCTTCACCGGGGCACGAAGCGCTCGAGGCAGCGGAGCAGCCCGGCTTGGGAGCCCCGAGCCCTCGCCCTTCAGCACAGGCTCAGCTTGGAGCACGGGAGCGCTTCCAACCACCCTGGAGGGATTTGCTGGAGGAAACCCAACTTTCCCAGCACGTCGCCGCTCTGGGCCTCTCCGGTGCCGGTCACCGTTCCGCACGGCAGCGCGGGATGGGGGAACCGCGGGTGAAACCCTCCCCTTCCTCGCTCCTTGTCCTGCCGAGATGGGCTGTCCCATTTTAGTAAATCCCACGTATTGCCAAGGATACTTGGGGGTTTACAGCTTTTCTTTGGACATTTCTGAATGTGTTTCTGGCTACATATTTATAAAATAATACAATGTACATAATTATATACTATATAATAATGTAACGTACATATAATATATGTAATAATAAAGATGTAGATACATATATACTGTATTATATATAGAACAGTATATGCTACAGCATACTATGTGTGCTGCACAGTACATAATACTGTGTGTGCTATATATAGTACAGTATACTCTATTTACTATCTATATGTAGTGTATATGCTATATATGTATTGCATTTAATATGTAAACTATATACAATATGTATACACACTATATACACACATATAGTATAGCATATATAGTATATATAGTACATAATATATAGTACCTATACATACTATATAGCTGTACTATGTATATACTATCTATACATACTATCATATAGATAATAGTATAAATATACACACTGTATATATACTATATACACTGTATAGATACTATATACAGTGTACAGTACATAGTACAGTATATATATGTAGGAACTTATTTTTTCTTATTCTGCACGTTTCCTTCTTCTTTACACACACATGCATGTATGCACACACATACATAGGGTCCTGGTACGTACGGATCCCTATAACAGTTTAAAGTTCCTTTCTTTGTCGCGGTTCGACACGAGCCGATACCAACCCTCCCTGTCACGTCGCAAGCTCAGAAGGAGATGGCAGATTGGGGTCCTTCTGCTTTTACGTACCCAAACTGGAAACACTTGTACCACGGCCTGTTCCTTTCCGACTTTGAGGTCCCCACCAGGCTGGGCACCAAAATACAATAAATTAAATCGGAGAATAATTTACGTTTGTATAAACTGCACTTAAGGTGTCCGAACGTCCGAACGGCCCAGGTGAGTTTCTGCCGCTCCTTGCTGGAGGGCAGGTACCCCGCTCACCGCCCAGCCTGTCTCACTTGCTTTACCCCCTCACGGCCAGCCATGAGCTACCGCCTTCCCACCGAGGATCTGGAGGACGGTGCTCAATGGCCATCAGGGCTGGGAGCAGGTAAGCGGCGATGCCAGGGAAGTCCACTGGCTTTATCCAAGGTTCGCTCCAGACTTACTCAACATCCGACGTCACCACAAGGAGACATGTTAGGACACTGTGAGCTCAATGCGGGTTCTCCACCCGTGCGTGGCCGAGTGACTTCCACCAAGATCAGACCACGGAGAAGGAGCAGGACAAGAAGACATCAGCGTTCAGCTGATGTGCACCATCACTTCAGCAGCAGCAGCTGCCAGGAACACATCCGTCTGTCCTCCACCGTCTTTGGGCTCCATGTCATCATGACATTTCTGAGCTTTGGCCCAGGATATTTAGAAGTTTGACCTAAACCCGCTGATGTTGATGCTTCATTTGTTTTGGTGAGCACACTAAAGCTTTCTGCAGGAGGTTGAAGCTCACTACTGTAGCTATTACCATGCTGAGGTGTATTTGGGGGGCGCTCAGGCAACAGCTGATCTCCAGCTGAGGTGATGAAGCTCAGCGCTGAAGTCAGTGGCGTTGGTGATTCATCTCACCAACTTCCCCATCATCTCCTCTGGCTTCGATAAGTCACCGCAGTCACCGTCTGGAGGAGACTCCCTGTTCCTGGAGGCCCATCCTGGACCTCCCCGTGCCAGGGTGCTGGTGCTGACTGTGACACCAGGCATCCCGTTGAGGTCTGCACTTTCACACCTTTCCACAAATCCCAGGATTTTGTAGCACTCTGCAACTTCCTAGAGAAGGCAGAAGCCTTGCTTTCTTCCAGCGAGGACGAAAGGAGGGAGGCAGCCAGCCAAAGGCGAGACGAGCTGAGGAACAGCATCCAGGCTAGGAGTGGGAGACCAGCTGGAAATCATTACCCCGAGGATCCAAATGCAGCCGCAGCTCGTTGGTGAGCTCCATGTGTTGCGCCGTACCTCCCACGCACGTTTAACCAGCTCCTGGGGTTGCAAGGGGCTCACAGAAAGGGGGTCCACTGTCCAACACCCATGGGACTTGGGGGTCCCTGCGAAGATATCAGCAGTGCTCGGTGCAGATGCACAGGTGGACATCGGTGCTGCAGAGCCAAAGCATTTCAAAACCAGGTTCATGGAGGACGTGGTTGCACCATGGAGGTCCAGCTGCAGGTGTTTCACCTCCAGACCCATCATCTGCATCTCCCCCTGCCAGATGTGGCACCTGCAACCTCCCATTTCTCTTCTCTCTGCTGCATCCATCCCAGATACCTCTTGAAGCAAAGGGGATCCAGTATCCATTGACTCCACCAATCCCAAATTTCAGGCACAAATGGGCAGAGGGGCATTTTTCCAAGGTAAGACCAGGTGTTGCGTTGAGCCATTGAGCCCATTATGCAATGTGAGAAGAGGGCACCAAATGCCGATCGCAAGTGGAAGGACAGACTGCCACAAAAGTAACAAATAATTTTACAAAATCCTTTGAAAAAGGCCAAGTATTAAAGATGTTGTGCAACAGGCCAATGGTTTTATACGAGGACTTTTCTGGCTGTGAAAAGCAGACAGTGGGATTGCACATCACTTGGTGGCAGAATTGACTGAACGAGGACAGAGAAATCTCCAACGTGTTTCATGCCTGGTCTTGCTGCGTATGGGGAATCAGTGCAAAACCCACCGGCAACATCCCTACTGGTAAGAGAAACTGTCCTCTGGTTTTGGGGGTCATCATCTGGTCCCAGAAGCCCCAGGCTAAAGCCTTAGTTTACAATGGCTTAGACTCAACCTCTATTTGAAGCAGCTCCTCCAGATCTGTCATCTTGAAGGGTTTAGAGAAAATGTGATTAGTCCACAGCCTTCAGCCAGGAACATAAAAACGTTGCGATCATTTAATACGTTTATTGGAATGAGGATGTGAAGCGATTCTTTGGGCAGCAAGATGGTAGCACGTGGAATTCATCAAAGGGCAAAAGATCCCAACTTTCCTCTTATTTCCACCAGCATAAATCACCTCTTACTTGGGGGAACCTTCTCCAAGAGCAGAACTGAGCTCAACTACCGTATCTGGTTTTCACAGTGGTTGTATAAGTTTACGACTAACAGTCTTGTAGCAATATATGCAAAGTCAGCTGCAATGGCATCTCCTCTAGTGTTTGGGAGCCATCACAAAATTAATAAAGTGGCATTAAGTGGCATATTTGGGTATTTTTCTCTTTTTTTTGGATCCCTAAGTGCAGAAATTGAATACACAGCATGGTTAAACCGAGTTGGAGCTGGCAGAAAAAGGACTTAAAGTGAAAAAGAATGGTTGGAGACAGAAGAGGGTGCATACAGGAGCCAAACAACAGCTCCAAAGGCAGATTTGACAAGAGAAGAGCGAATGAATGCATGAAACTTGAGCCTCCTAGCAAGCGCAATAGCCCGAAACAATGCAGAATTGTTAAAACAAAAAGAAAAAAAAAAATACAACAAATAAGTTCAGAGCAGCCGGGTTTTTTGCCAAGAGCGTTTTCACATGATTGAATATAATAAAATAAAGTGTTGGCAGAGCTCTGCCTGAAGATGATGGGATGGAGAAGAAGAAATGACAGCGAGGGGGGTACGGCGATGGGGCTGAGGAAGCAAAATTACTTCATGTTATTCCCCGAGCGATGCCTGGTGAAGCACCCGGGGTCCGCAGGATGCCGGCAGTCCTCTTCAAAGCGACCGGGGACTGCAGTATTGATCTCAAGTGGAAAATATGCAGTGATGTATAGCATAACCAGCCATCGGCCAGCCGGCAGGATGAAGGGAATCTTTCTTACAAAAGAAAATCGAGTGTAACAGCGGGTCGTAACGACTGCACTCGCCTGTTGATATTGCACGCGAGCTCTGCTTCGCTCAGTCTGATCCCAGCTCACAGGAGGGGAATGAGGGAAGCAGAGCTACTGCCGCAACAAGCTGATTTCGGAGAGGGATGAGGCACGTATGGCTCAATTAGGAACATCTGTCCCCCACCGCCTGCGCTCATGCCTGGGATCCTATCCCATCTCCAAAGCCTCCTGGAGAACATTGGAAACCCAAAGATTTTCACCTTTTCACTGTTACATCCCTATTTCAGGCCTTTTTGCAACCAAAAAATAAGAACGGGGAAGGGATTTTTGGCTTAGCAGTGGGGCCACAAAGAGGTGTTGTATCCCCAGTCCTTAACGCAAGATTTTTGGGGCAAAGCGGGAGAATACATGATTACCACTGGAAGATGCCTGTTACCCACCAATATTCAAACCAAGTGTGCCTTCCCAAAGGCATACACTAGGGAAAGCTCCTCATTTTCTGTGGTGGCTTCTGGAGGTGAAATGCTGGGGAGTGGGCAGAGGGGTCAGGAGGAGAAGAAGCATCTCTGAGAGCATCCACTGCACTTTGAATCATCAACTCACAAATGGTTTGGGTGGGAAGGGACCTTAAATCTCATCTAGTCCATCCCCCTGCCATGAGCAGGGACATCTTCAACCAGATCAGGTTGCTCAGAGCCCCGTCCAACCTGACCTTGGATGGTTCCAGGGATGGGGCAGCGACCACCTCTCTGGGCAACCTGGGCCGGTGTTTCACCACCCTCAGCGTAAAAACTTTCTTCCTTATATCTAGTCCAAATCTGCCCTCTTTTAGCTTAAAACCATTTCCCCTTGTCCTATTGCTACGGGCCCTTCTAAAAAGTCTGTCCCCATCTTTTTTCTAAGCCTCCTTTAGGTACTGGCGGGCTGCTATAGGGTCTCCCCGGAGCCTTCTCTTCTCCAGGCTGAACAACCCCAACTCTCTCAGCCTGTCCTCATAGCAGAGGTGTTCCAGCCTTCCGACTATTTTTGTGGCCCATGATGCCTGTTGGGACCCTTAAACACACAATGTTACAGCACAAAGACACTAAAGGGTAGAGTTGAATGTGTTCAAGTGGGATGGGAGATGAGTAGCAGACAAAACAGCATCTGGATGAGTATTGCTGGATGGGACATCGCAGGCACCACTGGTCAGCTCTTGGCTGATGGTAGACGAAGCACAGGTTGACTTGCTTGGCTGCAAACATAGTTTAGACCCTGGAGTTGAATCTCTCTCCTTTATTTCATCTGCTCAGGAGATAGTGGAGATGTCAACATCTGGGCAGGTGTTCCTGACGGATGCTGGTGAGACATCCAGGGCAGCAATCTCATTGCGGAGTAAGTTCAGCCTTTCCCAGCCCCGGAACAGCAGCTATTTAACGAGATGAGCTGAAAAATAGCATCCTTCAGGCCAAGGAAATCAGAACAGTGTAATAGTCTGCTTATCCCAGAGTCACCCTGCACACTGTCTAGAATGAGAGAATAAGCCAACAGGAAACGTAATTAAAGCAAAAAGAGAGGATTTAGATCAAAATTGCCAATTTGGCTCCGATTCTGAACTTCCCCAACTGGAGGAATTCAGATCCGCGAGTCTGATCTGGATCATTTATCAGGACGGCTTCTCTAAAGAGCAGGGCTCCCTATCTCTTCCTCAGGTACAACCTTGGCCAAAATAAAATTAGAGGTTATTGAAAGCATCTCCTGGAGGTGCAGCGCCTGCCCTTCAAGCACATGAATTTCTCCAGACCCGTGGACAAGGTGGTATTTTTAATTTCGCTCAGAGTGATGCCTTGGATTGCTTCCAAGTCCTGGTCAATCAAAAGCATCTTGGGGCTGCATGGGGTTGAGCATCTTCTCTAGCAACAGAGTAAAGCTCCTTGAGCAACCCCAGAAATGCCAAGGGAGGGCACGTGGCAGATAAGCCGGAGCAGGAGGCGCGATGCAGCCGGCGAAGTTTGGGACTGACAGAATGACATTACGGAGAATATTCAGTTCCAGAATGAAGAAAGAGGAAAAAAAAAACCTGCAAAAACTTTAGTAAAGATGATAATTGCTTTTATGAGAGCTGCCAAGGAGCTGTTGGCAAGGGACTGAAAATGAGGCAGAATAAAAGAGGAAGGGGAACAGTGCAGTGAAGAAATTAATAGTGGGAGTGGTGCCTTTTCACATTTAATTCTCCTTTTAAATTTACTCTTAGAAGGGGCTGTATTTTGGGGGAAGTCATAGATAGTGACACTTCCCAATTTGGTCTCCAAAGCAAGATTCAAAACCACTCGCCCTTGCCACATCCTTTGGAGGAAGGTAAATAAAATTATCCCCCTTTCAACACGAGGTGGTGAGAGCGAAGCCTCGGTCAGATCCGCAGGCTGAGGAAATTGGGGATCTTCAGGGATTCGCACCAGTTTCCCTCATCTGCCAGTTTGCCCAGGAAAGCTTCACTGCTGCTCCCAGGGCTCGGTGACAGCCATGATGAAGAGCCAGGAGATGAATTGAGGAAATCTGAACTCCTGCTTCAAGCTACGAGCCAAACTCGCACCAATTTCAGTGGAAAATGGGGTCCCATGCACCCACCAGCCATATGCTCCCAAGGAGCCCAGTCCAGCATCTTCTGTGAACTGGTCCCAGTCCTTCAAAGGGGTCTGGGGAATAAGAAACACTGGAGCCAGGAGCAAAAACCACTGCATGGACATGACCTGTGGGAGCGTGGCAGATTTGATTTCCCCTGTGCCATCACCCGTTGCAACAAGGTGCAAAACATGTCGGAGGTGATTTGGCACCTGGTGCAAAGGGAGGGGAGGTGGGCGGCCATGCAGGAGTCAGGAAAATGGTGTATGGTCCATGAAACCAATGTCTCTGAAACGCCAAAATAGGGGTTCCCGGCATGTACAGGCTGTCCTGAGCAGTGTTGTGGGCATGGCAGAAATTCGGTGGGCTCCGGGTGTTCCCCTGAGCTCCTGGGTGGCTTTGCTTGTCTCGGGTCTGGTTCACATGGGAAGGTATTTGGCCCCAAGCTCCAAAACGCCGGGCTGCACTGCAGAGCTGCCACCACTGCTGCTCCCCACACAGGCATCCCAGCACCGACCTTCGCTGGGCAGCAGTGGATTGATGGGATTTCAACAGCAAGAGCCACAATATTATCCCCCAAAGTAAGAAAACTCGTCTGCTGGCACAGTTCCATCTACATCAGCCTTCCTGAGTTCACTGGTGCCTTGTTTTTCACGCCCCTCTATAAAGCCGGTGCTCCAGCAAGTCTCTGCGATAGGGAATTTTCATGGGATAAAGTGTTTTCCCTCACACATTTGTATTTTTAATTGCATAAACATAAAAATGAGCATGATTTTTATTGCCCTCAATGTACTAGCTTCCCCTAAAATACCAGCCAAGCTCTGGCAATGGGGTTCGTTAGTGGCACAAAGATTCATTCATAGCCATACGATTTCCTTTTTAGAATAAAATTTCAGGATTTTCTTGTCATTCTCCCATAGGTCACATAACTCGGAATACCACATGCCTGACGTCTTCAGTGATGACGACGGCTGCATCTTTCATCTGTTGTTTAACGGCGTCTGAGTCTGCTTATCTCATTATTATACCCAGCACGATGGTATCTAAGGCGGCTAAAAGAAAAACTACTCCATCCAAAGGGAAAATCTAAAATCAGGGCTTGGATAGACTGTTTCTAATCCACAGGATGTTCCTTTTCCATTCCACTAATGATTTTAAATAGATGGGTTTTCTGGCCCAGGCATTAGCTACTAATGAAACAGCCCCATTATCTGCAAACATGGTGACGCTGGTTACTGGAGGATGGTGCAAGCGGATTGTACCGTTATCTTACATTCTGCTAATCCATGAGCCTAATATAAATCAGGGCATTTCTCAGTTTGCTTTCTCCTCCCTAGGGCTCCAAGGGGCAGTCTGAGAGCTGGGGACAACTCATACAGTTACGCTGACTCTGCCGGCCTCCTTTGAACCATGATATACATTTTTTAACCATGATATACACATTTTTTTTTAGTAGGGCCTGTAGCAATAAGACAAGGAGTAACGGTTTTAAACTAAAAGAGGGGAGATTCAGACTGGATACAAGGATGAAATTGTTTACGCTGAGGGTGGTGAGACACTGGCCCAGGTTGCCCAGAGAGGTGGTCGATGCCCCAACCCCGAAAACATTCAGGGTCAGGTTGGACGGGGCTCTGAGCAACCCGGTCTGGTTGAAGATGTCCCTGCTCATGGCAGGGGGATGGACTAGATGAGCTTTAACGGTCCCTTCCCACCCAAACCATTCCGTGAGTCGATGGTTCTATGACTAGATGATGGGAAAAGGGCCGGCACAAGGTTGGCGCTCCTGCCTTGGCTCCTGGCTGTCACCCTCCAACCTCCCACCCTATTTTTACACCATCTAAAGAGATAACACCCTCCAGTAGCAGTGGAGAAGGCCTGTTAGGGGTCGTGATGCCCAATTTGGGAGGTAGCGTTGCCCATTCCCTGGCAGAGGCAACCTGAGCCTTGTAGCTCTCCCAAGGGCAAATGTCTTGTCAGAGCTGCAAAACCCAAAGGAGTCTGGCTTGGACATACCCGTGCTGCTTGTCTTAGTGAAGCATCAAGCTGTTCGACCTGTGAGGATGAAGGAGAGACTAGTGAACTACAAACTCTTGGAGATTTTACTGATGTGGGCTGAATTATTAGCAGAAATCACATCAGTACACAGCCGCCTTTTATATTAGCCCAGCATCTCTACTTTTGAGCTTTGCACCAGGTTTTTCTCCACCAAGGCAAAGCACCAGTTTGCCTTTCCAGGGGACGAGGCATGCCATGGGGTGCGGGCAGGGTGCTTCGTCAGGGGACTCCTCCTCCTCCTCCACCTCCCCGCAGGTCGCTGCATCCCCTCTCTCCTTCTCAGCATCCCTCCTCTCGCAGCAGGCCTGCTGCCGGAGAGGGTGTGCAAATGCATGTCTGCTCACTCGCTACCGGATCGACTTCCTGTGGTTTTTACAAAAATGTATATACATTTATGGGTAATCCAGGAAGATTTTTCCTGCTTTGCCTTCTCTGCAGAGCATCACCTTACCTGCAGAACATCACCTCCCCTGTACATCAGTCCTGCAGAGAGGACCAGATGGAAATGGCTGCGTTTTGCCCCTCCTGCTTATGTTAATTCTGATGAGGCTGGCTATGAAATAAAGGGTTATCCCTTCCCAGGTGGTGCCTGCAGGTTGCTGCTCCCCTCTGCCAGGTGCAGCCCCAGGAGCATCCCAGAGGCTGTCGGCACCGGCCCTGCCCGCGGCACAGCGCCCAACACCATCTCCACGCCGGGCTGGGGTCCTCCCTCTTCTCGGCTTGCACCTATGATTTATTACAGCCGCTCTTTCGTCTACAGAAATCAGTGAAATTCACGGTTGCGTGGGCAAACTATCTGCTGCAAAATCCGGCTCTCCCCATGGAGCTGCAGAAACCAGAGCTTTGTTTTGGACCTACAGAATTGCATTTGTCATTACAGCTGCCAAGAAAAAGTAAGAAAAGTAAGAAAAATAAGTAGGAAAGAAAGACCTGTTTTACAGTGAGCACAATCAATCACAGGATCAAACCTCCCCAGGGATGTGGTGGAGTCCCCATTGCTGCAGGTTTGCAAGACTTGACTGGACAAGGTGCTAGATAATCCCATCTAGGCTTCCTTTCCCTGGGCCAGATGATCTTTTCAGGTCCCTTCCAGCCTGGGCTGCTCTATGTTCTATGGATCTATGATCTCCTAGGCATGAATTTGTCTAAGCTGAGTCCTTGCTTCTTGTAATTCAGCCTCTAGCCTTTAGCAGGCCAAGTATTCACAAACTATACTCTTTGCAAGCCATGATTTATACCGATTCCATATTAATATGAGGTTTGCATCAATTTAACTATAGCAGAGTGGCTGTGCTAATGCTAAAGTCCTCAGTCCAGGTAAGGTCTGCCCAGCAGTGCTGATGGTCCAAAACAGTGGCTTTGGCAAAACTTTGAATCATGCCCATTTAATTGTGCAGCCCGACAGCTCTAAAACCAATGACTTAAGTCAGTACTATTAGCTAATTTGGCAGATAACACAGTATTAACTTCAGGAAAGGAGGGAAGATTAAGGAATTTCAGCAAAAACAGGAAAGCTCAGTGAAAGAAGCAGAAAGCAAAGAGCTGTGTGTTGGAAGGAGCTCCCGAAGTGCCGTGTGTCTGCAGGGAAACAAAGCGGATTTGGGCATGAAAAGCTGAAAGTAGCTTTTATACACTAAGCCGCCTGCAGCCAAGATTTCTATATCTCTTTTCACTTATCATCCCTTGACTTGGATCTTAGGGATAATATTTTAGCTCCTGAACCTGTTCCCAGTGATTTTATGTTTGACAAAGGTCCTGCTGGCTTTGGTGGGAGAGAATCAGACCTTCCACAAAAGAACACTGTTATTTTAGGTTTTGTAAGGGACCATGTCACCGTACACCCATTAAACAAAGAAAAGCGATACATAGGATCACCAAGAGAGGGAGAATTGAATGTCCTCTTCCTCTGACCTCCAGTTCTGTCTTCAAGTTACCTGTATTTTTGGAAATACCGCTACGATCAGGTGGCAAACACATTGGTGCAGTTTGCCCGTGCACGATTGCAGAGGAGGTTCGAGGCAAGCCGGGCTCTCTGCCTCCCTTGCTGGCTTGTTTCCACTCAGAATTCAGCAACTGGAGAACTATTATTGGATATTTCATACATAGCAGATGGCTCTGCATTTGCTGAATCCTAAATGAAAATCACTAAGCCAGCAAGAAAATAATATTCCATTTTTCACTGTCCTTGGACTTGCTGTGGTCTCTCTGGGAAGAAAGCAGAGCTTCCCCAGGGATGCCAGCCACACAATTCGAGAAGTGCTGTGACTATGAGAACAAAAGGGATGGAAGAAATAATAAGTATTTCTCCGACGTGAAATGTTAGATTAATTTGTCATCTGCATGGGCAGAGAGAGCGCTGCATGGCTGTAGCAGCAGTAGTTCTCTGATGTAGAAGATCAAGTACAAAGATGAGAAATCAAACCTCTAAGGGAACAGGGAGGTAGAGTTAAAAAAACCAAGAAACCAACAAAAAAGAACCTGAGACGTGCCGGGAAGAAATCCTGACACAGAGAAAAGTTTCTCCCCTGAGCTAAAGAGCAACATTTTGATGCCAGGATCTTAAAACACTATGCAAATACAAATTAAACCTTGTAATCTGCTACTTCACTAAGTATTGTTATCCTCAGTTCTATCAGTGAGGAGACAGACACAGGCAAGTTCAGCGACTTTCTCAGACTTTCAAGTCACATCTGCAGCGTAGCCATGTCCACCATTCCCATCCCCAGCTCCCAGCTCTGTCCTTCCAATGCAAAACCTGCCTGGCTTCTGCGAGCATATTCCTCAGCCCTTCACAGCAAGAAAATACCATGAGGACCCTCCCAGGACAACCTCTGCTTTCCTTTGCTGAGCAAAGCATGAAGAACCTCTTCCCCTCCCTCCCAGCATAAACGCATGTGTAAATGGGTGTGGCAAAATCCTGAAGACCCAAGCCCTGTACTCTTAGTTTAGGTAATATCCTCTGGCATAACTCTCTAGCACCAGAATTTCCCCAGTTATCCCAAACCATGTTTATCGAGATGTTTTCAATGGTCACGCAAAGCTTTGGGGCAAAGAAACATTTGATATATGGATATTTTCAACTGTGCGGTGTTGGTTTTATAATCTGTGTTTTACATGCTTTTTTGTAGTCTATTTATAGAATCATTTAGGTTGGAAAAGAGCTTTAAGACCATCGAGTCCACCCATAATTAATTTTTACTTCGTAGCCAAGGTAACATCAATGTGCACTTTCCCATGAGGAGGTGTCATATCAGTAATGGAAGTGCATCAACCTTTGCCTACGCTATTTTCTCTGTCTTTTCAGCAAGGTAGACCCTGCAAAAATGGCATATACATAGCAAGGCTATGCTTTCTAAGAAGCCAATCAACAACTATAATACCAGCATCCATGGCCTCTTGGCAGACCTTCCCAACAGTGGGGTTAACCCAGCCAGCTTTTCAGGAGGAGAAAGAAGATGACGTGCAACTTCCAAGAGCATCTCACCTCCTCCCAGTCTGCTGTTGGTAGTGCTGCCTGATTTGTTTGCAAGGGCAGAGCCAAAACCACCAATAAAACTTGCATTCAAAAAGTTGAATAAAGAAGTGGAAAGTCTCCATAAAAATAAAGAATCGCTTTATGGTCCCTGTGGGCTTTCCTTCTTTTTCTCTTCCTATTCTCCACTTTTTTGTTGTTGCAATTTTCCTCATTTAATGTGTTTTCTTCAGACTGGTTTTCATCCCTCTGCTTCTTTAAAATGCTCTCCATGAGATGCAGTTCTTTTCCTACTGACCATGAATTCTTCCTGTTTCTCACTATTTCTTTTCTCCACTCTCTTTTGCTTCTGTCCTCCTTCGTGTCTCTACTGACAGAGTGCCCAAATGCCTCCCAATCATTTCCAAATCCATTCTTACGACACTCTTCTATGGAAGAGAAATTCTGTTGCCACCATTCTGCAGGCTGAGGTGTGCGGCTTAGAGGAACCGAGGCAGGGATTTGAGTCCGCTGGTGTTAAGACACCTGGTGGTGGGGTGGAAATTAGAGACCTGGCTGCACAGGGAAGAACCAAGATGGATCCAAGGGGGCAGCTTGCCCAGGGGCTCTGGGCGTTGAAGGTGGATGGGGCAACTTGCTTAGGAAGCCTGGGTGCTGCAGTGAGTGCTAAAATGAGACAGGATGGATCCAGGCATACGCAACTACCCCAGATCACACAGAGTTTCTGCTTTTAAATGAAGACATGATCTCCAGTTTCTCCTCTCCCTACTACTTCTTCTCCTTATTCCCAGGGTTTTTCCAATCTGACTTTATTTCTCCGGCTTCCTCTCTATTGCAGTCATTCCCCTTCAATATGGACACGGCGTGGTTTCTTTCTGCACCACTAAGGTCTCTTCTTTCCTCTTTCTGAACTGACGTTTTCTTGTCTTTCCCTTTCTCTTGGTCTCCCAACAGCTCACCCGCACGCTTGCATGGCAGCACAGCGCTGGCTCTCCCGAAGTCAGGGAGCTGGAGTCCTGCATCAAAAAGCTGTTAGGAGACTAGAAACAAAAAGTAGAAATAAAAGTGCTTTTCATCTTGACTACAAGGGTAACATTACTGCTACTTAGGATTCTGCAGTGTGTCTAGATTTTAATGCATTTATTAACAGCCTGATTGGGAGAGGTGCAGGAAAGATAGGATTTGCAGGTGAGGCTCGGTTCAGCAGTGTCTAGAGAAAACACAGGCGTTTTTCAAAGGAATCGATGCAAATCAATTCAGCCACAACATGGTGGCAGGTAACGTTGGTGAGAACTGCAATGGAATATGCACTGGGAGAAACACTACTCTTCCGCTACATCTTTGAGGAAAAGGACAAGCACATCATTGTAGACAGCTCTGTGGAGAGCTCCGCTCAGTAAGCAATTTGGTAGAAAACAAGCAAGCAAGTTCTTCAGTTACACAAAAGATAGTACGTAGAGGAACCATATATAGCATCTTTGTGGAAATTCACAGCTGCGTGTCTCAAATGGGGTATTGCTGGACTGGAGGGGATTCAGAGCTGCCCACGGCGATGAGCATCATCCCCCTAACAATATTAAATAGTACGTGAGGGCAAACCGATGCTACTTCGTTACGAGACGAGAACAAAAGCTGACATTTAGGCCCAACTAGGACAATTACAGGATGCTAAGCTAACTGCAGTGCAGCTATGGCTTTGGGTGACCAACTCTTAAACTAACTTCGTAGAAAGATTTCTTGCTGACTGTTAGTTTGCTAACGCTTTATCTCCTCACTCTATTTGTTGCAACTCAGTAGTAAGTTTACTCAAGGGATCCCATACTGGATGGTCTTGGCTGTACCAGAGGGTGAATGCTGCATGTGTTTTACCTCTTTATCTGCATTAGAGACCTTACATACACATTTCACTGCGGGGGGGGTGTGTGTCAGCTATTTGATGTGACCCCCACCAAAGGGGATACAGAGAAACAACATAAACAGAGCTCTCACCTCCAGTGTCACATATCCGAGAATCATTAACTACTAGTTGGTGCCACGCACAAGTAGTTATTCCTTCAGCAGGAGCACAAGACCTTTCAGACCGTATTTAGTAGGACCTATTTAATTCCATTTTCACAGTGTATTTCTAAATCTGTCACTGCACCGTTCCCATACTATTGAGCTTTAATATTGACCAGCCATAGTGACTGATAAATCATTTGGGGTAATGTGAGTGCAGTTTGCCCAGACATACATTTTCTGGCAGTCTTTTTTTTTTTTTTTTTTTTTGGTATGCGTAATACCTTAGCTCACATCCCTTAATAATGTGGTTCCATTTCATTTCTGGGATTGGAACTTAAATCAACCTGGACATCAGTTTTTACATAATATATGTTTATGGTGATAGGTATTTTTGTGGTAAGAGGCCATTGCTGAGAGATCCTACTGAGCTATCAGTAGTCTCAACAGCAAACAGCTGCATTTAGGAACAAGCTGTAGTAATGCTAAAAATATTCTCCAGTTTTAATCCTTTTTATTGTAAAAAAAAATAATACAAATTTCTTTTGCTTTTGGTCCATATTTTACGATCCCAATATGACTTCATTAAATTTTCATTTGATTCCTAAATTTGACACTTGCTGTCACTGAACATGATGTGTGGTACCTCCTAATTTAGGCAGTTCTTGGTTAGAGTTTCTATACTGAAGGAGTTAAAAGCTTTCAGCTCATAAACCAGTATCACTTAGGCCTCTCACAGCGTTGTATACCATTACACCCAAACCAGTTGTGTGTTCATGCTGTAAATTTCCTTTACTTAGGCGCCACATTTTTGCTGGACTTTGCCATCGAAAAAAATCTAAATATTTTTTGTGATCCAACAGCAGGGCACCCTGCTGCCTTGTTGCCACTGAGGGGAAGTCTTGTATTGCTAAACCTCCGGGTTTCTTTTTCTCAGGAACGATCCCTTATTTCAAAAGGAGAAAGCCATGATCTAAACATGCCTCATTCCTGGTTTCAGTTACCACTGTATTCTGGGATTTTACACTCAGTTTAACCTTAGGTTGTGGTATTCTCCATTCACGTATCTCAGGTCACTTAGCCGTCCAAGCTCCACTATAATTCCTTTCATTTACACTAATATTTCAAGCAGTTGGAATAAGGATAACCTCTCCAAGTTAGGTTATTACCATTTTTAACCTTGTACCTTCCAGAAACCTTTAACCTTTAACATTGTACCTTCCAGAAACTCAGAAACTGCAGCACCCTGAAGTGTTAACAATGTTAGTGATCCAATGCAACAACTTCGTCACCTTCAAAGCAGTGGAAGGGGTTAGAATTACCAGTAGGCGGAGGCACCTTCACCAACAGAAACAGTTGCCCATGTTTGATTTTAGAATTGCTTTCAAATTTTCCCTGCCCTTGCTCTGCTCCAGTTCCTTTCTTGCTTTTGACTTCAGCTACAGCAGCTGCTCAAAAAGTTATTAACTATACACAAATGGTGAAAGAAAAACAATTAAAGCAGAGAAAGCCAACATTTAATATTCAATGGCTCCTCGTTCGCCTTCTGCGCTACCTGTGGAGGACAAAATGGAGAACATTTTGTTCATGATCTATGAATTTCAGGTTGTGACAAGGGTACCCGTCCTCCCTTTGTACTTTGTTGATTTGAACTGACAAAGAGCTCATCCCCTTTAACTACAAACACTGCTTCCCATTTATCCTGCATTTTGTACTCCTGAAGCACCACCATTACCTCTTTCTTCTCTCCTTGACTGCTTCCCCTGTTTTCTCCTGCATTTCTAATCACTTCTGGTGCATCTGTTATCCAGGTTAACGCATCTGCCTCTGCAGGGGTCTCTGGTACAGCTAAGGACCTAATTAACAGCAGAGGATTTCACGGAGGCCAGGAGCTTAGCAGACCCCAGGCAGGCTGAGGCATTTCTGAGGTTAACAAGATACCCAGGACCCTCGTAGAGAAGGCCAACGAAACATTTTTTTGGAAAAAATGTTTTTTCTTCCACCTCGTGCTTCAAGGTGCAGTACCCCTCCTAACGGTTAGGCAACGGGAAAGATTTTGTGTTAAACCTCTATCGACAGGGACAGACGCAACAGAAACCTGGTGATTGCCGTGGTGGTGGGAGCACTGGTGGTGGAAGGGGTGGTGGTGGTACCCACGAGGATTCAAGATCAGCAGTTAGTGGGGAAGCTGCTGTGGCAGCATCAGCCCTCTTCCCTCTTCCCAATGCATTGAGTGGGGGGAGACGGAGGCGAGGCGTAGGAGCAGGAATCTGGTGTCGCGTGCTGTTGGAAACAACGGAGTGAAGTGGACGGACTGACAGGTCTGTCTAACGGCGGCAGGTCTCGTGTGCCTCACGGAGCTACTCATGGGTTTAAACGTAAGCACTTAAGTGCCTATTGGCTGCATGAGGGCTTTAGTGCTCTTCAAACTAGTGAAGCAGATGATACTTCAAAGGCATTAAAAGTAGGTTAAGGAAAAGTATTTCACAGACTGAGTAGATATCTGAATAAAACTGACAGTCTTTAAGTGCAGATGAGTAAATAGAGGGGGTTCTCAGTGGGATCATCTCTACAGGGTTAGAGAATAGCTCTGCTTTATTCCCTGTTCAGCACTTGGTCTCTCTGGCGTGATTGCCAAAAAAGGACAAGTTATACCAACTCCAACGGGAGTCACCATTCCACTTACCAACAGCCTGAAACAATCAATTCTTTTTTACGCAGGCCACCTAAAAGCCAACAACAAAAAAATACCATCAGGAACGAATGAGAAAATACTCTTTTCTTCTATATTCAGTATCATCCAATTAGCCAAGCACATTAAAAGCAGGGTTGAATCGCAAACACAGGCACTGATACCGAGGTGATCTGACCCAGCACAGCTGACCTGTGCAAGGGCTTGGTACCTTCACCTGGCTGACAGGAGCTGTTTAACCCTTACCCCTTAACCCTTAATCATCTAGAACCAACTCCTTCGCATCTGACGAGTCCACTTTAAAAGGCTCTGAGGCATATTTAAGTGCATTTAAAAATATATTTTACTTCTGTGATTAGTAATACTTGAGATGACTAAAACCGAAAAATTGTTATTTCCCCATCCCCTTTTATTTAGCCTTTTGCTCAGATGAGATACGGAAATGAGGTGACATGATTTCCCTTCAGACTTTATAATCAGCCACACTATTTTAATAATCTACATTTAGGCCCACTTTCTGTTTCTTAAATGCTAGTACAATGCAGCAGTGTTTTGGTTGCAGGCTCCACAGGAAGACGTTTCAAAAGCCAACAAACACAATCACCACAATTTTTAAAATTATTATTATTATTATTCCTTTCAAATGTCTTGATATATTTTTACCAACATGAAGTTTTGTAAATCTTTTTAAAAGTAATTTAATTTCTGACCTTAAGCTGTCTAATGTTGGGCGTTAAAAATCAGCTTTTAAAAAATGCTCTGAATTAGCTTGAGCAACTTTTTCAACCCATAAGAGATCAGCAGATCCACATGGCCTGCTCTAGCAATCCATCAGCACTAAGTACCATGCGTGGTAGTATATTTTTGCAAAGCCTGGTATTCTTTGTGGCAGTAAGTACAAAGCTTTGATATCACCGACTTGAAAACAACAGGTTTCTGTGTAAACGTAAGTGTCGTCCAAAGTGAGTAAACCTACGTGTAACAGGCAGTATTTCTTAGTTCGCATAACACTACAACCTCCTATCTGCAACCAGCTGTGTCATTAACTCGTCCAGCATTATAAGGAATGGCGTATTTATCCTATGAAAGATAGGAATTATTAATAGTAACACTAATAACTTTAGTTAAGTACATAAATATAAACATATTATTAATCATTAACAGAAATCAGCCCATTAATAATGCTTCAATGCTCTCTAGGAGAGGAACTGTAGGAAACTGAGATTTCCTCTGTATTTTAAATTTGGCCACTTGTCCTCTACCTTTATTAAACAAAAAAGCGATTGTTTAGGAAAAAAAATCTGTTGCTATTTTGTATGGCTGTCCCTCTTTTGACACCATCTGTGGTCAGATTAAATGCTGAGATCTGAATCAACATCTCTGTGTTTAATCTCTTGTTGATACTTCTGCAGATTGAGAGGTAAAAAAATTATTACAGGGGGCTGGTCAGTTGTACAAGTTTGAGTTATGCCAGTGCCATCTTAATGAATTTCTTAAGTCAAATGTAAATATGACCCTGGAACGTGGAAGCATACATTTTTGTTCTCAGAGATCTAATAAAAGCACAAAAGCTTTCTGTGTGGTTCAACATGGCATTAGAAGTGTTTGCAACATACCCCTGGACCCTGTGCAACTTCTGAAGCTGAAATTAAAGTATGCTGCATTTCCTGCAGGACATTAACTGTTTTCCTTTTAATTGTTTACAATTTGCTCTCTGTTGTGCCTGTGCTTGGAGCTGATACCGCAAAAAGCCAGTGACAAATCCGAAGCGGTTGCTTTGCAGCCAGGAAAGCAGAAGAAACGTGCACAGGAGGCTTTTCTACTGACAGGCAATAACTCCGCCGTAAAAGACCCAGCAAAGTTACAAACCACATACTTTTGCCCTTGCATCGAGCATAAAATAGGTCACGGCAGAGAGACGCTGTGGCTTTAAGTATTGCCCGGCCTGAGCCGGATTATCATTAGGTTACGTAACTGCTGATGAGCTGCTTTTCATTAAGGCTTCCCCGAGTGGTGCTGGGAGCAGGCGCTGGCTCCAACAACCATCCTGGGGAAGGATTTCCTCCCAGGAGTGCCGCCGCTCTCATCTGAGCCCTGCAGACTGCAGCTAGGCCAAGGTGCTTGCAAGAACCGGCGTGGGCTAAGTGGGTGTCTGAATGCGAAACAACTCGTTAACCTTAATGGGGTTGTGTATTAATTTCGGCTAAAGGGTGTTTTCAAAGTTGTAAAAGTAAGAGGTTCAGAAAAGGTGTTAAATCAGTGTGTTAAAAGTGTCCTGCTCTTGGCTCGGAGCTTTTTTTTTTAGTGAAATGCACCCTCTGCTGCATTAAAAACCCAAACCTTTGTATCTTTTGGTGGTCTTGAACACTAGCAAAAAAGACTGTCGCACAGGAAATGATGGCACAACGCTGCAGCGACAACATAGCTCACTTGTACCTGAGACCTGAGGAGGTGGGGAAAAAAACTAAAACAATCATATTCTCATGCATGCTCTGAAGCACCACGTAGTGTCCAGGTAGTACCTTCAGGTGCCGAAGTGCTAGTGTCCATTGCTCTGTCTCATCTCAGGATCACCTGTAGGACAAAGGATGTTCATCCTCAGGTCACAATTATTCCACGTGCTGGCTTGTCGTGGGTTGACCCTGGCTGGACACCAGGTGCCCACCAAAGCCGCACTATCACTGCCCTCCTCAGCTGGAGAGGGGAGGGAAAATATAACAAAAGGCTTGTGGGTCGAGATATGGACAGGGAGAGATCACTCACCAATTACCATCATGGGCAAAACAGACTTGACTTGGGGAAAAATTAATTTATTGCCAACCAAATCAGAGCAGGATAATAAGAAATAAAAACAAGTCTTAAAACACCTTCTCCCCACCCCTCCCTTCTCCTGGGCACAACTCCACTCCCAATTTTCTCCACCTCCTTCCCCTCAGCAGCACAGGGGGACGGGGAATGGGGGGGTTGCAGTCAGTTCATCACACGTTGTCTCTGCTGCTCCTTCTTCCTCAGCGGGAGAACTCCTCACTCTTCCCCTGCTCTGGTGCGGGGTCCCTCCCATGGGACACAGTCTTCCACAAACTTCTCCATCGTGGGTCCTTCCCATGAACTGCTCCAGCGTGGGTCCCTTCCATGGGCTGCAGTCCTTCAGGCACAGACTGCTCCAGCATGGGTCCCCCACGGGGTCACAAGTCCTGCCAGAAAACCTGCTCCAGCGTGGGCTCCTCTCTCCACAGATCTGCAGGTCCTGCCAGGAGCCTGCTCCAGTGTGGGCTTCCCACGGGGTCACAGCCTCCTTCGGGCATCCCCCTGCTCCGGCGTGGGGTCCTCCCCAGGCTGCAGGTGGAGATCTGCTCCCCCATGGACCTCCCTGGGCTGCAGGGGGACAGCCTGCCTCACCGGGGTCTTCATCCCCACGGGCTGCAGGGGAATCCCTGCTCTGGCGCCTGGAGCATCTCCTCCCCCTCCTTCTGCACTGACCTGGGGGGCTGCAGGGCTGGGGCTCTCACATGTTCTCACTCCTCTCTGGCTACAGTTTCTGTTCCACAGCAACTTTTTTTCCCCTTCTTAGATCTCTTTTCCCAGAGGTGCTACCACTGTCACTGGCGGGCTCAGCCTTGTCCAGCAGCGGGTCCGTCTTGGAGCCGGCTGGCATTGACTCTGTTGGACATGGGGGAAGCTTCTGGCGCCTTCTCACAGAAGCCACTTCTGTAGCCCCCCCGGCTACCAAAACCTTGCCATGCAGACCCAATACATGGCTTTTAGCAGTCGTAGGAGCTGATAGCGATGCTTCACCCTCTGGAGAGACCTTCTTCCTCCGAGTCCTCGGGCTGCCCACAGGTAGACAGGGTCCATGCAGGTAGACGCATGCTGCAATCCTGGTGATCTGCTAGTCCGCATGCCATCATCAAACCACATTCTCATACTCTTCTGCTGCCATTAGTTCCTCCTGGCACTCCCACACCCGGCATTCCTATTCAACCCCCCATTTAGACCAATCTTAACATTTCTATGACATTTTTAGGGGATAAGTAAGTCACTAGTAATGGAGGAGCTCAGCACTCCTCAAGGGCTCAGCAGGAAACAGAGTCAAGCCCGTACTCGGAAGTTAGGTGGAGCTCTAAAGTACCACATGGGTACTAAGTGGAGCAATACTATCGTCAAAGAAATTATTTATTACTAATTAAAATGCTGAGTTTTGCCAAGAAGCTTTAAAGAACTCCATACCTTTAATTTTGCCTTCTTAGATTAATGACTGTACTGTGGCTACTTGTGGCTTATAAGAAACTCTTAAAACAGGCTGCTTCATAAACTGAAGTAAAGTCTGAAAATGGCCTTTAGCCCAAGTAAGTTGTACAGAAAAATGGGCTACAAAAGACAGCGTCACACACAGGGCTTGTGGCAGGAAACAGGACAACCAGAAGACCTTGACGCTGTTTTGGTTGGTGATTCCATCTCTCACTTGTTGCTTGACCCCCACTTAAACCTCTTAAACACTGCTTTGTACATGTAAAATGAAGATAATCAAATCATCTTGTTTTACAAAGTGCTCAGGCTAGAAAGATCTAACAAGAGTAAATTATTTGTCATTTGAAGTCAGTTGGAAATTAAAGCTGCTCTCAGATAAAGCCTCACTTTAAAGTATCACTTACCTGGTGGGAGAGGCCTTTGTTTTGGATTTAATCCTAGGAAGTTTTGAAATAATTTCATTTTGCTGATGGATTTCATTTTTATTTCATGTGTATTTCAATGAGACATTTAATCTTTTCCATAATACATTTTGAAGTCTCATTCATTTAAATTGTCAAAGCCTGACAGCTCTGTAATGTACTTAAAAATGGCATTGTTTATACCTGCATTCCATTTAAAAATTAACTTGCAGATTAAAGTAATAAAAATGGTTTTATACTTCTCAGTGCTAATATCACTGAAAAATTACAATGTCCCTACTGCCTGAGATTAGCTAATATATTACTTACTCGTGAGGAATTCGCGGAGGGGAAATACTCTAACATCAAGCTCTGTATTAGTCGTGAAGGCTGAGCATTTTCTGCCTGAATAAAACCAAAGTGGGCATAGCCTGCAGAGGCAGTGGAGAGCTGGCAGCTCGGGAAGACTCGGGGAATTTTACACAGCTTCCTTCCCTAGCTGCTGTCATGAAGTGAACAGGACCAGAAGGAATCTATTAGCACTTCCACCTAGATGTGTTGCAATGAAGGGTCATGCAGCAGCATGCAGCGGCTGTTAATGTTGCCTCAGCCCCTACCAAGAATGCAATTAAAGGAGAATCAGAAGCATTCCTTCGTTACCTCGTGGACACCGTGAGTTTTGCAGTAGAGGATTTGTGGTGGGTGCCCGATCTCAGGTCACTGCTCTCCTCTCTCCTTATTTCTCCACAGCTTCCCTGGCCATTTTGATGCTTTCATTCACATGCACAGGCCTGAAATTCTTCTAAAAAAGAGTTCGCTAACTATTTGTCTACTTGAAGATTGACAAAACATAGAGTGTTTTTTATACAAATGCACCTACAGTTAACCAGGTTGGGATGAACATAAAATAGCCCAGGAAGTGTCTTATTGATCCCCAAATGACAGAAAACAACTAATAAGCCTGTGATCCACATCCCCTGGCCCTTTACCTGCCGAAGGGTTAACTCAGGCTCATCCTGCCCATCCCATTCCCAGGTGCTCCAGAGATAAGGAGGCAGTTAGGAAATACAGCTGGCAGGGGCTTTTTCTAGGAAGCAGGGAACCACAGAGATAACTGTGTGGACCCCAAGAAAGGCACAGGTTTCTGTGGAAGGCAAAAATCCCGATCAGATAACGATGTGGGTGACCATACCGGGTGGATTTGTGATGTTGTGTGTTTGACTGGGCCTTTTAAGGCCAATTTGTTTTGTTGTAAGGCAGGCACTCTCCAGCCCCTGAGGAATAAAGAGCCCCCATGGAGGAAAACGAGCCACCTGAAGCTCTGGTTTATTTTAACTATGCAACCCATGGAGTTGTTTTGCCTCGTGACACATGAGGTGTTTGGGGATTTCGCAGTTCCACAGAGAGGATGAATAATGTAACCAGATACAGCCAGAATGTGACAAAATAGTTGACAGAGCAATGGTGACTGTTCCGTGTGCGGCAGCTTTGCGTGGAAATAGCTGAAAGCGGCAGCGAGGAGACCAAACAGTGGGTCGAGGTCTGCGTGGGACCATCTATCACCCCATACTGCTAACTGAACTTCATCGTGGTGTTCCCGGCTGATCCGAGGCACGCCTCAGCCCTTTTGACGCCTGGATGGAGACCAACGCTAACGCACCATGCAGGCCTTTTAAGTCTTCCTTGAAGCCTCGTTGGGGAGGGCGACCGGGAAACAAAACCCGACAGGTTAACTTCTAGCACAGGATGCCTCAGCTCGGTGACAGCAGCTCCTGGTGGATGAGAGGGATGAGGAGAACCCCCCCCCCCCGCCCCGAGTCCGGCGAAGGCCTCTTCACCCTGAGGGACGGGTCAGGCCGGTGGAGCCGGGGCCCGGGTTTGAGGTTGGCGGGGCAGCCGTGCCTCAGCCTGGGCGAGGGGTGAGGAGGGCAGACCCGAGGCCACTGTGGGGCCATGGGTGATGCCGGTAGCAGAGGGGATCCCGGGTCAGCGAGGCAGGGTCGTTCCGTCCCCTCCCCGCCCCGGCCCGGCCGCCGACGGGCAGGCCCCCACCACCCCGGGCACCCGCTGTGCCAACAAGATGGCGCCCGCCTCCCCCTGCCCCCTTCCCGGGGCGGGGTGGCGGCGGAGGGACCGCGGCTTCCCCGACGCCTCCGCCCGGGTCGGGTCCGCGGGGGGAGAAGAAAGATGGCGGCCAACAGCGACTGACTGGAGGAGGAGGAGGAGGAGGAGGAGGGATGCGGGCCGGGCCGCGGCGGCCTCCTCCGACACCGCCCCCCTCGTTCTCTGTACCCAGCTCCGCCCCGTCCCGCCGGGAGGGAGAGCGGCGAGCGAAGCCGGAGCCCCGCAGCCGCGCCGCGCCGCCCAGGCAAGGGGCCCCGGGTGCCCGGGAGCCCCGTAGCGGGAACCGGGGCCCCCAGCAGCGCCCGCCGCCACCACCACCGCCACCACCGCTCCGGTCACCGCGATCGCGGCGGGGGCTGCTGCGAGCCGGCAGCACACCAAGACCCCACCACCAGCACCACCACTACCCCCCCCCCGGGGCCGCCCCCGCCGCCTGGCCGGGGGAGTCGCTGTCGCGTTTGCCCGTGGAAGCTCCGCGGCCTCAGCCCCGGCGGGGGGAGGCGGCTGTCACCCAGGCAGCGGCGGCAGGTGAGTGGCGCCCGGCCGCGCCGCAGCTGGCGGCGGGGCGGGAGGGAGGGAAGGAGGGCAGGCAGGCGGGCGGGCGGGCGCGGTGTGGGGACGGGGAACGGGGGGAGGCAGGCAGGCCGGCCGGGGCTGCCCCCGCCGCGCAGGGCGGGGGTGTGTCTGCCCGGCCCCCGCCGCAGTCCCCCGGTCTGCGGGGAGGTGCAGCTGTCACGGCGAGGGGGGAACGACGACGACGACGGGGGACGGACCGGACCGCCCCCCCCCCCCCCCCCCCCCTTCCCTCCCTCCCTGCCTGCCTGCCTGCCTGCCCGCCCCGGGCTGCTATGGCGGCGGGCGGAGCGCGGAGGGGCGCCGCGGCCTCCCCGCCCGCCCGCCTCTCTCCCGCCCTCCTTCCCCCGCGGGGGGCTGAGGAGAGCCGCCCCGGGGGGGGGGACGACCCTGGGCGGCGGAGCCCCTCCTGCCTCGGGCGGTTAAATCCCAGCCCTCCCTTTCCTCAATATTCCACCCCCCCCCCCCCTTTATTATTATTAATTTAAAGTTGATTTTAAAAGTGAAAAAGCAGTTTTCCTCCTCACCCCCACCGCAGCCCCTTCCCGGCTGGAAGATGGCTGAGGGGAGGCAGACCGGCCTGCGGGGGCCCGAGGACACCCTCACCTCCCCCCGCCTCGGCCAGGGAGGACGCTCCTTTTGGTGGCGTTTTAGGTGACAGCTCTTTGTCTGCCCGTGACATTGTGTGTCTGTGTCTGTCTGTGTCCCCCAAAACCACCCCCCAACCCCGGCGGGGCGGTTCTGGGTGTCAGCAGAGGTGAGTTAAGTTCAGTGCTGAGGCAGTCGGTCAGGGAGAACCGGAGGTGGCTGTCAGGTACCATCCGGGTTTTGGGGTCACCGGAGTGGGGAAGGGGTGGGTTGTCAGGGGGGTTGTGTGGGGAAGCGGGCTCCTCAGAGGGGGTGCCTGGGCTGCCGGCTTTGGGGGGGCTCTGCAGGAGGCTGGTGGCGAAGCTGGCGTCTGCCTCCTCGCTCCTAGCAGAGTGCTTTCCCTAAATTTGCTTCGTTTCTCTCTTGGAGACATGGACCACCAGCAGATTGCAAATAATCCCAAATACCTGGCGGTGCGTATGCAAGCGGTAGCCCTGGTTTGTGCAGCGGGGGGGCTTTAGCCGCTGGAATATGACATTTAGCAGTAGAAAAATCTGTTACGGAAAGGCTGTTTCCTTCCGATGTAGGTTGCTAGACACGCTCAAGTCCTCCAGTTTCCTAGGTGCATTTTGACCTTTCAGTGGCTGAGAACTGGGTCGTGCGCCTTGAGTGACGATCTCCTGATTATTTTTTTTTTTTTTTTTTTTTTCCACCCGAAAGGGTGCATTTGCAAAGGTGGAAAGGTGTGGAGTGCTGTCCAGGGCTGCTGCTTGCTTCCACTGGAAGCTTAATCAGCGTACAGGAGATATCTAATTTTCACTACTCAAGTACGGCATAGCCAAAAAAGAGTGACACAGCAAAGTATATTAAAACTGGAAATTGGACTTGTGTGGGTGGTGCTTGTATGTTCTTCACCCTGTCTCATGGCTTGTATTCTTCGTGTTGTTGGTTTAGACTGAAAAAAACCCAAACCAAAACCAAAAACCCGGGTTTGCGTGGGCTAACAGGATATACATATATATGTGTGTGTAAACTTTGCATGTGTGTGTGTGCATATATATGTATATGTGAAGAGTAATACACCTGGTGAGTCCTAGTAGCAAGATGGTAAATTTATATGAACAAAAAAGATGCTTGATTTACTTTCCTGGAAACGTGCTGTCCTGATGCGGTTTAGAGGTTGTGATCTTCTGCTTGCAGAATATTTCAGCAAGTGTGTATGTGTTCTGAACTCTTTACGCTGCAGCCATCAGCTTGCTTGTACTAGAGAAAGTAAAAAAATACATGTTACATATGGAAGTATACATAGTATGTGGTACATCTGTAGCTGTATACCTAGGCCTCTCGCAGAGGAGCAGGGAGAGAAAACATTGTAAACCAGGAAAAGATGGATGCAAAGCCACAAATTTGCAGAGAAGCTTGGTGAGGGGTGTAGTATCCTCAGCTTTGCAGAGCTGTTTTGTGAAAATGATTAAAGTTCAAGTTGCCACTTAAGGGGACAAACAGCTCTTGATGGTAGATAATAAACAGTAGTAACTTTGGCAATACTGCACCTGGCTCAAAGCCGATGGGCATGATGAAATGTTAAATCTCAACTTATTTGCTCAAGATGGGTATCTGTTGTTTGAAACGTGTTGCCAAACAATATGGCAGCACAAATCCTTGCTTCCAAAACAAATAGGCTTCCTGAGAGGCGAGCGGGGGATTTTGGCTCTTCAGAAGGCAGGCCTTCTTATTCACTACGGGCCGACTTTGATTTTTAGCATGCGTGTTTTCCCCGAGCCGTGCCCTCTGATAATGCTACGACACATGCTCACAACTGCATGACTAATTCATACAATTAGTCATACACTTCCACTGTAGATTTATTGGAGCAATATCACTGTCATTCTCACGTTGTAAAAGTCTGCATTTGGGAACACGTGCCCTCTGTTGACTTGTCTTGGGTCTCCTGGCATGGTTGTTGGGTGGGCTGTTAACAAATATTGGAAGCCTTTAGGATTATTAGGCTTACTTAATTATATAAGCATATTTTCAAGGAACAGATCTGCTGGAGATCAGCACCTTGTTGCTTGCTAATCTGAGGGGGGTAATTTGCATGAGATTTTGCAGGGATTGTCAGAAATGAAGGTGTGAGTGCTGCTACTAAAAATATCCTGTCTCCTGCATAAATAGTTTGCCAGTTGAAAAACAGTATATTTTGTATAAGGAAACTATTTATATGACGAGTTATTCTTGTTTTGCTTGGTTGACTGTGTTTCTTTGAAGCGTGGTTCTTATCTCTTTGATCAAAGAGGAGGAATAAAAAACAATTGTTTTTAAAGTTAGATTCTGCCTTTAAAGACAGGATTTTAAGCAGGAAGGGCTTGGACTAACAGGTAAATATTTTAACCAGGTATTCCTGAAAGGCCAACATGGTGTGTAATACCCCATAGCATGTGGCCACCGCTTCTACCTCCGAGCTTTAATTGCTGGCAGATACAAACAAGCAATTTTTATTGGCAGTTCTGTGTTATTTGTATTGCTGCAGTATCCAGGAACCCCAGATGCAGACCAGGTTTGCGGTGGGGTAGGAGTGATGCAAAAATGGAGTGAAAGTGGACTCTGCTTCCAAAAACTTCCAGCCTAAGCATAAAGAGGTAGAGGAGTGGAGTTGTGACAGGGAAGCAGCTGGATGGTGGTGGGCAGCAGGAAAGTTGGTAGTCACAACATATTAGCAGCCTCAATATGGAGTTTTGGGGTTGGTTTCTTTTATTTTTAATAACATTGAGGCGAACCAGTGCTTTATGGTCTTTTGGGGGGTCACTGCCTGCTGTTGTGCTGCCGATGCCTGGCTGAGCCCTCTGCCTGCTTGCCTGCCTCCCCACTGCCGGGGCTGATCCAGCCCTTCGGAGCCTCGGTGGGTGAGGGAGGATTCACAGGAGTAGCTCTGCTGATCGGTCTGAGAACAGCCAGGAGCTTTAACCTCTTCCCCTGGCGCAGCAGGATCTGGAATAGGATGTTTGCCTGTAGCAGCAATATTAAAAATTATGGCTTGCTTGTAAACAGCTTCAACTCTTTGCATACCCAGCCTTGCACATGTGAGTCAGGGCGATGCAGAACAGGTTTTTACCACTACGGCAGCATCTCCATGTAAAGTTGACCATTTGAAATGCTGCGGCTTTGCTGTGGGACAAATTCTAGAGCACTTGGAGGCCTGGTCTAGGTATAAAGGATGTGTCAGCACCATGCGTTTTACCTGGGCTCCTGTCATTTACAAAGGGGAAGAAAACTGCTGAACTGGTTTGGAGGTTCTTTAAGCCTGAACTAATTTACCTGGCTGGGAATGTAGGTTAGAAACTAGGCTTCGCTTGGCTTTGGGCTAGCGCCAGTACGCTCTGCAGGGAAAATGCAGGCTAAATAGCTTCTGCGTTGATAATCCTGCAATACTGTTCCTACTGTTTCCTGTGAAAAGATAGGTAGGTTCTCATGCAGTTGACTCGATTGACTGGGAAGCAACTCCAATGGGTCTTGGCAGAAGGAGCAGCGCGATGTTTCCCTTAGATGCCCTTGGGTGAGTGGGGAAAAAGTGAGGATGGGATTTTGTGCACAGACCTTGCAGTGAGAATCCCCACCCAAGTGCTCGGGTCTGAGGGATGAGGTTGTATGGCCTAAACTAGGTAGATTTGTTAACCAACTTAGATAAACCTGCGCATAGATGTGCTTAAATCTGTTTAAACCCGCTTACTGGTTTATTATGTTCTGTAAGCTGAGGCAAGCTATCCTGGCAGTCGTGTTTCAACCAGTGTGTGTCCATTCAGAGATTTGCCTTGATTTAGTGAAGCCGATGTAAGTTGGTGTGTTACAGGAAGGTGATCTAGGAAAGGAAAACAGTGCAGTGAATATATAAAGTCAACAGTTTGCTGGCTTGCCTTGGTTAATGAACTCTACAGTATCCATATTTTGCTCTAAGGATCCACAAATTGTCAGCTTCTTAAAGCTGATCAGTGGAGGGGCTCTCAGATGTGTTTGAGTTTTTCTGCAGAGGGGAAAGATCCTTAAGTGTTAGGTCCTGTTTTAAACAAGCGTCAGAAATGTCCCAGTAAAGGCTGATCCTGCAACTAGCTATTTTGGAACACAAATCATTAAAGTGTCTGTTTTGAGCTATTTATGTTTATTTTGTGTTTATTTTTAATTATCTGTCATGGAATATGCTGTGAAACAAGCTCAAAACAGTGTTCTTTGGCTTAATTCCCCCCCCCCCCCCCCCCTTTCTTTTAATGTGACATCTGAAATCTCAAGGGTCTCATTTTTTTGGATTTTCAGAGTGTGAAGATTTCAAAAATAAGGCAATATGCCAGACAAGGCAAGAAGTAGGCTTGATTCTTCTATTTGTATGATGAAATTATGAATGAGGAACTGTTTAAAACCCAAACAAATCAGTAGCTTTCCCACATATGTGGAATTCAGATCCTGAGTGGAGGGATAAGTTTAGATCACAACACTACCCTGGGATCAAATGATATTATCAAATGATATTATTATTGTTATATGTATCACACATATCAAAATGATTAGGTGTTGGTAAAGTTATACACCCAATGTTAGTGTTTTCCATTGTATGCAGCATATCTGTCTTTGGAAAAAAGGGCCTTGGGAGGGGAGAGAGATTCCAGCCCCCAGCATAGTGATCTCCTGTCCAGAAGGTTTCAGAATAGTATTTGCTGTTTCAATAATAATAATGAAAAAAAGGTAGTATAATCTTTCAGTAAAACTGCACTGAGTTTAACAATGAAAACTAAAAATATTTTTCTCTCTTATTTTTCTTTTTCTGTTAACATTGTATAACTTCCGGATTGAAGAAATAGGATAGAAAAGCCCTGAACTTTTCAGACCATTAAATCAGATTCATGTGTAAATTGTACAAGAAATCTTGCAGCTTGGACTGTTTAACTTCTCGTTTTTCTTACTTCTTGTGAATATCATACTTACTACCTATCCTCCCTCTCTTCTTCTTTCCCCCAGAGCCTGTGTTTTGGTCTTAATCTGAGACTTTGCATCCAGTTTTATCAATGTACTTCAGAGATCTTGAATAATTTGAGAGAAAAACTTCTTGGTGGAAGTGCTAGTCAGCCTCTGTCTTTGAAGTTGTTTTTTTTTGTTTTGGTTTTTTTTTTTGTTTTGTTTAACAAAAGTCTGACTAACCTGAAAAGGATTTAGACACATGCTTGTGACCAGTTATTTTAAATCATACTGGAAAAATTGTGCGTGAAAATAAACAACTAGCTAGAGTTAAACCTGTTGTAGACTGGGTGTGTAAGCTTGATCCTTTGTCTTTTATGCGTTTCTTAAATGTGATTGCTGACAAGATGAGTTCTGGGTCTTCCCACTAATTCTGTGAACAGCTGGCAGTTATGCTACCTGTTTCTTTTTTATGAGCAGAGATTTCCAAGCAGAGTTTTAACAGGGAAGCTTGGCAGGATGAGTTCACCAGACTTTCTTCCATGCTCCAGTTGCGAATGGCGCTCAGCTGAAAGGTGAATACCAGAATAGTAGTTTTTAGTGATGGAAGATGCTGCTGTAGGATTGAAGGAATGATAACTGGAAACTCCGGAAACTTTTATAGCAGAACCCAACAGATCATGCTGCATTCTTATATGACCTCTAAGTTCAAATTTAATAATGAAATGCTGCATGCACAGTGTTGTTGAGGATGTGAAACTTGAGCGGTTACAATGTGCTTATATCTCAACTTACTGTAAAGTTGAGCACAAAGCCCCTACGTGTATTGAAATGTAATTAGTGTGAAGCCTAATTTGCTATTGTATGAGTAGTTAGAATTTCTTGGCATGGAACTGATGTGTAAAATACCTCTGTTCATGTCTCCAAATGTCATTTTAAGAATGTTGGCTTATGGAATAAGTGAGAGCTGCGGGTGAAGGATCAGGTAAAACTCCATGTTATTCGGGCCTCTCTGACTCACAGGGTAGGAATAAGGACTGAAACCAGCTCTGCCTTTGGCAGCATGCAACTCTTGCTTTCTTTTAAATTATGGTTATGAAAATCCAGTGTTTTAGAATATGCTTTGTATTTATACTGTTTGCAAGTTTTCTTCATACTCTTTCAGCTGTATCCTATTGTCCCAGCAAATATTTTTCTATAGAGGTAGTTTTTAAATGTTCTTTGTGAAAAAACTTCTATGCGAGTTTTCCCTGGGTGTCTGAAATGTCATTCCCAGGTTTATATTTTAGTGTAATCAGATTACCTTCAGTGTGGAATATTCACTGAAGGCATAGTGGAAGTTGTGGGATCCCAGCACCTTTGACAGCTAGATTAATTGTTGTGTCCTTAACCTTTAAAACAGTTTACCCAGACTTGACAGAGTTGGCATGAAGTTCTGTGTGTTTGAAGATGCAGTGGTGATAATCCCTTTGAAGGCCCAAAATAAATGAAAAAAAGCTTTAATGAATTTAAAAATGCCATTGAAAATAGCATTTGGCCTGGTTTTACGCTTTTGTTGTTGTTGGAAATGGAAACAATATTGTATATACAAAGCTCGCTGTATGGAAAATAACTATCTGGTAAATATACTTTAATCTAGTTTATTTTTCAAATACAGTGAAAATGGAAAAATAAACTACCTAAATTCTATTAGTTAAATCTGTTTCCATGTCACATAATGTGATAATTTAATGCAATTTTCTGATACTGTGTGGATGAAATATGTTTCAATACAGCATATCAAAAAAAGTACAATTTGATATTGCAGACTAGAACCAAAACCTGGGAAGGTCCATTAAGTCAGAAAGCTATTTTGTTTGTAAAGCTGAACATTCAAAAGTCAGGAAAAACAGATGCAACTGTAATTACAATTTTGTAGCCACATGATATTTTTCCATAGATTCTCTGACTTACTCACTGTATGCGTTGGACTAACAAAGTGGAACGGATTAAGGTTGCACAGATGATCATAAATCTGTTACTCTATAATTTTTAGTGCTTGATTTTGCAACCTACTTAATTTTCTTCTAATGTTTTTAGATGATAAGCTGCTTTATGACATTCATTTTTGATATGAATGGAGCATCGCACATGTATTGGCTACTTTTTGTAATGCCCCTGCAAGACAAAGAAATATTATTCCCTTTTTTGCACTCATTTTTTCAGGTGAATGAAGCAGAATCACAGCAATTGGATAATTTGCCTAAGTAGCAGGGTGTTAGTGAAAAGTAAAAGGCACTTGACAGGTTATTCTCAAGTACCTGGTGCACTCGACCGCTCTGGTTGTGTATGTGGATTTATTAAATTGGGTGCAACTTTCCTTGAATTTGCCAGCAAACCTCAAGAGGCTTGGCTCCAGCAGCCTCTGCGTCATTGACAAGTAGCTCTGATGACAGGCATCTGATGGCTTTCGTTCTTTAGAGCAGAGGTTCCTGAACTGTGGCATGCATACACTCGTGGTATGCAGACTGCTTCAAAATGGGGTATTTTGCGACGCAAAGGCAGTAATTCCCGATGCTGAATGTGAGCAAGCTATTGCGGGACCCTTGGTGTAGGTGGGTCCTTGTGGTGGCACTCGGGAGTTGTCAGCACCTGCAGAGAGCCATAAAACTGGGGTTTGCAGGTGTGCTTGTCCTTCTGATTGAGGTCATAGAGGAGAGAGGATGGAGATGGTGGATGAGGATGTGCAGCGAGTCCTGCTTTGGGAAGCTGAGGTGAGCGTGGAAGAAGATGGGGAGCAAAGGTTTTGGCATTCGGTGTTAGGGAGGTGGTGCAGTGTCATAGGTTGGTTGGGCCAGGTCAGCAGGGCTGGGGGGTGCAGAAAGAGAATAAACATTCCTGGTTTGTGGAGAACGTGGTGTGCTTTTTAGGTGGGGTGGGGACAGCACCAGGGTTTTCATTTCAGGGTGCAGAAAGGTTGATGACCAAGTCCTGCTGGGGAGAAATGTCATCCGGTAGAAGAGCAGAAAGGGAGAATCTGGTTTGGGAGGCCGAGCGTGTGCGTACGTCGCTAAAACAGCAGAAACACGCTGCTGATGGTCTCCAAAAAAACTGCAGCGTTAGTTCCCAAACTTAGAACAGCCCTGCTTGTCGCTGTGGTTGTTGACTTGCTTATAGGTGTGCGTGCATGGTGCTACGTGCAAGGAGAGCTGGATTCCTGAATTCCTACTCTTGCCACAGAATGTATGATTACAGAGATACCGCGGACTTCTTGAAAACAGTATTAAATAACTTCTAAAGGTTTTTTAAGGAGGTATTTTAAAAACAAGAAGCATGCTTTTACTCTCAGGTTTCCTCCTGGATGCTGGAAAATACGTACATTCGGTAATTCATACGTTTTGCGTGCAACTGGTAAGCTGGAAATAAACTCTTTGGGGTTTGTAAAAGCAGTTTAAATGAATCTAGTTAAACAAGATTTAAGTTCCATGGCAGAGGTTTAGAGTGCGAGGGGAAAATACACAGAACAGCCATTAAAAATTTAAAAAAAGCAACAAAACCCCCAAAGAATACTAGCCTGGAAATGTTTTCCTCCCTCTGTGCTGCCCATTAGTCTGCTGACGGGGGAAACTTTTGATACTAAATCTGCTGGAGGTTGCTGCAGTTGGGTCTTTGGCAGCGTAGCGCTGTCAGGGCTATTGCACCACTCCCTCTGCCTCCGGAGTCACGTCTTGCTGCAAATTTATGCACCTTTGAGAACTCCTGCTTGTTGAAACAAAGCCCCTCACTGTCCAGAGACTACTGGGGACTTTTTATAAGTGTAAGCACCATCTCTGGGGAGTAGGAAAGTATTCCCAATTCACAGATGGGCACAGGCTTGTCCAGCTTGCCATGGGGAAATTTGGAGATCTGGTATTTGACCCTTGTATCTGCATTTACTCTTTGAACAGTTGGTCTACAGCATTTAGATTTTGGTTTAAATTGTCTAAATCCAGTATAGCAATATAATTTTAATTTGTTTACTAAGAGAGTTCTTCAGATAGGCCTCCTGAAGTGTGAGGAATAAGAAACAACTGCTACTTGAAGACAGAAGAGCCGAGTTTGTTTCAAGCTGTTTAAAAGCCTTCAGTTCAGAGATAAGTGCATATTTTACATCCCGATCAGCAAGTTATAATGAGATTTAGAGCACCAAATGAGTTCTCTCCTAACCCACAGAATGATACATGTGGCTCAGTGCAGAGCTATTGTTCTCATCAGCCCTTGCTGGCAAAATAATTGTGATATGCTGCAAACTGGATTTAATCGGCAAGTAGTTTCCACCTTCACAGGACGACTTAAGTAGATATAAGGCATTTCTCAATGTCCACAAAGGTTTCTGCACAAGGAACGTAGGCCTTGTGTTCCTAGCAGTGAAAAAGGGCTATCTGGAACTTCAAACATGTGAACAGACTGCAGGATTAAGTGTTCTCTGTTGTGATGAGTGGAAGTTATGTCTTCCAAGTGCTGGAGATTTCTGAAAGGCTGTTCTGTTTCTCCATCAGTAGAAGATAATAAAAGAGTACAAGTGAGGAAGGGTCATGGTAGAGAATACAAAGATGGAGAGCAGAAGGGGAGCTGCTTATTTCCTGTTGAGCAGTGAAAAGGAGATGGTCTTTACAAAAATGCTAATAGGGTCCTTGTAGATTGATCCACCTGTGGCAGGTTGGTCATTCACTGGCAGGCTAGAGTGGAAGTATCGATCATTTTGACTCCAACTCAAATGTATTCAAAGGATTTGAATTTTTCTTCAGGTGGTGGCAGAGGTTCCTCTCCTAATCCAGCAGTTGCATTCACCTGGTTCTTGAAATTCTTATAATGGGGTCTTGAGAGCAACATGTGGTAGAGATGGAATAAAACAGTATTGCACCTGGGGGAAGACACCATGATGCTTTGCAAGGGGATTAGATCACTTGCGTAGAAAGGTCAGGCATCAGTGGCTGTAAATTTATATTGTCAAGACTCCTTGAGCTCTTTCCATCCCCCTGTTCACAATAGGTTGGCAAAATTGAAGATGGTCTTTCTCTTTTGCAGTCAGTTGTGTTTCCAGAGATTTTTTTTTTTTTTTCCTTGAGTATTGGAACCAAGCTTTGTTTGTTTATTCTAGGCTCATTTCCTACTTTGCTGTGTAAGGCTACCACGTAACTCAGTTCAAGGTCCCTGAAAACGTTATGAATAGTCTTAGCTCTGTAAGCTTCTTGAATACATCACAGGTTTTGTGTACCTGGCCATTTTGAACCTCATCCTCATTAAAAAAAGAAATAAAAGTCCTTATCATTTTTTCTCTGAAATGACCTATGAGAATTTTCATGTGGGAGAAAATTAGTATGCAGGTACTCGGAGGTGTGGCTGGCTGATGCTGAGGCACAGGTTTGCTAAAGAAACACGGGACTTGGAAATGCAGAAGCTAGTTGGATTGAAATCACTAGATATTGCTGTCTATAGAATAATTTATCTGGGTTTTGTTAGTTTGTTTTTTTTTTCTCACTGGTGGGTAGAGCTCTCGGGCGTCATTTTTAGTACCTATTTCAGTCATTTATGTTATGAAATGATAAAAGAATTATCAAAATGTTATCTGTTGAGTCAGTATAGAAGGGTCTGAATGAACTGGTGATTGCTTGTCTTCAGACTGAGGATATGCTGCTGCTTGCTAAAGAACATTTTATGTTTCATTGGTTTGAGATGACTTGAAACCTGATTTTTTTGGCTTAAGTAATTTGCTTGTCCTCCTTCTCGATTTTACTCCTATCAAAAATTAACAAGTATGTCACCTCCCTGTGTCAAGAATTAATTAGCTGATTGCAAAGCACTTTGAACATAACTGCAAAACATTACTAAGGTAATTTAAACAAAAGTCCTCACTTCTTAAAGGGAGAAGAGTTGAACTTGCCTCCCCCTTCTCCACTCCCCAAGAGGCTTTGCCCTACCTGCACTTCCTAAGAGTTATCCTCATGCAGCTGTGGGTGAAGCTTTGGGTAAATTACCTCTCACAACAATTGCATCCTTCTGAAGGATTTTTGGTGTACCGAAGGACTGGAATTCTCCCTAAAAATCTAGTGCTTGTTAGAGAGGAGAAGAAAGTCTATATAAAGTACTGTCTCCACGCTTCTGCTCCTGCTGGGCTTCTGAGATAGACTTGAAAAGGCATCTTGGCTTGCATTATAGGTTAACCCAAATAAACGTTTAGTAAGTAATAGCAGTAATTAGTATTTATAATGAGGTAGTAACAGGCAACCTGAATTAGCCCAAGCTCCCATTGTGCCTGAAACTAAACAAACAAATAAGCTACTCAGGGAAGGACTGCCATGATTCAAGTATATTTGTCATTTCTTGTTTTACCTCTGAAATGTCGTGTAACATGATATTTAGTACACTCTTTTTAGTCATGTAAGCATAATATTTAATAACATACGTGGTCTGCATTTTGCTGACCTTGATTCCTGTTGGGTTGATACACCCAAACTGTGTTTAAGTTCTGTCTTCAACTGCCTTTAAATTCAAATAATCCTTGTTGCAAGTAGAGGCAGACTTATGTCATGTAAGAACGTATATGTACTGTAGTCTGTTTATTGCTGGCATGCTTGTGATTAAGGATTTTCAGACTAAAAGTATATCAGCAGTTTTCATAGGCATGAAGTGTTGAGATAAAAATTTGAGTAACAATTTAGTGTATATTTACAGTAAAAAATAATTAGGAAAAATGGCTGAAACCCCTCCTGTTTAATCAAACACAGAATATTTTTTACACTCTCTTCTTTTTTAGTTCTAGCTTCACTTTATTGTTAACATGAATAAATTTTGGACTATGGGTCTTATGCAGCTACAACAGTTTACCAAAAGTTTTGAGGAAATAATATTTCAATATTTAGACTTCGGTTATGAAAATTGCTTTGCATGAGCTGTCTGTGTTCCACAACAGACCCTTAGTGAAGTCAACCATGATCTGGGCAAATATAGCTGTCACTGTATCCACATAATTGTAAAATATGGCATTTGTATTTGTGTTTTAATGGGAATTTGTTCAGTCACTACCTAGCCACTTCTTTAATATGTGCTGCATAAGTAGTGGGAAGTATTTAATAGCCAACTTGAGCATTATTAACTATTTTTCATGTAAGCCTAATTTATTGAAGCTGGTGATATCTATTAAACAGCATTCATTTGGAGCCTGTCCCAGATGAGTAATTTATGTTCATGGCATAGAGGTCTAAATATTTAAGAATGTACGCAAAAAATGTTGCCTAAGTAATGTTACTACCTTTTTGTTGCAGAAGTTCCAGAATTTTTTGCTCTACTCTGGTGCTGCTTTGATGCCTGTAAATACTGTTGCACAATTATATATTGGTTTTGTTGCATCAGGACGCTTACCTTAGAGCAAAGGATGGATTTTGCTTGAGCATTGGGCAGTGGCTTGGTTGTTTTTTTCCTACCGTCATAATTCATTGTACGGTCTGATACTCGAGCTGTTGCGCTGAATTTGAAATTCTGTGAATTGCTCCATTTTTTTTTCTATAGTCCTTGCAGCTATAGTAGTTGAGCTTCACAATCACTAAATTAATTTGAATTTATCTTTAGTATTTCTCATGAGATATGAAAGTACTACTGTTTCTGTTCGATAGATTAAAGGCCCCCGGAGTTGAAGGCCAACTCTGGAAATTCGACTGTAGACATTTTTTGGTTGTTAGCTTGACAGGCTCTCCGGGGCTGTTAGGTGTTTTTTATTTTTCTTCCCCAGAACACTCCTTCAACCAAAAAGGAAAAAAGTCCAAACCATCTTCAGAGGCAGAAGTTTCAGCAATCAAATCTGAAAATATTTTTCTGAAGAAGCTGAATTACAGAAGAGTGATGAGAAGGTGTTAGAATGAAAATACTTCATCTATGTAAATATGATTGATTGTTCCCTAAAAATTGAGAAAAGTCAGGGCGCCTATACAAGCAAACACTAGGAATTAACTATTTCATACATTAGTTTGTTTGGGAGTAATTATGATGTATTTCTGTGATGCAAGTAGTTCAGTTCGCTTTTATCACGGAATTACTCTAAGATTCTCAAGGAAGAGTGGTTTTTTTCTGATTTGGCTTAACCGGACTTGCTCAAGACCTTAGTGGATGTTTACAGCAGAGCTGAAAACAGATCTGGGATTTTTCTGATGTGTAACCCCGAGTTCTTACCACAAAATGATCCTTTCTAGTCAGCACAGGTACTGGACCTTTTAATCCAAAGTTAAACCTGTGGAGTGAGTCATGACAGAGTAGCAAAATGTCCTTGCTTTTTTGTAATGCTTCCCCCAGAAAATGGATACTTCTATAGTGAAAAATCTCTGCTGCTTATTGAGGTGTGTATATTTAATAATGATACTGTGAAAAAAGAAATACTGTAATCCTTGAGTTGTGCTCTCTACTTTTATTGCTGTGGCAATACCTAAGGAAGAGATACCTTTTTTAATAAAAGAAACCAGTGTTTTTTTTCCTTGACATACTGGCGTGATCTCTGGCATTGATGGAGGGCTCTAGTTTCTAATGAAGCCATTAAGATGCTGCCAGGAATTAGCATCTTTTAAAAATCTGGGTTTGCATTTAAATATCTCTTTATCAACAAGTGCACTGAGAGAGGAGGCTGCTGGGTGCACTTTGATAGGGTGGAGAGGAAGGAGTTTTCCTGGAATGCAGCTTGAGTAAAGTTGATCAGCTGAGCAGTTTTTCAAGGAGTGTGGACTGATGAACTTGTGCGTGGGATAGTAGTTAATGGTTCCACCTTACTTGTGGCAGACTCTTTATGCCTTAGAAATATTGATTATGGCTGATGTAACTGTCCCAGGTTGCAAGCTGTAGCTGGAGTCAGGGGAACAAGGCGGTGTTGTATTGCTCTGTCTTGCTTCAAACTGCAAACTTGTTTTTAAATATGTGAAATTTATAGAATATCGTTTCTCATTGGGCTTTATAACCTATGTCTTTGTGTAACTTGCAACTGCATTTTGACTTCAGGTCACTAATGGTGACGATGCTGATACTAGGGTATAGTGAGACCCAAGTGTCAGATCTGTGGCATGGTGGGGGTTTTTTTTGTTTGTTTCTTACTTTAATTGTATAACAGCATCTTAATGTGTAAGTTAGTAAGTGAAGCCCCACCCCGAGGCTTTATAATGCAATAGTTGTGGCACTAGACTTTAATAGTCCCCTTTATCTTTGGGACTTACTCTATAAGTACTGTCCTTGGGACTGTGGCATTGAGGAAGTGAGCGTTGCTGGATGTGATCCTGCTGTCGTAACGCTGCCATGGCACCTTTTCCCTCCTGTCAGGTAAGTCCTGTGTGATGAGTGAAGCATCATTTTTCTCTTGGTATTTGAAAGCAATTCCCAAAGGAATGTCTGCTATACGTATTGCAGTTACACGAGTGGGTATATTGCTACTGAATACTTTGTCAATACTGGTGTAAATGTCTTCATAAACCCCTTGTGTAATCCTCTTAGTCAAGCTAAAAATATGCAGGGTTTTATTTTATTGTTTATGAAGATTTTTATCCTGGGTAAGGTTGTATTTGCTTCCAACAGATACACGTGGTATCCATCTGGTTTTTTATGTTTTGGCAACATTTGTTTAGGGTATTATACCCTATCAGGATCTCTGGAGTTGACTGTAATTTCTGCTTGGAATGATTTAAATGACATTTCTGCTCCAGTGTAATGGATATGCATGTGCTGTGTAAATACAGTGAATATTTAGGTTTTTTCAAATTGCAACTAAAAGAATGATGTCAATAATTGATTTTCTTTTATTTGATATTCTGCTGAGAAAATGACCCTGATGTTTTATGGTGTGGGGGGGAATCGCTTTGAACTCCCAGCACAGGGCTGGAGAGAGCTTGGTCCTGCCGCTGGGTGATGAGTCATGCTGGTGAGCCGAGCTGGCCATTTCTGGCACGGAGCTCTTCAGCATTTCATGCCTTGCCTCGCACTGCCTATTTGCTTCAAGCAAAATGGTGAATTGCACACAGTCTGAAAGCACAGAGTAATAGAAAAGCTTCCCAGTGGAATTAAAAAAAGATGCCAGTGCTGGCTTCTACCTATTTCCATTTTGATGCTAAAACCATAACTTGAATTTTCAGGCGTTTCTGAAATAAAAATTTCAGCTGTTGTTGTGTCTAACATACAGGTTTCTGTAAGAAATTAGGTTTCTTTTTTCTCATTTAACTTGATGTTTGGGAGAAAGTCTCTTAGAAGCCCTTTCTTTGCTACAACCTGGCAACACTACTGCTTGCAAGTTCCTTTTGAAATGATGAAGAACCTGCTTTAAAAATTGGAGTAGCAAAATATCAAAAAATGAACAGAAGTATATTTCTTGGGAAGCCTAAAACAATTTTTTTATAACTTTATATTATAGATTGCGTTTTCAGATGGCCCTAGTTACTTTGAGTTTCTGTCTCTTTCCCTGTGACCCGGTTTGTGTGTTTCCAGGAGAATCTCTTTTACTAATTTTGTTAATATTAACTTCTCACTGCTTGTATTTCAAGGACATTTCAAAGACAAAACCCTATAGCTGTGATAACCTTATCAACAGAAAAAAAAACCTTATTGGTGAGATTCACTGAAGCCAAAATGTGCATTAGGTAGGATTATGGATACAATGCACTTTCACAACTGGAAACTCAAGTGGTGAGGCTGAGCCATGAGGCCCTGTGGTGTGCTCTGTGCAGTCGGTGTGTTTTACACCTGGGGTTTCTAAAGGCACCACGTGTATCAGCCTGCGAGTTTGCCTTCTAATAAGCTACTGCAGAGGCACGACTTCTAATATGCCTCATCTGTCAACAGGAGGCTGGAGTGGCTGACGTGTATGGTAACTTTTAGAGAGAAATTAATTACCAACGTCATCTGAAAGTATAAAATTTTGCGTGTAGTTACATAGAATACTTTTTGTTTACAGTTGGCTAAAGTCTGTGTTCTCCAGACTTCACTAGAGAATGAGAAGGTAAAGGATGATTTGCTGGAAAAAAGGGCAGAAAACGTAAAGATTTTTCTCAAATAAACTTTTTACACTCTTTCTTCATAAAGGTCTTGTAAACTTATGTATAATGGGGCTCCAGAAGCAGATATGTTAAAAAATAATACTAATGCACTGGAATCTTAAATGGAAGCAGAACAGATTTATCAATCTGCCAAATGCACTTGCAGTCCCAGGAGAATAAAGCACCTTGCACACTGGCTTTGTCAGAGGAAAGGGGATCACGCTACAGGGTTTACTACACAAAGGAGAGGTTCCTTCCAGCTCCCTTGCTGCCATTTTATGTCAGACAGCTTATCTCATCATCCGAGGATCACAGATGACATCTCAACTGAGCTCGGCAGCACCCGGCAAGTGATTTTCTGCCTGCTAGGTTGAAACGCTGTTTTCCTTGTTACAACCCCAACTTGACCAACAGTGGCTTCTTCCTCTGGCTTGCTCGGGATGCTCCTTGGCCAGCTAGTCAGAGCATGCTGCTCCGTGGCTTCGGGAGAGATTTGGTGCGGCAGAGGGAGAGAGAGCTCCTGCTGGTGACCTACTGGAGACAATATAGTTAGCACATCCCTACTGTGACTCTATTAGGGTAATTAGATCCAATGTGCGTTGTAGTGCAGCAGAACATCGCTATCCGATAAAGAGCAGCTCAGCAGAGAGCATTTGCCTGTGCTGGCTGTTGGGGTTTTTTGGTTTGGGGTTTTTTTTTTTTGGTAATCTTTCCAAAAGGAGCACAAAGTTGTTTATTCAGAGGCCACGTGCATACCTTTGCTGCTTTAGCTGTATCCTATTCTTGATAAAGCATTCTGTGCTGTATGGTTTACACTGACACATCCTCCACCCTGAATAAAGTAAACTCTGTTTGCAGGAATACCCTTTTACTGCTATAAGCCACGTACAATACCTGGCCCGACTTTGTTAAACGCCCCAGGCTGAGCTGCGGTATCTATACAGCCTCTTTGTTCCAAAGATCGCGCTTTGCACGCGTGCGCAGACGTGCTCTTGCAGTGTCACCGAACATTTCATTTTGCAGATGACTAAACGGAGTCACAAGCTTTCAGCAGCATGGCCAAGGACTTGCAGCTGCCTGGTTTCAGAACTGGGGCTGGCTTGCAGGTGTCCTGACTCAACAGTATTTTGCTTTTACTTAGGCGATTGACCTTTTTCCCTAAAGGAAGGGTGGTATAATGCATAACCTGGGTAAATGCTGCAAGCATTTACTAGGTGCTCGGCGTTAACTTAAATCATTCTCGTTTTCTCACTTGCTTTTAAGAAAATTAATTCACTTGCTAAGATGACAGTCTAAATGACTGCTTTTCAGTGCGTGAAGAAATGGGCTGACTCTTTTATCAAAGCGTAATTAAAATGAATTTCAAGCTTTCTCTCAGCTTATTTTTGAACACTTAAATGTTCATTCAGGAGTGGTTTAATAAAAAAAAGTATAGGAGGTATATATTTACAAGGGGATGTGATAAAGACCCTGAATTTAGGCAATTTTCTTCTTCTGAAAGCAAGACAAACTTGTTACCTCAAACAGATGTTTACAGAGTTTAATCTCAGCTGGGGAGGGGGCAGGGGCAAAGTAACTTATTTCAAGTCAATGTCTTAAGTATACTGGAAAACATAACAAACAGGAAACCACAGCTCATAACATGAATTTGTGAGGAGCTGGGAGTTGCAAGAAAGAGCCTTGGTAGCTTAACCAGTTATTTCCAGAAACCAGTAAAACTGAAATAATTTTGAAAAGCTTGCAGCAATAGCCTTGCCATAGCTGTGGAAAACTGAATGATGTTTATAACGTGCTTACTATCCTTCTTCCCAAATGATGCTGGTTGTGTAGTGTTTACTAGCTGGAGCTGGACAGAGTGGCTTCATGTTCTGCATCCATCCCCTGCCTCAGGAAAGGAGCTGTTGTTTGTTCCTGTTCTCGGGTGCTCAGGTGAAGAGATGCTCTTCAGCAGGGAAGCAGACTTCAGCGGCATGTTTTTCTAAGCCGTTTCGGTCCATAGGAGAGAAATTGTTGTTGACATGGTGAATAGCTCATAGCCTGTGTAATTGCTTTAAGGACAAGCGTTGTATGCATCGTTGGAGAGAAGCCCTTGTCAGGAGAAGGCTTTGGCTTGTGCCAGCAAGGAAAAAGCAAGTGGGAACTGCTTTCGTGCAAGATAATGATGTCTTGTACATTCGTGATGACCCTGTTCACTTAAACCTGGGGAAAAGCTATGGTAATCTTCAGTGTCAGTGTCTGCTCGCCAGCTTGTGAGTTCTGGATGTTGGGCTAAAAGGGTTATACCTGTAGCAGAGCCCCTGTGTTGGTCATGTAAACGTGCTTTACATCTTGGTCACTGCTGGGCAGGTCTAGGCAGTTAATGGTGCTCACCCCTGTGAGAGCTGTCCCGCATGACTCTGGAATAACCGTGGTCATTCACAGTATTGTAAGTTTTAGCTCGCTTTTCTCCTTCCCTGCTTTCTGTTCATTTTTATTTTTCCTTTTGACTTTCTTTGCTTGTATGATTATTAATCTTTTTTAGTCTAAGGATTTTCTGCAGAAGGCTCCGAATCCATGATGCTTTTGGTTGCTCTGCTATAGCAAGAGCAGAGGATGCTCCAGACCCTGTAGTTTTTCTCATGCTAGATATAATATAGGGTTGAAATGAAAAATAGTATCAAAGGATCATCTGAGCAGATTTTGGGGGTAAATTACAACTGATCGAGGTTCTTTTCCTGCCACTGCTTTTTTTTCCCTGTACCTTCATCACAGCTCAAGAGGTGTTCTCTTAGTTTAAGCCACTTTTGAAGTTTAAGTTTGTTAAAATGTTGGCTGAAAACCAGTATGTTCAACATAAATAAATTTGTTAGTCATGCTAGCAAGAGCTATTGCCCTTGCCATAGGCCATCTTGTTGTAAAAAATCATAGCAAAAGATGTTAGGTGATTTTGTGGCTGTAGAGGAGACCAGAATTCAGGTGCCTTGAACTGTAGAAGTGAACATGTCTCAAACCACAGCATGCAGGTTTTGCAACTGGTGTGTCAGGAATGCTTGTTATCTATACCCTGTCTCCCACCTGATGCAAATTCTATTTATTTAAACTGATTTAGATAAAAACACCATTGCAGTACATCTACAGGCTTGGTGTTCCAGTTCCCTGCAGACGTGTAGCTAGATTTGGTCTTGAGCAAATCTTCAGCGCAGGAGCACAATGTACCAATAGCAGACTGTTCGGAAACTAATGCAAGCAAGGTTAAACTGTTTAAGAAAACTTTAGAAAAGTGCAGAAGTATTTTTACTTTTAAAATGATAGCTGTCACTTTAAGTGGATGTATATTTAGGTTAAACTCAATCTTTATTGCATGTAAGTATGAAAGTGCTGTCTGTAATGTGATCCAGCAGGCCTCTGAATGCTTTACTAAGCTCCTTGGCGCACCTCAGCTGCAGCAGAAACCTGTTAAATGAATAGCCTTGGTGGCTAATACTATTTGCAGCGTATTCTCTCCAGTTTGACATGCTATTTGAGGATCTTTGCTCTGCTCTTTCAACTTTTCAACGTGTAGCATCACAGTGAAGAAATTCTGTATGTCCTCATGGGTTGCCTTTGCTGTGGTCTACTTTCTTGGGCATGGATGCGGTTGGGTATGTTTCTTTTGATCTAAGCCTATTCTTTTTCTAAATAAAGTTTCATAGGCATTACTGAATTTTCAGAAATAATTTTTGTACCCTGAGAGTTGAATTACTAAACCACAGTAGCCTCTGTAATTAGGACCATTAGCAAGAGAAGTAAACAAGTACACAAATATTTTAATGTTGGTCCTCATTTATTCCGTGATTTTGGCTGCATTCTTTTGGTATTATTAATGTTAAAAAAAATTACAAACCTTTTTTGTGTGTGTGTGTGTGTGTGTGTGGTGGGCACTCAGAGTTCCTTTTACGTGCCCCTGGGCAGGCAATGTTTCAACAAAGCATTTCGCCTTTAAAAGCCCCTGCTGAAGGGAGCACCTTACAATCTTGGTTGCAGAAACAGTGAGTGAGCAAGAAGAAAAACTATAAAAGCCATTACAGGAATAGAAGGAGCAATGTCTATGGAGGAGAGGATGCTGCTTTGATATTTTGAACCTTTCTCTTTGTGGAGTGGAAATGAGGGACAATGAAAAGAAAAGAGAGAGGAGGAAAACTGGATAAAGGTATTAGAGAAGAGGAAGAGAAGGAAGATGAGGGCAGGCTGGAATGGAAGGCAGGAGGCTAAAGGATAGATGCAAGTACTTATGCACGCTAGTTAAGTTATTTCATTTTTGTAGAAAACGTCTTCTTGTTCTTTTTCTGGTGGGAAGGGAGGCTTTGGTAGAATGGTGCAAATTTTGCCTGTGCTTGGATGTGTTAGGCAGCTAAATAGGACAGGTTTCTTTTGTGTTTGATTGAGTTGCCAAGTCAGCATTGCATTAATTGCTCAGTTTAGAAAGAATATGGTAATAATACAAATGTCTGTCAGAATAGCAGGGTACTTGGGAAAAGTTTCTAGGCTGCTGCAGTCATTGGTGGGAGGTAAAAGTGTCAATCTTCATGTAGCCTGCTGTCATGCAAGTCTTCTCCAGTGCTGGAATGGGGAGATGGGACTGACATGACATGCTGTAGCAGCTGACAACTTTGCACATTTTTACCTCCGGAAATTTTAATCCCTGAGCAAACCACTGTTTTATTGGAAAAATGGTGATTCTCACCGGTGGCAATGAGCTACTACGTACTCATGTTTCATAATGGGCATTGAGTCTTCGGATTTAGCAGCTATATGCAAATATTTATCTTCCATTTTGGTTTGTTTGAGGAATGAGAACATGGGAGGATGTCTGTGACCTTGATGATTCACCTGATAAGCCAGTCGTCCTCATTGTTGGTGTGTTGGCCTCCTTGCTTGTGTGATAGTTTGGATGTGTCTGTAGTTAATGACAAGCCTCATTGAGACTTCTCTGTGGGTAGGAAGCATTATCCTCCAGCGAAGGCTGGAATTTCAGATAACCTATCTCTGATGTTGATGTATAAATGACATTTACCCAAGGCTTTCTCCATTTTTTGAATATTTTAGCAAGCATGCTTCCCTTGGGGGTTGGATATGTTTCTTCTGCAGCTTGCTGTAGCCTTGCTTATAGAAGTAGGGAATGTGAAGAGTCCACCTGTTTTAATTACCTTTCTGTAAGGTTTTGTTAGGACTATGTAACAAGACTAAATTGATATGTAGCAAGTTATAGTGAATTAGATCCAAGTAAAAGCCTTACTTCATTATAGAAGGGTCAGAATATATTTTACAATGCCCTTACCAATTTGTAGTGCTCTCCAGTTTGTCTTTATCTTGGTATAATCAAATAATTTGCTCATTTTCTAGTAGCTTCAGCCCTTGTTCATATAACTTAATTTTTTTGAAGGTCTTACTAGTTATTAAAAATATACTTAAATTTTATGTAGTTTCAGCACAGCAGCTGCTTTGAGAATTCTGATAACCTCCCTTTTCCTGCTTTCAGTCTTATTTTGTGCTATTTTATTTAGCCTTTTATTTGAGTGTTTCAGTTAATAGTGATGGTAAAAGTCCTCTTGGATAAGGCAGGTTGGTTTTAAACAAAACAACCTGTGTTGAGGAAGAAATATGGAAAGCTGGGAGCGGTAGAAAGCATGCACTTCTGACAGCATTGTTTTTCATTTTGTAATAGTTTCTTCTGACTTCACTAGAGACTACAGCAGTGATGTCAGCCAGGATACAGTTTATGTTCTGTCTGTCACCCGAGTGATAGATTGCACTAAGTCTTGCCAGAATCATAAATTGCCTGGGAGATTGTAGTAAGTTGTTGTTGGAATTCTGCAGAGTAGGCGCCAAGACTTGAGAACTTCAGGAGAAGCCTCTTGAAGAGCAATCTAAGGATGCAAATCTTCCTGTTCCCTTTAAAAGTTATGTAAAGTCCCATCCTTGGACATCAGAAGGATGAAACTACTTATTCACGCTGTAGTAATTAATACATCATCACCGCTTCCAGTTGTCATGCTTTCAAAATGTTGTCTCAACAGGTTGCATAATAAGATGATTTGGACCATTGTAACTATTATAAGCCTATAAAACTATTTATTTAGAAAAGCTGTAGAATGAGGATCACAAAAAGGGAAAGCAGATGTGATTCCAGCAGTGAATGGGATTTATTTTGATTTATTTATTTTTTAATCGGTGTAAAAAAGTGTAAAGACACCGGAAAACAAACATTGATTTATATGAAGGGAGCTACACTGTGTATGAGAACAGCTTGGAGTCCAAACATACCCTGCTACTGATGGCATCTTTTTTGATGTAGTTAACAAGGTATTATAGCCAGGAGTATTTTTTCAGCATAGGGTATTTCATTGTGACCAATGCCGCAGAAGGTATTTCATAATTGTCAAATCCGTAAGAGCTAATGTGCATAAGTAGTAAATTACAACGTGGAGCAGACAACGCAAATCACCTGTGAAGAGGTGGATCAAGATGGATGAAAAGGACCGTAGTGGTCAAGCTTCATGAGGAAGGAGAGCATCAGCATAGTAAAGAAATGAGACTTGAGCTATGCAGAGGTAGGAGTAGAGGAGATGATCTCAGATGGCATGAATTTATCCAATAGATTTAGTGAAGCTATGACAATTTGTACTGATGGAGGGTGTATCCTGAGGAACTACTCCAGGTAGGGATGTGCATGGAGGAAACTTGTGGCTCACTGGGGAATGTTGGAAGAGGTAGAAGAGACTTAAATAAAAGGTACAAGGAAATGTTCATAGATCAGGGAGTTGAGGTTATTAGACACTGTGGAAGATCTTATTTCTATTTGGAGAGTGGGTTATTTAAAAACTGAGGATGATGAAGACCCTTCATGGTGAGGATAAGATTCACTTTGAGGACAGACACCCTGTCCCTTAGCCTGTGCGTTTGGAAATTTGAGATTTCCACTCCCAAAACAGGAGGTGTGGCCACAAGAGTTTTCCAGGTTGTATTGAATCTTAGGGTTGGACCTGGTCATTTTGGTAGGAGATGCCATGAATTTTCCGTGCAAAGGAACTTAAGAAATGCATTTGTCAAAAGTTGGGCTCTAAAGCCAAAGAAATCCTGTTGTCTCAAGTAGTGTTTTTAAAACAGTAAGCCTGGCATTAAATGATAGAAGGTGTGAACTGTAAAGAAACTAATGCAGTGAGAAAACAAGACAGGGAAAACTAAGAAGGTTAAAAGCAATTATAAGATTATGGGTAGTAAGGAATTTAAAAATAATTTTGAACAGTTTTGACTATTTGTCTGCAAGATTTTGTGCATCTGGAATAAAACAAATCAGCTTGCATGCAGTAACCTTCAAAAATCTTTAATTCTAAATTTACAGTGTATATAAAGTAAATGTTTCCAAACAGGTGATTTCGCTAGTATGGTGACAGGGGTTTTGTTGCCTCATTCAGCAAAGTACTTGAGGACAGACTACAGGACTATCTTGCTCTTGGGGTGTGCAAGATGAATTCATAGAAATTTCCCCTCTTGCATCTGCTTCCTGTGAATTATATTTTTCTGCTGTATAAAGAGTCTATAAAAAAAAAGAAGCTGTGAGGAAGGGGAAATGCCAAATCAAAGCAATAGCTCAAAAAAGCTTCTGCTTTAGTGTCCATAACTGACCAACCATGATGAAAAGTCCTGCTGATCCCTTTTGTCAGCTGGTGTAACACCACCAACTGGAAGCATGCAAAATACCCCTTCTTTTTTGCTGAAAAATCCCCAAAACATTTTATCTCCAGCCAATATATACGTCCCAAAGAGGAAACTGGGATTTAATTCTGCACAGTCAACTTCCTGCAGTGTGTCTGAACTACTGCAGCTCCAGCCCTCTGCGTAACCCAGATCTTTTCAGCTTGTTTGTGCTGACCAGACAAAAGGCGGCTCAGTTGCCTTCTTGCTTGCAGAATAGAGATGAGATACACTGAAAAATTAGCAGCCAGCCAAGATTTTGAAGCCGGTAAGGGGAATAAATTCAGATGTTATGAATTCTTTTAATTACTACTTCATTGAAATCTCTCTGTAACATTTCCTTTGACTGATTCAGCACTCCCTAAAAACTGATCTGGCTTCCAGCTAAAGGCTAAAATCCGTCTGCTGCTCATGTTCAGGCCTGAAGGATTCTAGATTAGGAAAAATCTCCAGAAAGTGAAACAGCTGTGTGGTGCTTTGCTGATTTGACCAGCAACCTGGGGGTTGTGTAGTCCAACCGTCTTGCAAGTCCCAAGGAGCATGAAGGCTGCTCACATCAGTAGATACCAGAGCTGATCCTGGACTTGTCTTGGTTGTCCTGTGCGGTGCTGGGCACTAAATATGTAAATATTTGATGCTTCAGTGAAAGGAGTACCTCACTATTGACATTAAAGAGTGGTTTTACAAAAGCAGTTAAATTTTCACCCTTTCCTACTCAAATCCCAAACACCTGCTTCAGACACAGCTCTGTGCATAGAGTGCAGTATTCAGGGCTGCTACTTGGCGATTTTTTTTTTTTTTGCTTAAAAAGTTCCATAACAGTCTTGTCTGTGCACCCCCACAGCTATCTAAAGGCTGCCAAAGTTTTTTTTTAATGCCGTGCTTGTTGCTAATAAAATAATGAAAACTCCTAATACAGCACTACTTCTGGTATAGTGGAAGAAAAGGAGGGTTAATCCCAAGCTGTTGCCGGTCCCTTTCAAAATAAAAGAAAGTAAGTTTGAATAAGAATACTGCAGACAAGGAATTAATATTCCAATAGAAAGGTACCCTGTGAATAGGTAGCAAGATAATTTTGTGAAATAAGTACCATTCTTATGCCATTTTTCAACAAAAATGAACACTTAGAACAAGGGGGAAAAAAGTTAAAAAGAGGCAGGATAGGTTTGCAGAAGGTCACATAACCTTAACAAACTTGTTTAACCTCTGTGAGAAAGTAAGAAAACCAGAGTAAAAGTCTAGAAATAATTGGCTTTAATCTTCAGAAGGCTTCAGATTGTAACCTAAGTCGTTCTTACATTGGTGTGATATGCTCCACTGGTTTAAAAAAAGCCCTTTTCAGAGGGATCTGGATGACTGATAATAAGCAGCGAGTGGGGAAACCATTACCAGTGCAGCACTCACTACAAAAGGAGGAATTAAGAAGAGAGATGTTTTAAGAGCCTGAAATGTGAAGTTGTAACCAGAAGAAAGTTGCCACAAAACCTCCCTTGACAATAAAAGACTTTAAATGAGGCTGAACCCAGGAGCGTGTAGAAAGGAAGCAAAGCAGCGCGGCGGCAAAGGTCGTGTAACCGGTGTCAAGAAATACCAGTGCCGTAGCTCTCAGCCCCCAGATTAATGCGAACCCCAAGTGCTGTGTGGGGAGTAAAATAATGCTGTTCCAGCACAAGGGTGAGGATAAAAAAGGGGAAGGAAAAAAAAAAAAAAAAAGATAAATGTCTGTCTCCTGTGATCTATGATGAGTAACTGCTCAGCATCCGACTTTTCTTCTCTCTCTCTAAATGTTGCAGAATTTTTGCTGCACCACTTCTATGATCTTGCTTGGTTTACAGGACAGATCCCACTTTGTGTTTAAAACGTTCAGGATTATGCTGAGCTCCGGTCGTTGGGCTGGGGACGGGTACTGAAAGAGCAGGTACCAGTTGATGTTGTGTAGTGCCTGTGCATGGATGCAGCAGAGCTGCACCCCTGGGGATGCTGCTGCTTCCACCCAGCTCCCCGCCTTGCGCTGTGCCAGTTCAAAAGAAAACAAGCTTTTCTGTACATCTTTTTGACACTGCTTCGGTACATTCCTGTAGCTTGAGTTGTGACATCTTTCTGTGATGTCAAGCTTTCTCTGACCTCGTTGGAGGATGAGCTTTTTCTTTCTTGGAGAGCTTTTTGTTCCAGAATAGGAAGCTTGTGTTGCTAGGGAGTTGGCATTTGCGTGGGGCTTGAACAGCCGTGGTTTTCTGAGCTCCTGAAAATTTTACTCTGCAAAACCTGCTGTTGTGCTTGAGGGATGAGCCTGAGTGCTGACTGGCGTTTTACAAGACCCCTTGATGAGTAGAAATGAACCTTTTGTCATTTCCAGGAGACTGACTCTCTGTTAATAGCTGCTCCATCTCCGTCTGATGTCTACGCACGCACGCAAATGCCTGTGTTGAGTCAGAATGATGAAAATAATGGAGCCAGAAAATCCCCTTCTTTAAAATGGGGAAAAAGACTATTTCCTGGGCTTTTGCAGCTTCTATTCATAGGGGTCTGGCTGCTCCACTCCAAAGCAGGAATCAATTAGAAATGCCTGTGACACTGTCTTCTGGAGCTGTGTCTTGAGGGATACCAGTCTTGTAAATCAGTTCGTAGCCTGGTCGCCTGAACCCAGCAGAGGAGGAAGGTTGAGTGTGTGTTTGTGGTTCTTGCCAGTAATTATAACCCAGAGGAGCATGAGGAGGGAGGAATGCTTCTGCAGGCACATGGAGCCTCAGCATCACCTGCCGTAGGGATGGTGCTACGTTCCACACCTTGTTTAAAAAAAAAATATAAATGACCTAGTTTAAGAAGCGTATGGTCTTGCCGCAGCTCTCTGGGACTGTCTTCGTTTTCCATTCCTCGTCTGGACCGGGCTGGGAATCCATTAGGAAGAGCACGATATTGGGTATAACCACCCAAAATCCGTGCTTTACAGGTATGTGCTTCCTGCCCTGAGAATTCACAGGCTTATCCCATGAATGAAGGAAATGAAGAGGGTTGAGGTAAAGATGGGAAGAGGCACACTTTCTTTTTGACTAGCTGCGTGCCTGGCCTCCCTCGCTGTCTGCCTCATTTCAGCCCCTTCGTTTCCTTCTGCTGGAGACGAGGAGACACAGAGTCTGGCATGCCCAGGGATTTTGGGGGTGGTGGGAGAGGACTGGCTTGTGCTGGAGATGCTGCAAGGAACCTTAATGTCACCGTGAAGTCTTCTGCTTTTGAGCACACTCATTCCTTTATTCCTTTAGCCTTATTTCTCTACCAGCTTATACCAAAAATAGATGGTGCTGGGAACGTTGGAGCTGCGCACATTTATCCTCTCCAAATCACCATATATGCCCCTATGAAGCAGACATTTACTTTTAGAATTTATTCCACTTTTCTTCATGCCAATGACAAACCCTTAATTGTTTGGTGAGCTTGTGTTTTTAATTGTCTGTATGGGTCAGCAGCATGTGGTAGAGCCTTTAAAGTATTGTTTCAAAATAGTGATCCCTTTGGGAAATGTCTGTTTTTCTCTGTTCTGCAATGGATCTCTCTCTTGCAAAGGCTAAGTTTACATAATATCTGAGTGCTAATGTAGAGGGCTTTTGTAAATACACTAAGATGCTTACTAAGCTGGTTGCCTGCTTGTCTACATAACAAAGCCGAGAGTTATGTAGTGGGTGTAGAGAAAGGGTGTGACATGTACTTTAACCTATTAGGCTTGCTAAATCTGGGGTAAAGGGCTTTTGCTTTATTAATCAGGATGGTTATCTGCGTGCTGGGTTTGTCTCGATGTACAAAACATGGAGCGTTTTGCCGGAGCGTGGTTCGTGTTGGAGCAAGGGCTTAGTTTCCAAATAAATACGGTTTTAATGGTCTTTTTGGCTTTCAGAAAAGCTAATGCCAAAGTCTTCAAGGTTTTTTTTTTGACATTGCAGTGTGCCCGTTTGCATTTTGCCACAGTATTTGATTTTAAGAGTTTGATTTCTCAATTTTGTTTTTTATGCTTTATTTTTTGAAACCCCAAATGAGAACCAGAGAAACTATAAAACACTGAAAACTTTACGGCATATCCTTACAGAGACTAATAATGTGCGGCAGTTAGTAAGCAAATTGTACAGGAAAAGGGACTACTAGAAAACTCTGATTTTACTAATATTGACTCCAGACCTCGTGGTAGGTTTTTACCTTTATCTTCTGACTCATAGTGCGAGGGTTGGTGTGGTTTTGGTTTTTTTTTCTTTTCTTTTTTTCCCCCCACCATAATTTGTTGTAAATGACAACCTTTCAAATATGACTGCTAACTTTCCCATAAGTTATTTTTCAACTGTTCCTCGTGTTTTACCTCTGTATGAGTAATCTCATAGAGGCAAAGCCTGGGTAAAAGTAATTTATTGCTGAAGATTATGGGAAATTAAATCAAGGCTAACTGCAGAGACGAGGCTTCAGAAATTAAAATCTCCAGTTGCTGAGCCAATTAGGATGTCGGGGGGTAATTGCTGGAGGTCCTGGCATTTCAAAGAAAGAGCCAGGTTTTTTTGCTGGATGATAGCGAGCTAAAAAGCACTTACTGACCAGATACAGTCCTTGCAGCGCGGTATTTCTGTGCGAGAGCCACCGTCATGTGTTCAGCTGGGTTCTCAAAACATGGGCTGTCTCGTTTTACCTGCTAAACCACTTTCTTCTCCTCATGGCCTTGGGGCTATGCTTGGTATTTTTTAAGTGGATTTGTTCAGTGATTTTCAAGATAGAAATACATATTGTGGTGTCCTGTACCCTCCTGCAGTCCTTGTTCTTTTAAGGGGTGTGTAAGTAATAAGCTCACTTCGGGATTACGTTAACGCATGAGATCTCTTTTTAGGGGAACATGATTTTAAATATTTTATTTACTAGTAACACAAACCTTACTGGCATTCTGTAAGAAGAAACAAAATTGCTGGATAAAGTAAGTAACACAACAAAAAAGAATACGGCATAAGTGTGTTTAATATACTTGGTACTGTAATGAAATATTCTAATTGCAGAGGCTTTGTTCCAGAGCACAAGTTATATTGACATTTAACTCCCAGGTGACTTTACAAGGCAGGCAGTTAAGAAAAAATAAAAGTGACTTGCAAGCTGGGTAGATTCGACGTAAGTAATTTTGAACATAAGGTTGCATATTAAATTTCTTTTTCTTTATATACTGGAGAAACATTCTTAAGGATTTTTCTCAAGGAAACTTGGGGATCTTTTTTCCTATTGTTGCACTGAGGACTTGGCACCATGAGTGTTCATCGGTATTAACCACATAAAATGCTCCTGACATGGAGAGGAAAGGATCTGTTACTACATATACATTGAACAGCAAGAAATTATCTCTTGCCCGAAGTGGCTCCCATCAATCAGACAAGGAGGGGGGAAAGTGTGCTGGCATGATGGGAGCTGCAGATGTATTTGGGCTACAGGATATTGTGATGTTGTGATGTACAATATGAAAGTGTAGCTTAAATGGGAAGAACAAGAGAGGTTGTGTGGCTTTATAGTTGCGATAGCCTTCTGCTGGCGTGGTTTGCATTGAAGCCCCACAGCTGCTGTAACAGCACTTCAATTTTGCATGCGGTTTGCTCAGCCAAGATTTTTTTTTCCTCCTCCTCTATAAGTGAAATAATTTAGAACAGTATTTCATGCCCTTGAATATTTGTTCCGTCAGAAATGAGCTTATTTTTTATTAAGCTGTTTGATCTATTATGTATTAGAAAAACACACAATATTGCTCTGTAGAACTGGTCTGCCGTTGTACAAGCTTTTTCCTCCTCCTAGTGTCGTTCCTTTTCCGTATGCTGATAAACTGGCAAGTGTAGCTTCTGCTGTAGTTAAATTGGACTGAGATTTTTTTCATTTGCATGCTTTAGCTGTAATAATAACATGGTATATGAGAAGTAGATGGGCATAGCATTTTTGTTCTTGAATAGCCTTAGTGGTTATGTCCTTTTATTTTGTGAAATTACTTTGCTGTGGCTTCCAGTTTTCTTTTCTTTGTTCAACGGCTTGTTTTTTGGAAGGACCAGTACGTGTTGTGGTCCACCATCCAAGAGGCTCTCCTGCAGTGTGCGGCACCAGCAGTGGGGCTGGTCCATACACTCTTAACCTTAACCTTAACCCTCCACTTCTCTGAGGCAAGGTCAGTATCTTGGACCTTAGCACTGTCCCAGGTCTGGGAGTATCTCCCTGATGTGTAATTTTGAGGTAGAACCTCAGCTGCCTGTAAAAGGACTTGTTGAGTTTTCAATGGCATAAGACAAGCAGCAGCGGGGATGGGGCTGTGATGGGTTAATGGTGTGTGATGCATCGGGGACAAAATATTTGATGGCTGGTTATAAACATGAAGGTGCCATCCTGCAAAAATAGAAACTATAAGCAGCAAATGAAACGGTGCGATTGGGAAAGCAGACCTGGGTTTGTTAGCCCTTGGAATTACAGGACTTTTTTTTGTGTGCATTTTCTTCATTTTAAGTTAAATGTGTTTGTTGCTGATATTTTTAAGCAACTAGTTGCAGGGGTTTAAGTTTTTGAAGGGGGAAGGATGGAAATACTGAATTGAGGTTGAGATGAGACTTCTGGATTGTTTCTCTTTTCCCATCTAAAAAAGGTAATTGTTTGCGTGTTTGATGTTGGGGAATTTAATATATATATAAGAATGATTGGAGGAAGTCCTGAGGAAAAGATGACCTCAAAAATTTAGGATGTGCGTGGAAAACTTCAGGGCGTATTCTCATAGCTGGGAATCGTATCGTTTCTGACTTCACCCCTGAACTCCCTTGCTGGTTGTGATAGCAGGGATCTCAGCATGAAGGCTTCTGGTAGCTGTGAGCCCGGTTTCTCCCGTGCTATAATTTGCAACAGCAACCTCAAAATGCTTCTCCTGTTTGACTGTAAGTAGTTGACCATAGAATACATTTACACAGAATGAAATCAAAGGGGAAATTAGTGCATGATCTTTGTACAGTCTTCCTGCTGCATAGCCTGTTGTCTTGCCTTTTCAGTTTTTACAGTTGCATTACATCTGCATTACTACATGTCCCTGTTAAACAAACCTGCTAGGTTGATTTCATATTCTTTTAGAGATATAAAGTCTTTGAACAAGCCTAGAATTACTAATGACATCAGGTTGCATTTTCATTATACTTAGTATACTTTTTTTTTCCCCTTGCAACACAAAAAGTCAGAAAAGGGTAAAGAGTGTATTCTTGGCGGTTGAAGCGTTCAGCAATCTGGAGTTATTTATATGTTTGGAATGCAGAAGAATGCAATCATAAAATATTAATACTGCTATATAAAATTAAAAAAACCCTCTCTTTGCAGCGAGTTTAAAGCCCTGGTGGAGCAATTGCAGTGCTCGGGCAGCTCCAGTTCATCGGGAGCTGCTCTGGGCCAGAATCGTTTCTGCTCAGGTCTTACTGTTTAGTGCTAAACAAATATTTGTGCTAGCATTTATCTTTGTGTTAGAAAATTCACGGTGGTTCTGTATCATCGGTAATAGTGCTTTTAAGTAGATTATGTTATTAGTGTTTACATAGCGTATTTGTCCTAGAGAATTGGTTCTAGCTCGGCTAGCCTTCGGAGCGGCGTGCTACTTGGCTTCTCGTCCTTCTGACTTTAAAGACTCCAACACGAGTGCCAAGCTTGTCATGGAAACGGGTGCTTGCTCAAGGTACGGGGCTTGCTGTTCTATTTGGAGGAGGAGGAAGAAGAGAGGCTGAATAGGCTGTGGGCCCTTTCCTTCCAAGAAATGGTAACAAGTAAGCTTTGTTGGATTTTCTTTACCCACTTCTTCAAAGGAGGAGAAGGCACTTTCAGTAAGAAATTCTGAAGGGCCAGATAATTTTCAGCATCTGCTGTGGATTTTTAGGGAGAGGACCTGTTAGGACTGGAAGTCCCAGGCATTCAGGAGTGCAGAATTCCCAGGTTCTGATAAATGATGTAATTCCTTGCTTCATGCCAGAACTATTAGAAACATAATATTTTTGAAAAATGTCATTTCCATATAGTAATCTATGCATTTGCATCCAATTCTTCTTCTCCCCCTTCCCCAGCCCTTGGATGGAGCTGTTCCCCAGCTCTTGGATGGATCTGTTTAGGGACAGATCATTGAAATGGAAGTGCTTGCCAAGTAGGGAGGGGTCAGGTTCAGACTGAGCTCCTCCATTACTGCCCTTTTTTTAATGTTCAGAAGATTCATAAACTGTTTCTTGTGCTCAGAACCTAAAATGATAGGGATTCATACCTTGTTTGGACAGAGAAAAAAAAATTACACGCTCTTGCTGGAGGAATAACACTTTGCAAGCAGCTTGGAATTACTGTTTTTAGGGGTCAGCTGAGATGGTCTCACAGGCTGTTTGTGTCACAGGAAGGTTTAAGATTAGAAAGCTGGGGGCCGCTGTTTGCAAGATCATGATGTTTAGTCTTCCATTTACCTGTGTGGCCATCCTGCAGCTGGAAATATGATGTGAGAATAGCTCAGAGTCAGCAAAATCCCCTTGAAAGAACATTATTAATATATTTTTGGTGTATTTTTATATAATTTATATATTATTAATATGTAAATTCTAAGTTTTTAGCATGTTTTGCGTCATCTCTTGCACAGTGTTAAGATGATGCACCCATAATGCTTTATGTGGATGGGGAGGGAGATGTGTGTTTCAGTAGCTTTGTGGAATAGTAGCACCTTTTGGGGAAAAATGTGTCTTGAGCAGAGCAACAGCCTCCAGCAGCACTTCTTGTGCTTGGTAGTCGGCTCCTGGTGTTTTTTGCCTGGGCTGTGAGCTAACCAGGGCTGTAGAGGTCTTGGCCCGAAGCTTGCTCAGAGCCCTGTGGCCTTGCATTTAGAATAGAGAAGAGCCAACCTTTATAGATGAATTAAGCAAAACGATTAAGGGCAAGAAGCTCAATGAATGGTCACTGAAAACTGCATATTAAATGGGAACTTAATTTGCTGCAATCGTCTGAACCCTGAGCACCCCACAGCTAAGGAGAACGCAGCATGCCAAGAGGAACTAAGAATCACAGAATCATAGAACCACAGAATGGTTTGGATTGGAAGGGACCGTTAAAGGTCATCCAGTCCACCCCCCTGCCATGAGCAGGGACATCTTCGACCAGACCAGGTTACTCAGAGCCCCGTCCAACCTGACCTTGAATGGTTCCAGGGATGGGGCAGCCACCACCTCTCTGGGCAACCTGGGCCAGTGTTTCACCACCCTCAGCGTAAACAATTTCTTCCTTATATCTAGTCTGAATCTCCCGTCTTTCAGTTTAAAACCATTACTCCTTGTCCTATCATTACAAAGAGCGTGGTGAGGCACAACTTTCATCTCGGGTAGGTTCTTTGCCTGTCAAGCAAGGTGAGGTCGAGATGGTCATTGCCACATTATCTTGGACAGGTGGTAGATGGTCCCGCACGTACCCCGCTCCTTAGTGGTGACTCAGAAACATCTCTGCTGGCTCAGCTTCAGATCTGCTGGTCCAACGAAGTGGTCAGGTCTTTTACCCAAAATTAACTCTTCATCCCACCCTGCCTGCAGAATTCCTAAATACTGCTGAAAACATACTTTAATCTGGTGGGGGCCAGCACTTTCCAGTAAACTGTAAATGATACTACCCCAATTGATGCTTTTTCCCCACATGGAAAAGGTTCATGAACTGGGAAGCATTAATGGGGTTGCTTCAGTGGATAAAGTCTATACACAAATAATAGTGTTAAAAATCTCAGGCCTGTGTTTAAGAGCGCATTTGTTAAGACACTTTTTCTTATTGATGTCAGTTTGTTGTTATCCATGAAATTAAACAAATTCTTGGTTCTTGACCTATGCTCTCATAAGAGAGGTCTCGATCTTTGCTTAATCTTGGCTTAACTCTCACGTAATTAATGAAATGTCCATTTGAGCCTGGGGCAAATGTTCTTCATTTCATCAGTTGACTAAAGTTCTTGGCCACAGTCACTTCTGCCAGAAGAGTTAACACATTACAGGCATTTGTACTGGTTCCACCATCTGCAGGTTTTGTCTAACGATGAGGTCGTATGTCCCTTATCCCCTATGTCCCTTACTGCAGTTTGCCTGATACAGTTGCATGTTTTCTGGGGAATGAAATTTGTGTGTATCCTTTCTAAATCCCAGGCCCGTAAAGGTGAAGCCAGACAATGATTTTTATATGTTAAAAGAGGTTTAGCCTTCTTATTTGGCAAACTGGAAAAGATAGCATTATCTCCCAATCTGTTATTCCCTATGCTGGGAATGAAGAGAAGAAACTACTGTTTCTCAAATCACATCCATAGGGACTAAAATCTGCATGGAGGACTTCTGTGAGCTGTTTCCCATCTCTTTTTCTTAGAGGATAAAGTCCTGCTCTTGCAGAGCCAAGAGAGCTTTAAGAGGATGTCTCAGACATTTGCCAGATGGACAGGATCTCAATCCTCATTTTTAGTAAATAGTATTTATTTGACTGAACTTAGCTTCTGGATTTTGATGTATTTTGCCTGGCCTACCCTCTAGTTGCTTTTTAATTTGGATTCTTATTGATGATCTCCACGTAGCCCCACTCTTAGAGGAGAAAATGCATCTGGTTCGTTATTACGGGGTTTCGCCGAGATGAATTTTGCTTACTTACCCAGTTTTGCCTGCCCACTTGGATAGCTTTCCAGAGATGGCACAATCAACTTGAAGATCACGTTCCTACATGGAAATAAATAAAAATATTTTCCTTTAATTTGTTCATTTGAGGAAATGAGTACATTTTGTATATAGCCAAATCCTCCTAGCTGATCTTTTTTTTTTCTTCCTGTGAGCAGATATTTATAAGCATATTAATGCTTACTAACACTTGATCAGCTTCAAAATACTTATTTATATGAGAGCATTCTCAAGGCATATTAAGTTTAATTTCTGTCTGCCAGAAGCAGTCTCTGATCTCTGGTTTTGTTCTCCACGTTTTTACCCTTTATATTGTGCATCCTTAAAGTCTGTGAAATAAAACTTAAGAGGGGAGTGATGAGTGCTTGGAGAGCAAGACCTGAATTAGGACCATGAGGGTCTCTTCTAGATGGCAAGAGCTTCAAGTGTGTGGAGGACTTTTGGACTAATTTCTAAGCACTTAGGGATCTTCTGGTGAGAGATGAAGGGAGCAGAAAGGCTAGCTGCTGCTGCTGAGCCACACGGTGATGTTGGTTATGTTGCAAAGTAAGAAGAGGACCCTAAAATATAAAACCACCTACACAGAGAGGTGGTGGCCACTGGGACTGGGTGTTTTATGTTTAAGGGAGTGTGAATTTTTAGCAGGTAGACCTAGTGAAAATTTCAGGAGATGAGGGTGTGTTTTGGGGGGAGAGAGGTAGATAACTGAGGAATGGAAAGGGAGCAACATGCAATGTATTTTTTCCAGCGCCTTGCATATTTTTATATGTCTGAAGCCTGGACTAACTTTCTGACACTGTGCTGAACCCTTCTAGGAGGACCAAATTATGCCAGTAAATCCTTTCCCTGGAGGTACTGTCAATATTATGCTGCTACCTGTGGGCTCATACCTTCATCAGCAAAGTTTTGCTCTCTGTGTGGATGTTGTGCATGGACCCACCCTGAGTGCCTGGCAAAGCGCTGAGTGTCTCCAGGTGCTTGGAAATCAAGTGCCTCCTTGAGAGGCCTCACTTTCTTTGGGCTTAATAAAAGCATCACGTTTTCAAACGATGTGCTGAATCACTGGGGAATTCTCCCTTTCAGCCTGGCTTAACCGAGTGGGAAAAGCACGTATCCAAGATAATTTTATACAGCTTGTTCTAGGAAGCAGTTTTAAAATGGTGTTTGTCAAAGTTTCTCTTTTTTGCAAAAGCTTCCACGGTCTTTGCTAAACAAGCTCTTCTCGAGTGAGTTTTCTAAAGCAGGGGAGGAAAAAGAGTTCTTTAGGCTTGTCTTCAGAAATGTAAACAGCCGCGGCACTACAGCGGTGCTTTGGAGCATCGCCTCTCGAAGCAAGAGTGAGCTGGGCTGGCACAAGCAGCTACTTGTACGAGAACAGGAGTTAATTACCATGGAGCGAGTTCACTTCAGACTTCAAACACAGGGGAGTTAATTTGCTCTAACGTGATTGAAAACATGAAATGTTTGTAGATGGGCTGCTCCCAAGATGAAGAATTTCAGCAACTATTAACATGCTTTAAAGCCATTTCTTTTAAAACACTATGTCCCCGTGCAGGTGTAGATTTGCACGGATAATATTTGGATTGTCTTGCCCATTGATAATACTGAGCCTGGCTTTGAGAAGCCAAACAAAAACCCACCCGGAGATAGTGTGAGGACACTCATCCTGCACCTTGAGGTGTGAATGGTCTGGATCTTCTTGGTAGTTTGTGTCCTGCTACCTGACACACCCTAAGTAGCACTTGGGAACCTCTAAAGGAAAAAAGGGGGAATAAATCCCTTAACAAGTAAATGAGGGCTGCTTCTCTGTTTAGTGTTTTCACTGGCCAGGTATTTTTAGCTTCCTGTATGGTTTTGATAACACTTGTTTAAGATTGATCTGAAAAAAAATTTTCCTTTTTGAAATGTATTTTACATACATTATTGCTTTGCAATGTCTTGTCTTTGGGAGCAAAATAGTTCCTTTAGTCTGCTTATACTACTGTTCAGTAGGTGATTTTTAAAAATACTTTTTTATCTGTATCTCCTTCTCAAAGTGTACTGAGGTAGAGAAATTACATTTTACACTATCAAAATTAAAAGAAGGACATTTTGTTTGTAAAACTTCATGGAAAGCTGTTTTAACTTAGGGGAATGGTTCCGTGGTTGAAACCTCCAACTCTACCAGGTCCTGGCAATCTGTTGAAGTTTTAGCTTGAGTGAGTGATAACACCGTGAAAAGAAACCATTTAGTGACAGGTATCTTCATATCCTATCCGTGAATTCTGTGGCGCAAGTCACAAAGAAGATGATGTCTTTATTGTAATATCCCAGATTTGCATTTTTCCTACCGCTCCTCCAGAAATTAAATCGTCTTTACTGTTTCTTGGCGACGTGCCCAGTGATGGCAGAGCTAAAATAGCAGGTCCAAAGGGAGGATGGGGATGAATGGACCGGCTGATCCAGCAGAAAGTCACGCGTTCCCAACTGTATCTCCTCCCAGGGTTTGGATATCACTCCTCAACAACAGCTGTGGGGCACATCTGGCTGCCTCTGCGCTGTGTGCTTCTTATGGTGCCACATGAAGCCGATGGAAATCAAATATGAAACAGGAGCTCGTCATTTTTTTGTTGCAGGAGGCAAGGGGCAGCCTTTCTTTGACCTGTGTTTGGGGCAGCATTAGTCCGGTGAGGCAAACCCACGCTGCCGGCGCACCCGGCATCCAAGCTTCTGCCAGGTGAGATGGCTTTGAAAATTGCTTTCCTTTAATTTTTAAGAAATGATTCTCTTGAAACTGGGGATTAGGATGCCTCTGGCAGTTTGAGGAAGATAAGTAGGACTGCAAATAACAGGGGTGTGTAACTCATTTTCTGTATCTTAATTGCATTATAACACACCCATAGTCCCAGTCAGATGGGACCGAGACCTTTTAAATGAATTATTTGTCTGCTCTGCCTTAACATTTGTGGGGATTATTTTAATGCCCAAAAAAGACAGGACAAGATGTGGGTATTTGAGGGGTGCTAGAACAGAGCCTGTTAGGATTTGGCTCTTCTGGGTGAGTGATGCAAAGCAAAGCTGGCTGTTGGACAGAAATAAAATCCATTGTGTAAATCTGGTTGTCATTTTGTCATATTTGGGCAGTGCAGGTCATGAAAGACAGGACCCATTTTGCTGAACTGAGTGTCTCCTTGTGATGGACCAGTTGGCTTTCCAGCTGGGATCTTCTGTCATGTGTTGGCATCCCGTGTGAAATAGTATTTATCTTTTTTTGGTATAGCATTTAAAATAAATCTCAAGGATGCTTATAAAAGTCTATTTCTTGTAATTTTTCAGTTGAAGAAAATGCTGGGGTAGGTTGGTTGTGTGTTTGCTGCTCAACCAGCCAGGTGACTGAGCTGGGTGTAGAGTATGATGTTCACGTAGATCTGCAGCTCCTAGACTTGCTGCGCATTGGTTGTTGTAGATGGCCTCCCAGAATTGGTCTTCTACAGCCTCAAACATTTCATTAAAAATACAAATAAAGAAATTCTTTCCAGGTAACAGTTCTTCCATAAGTGATGCTGAGCAGAAAAAGCTCTAGTTTTGGATAATCTTACGGATTTAATTGTTGGACTGAAAACGTCACCACTTTAGCTTGAGCTCCTTCAGTCATGACAAGAATCATTAATGTAATTGTTTAAACACAGTTGTGTAGGTGTTAGTCATGGTTATCGATGCAAGTATGGCCCCTGACTTCTAACATCTGGAAAAATCTCATCCAACAGCTGTTTCATCTGGTAGAATGATAAAATACTTTTTTAGCCTTTAATTCACACGAGGACTTTGCTAGCTGTCAAGATTAGCTTGACACTTTATACAAACATGTATCTTCTTATCATACCTATCTCTAATGCAGTTCCTGTAAACTGTAAAAGTATAAAATTAAGTTTTGGTTAAGGCTTAATACATAATGTATATGATCAGAAAAACAGTGGCTAATGGTATGAAATACTTTGAGGCAAGAATGGAAAAAATCTCTTAAATGCTTATTAAATGGCTTTGGAAAAATAAGTACTTAGTCCCATCTAATCCATGGTAACTTGCATGGAGGTAACCATGGAAATCTTATATATAAGGCTCATCTCCAAAGAGCTTATTTTAACACTACCTCTTGCTGCAGTCCAGTGCTTAACAACGCTCTGCGGGCACGTGGTTGACTTGGAGGCTCTGAGCAACCTGATCTGGTTGAAGATGTCCCTGCCTATGGCAGGGGGTTGGACTAGATGACCTTGAAAGGTCCCTTCCCACCCAAACCATTCTATGATTCTAAAACTTTGGTGCTGTCCCTTCCAATTTTGTGTGTTTGGGAAAAAAACCCCACTAAGAAGAAAAACTCCAAAAGGCTTCTCCAGCCCACAGTTGGGGTTATGTGATAGTCCAGCAATTTTGGCTGCTGATCAATGAAAATCTTGTCACCAAAATGAAACACAGATGCGGTTCTTTGTACCTGTTTGCATTTTGGGAATGTGACCAGAAGCCCGCGCTGCTGAGCCACTTGCCTGCGTCGCCCTGGGAGGTGGCTGCAGAAGCAACGGAAGACCCTGGAAGACCTATAATGACTTAAATGATTTTAAGGCTCAACTGCTGAAAGTCAGAAATGCTGAGATTAGTAGTATGTTGCTGCAGGTGTTAAATCCAGATCGACTTAAACTATTATTTTGACTTAAGCCACTGGTGTTTATATTGTTTATATGATTTATTTTTGCTAACGAAAAACCTATTTCCTCTGGCTGCAGAACCAGAAGCTAACCTTTTGATTAACCATCTGCTTGGATTCATGTAATTTCCTTTTCCAGATCTATGACAGTTTTTCAAAGTCGCCTGTGCAGGAGACATTGATGCTTTACAAGGTGTAGGAAGCAAATCCCATAGCACTTAACAAAAGGTGTTTGCATCAGTAATTCCCATTTTACACCTGCAGAAACCAGAGAGGGAGAAAGCTTGCCCAGATTTCCAAATTTTCCTTCTCCCTTCTGCTTTTTGCATGCGTTTGCCATCTCATTGAATTGTTTTGCTGCTGCAATTAGTGATAACCACCTTGTTGCTCGGGCGAGGACAAGGGTGCGTTTCCTTCCAGCGCCACACATGTGACGGGAAGGGGAACGCATGATCAGCAAACCCCCTTGTATAGCTCAGGATGGCGTTGAAATTGAGATGTCATGCTAATGGGTTAGGAGATCGTTTTGGTTAATACATATAATGGAGGGGTGGCTGTTTTTTTGCTGGATTTGCAATGTTCTCTCCCTTCTGGTCGTGTTTCTATACAGCAAATTGCAGCTGGAGTGCTCTTGTGTTAGAGTATAAACAGCGCTGGAGCAATCTGGGGATTAAGTAAAATGGATGCTTTAGTTGAGATCCATGTTATCCTATAGCTCTCTTTCTAGAATCATAGAATATCTCAAGTTTGAAGGGACCCATAAGGATCATCGAGTCCAACTCCCTGCTCCTTGCAGGTATAATTGGAGAAGATCAGAATTTCTGGCCTTGATGGAGGAATTACTGTGCCAAGTTCAGGACCTGTGGACTACTGGAGACCTCAGGGCTGCTTCTCCACCCTGGTCTATTCTGCCCAAATATGCCTTGGTTCTCACTACAGTGTTCCCCTTGCTTTGGGATGTGGGTCTGCAATTAAAAATATCCTGGCAGCTAAGGCTTGGTGGTCCTGCGGTGCAGCTATGGCATCTTCCAGGAGGATCCTGTGCAATGGGACAGGGCAGAGAAGCATCCATCTGGGATGCAGAGAGCTCCGCCTCGCTGTACTTGTGTTTTGGGCATGTTGTGCGTGCCCATCTGAAGTGTCTACAGCCCCCGGTTTCTTTAAGATGGCTTTACCCGTAAAGCGTGCTGTTCTTTGGTAGATCAAAGCGATTTGGAGGCTGCATGTTGTACAGGTTTAGAACGGATATTGGAGGTGACACTTCTGAATCCTTCGCTTTGCTGCTAGCTTGTTTGTCAGAAAAGGGTATATCAAATTCTCCCCTCAAATGGAGACACCGATGAGTTATTTCAGGAGATTTGATCTTTGCTGAAGTTTCTACTGTGGAGTGCATCCTTTGTACCACCTCCAGTGTAGCTGTTTCTCATTTCCAGCCCCTTTCGGTTAACGCTTCAAAGGAATATTGTCTAAGAAAATGCCAAATGCACTGTGGTTACCAAGTTGCTATTGGAAAAGGAGGAGGAAATTCCTCACTGTTGCAAACCAATAAACAGATCAGAGTTGGGAGTATGAATGTGAAAACAATATATTTCAGCTGGATAATGAAGAGAGATGTTAAATCTCAGCAACTGTTTAGATAACTGTCCTTTGATTTGTTTACCATCTGCTTTTAATTTCAAAAAGGAAAGGCAGTGGTTTGGGACTGGTTTGAGGAGCTTCACAGAAAATGGCTTGTTCCCATTGCCACTAGCCACAGGTGGAAATTCTCAGCCAAATCCTCTGTTGTTGGAGCTGGTTTCCCTGGAAGGATCAGAGCAGCAGGGAGCTTGGTCTCTGGATTGATGGATGGGAGAAACTTGAACGTTAAGGGGTTGGTTTGCCCACAGGATCTAAAGCTCTGCAAGAGACACGTTTTGCAGAAAACACTTCTCTATGGATTGACTTCAAGCCGTTTATAAACGGTTCCCTGCGCCCCCGCTTTTATAATGTTACATTCAATTTGCACGGCTATAGTCATCTGCTTCTGAAAAGTCTTTTTCCTTCCCTGCCTGTGCCCCCTTTTGATGACAGACCACACAGAAAACAAGCGTGATGCTGTATTTTCAGGGTGGCTCTGAACCGATGGTAGGACATGATGGATGCAAGAGCAGAGGAGTGGGAGGACATATATTAGCACTGACACTTTGCTAGTCTGCATTTGCAGCTGGAATCCCTTTTCTCTAAAATTACTGGAAAACAGGCTTAGAGGAGCGTAGCTGGGTGGTAAGAGATTTCATGAGCTATTTGAGGCTTCAGTGGAGAAAGGGAAAGGCGGTGGTTAACCCTTGACTTTTCTGTTTGAGTTGTCTTTGTTTCCCTTAACACAGTCCCCCCTTCACTGCTCTGGAGCTGCTCTTCCACCCAGTGCTCAGTCAAGTCCACTTTATACCACAGAATAGGCTTTATGCGCGAAATTATGATTATTGAATCTGGTCTGGCAGGGGATGCTAGTAGCTGAGAAGGTAAAGCGGTTGCCTGTGCCGTCTCGGTCCTGTACTGTACGCATGGCCATCACGGTTGTTTGCAGGAGTGGCAGGGGTGGGACGTCCGCCCTCGGCATCCCCTTGCTCACCTTCTGCAGTGTTGCTGACGAAATGTTTAAGCTGAAATAGTACATGAAAGCAGGCGGAGGGAATTTTCAATTTCCATTGGGAATCAATTCAGACAAAGCATTCAAATAGCTGAAATTAAACATACAGATAAACTTACGGCATCTTGGATTTTTTTTAATAAGAAATCATAAATACATGAGAAAGTGAACTTAAAAGCTTTACAGTTTCTGCAGCTTTTCTGTATAAACACAGGCCCTCTACTCCCAGTAATCCTTTATTTCTAAAGCACTGGTTAGGCATTCAGGCTGATAAGCATATAATCTTAAAAGCTTTGGCTATATCTTCCAAGCTGCCTTTAATGGTCCTCATCCATGGTGGTACCTGCCCTTTGCCAGCTGCAGTGGCAGCTTGCAACGTTGGATGCTCTTGTATGTGGAATTTCCTTCCCCCTACACCCACCTTTCCCCTGTCTCGTAGTACAAGAAGTAGCATAAGCCATTTCCTGTCCTTGATCCTGACTTTGATGAAACCTTCTAGAAATGTTGTTACTACTTTAAGCAATTTGTTTTTTGATAGAGTCTCGGTATTTTTTTCGAGTACTGTACTGAAATAATTAAAAAAGATAAACATACCTTTAAACTGTTTCAACAGCATTGTATTTTAGTGTGCAGGAACATAGCAGTGATGAAGGTTTCACTTTACATTTTTTTCTACTCATTAGTCCTCAAAATTACCTTTTTACTACTGAATTTTCTTTCTGTAGCTATAGCTACATAGTCTTATATTATGCATATATGGATTTATGCTATTCCATAATATATGGAGTTATAACTCCAGTGTAATGGTTTTCTTAGTATTAATATGTTTTGTGTTATTTAATTGTCAGCCAGGGATTATAGTAAACACAGTACTTCTGTGTTCATATCCAGTCTGTTTATCTGAGCTATCTGCATTGTATAAAAAACCCAGAGATAATGATGTGAGTTCTGGGGGCAGCGAGAGAAGAGCAGTTTTCAAATCTTGAAGTGGCAGTTGTTTCAGAAAGTTGTCTTCATTTCTTCTTTCCCCTTCATTGTCCCAATATATTTAATCATTAAGACATGACACTCAAGAAGCATCAGAGAACATTCTAAAATTATTTTGTTGGCTTTACTTTTTAAAGAAACCTATTGAGTCAGCTTCACAGAAACTTCTAAATTGCTTCTGGATATAATGAGCTCTGCCACAGTTTGGATTCAATAAAGGTGATGAGATACAGATCTGAAATCACAGGCTCTGTTTTTATTAGAGATGTGTACCCATGATGCTGCAGAGTGCTTTGCATCTTCAGCTTATGCTTACTCCCAAGCTTGACTCAGCATGACCCAGGCCCTCGTAAAGAAATATTTGAGGTATAAATGTAATTGAAATTTCAAATTAATTGAAATAAAGAGAATTAGGATTTCACAATGTCTTAATGCCTCCCCCTGTTATTGTTTTGATGCCAGGACACTAAAGCATCTTTAGAGTTAAAAATGTAAGACAAGGGTAATTAAGAGCTAGAAGTCCAGACATACTAATTAATAGCAAAGTTGTCACTGTTGGACTCTACTACACCTTCTCTGTCTTAATATATTAATGAAGATTTTTGAACTCTGTAGTCTTATATACAATATCCTTTATATATTTTATTTATGATATCCTTCTCCATTAGTTTTTTTAAATTACATTTTGTAGTGGAAGAAAAAAAGGCAAGAACATCTGTCCCAGGCTCCTGGTGCTTGTTGTTAAGCACATTTAAATGATGGATAGTAAGAAAGTAAACAGTTTAAAGTACTGTACCACGTACTTGTAATCTAGTGCACAGCTGTTCAAGTGATCGTGAAGGTTTGAGGCCACCACAGTCTGTGCATCACTTGGTATAACAGCATATTTGTGCATCGCTTAAGGTTTACTTGGACAGTAGCCTGTTTCACGATGGTATCCATACAAACCCATTTGTCGTTGTTTAATCATCATCATTGTCTTTGAGTAGAGAGAAAAAAAGGTAGAAAAGAATTAAAAGTCACTCTCACGTTCCTAAGATCGAGATTGTGCTTTGCAGGAGAGCTCAGATTAAGGTTTTATTTTAAAAGTATGGTAGCAGCTGCTTTTGTTGGAACAGGGAACCTGTGGCAGCTTAAATTCCACTTTCAAAGATGCATCTTCTTTCCAGCCTGAGGAATTAGCATTTGCACAGCTCTTCAAACCAGTTACTCTCTTCTGTACGAGATATCTCTCTTAGATTACTCAGAGATAACTTTACGTATAGTCCTTTAGAAGCGTCATACAATTTCAGCCTTTCCAAGGAGCTGACATCAAGCAAGAAAGCAGTTATCACCCTTTGGCATCAGTCTGACAAAATATTTTGCAAACGACGGTAGACATTTTTAAGATAACTTTTGGAAGAAAAGGAACCTGAACACCGCAGGAATACTGAGCTTTATAAATAATTATTTGTATGTCGTTTGGCTTGAAACCAGATTTGCCCTAATGAGGGAAACTGAATATTCTGAGAATGTGGATGCCATTCCAGAAATTAAGGTGTTCATAGAGTCTATCACCGGTTCAGCCGGTGAGGGAGGAAAAAAGTTGGATCTAATCTATATCAGGAAGTTATTAAAAACTAATATAAAGCATGCAGTTAAGCCCTTTAATGACTTGAGAGTTTTTGGACATAAATCTAATGATTCCTTTGGCTAGGAGCAAGCTATGGATTAATTTGGCAAATAATAGTAATGGGCACCTGGGGTGCTGGGTTGTGTGTGGATAGCAAAACGCTTTGGGTTTTGGTTTTGGGATTTTCTTTTCTCCCCTTAAAGGAGACTTCTGCTTTCAGGATGCAAAACAGGAGTCCTGCTCGTGTATACTGTGGCAGGGATGGCTGAAGCACCCTTGGAAAGTGCCATCTGCTAAAGAGCTTTCAGTTTTATTCTCTTTGCAGGATCCTGCAGCAGGTTCGGCATTCCCCAGAGTTGATGGTCAAGTCATGGCAAGGAAGAGATTTTGACTTGTGTGATTCCTACTGCCTGCAGCTTCCGAAGTGGTCCAGCTGGGGACTTCTGCCAGCAAAATGCTATTACGGCCTCACAGCACTTGTGAAATCTTGAGCTGGTTCAAAATTACAGCAATTTGTATAAATCTAAAAATTGGGAACTTCGAGCTTTGTGTTGCAATGAGGCAGGTGAATGAAGAAAAGCCAATGATGGTGTAGGAGACCTGTGGCAGGTTGAACATTCATGGGCATATGAGACTGTTGCAAGGACCTGCCGAGAGAAGTTCTTTTATACTTGGTGTTGCATACATAAATACAGCTTTTCCTTTCTGTTGAGCTTTTCTCTTCCACCTGGAGATAGTTGGGGTTTAGAGACTCAACAACCCTCCATCTCGGCTTGTTCTCCTTTCTTGTCTCTCAATGGGTCAAAACCCGAATTATGTGGCAGTGAAACTCAGCCTGGCCTCTTCAGTCCTTCAAATACCCCCAAGGGTGTCTGCCAGACAGTCTGTCAAGACCGCAAGAGTTGCACAGTGGTCCATAAAATGGTGTTGCTGCTGCTTTGCCCCAACCTTGGAGTTACTTCTGCCTCTCTCCTCTCCCTGGATGGCTCCAGCAGTGCTGGCTGGGATCCTCAACAAATAAGTCTGGGTGCTTCCATGTGGAGCTGCCCTAGGCTCGAGTTGGCAGAAGTCTGGCAGGATTCCTAACTTGGGCTCTGTGATGTGCCTCTCCTGTCTTACGTGAGCACCTTGGGCTTTGGGAACCAGCAGGTTAATTCACTGGTCTTGATCTGTAACAGTAGGAGCAATCTGCAGATGTGACTTTAGTGTTAGTGTTGTCTGTTGTTATTGATTGGCTAAATGAACAAACCCAATCAATTTTTCCTTCAGATGTGTTTTAAAACATATTTTACACTTTCTGCTTTTCAGTTAAAGCCCAGCAGTTTCATCTAGGATGAGTGAGATCACTGCAAAACCTGGCACGTGTTCAAAACCTTAGAAGTACAGAAAGCTGTTTATTAAACTTCCTCATGGGTAGATAAGACAACTCGTTTTACTGGAACAAAGTTAATATTTTTTTTTTCATTGAGGTCTTAGTTGTGTAAAATTATTCTTTCCAAATACAGTGATTGTTTTTCTGACCTTTTGATTTGCAACAGTTAACTGGCAAACAGATTTAGCCCTCTTGCAAAACGGCTTTTCTCTCTGTGTCTCCTGCAACACTTATTTGGTATTGGTTATAAATCAAGCAGTAGTACATGAAAAAGTAGATAAGGAGAAAAACAGGCTTTCCAGATGCCCAAAAATGTGTATAAGTTCTTAAGCAAAATGAAATTTAAAGGGAACCTGGAAGGGTACTTCATGAGGGGAAAGCGTAGTGATAATAAGCATTGCCTTGAAACTGTTGCCTGAATGTCCTTACTCCAGGGAGATTAAATACACCATTTAAAAATGCAGCATTTACACTGGCCCAGCAACCTTGGAGTTTGGAGGAGTTGCAAAAAAAATTTGGTGCTGCATGTTACTTGAAAGCAGGAAGAGAAGGAAGGTCCTTGTGGGAGGCTCCCTGCAACCTCCTGTAACAAAGCTGTTCTTTTTTGTTACTGCTTTGTAGTGTGCCCTTTTTATATATAGCACAGCAATGAAAAACGGGTAAATAAATTATGGATTTTGTCAACATACAATGAACATTAAATCCCTCCTAACTCCCTTCCACTTGCTTTTCATAGTTGGGTATCATTTATTAGCTTTGATTACCTAGGCTAAATGGAACAAACTGTTGCAGCCGATAGACGGGAGAGGATCCTACGGTCAAAGCATGGGACAAAGTTGGACAAACCCATGTTTGTCTTCATGTTGTAGGTTTGGAGCCTACTTACTGAGTGAAGAGAGCAATGCTGTTTCTGATCCTGCCTCCACCGATCCTTGTTTATGCATTTTAATATTAAACAGTCACCGATAAAATATTTAGAGCCTTAAGTAAAATATAATAAGGGAGGTATTGAAAGATGCATGTTTCACATGCTAAATGATGACCGCTTCAAAGGTGCTGTGGTGGCTTGGTCCATCACGGGCTGTGTGAGAACTTACTTGCAAAGCGTTTATGCCCTGTAGGTCTGTGGCTGAAGATGCAGTAGAAAGCACATGACTTTGGGGGACTGGAAAATGTTGTAGTAAGCTAAAGATTAAAGGTTTTGGGTGGGATCTAGCTCAGATGAAGGATGACAGGAAGTTTTTTTCTTCTGGTCACTGGAACGTCTGAAATGGTTTAGCAGATGTATTTTACTCAAAAAATGTATTAGCCGTTGACCTTGAGCCTAAACACCATTTTAGCTTCCTTACACTCTCCACTAATTTTTCAATCGATTAGTAGAGTTTCAAAGCAGACGTAAGGATGGAAAAGCTCATGGGTTCAGCAACACATCAGGCTCTCCTGTGAGTGTTTGAATACGTTTTCATGGGATGAGGAGAACTTTTGATACACTAAATCTGCTATAGTTAATGCAGGATAGTTTAGGTGGAAGGGGTATCAGGAGGTCATCTGGTCTGAACCTTGGTCAAAGCAGCTTCAGAGGATATGCTTAACAAGATCGTGGATAACCCACTTCTTGCCCTCATCTTCAACTGTTTAAAACCAGGGTCCAATCCATCGACTTGTATGGGATATTCTTTGTGCTTTGTTGGGTTGCAGGGAACAACTCAACTTTGATGCTTTGTTGGAGGGAGAAACGTGGATACACTTAAAGCAAATCACTTCAAACCATTCAGTGAAAGTTGTCAATAGTTTGAGCAAGAAATGCTGAATACAGGATTTGGTAAAACAACAGAAGAGCAAAGGTCACCAGTCAGTGCAAGCTTTATTGAAAGGGCTTGGGGTTTTTAATGTTGGAGATTTAAGAGTGCCTATTCCTGCTAATTAGGTGGCTTTCTGATGAAAGGGAAAAATATCCTGGGTTGTTGATGTATATAATCTACGGACACTCATATCTTTTATCTGTCCTCCAGATCTCTTTATATCTTAAACTGAAAGCTTGTGCATAATAGCACTTGTAAAGTGTCTCTTATTATTGCCTCAAGGTATTATGTTTTGGAAAGAAAAGCCAAGATCCATCCAGCTCCTTTAGCTTCTTACTGTGATTTATGGACAGGTAGTGGGGTGCAGATAGGTTGTGTAGTAATGACCTGGGAAAGCTTAGCAAAATCTTGATATGGTTGAGGATGAGAAAATGTGTGGGACACAAGAGATCTTGAGGGGATGAAGCGGTTCTGCTGGGGAATTATGTCTGGAAGATCTTCGGTCCTCACTAAATGAGGCACATGTTTCTGTCTGCCTCTCAAACTTGCTTTCTTCTGCTGATGTGGGCTCAGATTGTTCAATGATGTCCTGGTTTCAGCTGGGGTACAGTTAATTTTCTTTATAGTAGCTGGTATAGTGCCATGTTTTGCATTTAGTATGAGAAGAATGTTGATAACACACTGATGTCTTCAGTTGTTGCTAAGGAGTGTTTATACCAAGTCAAGGATTTTTTCAGCTTCTCATGCCCAGACAGCAAGAAGACTGGAGGTGCACAAGGAGTTTGGAGGGGACAGAGTCAGGACAGCTGACCCAAACTGGCCAAAGGGGTATTCCATACCATGTGACGTTATGCCTTGTATATAAACTGGGGGGAGTTGGCCTAGGGGGCAGATTGCTGCTCGGGAGCTAACTGGGCATCGATGGGCGAGTGGTGAGCAATTGCATTGTGTGTCACTGGTTTTGTATATTCTAATTTTTTTTTTATTATTATTGTAACTTTTATTGTTATTATTATTTTCTTCCTTTTTGTCATATTCAACTGTCTTTATCTCAACCCACAAGTTTTACTTCCCCCGCCCCGATTCTCTCCCCCGTCCCACTGGGTGGGGGGAGTGAGTGAGCGGCTGCGTGGTGCTTAGTTGCTGGCTGGGCTTAAACCACGACAGATGGCCCTGGGACAGCATCACCCCACTACTTCTTGTGCAACTGCGCTGCAGTCCGGGAGTGACTCTGGGGCTGCCTGTAGACTGCTTGTGGTTCAAAAGCCGTGGTTTTGCCATCTCTGGAAAAGGAGAGGTTGTTAACAGTATCTGATATGGTCACCTGCATGAGAGGCTGTAGGACCTCCCTGAGTTCAGTTGTATTTGAAGTAGTGGGTTGAGCTCCCACGTTCAGGAGTTTTTCATGCACGCAGCCAATGCACTGCTGTTGCCAAAGGAAGCTGCGCTGGGGAACCGTGTGGGGTTGGTGGTCCACCGTCACTGAGATCGTTTCCAAAGTACAGTTTCCTCTACTCTAAGGTGAGAATATAAGAATAGCATTAATGGATCTCTACCCTGTTTCTAAAAGCAGAGCCTCCAGAAGGATGTGAGAACTGGGCAGACCCTGTACGATACTTGCCTGACTCTCCAGCCTCTGATCTTTCAACTTCTCCAGGACTTTCCCAGCCAGCGAAGATGTCCATCTTATTAGTAACCATCATGGGTGTCTGCTGTGTGACACAGCCAGTCTTTCCTTGAGCTTGCGCAGACGTTTAGCATGCACAACGTCCTGCGGCGAGGAGCTAAACCGCTTAGCTGGGTCGTGGGTGAAGAAACCGCTGTCTCTTGCTTGGTTTTGGACTTGCCACCTGCTACTTTCATTTCTTGCCCCTTTGTTCTTACACTAAGCAAGGTGCTGCTGCCTTCATAGGCTGCTGGTATGTCCCTGCTCTTTTATGTCCCATCTGGATGGGGAAGGGTCTCTGCTCCAAGTTTGTGTTTGGTGGTAAAGATGTGCAAGGTCTTTGCTTGTCGTCATGTTGGTAAAAGATCCAGTTCTAGTGTCCTTTGCTATCTGCAGCTTTTAGAGTTGGTGTGAGTCTGAGATGCAGTGGCTTTTGCTCTTGGCTTGCAGGAGGATGAGTAAAGTAGGGCACAAGAACTGCTCCTTCTGGTATTTCAGTGTGAGCACGTGATTAATGATCTAGTTATATTTTATGACTTGCCACTTGACCAATTATTAATCGTGTAATATATTCCATGTTATGTAATGTAATTCCAGTTACTTGAGAAGTCAGACTTTACAGATACACCAAACTTTTAAGTCTGTTGCATCAGAACTGTTACAGTTTGCAGCCAATCTTGCAGTCTTAATAAAAACACATACAGTTGATTTAAGACCTATGTGTCGGTAGATATCGGCTATTTACTTACCATAACTCCTAATTAGATTTTATACCAGCATTTTCCTTTTCTTCCTGGGATGTAAGCTGGACTGATAGCTTTTATTAGCCTGGTCATCCTGCTCATGCATTTAAAATACTGACACAACAGTATGTCCTCCAACGCTCTCAAACCTCCCAAGTTAACACTTGCAGGAAGCTAAGATAAATGGTCCAGAGTTCTTCTTGTCCAGCTCTTTTAAAGCCCCTGACATGCAGTTGAAGGTCTCCTGACTTAAAAACGACCAGCTCTGTTAGCTGTTGTTTCACATCTGCCTGCATTGCTGTTTGGAATAGAAAATGTTTCCTGTGGCATGACTATACCATCTGGTTTCTTTCTTAATTAATGAACAGAAATATTTGTTGCATTCTTCTGCTGTTCCTATAATATTGCTGGTGGTTGTTCTCTTTCTGTGCAGTAGCAGTCCTTGGCCATTGCTGGAATGTGCTGTTCCTAGGTAATTTTTATAACCCAATACACTCAAACCTGTGAGTATTGTGGTTCTTGTCATTGCATTTTGCTTCTCTTACTGCTTCATATCACTACATTTCTGCTGTTTTTTAATATGCCAACAGTTTAGTTTTTCTTCTCTTTGTTATATATATATATTATTCTGATTGTTGCTTTCCTTTTTATGAGAGACAAGTTGAGAAGAGTTATTTTATTTTTTTTAGAACAGGAACATCTTCCCTTTTTAGTCTTGGGAGCTTAATCCCCCCCAGACACACACCTCACCCTGGGAATCTGCAAACATATTCTTAAAGTTTCCATTATTATTTATGTTTTCCTGTTTTTAACATTCCTTAGCATCATTTTGTCCATTTATTGTAGGGGTAGTGAAAGCAGCTGGGATGTATATGTTGTTTAGAAATTCAAAGACTGTCTCCTACTGGTAAAATGCAACTTTCAGACTGGAAGCCTGAGTGATACAGCAGTTTGTGCATCTTTTGTGTTCTTTTATGTGCATGCGTGTGTAAAAATGGATGCTGTCTGCCATCAGGATGTTACCTCTAGTCATACTTCTCTGTTCAGATGCGGATCCGTAAGCTTCCAGAGTTGTTCTCTGCTAGTGCCTTGGAGACGTTGCTGCCATCTGAGTTTTCCTCCCTCCTTTTGCATGTTTGATTTTTCATGAATACATTGCCATGAGTGACTTACAAGAGTCTTGTGTTGCTAATGACAGGTGCATTATTAAGATGGTATTCTAATGACTGTGTCCATCTAAGTAATTTCTTTTGTAATAGCAAGAGTGGCAATGGGGACAAGCAGGTTTTGAACTAATGATGGTACTCCCCTCATGTAATTTTAGATGTTTGGATTTAGAGCTATAAATTTAACCCAATAATCCTAGTAACCCTGTGAGAGAGAGAGAAAGAAAGAAAATAGACACATCCGGGAAGTAATTTAATGTGGACTCCTAACCTGGTGGTTCTTGGGGACCAAACGTGATCTGCTGAAGCAGCAGCCAGCCTTTGGGGCTGGTTGCGCTGCTGAGGACCTGCAGACATCTCTGTCCAGCAGCTCCAAGGGAAGATTCATGGACCTATTTATTGACTGCCGAGGGACCCTGGAATTAGCAGCTCCGGTTTCCAACCAGCTCATAGGTGTCTAAGGTTGATTAAGATGAATTGCATCCTATAGCTACTACAAGTAAAAGTTCAAAAGCAATTATTGGGACTTCTGTCTTGAAGCATTCGATGGGATGGGTAGCAAGCGTGGCTATAGAAACTGCAATGTGTGGAGTGGCTTGGAAGAAAGGTAATGAAGCTCATATCAGTGGTTTCCATGGTTGTTTTTCTGTTTTGGTTTGGTTTTTTAATTATTTACTTTTTCATTAGAATTCAGGCATTGCATCACAATATGAAGAGCCCAATTTTATGAACATAAATTTTTCAACCAAGCAAAGTCTTTGCAAGCCACAAATTAGTTGACATACTAGCATTTGGCTCGAGAGGAACAAGGTTCAGACTGATATGACTTACAGGAAAGGGGCTGGCTGAAGAAAATAGACATGCTGCAGTCTTAGTATCTTTTTATGGCATACATGCTTTGGGAGAGAAATAATTATGCTCATCTCAGGTTCAGAGACTACCTGGCTTACCTGTTGATACAGAAAGTCTGCAGAAGAGGGGGAACTGGAGAAATCCCCTTGTTCTGGTTCTAGCTTAATGCTTAGTAACAACAGCAATTTGCTATCTGTGCCTTTGTGAGGCAGGGAAGGATATCATTATCTTTGGGTTTTATAAGTTCGGTGGTGGTCTGCAGACTGTCGGCTGTAAACACCAACTGTAATATTCTGGTGCTAGTTTTTATCTCCCGTGTTGCGTAGATGCTGTCTTGCTATGGCAGATTTGCTACTAGATCTGTGCCGTGTTTTTCTGGAGGGTAATCTTTATTTCTTAGGAGTGGCATTGGCAAAGAGGGAGGGGAGAACTGAAAAAAAACCCAAAACAAAACAACTTACTGGTTGGAGTATTGAGCTTTCATTTACTTTATTTCCCCAAGTAGCTTAAAGGTTGAGGAACCTTGATGAGTTATTTTCCAGTGAAATAAAAAAGATACCTTGCAACTGACAGTATTGAGGTGTTCAGCAAGCTATTAATGATGTTGCTGTGAGTTAATAGTTGACCTCAACTTTGCTGTTTTCCTACTTAAAACACTGAAAATTGCATCATGTGAATAATAATTCAGAAAGATAAACGAAAGGTAATGCAAACAAACCGTCTTTTCCTCCACAGGACTCAGTAATTGATGCTGGTCCCCTGTCAGAAGAGTTCATTTGAAGACTGCCCATGGAAGGTCGATGCCTGCATTTGCTGAGGCTCTAGGATTCTGCCGTTTTGCTGTTTAATTAACTGAAGAGTCCAGTTTTTCCCATGAACCATCTTTCACCTCAGGAAGATAGAGGTAAGGTTGCAGGTCTCTGTTTCTTCTTTCCTCTGGCAGAAAATGTTTAAATCTGTCATAGAGTTGGTTTTTGCTGGAGCACCTCTTCATGCGGAATTAATTACTGAGACTGCTGAAAGCAAAAGTCACTGTTTTTCTCTGTCCTTGGCATCCTTTGGGTTGTTTTCTGAACATGAGATGTTCAGTCAGTCTGCATTGCATTCGTAGCTACAAGAGTTGTTTTAAAAGCTCATAAAGATGAAATTATTGCGTGAATCAACTGTGCTTTCTCAATATGTTTTGCAAAATTGAATAGCTAATTGCTGCGGTGGCAGAACGGTATGCAAAGGATTTGTGCTAAAGAATAATATGTGGTTTTGGTAAGTCAGTGTTATGCTGTAGGCTGGCTTGTGGTGTTGATCAGGTGAATTGAGTCTGTAACTGGAGAATTCTAAAAGTCACAAACTTGGGAAATCACAATGTTTTATGGTGAGGGCTACTACAACTTCCAGAACAAGAAGTGTGTACTCAGCATCCTTGTAGCTCTTACTAGATGATGCATGTAACAACTTGAACACTTCTGTGGTTTGCCCGCAGCCGGCAATATCTTAAAGCAAAATCGTTGTAATGGAGTGGTAACTCGGAAAGACAGTAGAATATATTTAGAAATGAATAAAATGGTAAACCAAGTTGGATGATGTGTTGGCTGCAGCTACTGTATGGCTGTGGGATTTGCAGCCTCTCTCCATCAAGACTGGGAGTGTTTACTGCTGTGGACCATGAGTATGCAAGAGAGGGGAGGACCTGTACCCCTGCTAATTTCCCTGGAAAACCAGCTTTTAGCTAACGTGCCGTAAGGCAAAAAATTACACACACAGCTGCTTTTGTCTGATGAAATGTTATACTGCTTGAATCACAATTCCCTGTCTGAGATAGCTGGTGTTGCAAGAAACTTTTGCGTCGGAGCTGGTTTTGGCTGGAGTGCAATGGAAAATGATATATTTCCTTCTGGATTGAGCATGGCTTGCTCCTATGTTCCTCTTCAGTGCAGTGTAAATACTGGTCCCAGTAAGATACTGGTGGTGTATGTCCTCCGTAGGCTGCTTTGGCCACTTAGTTTCTGTCCTTGAGTTGGCTGCTTCCTTAAACTGTGGTGGAATGATTGCTGCAGCAGGGACTGTGGTGGCTTGGAGATGTTGGTGCCCCTGTTCTAGATGTCCTCCCCGATCAGTTTGGTGGCTGGAGGGTGGATAATCAGGCACCCAGGATGGGTGGTGGTAGCTGGGGAGCCATCCCCCCCTTGCCCTAATCTGTCTGGCTGTCCAGTGTTTGCCCTGCATTTTTGGGCAAGGCTCTTTGCTCTCTGCTTTGCTATTTTCCGTTTCTAGCACAAATGATGGTGGTAATTAGGCATGGTTGTAAAATTTGAAAATAATATCACTTCTGTATCGCTGTGTGCTATCCTGACTGTTAGCTTGGAGTCACCTGGGCAGAGAGGAGCTGGGAGGCTGCCCGTGAGTGGTAAGAAACCAGCAGAGCCCCAGTCCAGTGATGGAAGCGCTGCTTGGAGTTAATTATTAAACTGCGCTTTGCCCGATAAAGGCACAGTTGAATTCAGGATTTTTCACTGCAAAAAGATCACCTGTCCCACTGGACATAACAGCTACTTTTCATTGGAAATGGGTAAGCTGTATCACACACAAACAAAAAATCTTAGCTTCTGTGGCTCTTCGTGTCTTTATTTTTCTCCCCAGTATCTGACCAGATTCAGCTTTTGAAGAGGTGACCTTGCGGGGTGGTGGTGGGTTCTCCCTGCTGCTGACCTCCTGCTTTCCAGGTGCCGATTAATACCTGCCCAGGCTGGGAGCTTGCAGGCTGAGGGTCTTGGGCTGGAGCGTGCTGCAGCTGGGCTGTACACAGCTTTTACTCTTTATTTTCTTCTTCACACTGGCCCCTCTGCCCCCAAGCAATCAGTACAAATCACACACCCAGCAGTGGCCAGGCTTTACCTGAGACATTTCTTAACATCAGGCAGCTTGACGGATACAGCCCAGGCAAGAAAAGGGTTAAATTCTTAACTATGAAATTGGATATCGTTGCGGGGAGGAAGAGTGAGTTCTAGACTAATTTTAAGGGTGAGGTGCCTCCTCTGCTGCTCTGGATTTCCCCTAATTTGGGGGACTGATGGACTAGCCCCTGCAGTTGTGTGTGGGAAGCTGGGGGGAGCCCTACCTTCATGCCACCTGGCATCTTCCACCCTTTCCTTATTATTTTTATTTTTTCTTCCCACCTGTCTTATTAAATTTCATTCTTTCCTGTAGCAAATGGACTTTTTGGCTTGGCATGAAATCTGGTTGCTGTGATTGAGTTCCCATCCCCTTTATACTGCAGTGGGGCTTTGAGATAAAAAAATGTAAATGCAATCCCTGAGACGCTCCCTCCCCCACCCTAGCCCTAGGTCTTTGCTGAGCTGAAACTCCCTCTTTATTTCTTAATGATCATATTCCTTCCACTTTAAATAGATTTCCTGCTGTTAACAGTGTTTTCAAGTGTTGCAACACTTTATAAATGGTATCTCGTGAGAGGTATTTACTGTAGGTGGGTTTCCTTGAAGTCATAACCTCTGCCTTGCCGTTCCCTTTTCCTGGGGGCTGCTGGCGGGGTAGGAAGGACACAGATGACAGGCTTGGCAGTCACCGTACTTCTAAATCATCTGTTCTTCTACCTCTTTTGTTAGTTTTAGAGAGGGATGTTGTTTCAGCCATGTGTTTGAAATGGAGTCCTGCTGATCAAGACAAAGATGCACACAGCACTTTGGGGACTTAGGAAGAAGAAATCCAGACTTGTCTCACCACATATGAATTAAAGCCATTGGGGCACCCCTGAAGCCTTGCTTTTAAAAAGCAAAGAGCACAAACAAACCAGGAACCCCCGCCATGCCCACTGGAAAAGGCTCTCTAGGTTGCCTGGTAGAGAATGGACAGGACAACTGCTATGGACCATGTGCAGGGAGAGCTCTGAAGCTTCTGCCACTTTGCAGAGGACACCCACCAGCAATATTGCATCTTCAAGTCGGGCTTCTTGTACTTCTGCTGGCCAGCCTGCAGCTATAATAACAGGAGATGTGTTTCTCTCTTTAGGTTGCTAAATACAAATGCTGAAGTGTTGAGCTGCCTCGTTTTTTGGGGGTTTGTGAGTTTTTGTTGTTTTGTTGGGTTTTTGTTTTTGGGTTTTTTTTAGAAGAAAAGTTAGAATGAACATGTGGAGGCCCCCAACATGTTTCTTTTCATATTTGTCTTGAAGATGTTATAGCCAGCTGTTGCTAGCAAAAAAGTTTGTTAAAAGCATTCACCTTGTTGAAGGTGTTTGAGTCTTCAAACTGAGTCTCCCCATTTTGTTTTTATTTGGTCATTTGATTCTGCCGCAGTCCTTGTTTGGATAATGTTGAAATACCTCTTTCTGTTAGATGTTTATGTGTTAGATGCACCTGCACAATGCTAAAGACAAAAGTTTCAAGTGTATGTTGAGAAGAAACAGTTGATGGGATTTCATATGTCTCCTAGGGACTTTGGCTCTTCTGTGTGAAATTAAGAACTGTTTCTATAAGGGAGCTGGTTGTAGTTTCACATCTGACAATTCTTTCTGTTCCTTTTTTCTAAAAATACCATTAGATGATGTTGTTTTCACACATAAATCCGATAGTTGGACAGTTAGATTGGGTGCTTTGTTTATACAGAAAGTATTTGAGACACACAGCTCTTCCGTTAAGTAGAACTTTTGGTGCTTACCTCCTTCAAAAAATTAAAATGTCTAAGTAAGGATTTGGTCATCTTCCATTAAATGTTGCTTGCCCAGGAGCTTTGATTAGATCTATTTTGACTACTTTGATTTAATATCCAGGTTGCAGTTTTGTGTATCTTTTGGAACAAACCACTTCATCCGTTTGCCTTGCTACTCCTGGAAATTTTAAGCAAATGCACCTTTTTCTTAGGCTTTCACATTTCTATGCAAATCCAGCCTAATTCTTTGACCATGACCACACACCAGCAGCAGAAACCCTGCCAAGGTCTGAGATGACGTTGTCCCTCCACCATTGCTCACTACCTATATGGCAAAGCTGGTGGCTTCTATGAGTTCGTCCAACAGCACAGTTCTTGTGAGCACTCCTCATCTGCAGTCCTGCCAAGTCCTCCAGGGTGGGCTGAGCCCTCTCCAGCGGCTCTTCAACCCAAGTTTCTTGTGCTGAAGCAAGTGAGAAATGCTCATGTGAACTTTTTGACTGTGAGCGTGGTAGCCTTTTCACAGATGACCCAGGAATGGGAACATCTTAATCTGCTGCAGCCGCTTCTGCAGTGATCAGTTTATCATTACCTTTAGCGTACAGCATTAATGCAGGTTGTAACCCTTTCCTCCACATCTGTGGTTGTTCACTGAACTATGGAAGCCCAATTCATCGTTGTCTCCAGCTGGGGAGACATGTCTCCACCATGTAGGTAGCTCTTGCTGTGCTGAGGAGATGAGGTGAAAATGTGTTTGTGTCTTGGCTAAGCAGGATTGTAATCAGCATCCAACAGGACGGTAAATGATGCTGGATATGTTAATGGCTTTTTAGTCTGCTGGGTTCTCTGCTGCCCTCGAGGAATTTCTGCTTCCTGGGCCACAAAGATGATGTATCGTTTAATTGAAAACCACACTCAAGTGAGTCTGTCAGTTTTCAGGACTTAATGATTTGGTGTTCTTTCCCTAATGTAGTATTTGCTGTACAAGCCCTTCCTGTGGATATAAGGTTATAAATCGGTGCCTATTTACTTTATTCCATTGTTTTTGCTATTTTGGTACCTCTTTGTCAGTTTGTGTTAGCTACTGCTCTGACCTTCTCAAGGGTACCTCTTCAGTGTCAGGCATCTCGTTGGCTGTCAGCTCTCTGGAGGTGAGACACCAGCAATTGCTCATTCTCCCTGCAAGACGTGGCTGTGGTCACTGACTCCACAAGCCAGGGAAGTATGAGAAATTCTGCCTGTTTTTTTGTTCATAGAAGATGATCCAGAGGTTGGCAGGATTAGAGTCATAGAGTCAAAGAATGGTTTGGGTTGGAAGGGACCTTAAAGATCATCTAGTCCAACCCCCCCGCCGTAGGCAAGGACATCTTTCACTAGACCAGGTTGCTCAAAGCCCCACCCAACCTGGCCTTGATCACATCCAGTGACGTGTAGGGCATCCACAACTTCTCTGGGCAACCTGCTCCAGTGTCTCACCACCCTCATCGTAAAAAAATTTCTTTGTTATGCTGAATCTAAACCTACCCTCTTTCCGTTTAAAACCATTGCCCCTTGTCCTGTCCCTACAGTCCCTGGTAAAGTCTCTCTCTCTTCGTCTATTAAGTCCTCTTTAAGTATTGAAACGCTGCAGTAAGGTATGCCTGGAGCCTTCACTTCTCCAGGCAGAACAACCCCAACTCTTTCAACCTCTCTTCACAGGAGAGTTGTTCCAGGCCTCTGATCATTTTTCGTGTCCCTCCTCTGGACCTGCTCCAACAGGTCCATGTCTGTCTTGTGCTGAGGACCCCAGAGCTGGACGCAGGACTTGGCAAGGGGGGGGTGTCTCATGAGAGTGGAGTAGAGGGGCAGAATCCCCTCCCTCGACATGCTGACCACACTGCTTTTGCTGCAGCCCAGGGTACAGTTGGCTTTCAGGCCTGGAAGTGCACATTGCCAGGTCATGTCCAATTTTTCATCCACCAGTATCCCTGAGTCCTCCGCAGGGCTGCTCTTCATCCATCCCCCATCTAAATTGATAGTGGGGATTGCCCTGACCCAGGTGCAGGACCTTGCACTTGGCCTTGTTGAACTTCATGAGGTTCATGTGTGGCCACTTCTTGAGCTCATCAAGGTCCTTCTGGGTGGCATCTCTTCCTTCTAGTGAATCAACTGCACCACTCAGCTTGGTGTCATCTGCAAACTTGCTGAGAGTGCACTCATTCCCACCATTTAGGCCATTGATGAAGATATTGTGCAGTACCAGTCCCGATACGGACCCCTGAAGGACACCACTTGTTACTGATCTCCATTTGGACATTGAGCCCTTTGTACGAAGCACAGTTCTGTTTAGTCACTGTAGAAGCATTTAAGGAAAAAATTATCATAAAGTAATAAAAACGTGGGTGAGCATTTGTCTCGCTGGGCAGTGACACATCCTCATGGGTGTTGCCAGCCTGGCTGTGTTCGTAGGGCGATAGCTATCCTTTCTGGAGGGGTTTCTTCCTCCAGCCACAAGGTTTTATCTTCTGTCTGAAGCCTCTTAGATGGGGTGAAGCCAGCTGGGGCTAGAGCTGGGGGTGGTGAGTGAGTTCAACCCTGCAAGAGACAGGTTCTGCTCCTGGATGCTCATGGTCATCATTCCCCCTCGTCACCTTGGGCAGACCTGCTCTTCACAGCAGCTTCTGGGGAAAGCATGGCACAGCACGATATCTGAAAAGGAGGTCCTTTTATCTTCTAAAAATAACAAATAAACCTGCTTAGAACTGCCTTTTTGTTTGTTTTCCTACTTTTGATCTTGTCTTTGAAAGAAAAAAATTTTAGATGGGTTAAACCCTTAGTAAGGACTATTTGTGCTTTTAGCTAGAGAAATCTTTTTTTACCTTCCAGTTATCACTAAAAAACACTTTTTAGAGCTGATGGGAGTTGTGTAACTACTTGTCAATAACTCAGGAGAGTGGTAAGATGTGTTTCTGGTAAACTTTTAAGAGATAAACACAAAACCCCAAAGCTACTGCTTGGCTGACAAAAAGTGAGAAGAATTTTTCTGTTTTTGTTTTTTTTCTTACTTCCGTGCTGAGTTGTTGGTGAATACCTTTCACTGGCGCCGGGGAGGTTTTGCAAAGTATGTGGCTCTGTTTGCTTCTCAGAAAGAAAACTATCAATGCTTAGTTCCTGTGGTTTGAAGATGAAGGTACACACGTTAAAACACACACGCACATGCCTGCTGCCATCAGGAAGGACTGAAATATAAAAGTATTTCCTGGCAGTTTTGCCCGAATGCTGGTTTAAATGATAATTTACTACTGAGTCAGTCTTATGAGCTGGAGACAGTGGCGTCATCTACAACAGTACTTTCCAAGAACCAGAAATACTGGTAAATAATTTTCATTACAAGCAAGTTTTAGGAGTGCAACACCCATGAAATCCTGATTATTTGGAATGCAAATCTTAATTTTGCTCATCCTTGATCAGCATTCCTCTGTGGCATCCTGTCCTCTTCTTTCCTGACGTGCCAGCATCTCAAAGCATCTCAAATGATGCTTAAAACTTCACAGTACATCGCTGGTAAGAATTAACAACACCAGGTGAAATTCAACATCTGCAGAGAAATTGTTTGCATCGTCCGATGCCCTGCTGGAGTGGGAGAGGCTACAGAAAGGTTCTGCCTGGGCCTCTGGCATTAGGGTAGCCAATACACAGCGAGCTCTTGCCTCTGAAGTGGAAAGGTAAGTGATGTTTTTGCATAAAATCTGTTTCCCCTTCCTCCCCCCGCCATATATTTACAACACTTGCTCTCCTTGAATTTACTTACCTTTTGGAGTTGTGAGTTAGTGATTAGGAGAGCACTAGCTGTTGCTAAGAGGATAAAGTGATAGGAAAATATAGCAAAAATACACAGGAATATATAGCAAACTCCTCGTAGATGCTTTTTTTTCATAGAATCTTAGAATGGTGTGGGTTGGAAGATCATCTAGTTCCAACCCCCTGCCATGGACAGGGACACCTGCCACTAGACCAGGTTGCGCAAAGCCCCATCCAACCTGGCCTTGGACACTTCCAGGGATGGGGCAGCCACAGCCTCTCTGGGCAACCTGTGCCAGTGCCTCACCACCCTCAGAGTGAAGAGTTTCTTCCTTACATCTGATCTAAATATACCCTCTTTCAGTTTAAAGCTATTACCCCTTGTCCTATCACTACATGCCCTTGTAGAAAGTCCCTCTCTGGCTTTCCTGTAGGCCCCCTTTAGGTACTGGCAGGCTGCTATATGGTCTCCCCAGAGCCTTCTTTTCTCCAGGCTGAACAACCCCAACTCTTTCATCCTGTCTTCATAGCAAAGGTGCTCCAGCCCTCTGATCATCTTAGTGTCCCTCCTCTGGACCTGCTCTAACAGGTCCATGTCCTTCTCATGTTGGGGACCCTAGAGCTGGACACAGGACTCCAGGTGGGGTCTCACCCGATCGGAGCAGAGGGGCAGAATCCCCTCCCTCGACCTGCTGGTCCTGCTTTTTTTGATGCAGCCCAGGATACGGTTGGTTTTCTGGGCTGCAAGCACACATTGCCAGATCATATTCAGTTTTTCATCCACTAATACCCTCAAGTGCTTCTCCTCAGGGCTGCACTCAATCCAGTCATCACCCAGCCTGTACTTGTGCTTGCAATTGCCCTGACCCATCTGCAGGACCTTTGTTGTGGTTTAACCCCAGCCAGCACCTAAGCACCACACAGCCACTTGCTCACTCCTCCCCAGTGGGATGGGGAGGAGAATCAGGGGAAAAAAAGTAAAACTCATGGGTTGAGATAAGGACAATTTAATAACTAAACTAAAATATAATAATGCCAATAGTAACAATAATTGTAATGAAAAGGAATGTAACAAAAAGAGAGAAATTAGACCTGAGAAAAGACAAGTGTTGCACAATGCAATTGCTTGCCACCCACTGACTGATGCGTGAGCAGCAATCCACCCCTCCTGGCCAACTCCCATCAGTTTATATACTGAGCATGGCATCCTATGGTATGGAATATCCCTTTGGCTAGTTTGGGTCAGCTGTCCTGGCCATGCTCCCTCCCAGTTTCTTGAACCTGCTTGCTGGCAGAGCATGGGAAACTGAAAAATCCTTAACTTAGGGTAAGAGCTACTGAGCAACAACTGAAACATCAGTGTGTAATCAACGTTATTCTCACACTAAATCCAAAACACACTGTACCCGCTACCAGGAAGAAAATTAACTCTGTCCCAGCCAAAACCAGGACAGCCTTGTACTTGGCCTTGTTGAACTCCATGAGGTTAGCAGAGGTGCATATCTCAAACCTGTCAAGGATGACATCTGGATGGCATCCCTTCCCTCCAGTGCGTCAACTGCAGAGGGTGTACTCAATCCCACTGTCCGTGTCACTGACAAAGATGTTGAACAGCGCCGGTCCCAATACCATCGACCCCTGAGATACGCCACTCGTCACTGCTCGCCACTCGGACATGGAGCCATTGACCGCAACTCTTTGAGTATGACCATCCAGCCAATTCATTATCCATCCATCGCATCCATGTCTCTCCAATTTAGAGACAAGGATGGTGTGTGGGACAGCGTCAGATGCTTTGCCGAAGTCCAGGTAGATGACAGCCATTGCTCTTCCCTTATCCACCAATGCTGTAACCCCACTGTAGAAGGCTGCCAAATTTTTCAGGCACGATTTGCCCTTAGTGAAGGCATGTTGGCTGTCACCAATCACCTCCTTATTTTCTATGTGCCTTGGTTTAGTTTCTATAGTTTCTTTTGGTTTTTTTTAAAGATCTTAGACTCCCCTTGCAGATTTCGGAGAAGCCTCGTGAGGTTAATAAAACCTTACCTCTAACGTGCTTTCCCTCCCCATCTCTGCTTCCTCTACCTTCCTGTCCTGGAGTTTCTTTATACAATGAAAGGCATACATTTGTTTAATGGAGCTGTCACGAATCGCAGCTACAGATGAACTGCGGAATGTATATTAAAATATATTTGGTGAAGTTAAAATGAAATTCAAAATCAAAGGAAAATTGCCCCGTTGCTTGTTACAGTTCATATCAAAATGTCACCTGGGAGAAAGCATATTCCTTTTAGAAGCGTGAATGTGTTGTTAAGGAGGGACCGATTTTATCTGTAGGGAAATTCTCTACTGTCTTAAGCCCAAGTGTGAAGAGGGAAAGGCAAACTAATTAGCAAATTTTAATAACAAAGTAACGGAATATCAGATGGATGGTATGTCTTCTAGCATTGGATTTATACAGCTGAGCAGTTTCCGTGTATCTCTGAATGTGTAGCAAATGAAGGGAAAATCTTTTATTAAGATATTGGAATAAAATTCTGATTTAAGCAACCTTAAATTTATGGCAACCATAATAGTAAATAGTCCATAGTTGGAAAGTAAATGAAACTGCATACTTGAAGTAGAAGGTTTAATGAAAAAAACTTCAACAAACATTCCTAAAGAAACGCAGTAAAAATCTGAATGGGTAATTCAAACCCCAAAATTACACAAATGAAAGAACAACAAAGGAAATGGATCTTCTTATGCAAGGAAAGGTCATCCCAGATCTTGACAAACGTTAAAACCTGGTGGTGTTACTGACAGAAAAACTTCTTTACCATGAGGACAGATCCCAGAGCAGGTTGGACCAGAGACGTCCGAAGGCTCAACCTCAATTTTTCTGCAATTCTGCAAAATATTTAGCATTTAAATACATGGTGTTTGTAAAACAGACACACAACTCTTGGCAATTTATGGACAACAAAAATAGGAATTTGCTAAAATTTGTGGGAAATACAGTCCAGACCCATGAATAACTATTGTCAAAGCATGGAGAAACCCCTTAGGGAGCAGGGCAAGATATTACTAGTAGTCATGTAAGTGATCAGCAGTTGAGTTTAATGACTTTCATTTCTAGTAGAAATCCCTTCCTCTTTACTGCACCGTAAGTGAGCATACGTCTATACTGCGCGTTTCTCACTGGCAGCCAATTTTAAGCTATTTAGAAATGTGAGGACATTTGAAGTTGTTTGTGTCGCAGCTTCTGCCTTGCATGGCACCGAGTGAAGCTCTGCTCACACATCTGCAGTGTAAAATGCTCGTTAGGGTTTTCATACGTTTTTGTAAGTTCAGAGGATTAATATTTCTCCCTGCTTTGATCCCTGCAGAAGAGAGGGAAGCGAAGCTTCTGAATGTTGCTGACTCTCATCTCGCTTGAATGGGAGACTCCTCCAAATTTCTTACATTTGTTGTCTCCTCACATTCTGCAGTCTCATCTTTAATCCCTCTCTCCCATGTCTTTAATTCATGAAAGTAAGTAATTAGAGACCCAAGCACATGTCAGTGTGATGATATACAGATACAGCTGCAGTAGTTTTTTCTTAAATATAATAGTATAATGTCACAAATGAGCTCCCTTTACTCTGTATTTCTCTGGACTCCATCTATCTTTAGATGGAAAATACAGCTGCACAGCAGTCTCCTCACTGATGTAAAAATGAGGAGGAAGCTTTTCCACTTTGTGTAAGCATATTATTTATGAATATACCATGAAGAATGGCATTGCTGCACAACACAATGGTAATCCCATCACATCCTTATTTCTCCAGCAGATGAAAATACTTCATTACAATTAGATGTTGTTTGCTTGTTGTTTCCTGAGAGGGTCTGCAGTTAAGCTCTAGACCTTTTCCACCCTGCCGTTACTAATGTGAGTGTTGATAGCGAAGTATTCCATCAGTCATCTACTGTACACTAGGTCTGGGTTTGGGATGCTGCAGCGGTCTTTGAAAATGATGGAGTAATAATGGATGAATGACAGGGTAGAAGCAATCTAGCAACTATTTTGCATGTCAAATATGAAGGATGGATAAATTTTACAGCTGTTAACAATGATTAGAGCATTTGCAGACAAGTAGATAAGTCATTAAAAAAATAAAATCACTCGGTATACCACTTACCCATCTATTGTCAACACCGTGACTGTACACGGGGTAAATAATTTCAGTAAGTACTGAAATCTTATTAACATTTTTAATTAACTCATCAGCAGATTAATAAATATTTCATGACAGCTAACTAAATGTCTGCTCTACTGTGTAAGAATGGCATCCTCCTCGATAGGAGACCTGGTGAAAGCCATTTGTCTTGCTCATCAGTGTTGCAGGTGGTTGCAGTGAACTTTTTTGAGTGTGGTGAAGTGTCCAGCCTTGACACGTTCTCATTTGGAAGCTGTGGTTTTAAAGAGGAGAATAAAAATTAAAAGTATACATAACAGCCTCATTCTTTGTTGTTTCTAAGAGTAGTTTAGTGAAAGAAAGGGCTGATTGCCTTGACACAAAGATAAGAGGAGTGAGACTTGTCAATTAAATTATAGGTTTGGTCTTTGATATTTGGTTTTGGTGGTGCAGTGTTTCTGAAAAATAGTTTGGTATTTCCCTCGTCCTGTTTGTAATAAGTACGTAACTTCATAAAACACATTAGATGCCCTTAAGAGTTCTTTTTGCAGGTGCACGCCTGTATTGCTGCACTCTCTGTTGGAGGATGAGTGTCACCTTACAGCTTGACTGCCCAGGGTGGCGTTGCGCTTTGCTGGGACATCTGTCACGTCCTTCCCTGGTGTCTTCAACACCCGCCTCTAGAGCAAGGGGAGGAATAGCCTCTATCTCTTATGAAAAGAACCCTCAAGGCCAAACATTTTTAATATTAATACAATTAATGTGATTCAGCTGTGATTACCCAGGTGTCACATAGCTGCCATCTTCTAAAGGCAGCATCTCCAGCCCCAGCCTTCCCTGCGCTGCAGCAGCTAGCAAGTGTCGTGCCGCAGCTGAGTCTTTTCATCGCTTTGTTTTCACAGGCTTTAATTATGGAGGGGAAAAGAAAACTGTTACTTATAGTGTGATGGCATGGGTATAAAATAAGCTGTATCCTTGCACCAGCGTGAACTTCACACTGAAGTGCTGGAGCCATCTTATTTGCCTGTATTGTTTGTGCAGCTGCAGGAATTGCACGCACATCTGTTTTGTGGTCCTGAAATTTAGCCCCATGCACATTTACACATCATTGTGAACTGGCAATTTTTTTCCTCTTTCTTAATGGTTTAATAAATACCAGCTATGTGCTTGGGTTTTTTTTTACATTGAGTTTCATCTTCCCTTTTCAAACAAAATGTTGCTGGCAGCTTCAGCATGTTGCTGCAGAAATGTTTTTGCAATGCTGTCTTTACAGTTGCACGGAGGATGTGTTTGTTATGTGCACAAGTTTTGTTACGTAAACTAGCCTTCAGTTTTTCCAGTTTGTGCTGGAAGGTACTTTATCTTCTACCAAATTCCAGGGATTTATAGCCAGGTAGGTTCCCGCTCTCCACTTTATTTCCTAGCTGATGTTTTCTTTAAAAGATTGGGTCTTCTGCTTGTATTTCTTGCACTTCTGGGAACTGTTGAATTCATTAGTGATGATACCTGATTCATTGGACAAAGCAAGAAGTTATCTCTCTGGAGCATTTTTGCAGTGAAGAATTTTGGGGGAGAATTCAACAAAAGTGACACTGGGTTACTTATAGCTTGCAGCCCTTTGTCACCTCGGTGGGATCCTGAGTCTTTCAAAGGATGTCCTACTTTTTGTAAATGTTATGTGGAGCAGCCCAGCCATTTTGCTGTATTTTCGCAGGCACTTGCCTATTTTTGTATTGTAGAAACAGTTTTAAGGAGTGCTGAGTAGCATTGGTAAAGGATTTTAATGTGGTTGCTTCTCTGCAAAGCTTCGTGAAATGGCTTGAGCATCTCTTGCCCTCCATTTTAACAGACCAGATACTTGTGGATCTCCTCCGCTATTAATATCTGTGATTTAATAGCGTCAGTTTGGACTTATTTCTGCAGTACTTTTCCTCCAGAAACTCTCCAAGGGCTGTGCATTTTAATTAGTTTAGCCTCACATTCCCTCCACAAGGGAGCTGGACTCCCCTGACCCCCTCTTGGTTTTCCCCTTTCCTCCGTGCGTTTGCCTACATGCGCTCGTGCTCCAGCTCTTTACAAGAAATGTTCATTTTTCCTTCATGGAGGCACATTTACACCCATTTCTATGGTATGAGCTTACCCTTTTTCCCCATTTAAATATACTTGATCACCACTGATTTTTTTTTTTTTTAACATACCCACCGTGTTTAGGGTAGGAGATGCACCCAGTGCATAATTTTCTTGCAGTTCCTTGAAGCAAGGGTATGTTTTGTGGTGCTGCCCCATCCCATTTCTTCGCTCTTAGGACTTAATTACAAATATCTCCTTTTTTTTTTTTTTTAAATGCCTTACCTCTTATTCTGCTGTTTGTTTTATTAACGCTTATTGTTTTTTTGCAAACCTAAGGATTAGCAGCTGGGGAGGCAGGTTGCGTCCATGCCAGCAGCACTTGTGCTCGCACAGGATGCGGGTCCAGTCCTGCTGCCTGGCACCGGGCAAAGCCGGTGCAAAACGCTGTTGGTTTAGCTTTAGCTAAGCTTAGCTTTAGCTTTAGCTTAGCGGCGGGGACTGTCTGCACTTCAGCCTGCAGCGTTTTTATCACAGTCATTTGTATGCACACGAAACAAAACGACTAATGGTGTTTCCATGTAACCTGGAGGTGATGTGGAGGAAAGGTGGTATGAAATGAAGCCCTATCTTTCTTTTCTCTGCAAATTAGTATATTTTGGGGGAGTATTTCCCAGCGGGTGCTCCTGAACTTTTGCAAGCTTCCTATGGCAGATGCCTTTGTTGCAGAGCTCCTGCTCCTGAGCTCTCTGCAGCCAGCTTCAAGGAGAAAGCCTAAAGGAGAACGTAAGTAGAAATTATATAACGGAGAAGCAGATCAGTTTTGCTGCGGTAAAGCAAAAAAAAAAAAAGACAGAAATTGTGTGTTGGTTAAATGTATTGCTAAAAGGCTGCCCCAGCACCCTTGCTGTGCTGCTTTCCTTCCCCAGGGCGTGGGATGCAGCTGCAAAATGGTGTAAGCTTTTCCTTCAAAAACAGAAAGTGGTGTTTAGATGCATACCAAGTTTTGGGTCAGGGTTTGGAGCTGACTCTAGGGCCAGGTCTGTAAGAAAACAAACAAAACCCCAAAGACCTATAAAATCCTTATGTTCCTCAAATGCGTTGCTTGGCAAATCTATCCGGATGGAAATGCGGTGCACTGGATGAATCAAGAAGGGGATAAACAGTCAAGAAAACATGAGCCATTTCTGCATTTGCATGAAGAGAATAGTATTTGGAAAAACCTGGTCGTGAGGTGGGGGGGCTGTTTACCTCTATCACCAAAGCTACTTAGAATTCAGGTTTTTAGTTAGATTTCAAATAGACAGTGTCCCTTCCAAGCCTGTCTGCTCTACCGTAAGCACAGTTGGGGTGTAGCACTTCCAAATGAAGCAAATGGCAATGTTAGCCTGGGCAGCCTGGACCAGCAGAGCATCCCGCTGGGTACCAGGGGTGCTCTGCGCCCAGCATCTCCCAGCAGTGCCGGGATGTGAATGGCATCTCTTCGTATAATCTTGTAAAACACGTTTCCCTTAGCCATGCTTGGAAGTTCAGTAACTCAAAAAGCTTGAAAATTAAAGCAAATGTTACACTGAGCAATCTCTTTGTTGTTGTTGTTGTTTTGTTTATACAAAGCATATATCTGAGGAAGTGTCTTTATTAACAAGTCATGTGAGGCTGTTGGTTTCCATCTTTGGGATTCTGTCTCATCAGCTTCACAAGTTATGCTGCACAAAACTGAAGTAAAACTTGGTGAGTGCACCGTGTGTTTACCCCAAGTAACCTGCGGCAGGTGCCACTGGAATGATGGCACTGAGGAGCCTGGCGGAAGGAGGAGTCCATCCTTTCACGTGCTGCACTTGCTGATGTAATATTTGCTCTGTGTACATGTGTTTCTGTGTAGAGTAGTAAAATAGTGTCCATAGTGGTAGGTCTTACTATAAGTGGATTAATAACCTGAGATGTTCATGCCTCAAGCTTGCACATCAGCACGGAGCTCCAAAGCACGTTGCAAACGATGGTAAAGACTTTCCTCCTTGTGGAGGTAGAAGGGGCCATGTTTTAGGGTCACAAAAATGATCCGAGGGCTGGAGCACCTCTCCTGTGAGGACAGGCTGAGAGAGTTGGGGTTGTTCAGCTTGGAGAAGAGAAGGCTCCAGGGACACCTTACAGCAGCCTTGCAGTACTTAAAGAGGGCTTATAGGAAAGACATATGGGGACAGACTTTTTAGTAGGGCCTGTAGCAATAGGACAAGGGGTAACGGTTTTAAGCTAAAAGACGGGAGATTCAGGCTATATATAAGGAAGAAATATTTATGCTGAGGGTGGTGAGACACTGGCCCAGGTTGCCCAGAGAGGTGGTCGATGCCCCATCCCTGGAAACGTTCAAGGTCAGGTTGGACGGGGCTCTGAGCAACCTGGTCTGGTCGAAGATGTCCCTGCCCATGGCAGGGTGATGGACTAGATGAGCTTTAAGGTCCCTTCCCACCCAAACCATTCTATGATTCTAAGGGTATAATTGAGTCTAGAGTCTTGGCTTCTCATATGGATGACTAAGTAAGGATGCTTTGAATTTGTTTCTGGAGGTACAGAGCGTTAATAGCTTCCTGTGCAGCCCTTTGGAGGTTGGGAAGCTGAGTGTCTTTGTGTCTTGGGCTCAGGAGATGCAGGTGGTACTTGGAAATTACTCAATTGGGCATGTAACCCCAGCCTGCTACTCCCCAGGGCAATTTCTGATTGCAGCTTCTGTGGCGTTCCTGCCAAACGAGAGCAGTTCTGCTTCTTGCTGAAGTTCCTTCTTGGTCACAAGAAACAGTAATTAATACTATATTAAACTGATAAGTTTTTCCTTCCTGCTGTGATTCATTTTCATTCTTTGAGTGTTTATATGGTGCTTGAGAGTATGTTGGCTATTCCTGTTCCTAGCAGACCGGCATTTAAAAGCAGGATATTGCTATGTGCTATCATATGGGGAGTCAGATGTTATCTAGAGATTAGATTGCAGTAACGTAAGGCCAGAGATTTGCTTTACCACTGACAATACTTGATCTTGGGCAAGCAGCCTAAATTTTCTTCCTGTGTTTTCTGCTCTGAAAGTCCATATTCTATCGGAATTGCAGAGATTTATTTGAATCGGAGTATGGGATTTCTGCTTCATTCATACTCTCCCAGGCCAATGTGTTTGTATGTGAGATAGGGCACTTTCCACCATGATCAACTTTTATTTCCTCTCCCATATCCCCTCTGTGGTCCCTCCACCCCAATTTTAAGTTGTCCTCTTGTTTTGTGGTGAATGGGCATGAGCCCCAAGACAGTTTGCTTGGAGTTTCATGCTATCATGGTCTTTTTTCAGTCTGCAGAGTGCTTTAAAACAGCCCCATCAACTGAGATGTGCCCTTAGAGGTTGTGTTTTAGCACCTATTCCAGGTTCTGGGAAGCTGAGTCCTCCCTGCAACCCGGGCACAGGCAGAGCAACCTCCAGGTTTCTCAGAAGAAGGATTTATCTTCCAGTTCCCTTCTGGAATCTGCAAAGGTTGGGTTGTTAGGAAGATTTATGTTCACAGAGGTGTCACCAGCACTCTCGAGTTTGAGATTTCTGTATTGAACAGCTTGGGAAGGAGGAGTCGTTTTCTCTGCTCAGGAAATTTCTGGGGAAGAAATAAAGCCCCTTACACCAAAAAAACCCACCAGTCTGCACTAATTTCTTATTTGCTTTGTTCTCTTTTACTGTTGGAGAAGGAAAGGCATGAGTTGAGGATTGCCATGTTATCTGCCATTAACCTGAAGACTATATTCTGCTTTTAAAACGCAGGTTGTTGGTTAAGAAAGTATCATTCGGGTTCTTCCCTATATTTCTTGGCAGCTGTTGGCAAGCTAGTCTCTTTTTAAAACTGTTTTTTGGTACTCTTTCTGAAAGTAATATCTACTAGATAGATGCGCTGTGAAGTTGAATGCGCCTAAAATACTTAGATATGGTCACCAAGTCTATGAAGATTCAAAGTGTGGCAATAAACTCATTTTTGGAGCTACATCCAGGGAGATGAGAAGGTGAATTTAGCAGGTTAGTGACTTGGTTGATTCTCTTTGTTTAAGCATTACTCCATGATATCTGCTTAAGAGGGTTATGCTCTGCAAAGCAACAGAATGAACCCTTGAAACAAAAGTACTTTGTCCTTGTCAGGCAATTGCCCATCATTAAAACCCCCAACCCGGCTGGTGCAAACCTGGAGCAGCCTCCCAGGAGAGCCAGCTGCTTTCCCAGCCTTCCAAAAACAGGCTTCAAAATCAGTTAGTTTGAAATGTGCCGGGTTTTGTGTTATTTTGCTCTGGTTCTGCAGCAAGCCCTGCTTTGGGGGTGGGTTTCCTGGGTCTTTGCCGTAAGGGAGCAGCCAAGCAGATGCTGAAGTTGGGCTAAACACAAGATTCCTGCACTCAGCCCCTCACAAACCATGATTTTGGGACTGGGAGAGTGTATGTATTCAATTTAGAAAGAAAAAAAATGAAATGATAAAGCCAAACCAAATGGTAAATCTCTTGCCTGCGGTACTCCCATGAAAACTCATGTGAAATCCTCTTACTGCTCTTGCCTAGCACAGGTGATTTCTCTCCTTGCAACATCAGAAGTATGGCCGGCATTCCTGCGATGCTGAGTCTTTTTTGTCGCTTCAAATGTGATCCAGGGTATTTCCCATGGCCAGGGGAATGCCAGGGGATTTTTGGTGTTCAGAGATTAACTTCACCTAATTCACTGTATCTTTCCCTACCTGCTGAGCAGGAGCATTTGGCACAGAAAATGGGTGCAGTTCTGCTTTATTTTTTCTATTGCCAAGGTGATGCTGAACTTCGTGGGAAGAACTGTGGTCTGTTGGAGTATAGAAGAAACATGGTAATGTCCTGAAGAGTTTGGTTTGCGGCAATAGAGGGAAACTGCCATAGTCAGTTGAACCCAACTTTGTTTCCATCCAGTGATCTATGGCAATTTCCATTAACAAATGCTCTTTGGGCTTTTTTTCTGAATGAGTGACCTTTCCTTATCAGATGGACTTTTTATCAGTTACTGTGGCTGAGTAGGAGCAAGTTTTCCTCCATGGAAGACATGCGGGGATTTCCAAAAGTGCTGAGTGTCAGTGCTGGGAGAAGCAGCTTGTGAAACTCCCATGGGCTTCAGTTGGGGCTTTGACATTTAACTCTGGAAACTGCTGTGTTGGATTTTGATGTCTGCACCTGAGGGTGGTTGTCACCTCCTCCCACCACTCACCAGAGGCAGAGGGACCTGGTGAGGATGCAGCTGGGCTGGGGGGGATGCAGCTGGGCTGGGCTGGAAATGCAGCTGGGCTGGAGATGCAGCTGGGATGGGATGTTGTCTAATTTTTCTTTGCAGCAAGAAGTTAAGACAACATGGAAGGGGAATTTTTTGCATATTCCAAGGCCTGAGGCAAAAAAGCTTTTTTAAAATAGCTGCTTCTGTAAAGTACAGTTTATTTTATAGTGCAAATTTTAAATGGGGTATGTGCAGCTCTCCTCTGGCCGTTGTCTTTGAGCTGTCTTCTTCCTGGCGTGCAGCAGAGCAGGCACTCGGCATGCAGAGCTTTAGCAAAATGCACTCTGGGCAAAATCTTGTCCTGTTTTGGCACAAGAAGGTGGCGAAAAATCAGATGTATTTTTGTTGTGTCAGAGCACGCTATTTTTACTCTAATCATTTTACTGGGTATGCTTTTTTAAGAGGTAGCCCGGGCAGTTTTCCTATTTGTGTTTTGAAGGCAGCGAGGTACTTCTACAACATCTAAGCTTTGCTGTGCTTTGAGGAATGGTGAACTTGTCCTGGGATTTCATAAGGCTTTGCTCTCTGCCAAATCTGAAATTCCTTCAGGATTTAGCCCATCCCTCTTCAACTCAATTAAGGCAGCCTTTTAGCCTTAACACCCACTAGCTAATTATTCAGACATTAAAGGCGTTGGGTTGGTTTAGTTCATGGGAGTGGTGCTTTCTGCCTGTGCCTGTTGGATGAGGCTCTGCTCCATGAGGAACACAACACATTCAGCGATGCTCCAGCAAGAGTGAGTCTTTGCGTGGGTCCAGACCTGGCCCCGGCAGGAAGATCTCCTCCTCCTCCTCCTCCTCCTCGTGTCCAAGAGAGCTGCAGCTGAGTGCTTAAGCACGGTGTCCAAGTCATGATGGAGAGTTCTTAAAACAGTATTCAGTAGTATAATCCCAGTGCCAAGATGAAATCCAGAGAATGGGAATTAAAAATCATCATAATCCTAAACTATATCTCCGTCTCTACCTTAAATAGATGGGCAAGACCAAAGGAGGCTTTGTATTGTAAAACTGACCCAGCCCGTTGGGTTAGAGAGTGTTTTCCACCATCAGATTAAATGAAAACATCATTTTGAGTGAGTGATGGCAAATGGCATTCCTGAAATTCCCATCAGGTAGGGATTCCCCCCCACGCTCCTTTTCCACCCTGATTTCCCCCCCACACACACACTTTTTCCTTGTTTTGCCTTACTTTCCCTTTTTTCTTCTTTTCTTTTCCCCCCTTTCCCCCTTTTCCTCCTCCTTTTTCCCTTTCCCCCATTTTTTGCCCCCCCCTCCTTTTTTCCCCCTTTTTTCTTTCCTTTTCCTTCATTTTTTTCTCCTTTTCACAGCACACCTTACAATGACAGGCTCTCTGATCTGCTCCACTACAGATTTGAAATGCTTTACCACTCATCTGCTGGCGTCTAAATGACAAACATAGTTGAGAGACCATTACCCAGTGACAGATACCCCAAAAGTCTGAGCGACTTTCTCCTCTGCTCACTGCACTTTTCTTTTCCCTCTCCCTGCCGGTGTGCTGAGTCAATGAGTTAATGGCCGTGCAGATAAGCACGCCGTGTTTTCTAGTGCCAGTTATTAGATCAGCAGATGCTCAGGGGAGTACTTATTAGAGAATGTCATGTTAGCGGTCCCAAGGTGTAATTATGCTTTGCAGATTTCTTTTGCTTTAGCCATGTTGACAACACGCTTGGATTAAGGAGAGGAGGAGGGAGATGAGGGGTTTGTACAGCTCTTCAGCTATGATTGAGGAATAGAACTTTATCTAATAACTACTTTTTTGCACATACTTGTGCATGCTTTCCTCCAAATGAGTTTGGTGTCGTGTGTTCCTCCTTAATTTTTGCTATGCTTCTGATTTATCTAAATTAATCTAAATTTATGTATCTGTTGGTGGTTAATGTAAAAATTGTTGTGTGGATGGTGGACTTTATCGGGTGAGCTCAATAAATAGTTAAGGCTATTGCTTCAGATAGGCTGGCTTTGGAAAAAGAAACAAAACCTGACTTGCATTGTTGGGATTTTAATATATGATATATAATTTAAAAAAACCCACCACAAACCAAACCCCAAACAGATAAGCATGGGGACCTTGCAAAGTCTGTATTTAGAGAAAAACCAGAATTTTAGAAAAAGACTGTTTATTGTTTGAAACCTCAAGCCCTTCTGAGAACTGGCTAACGATGAATCGGTGAGGGGTTTAATTTCTGTATAAGACAAATGCTTAAAATGTATTTAAAATGTTTTGACAGATACTAAGGTAAATCACCATGAAAATTAATAATTCTCTTTTATTTCTATAATTTTTAATTTATTATGTAGCAGGACCCCTGGTATCTCTGAGGTAGGAATGCCTTTCTGGTTCCTCTTAGATGTGCTTAGATGCTTACCAAAGCTCAGAAGTAACAGTTACTAATGGGGACAAGACCGAGGTGAGTTAAAATCAGCTGTAGCCTCTACCGCTATATTTCTCCTGGACAAATGGCATAGGAACATGCTGGAATTTATCATCAGCTTTTTCCATCCTCATCCATCCATCTGTGTTTGTCTGTGAGCTCTGAATCTCAGATCTTAGGTATGCTTCAAAAAAGTAGGCTTATGTCGTGGTGTCAGGTTAGGTGCTAAGATCCACCAGTGTCTTTAAAAAAAAAAAAAAAAGTAGATGTACTTGACAATTTATAAGGAAAATTTTAAGTTTGCAGCGTCAGCCTCCTCCCACCATCAGACTCTCCTGTACTGGCCTTGTGCTGCAAACAACTGGTTTGGAAGGGTGGAGGAATGTATATTGTTAAATAATAATAAAACCCAATAATAATAAACCCAAGAAGTACCTAGTGGGATGTAAAAATTTGTCACCAAAGTCAGAACCAGAAGGTGGCATTGGCCTGCCTGGTCCATGGTTGGTCCATGGTTTTTGCCCTTCACACCAACACCGTGTGTTGAATTCCCATCCTTTGGATATGACAGATATTTCTGTTGGCCAACTCCAAGTGTATGGTTGGTCAACAGCAGGCAAGACTATGGTCCTTCCAAAGGAGGGACCACTGTTCTGTGGTCAAACATTAATATTAAGCCTGAATGAACCTAATGTGCTCTATTCGATACTCGAGCATATTACCTTCACAGAGAGGAATATAGCCAGAGTCATTGTAAATTATTCATATCTTTAAAAGTAACAAGCACTACAACAAACACATGAGAATGGAAATCAAACCCACCATCTTTTAGAAAAAACACCCATTTTTTCCCTTTATTCCCCCAAATCCTAAGCAGACCCCAGAAATAAAGCACTTCTGGTTAGAATAGAATAGAATATTTTCAGTTGGAAGGGACCTACAATGATCATCTCGCCACAACCCCCCAAACTGGCAACAGTCCCTCCATGCAGAGGTTGTTCAGTGAACCTGGGTTAAGTTAAGTGAGACCTCCTCTGCGCTCCCAAAAATAAAATAGCTCTATGTCAGAAGGCTTTAAAAAGGTAATGGAAACTATAGTGGAAAAGATGAAAAATAGGGAGGGAGAACAAAGTAAAACTGAAAGTAAAAGAAAGGAAATGCATTGAAATGTAAGTTCTAACTTGAGAAATGAGGTGAAGGAAATGGGTCAAAAAAAAAATAGAGGGGATTGGAGGGATAGAGGACAGGTGAAAAACTGGTGTGTGTAGGGTACACCAAAAGTAGAGACTTGTAAATGTGGCTGGATGGGGGTGGGAACCCTGCTGTGAAGTGGCTCATGGCTGTCCCCATCCTCTCTATAAAAAGGCTCAGCTGGGAGCCCAGCAATGCTCTTTCTGGTATTTCTGCCCCAAAATGAGAGGGGTGGCCAGCTGAATTGCCACTGGGCTGACCTCAAGGCCTTGATTACTTTTTTGCCCTCTTTTTTTTTTTTATTTTTAAGTAGGAGGTGTATGTTTATGGGGCCCATCTGTGCACACATTGTATATGTATTGAATATAACACTTTATAATGTATGTAACAATAAGTTATACACAGTTTTTATATATCTATGTATATATATAATTTTTCTATAATTTATATGTAGAGAGAGACAAAAAGATAAATATTGTATATAACTCATTGTTATATACAATAATAAAGTGTTTGGGATGTGAGGTCCCCCCACTAACACTCAGCCTAAGGAGATCTCTGCAATTCCCAAACTAAATGTAGCTGGAGCAATCAAAAGCTACTCAGAGGGATGTTCTCTGCAAGTTAAATTACATTAAGGAAGGAAGGTGCCACCTTCCCAGGTTCGTTGCCTGGTGTGGTTTTGAACCTCTTCTGAAAAATTAACTTCACTATTAACTGTAAAACCTTAGCTCCAATGGGTGGTCATGTATTAGGCATTTACTCTATCGTGCCACAGCATCACTAGTTACCTAGCATTTAGGGATATTGATTACAGTGTAAAAATGTTTAATTTGTTACATAATTATCCACTGTAATTTTCGTTTTTGCCTGAAGAAACTATTTAATTAGGACATGAGCTTCTAATATTTCAGGATGTACTGAACAGCGATGTAATTGATTATACGCCTTGCCAGTGGAGCAGTCCTGAAGTTATTACGTAAGGACACATAACTGCATTTAATCAAACATTGGCTAAAGCCAGCTGCCGGGTGCCGAGGTTTTTTGGCACAAAGTAAGTAGCAATTTAACAATTACTGAGCGCTGCTGAAAATAGCCCTGTAGTGGGGTGGACTTTCTGCTGCGCATGTCAATGCGGGCAAGGCTTGCCTGCAACGGGCCCACACAGTCGTGATGGGGTCTTGATTACAGAAGAGGATTGCTTAAGGAATCCATATATCCAAGTGATGCAATGGGTTGTGTTTGGTTGGGGTTCTGCAAGTTCTCCAGACTATTTTTAGTGCCACCATCAGCTGTGGAGGGAAGGAGGCTCAGTGGCACTAGGGGAAGGGCCTTTCAGCAGTTGAAAGGTTCACCAGCAGCATGACGGGGGTGTGGAGCACCCAATTGACGTGCAACAAGGCCTGCAGCCCCTTCATCTTCTCACCTGCACAGTCCCGGTGAGTCTGGTGAAGTCCCATGCTTGTGCAGGGGTCCTCTACTCATGTGGCACCAACGCACTCTTGCTTGCTTGGAAGTTTCCAGGAAGCTGAGTTTACATTTTGCTGTTGGGATTTTTTTTTGTTTATTGAGTGCATTTCTGACAAATTCCTCATGCTGGAGAAAATTCAGCATTGCAAATGGGAGAAACTTTGCTGTCACACAAACGCTCCCCACCTTCTCTTCCTTCAGGTTGTGATGACCTTAGAGGGCATTCCTTGCCTTGGAGATGGTGGAGATAAAATTGAACCTCTGCTAAGAGTTGGCCGACGTTAGTTTGTACTGTCCCTGAATTAATTGCTGCAGAAATAAATGAGCTGTAGGGTGTTTTGTATTAGTTTCCTCCATCCCCCTGTGTTCCTAGGTGGAGAGAAATGCCTCCTACAATGTCCTCCTACAACAGCAGCAAGAAAGGCAACTGGCCTGGGGTTAGCCACAGGGCTTACAGCTTGGCCAATGCCAACCCTTGGATCTTCCTGAGCTGATGTTACCTGTATATTATATTTTTAGGGTCCAAAAGTGGCCCGTGTCAGCACATCAGCAGCGCTGGAAACTTGTCAGTCAAACGTCCCACCCCAGGGGGAAGCCTGATGGGCAGAGAGCTGGTGGTGCCAGTAGCTGCGCTGTCTTGGGCTGCCGGTCAGTGTGCTACAACTGCAAAACTGTGTTTTCGTAATTATTTAGCAGTATCTTCTTTAAAATTGTGGCAGGATGTGCTGCACAGGGAAAGTCTCACTTCTGTGGTCACGGTCATGACAGATTCACTAACCAAGAACAGGCTCCTGTGTGTTTTTCAGTGGCAGACTCGTGGCTGAGGCTCAGCTTGCTCAGGCATAACAACTCCAAAGCTATGGTGGTTATTCAGAAAATATCCAAATGCCACAAAATTTGCATATAAGCTTAAAGACTCTTACATAAGTAAAGGATATAAATGTACACAGGTATGTTTGCTTGAACCTGTACCTTCCTTCTTAGAAGGAGCATTGCTGCATGTTTAATTTCCGGGTAACGAATGCCATTCCCGAAGAATTAAGCTTCTCTCCCTCCCTCGCCCACGTGTCCCCTCTGAATCAAGTGCAACCTCTCTGTTCACCGCATCTCCCTCCTGTGCACCCGTATGCATCAAATAGAGATCCTGACCCTACACGAGACTCTCCACCAGCTATTCTTTTTGGGACCTGGCATGGGCTCAGGAGTCTGCCCGTGGGAGCCTGCTTGGAGCAGAGTCATACCATATGTTCTGTAAGGTTAGCAGTCCACATCTTAGCAGCCGTGTGAAATATCCAGCAGTAAAATATTCAGAATATACTGTCTTTCCAACTGGGCATTAATCAGGAAGACGGGAATCATGTCATTGGAGGTGCGTATCTACAGTTAGGCTAGTGGTGATGATGCCTGGTGGTGGTGGTGGGGAGAGGTGGATGGTTTAAGGTTGCAAGAGCGGTGGCCTGTTTCAGATGTCCACCTATACAAGCAAGTGGACACCTGAAAGCCATTCCCCAGAGGGGCTTGGCTGTGGAGATGCCTCAACTGAGTGAAGGTGAGCCCCAGCTGGAGTGCTTGGTTCTTCTGGTGGTTGCCACCTCGCTGCAGCCCTATGCCTGCTGAACCTCTCCTGCAGGGGATATATGATGTGCTTAGTAGGTTGCAAACAGAAACTGTGAGTAGACTGTCTGATAAGCACGGTTGGTTACCTTTCAAAGTAACTGACTGTAAGTGACTGACTCTGATTTCTCTTTCTTTTGGAAAAAGAAATTTGGATACCAAATTTCTACTCCTGGTGTAATTGCATTTTGATTACCAAGTATGGAAACCATCTTATCCACCTTTCTCATCCATCTAATTTATATCTAGGCTGTCATACAGGTGCACGGGTAAGGAAGGAGGAAGCTTCGGTTCTTGTTCTGAATGACTTTTCTTGCAGACAAAAAAAAATTTACTTTGCTTCTCAACTGAAGTATTTCTTTGAAAGTGCTTTGCAAAAAAATGAGGTAGAAACAGGGCCTAAGATACTTTTTTCCATAAAGTGTTGATTGCAGAGGCTGGATGACAATTTTGCTGTAGTCACTGTGAATTTGGGTTACCGCTTTACCAGCTTTTGATGCTGCATGTGCAGTTCTCTTGCTCCTGGAGTTGAGACCCTGAGATCAAATTTAATCTCCATAAACTTAGATCTAACTCCTGCTCAGGCTCTCCATAGCCCCAGGGTTTGCTGGGGCACCTGCTGCAATAAAATTGGTTACAGACAGACCTACAGAAGGAGTCCATGGAAATCCCAGAAAAAGTTTTGCTGGCAGATTTCTGCTGGAGCAGAAGACACGTCTAAATAGTGGCATAATTCTCATAATTAAAGGGCAAAAAGTCAAGGGTTGAGACAGTAAAACCTCCATTTCTTGGTATTATTCATTAGCTTTTAAGTCTTCCTTCCTCTCTCAGCTCAGTCTCTTCCTCTTGGTATTGCAGTAAGATAATATCCGTCGATAACCAGCTGTGGGTTTCACTGTGTGTCCGCTCTGCCCTGCTCATCCATCCAGCTTGTGAATCCCTATGCCTTCGGTAAGCATGGTCCAGGGGAGCTTTATTATCCCCCGAAATCCTGACACCTGACAGACAAATTTAACTGCTTGCTAATTGCATGCTAAAAAAGCACTGCACATGCTGTATGGTGATCTTACAGCCCAAAATTCGGAGAGCGCGCTTTTTGCCATACAAAGCTTGCTGCTATGTCTAGTGCTTCATCCCTGTGCTGGGAAGGAAGTCGGGAAGGGAAGGAGTTGAGATGGGAAGGTCTCCCCTTGCCTCCTGCCCCAGCACTCCTTGCACAGCTCTAATACGGTCCTTGGGGAATATTGAGAAGGTTCGAAGAATTAGATGGGAATTGAGTTGGTTTTTTTCTTAAAGGGGTGCTGTTTGGGCAAAAATAGTTTGTTTGAAGTAGTGGGTTTTGCTTTTAACTATTTTCCATGCATGGACACATGCAGTATCAGCTGCGGTGCATAGTGCTGGCCAGTGACTACGGGTCCGTGTGCTGTTTGCCAAATACAAGGTCGTGGTAAAACATTTATTTTTCCTTCTTTCTGTGAACGAGAAAAGCAACCCAACTTTTGCTCCAACTGCTTGCATTGCCATGCCCTGCTGTTGGCTTGCCCACCAAGAGCTGCAGGAGGGTGATGCTGGAGGTGGACCTTGGTGGCCGCCATGCTGCCGAGCCTGAGCAGCCTCACGTGCCTCCTGCCTGCTCCCAGGACGCGGCTGAGGTGTGTGGTGACATCATGACATGTCAACACGATGTCATCATCCAGCTCTGCAAGCCTCCTAGCAGCAATGTGCACACGGGTGAGGACACTTCAGCTCACCAGTGACTTCTGGTGGCTGACGCACCTTGCCGGGGCAATATACTGGTGTCGGGGAGCTTAGCTCATGGGCCTGCTGTGTACCCCGAAGCTTTCTTTTTATTTCCTTGAAATATGGGGAAAGAAATGATGTCTTTTCACCAGCACCATGCTGGCACAAGCCGCAGTGTTGAAATAATGACGCAGGGGGGAAATCGTCTCCCGGGTTTGTAAATCTTTTTCAGGGAGTGGCAGCGTTTGCAGAAAAATAACTCTTCTGCTGGCGTGGGATGCATCTTGATCACAGCCTGGGCTGGTTCAGCCATGCTGAGAGGAGCCTTTTAACATCTATGATCACTTTTGATATTAATTTTTATAGGTATGGGCTTGAATCTGTAATGAAAATCGGAAGCTGCTTCTCTTGTTGCAGGAAGCAGGATGGATGGGTGCTGGGTTGGCAGTCAGACAGAATACCTGCTTTTCCAGATATTAAATTAAAATATATCACATGCCAGCTCATGCATGAATCTTGGAGTCCCCCAAGTCTTCACTTGCTTCCTTAAAAGTTAGTCTGTGCTGGAAACTTTATCAGGGCAGTATGTGAGTGCCAAAATCTGTCAACATAGACCTATTTGCAGGATCCAGCTTCAGCTAAAAACAACCCCAATCTTACTAACTTGTAATACAAGTGTACATGTATATATCTATAAAGTACTATGATGTGGCTGGAAACAAACCCTAGTTGAGCTAATTTTAAGCAGTGAGGAGCTTAATCTAGTTCCTTTGGTAGGATTTCTCACTGTCCTGGGCATGGGAGGAATTGTGTTCATCTGGAGACCAAAGCTATACAGTTTGTGAGTGCCATAGAAATTCATATACATTCATAACATTTGGTTAAGATGTAAAGTTTTTATAGTACAGCGACTCCTCAGGAGCCATTAAAAATATTTTGGAAAAAGACTTCATCCTTTTTTTTTTATAGGACAGTAAGCACTTTGAAATGGAAAAGCTCTTAAAAATACTTTTGAATTTGAGCATGGCTTTGCTTCCCAGCTCACTTTTGGTTTGAGTTTCAGAGCCTCCCGAGAAACATGATATTTTTGGACTTTAACATTAGAGCACTTGTTAGAAAATGGTTTCGGTTTGCTTCATGGGGTTGGTCATGCTGCATTCCTGCTCCTGTCAGGTTAATGAAGTTTCTGAAGATGTGCTAAATGCAGTTTGTTTGTAGCTGATATAACTACACCAAGGAAGGAGGTCAGGTGTGCAACTAGGGGAGCACGCAGATGGCAGCAGTCAGCGGGGAGCCAGAGTTCATCCATGTCCAGCACCGTCCAGCGCTGCCAGGAACCTGTGAGAAAACAGCAGTGGAGATGATGGAATAGCTTCTCTCCGAGAAAATATCTTTCTAATCCCTGGTAATTAGTAGCTGATACATCCTTGAAGCAGGAGGGTTTGCTTTTCTTCCAAGTCATTGGGATGAAGTAGGCATAGGTTTGCTCTGTGCCTGTGGTGCTGGAAGGCGGAGGTTCCCAGGAGATACCTGGCTACTGATAACTTCGTCCCATGTGCTCTTTAGCTCCAGGTTTGGCCCATCAGATGGGACTGGGGATCTCAAAGCTGCTGGCTGCATCAGTCTGCATTTCCACGTACTTTGCGGTGGCATTTTGGGGTGGCATTTGGTCCTTCAGGTGAACAAAAGAACCCAATGAAAGGCACAGTCCTTTGTCACTGCAGTAAGTACATCTTCCTTGTCCTCATCACCTGAAGCAGTTTTCACTTGAGGTTACTTGTTCCCAATCTTTGCTGAGGAATCTGAGCCTTGCGTGACACCGAGTGTACCTTTATTTTTGCTCTTGCAGATACTGCTATTGTAACAATCTCCTCTGCAACATGAAACCCAGTCTTGGGAAAGTAACTTTCAATTCATGATTGTTCTGACTGTGTGCTAACAAAGGGCATTTCTAGGGAGAGTTCTTTGTGATCTGGGAAGTGCATGTTGGCTGAGGAATGCTGTCAATGTTGTGGGGCTGAGAACAGCTCTGCTTCTATGTAGCCATCCCGATAGCCAGTCCTTTCCTACGTAGGTCTGAAAACACAGCGTGAACCTTTCTTCTCCAAGCTCTGGAGACTCCCTGGAGCAGGAGACGTGTTGCAGCCGCACGTGCTGGCCACGGGGACCACCTTGCCTGCACACCTCGTTCAACATGCCGTTGCTTTGCCAGCAGACTTGGCCTGTGAGCAATCTTGCTCAACCTGGGGAAAATGTTGCAGGACCTGCTCCGCAAGTGAATGCGGTTAAGCAGAGGGAATATCAAATTCTGGAGAGTTTAAGAGAGATTAAGTTTAATGCCCAGAGCATTGCATGGACCCCCCCGAGACATGCTTTTCCAAGGGCTTCCCTCCATCATGACCAGAAAGGCTTTTGTGGTGTTGCATGCTGTGGGAGATTTCAGGGCAAAGGTTTTCTCCTGCCTCTCATGCAGTTGTATTGTTCCAATATGTGTAGTTTGAACGTGATTCCCCATGTTCGTGGCTAGCGTGGGGCGAGCAAAGGGCACGAGCACCCGGTTCTGGCAGGACTGATGTGCAAGAAGAGGGGGGAGATAACTCTGCCTTGGGGATTATCATCCCTCTGCTTCAGCAGCTGTTAAAGCATCATCTCCTCTCTACCTTGGGTTTAACCTGTCTGTACCAAAATCAGTATAATCATGTAGTTTTGTGAACGAAAGATGCTTTTTCTCCCTAAATTCCCCAGGACTTTTCCTGGGGATGCTGAGCCATGGTGTCTGTGATGCCGGACTCCTTGCCTTGCCCTGAGCACCAGGGGTACCACTCTCACTAGTGTGCTGCCTTTCTCTCTTGCTTTCTTTCATTCGGAAGAGATGCTCATTTCTTCCCATGTGCTCACAGGCTTTTTTTGGTGAGTCCCCTGTCTGGAACGATCTGTGGTTTCCCCAGAAGTCGTATGTGGTCACATCACCTGCCTTTATTTTGTGTTACATCAGCTGGAAAGTGCCATGTTTCGTAGTCTGTGAATTGGTGACCTGTTTACACCCACGCATTTCCTGAGACTGAGACTTGCTGCATGCTCGGTGACGTGGGGAACCCAGGGCAGGGCCAAAAAACAAGAGCTGGCCTGTCTTCTTCTGGGGAGCAGGGTCTGCGCTATGCTTTTCTCCGGCATGAGCAAGATGTCCTACTTCTTAGCAATGGTGTGAGCTGTAAAATCATAGTTGTCTTTGTGGATTGGGCTTTAACTTTTCAATTTTGGTTTATCAACATGATGATACAATTACAGAATAGTTTGGGTTGAGAGGGACCTTTGAAGATCATCTAGTCCCACCCCCCTGCCTTGGATAGGGACATCTTCCACTAGGTCAGGTTGCTCAAAGCTTTGTCCAGCCTGATCTTGAACAGTTCCAGTGATGGGGCATCCACAACTTCTCTGGGCAACCTGCTCCAGCATCTCATCACCCTTAGGATACGGAGGTGCTGCTGAAATGCTGCCTGGTCTAAGTCTGGAGGTTGCCGTGACTGCTTAGATGAAAACTAAATGGTAAGCAGGCAAGAGGAGTGTGTGGCTTTCATCTTCTCAGCTGCCTGGTCACAAGAAGGGTTCATAGACCCAGTGTGAAGTGGGTGAGGGAGAACCAAAGAGCTTGCTTGCGGAGATCAGCTTTCCTGTGAGGTTTGGGCTGGCATGTCTCAGTCCTCCTTAGAGCTTTTGGCAAGACACTGAAATTTCTGGCTGGAGGCCCTGCTTATAAAATGGAGATGGTCATTTTTTTTTCCTTTCACTTAGTCTAATCTATTCCAGGTTTGACATCTGGGGCAGGGACAATCTAATTCTGTGTATTTGTGTAGTGCCAATCATAATAACGCTCCGCTCTCAGGTCCTCTGGGTCCTGTTGTAATACACAGCTCGAGTGGATTTGGAGCAGAGGTCTTGCTGATCTGATATCCCCTCTCTGATGGCGACGGCTTAAAGAAGATGCAAAAAAAACCCCCTGGAGTGGGCAGCTACAGCTTATCCTGCCCTGGGAAAGGCTTTTTCCTAATCTCTGGTGGCAGAGGCAGGCATTGATGCTCTGAAGAGGAAGGATGAAGATGCTAGCTTTTCTGGTCCAAGAGGCTTCATCACTGACTTCATTGGGAAGGCTCTGTGACAAAACCAAGCAGAGGTTGATTCTGGGGGATTATACTGAACCGAAAACATCTCCTGGGCATAAAGAGGTAGCTGCTGGACCACAAATAGCAGCTACTTGTAGGGAACAAGTGGTCTTTCATCTTCTCACTGCTGCGTGTCAGGAAGAGGAGGCAGTCTGTAGTTTTCCCACTTAATGTGCAGCTTTTTAAACCATAGCAATTTGAGAATTAATTTTTTTTTTTTCGTTTGCTTGGAAACAATTATTATAAATAGGGCAGTGGTGAGCTGTTTCGGTGCTGGGTGTTAGGAGGTCATTCCAGTGCCCCATCTCCTGAGCAACCCCTTGTCACACCATCCGGATCCTGCCTCCAAGAGGGCAGAGGCTCAAGATCCCGCTGCGGTTTGGAAGTCAGTGGGAGCCTCTTTCAGAGCAAAGGCTTTGCTGAGCAGCAGGATTTCTGTAAAAAAGAAGAGGTTCCCGATTCCTGCTGTGTCCATCATTCAGTGAGAGCCGCTTGTCCCTGCTGCTTTTTTTTGTCTGCCCTCGTTTTGTGCTTTGCCTGATGAAGACTCAACCCTCAGAGTGGTGCAGAAAATGGTCTTTTTTTTTTTTTTGTGTGTGCACAGATGAAAAGATTAAACTTGTGTGCATTTGAATCTTTAGAACATAATGAGATTGGGATCCCTAAGGGTTAAGGATTTCAAAATTTCCTGCGAGTTCTGTCCCCTTTTGCACGTGCCGCCTTCAGCAATCTCAGGGTACGCTCTTCTGTAATGCAGCTATTTTATCAAATTGCTTTGCTAGTAGTATATAATTTTGCTCTAACTGCTGCTGATGGCAGTGCAGAGATGATGATAGGTGCACATATCTTCCTTTTAAAATAATTCATAATAGACCAGGCCGGGTTCTTCGCATCCTTACGGCGATGGCTGGCCCTGATTGCCCTGTACCTTCGGAGAAGGGTGCTCTCTCCAGGTTGCACTGCTGGAGGAGAACTTGCTGCTCGGTGCCTGACTCCAGGACTATCTATATGAGTTGTGCAGTGGGAACCAAGACCACCGTGTTCCTTGCTGGCGACCAACTGGGATCTGTCCTGTATCCCCCTGTTGAAGACACTGTATGTGCAGTGGGTTTCTGAGCATGTTATTGGTCAGACTGGGATTATTTTTGTTGTGATACTAATTTTCATGTGCCTTTGTGGTTCTGGAGGCACCTAGGTGATCTTTAAGGTCCCCTCCAACCCAAACTGTTCTATTCTATGATTCTGTGATCTGGAGAATAAGATCAGCATAAATAAGTTAGTTACTTTCCCCTCTGTGGTTCATTGGAGAAGCATTTCTCCTGCTTTTCAGGCTTGAGAGGAAGGAGGATTGGAGGTGACCACAAGGGAAGCCCATCTCTGCTAACCCATGGTTGGTGATTCCTGGTGCTGAGCCTTAACCAACCCCAAATGCACCTTTTCCCCAAGTTTTCCTGGTACAAATTCTGTTGAACAAGAAGAAAGTGGCATTGCATTAAAACAACGTCATCAACATCAGAGATTTAATTAAAAAACATAACGAACCTTTTTGATGTTCATTCCCATTTGGGAATAGGTAGGATGCTCTGGATGATCCCAGCTCAGCAGACCCGATTTTGTTGACGGGCACTTCAGGTACCAGGGTCACTGTGTGCACCGCAGACGCAGCTGGCTCGCAATTAAGGTTGGTTACCTAAGCCATTACAATTAAGTAAGAATAACAAAGGCAAGACATTTTTAAAAGCAAGGCTGAACCCAGGGTGTCTCTTGATTGTTTTCTCTTGTCATGTAATTGAACCCTTAGGACCTCTCTGCTCCATGGGAGGTCAGTTATTTTCATAACCGGTTTATAATTATTCCTGTTGTGGAACCTCTTACGAGGCATTAAAACTACGGTAAGAGGAGTGAGGAGGTATGGATCCTTCCCCTGGCAAGGGGAGGGTCTGCATGTAGCACTTTGCTCCCAACTGTGTTGTCTGTGACGCATTTTGGGGCTGGAAAGTACCCCAAAAGTACAAAAGAACAGCGTCCTTCTGGCATTAGAAGAGCAAAGGTTGAAGAAGTGGTTTATCGATTCAGAAAGGATCAGACAGCAGGACCACCAACCTCGGGGCTGATGCCATTTGTACACCAGTGTACCCTTCAGGGGTGGTCTCTGCTCATGCTGGGCTACAGGTGAATCGTCTGGTTTCTTAATAGGCTCCTTCCCTTTGGGGGTATGTCCTAAGGCGCAGTTACCTACATATTGCATCCGCTTCTGAGGCAGCCCCGAGTTAAGCAGGCAGCTCATGCCTTTTCCTGAAGATGGGCCATGCACAGGCCATTTGGGGACATCTCTGCTTCGTGTGCAGCCTCCACCCGCTGTGGTGGAAGGGACGGAGACCTCCTGGAATACCCCCACAGCATCAAGACCACGGCTGCTACCAAAATCCCCATGCTCTGCAGCCTGCCCGGTTACACAGAAGGGGAGCCAGCTCAGTGCGGATGTGGATCCCTGCAGGGATAAGGATGCTCCAAGTTCTGCCTGGCTCTGTGTGGGATGCCAGGCATTTGGGTTTAGGGACAAACAATGGGAGCTGTGCTCTTACTGTGTCTCCTACCCTGATTATATATCCTCATCAAGGCAGGGAATTGTCATTGATACCTATAGAAATATAAAATAATAATTTTTAATATATGAATATATATAAAAATGCATATATGCATTACGTAGCAAGTCTTGCTACTGACTCAGTAAATATCTCCATATATTTTCAGGAAGAAGAGATAAAAAGGTGTCCCCATTCCTATCCGAGTGCCCACCTCTGTCCTCTGTGGCATGCGTCAAGCAGTTCTTCATAGAGGCCAAGTTCATCGAAGCATCAGGGTCTTGTCAGTCTGTGCAGGTGTTGTTTTAAACATCTTTCCCTGTACCATCTTCCCAGTGGACTAACCCCCACTTTAGCAAAATAAGAGGAGGAAGTTTTATGACAACTGTGGGTTTGCAGTCGAACCTTGATTTATATAATTTTGGCTTTGTGCTTAGATTCCTTGGTTGCTGCTCCAAATTCACGCGGCCTACTGTGTACTTAACCCCTTTGGCACAGGCATTTTAGGGATTTAGGGGGGTAGAAGCCTGCTCTGCGTTTTTTGTTTTCCCTAAGTTTGCACTTCTTACTGCTGAATATCAAGCTTGCACCGCTGCAGAGTGTATAACACACACCATCCGTTGGGAAGAACATCTTTTGTTTTTGTCGCTTAGCAATTCTAGGCTGAGTTTCAATTTCAATAGCAAAATTCACCCTTCCCTTACCCAGAGCTCGTGGAGGTTTTGCATCATTAAATGTGTTTTCTAGCCAAGAAGGTCTTGCAGCTTGTAGGTATGTATGTAATGTGTGTATGGTTGTCCTGCAGTACATGGTGGAAGAGAGGAAATGGTGGTCAGATGTGTCCACACCTGACTTGGAGATGGTTCTTGAGAGAGAAATGCAAACTCTTACTCTTGGATGTCCTGGCTGAAGCCCAGCCTGAAACCTGGAGGAGAATACGGCTCCGTTTCAGAGTATCCCTTAGTGTGCAGAAGCTGGGTTACAGAACCAGCTGCCTGGCATCTCCAAGTGTTGGCTATTGATTTTTTATTTTATCACTCCAGAGCAGGACCTTAAAGCCTCAAGGTGGACGTACACAGAGGAGTTTGTAGCTGCAAATTTTGGGTGGGTAGAAGGAAAATGGTGATTTTAGCACTGGTAATCACGCTTAACATTCAGAAATGAGTGATTCCTTTGCTGACCCAGCTGGTACCGAAAATAAGCTCCTGCCTGTTACCTAATAGCTTTGATTTCAAGTTTATTTGTTGGCAGTGTCCTGTAACGTTGGATTACCACTACTAGGTACACATACATGGGTGAGGATATATCGTCCACCATACTTCTCAGGAGAAGGCTCAGAAGTTTGGGGTTGCTACTTGGAGAACTGATGATGAACCCCACAGCTGTCCTGAACTGTGTATTCTGCAACTTGCCCACACCCCCCCCCCAACGCCCAAGGTTTGGCCATGCCTTTGCGTGCTCTTGCGTCTTCCCTGAGCAGTTGATGCTGGTCACCAGGATGGCAGCCAGGTGAAGAAGGACAAGGTGTAGGTTTTGCTGTACCTCATAGGGGCGGTTGTCACCTTTTTGCTCCCAGTTGTGATGGTGACAGAGGTGGTGGTGTGGGAGCATCTGGGGTGGCAGCTGTCAGTGTGGCCACCCAACCAAAAATGGGGAAATCATAGAACCACAGCATGGTTTGGGTTGGAAGGGATCTTTAAAGATCATCTATTTCCAACCCCCCTGCCATGGGCAGGGACATCTTCAACTAGACCAGGTTGCTCAAAGCCCCATCCAACCTGACCTTGAACACATCCAGGGATGTGTAGGGCATCCACAACTTCTCTGGGCAACCTGCTCCAGTGTCTTACCACCCTCATTGTAAAAAAAATACCTTCGTTATGTCCAATCCAACCTTACCCTCTTTCCATTTAAAACCGTTGCCCCTTGTCTTGTCACTACAGGCCCTGCATAAAAGTCTGTCCCCATCTTTCTTCTAAGCCCCCTTTAAGTACTGAAAGGCCACAATAAGGTCTCCCCGGAGCCTTCTCTTCTCCAGGCTGAACAACCCCAATTCTCTCAGCCTTTCCTCATAGGAGAGGTGTTCCAGCTCTCTGGCCATTTCCATGGTCTCCTCTGGACCTGCTCCGACAGGTCCATGTCCTCCTTGTACCGTGGTTTAGATGTGTTCTGTTGTCAAAGTTTCAGATGCCGTGAATTTGCAACAGCCGCATGTGTGCATAGACACCTCCATAAGCCTTGGAGCCGCTGATGCAGAGCAGGGACTGAGCAACCTTGAAGCATCTCTGAGATGAGAAAAGTTGGGCTGAGTTGTGTTTTGTCACCAATTTCTTCCTCAGTAAATCCAGCCTCTGGACTGGGAGGGACTTCGGGCTCTTAAACACCACATTTGTGTGTCAGAGCTTGTAGCATGGAGGCTGGGAAAAGCGTCTTGCTCACCACTGTAGCTGGCATGACCAAAAGAATGTGACATGCTTAATGAAGTTCACTTTTTTGTTTGAAGTTTGCTCTTTTGGACTGGAGTAAATAGAAACATTAAGTGCTGACAGTTGCTTAAACTAGACATTTACAATGAACTTAATTTTCTAGATGCAGAAATCATAACCTAGCAACTTTTCCAGTTTCTTATACCTTTTTTTCAGTGGTGCAAGAAGCTGGGCTGGAAGGTGCTGAATTTGCTGGCTTCGGCAAACATGGAGGCTTGAACGTGCTGCTTGGTTTTGTTGCTTTTTTAACAAAACAAAGCTATTTTGTTCTTGCTTTCCCATTCAGACATTTACCTCGGATGCTCCTTGTCTGCTGTTTGCTACCTGGAGAGGGTAGGAAACCTCTCTGGAGCTTGGCTGTCAAAGGGTGCTAACATGGTCGTGTGGATTTAATCACTTCAGCGAAGTGCTGAGCCTCGTGTGTTCGTGTTGTATTTATTCTGCTCAGCTCCAGCAGTGGTCCATGGGCACGTGCAGGCGGGCCAAAGAGATGCTGCTGTTGGCTTAAAGGAGCACATCCCTCTTTTGGGAGAGGCTGCAGGTTCCTGGGAGATTTTTTGGCTGTTGGAGCATCAAGATAAATCTCATGATGGAATGTTTGTCTCTATAAATAATTAGTAGATGATCAGTGTTGATGCAGTAAGATCACTGTAGGTGGTCAGTGTAAGGTGGTTTGTGGGTTTTGTGTGTAAAGTACAAGGCACAGAGCAGTGGAGGTATCTGGTGGTCTCATCTGATCTGCTCTTGTTGCTACGTCAGCTTGCTCTGTCAATAGATGCTTTTGCAAGCTTTTCCAAGAAGGCTGAGAGAGGGTTCTCATGGGACGTAGGGGAAGCTGGGAGTTTATTTGAGCAGTTGTAAAATCCAAAGAATATTTTCTATTCCTTCATGTATCATGAAAACAATTTTCATCCCTGAAGTTCTTCTGGAGTGTTATCTGCTCAATGCAAGGCAGTCGTGTCTTGGATAAACTAAACCTCATTTTCCCTCCCTAACCTGGAATGACATCCATCGAGATGGTGGCTTTTAAAGGTCAATGTCAAGAGCTCATCTTACCTACGTTACAAATGGGCGCTTCTGGTATTGTGCTAGGCATCCTCTTACTCTGAATTCCTGCATACTGCTTCTCCACCTCTTTGGACTCATTTAGATCAGGAAACTTTGAACACTGGGAGTAAATTCAGATTAGTTGGTGTTTTATAAATCAGTTGCAGCTGTTGCCCACAGCTGCATGAGATCAGGCTCAAGGTCTTTTGCAAGGACTCTAAAATCATGTAATCACAGGACAGTTTGGGTTGGAAGGGACCTTTGAAGATCATCTAGTCCAACCCCCCTACAATACGCAGGGACATCTTCCACTAGACCAGGTTGCTGAAAGCCCCATCCAACCTGACCTTGAACACTGCCAGTGATGGGGCATCCGCAACTTCTCTGTCTTGCCTGTTATCATTAAACCTCCGATCTGTCGTGATGTCTGGAAATGCCGAGCAGCCAGACCGCCATGTCCCATCCCTTCATGGTCTGTGGTTCTTCATTGGGTTCTTGTAGCCAACCATTGGTTTAAACTTCAATTTTGGAGGAGCTTTTGGAAGATACCCTGGGTGCCGTTGCTGTTGACCTAAGATGGAAAGCCAAGAGCTCTTGTTTGTTTGGAGCTGCACCCAACACCTGTTCTCTCAAAGGCAAACATAAAAGTAAACATAAAAGAAAGCAAAATCTCAGCTCGGAATGCCCTAGCTAACTGCTGTGTAGGGTTATTTGACAGACAAACAGCTTTAACTTGTTTTTAAAATTCCTTTTCTGAAAACCTTGGTGCTTGAGCTGGAGATTTAATAACCTGTCACAGTGTGGGGCCTTGTGATGGAGTGGCAGTGATGCCAAAAGGTTTAGAGGGTAGAAGATCTGGGGGAGAAGGATCATTGACGTTAAAACTTACTCTGAGCTTAATTTGCCCCACATGAACTATTTGGAGCCTGTTAGCTCAAAACCCTATGCTTGATTCAGGAGAAAACTTAAAAAGGACCAGTATTTGTATAACCACATCAATGCGGAGTTGGGAGTGAGATGCTCAGTGGTGTGATTGTATGATGGTATGATTGAATTGCCACAAGGTAGTTTAGTTTAGTTTGTTCTAGTTTATTCTAGTTTACTTTATCTAGAAAGGTTCTCACTTTCTGGTGATTAATTGGCTAATACCTTGGAAAAAAAAAAGATACTGAAGTAGGTTAACCTGTAGTTGGTGGTTCTTTTCGGTGGGAATGGCTAAAGGTCGGACAGAGTTCCCAGCTTGCCAGCAGGCTGTAGCTGGGGATGTGCGGTTTGGGCTGTGGGCAGTGGATGTTGCCCTCGGCTGAGGTTTGCCAGCGGTTCGGGTGATGGATGAGCAGCGCGCGAGGCTGGGACTCAGTGCTGCCGGCAGGGAATCGGCTCCCCTCTGCTCGCTTGTTTTCTGCAGCCTTCATAATTAATCACTGTGCCCAGGAGAATGGGCAAGAAAATGAAACTTGGGCTCCTTGCAGGAGCTCTGTAGCTTCTGCAAATTCTTTGTATTCCAAATTCTTTGTCTTATTTAACTCTGTATTGGGAGAGCTGGGTTTTACCGAGTTTATTTCCCTTTTTATGGTGACATTGCATTAGCTTCTGCCCAATTGACTCTTTCTTATCTCCTTGAAGGTGAAGAGGTGGAGTGAAAAATACACCAAAGGCAGAATTGGGGTGTTATGCCTAGGTTAACATCGATGTTCTCGTGAAAGGCAGATGCAGCCAGGACAAAGACATCTATTAATCATTCATTTAACACAACAGCTGGAATCAAATTCATTCCTGGAGCCGGGCCATTCCAGCAAGGGTAATTTTTTGCTGCTGAAGTCGTTAAAAATGGAACAGCTGAAGGGGTGGAATTTGTTGGTAAACTCTTGAAACTTCCCATATTTCTCAATTATTTTATTTTTAATTTATATTATGCACTTTCCAATTCCTCCAAGACTGCAAAAGGCAGAAAGGCTGGAAGGATCCCCTCCAAAAAATGCTGTTATTTGGAATAAGGCAGTCAGAAACTTGGGTTTTGAGCAGGTGATGGGGTTTAGTCTTCAGCCTAATTTTCTCCATGGTTGTAGATGAAATAGGGTCTTCATTTGGGTGCTGGGTTTTTGGTAGAATTACACTGTAATTACAGCTCACAACCCTTTTCCTTCTTTACCCTTGTGCCATCTCGGTACAGCTGGACCACATAAGGTCTCTGTAGTTGATGATCAAGACTGTATTTATTATACTGTTGTTTGTGGCTATAGTACCTGATTTTTAAATATTTTTTTTCTTTATACACCTCAGTGTTACTGCTCCACATCACCTGACATTCTTTCCTGCATTTTGTCATGTTCTGTTTGGCCGTTCCACATTTGTGGTCCTGCAGGCTCTACTGTGCAAGTAACAGCATCCTCCCTGGACAAAAAAAATCATACAATCATAGAATGGTTTGGGTTGGAAGGGATCTTTAAAGGTCATCTTGGCCCAGCCCCCCTTCAATGAGCAGGGAAAATGCTACCTGGACATTGTTCTTTAATTAAGTTATTCTGCAGCTGTATCTATATAGGCTTTTAGTTCTCCAGGACTTCCTTCCATGTCTTCCTCCAGCTCTTTTTTTCTACCCTTTTTCCTTTTTTTTAAAAAAAATTCTTTTATTTTTTTAAAGTATTCAGGCTTTTTTATTCCTTAATATAACACAGCTGCAGTGGCTCCAAGCATTTTGTCCTTTGCCGATTTCTTCCTAAGCATCATTTCTGTATCTCTCCATCCTACCAACACACATTATTTCAGGTTTCTTGTTGAAGTTTCCTCCCTCCGTGACTTTTTGAGTGCTTTCTCCTCCTCTTCTTTGATGTCTATAGCTGTGCTGTGCAAATCCCATGGTGGAAATGGTTTTGATGAAAAGAATTTGAGAACTGATGTTCCTTTAAGCAGGGCAGCAGAGCAGGGACCTTCCTCAGGGTCCCCGAAATCAGACGTTCAGGTGCCACACTGATGGCAAAACCGAAAATATTTGGATCTGGATCAAAAGAACCGTTTTACAGCCCAAACTTCTTAAGGTTCCTGTTTACTTTTGTTTATGCTATTCAAAAAAACCCAACATCCAGACCTTGATGGTGCCTGTGATGTGACTCAATACGAAGATACGGCGAGTCCCCATGCTCCTGCTTGTTGGGCGTGGTTGGGACCAAGCCCCCCCTGGATACAGGTCCCTTTGCTGGAAAGCAGGACGGTGACAATAGTTTGTGGGTTTTTTTCTCCTGAATTGTTTTTTTTGTTTGTTTCCCTCCAGCTCCATACATGAGCCAGGCTCATCCAAAATTCTAGCAGAATATACGGTCTGTGGTGCACATCACTGCTGGGGAAAAGACCAGTGGGGGGGTCCTGATCACTGCCAGAATGATGTGCAGCCTGATCCTGCTTTTATCCTACAGTCACCTGGATGTAAGTCCAGGCTGACATTGAGAGGAGCCCTTTTCCCAAGCTGGAGAATAAAAAAGCTGCTGCTTTTAAGTGCAAAAATGCCTGGTTTTGATGGAGCAGCCACAGGCTCGGTCACTGGGCTGGTATGTGGGAGGTACTGATACAATTCAGGTAAAGGAATTTTCTTACACCTTAGTTTCTTCTTCTGTGAAATGGTAATTTTTCTGTGATATAGAAGAGGGCTATAAGGCGAAGTTTAATAACATTTGTGGCACATTCAGCTAGCATGGTGCGTTATAAGGACTCAGGGATTGAAAACCTGCGTTGTGTCTGAATTTAAAAAGAAAAAAAAGCAAACTTGCTTTTGATTTCAAGAGGTTTATTATCCTTTGTTTGTTTGGGTTCTTTTAATACGAGAGTCCCTAGGACGGGACCACTCCTGTTTCTAATCACAGCAAGCTGCAAGCATTGCTGCTCTCGCTCGCTCCCGTGCCGTCGGAGCCGCCTGGCAGGTGGCATCGGCAGCGCTCGCCCGGCACCAGCAGCGTGCGTTGGGTTTCATTATCAGCCAGCCGGTGCGGGAATCGAGTGGGAGAAGCTGGCGGTGAGTCCTTTCGCCTGCGATGGCAGAGGCACCGTGTGCCGGCGGGCGCTGAAGGGCTCGCCAACCCCCGGGGAGCACATGGCGGGAGCGCGCGGGAGCGAGCGGGAGCCGGCGAGCTTCACGGCAGCATGTTCGTCATCGGGGGGCTGCGCAGCCGGCGCTCAGAGCAGCGGAGCTGGGAAGCAATCAGGTAAGGGACGATGGCTTCTTCCTCCTAAGGTACCCCTGGGGTTGGCGGTGGTTTGGTGGTGGGTTTGGGAGCGAGCGGTGGGGTGTTCGCATGGCCGGGCTCGCCGCGCTCCCCTGCTGCGAGCTGCGTGGGATGGGAGGGGGGGGAAACCTTTGCTGTCACTTTTATTCAGCATTTATACAACAGCGCAAAGAAAAGCCGGCGTCCGGCTAATGAATGATATTTGCATTTTCTGAGGCCGCCTTCCCTCGGGCATTTTACTTCCGATTTCTTTTATGGATTGAACTTTGCTGAGGCTGTTTTCGGTGCTGCACCCTTGCGCGCAGCATTTCCAGTGTTGAATACAGCCGTGCGCTTGTAGCAGAATGTGCTAAGTAGAAAATGACGTATTTCAGCGGTGACCTTGAAAATCGATGTGTAAATGTTTAAGCTGGGTAGAGCTAGCATGGATCCTCACAGCGACTTTCAGAAGTAAGGACATTAGTTTCTTTTTTTAAAAAGAAAAGCGTTCCTCGTTAAAAGAAAAAAATGCTGATTACTTAATGTTCGTTAATCATTGATGGAAGAAGTAAAAGCAGCAGATGAAGTCCATGATTTCACATGTATGTGGGTTCTCTTTAGCAAAGCGTTGCACAATTTGAAGGAGATCTTCCCCTTTGAAGTTCACGTAGAGTTGCTGTGTCAGTGAGCTCTCGCACAAGGTTTGATGCTTGAATTTCTCCTGCCCTTAACTCACTCCTTGGGTCCGGGACCGTCCCTGCCTGCGTGGCAGCAGCACCCACTGCCCCAGAGTTGCTGGATTACGCAGAGTGAATAAAAATACAGTCATTGCCTCGAGCTCACTGCGTGGGGGAAGGTGTTGTAGGGCTTTCCACCGTAAATCTGACATCGACAGTGCCTTCGTTTTTGATGTACATCACTGTAACAGGCTGGAGTGATGGAGAAGATTGTTTAGGATTTATATAAACCTTTAAAACCTTAAAGTAAATTGTAGCCAAAGGCACTGCTACACCTCTCTTGAGTGGCACGAGCAAATTCCCATTTCCAAACCTGGCTCAATCTTTTTTTTTTTCCCCTTTTTTTTTTTTTTTGTCGCTGATGACATCAGCGCATCACTAAATAGCACAAGAATAAGGTCCAAGTATTGGGTATTGTGATGCTGCTCTTGAGTCTTACATCTCCGTCTGCGCTTTCAGAGCTCTTTTGTTCACCCTTTTAAAATATTTTGCGTTATTGATGTAGGTCTTCCATCAAAAAGGGGCACCGTGGCACTAAAAGAACCTCTTTCCATTAAAAACTTAGGATCCAGACTGGTAAGGCAGAGTAGCAGAAAGTATTGTGTGTCTCGTAGAGGGGCAAATTGATTTTAAAGACAGTACAGGGAGATGATGATTTGCCAAGAGGATTGAGAAGAGCTGGGGCCTGAAATCTCAGACTTACATCTGTCATGAGTTCATTGTTTCTCTGTGATATTTGCTTTTTTTGTATTCTCCACTGGGCTCCTCTTACCTATCCTCTAGCAGTTTTATGTACGTGTTGATGATGGTGGTGACCAGGGTGAAATCTCAGTTAACAGCATGTTGTGGGAAATAATGCTTCAGCATTGCATCAGCGATGAAGCAAGTCTCCGTGCAAGACCTTAAAACGGGGGAAGGTGATTTTGGTTTGAAATAAATCTGATCCAAAATGGATTTCACAGATCCATACTCACGTTGTCATATCCACACAGTCGTGGGACCGAGACACATGTTGGACACAAGCTGCTTGTGCCCAGGGGGTCAGCGCAGGATTCCTGGAGGTGGGATGGAGATGCCAGCTTGTGTGCTTCTCTCACCTCCTGGCTTCTTCTGAGGGTTTGCATGTGCAAGTTCCTGCCTTGGAGGAGCTGACAGTGGTCAGTCTGTCCACCCTGTCCCATCACAGGATTTACCTACTCTTTTTTGTCTCCTGACCTGGCTCTCCTGACACGCTGCAGGTAGATGTGTGCTGAGATCGTGAGGACCTGTTAACCTGGCTACCATCAACATCTGCCATTTTTTAGCCCCTCTTCTGCTGTTTCTTCCTTCTAGTGCTTCTGCACCAACCATCCCCGTTCTCCCAGTCAGATTAGTCTGAATATTCCTGGTTCTCCACAATTTTGAGTTCCTTGGTCCTTACCCAGCTCTGGGATGAGATGGAGGGACTTGACTCTTTGCTGTTGTTGTTGGTCCCGTCTGGAAACCCAAAGGAAAGAAACTGTTGTTTTGTCCCTCTTGAGTGGACAAAACCAGATCAGCTCTGATATTTGGAGAGGTCACCCTGGACTTGGGTGGGTGAAGCAGGCAAATGGTTTGGTTCATCGACACATGCTTTGCTTGGTGGCCAAGAGGACGCAGAATCAGCATTGATGCCAGCTGAGGTGGAGCATCCACTGGGGCTTGGGCTTGCCATGATGTTGCCAACCACACCAGCAATGGTGATGTTGCTCCAGCACCACCAGCCCATTGCTCCCAACAGAAGTACAGGGCATCCACGTGTGCCGGTTCCCGATGGTCCAGGTTTTCCGTGCTTGCTTGTGGTGGTGAGACATTGTGAGTCACTTTAGATATTTCCATCAGCAGAGAAAATAGGTGGTGGAGGACAAAATCCCTTCCTGCAGCAAGGCAAAGCTCCAGCTGGGCAGCTTTTTTGCAGTGAGGGTCAGGAACCAAAAACATGGAGCCAACTCTCTGGTAGGTCCCAGCATGTGTAGGATGTCCGTGCCATGGGCTTGGGGTCTGCTGGTTGTCATGGGACATCTTCCTGGTGCTCTTCAGGTCGCTGTGACAAGCAGCATTGAATTAATTACATTACAAGCCGGTAGATGCCTGTTTGCAGGATCAGAAATGTTTTGAAAATCAACTGTTTCCACCATATGCCATTTTGGATCTCTGAGTTAATGCTTAAAATGAAGAAAAAACCCAAAACTTAGCTTTTGCATCATGGTTGCTCCCAGAACGACAGCAGGAAAGCGGGGCCGGGAGCTGAGCACTTCCTAACAACTTGCCAGACTTTTAAAATTTTCACACTTTGTACTGTAGGCATGTTCATTGCTTAATTAGTTTGACTTTCATTATTCTTCCTGGCAAAAGCCATCAGGATCCAAAGGTTGTTCAAAGGGCATGAAGTGATGCAATTATTTTTGCTCCTTTTTTATGTTTCCTAACCAGGTTTGTATCTCTGACATCGGACTCGGGGGAATGTGATGCTGAAATGTCCTTGTGTACCTTGCTTTTGCTAACGGTTGTTTTGAACATGTTTTAGCCTGACTTGTCATCGAAATGTTTGTTACGATGCTGAACGCGGCAAACTTAGAATTTTTTTAAGCATGCTAATAGTTACCACCTCTTTTAATGCTACTGTGGTACTACGAGTGCAGCTACAAAAGTTTAAAAAAAATGTAATTTCCAACAGAGCTGCTCCTTGCAATGATCCCTGGCTGTGTACAAGGCGCAGCCCCTCCCCAAAGCGCCGTTCCATCATCCTGGTTCTTAGTTAGTGAGTGGCATTCGATTCCCCCCGATCTCCTTGCACAGACCAATTCAACTCCTCAAGGCACCAAGAAGCTCCAACCCCATTTCTCCCTCTTTCTGTTCCCAGAAAATTAAGATCTCTGTAGCCAGCAGGGCTGCAGAGGAAGTGATTGGTTGGAAACCTTAATTATCAAGACTGCTTTTAATCAAGTGGGTAGCTTCAACCATGAAAGTAAAATATTTGTGATGCAGGGTGTGGGATATGGTGTTATCTCCTGGATCCGATGGCTGGAAGTGGGGTGTTTGACGCTGTGCTGAGTTAGTCTTGGCTGCAGCTGAGGTCTCCACTGGGTGAGATGCTGCTGGGCTCCCTGCCTGGTCCCACGATGGCCCTTCGCTTTGCAGGGCTCTGACTGCTCCTGTCCTCCTCTGGTCTTCATGGAGGAACCTGCTCTGCTCCAGGCTTTTGACCAGACAAGGATCAGGTATCCAGGGTAGTCTTAAAAAGTTTGTCTTCTTAGAAAAGGCTTGATGACACCAGGATACATGGATGGGCGGGTGGGAGAGCTCACCACATTCATCCTCAGCTCCTGTTTCTCCTTGCGGTAGTTTCCAGCCAGGGTGAGATCCAGCTCTGGACTGGAGCAGGGCTGTATCTGCATCGAGAATTTCCTCTTTTCAAACATGATCAGCGCAATGTGTAGTGTCTTCTTATGACGTGCCTTGCCTGAGGCTCCCAAGTTACGCAGGTAGCTGTCAGCGGCTTTTAGGATCCCGCCCCATGCCGGTTTTATCTGTGCTGCTTTCCAGACCTGTCTGGGATTTGCACACAAACAGGAGGGACGTGGTGTGTGTGTGCATGTCTGAAATTAAAAGGAATTATCTGCTATGGGATATTATCTGCTGTTCACGTGCTTGGGTCTGTGGTCAGAGGTCCCAGAGGACTGGGAAGGGCACCTGGGCCCCAGTTTGCTGCAGGTCGGCCACATCTCCTGCCATCACACAGCCCGAAGTGATGAGTGGATGTAGCAGCAGCGCAGCGCTCGTGACTGGTAGACTTTTGTCCTTGCACAGTGTGATTTCCAGTAGCATTTTCCACCCATAGCTTCTCCACCCGTGGCTGTCATCCTCCAATGAATCCACTTTTGCCCTCGTCATTGCAAAGCAAGTGCCCGTCCGTCTGCTCAGGCAGCTCCTGAAGCAGTTCCCTGTGGGCTGAGTTTTGTAGGGGCTGGTGTTGGTGGAACGTTTCCTGAGGGGCAATAGGATTTGTGGTCGGGTTTCCCCCTCCTGTATTACTCATTTTCTTTCTAAGACCTGGAATGTATCATTTAAAAGTACAACCTGGCGCTGCGTTGGCAAAAGCCGTGGTCCTGGAGGGTGATGTGCAGACAGGGAGGGTATCTAAAGTCACATCATGACTTCAGAACATGGGCAGAAAGGATGTCCAAGGAGGACAAGGGGCATCAAGCAGGCGTAGGGTGTAGGGGTGCTGCTTTGCTGCTTTTCGAGCCATTCTGAGCCATGCTGTCTGCTCACTGCCCTGTTAAATCTTCTGTGGAGCAGTTAGGTGGGAAAAGAGGGATGCTGACTGCGATGGAGGGGACGGAGGCTGGAAACTTCGAGAGAAACGGGGTGTCTGCGGGGTGTTTGGGCAGTGCTGGAAGAGTCAAGGTGCCATCCCACTCGGCAGCAGTGTTAAATAAGAAAGCAGTGGATGATGGAGACTGGTGCCAGCGGGGTTTGGTAGTTAAAACGCCAGATGGCTTCCCCCCTAAAAAAAGCCCAACAGTTTGTGAGCACAGCACACTGTAATGTAAAATGGGGGTAACCTCTGCAAAGCAGCTGAAGTTAATTGTGTCCTCCTTCCCTCTCCTTCCCCCCCACTACGTTCCCTACTGCCTTATTTACCTCTTAATTATATCACATCTAAGTGGCTCTGTAAATACCTCAGGGCAAGGATTCTTGTGTTTTGGAGGCGTCTGCTGCAGCTGTGAGTGATGGTAATAAGGGATTAATAATGATGCAACAAGCTACAACTTCTCCTCCATTGCGCGCTACTGTTGCTGGGTGGGGTTTGGTTTTTTTTTCCCTTTTCCTCCATATGGTTAGTCTAAAATATCAGCTGAGAAGAGAGGGAGGTGTCTTGAAATCTAAGCCCTACACAAATGAAGATAACTGAAGATGGGGGGGAAAAAAAAAGTGTATTTTTGAAGTGGCATTCCCTGCAGTTTGCCCAATTCCTCTCTAAGAGGGGTCTCTCCAACCTTGCATTTCACCCCTCCTCATTCTGCTTGTCCCCCTCATGCCTTGTCCTCCTGCTTTGCCTTGTCACATCATCGTCGTGTGTTGGGATAGCTGTGACCTCTGCAACTCGGAGGCAGAGAAGAAAAAATCTCAAGGAGGACTCTAAAGAGCCAGGTAAGCCTCTGCCACCAGCCGGAGGATGGTACCACCACAGGCTGGCAGCCCAGTGAGGTGGTACCCACAAGGATGCAAAAGTCCTGGTCTATCTTGCTCAGGTTTAGACTGCAGAGTTTAATTTCTGAGCCTGACTTGAATATTGGTTGGTGTCTCAGAGGCAGGTCCTGGCTTGCTGTATGGCCTCAGTCTTACCATCTCACAGCCCCAGGGCGCTTCTGCCATATGTTGTGTTTTCCTTTGGAAGTGCTTGCAGGCAGCGGCCGCTGCATCCTCCCTGTAGACCCTTGTGTAACGGGTCCCTAGTCTTGCTCAGGAGCTCTAGATATTGCTATAATGCAAATAAATATTAAGGAAACCAACCCATCTCCTAAAGTATTACCTGTCATTTGTTGCTTTTCCATTGCTTTCTAGAAAACACCTATTTTTTTGTACTCCCTCTGCTCCTGGATGCCCGAGTATTTGTAATAAGCAGGAGCAAGCGGCTGCTCTTCAGAGCCTTGCTTGGGCATCAGCGGCAGCTCCTGGCTCCCCTTGCTCCAGAGCAGCAGGAGGTAAACACAGCTTGAGTTTGAAGGTAATGAAACGTAGTTCTTCGGATTCAGTGTCAGCTGCAGTAACCCGTGGTGTGATGCCGGTGGAGGAGGAGGCGGCTGGGGGGGTGGTTCTGCCCCCCAGCTGGGATGCGGCAGGGGGGGCAGGTCAGGACGTTGCGGAGGTGTTTTGGAGCTTCTGCTGTAACACTAGCAGGCATTGCCAATGGTGGTGAAGGGGCTGATTTCTGAAGCAAACTACTCTGCAGTCGCACTCATGAAAGTAAAAATAAACCTTTTGCTACCTACTTCGTTCCTCTTCCCAAAGTGGGATCCTGCTCTAATTAGTCTAAATAATTCCTGTGCCTCTCCTGCCATCCTTCTTGGGAAGCTCCTTGATGATCTTGCTTTTCCAAGTCAAGACTCCTCAACCGAGGTCATCTCGGTTTGAAAATCCCCCGCCTTTGCATCCACTGTGTGGATCACATAGGGACCGCACAGACAGCGGGATGTCGTATGCAATCCAGACCTGTTGAGTTCAAGCAGCTTCTCCTTTTCACTGGGCTTTGGTCAAACTACACCCACCTTGTTGTTTTAATCTTTTTCTTATAAATCCCTTTAATCCCTTTGTCATTCATGCTGCTCTTTTAGGACCAATTGTGACTATCTGTCTGCTGAGAAGGTGATCTCAGCTGTGCATAATCCTCTGTTTGCTTAGCTAATTATGCATAGATAGCTACCAACGCCATCTAAAACCCCAAACCCTTCATTCTCCATGCTCTGCTGACTGTGTCCAAATATCCATGAGCTCTGCTATGTCATTGATGCATTTTGCCTAAGTTCCCATCCAATATCTTGCTCTGTATCATCTGACTACTGTTAAATATTTTTTTTAAAAAATAACATAACACCACCCCAACCCAGTAAAAGGCAGTAGGAGCCACTTCTCCCTGCAGCTGAGGTTATTTCCCCCTGTGGCTATTGATTAAAGTTGTGCTTGACTGAGTTTCATTTTGTTTCTTGCCTGTATTTTTCAACTCCCTGGGATGCTTCATAATCCATTTTTGTTCTCAGCGATGGTTACATCTCTTCCAAATCTTGTATTGTACACAAATTTCAATAGCTGTCTGATCCCTCATTAAGTTAATAAATAGGGAAAGGCTTAGCAGATATCCTGTGAGCACCATCAGCTACCTCCCGCCCATGCTGCTGAGTGATTTAGGAGGTCCTCAGTGATGCTCTGCAAACCTTCTCTGGCTGGTAGAAGAAGAGCTCGTGCTGGGACCGCTCTCTTTGTATCTCAGTTATCATCTGCTTGAGAGCAAGATTTGGCATGATACATGGCTTATTTTCTGTATGTTTTGAAAACCCCAACCCACTGCAGGCACTCGGGAAACATCAAGGATGCAGCCACATTTGTGTAGAGTAAGGTCATCAGCAGGTGGCATCCTACCTTCTACAAGCAGGTGAGAAGGTGGTCTCTGCCCTGGCTCAGGCACCAGCTTTGATGCAGAAGCTGGTTGAGATCCTCCAGTCACAAACAGTCTTGTGTAGCTCTAAAATCTGCACAGATGAAAGGCAGACATGCCACTTCTGACGTGCATCACGTAAACTTGGGTGGGGGATAAGGACAGAGCTGGTGGCAGCTTGAGGATGTTTCTTTAACACCAGTAATCCCATTATCGAGGAGTTTCTCTGCGTAAAACTTCAGTGGGTTTCATAAGGGTTTGGCTTCATTTGGAAGAGGCTGTTAATGCTTTATTTTTTAAGCTGTATTTTTCTTTCTGTGTGGTTTTATTTTTTTAATATCTCCCTATACGGCCTTTCAAAAGATTTACTTTTAGCAGAAAAGAAACCAAATTCAGTGGGGTTTTTTCATTCTATCTTACTAATGGCTTTCCTTCTCCATTTAAAAAGCTGCAGCACAGCACTTAGCTCGTCTTGCTGATACGGTTGGTTACGTGAAGGTAGGACATTAATTGTGAAGGTGAAGCACTCACTTGCTTTGATGGATTGTTTGCTTTGGTCGGGGGTAAATTAACGGTCAGTTCTAATGTCCCAGTGAGCAAAACCTTCTGCCTATGGCACCACATCCCCATTCCTGTGAACATTGGTAGGACCTTTTGAAATAGCAAAATAGAGGTTTGAGTTTTCTCAAGTCCTTGAAATGCACTGGGCAAAAAATGCCTTTCAGAACAGCAATTAGTAACTTGTTTAAATAACTGGAAGATGCTGGTCGGAGAAGATTCGGGTTGTGTCCTGGAGCTGAGCTGAAAACCCAAGCTCTGGGCTCGTAGGCAGCACAGTGGTCACTGAAGCACCATGGGGATGGATGTTTTGCACCGATGGTGTGCCCATGCAGCATCTCATGCTGCGGCGGGGTGGGGGGGTGGGGGGGGGAGCTGTAAAATTAGGGAACTGGTTTTAATAAGAGAAAAAGCATTGTTTGGGTTTCCAGGTTGCAGTGTGTGGAAGTGCCTTCATGGTCACTTGGAGCTGCTGAGGAATTTGGAATGCATGGAGTATAAGGTATGGAGTATGGAGTTATGAGGTATGCATGGAGTGCCATGCAGACCTCATAACATGGGGAAATAATCAGATCCACCTAATGAATCATAGAATCATAGAGTCACAGAATGGTTTGTGTGGGAAGGGACCATTAAAGGTCATCCAGTCCAACCCCCTGCCATAAGCAGGGACATCTTCAACCAGATCAGGTTGCTCAGAGCCCCGTCCAACCTGACCTTGAATGGTTCCAGGGATGGGGCATCGACCACCTCTCTGGGCGACCTGTGCCAGTGTTTCACCACCCTCACCATAAAACATGTCTTCCTTATATCTAATCTGAACCTACCCTTTTTTTAGTTTAAAACCATTACTCCTTGTCCTATCGCTACAATGGCTGGGGTCTGTGTATCTGAGATAGTTCCCTGAGTGTAATGCAGTAATTGCCCCTGCAAAACAGCGGACTGCAGCCCTGTGCAGCTTCTCAACAGGCTTTTTGCTACAAGGCAGGGGTCCCACGACCCAGCTGGAGATCAGGCTGGAAGAGGCAGAGCTGCTGCCTGGCTGCCCTAACCCTTGGTGCAATGCATCTCGCTTTGTTTTTTTCCAAGAGCATGCATGGGCTTCTTGTGGTGTGTGGGCTTCCCACAGCTGCTTGGGAGGTCTGTCTGGGCTGACATCTACCCTCTAGCGCAGTGGTGGGTTGTATTGCTGTTGTACTGTTGGGGAGCAAAGAGCATGCGGTGGAAGGAAATCTGCTTGATTGGCCACCAAAATGCTAGAAGGCTGCAGTAAATATCTTTAAATTCTGCAGTAATTGCATGATGGAGTGGTCTCCATGGGGAAAAACATGGATGTGTGGATGGGGTCACCATCATCCCTGCCGACTGTCGATGAAGGGAGTAAATGGTGGCATGTTCGGTGGTGGCTGCCGTGCCTGGGCTCATGCTCATCATGCTGTCGGGGGTTAATGGTTGCTGCAAGATGGAAGGGTTGGGAAGGAGTCTCATCAGAGCCTCCTGGGCTCACCCAAACGCTTTGTGTGGTGGTGTGTTTCTCTGGCAAGTGTAAATGACTGCCCTTACCCAACGCTGGATCTAGATGTTGGTCCAAAAAATTAACCTGGGCATGATTCACCACCAAGTTTTGCTCAGTCCATAACTGGAGAAGGGAATTAAAGTTAAACCAGTCCCCTTGTGGCATCCCAGTGGGAGTGATGTCCCACTCCCAGTGCTCCAAAGAGATCCTCTGGGTTGGAGGGTACAGGGAGCTCCGGTTGACACCTTGGTCCCTGGCCTACACCCAGTCCAGGGGGTTGTGCATCACCACACCCTCTTTGGTCCTCTCCGTTGGGTTCCTGGACGTCTGTGTGGTAACAGAAGGGTATCGACAGGTGGTTTTGGGGTGGAGGATTGAGCCCAGAAACCTTTGGGTTACACCTCCAACGTGGGTAGTAGGTAAAGACTTTCTGGAATCACACGGTTACTGTAAGTCCCGATTGAGGCATACAAGGTGGCGTCCAGTGTAGACATTTTACCTTCAGATTTTCTAAAGCTTTGTCTTAAGCAATCAGGCTTTTTATTTATTTATTTTTAATTCTATGGTTAGAAGAAGATATGCATTTTTTCATCCTTTAACAAAATCCTGGTGATGGCCAACACTTTACCATGGTGGTTAAACTATGATGATATCCAAACCAGGATGATAACCCTGCCTCATCTGTTAATCCTCAGATAGTTAGGCAATCTAGCTAGAATTTTATAATGAGAGAGTGATCAAGGGGTTAAAAAATACACTCTCTTATATTTTTATTTTTGGTGTGCTTATTGAATCTTGGTTAGCTCTTTGAGCTGTCACCTTCCAGACTTCTTCCATGGCAGCCAGCCGGCAGCTTGCATCTTCAGAAGTGGCGCCGTCAGTCAGGAATTTAGCATCAAGTCTAATAAAATTGATTAATTTATTCACAGGGAAACCATGTCAATCTTTTCAAACGAGCTCTATAATGCAGTGCTTTGTTTTGGGAAGTGAAAAATTCTCTCCAGTAGATAAAATGTCATTTTGGAGACAACGCCAGAAAGGCTTTTGTCTGACTCTTGCTCTTCATGAGAGCTCAGAGATGTTGGGGTTCCTGCAGCCCAAGGTGATAGTATACCCCCACACAAATCTGAAGGGTCTCCTGGGGTTTTTCAGCCTCAAGTTGGACCCGCCTGTGTGGTTTGACCTTGTCGCTGAGTGAGATGACAGTAGACTGCACCAGAAGACAATAGACTGTCTTCAGGAGGCTTGTCCAGTTGGAGAGGGTGTTGCAACTCCTCTTCAGGAAGGTTCCTGCTGCTTCTCAGTGTGACTCATATTCTTGACATTAGATGTCTTGATTTGGCTCTTCCTCATCCTAGCAAGAGCCCATGGCTGTTGAGCTCAGTAGGGCCGTGTGGAGGTGACAGCAGTGAGAGCTTCACCAGACCATCATTCTCCTCTGAGATGCGCTGTTGGTGGAAAATGGTGACACCCCATCCCTGGAAGGGTTCAAGGCCAGGTGGATGGGGCCTTGAGCAACCTGGTCTAGTTGAAGATGTCCCTGCCCATGGCAGGAGGCTTGGACTGGATGATCTTCAGAGGTCCCTTCCAACCCAAACCTTTCTATGATTGTATGACAAATTCACATCCCACTAAGATGAATGGATGTCAGCTCTTCTCAGGATTATGTCTTGCTCTGGCTCCTTTGACCTTGCTGCCTGGCCTTTTTCTTTCCCAGTGAAGACTATTACTGAGGGTTTCTTCTGTCATCTCTCCTTTTCCGCCCACTCTAGTCTTTTCACATTTTCACAGCTCCCATTTGTGATCCTCAGCATTTTGGCTTTCCTCTCACAGATGAATTGAAGCTGGAGAGCCCAAGGGAATAAAATAAACCTACACAGCAGTGTGAGCATCAGAAGTCCTACAGAGGGCTTAGGAGAAGCAGACCAGAGGTGGACAGTGGAAACCAGAGGTCTCAGGCCGTGGTGGGAGAAGCAGAGGGCGATCTGTCCTGTTGCTTGCAGTGACTTTTGTTGGCTAGTGCCAGAAGCACCTGCAGATATTGCTTGTGGTGGGACCATGCAGGAGAAAGCAGAAGTAGTCCAAAGTGTTTGACTAAAAGCAGGACAGATGTGAATAAACAAAAGAAAGCAAGAAAAGGCAAAAGAAAAAGAGGAAGAATTAAAACTGGCCAGAACTTCAGCTTATACAATAGCCCTCTTTTAGATACCCTCAAAGCATGGTTAGAAGGTTAGTCATTAGATCTGAGGTCTCAGCCCTCCCTGCAGTTCAGCTTCTTGGCATTTTTCGTCTTGTCAGTGGATGTATTTTATATCGAGTCAGTGTATGGTGTCTTCCTTTCTGTCTGATCCACCAGAACTCAAGCTCCTCACTCAGACATGAAGGGTACGGCTTAATCCAAAAGCTTCCCCCCACCGGGATTCCTCCACTGTCAGGAAACGTCAGTGGTTTTTGCTGAGCTTATGACTGAAGTTGACCCAAAACAAAGGTGTGATGGGCATAAATTCCTGGATTTTAAGGAGGAATTTTAGTTTGCTTAACTGCAGCGTAAATGATAATTAAATACGCTTTGTGCTCAAAAGATGTGGAGTTGTGTGGCTGTTTGGGAGTTGTCAGGGTTGCTGTTTCACACTGTGCCTTCCTCGAAACATGTGGTTTGGATGCACTTCTGGAAGGTGGGGTTGCCGTACGTCCATCACTGGCATTGCAGTGGCTCTCGCTGGGCTGCTGGAGTATTTGCTCTGCAGCTACAGGCCAGCACTCTGGGTTTGTTCTTTAATCCATGCATTTGAGGTATCCAAGATATTATGCAAGTACAGAAACATGTAATAGCAAAATTAGGGTTGTGTGCATATATATAGATAAATAAATCCTCCAGATTTTGGCCAGAAGGGATCTGTAGCCCAGCATCCCCCTTACAGCAGGTCCATAACCAAACACAACGTGGTTACAGCAGGCTCACACAGAGTATGAACCCTGACGCCACTCTGAAAAGGGCTTTTTCCCCACTCCATCCTGCTCCCTGCCTTCTGGTCGAAGGTGTAGGGGGTGGCTTTGCCAGGGAAAGCTGTGGGCTTGCTGCTGGCCAAGTGTCGTCTCAGCTGATGGGGTTCCTGTGCTGTGGTCCGATGTAGGATGCGCCGGTGCCTTTGCTGCTTGTGAGTTACGGTGATTTTTATGAAGCCACACGTGCTTGTGCTGCAGCTTAATTTGTGGTACATGAGAACCTGATGTATTTGTACATTCTGCCAAATACTTTCTTCTCCCCATAGAGAAAACTGTGTAATTGCAACATGTAATTCACAAGCGTAATATGAAACTAAGTGTGTAATGTTCTGTGACTGCGAGGGAATTAGCCTTATTTTTCCCTTTCAGAAGCTGTATAAATTAACCCACTTTTCCTATCAGTTACTGGGAGAAAAGGTTATGCTTCTTGCAGTTCTGTTTTGTATCTTATCTCTGTTGTAAACATTGCCAAGTGATGCTTGCTGGCATTGAGACACGAGCGGCTCCGCGAGGAATCCTGCTCAAGGATGGCAACTAAATTGCATATCCATTTCTGGGTTCACCTCAGTTTGTGTTTGCAACATATTCCCATTATTTGCGCAAAGCAATTTCAAAAAAATAATACATATATCTTTTTGCATTGAAAGAGCAAGGTTCCTGCTGGCTGTTGTTGCATGCAAGGGTTGACCCTCATGTGGGAGCCCACCACGAGCCCTTGTTCCCATGTATTTTTAAGCAAAGCATTGCCATTTTTACCATCCACCAGCTAAATTTTCCTCCCTCTCACTTGGTGGCCCTAAAAGGAGGTGGACAATGAGAAAAATTGCTATTTATTATTAAAATTATAAACACCGAACCTTTTTCAGCAGGTTTCTTGCATCGCTGCTGTTTCTCTCCGATTTTGTACATTCATTTATCTCACCTTGCTACTAGTCTTGCTGCCTCCAAAAATATTAACCATGCATGATGCAGCCTTGGGGATCTGGTGGGGCTGTCAGTCCCAAAATGAAAAATAGTGAAAGAAATCCAAGCAGAGTGGCACTTAAGCCCAGATCTTAAAGAGAGGCTTAAACCTTACTGCGTCCACCACTGTAGAGACCACTGCAACCAGCCCATCACCTTGTTGATGGTTCTTGTTCAACCCACATGGGTTTGGTTTTCCCCTCCCATGGACAGCTCCCGTGGTTGAATGCCTTTCGTCTGTTTTTTTGGATATGCAGAAATATATGGATGCAAACGCTTGCGGAGTACGTGCTGACATTTGTGAGCAGCCCTGTAATAAGGCAGTTGGCGTGCTTTGGGAAAACAGCTGGTGTAAGAAGAAATTTGAATTTCTATTGGGCTTTTAATGAGGATAAAAAACAAAGCTGTTTTAATACTCTGAGATCTTTACATGGGCTTAAAATACCTGATCGGAGTAATTTTCAAGGGAAAATGATGCATTGTGGTCCTTTTAAACGGACTTTTCCCATGGGTGTGGCTGGTGGTGGTGGTGGAGTAACTCAGCTGATATGGAGTTATGACCCATACAAATTGAAAATAATAAGTGGGTTCCCATCTTATCTGGCACCAATGCATTTGTCTCTTAAATGTCTTTCATTGGCTTGTTGTGCTGCTGAAACAAATTCAGGCTTGGTTTTGTCTAGGATCTTGGGAAAAGGGTCGAAATGGAGAGGGGAAAAAGTCATGGCTGAGAGTAGGTGGGCATCTGTATTGACCTCAGCCTTGGAAAGGAGCTCCTCATCAAGAGGAACCTCAGTAGCAAAATTTCATCCCCTGCTTGCTCGTAGCTCAGTCTGCTGAGCCCCGGGGCTGTGGTGAGGCTCAGGGTTTCCCAGTCCTGAGCACGTGAAGATGGAGCTGATTCCAAATAGCGAGGACACTGGGTAGTCACACGAAAGGTGTCCTGCCTGGGGACACGGATAGTCTCATGGCAGCAGCACGGTCCTACCCCAGTTCCTACCAGCTGGTGGGGAATGCAGCCACGGCTCAGGCAGGAACAACCTCAGGAGAAGGGGATGAAGAAGTACCAAAGCGATGCACAGATGAGTTTCACCAGCAGTGCTGTTCAGAGCAAGTGATGTGAGCAGAAACTTGGTAGTACTGAAATTTCAATGGCTGTTAGAAAACTTTCTTCGTGCTATCGTTTCAGATGGCAGCTTCTGGTGAGGCACTTGTACTCATTTCTGGTTGTTTTTGTGTTTTTTTGTTTGGTTGTTTTTTTAAGTTAGGTGCTTCAGTATCTTTATGGGTACCTATGGTCACTTCTGATCTCTTGAGTAAGGAATTATCTTCTGAGTGGCCACCTTCTGGGGAAGGCTTAGAAAAGCCTATAGGACAGTGTGTTTTAGCAGGAAGATCTTGAGCTGATGCTCAAAGTTGCTAATAATTAATCAGCAGCATTTCAGTGCTCCAGAAATTAATGTGGAGAGGTGAGGTGCAAGATGGCACCTTCTGAAGGCTTTGTTGGAGCTGGTGGGCTCCGTTCCCATCACACTGGTGGCAGCAGCATCAAGGACAGTGGCACGAGGCAAGTCATCCTTTTTAGTTTTCCTATATTTTTTGTACTGGAGTAGAAGGAAAAGTTTGGTTACCATGTTTTTGTCTTTCCCCTATGGTAGGATTTAGTTTGGTTTGGCGCCCAGTCGTTCTTCCAAACAGCCCCAGAGCTCAGAAGGTGAATCGTAGAAAGTTAGGACAGGTAGCAGAGGCTGCGGGTGATCGTTTACTCCTTAAAACCCTCCATGGTGCAGCGTGATTCTTACCAAGCTTCTTTGCTTTATTTTGGGGGTGGGATTTTTTTTTGGCTTCCTATTTTCTAGCTGTCATCCCTGCACTTGGCCATGTGAGGGGATTCACAGTGGTAGCATGGAGATGCTCAGACAGAAGTGGGATGTCGGGGGGTTAGAAAATCACAGTCTCTGCCCCTCCAAGCGCGCGATCTAATTAAGACAGACAACAGATGGCGACGACAAACAGATGTGGGTGAGCACCAGGTAACAAGGAGATGATTGCAATTAGTGTAATAAGCAGCACATCAGTTATCTCCTGTCCATTGTATTTTAGCTGAGGTGAGTTTTAAAGAGAGCTTGGGAAAACAACAGAGTGGCGTGGTGGATTTTCAGAGTTCTCCTTAGGCATCAAATATTGATTTCCCACAGCTGGATTATTCATTTTCATTGTGCTAAGGCAAAGCCCTTTCCCATATTTTCCCATTCATTTGTAAAACAAATTGGCTGCTGGAATTATCCCCAGGCTAAAGGAGAATGACTGCTATGGGTTTGTGAGTTGCAAATACGATAGAGTTGATGGGTGTATTAAAATTCACACCTTCTCTTTGGACTGTCGCCTCTCTGAGCATGATACTCAGTCCACAGGACATTGATTTATATACCTCTTTCCCTTCTTTTTGTGCTTTCTAGGGATCATGTGGAGAGCAAGCACTTGCAGAGCTGGTGTGCGGCTGGCCTGTGCTTTCATCCTTAAGGAATTCACTTGGATATGTGTATTTTTGTTACCATATACAAAATTCCCTTTGGTCAAATAGGTTCGATTTTACGGGTTGTACAGCCCGTGTTACATTTCCAAAACAAACGATTTCTTGTGGGCAGAAGGTGATGGAGAAGCCTGGATTTGGACAGCAAAGCTCGTCTTTTCCATTGTGCAGTATGGAGAAGTTTCTAGCACTCAGAATTAAAATTACAAGAAAAATAGGGCCCTGGAAGGAGGGATTAATGTCCTGTCTCTCTACCCTGTTAGGATGAGGTTCACTGCTTCCATGGCTGCTCTGCAGAGGACACAGGTTTGTAGGATCTGTGGGTGACAGACTTGATTCTTGGTGCTGGCTGGTCCACCGTGACCACCATGGGTGGTTATGAAGCCCAGTGCCACTCTTACTCCCCATGGGCACACCAGCCTGTTGGCATTTCCTACCTTACCTTCTGCAAAACCTTCTGCAGCAGTGAATGCAGGATGGCTTTGCTGCCAGGAGTTCGGTCTTCCACTGGGATGCGTTGGGTGTCTCTGTTAGGGGCAGGGAGCAAACCCACTGGGGTCTACAAGGTGGGAAGAGACCTTCAGCTCTGCCCCCATGTCCTCATTTGGTCCTGAAGAGCAAAATGCTCCTGGGAGGTTTGGTGCCAGGTCGTGGACCGCTGTTGGGTGACGCATGGCTGGGGTGCTTGCTGTGTGCTGGGGCTTTGCACTTACAGGGTGTTCTTTGCAAGAGGATTCAGAGCGGCTTGTAAATATTGCCAATTAATTCCTGGAGTTTGCCAGCATTTGGGGAGTCACTTGTTTGATAGTCAGGAGTTTTCCATCCTTGTGTAAAAAAGAAAAAACTTTGTTGTGTTGATGGAGTCTGACCCAGGAAACAGCTTAGAAGAAATTAAATTAAACTCTGACTTCTTGTTCCCTGCCTCACATCCTTAAAATTCAGATGCTGTGCACGTCCCCCTCGCCGGGAGCGCCGGTGCCATGCTCCCTGGGCTGCAGCCGCTGTCCCTGCCATGGGAGGGTCTGGACCTGCAAGACCTTGGTTTGTGCCTCTGCTTCCCTCTGCAACCTGGGACGAGTCCCCATCCCCCTGCCGCAGCCCCCTGAGGGATGGTAATAATGAGGCAGAGAAGTGAAATTCATCTTCAGTAACATTTTTAGCTGTCAAAATGTTAAATCTTTCATAACGTTAATATCTTGCAGATCAGTCGAGCTTTTGATCGGTGGCTTTTAACCTGCATTGCATCAGCGATGTTTAAACTTATCTCCCTTGTGGCACAGTGGGAGTGGGGGTATAGAAATGATCTGCCCAGGGCCACCAGACCTGCCGTGGTCCTTTCTCCTCCATGCCGGTGGCAGTGGAAAGCCTCTCCTGAAGGGTGTAGGCGTCTCATGTGTCCTCCCTGTACCCTGCCCCTCAGGACCGGCAGGTGGGTGCAGATGTAAGGAATTGAGACAGCAGGCTTTCGCTCCACCGCGTCCCCAAGCTGACAGCTTTTATTAGCCTGCTGCCTCTGCAGAGCTGGCGATAATTAAGATTTCTGCACGTCCCGCTTATCTCCTAGGAAGGAAAGCAAACACTGGCCCTCTAGGCTGGATGGACACGGGGACGTTGGAGCGTGCTGGTTTCTCCCTGAATTTATCATCCTCCTGACACCGCAGGCTCTGCTTAAAGAGGCAATGTGAGATCAGGCAGGGTGGATCTCCCCACTGCCTTCACCTCTAGTGTTCCCCCCAAGGCCAGTGAAAGTAAACCTTTATTCGTCAGCTCCCTCCTCTTACGGCCCTAATGACCGTGGACACATGGGCTCAACATAGGGTTGCTGTAAGGCCTCCTGGTGACCTTGAGCATGTCCCATCCAGCCTTGACTCAAGCATCATCGTTATTACTGTAACGACGGAAGCGTTGCTTGATGTCGAGAGGGGATGTTCAGGCCAGGAAAAGTGATGGGAACCAAGAGAAACCCAGTTGTCCATGCTTCCCAGGCTGTGCAATGTGTGTTGGGTTGGATGTCCCAAAGCCAGAGGGTCCATTTGGCAGCATCTCCACAAGGCTCCGGCAGAAGGTGACAGAGGGCTCGCAGGCTAGGTAGGAAATAGGAGGAAACAAAGCAGGGAAATTGGGGTAAGATACCAAGAAAAGAGGATTTAGTTGGAAGGCAGATGTCTTTCCAGGCTGGAGCGATGGCATATGGATACAGGGATTTCCCCCTTCCCAAGGAGTGTTGCACATAGCAGATGTGACATTTGTTTTTGACAACTTCAGCCACTAAAAGCCCAATTTTTAATCAGGACTTTACATCTCTCTCCTTTTTTTGTTGGGGATTAGGTCAGAAAAAGACGTTCTTTTTAAAAACACACACCCCAAAACTAACACCACATGCAGTAGGTTAGCAAGTGACTCACGCTTTCTCACCCGTTGCCTCTTCTCTATCCACATCACAGCCTCAGCATTTCTTTTGTAATCTGCAGAAATTTTTTTAAAAAGTAAAAATTAAGGTTTGTTCTAACCCTGGCAATGAGAGGAGTAGCTGATGATGAACTTGTGAGGGGAACAATATAGACATGTCCTTGCGACACTCCAAGTATGCTCTTAATTACCTCTAATTGAGGCTGCGTTAGCACAGATGGGTTATATTTTGATGATAAATAGCTGTAATATGAGGGACTTTTCCAACATTGTCATTTTCTTATAAACAGCTGACCAGTTGTGGTTCTCTCTGGTAGATGTTAATGTTATTTTGTAAGTGGTTTTGGGGGTCAAATTAATCCAAAATGTGGGAAATACATTTTAGAAATAGGCAGTTCTGTTAGAATTAAGTGTTCGGTGGCCAGTTCCGTCTTCCATGCTGTCAGTTCAAATCACTTGGGCTATTTGTGTCTGCTAGAGGTAGCAATGGCCATCTTCGGGAAGCTATTGGAAATCCATTGGCATTGTTAGAAGAGCAGAAGCATTAAGCCTCAGTAATTCACATCCTTTTTTTTTTTTGTTATTTTTTGTTAATGTGGAAATTGCATTTGTGTCATGAGCCCTAAGGTTGTGTTGGAGTGTTAATGCTGGCTGGTGCTTCAGCCTCCATGTCAAGGCTCTGGTCTCTGCTAGGATACTCGTTAGCTTCCCAAAAAGCAGCAACCTCTTCAGGTAGACGCTCCACTATGGCGTGTTGCAGGACCGATGGAAGAGGAGAGACTATAGGGTTGGAAATCAGAGGTAGTTTCATCTGCCTGGCCGTGGACAGGTCACTTCAGCTCTTGTGCTTCTTATCCATTCCCGCTCTCCTTTTTTTTTTTTTTTTTTTTTTGTTCTTTTGATTAGTCTCTTTGAGACTAATTAGTCTCTGGTGAGCAGATGCAGTGGTGTAGTGGTGTGCTGGTAACAGGAGGGGCCAGGGACTAGTGCTGTATCCAGATCTGTGGACTAAGAACTAGGGGAGTGACAACAATGTCATTATGGAGGATCACCTTGGAGAAGCTCCAAACCTTTGGCCTTGCTGGTGGCTTGAGTTCAGCCCTGGTTTAGCTGGAGCTGGGGAGCAGCAATCTGTATTGCAAGTGCTTGCTTTGCTGCTAAACACAGTGCACGTCGCAGCTTTGCTCATCAACACCGCTGCTGCACGACCAGGGACTTGTGCACCAGCTGCATGCCAGACCAAGCATGAAGCTGCTGGTTGCAATGATAATTTCCATAGTTGTTGAAAAAAACCCACTCTACCATTTGGGTTTTCACCATGACATGGAGTTTCTTCAGAGCAGCGGGTTCAGGGCATCTTTGGGACAAGACTTCTTCCATGTGCATCTGGAGGAAGGCAAGAGGCCAATGCTCTTTGCATTGATGCAACGCTTAGGTCTTGCTCCTGCCATGGTCACATGTCTCCCAAGGAGCCCCGGTGAGTGAGCTGCACCATCAGGGACACCAGCAGCATTTTATACTATGCCTTAATATATTTTTTTGGTGGCTTGTGACAGCAAGAGGAGCAATCAGTTTAGCAGAGGTCTGCATGAGAGACCCCCTCTATTAAGCCTGGAAGCTGCTTCTCCCCCTCAGCTGAACTAATTAGCTGGTTTTCTTTAAAAAAACTTGGCTGGATGGCCAGGCCCAGAGTTGTGGTGAATGGAGTTAACTCCAGTTGGTGGCTGGTCACAACTGGTGTTCCCCAGGGCTCAGTATTGGCACCGGCTCTGTTTAATATCTTTATCAATGATCTGGATGAGAGGATCGAGTGCACCCTCAGTAAATTTGCAGATGACACCAAGTTGGGCAGGAGTGTTGATCTGCTTGAGGGTAGGAAGGCTCTAGAGAGGGATCTGGACAGGCTGGATCGATGGGCCAAGGCCAGTTGTATGAGGTTCAACAAGGCTGAGTACCAGGTCCTGCACTTGGGTCACAACGACCCCACACAACACTACAGGCTTGGGGAGGAGTGGCTGGAAAGCTGCCCGGCAGAAAAGGACCCGGGGGTGCTGGTTGACAGCCGGCTGAATATGAGCCAGCAGTGTGCCCAGGTGGCCAAGAAGGCCAAGAGCATCCTGGCTTGTATCAGAAATAGTGTGGCCAGCAGGACCAGGGAAGGGATCGTCCCCCTCTGCTCAGGACTGGTGAGGCCGCACGTCGAATACTGTGTTCAGTTTTGGGCCCCTCACTAGAAGAAAGACGTTGAGGTGCTGGAGCGAGTCCAACGAAGAACAACAAAGCTGGTGAAGGGTCTAAAGCACAAGTCCTCTGAGGAGCGGCTGAGGGAACTGGGGGTGTTCAGTCTGGAGAAAAGGAGGCTGAGGGGAGGCCTGATTGCTCTCTGCAACTACCTGAAAGGAGGTTGTAGCCAGGTGGGGGTCAGTCTCTTTTTCCCAAGTAACAAGCGATAGGACAAGAGGAAATGGCCTCAAGTTGCACCAGGGGAGGTTTAGATTGGATATTAGGAAAAATGTCTTCACGGAAAGGGTTGTCAAGCACTGGAACAGGCTGCCCAGGGAAGTGGTGGAGTCACCATCCCTGGAGGTATTTAAAAGATGTGTAGACGTGGTGCTTAGGGACATGGTTTAGTGGTGGACTTGGCAGTGCTAGGTTAATGTTTGGACTTGATGATCTTGAAGGTCTTTTCCAACCTAAACGATTCTATGATTCTATGATTACCATCCCGCTGTCCTTCGTCTGCCTCTGTTTGCTTTCCTAAGCCAGCAGAATATTAACGTTTTTACAAGAAGCCAGTGTTTAGAAATCAGATTTCCGGTGAAATGGCCCCAAGCACGGGCAGTGACAGGCAGGGCTGCCTTTCACCAGCAGCCCAACCCCTGCCCTCCGTGGGGGACTTCAACTCCTGGTCTTGCCCTGACCCAACAGGGCTTTCAAACCGAGTCATCCCCGTTATTTTTAGACCAAATGACATTTTTTGGCTTGTCAGCCCTGGCAAGTTTTGCCGCAAAATAAACTACTTTTACAATAAAAAGAAACATTGAGTGTATTACATCAAGGGCTTAACTCAAGCCAAGGATTTCAGCTAAGGCTGCAATGTTGTCCTTAGTTCACCTCTCTAGGGCATATGTTCACTCTTGCCAAGCTGCGGTCCTGCAGCGGAGCATCCCGGTGGGATGGTTGACTTTACCTGCCATATCCCTGCTCATTTTTTTCTTCTAATTCAGTTGCTGAGAGGAAAGATCAGGACCTTAAGAGCAACACCACTGGTGGAAACTTAATGTTTTGGTAAGAGCAAGTTAAACCTTTAAGAAGGTTTAAACCCCAGGAAGCTTGTCTGAAACCTCAGCGAGCCCTTCTCACCCAGAGCAGATGATGCAGCATTTTTAGTTTTCCAATCTCTAAATTTTTCAAGAGTTTGTTTTTTTTCCCCTTCCTTATATTTGCTTTGGCATCGTTCCTTCTTGCAAACATGCCAAAGATACTGGGGATGAACTCGGATCCCTGGTCATGGATAGCTTGCTGGCATGTGCTCAGGGTTTCTGATTTCGGTGGACAAGCTCTCGTGCCTGCAGCATCGATCACCTGTGCTAATATTGCTAAAATGATTTCAGGAACCGCGTTCACCTTAGCACCGCTGACGCAAGCATTAGCAGAAATGCCTGTGTGCTGCGGAAAGATGGGCTCTTTCCCTGTAGCACTGTGTTAAGTGCAGATATTTCACTTATTTTGGAGTAGAGGTGTTCAGTGCCAAGCGTAGAGGTGGGTCACTGGGGACACGATGAGCCAAAATGTGTAACAACCCCCTGGACACCTCAGTCGTAGGAGATAATGAAGCTGGTAACGCTGGTTTTCATAGAATCACAGAATGATAGAATGGTTTTGGTTGGAAGGGACCTTTCAAGGTCATCTACTCCTACCCCTTGCTCAGGTTGCTCAGAGCCCCGTCCAACCTGACCTTGAATGGTTCCAGGGATGGGGCAGCGACCACCTCTCTGGTCAACCTGGGCCAGCGCCTCACCACCTTCATAATGAAGAACTTCTGCCTTACATTTAACCTAAATCTACCCTCTTTTAGTCTAAAGCTCTTACCCATTGTCCTATCACTACATACCCTTGTAAAAAGTCCCTCTCCATCTTTCTTGTAAGCCCCCTTTAGGTACTAGAAGGCTGCTGTAAGGTCTCCCATGAGCCTTCTCTTCTCCAGGCAGAACAACCCCAACTCTCTCACCCTGTCCTCATAGCAGAGGTGTTCCAGCCCTCTGATTATCTTTGTGACCTCCTCTGGACCCGCTCCAACAGCTCCATGTCTGTCCTGTGCTGAGGACCCCAGAGCTGGACGCAGGACTCCAGGTGGGGTCTCACCCGATGGGAGCAGAGGGGCACAATCCCCTCCCTCGACCTGCTGGCCACGCTGCTTGGGATGCAGCCCCGGACACGGCTGGCTTTCTGGGTTTTAATACAAACACTGGGGTCTCCAAGTAACCAGGGAGCAGAGGAGATTCTCACAGCTGTGTCCATCCCTCTGCACTGCTCTCAGGTTAGGAGGAGCTGGTCTGCAGATGTGGTTTGGAACTCAGAGGACTTTCAAAAGCTGGTGGGACTTTAATTATCACCTGTCTGAGCACAAGATGAACAAGCACCGATGGTTTTTGATGAGGGGCTGCCTTGCACCAGGCTGGGCAGCGGGTGGGAGGTGCTGGACCACTGAAGGCATCCCACCATGCTTGCAGGCAGGCTGAATAAAACATGGCAGGAATCTGGGCTGTGGGAACTGTGGATGTGCCTTCTACGGTTCGTTTTATCACAATCTGTCAGCAGTGTAATGCTCGTTAAAATTCCAGCTTTCAGAAAGTAATGGAAGAAATGAAGGGAAGTAAGTTTAAGAACTTAGTCCTTTTACTCTCTAAACTACTAACTTCTTGTCCAGGGAACCGTTATTTTATTTCTCAATGACTGAATCTTCTCACAATGATAAACACTTCTAAAATAAATAAATAAATATCCAGTGTGGACTTATTGTGGTTACTGGAAAAATCACTGAATGGCTTAGCAAAGCAAGGGAAGCAATGTGCATAGCTGATTTCTTTTCTAGAGAAGCTCTATCTCTTGATTTAATATGTTGTATGAGGTTTTGACCCTGTCCTATAGATGTGTTTAGTCCCCTTTAGGCAGTTGGAGGGAACTGGCTGAGTTCTCAGGTCAGAGAGTGTCACAGTCTTTGGCCAAACCCTTTAACGCCCTTCAAGGTGAAGTGTCCGGAAAGAAGCCTTAATTGGCTTTCTTACCCTTACTAGGCTTACATGGTATTTTATTCAGTTAAATATAAAAAATACAATTTATAATTAAGGACAATTAGCATGTGGGATATTGCATTGTTAAAATCCTCATGACTTCTGGACCTTCTTCGGTGACTCAGACCTCTCATTTGCCATAGCATGGACTAGTTTACCCAACATCTGTTGAAATTACACCCTAAAAATAAGGGTGAAATGTCCATGTGTTGTAGAGAGCTGGATCCCAGGAGGTGCCCAGTGTTGAGTCTGGCCACGGACCGGCCATGATGGGAAGCTCTCTGCCAGAAGGTTGGGGCTGGGAGGACCAAGTGTGGGAGGTAGCCTCAGCGGGAGGTAGGGAAGGGGTTTGTGGGAGGGTGTCGCATCCCGTTAAGAGATGAGTCAGTTTGCAGCTCTAATTAAAGCCCAGGCCATGTGCTGAGGGGAAAGGAGGTGGTGGGGGAGCAGGAGTGAAGACACAATGCGAGGGGTGGAGCGTCCTCTGCCAGCCCTGAGTCAGAGGAACCTGGGGGAGATGACAGAGGAGTCGAAGATGGGCTGAAGGAGAAGGCTTTCAGGAGAAGGAAACAAAACAAAAGCAATCAAACACCCATAAACAAAGCATTAAAACAGGCTGTGTTTAGATAGTTGTTAAAATGCTGTAAGGCCAGGAAGCTAAAATCCGTGGGGATACAGGAAAGAGCTCAGTCTGTGATGTAAGGATGATGGTGCTGGTGGTGAGGGCTCGCTTGGCCAAATGGTGACCAGGGGACACCAAAAGGAGGATAACGTGATCGTGTGTTGTGTTGTCTTCCCTTCGCACTGTTTTCTTCACAAACAAGGCATCGATTCAGTAAGAAGGATTTGCGTTGGGTTAGTTACCTCTTCAGAGGTCACTTGGTCCATGTTTTCTGGCTCTGCTGCTGAGGAACCACTCCACCTGCAGCTGCAAAAAGCTTGTCCTTACCCTGTCTCTCTTCGGTTCCAGGTGCAAAGTAGGTCAACCAACATGAGTGGCCTTGGGGACAGCTCAACGGACCCTGCCAACCCCGACTCTCGGAAGAGGAAAGGCTCACCCTGTGATACAGCCCAGAGGTATGTGCACTGCTCCCAATCCGTCCCCTGCCGCGGCTACTTTGTCATTCCCGCTGCGTCGCTCCGTCCCGTCTGCTCGAGCAGATGGAGCCAGGTTTCAGCCACTCGGAAACATTCACACTTCCCACCAGAACTTCGCTTTGCTTTTAGCGGTGGCTGTGGTGGAAGATGGAGCATGATGGAAATGCAGCTCCCCATCTGCTCTGCTTGTTGTTAGGTGGCAAATGATGATTAGAGGCTCGTTATCAAAGTTAATGTATTGATTTTATAAATCGAGAGCACTCAGAGCACGAGGAAAGCTTCCTCAGGGTAAATTTGGGGCAGATTCTTCTGCAAGGTCTGCAGATCATCCTAAGCCTTCTGCCTCTTCGTGCCAGATTCCTAAGAAATCCATGTTTTTGTAATATTCAGAAACTCCGATGGAGACCCTCTTGCTCCATGAATCAATTACGAAACAGAAGATACTTCTTTTTGAAATATTTTCGTTTCTGTGTGCTGATGCAGGCTGCTTTAAAGCTCAGCTCACTGCAGAAAGGCACCTTTTGCTTATGACCGAGCCTTCCTATCCCAGCTACCTTGCCACCTGATTTAGGCTAAGAAGTCCTGGATAGAGGCAGTTGTGATCTCCTTCCACAGGCTTTTCCAGGCTCCCTGTGAATCCTGTGCATCTTTTTCCATGGCGATGTAGTCTGTTAGTAAGGATGAACGTACGGTGCTGCTGCTGACTCCGTGTGTCTGCTGCCTGGGATGCTGTTTTGGTCGTCGTCGCAGAATATTGATGCACTGAGCAAAGCCCAGGTGTATTTTCTATCACTTGCAGCTCATACCTGATATTCTAGACAATAAATGTAAAGGCTATGGTGTTCCTGTAGAGACACATTAAGTGGTTGTTTGAGGATTTCTGTTTATTGCAGTTTTGGTTGCCACATCTCTGTTCTGTAGAGTTCATGCACCTTCTTACAAAGGCTCTGTGGTTCATGACTTAGCTGTGCCATTAAATTGCAGGAGACATTTTGATGGCACTTGTAGCTGTCTTACTCCTACCAATCATGTGAAATATTTCCCCTTTCTGGTTGAGTCACCTGAGTCAGAGCTCTGCATCCCTTGCTGCTGTCTCCACGCTGGTCTCAGAGTCAGTCCTCACCCTGGAGGTGAGTATGGGGTGAAGCTGTTCTTGAGTCCCCATGACAGAGCCATAGGTAGCAAGGTGGGCTTGGACACCTCTTCTTGGAGGAACTGCTCTCCAGATGAATGAGCACACACCTGGCTTTGCTTCGTCTGGTCTTCCTTTGGAAAGCAGATCTTTTGTGAGTTGTTTCCTAACACCTCAGCACTTATAAAAGCCTTCTGCTGCTGCCACCAGCGGTCTTTCAAAATATGTAGGGTGAGGAACGAACTGATCATAGAGAAGCAGAAACTTCTGGATGAAGGATTCTCCTTCCTTGTCCAAGCACGAGTTTTCACATCTACAAAGCACCTACAGGCATTTTTAGAATGGTTGACTCAAATAGTTGTCATTGGGTTGGCCATCCAACCCTGAACACTGGACCTGAAGCAGAATCCAGAAGAGAAGCCCTCACCAGTGCTGCATCTTCCTTCTTTCAGACCATCTCCCGACTCCCAGCCACGGTGGGGAGGGACCTCGTCCTCCTCCCCAGGCTGGCCAGAGTCCTCCGTAACATACTCCAGAGCAGAGTGAACTCTTTTGTTAAAACCTGGAAGGTTTAACTATTGCTTTTGATGATACTTGGGAGTCATAAAGAACAACCCACTGTTGTAATATTCTCATGATGCTTTTATGTAAGGAAAATTGGCCAATTCTCCCTCCTACAATTTGAAAGTTGCCACAGCAACAGCAACATTAAGGGTTTTCATGAAATGAGCTCACCCACAACAGAGGAATTTTTTTTTCTCTCCCCTCTGCTATTGCTTTTTGGTTCGCAAGAAGAGCTAGGAATTAATTTGACCTTAACTAAAATACTTGCTCAGCTCCTTCACGAAGCATTTGCCTGCCCACTGCCAGGGACCGTGCCGGCACTGGTGTCACCGATACCTGTGCAAAAAGAGGCTGAGGTCCATGGCTGGATCCAGAACTTCTGCAGCAGGTGGACATCCAACCTACCTCTGTGAAGCTGTTTTTGCTGCCTGCAACCCTTAGTACCAGTTGGCAGCTGCCTGACAGGGAAGCGAGGGCTCTTGTGCCCACCCAAACCCATTGCAGAGGAGTTTCCAGGTCGCACCATGTGTCTGCCATGGAAAGTCTCGCTCATGGACTTCACGGGACTGGTGGCCCAGGCAGAAACACAGCTTGTGTTTTCCACACCCGCAGCTGGCCTTGCCTTTATTTTTTCCCCTTTCATTTTTTTATTCTGCTGGTCTGCTGAATTAAAGGAGGGCGAGTCATTCCTGGCACTCCTCTGGGCAGTCACGGCATCTGGAGAGACACCGGCAGGAGGAGAAGCGAGGTAATGGAGAGTGAACTTGGAAGGCGAGGGGAGGTTCAACATGGAGTCTCATCCCTGTGGTGGTGAGATATTTTCATGTGAGAGCAAGTTTAAGCAGCAGAAAAATGCCCAAGAGACAACCCCTACCTGTCAGACCTGGATATTGAGCTAATAAAGTGGAATTGCAAAAAAATAAACAAACATCTGTGCAGCCTACGTGAGGAGATCCTTAGAGGGGAGAGCTGGTGGTGTCTTATCCCCTTTTGGACAGATATGGTTTCTAAAGAGTCTCTGCAGAGTTATTAAGGTATATTGATGCTCAGGTTGGCTTGCACTCTCAGCAGATATAATAAACCAAACCTCTTCTTGAAGTCTTCAGCTGTTAGCAGAGCTTGTATCACCCCATAGAAAAACACAATGGCATCTGCGGTGGGACACAAATCTGCTACTGAGCCAGACTTACCGATTCAGCTTTTGTAACCAGTGTTTTCTGAGCCCCTCCATGAGCAGTGGGGCCTCTTTGAGGCCAGGAACATCTCACCGTGCCCACAGCCATCTCAGCAGCTTCTTGGTGTCTAGTAATTGTTAGGGATTTTTAGGCAGTACTTCTTAAATAGAGTGCTGGGCGTCCTGTAAAGGTTGCAACAAAAGATTAGGTGGCTTATTGAAAACCAACCTGATAAAAGGCATCACAAGTGGTGTAGCGCTGTGTTGGGCATTTTGAGGTATCCTCATTTCATCCTGTGGTTGATGTAGAGGAAAGTATTTAGGGAAAGTGTGGCTCTGTGCATCTCTCCCATATGCAGTTTGTTTTGGTGGGTTTGATGCTTATAACATCTTTGGTAAAGGAATATGTTACAGTGTCCAGGGTGGCTTCAATGATGGCCATGTCATAGCAGGTATATAATATATTCTCAATTCCCAGAATTTACAAGTAGTTGATGGGAGAGCATTGGGCTTCTGCAGTGGCCGTGAGCTAAAAGAAAAGCTGCTTTTGCTGGGACAAAAAGGTTGATCTCATGAATATTTTTCAATTTTCTCATGTCACTCTTAATTCTGATTTTCACTTTGGTGAACTCTTGTGGGTGTTGTTAGCTTTTATGTATGAATTTAGGATTAAACTTGGTGACAACTGGAATAGTGGCTGTAAACAAATAAGAGGCTGTATATAACTATTTTTTATTATTTTTGATATAACTAATTTCTAACTATTTTTGAGAGGAAGAGAGAGTCCAGAATGTTAGAGGTCTGGTTTTGTTGGGGGTGTCTGGCTAGCCCTGTGTATCTTCCTTGGCATAAATTTTGATTATATGTGTAAAAATAGACAAAGACCTGGATGAACTCCCCAGTATTTTGGAGATATTTGGATTATAGCGTGGTCATCACTCCAGCAAATACTTGTGTTTTTGGGTTCTTGTCCAGTGCCCAGGTGTGACTAGACTGAGCAGTGGGAAAAAGTCATTAACGTGACTTTTAATTTTTTTCCATTCTTTAACAGCAATGAAAAGCGGCGACGGGAACAGGAGAATAAATATTTAGAGGAGCTGGCGGAGCTGCTGTCTGCAAACATCGGGGACATCGACACTCTAAGTGTCAAACCCGACAAATGCAAGATCCTAAAAAAGACGGTTGATCAGATCCAGCAGATGAAGAGGTTGGAGCAAGGTAAGGTGGCAGCCTCCTGCCTTGGCTTGTTGGAAACCTTTGGAGTAAAAGCATTCTCCTGGAACATTTCAGACTCTAAATTGCAGCAAATAATCATGACTTAATTCAAGAAAAATCATGACATAATCATTCCATTTGCAATAGTTTTCCTTCTGCTTTTATGAAAGCAGCAATATGAAAGGGTATGCTTCACCTCTGTTGCTTGGCTTGTTTGAGATGCCACCTTTGTTTCTGCTGCAAGGTGGCACTTTACTCTGTGTTTATGATTCATCCTGAAATTAATCCTTAGATTAAAATAATCAGAAGTGTTTGTTAAGCTTTCAGGATTAGGCCTGTTAAGAGCTTATCAGCAATACTGCTATTAACTGTGTGCAGAAACCCCATTCTATGGCTGGGTAAGGGTGAAGGAGAGATGGCTCTGCCACACACTGTGCAGGAGTTGGTGAAGAACCATGTACCCTTGTCAGATCTGTTCTCCTGCCATCTGAAAGGATTAGAGGGGGCATTAATCCACCTCCCGCCAGTGAATATGGTGCTGTAACCAGTGATCAGAGAAGAGATGCTTGAGAAGCCATATATATAAAGGTTAAAATTCACCCAGAGTATCAACTCATAGACTGAAATGTGGAAGTCCACAGGGCTCAAGTGATGCACAGGTGAAGGGGTGAGGTATGTTAAGGAGGGAGTGGGACTTGTTCAGGTCCTTGCAACCTCAGCATCCCTCCTGGAGCTGCTGCAGGTGGGTTCCAGCTTGCTCTGCATCATGGCTGCTAAGGGCTGCCCATCTCATGAGCTCAAATACTTTGTCCTTTGTGCAAATATTTGTCCTTCGTGTGAACACTTTGTCCTTCGTGCACAAGGTGAATCCTGCTCAGCATTAGTGCTGAGAGCACATCATCCGTCAAGCGTTGCCTTTGCCAAAGCTCCCGTCGCATGCTCCGAGTGGAGCCGTGTTCCCTGATAACAGATGTTAAGTTTTTCCCAAACCCGGTGGCTGGGTTGTGGGTATGCATGTACAGGCACCCCGTAGGATGGTTTGGGTGGGAAGGGACCTTTCAAGGTGTTCTAGTCCAAGCCTTTGTGACGAGCAGGGACATATTCAACTAGATCAGGTTGCTCAGAGCCCCATCCAACCTGACCTTGAACACATCCAGGGATGGGGCATCGACCACCTCTCTAGGCAACACGTGCCAATGTCTCACTACCCTCATTGTAAAGAATTTCTTCCTTGTATCTAGTCTGAATCAACACTCTTTTAGTTTAAAACCGTTACCCCTTGTCCTATCACAAGCCAGGCATTGCCGTAGGTCCTCCCAGCTCACTATTATTTTAGGCACTGAATTTTGGGGCAAGCACGGTGGCAAAGTATTCAGCTCACGTTGCCTGCGCTGCCCAGGCTTCCCGATGAACCAGGACAACTGCTTTTAGATTTCATTCACGTTGTGCCTGGGCTCTGAAAGGAGTTTGGTAGCAAGTGAGTACGCCCAGGTTCCTGCTCGCTGCCACTTTGCTGTTCATTAGTTTTCTTGACATTGCACAGCAGGGCTGAACATTAACTGGGACAAGCACTGCTTAAAAATATTACGCCTTGAGCTTTGCTCTGTATTGCCGGCTTATCTAGTGCAGCACCAAATTACCGAAGAAAAGAAACTTCACCTGTATTTGTTCTTGTTTACTGCAAGAGCATTTCACATGAGGAGGTAGGAAAAATAAGGAAAAAAGTCAGAGTTTTTGTGGCCAGAGATAATTTTCTGTCCTTATAGTTATATCGGGTGTTAGATGTTGTGTTTCCCTGCCCATGTCCTTCATCCTCCTCCTCTCTGTTTCTCAGCCATAAAGCTGATTAATATTTGCTAACTACCAAGGATGTGGTTTTGTTGCTAAAGTATTGTGAACAGCAACATATCCTGCGGCGCATGGCTGTGCCCCTTCTAATGCTCCATTAGAAAACCCACCTGGAGACATGAATTCATGTAACAGAGAGGAGCCGGGGAGTTTGGACTTCTCAGTGGTGTGTTACAGTGGGCTCAGGACATCCCAACAAATCACAGAATCATTTCAATCCCATAAAATGATGCTGTTCAGCCCAATAATAAGCAAAACCCATAAGCACCAGGGAAAATGATGCTAAACCTCATAACAGAGCAGATTTCAATGAAAAAACAGTCAACGTCCTGCTATTAATTAATTAATAATGTGCCAGGCGTGGAGCTGGGGAGCTTGGAAAGGGGCAGGTGGCAGCGCCGGGGGAGCGGGGACATCCCGGGGGGCATCCTTCCCGCTGCCAAGCCTGGAGGTTTTAGAGGTTGCATCCCGCCAGCTCTCTCCTTCCCCTACACCTCCACCGCGGGTCGTCCTTGGTTTTAACCCGCAAAGGGGTGGAGGAGCGGGCAGAAACTTGCAGATGGATCGCACGCAGGGGCTGAGCCCTCCCTCCCATCCCCCTGCCTGCTGGGCTGCTATTTAAAGCATGAAGCAAATGCTTTTAGAAAAGATTCCTAGGTCTGGACACCTTCCAATGTTAGTAATGTACAGTTGGCAGAACAAGCGGTTTGCGGCTGTGGCAGCAACCTGAAATTCATCTGCCAAGACAGCAATAAACGCAGCGGAGGAAGAGGCCAGACAGTTAATTTTTCAGCCTTTGTCCGTCCCGCAAAAGTTTTTTCGATTTTTTCAAGTCGGGTGGTTTGAGTGTTGGAGCCCTGAACCATGCCTGTGCATGGTCACTTACTGGGGAAGGAGGAGAAAAGGCCACCGATGTCTCCTGGGTGGTGTGGAGGTCAGCAAGGAGAAGATCTCTCTGATCATCCTGCCTGGGCTCCACAGGGCAGCGGTCCATCCATGCGGTCCTCCCTCCCCTTTGCCTTCAGCCTGGCATCAGGCCCAGCACGTGGATGCCTGAGGTCCTCTCCTGGGGTAGGTCCTCTGCTGCAGAGCCATGCTGTGAGATGGAGCTGATGTCCATCCATCATGTGGAGGTGAGCTCGCCCAAGGTTGTTTTAATTCAAAGCAGTGCTGCTGCAGTCAAAACCTGATGGGTGGAGGCAAGCTGGACAGCTTCACTGCTCAACATGCATCGCTCTTTGGCTTGTAGGGCTAGCAGAGGTTGTGTAAAGGCTGTTAGAAGAAGCCATCAGGGCAGCATGGTGGAGCTGTGGTGGGGTCAGGAGACTGCAGGATGGGGAGGAGGCTTGGTTGCTGCCGGGAAGGCAGCTGGTGTGTGGCTGCAAATGTAAAAATAAGGCATCTTGGTCATACAGGAGTACAAAAATGAGCAGAGATATTGGAAAAACTGCACCGATGCATGGACCACCACTTGTTTTGTTTCTTTTCTGTAAAATGATGTAATACTTGATGCGTACCCCATGGAGGTTAGGGTCACCCCTGCCCAAGGAGAGGCAGAGCCTCGGCATCCAACACCCCTGTGACACCAGGCTCTGCAGTGGCGGACGGGCTCCAGAAAGGTATTTCCTTTTTTCCCCCGGATGATGTTTTTAATTAAACGCCCCAGTTTTGGGAGGGTGATAACCTTTGGTTGATGGAAGGGGTGATGGGCAGTGTGCAGAGATCTGACGGAGATGGGAGCTGGCGGAGGGGTCATCTCATCTCGCTTGTAGAGCTCCCAACCTTGGCAGTGTCCTTTTTAAGATGAAGCCACCAAGCCTTTTCCTAAAAGCCCTCTCCATTGATAGGCTGCTTTAATTTCCTTCCAGAGCAGGAGTATAAATGCAGCACCTTAATAGAATAAATCAAATAGTATTGAGCTTTTCATTACGCTGCCTACAAACTCAAACAGCCGCGGAGGATTGCCCTTGAAACACCTCCTAAGGCATCGCAAGCGACTCTACCGCTGCTGGCGTCCAAGGGACCTCCTTCCCCCTGTCCTTCCTGCGTTTGCTCATCGCTGCTCGCTGACGGTCACTCCCGCTGTGCTGCCGTATGTTTGGCTTCTGTGGGAGTTGGTGTGCAGAGCCGGCAGCTACCTGGTCCAGGAGCAGCCACCACACGGCTCCTGGCCCCGCCAGGACACGTGGGGTGATGCTCATGAGTTTCTGGTCCTGTGAGGTCCAAAAGCCCCAGCAGATTTATTCTGTAGTTGCCAAAACAAAGGATTTATTCTGTGTTTGCTTGGGTTTGTACAACTTAGCTTATCTCATGAAGGACCCCGAGTCATTGCTTGCCTTTGCAATGCAACGCTTCTTATGGTGATGGAGGGTCATATGATCCCATGTATGACACCTTCAGCCCCAGTGAAGCCTGGCTTTTTGGTGGTGGAGCTGCTGAATTTATTCTTATAGATGTATAAGGAAAAAAAAATCAGATCTTTATTAATGCGGTTTTATTCTGTAATAATGCTACAGCATAGTGACCCGATTTCGCGATGTTTTAAAAGGGCACTAGGAGAAGAAATAGCTTTCTTTCCTGAACATTACTGTGTTAACCTGCAAAGATGACCCTCAATTTTTAAACTGAGTTTCTTTGGGCAGGGAGGGGGAGAAGGCTATTTCTTGAGCCTTTACTTCAATAATTTTCAGAGGTTTTAGGGATAAGAGCATTTCTGTCTCTTCTCAGATTACACAAACATTCCACAACTTGTTCTTCTGCTGCATGGAGGTGTCCTCTTTTGGGTCGCACAAAACCATGGAGCAGTTGTGTCCTCCTGACATCTTTTTATTTGTTTTTTTCCTGAAGTGTGGCCATAGTAAGATGGGCTCCTTCAGGCAAGTTTGTGCTCCTTTCTCACTAGGGCACATCAACCCAAAAAGAAGAGGACCCTTAATTTAAGACCACCCCCCATTTGGAAGTGAACCTACTTGGGGAAGTAATTTTCCTTCTGGGTAAATAGAGTAGGTTAATTAAGTGAAGTATATGAAATAATTATTGATTTTGGCTGCTCTGTTGCATACAATCAGTGGACTGTCAGTGGCTTTCCTTTAATTAAGTTTCCCTGCTGTCTTGTCATATGCTTAGATTTGGCCCTGGATTTATTTTGTGATATACATGTATGGCTTCTAGTGCACAGAGGTCCTGGATCCTCAGTGGGATATATGGAAGCCTCTTCAAAACGAATGCTGAGTTTCTTCTTGGGTTTGGGAATGCCAACACGTGGCAATCTCTAAAGAGAGAACAAAAAAGCCTTGGCTTTGTATTTAGCGGTGGTCAGAAAATGGTGAAGTGGTGGCCTGGGAAGAGGCTTCTCCCACAGCCTGCAACGGCAGCGTGAGGTTTTGGGAGGAGGACAGGAGGAGACCTTGTCCTCGGGCACTGAGTCAAGAGCCCCTTCTTGTCCCAGCAGCTGAGTGATGTGGTACGCTATTAAAGATCATAAAACTACTCCCATAAAACCACAAGGCGAGTAATTGCGTGCAATGTGTGGAAGCAAGTCACAGAGCCAAGGCCCCTTGGCGAGCTTTACCCCAAAGCAGAGGAACCAGTGCAGAGCAATTAAAGGCTGTCAGCTGGTTTCTTCTGCCCAGGTCCAGGCTCCCACGTTACCCTCAGTCCACAGGGTTTTGTGTCCACAGGCCCTGGGGACGGAGCTGTACATGGACTTCCATTAGCTTTGAGGAAATATCTAGCCCAAGTCCATGTTACTGAGTCTGCAGAGGAGCTGGGCATCTCCAGTGCAGGAGTGGATGGAGCCTTTGGGATCTTCTCCCTCGCTTGGCTTTGTTTTGCCAGGATAGTGTAGTTAAAGTCTTTAGGCATTATTATTTTTTTCTGTTTAGGATCCTCCTAAATTGTCTGCATATCCTTCTTTCACCAACTCCAGTTTGAAGGCATCTTTCTTGCCATGCATTGAATCACAGGCAGTTATTTCCAGTTTCCGATTAAACTTCTCAGGTCCTTGGAGCTGCTGCCTCCATGCTACCAAGGGAAAGTACCTTCTGCATAACATGCTCTGCCTTGTTTATGCTTGCATTATTTCTTGCATTTTATATTTTTGAATACTTTTTCATTTCAGCTCTTCCCTCTCCCCATATTGTAATCCAGTATCCTCTTGGAGAAGTCTAACATTTTACCTGGGTGATGGCAATCTTTCTATCCTGATGGAACCATCTCATTTCCCTAAAGCTTATTTCCATTTCTGATAGTGGTGGTGTTTGACAAATGGGCTCAAAGCAGGGTCAGCTCTGGGACCAGCCCAGGTTGCTGAGGGCTTTACCTAGTTGGGGTTTGGAAGCCCCCAAGGATGGAGAAGCACAAGTGCTCTGGGAAACCTGCTCCAGCACTTGGCTGGCCTTGTAGTGAACAAGATTTTCCTCCTGTCCCACCTGAACATCTCTTGCTTCACTTGCACCTGTTGCTTCTCATCTTCTCACCATGCATCGCTGTGAAGAACCTGGCTCCAGCATCTCCATGACTTCTTGTAGGCATGGGCAGGCTGCTGTCAGGTGCCCCAAAGCCATCTCTTCTCCAGGCTGAGCAAACCCCTTCCCTTGGCCTCTGGTCTGAGGACCAGTGCTCCAACCCTGACCATCTTGGTGGCCTCCACTGAACTCACTCCAGTTTGTCTTACATGGGGGTCCCCAAACTGGACGCAGTATCTGGTGGTCACCTAGATGTGGTGCGCAGGTTGCTGGCCATGCAGATGGAGCAGGTTGAAGATGGGAGCCAGTGGCCACCCTACCAAGTACAGGTTGCCATCAGAAGAGCCAAGGGGGAGAGAGGTCCCAGGGACTCTGGATCCCGGGGATGTCCTGCGCATTCCCACATCACATCTGAGCTCCTTCCTTGGTGGCCTGGAGAGCTGCCCGAGGGGGGTGTTGCTGCCAGAAGGGCAGGGTGACAGCATGCCATCACTGCTGCCTTTTTGCCTTGCATGCAGAAATTGAGATAAACTTGAACTATTAGATTCAGAGAATTCAAGTGTAATTTTTGGTAGCTTTTATGTGCTGAGTCAACACGGAGGTCCTTCAGTGGACCCAAAAGAGGAGACTTCCATGCAATGGAAGAACAAGTTTTTGCATAGTCAGAGAAGAGATGGAAACCCCATTACTTGGAAAATCGTTAAAGTGAAGGCTCAAGAAATAGCTTGAGCTCAAAGCATCCCAGCTTTCAAGGCCAGTGATGTATTATAAACAGAAGTTTAGGTCTAACATTTGAGGTTTGACTGAAGAACAAAAGCAAGCAGAAGAATGGCATCTGAGGAGCAATGTAAGTGGAAATGTCTCCTGGAAATGGAGTAAATGAAAACTGCTTTAAGGGGTTTACATTAATTAAAGGATTTTTTAATTAATTAATTAAAACCACATTAAGGTTTGTGTCAAATCTAAAATTAGATTGGAATCTCTTCAGGCTACAACTGTCAGCCTGGTGCTGTAGTCTCCTCTTTAAATGCATTGACTTTATTGGAGTTATCCTGATTTTGTTTGCTTCAAGGGAGGTCAGGAAAGGAGAACTTTGCTTTTGCCTTAGAGCAGTGTTTTGCAGACTCTGAGTTCCTCCACCTTTGTCCCTGAGGTCAGGAAGGACCTTCTCAGCCAGTGACGCTGTTGTTGGCTGTTTGCAGATGCTGGGGAGGAAAGGTCTTTCTTCATTCCAAATCTGGTGGTTGGATTAACCCTGACTGAGCTGCTTGTGCTACTGGAGGGAGGGGTACACACCGCTTTCATCTTGTCTCGGCGGCCAATTTTTCACCGTATGTTAGAGGGCTACAGAGAAAGAAAAACAACCAAACCCTGGAGGCCAGATTAAACATCAGTGGGGAGGGGGAATTCCTCCTTGGCTTCGGTAGGTGCCCACTGAAAGCCCTCAAGTGTGAGGCTGATCCAAGGTAAACAGAGTACAAACAGATACAGTCCTTTTAACTGTTTAACTTCATCCTTCCAAGAATCCTTTTGAGATCCTGAAGAGGATGAAACCACTTGCTCATTTTCGGTGGAAATGAGTTTCGGATCATTTCTGTGCCAGCATTGCCCTTTAATTTGGTTTATTCTTCCTTCTGTTTGGCAATTACCGCCCTTCCCTAAAGGCGGTATGAAGTTGTTGCTCTTGTTCTCTACCTTTGCTTGACTCGTCCAACAAACCAAGCTCTCCTAGGATCTTGGTGTCAGATAGTTATGCCTTTCCTTTAATCAACCCAACAGCTCTTTTCTGCACTTCTTCCAACTGAACTTCATTTTTCTTGAGTGAATTGGCCTAGACTGTCATGGTTTTTCTTACCAGATCTTGCCAGTAGTGTTAGGTTGTTGCTGGTACCATCCCTGGTATGCTGGAGGTAATGGTTGTTGTCTCCTCTTGTCACCTCCATTAAGCCATCCCCAACTTTTAGCCAAAGCTGATGTTCTTGGTTGATGAGTACATGATCTTCAAGTAGTAGAAAGTGGGAGAAAGTAGCACAGTTTAGCAGAGTAATTGGGTAGTTTTTCTACCATTTGGTCCTCTTTCATGTGAATGGGTCAACCCACCCTCGAGTTGGTGTGTATTTTCTCCCTTCGTGACTACCTTACCTCGAGTGCCAGAGGAACACCACCGGTGGCCTCTCTTCATCCTGACAAAACACCTTTCTTCTCAAAATTGAGTTTTATGGAGCTTGTTGGGAGTCTCTGCTACATCTCAGTGCTATTAAACATCTTCATGGATGTGAAAGGACATATAAAATCATAGCTGGACCAATACAGGATGGGCATACAGAAGTGCTGGATGGATGGTATCCTGGGAAATGGTGCTTTTCAAGAAGATTTGGAGATCCTGGAAGTGAAGGCAGTTAATGTGAACTTGGGATGTGATGAAAAGCAAGCTAGCCTTCCTTTGGGTAATGTTACATGTGCATGGAGTTGGTGGAACAAAACTGGAGCTCAGGCATGGTATCCATGTTGGAAAGAGATTGGAAAATCCAGAGAAGGCAGAGAGGAGAGCCATGGAAATGAGCCAGGGGCTGGAGAAAATGTCTTGCAGCTTGGAAGGTTGAAGAGCTCTGTTGAGTGTATCCAGGGGGAAACAAAAAAAAGGAGTGGGGACATGGTGATGACACTATAAATGCTAACAAGAACGGAAAATGCTGGCTACTAAAGTGGTTTTTAGATCCAACATAACAGAGAATGACTCAAAGCTGAAGCCAGACAAAAACAAATTAGGACGCAGGCCCAGAGTTACAACTGGGAGGGTGATTGCTTTGGGAACCAGCTGCCAAGGGAAGCGGTGGGTTGTGTCAGGTTTTGGCCAAACAGAAGTTCAGGGATTGTGGTGGTGGAAGTGGGTGAACTTTGATGGCTCTGCGATATTCAAGAGGTCAGACTGGCCAATCTAGTCATCTCTCCTGGCCTTCATCTCTATAAATCTGAATATTTCGATTTTGAAAAACGCCTCGAGAGCTGGGTCCCCATCTGCAGCAGCGAATTCTGCCTGTGCAAAGCTGGGGCGAGAGTCCTTGCTTTGCTTCCTGAGCATCCACATGTGTCCCCTGCCCCACATTCCATCCTGTGCCCTGCCCGGGCTTAAAACCTCCCTGTTATCGGAGTAATTAATTGCACCTCGCACACGAGGGGTGAAGAGTTTGTTGGAGCGGGTTCAGGGAATTTCACACCCTCCCCTTCTCTGCAGTTTGGTTTCAACGTGAAATGTTAAACGGATTGCATCCCTGCCCACGCTCTCCACAGACATTTGTGAAGTCTGTCTCTCCGTATCCTCTGGAATCTGTTTTATATCAGGGATTGATTTCAGATATAAACTCCCCCAGGTCAGTACTATAAAAATCTCTGCCTGTGCAGCAACACCAGGGAGCATCCTCTGTATATGTTTATTTTATGGAACCCTACCACCTACAAAGCATGTCAATAAAATTCTCATCCCTGCTTTGACAGTTTTAATCTAGCTGGCAGCTTAAATATAGACCAAGGGGAAGGGGAGGCTGCTAAGAATTGCACAGACCTCTCCAAACAGTGCCTTTATTTTAACAAATGAACATTTGGTTATTACATCCTCAAGCTTTTAAACATCTCACACTGTCAAGAACTAATAAATCCTTTAGCACCTCGCTGTAAGAAGAGGATCTGATAGGATGTAACAGGCGTGTGGATCATGCGGAGAGTAATAAACCACCTGTAGAAATCACTCCTCCTCTTGCCTTCTGCTGTGCTGGATTAGCTTTTTTTTTCCCCCCTCTTTTTTTTTTTCTTTTTTTTTTCCTCCTTGCTTCAGTCTCAGGAAAGGCAGGAAAGGAGGAGGAAAAAAATCCCCTTTCTTTAAAGCCCTTTTCCTGGCCCTCCTTACCCTTCATAGAGATGGATGAAACCTATTTTAAGATTCTTCTTAAAGATGAGATGGTACCCCAGCAGGGTTTTGCCTCCTCTGAGTTTGTCCTCCCTCTGCTCTGCACCCTGGTTCGTTTGGTTGATGATCAGAAAGAGGTTCACCTATCCTGTGAGCTGGCATCCCTTTGGGTACAGGAGCAGGACAACGGGGATCTGTCCCACCTCTCTTCTAGCAGCCACGATGGAGTCACCTCATCTAAGCTGGTCATCAAGTGTCCTGTGCAAGAGAGGGGGTTCAGAGAGAAGCTCACCCCAGCACATCTCTGCAAGTGCCCATCTTGATTATTGACCCATCAGAACACCTGGCAGTGCAAGCATTGCCGTGCCTAAAAAGCAAGAAGTAACACAATAAACCTTCTTCTTACGGGAAAAAAACCCCAAACTTGGAGCCAGCTGCGCAAGTCCTTCCATTTTCACTTCAGATTTTCCCCTGAGCCAACTTTTATAGACCTTAATCCTCCTAACGCTCCTGTGAGCAGAGGAAATAAAGGGAGATTTGTACAAGGAGATAATAGCTTTTATTATGCTGAGTGGTATGGTTGGGCAAAGCAAACAGACTTGCTGGGACACGAGTGCGAGAGGTGCAGGAGCAGTCTCGCTCCCTCTGGGGCCACATTATTCCCCAGTGCCCAGCTGCTGAGATTTTCATCTGGCTTCTTCTGCTTGCCCTGAGCCCCACAATTTCACCATGGGGTGTTTGGTGGCACTTAAAGCCTCACCAGTGCCTTGGGTAAAGAGCCAATAACACCATTTGGATGGTTTTAAATTATATTTCTCACCGTTCCTTCTGCTCTTGCTATTTAGGAAGTCTGCCTTCCAAGACAGGTTTTCATTAATTAATTAAACCACCACTCTCAGCCAACTACCCTTTAAATCATTAAGTCCATATTATGATGAGCGGCATTGACGAACACTGGAGTGGTGGATCAGGTTCCCCAGGCTGATGCTTGCCCTGGGTTTGGTGCAGCTGCTGTGCTGAGACAGTGAATTACGTGCATGGTCGGTTTCTTATGGGAGCAGGAAATAGTTTGGACCATCTCAAATTTTTGAAATAATGAACAGAGTCCTTAAAAAAGTAGTTGCAGGTAGCTGCACCTTGGCCCTAGGTGCAGAACCCCAGAGCGTAAGTCTCTGTGGTATTTGCCGGGGGAAACAAAGGATGGATATTCAGCCTTGTTCCTTACTCTCCCAGGCAGTTCCCTGCTTTGGGACAGGGAGCACCCGAGAGTTGTGCCTTCATGCACCCGCGCTGAACATGCAGCATCTGGCACTGCACCCGCTGTTCTGCTTGTAACAATTGCACTGGAAGAGTTAAAGTTAATTTTAGAGGCGAGGTCCTCCTGAGCAGGCTCTGTGCAGATCGACAAGAAGGCAGTCTTCACCTGCGTGGCTTGATCAGTCTTCTCCGGGTGGATTCCCATACCAGGAGGCTCCATCTTCTCTGGTGGCTTCCCATACATATCACATGGCTCCATGTTCTCTGGGTGGCTTCCCATACCACACGGCTCCATCTTCTCTAGGTAGCTTCCCATACCACATGGCTTGCTCCTGCCCATCCCTGTCCTCCCAGGGGCATTTCATGGCCCGGAGCTGCACTTTACCTACTGACCACACTCACATGCATGTGTTACAGCCACCCCTCGCTTCATTTGCACTGCACCACGACGTCTGCCTTTACCTCCGACAGATCCCTTTGGCGCAGCAGAAAAAGCAAGTCGATCCCCTCCATAGCTGCAGATTGACAGCTCTCCCTTTGCAGCCGAGGAGAGACAGATGGGAGGCGCGAGAAAGTCGGGTTTGGAGGAACGGGGCTGGAGGGGGAGTGCTGCTCTGTGCATGGGAAGCGTCAGCTCCCCCCTCGCCGCGCTCGAGCTTTGCATTGTCTGCACGCTTTGGCAGGCGTCTTCTTGCCGGTGCAGTTCACATATTTGACGTGCCTGTGCAACTTGAGCATAAAGCTGGTTTAACGGTTGACACGAGTGAATTTTTAATAGTAACTTCTCATGGACTTTAGCATGCAGCCTACCAGGGCTTCAAGATGCTACATCTTGAGAAAAAATAGTCTAATTCTTTGCAAAATTAATTAAGTCGGATCGTTAAAATGGTGTTGCAATGTATTTTATGCCTGCAGGAGAAGAATGAAGGCTATGCCAGGGCTGAATTAAAGTTGTGCGGGGGAGATATATGTAGCCCTTTCTCATCGCTGTAGATTTGGCCATGCAGAGTTGACACAGTTTTTGAATGAATTAAATTCCTCAGATTTGAGATAAAAGTTTTTTTCTGCCTTTATTCCTTCACCCAGCAAGATGGAGATGTTCTAGCTGCTTGATCTCAGTGTTGACTATAAAAAAGTCTCGGCTCCTTATGCCTGTTCTCTCCTGTCAGCATTCAGTGCTCATTAATTTTGCATTCACTCAGCACCGTATAATTTTTCCTGACATTGTTCAGACAACCAGCCTTTTTTACTTAAGACATCTCGACACCATTAATGTTTAACTCTAAAAGGTGTGAAGACAGAAAGAAATACCCTTTTCCTTCTGTCTTAGTGGCAGCGTGCTTTGCTCTGCACTCCTTGCCATTACACAAGGATTTTATTAGAAGCAGAAAAATAGAGTTTTCCATATAAGCTTTGCCAAAGAAAGTGATGTTTGCTGGTCGGAGCAGGGACCAGTATCTTGGATCTTAAGCTGTACTCCTGGTGCTGTTGTACACTGATGCTGCGTGATGCCATTTGCTTTGGGGCATGGACAAATGTGTTCTTGGAGGTCCATCTGGAGTCCTTCAAGAGAGTTGGTTGAACCACCGTGGTGTGTGAAAGCGGCATCGGTTGGAGCTAACCCTGGGGGCTTTTGGGTTGCGAGCATCCATGCGGCATGTAACAGCATCTCAGCTCAAAAGACATCAATGAATTTCTTAGTCCACTCCAGCAAGAGCTGCAGAAGTGTGTGTGGTTATGCATTGGGTTTCTTTAGCTGGAAAATGGGAGTGTTAATGGGGAGTTGTATCTTAGGCTCGTTAAAGGGAAGCAGATGTCTTGTCCATCCTCCCCGAGGTCCTCATTTGGAAGGATGTCACAGGTTGCCATTCAGTTGAGTGCGTAGCAGTTGGTTAGGACGAGGGCAATGTTGGAATATGTTCTTTGTAATTTATAGTAAGGGTCAAATGGGTTAAAACAATACTGTTGATTTATTTGCATTGTATAGTCCTGAGGAATTTGGTTGTGACTGTTCCTGGGTAGATACGTGTTTAAAAAATAAGAAGAAAGTTTTAAAAAAACCCAACAAAATTCCTGCCGTCAAAATCCTTATCCTCTATGTGGGAAAAGAGGGGAAATACCACTTGGAGGAGCAGCCAAAACTGGGGAGCAGCCCATAGCCACGTGGAAATTTAATGTTGCTTAAGCTTGGGATTGCCAGTCTAAAGACCTGGTACGGAGTTGGGTTGTTGCCCACCAGGAGTGTCCGTTTCACGGAGCTGGTTGTAGACATGGTGGAGATGGCTGTAGTCCTCCTGCTGATGGGAACTGCCATCAAATTGGCAAATTGCACTGAAGCATCATGGAATGGTGTCCTGGTTTTGAAATACCACTGTTGAAGGGGTTTTTGGGCAAGTGGAAGGATAAGTCAAGCTGCTGTGTTAATACGGACACCGGCCTGTTGTATCTTTTGCTCATACGGTTTAAAAGGTACCTTGAAATCACTAACCTCAGTATAAAGGCAGTGTCCCACCTGCAAATCTATGCTGGTAGATGAATAAGTCTGCGTAGTATAGTCCTTTTAGGATTTGAAGTTTTATATAGTGGTAGGAGAGGTGCTTAAGTGCTGGGACTCGCCCGTGGACTTTAGTGTGTCTTCCCAGTGCCACCGTGGTAAGGACGGGCTCTTGGGCTGAAGGCAGTGTGGCAAATAGCTGTGAGAGCATTAGAATCTGTCATCGTTCCCAGTACAGCAGCAATGCATGACTGCTTTTTTTTGACTGCTTTTCCAGCTAGGCCATGAAGCAAGAAGCTCAGGTGAGACATGGGAGAGCGGCAGGATGTCCCACTGTCCTGCCCTCCACCAATCCGTCTCCGCTGTTGGCTCTACTGATGCAACTGGAGTGGCCAGCAGCTTTAGTCCTCAGTCCTCACCATACATGTGGGCACTAGAGCCCATTTTATATACCCCAAGGACTTAGTTTCCTCCCTTGGCTGTGTGCCTGACGAGATGTATCCTCCTGACATGTGCCTTTGCATGTACGTTGATGAAGGAATAAGGGTTCACGATGTGTCTGAAGAACCCCTTGGGGCTGTGTTGGTGAGGATGTTCTCTGGGATGGCACAGAAATACCTGGGGCTGAAGCGAGCGCTGTGTTGTCAGCTCTGGAGGTGCATGGGTTATTTCTTTTAGGGCCAGCGCTGGAGTTTGGTGATGAAGTCAGGAGTTCAGCTCTCACCGGAAGAGAAAGAAAAAGAGAGAGAGCAAAAGCGGTTTGGCTGCTGGTTGTGGAGGAGGGCCTAGGGGATAACAACACCCCCCGAAAAAAAAAAAAAAGAGACTCCATCTTAGAATAAGAATGTAAAATGGGTCAGGTGAATTTCCTCTAAAAATGCCTTTTTCTCTACTTTGGCCATAAAGGGAGCATGAGACCAGTAGCTCAGGTGGAAACATCTCCATCCTATGCTCTGAGAGATAGATCTTACCCCAGCGTCCTGGAACTCCTGCCTGGTGTTATGGCACATGGTTGGGGAGCACCCTAGGTCCTGTCACCGATAGACCATCGTGACAGGTGATATAAAGCAGGCGAGCGCAGGGCTCTGAAGGAGCCGTGCTGATTTCTGAAAGCCAAGATCTGCTCTTCTATTTCTTGCACTGGTATTTTCAAGCTCTGAATCTCACAGATTGTATTTTTCCACAGTTTTTTAAATTCATAGATCAGATAATTTCCTTCCTCCTACTAGAATAAAAAGTTATACAACCTAAGAGCTGCTGATTTCCATACAGTGTTTTAGAGGAATCTGGTATTTGTGGAAGTGAAGAAGGGAGGACTCTGGGCTGGGTTCTCTGCATCTGCCTCCGTGTGAATATGCTGACGTTGAACAGGGGGGCGTCGGGCAAATCTCAGCTTCCACAGCTTGAATTTTGGTTTAAAGTACCTCCAAAGAAGCCATCGTTGCTGTGGTCCAAGCGCGTGCCCTGTAGGCTACGTAGGATGGTCTTCCTTGGAAATCAGCTTCATCCCCCAGTTGAGGTTGGATCTTCCTCTACCTGTTGATCCCTAGGGATGAAGAGGAGAGCACTCAGCCTTGCTGGGACTCGAGAGGAGGCCAGAGGTGAGCTCAGGACCTCGGGTCTCCCTGGATGGCCGGGCCACTACCACTAGCAGCAGCCGGTGATGCTTGGAGGCTTTCCCCCAACATGTCTCTAACCTGACAGATAGCCCTAGACACGTCTTCCTCCTTGAGTACTGTTTAAAACCACAAAAGTGTTCCCATTTCTATGGTCTAGATCCCCTTACCTGCTGCTTTCCTGTATCGATATTGTTGTCTTTTTCTCCTCTTGCAGCTTTTTTAAACCAATTTTTTTGTGCCCCACTGCAAGATGTACTTGGTGCACACCTTCTGCCAAGGAGTTTATTTTTATTGCAGTTCTTTTATTCTGTTGGGTTTACTGGACTGATGAACCTTGTAGCAGGCACTAATTAATGGCACAGCTTTCTGTCACGCTCTTGATCCGTGGGTGCACCGAGTCTGTTCCATCTGATTTTAATTAACTAAAAATCAAAGCTCCTCATTTGGGAAATTACAGATGTGGATTTTTTTGCCTTGCTCATCTTTTAAAAAGCAGATAGAGCAGATCCTGGCTGAGATCTGGGGGGTTCAGCCAGCACGGCCCTTGGGGAGGCTGCGGGGCTGTGCCCTATGGGAGAGGGATGGGGAGTCATCGTGCCTGGTGCTCCGTTGTGTTTTCTAGGCATCTCATCAGCTTCTTCATCTTGCCCTGCTCTGTCATCCTTGGTACCCACTGGGGTACCCAACACACTCTGAGAAAGGCTTCAAGTCCTCCTTAGTTGGACTTTTTGCCTTTGAGCTGTTGAATTTTTAATAGAAAAGTCAAAACGCAAAGACTTTTTGGGCTTCTATCATAAGAAATGAAAAAGGAATGTTGCCCATAGAAATTTCATGTTGAAAAAGAGCCCTTGGAGGGTGTGGGGCAGCGTTTGAGTCCTGGCCATCATGTCTGCAACTTTGGGGGTCTCGCTATTGGGGCTTCCTTAGAGAGCAGCAGTGAGCTTCTCGCAAGTCAAGGCAAAATGCAATATATTACAAAGCTTTGTGCTGGGCAAGTGGAAACAATTGTTCTAATTTTCTGTGTTCATGACGTTTCTCAGCAAAATCCTGGTTTGAATTCTTTATGTCCTGATTTAGAAGACCCACGTGCAATATATTATTTTTCAGATATTCATTTCCCCTTTCTGGGGAAAAAAAAAAGCATTTCAGCTGCAAAATTTTAAATGATGAGCAGAATCAGACAGCTTGTATTATTTTAATTTAAAAATGCAGATTTAAGGGATGGAGAGACAGGAGTGCTTGCCCTGGATGCTATGGATGGAGCTCCATGCGATGGAGCCTGTTTGGAGATTGAGATAATTTCCCAAGACACTGCAGATGGACATCAATGCTGGACATCTTTTCCTCTCCATCTCTAGCCCCTTGACACCCATTTTCCTTCCCCTCCCACCTTATCCCTTGGAGTGGCTCTGAGAGGTGTCCCCTAAGGCACCGACCCTACTTCCCTATGGTCCTGCCATCACTCTGGTGGCACATCCTCACTTCTCTGGCCTCTTGGAGTGCAGGTGCTCTCCTGGCCATGGGGCTTTGTCATGTTTGGGGTAAAAAGCAGTAAGTTAAAGCCTTTGGGGGGACTTTTCCCATTGTGTGGCTATGGCTCTTACCCTACACAGCCTCAGCATTGCTCCAGGGAAGGTCTTCAGCTGTGGCTGGTGGAGGAGGTCACAGCTCCTCTCCAACCCTTGTATTTTCCCTGCCTTGGATACCTGATTTTCTCCCTACCTTGGATGCCTGATTTTCTGTGGGTACAGGGTTTTGGGTACAGAGGTCTGGAAGCAGAGAGGCGAGTGCAGCATCCTGGGGATGATTTTGCTGTGCCGCATGCCACCAAAACTGGTGGTAGAGAAAGAGCAGAAAACCTCCTAAAGGGATGGAGGCAGCTAAGGCGAACTAGGGAGGTTGGGGAAATAAAAAATAATAATGCAAAGAGGGAAAAAGAAGAAAGGGGAAAGCACCAGTACCCTACAGCTCTGTGGGTGGCACCCACTTGCCGAAGTCACATCTTTCAGCTTTTCTCCATGCAATGTGGTTTAGAGGCAGAATGTCTGAGCCAGTTTTTAAGGGGGGTACATACTGCACGGTCTTTTGGGGGAGCAGAAATAACACCCCAGATGAGCCTTTTGCCTTTCCTGTGTGTGCTCTTGGCTTTGGGCTTTTATTAACCAAAAAAAGGAACTTTTTACATTGATGTCTTCTAAAATTAGGGGGAAAACACTCCAAACGGGCGGGCTGTCCATCCGCACACCTTGACTTGCCGACATCCCCCCAGCCTGGACCGCACCCCACCGTTTCAGCAGCTTGCCACCCCGCCGTCAGCCCTCGCCTTGCCAGGGGCATAGCATTTTACTCTGCTCACCTCCCACCCCTCTTTCCCCCCTCCAGCATTGCTCCATGCCTTCCTTCCACTGTGCTGAGCCGGGGAGGAACTGCACACCAAGAGCAGCCTGGCTGGCAGCCCCGGACATGGCTGGGTACCATCGGGCTGGGGGACGGGAAGAGCAGCTCTCGGTGATGCAAAATCTGTTCCCATTGCCTTGTGCTGCTGGCCATCGCTTCCAGCATCAGGGCATCTGAGTGCATCATTCCTCTTCTAGTCCCAGTGTGCTTTAGCACTGTCCTCCATCCCTCACCAGCCTTGTGCCTTCCCCATCCCTTCTTCTAGTCCTGCAAAGAATCAGCGGCTTCCAGCCAGGAGGCTCGTGTGGCTGCGAAATAGCGGGGCTGAGCTGGAAATGTCGCCTCTCTCCGTGCCAAGCTTGGCTGCACGGGGTTGGCACGGGACGAGATTGTTTTCAAAGTGACCGCGGTGTTCCCAGGCATCTCAGTGGGCATCTCGTCCTGTCCCGCTGCAGTATCGGTGGTGTTGGGTGACCTGTTTATAACACATTTACCTCACAGTTCAAGTCCACTGACCTAATATTTTTGGAGTGCCAAGGACCCTACAGCTCCTATAGACTCCAGAGGCACCCAGACATCTCCCTGGTTGTCAGAAAATCGGGGCGTAATTTGAGGAATGCATTTAAAATAACTGCTTTCTCTGCTGCAAGAAAAAAAACCCTGCTTTAATCACGTTTGCAGCAATTAGGTTCCAATCAGGGCCGTCAGCATGCTGGGCTTTTATTGTGCCGTGGGGATTTATGATGCCCAAGGCTGCCAAAGCCCCCACAGCTGGATCCCAACAGCTTCAAACAGCAGCAGTGCCAGGGCTCATGTTGCTCCCGTTGGTTTGTTTACACGTGAATCTGTCTGTCCGGCTTTATAATGAGATTATGAGCTTGGGTAACCGGGAATTTGCTCTGTGTTTGGCTGTGTCAAACGCAGGGAATGCTTGGCCCGTGACCGATGCTCCCTGAGAGCATCAGCCTGGTGCCAGCATAGCAGAGCCACCACTGCAATTAATGCTGGAAAAAAAAGAAAATTGAAATTAATGGGTTAAGGTGCAAACCAGCAGCTTGCTTCTAATGTTTTCCTCGCATGCTCGGGATGGAAAAGCTAAAGAGCTGCATTTAAGCACATTAACTGAAGTACTTAGCCGGGATGCGCCAATGCTTTGAAGGAGTTTTGCATCACTGGGATGTGCCACCCTGGAGAAGGTGAGCAAGGGATCCATCTGCTCCCAGATCCAGTGCTGCAAAGGTGGGAAGAAGAAGGACTCATGCACAAGGGAGACAGCGACAGCGCGTTGTTCTGCCGGCTAATCCTCCCAAATAACGGGCTCAGAGCTGGCAGATGAAACTATTTCACTAAAGCAGGAGGAGGATCCCGCAGCCCAATTAAAGGATTAGAGCTGAAAGCCAGTGCATTGCCTCTAAGTGCATCAATTTATTAAGCGTAGGAGAAAAAAGCCATATCTCATGCTGTGGTACCTGCCAGCTCCCGCGGGTTTGGGTGCATAGGAAGGTCTTCCATCCCTGGAAGGGATTTGGGTGTCTTTCCTTGGGACGGTTCTGCTCCTTCATGATTTAGCCATGCAGCGGTGCTGGGTGGGAGGCAGGCATCGCTGCTTGGAGGCGGTTCAGGTGGAATGAACTCCGGTTTCTGCTTGAAACAGGGGAAACTGAAGCCTGTGGGGTTGAGATGAGCTGCCCAAGGGGGTCCGTAGCAGGACACAGGGGTCAGGTATTTTAGGGTTGAAGTCAGACCGTTGCTTGGGCATCTGAAACCTGTGCATGTGTGCTCGAAACGGGGCACACGTTGCCTGTTGTTTTCGGGGCTATGCCAGCAGAGATGAAGACGTGACCTTTTTCGGTTGATTTATTTTCTAAAGAGAAAAGAGCCACTGGGTGACAGGGAAAGCAGAGGCAGAGATTACCCGATAAATTGGTGGGGGAAGCTGGCGACCACTTCTATAAGAGCAAGTGTTGAGCAAGTGCTCTTCCAGGCTCGTTCGTCGCGGCGATGCAAGGGATGAAGGACAAAGTCAGGAACGAGAAACAACCGAAGTAAGCTTAAGACAGATAAAGTCCTGGGAGGACACAGGGATGAAGAGTTTCAAGTGACACATCTATACGTTTTGTAAACGTGATTTGATGCTGAGTAATAAACCTTCCATCTGATGTGCTGCAAAACAGCAAATGCAATTTAGCTTTTGCTTACAGACAAGTCGGGGGACTGGCTCCCTTGGTGCTGGGATGATCAAAAACGAAGACCAGTGTCAAGAGAGATGAGCAGTAAACCTCCAGCAGTCCTAGAAACCTCTTGGCTTGCACTTTCAGCATGCATACCGCTGCGCTTAACAGATATTTATCCCGAGAAAACATCTCTTGCCCTCTGGGAGCGGACTGACATAGGCTGGGCAGAGCTCTTTCATCAGCCTGGTGTGTTGATACACATATACATTTGATTGATAAACATGTATTTATTGATGCACATGAGGGTTTCCAGGTCCTACACAAGGCACTGTAGGTTGAGGAGCATATTCCCTTGTCCTGCTGTGCAATAAAGTTCACAACTTGCTGCCATACCTCTTAAAACCAGTTTGGGTAATTTTCTTCCTCCAGCTCCCAGCACCTCACATGTGTTTGGTCCCTGGGATTTTTCTGAGCATCCCTTTGGTTTCCTGGCAAACCCTGGGATGTTACTCCTGCCATGCGAGGAAGCCCAGCCTGCGAGGATGGGGCTGCATCCCTCTGGACTGTGCACGTTGTCCGTGAATCACTGGCTGCATCCTGGCCCCAGCATCTTTCTTTATACTAACAATTAGCAGTTATACAGAAAAAGCACGGCTTAATTTTCAGGTACTAGGATGAATTGTGGTTCTGGTACCTGGGAAAACCTTGTAAATGGTGTAACATTAATAGAGGACCAAGTTTCAAGTCATTTTTTGGCTAGCCACACAGGGTCTTTTTCATTTTTAATCAAAACCTGCATCGAAGCCGTCCATGTGAGCCTGGACTGAGGATGCTTCAGGACTCCTATGCTGTTTCGCATCCTGCACAGCTGATAATTTCCTTTGCTAGTGCCAACGGGCACTGACATGCAGCGGGTAACACCCTGCCCCTCCAGCTGTCCCCAGGAGCTTGCGTTTTCACATTTCATAGCTGAAGCAAAAAGCATGTGCAATCTGAGGCATCCCTGCTTTTCCCTTGCTAAGTGATGCCTGATCAACGAAGCAGGTATCCTCTCCATCAAGGTTTAGCTCCCACTTGCCTCTTTCTGCTCTTAGTCCACCCAACCCATGTGATCAAACAGTAATTAATCTCCTTTTTGCAAATACATCTACAGCCCCAGAGGTGCCTAGCCAGTGCTTGCACTGCCAGCCTCCCGAGTCACTCCCAGTGATCAGGGTTTATTCTCAAATGCGTCCTGTGGAGACAGGAATGCTGCTCTCCCCATCCTTCCCAGATCACAGCCAGAGAGGCCAAGGGACTCTCCCAGCTTTTCCAATGGGAAACAGTCATGGATATGGAGGAGCAAAACAAGACAGCCCTGAAACGCCAGCGGCATCGTGGCTCACTTGCCTGTGAGCGCTGGCTTTATCACATCCCACTTGCCACCCGCCTTTCACTGCTGGATTTATCCTGAATTCTTCGGAGTAGCTGTGCGACGTGGCTAGCACCTTTCGGGGGAGTGCGAGACAAATAACAGGGCCTTCTCTCCGGGTTTTTTGGGTCGTTTTTTTCCCAAAGGGATTATTCAGCAATAAAGCGTGAGAGTTTCTGGAAGGGCTGGGGCTGGGCTTCTCCTGCAGCATCACCTGCTCCATGTCGGGTGCTCTCCCCCTGGCCCTGGCCCTGCTGGCTCCTGGCTGACCAGCATCTGGGATGCTCCCTGCACATCAGTGGTTCAAGCTGCTTTTTCTTCTCCAGCAGGTTTCCTCTGGCACACCCCATTCTCCATGCATTCCTCCCGGCAGTTATTTCTTAAAGCGTTGTCCGAAAAGTTCCAGATGAAATACTGTAGCTTGCACTAAACTGGATATACCATTTCCTTTTCAAAATGTTGATCTTGGATGCCTCTTTTTGCAGGCTTTTGCTTTAAGATGGATTTTTCCTTCCTGCTAGCAGTAGATTGCGATCTAATTAGTGCTTTTATTTTATAATAACTAATAAATAATTAGAAATGACATCATATCTTCATGGGACTGAGGGATGGAATGAAAATGCTGGAGTCTTTTGGTGCACATCCTGCATTGCCTGTATGACAAGTGGTCAGTATTTTGTTTATTATTGGTAATAATTCAGTAGTAAAATGATGGGCTTTCTTGGCTAAAACATCCCTTTTCCTTTGCTACAGAGAAAGCGGCTGATGATGAAGTCCAGAAGTCCGACATCTCATCCAGCAGCCAAGGAGTGATTGAGAAGGAATCTCTGGGACCTCTTCTTCTGGAGGTAGGTGCTAAAATGTTGCTGATGGTGCCAGGCTCCCGCTACTGCCCAAAGCAAAGCAGTGCCTCAAGAAAGTGAAATACAGAGGAGGAAGGCAACGGAGACGTAGTTGGGATGCTCTAAGCCTAGCCATGACCCTGGCCTAAGTTGCAGGTAAACTGATTCTGGTCCTTAGCTTCAGCAAATGGTTTGGAAAGTGAGTCTTAACCAAGCATGGTGGAGCTTGGACTTGTTTAAGTCAAAGCTATTCTGGATAGCTTCTTAACATCAGCATTAAAATATTGAGTTGCTTCTAAGTGTGTATTAAACTGAGCCCCTGGCCTCATTTGGAGGTGAGTTAGGTAATGTGGATGGATGGTTTTCAACAGATTTGAATCCTTCTGTCCTTTGGAAAATAGGGAGGATGAGGAGGGTGCGCCGCATTTTGGTTGATATCAATAAATCAGAAATAATCATATCTCAGGAGGAAGGTCAGAGTTGGACCTAATGGGACCATCTTGTATGGAGAAGGTTATTATATGAGGGTTATTATATTATATCACAGGCCCCAGAGATAAACTTCAAATCCTAAATCGTTCAGCTGGTGATTTCACAGAGGGTGGTTGGGGTTGGGCAGGGGGAGTTCCTCCGTGGGGATGGCCAGCACTATCCCGCAGCCGCTGCCTTGCATTGAAACCGCCTGATAAAATTACACATTCAAAGAAGAAAAGGAAGCAACATCGTCATCTGATTCATTTAATTAACTATAAGAGCATAATTGCTGACACGACACAGTCCGACAAAGTACTCTGTGGTATCTGGTGGGAGCCCAGTAGCTAGGAGGTGAAATGTGGCATCGTTTTTGAGACAGAAAGCCAGCCTGCATTTCAGGATTCCAGGTGAGCGAGACTCCCTCCCCATCATATTTTTTGCCTCTTTTGCATCTCCAAAAGATGCTCGGAGGCTGTGGGGAGCTCTCCTGCACTGCGATGTGTGCTTTTCAGGACCTGTTTAATCCCTCCTTATACCACACTGGTCTCCCCTGAGCTCTGGAGTGAAGGTGTCAAAATTAGTAAAACTCTGCAAGAGGTGACTCTGCAGATGGAGCAGTTAATGCAAAAGGGATGGGAAGGGGTTGGCATCAAAGGAATGGTCTGACTTGCAGAAAGGATGCAAAATGGGTGCTGGAAGCACATGGATGGAGTTAATGGGGAGTTGGCAGCTTGGCTACAGAAATGCTCAGCCTAACAGACCTGCAAAAATGCAGAAGGGGCTTAGAAATTAGGCTGGGAAAGGCATGTGGGTTTTGAGGGGTGCAGTGGGTGCTAGAAACAGGCATGGGAATACAAAGTGATGCAGGAGAAGAAGCAGATACTCAACAAAACCCTACTATTTGGCTTATATTGGGAGAAGGCATCCTACAAGAGCAGTGGCAGAGCCAACAAAACTGTGAGAGAGAGCAGCGTCCGTATATCCGCAGTAAATCCACATATTTCGCAGTGTGGTCTTGGGAACTTGCCTTTACATCACTTAAATGATGAACGTGGGTCCAGCTGGCTCACCAGAACATTGTTCAGCAGGGGTCGATCCCCTCGTTTCCGTGTCCACACATGGGAATATGTGGCTCACTGTGGCCAGGAGCCCCGGAGGTATCCAGCACCTTGGGTGATGGGGAGTAGAATGCCCCAGGGCAAAGCAGGGATGGCAGCACATCAGTAATAGCAATGGCCCTGGAAAACCTGAAGTCATCGTAAAGAAAAAGAAATTAATTAAATCAGCTAGCTTCTGACTAAAAATTATCCTCCGTGCTTGGGTCAGGTATTGATGCATCCTTTCTGCGGGAAGGAACTCAGAGGTGCATTACTGCTCAGTCGATGTTACTTTGTAAACAGCCTACCCTGTATTATTTGATTTAAAATCCATGTTTAGATTATGGTTATTATCTATACAGGCTAGGAAATAATTTCCTAATTGTCCTCCTCCCACAGCGGCATGTGCAGCCCACACACTTGAGAGGCTGACCCTGACCCATGCCCATGCTACAGGGCATCTGTGGCTGCACTTTGAGGATGCCAAGCCCTTACCACCCTTAGTTTATTTTCCATGCAGATTGACCCCAAGAAGCAATTAGTGGTTTCGCTGGTCCCCAAGCAATCCACAGCCTCCCATGCCTGAAAACATTCTGCAAATGACTTCCAGCTTCTTCTGGGTGTCCTGTGCACAGGCGGGGTTTTCAAACCCAGAAAGCCAGAGATAAAAAGGGCTATTAAAAAGCATCTCATTCATTTTTAGGAAGGTTTTCTGCCTCTTGACCTGTTGTTTGCGCTTGACTTCCATAAGCAATTGTGCTGATAAGGTAATTTAATATTTAAACCATGGATAAATGCCTGCTGTTGCTGCTGGAGGAATGGGGGCTACAGGGGAGGTGTGCAAGCTGGGTCCCCACTGACTGCCACCTCAGAGCTCCCCTGCCCCTTCCCTGCTCCTCTGGCCCCCAAAACCAGCATCACCTGGAGAGAAGGGTCCAGGTGGGGTTTACCATCCAGCCTGGGTCTTTTTTTTTTTTGGGCACCTGAAGTGCAAAGGCTGGTTGTCTTGGCAACAGCTGGGAATAAGGAAAATTGCAGCCGATCTGCCAGAACCATTTTGACAAAAGATTTCTTTCTTCTTTTTTTTTCCCTTTTTTAAATGCTTCCTGTTTCTTGCACTTAATGTTGCTTTACAGCAAAACCTGATTTTTAGAAACTGCATTAAATAAAGCCTGGACGCTGTCCATCAGAGGAACCTTCTGCGGGCATGGGCAAGTGGGAGGATGGGGAGGAGAGAGCAATGCTGCGGGTACCAATTTTCGGACATCGGAAGTTTCTCCTGTCCCTGCACCACCTCCCACTCCATGATATGGCCTGATCTAGTTGCAGGATCACAGTCCACCAGACCTTGCTCTTGATGAGCAGGATAAGTAGGAATTAGACTCCAGGAAAACCAAATCCTGCCTGGATGAAACATTTTAGGTGATGCATGTTTGGAAGAGTGTAAATCAGCCATCAGCCTTCTCAAGGGCTCCTCACACAAGCACTGGGCTCTGCAGCTCTGAGCTTATTTTGTAGCACCAGAAAGCATTACCTCCCCAGTACTATGGCAGTGAATTAAAAACCTTGATGGTGTCCTTGTTAAAATAAGCAGATCTCCCCATGTTCTGTGATTGGGTCTGGGTCACACTTGTCCTCCTCCATTTGATTGCAGTGCTGAATTTGCCATTTGCATCCTAAATGCATAAAAAAACTGTTATTCTGCATGATACAAAGGCTCTGTCATTCTTGGGCTGTAATTAAACAAATTTGGCATATGCTTAATTTCAGCAAATTGCCAAATTAGAACCTTTCTGACTTCAGCTCTGGCCCTTGGAAGAGGACTTGTTTCTCCTCCACTGGCACTGTCCTTAGTGGCAGGGAAGTCCTTAGCAGAGGAGGTTGCAGACCAGAGATATGGATTTGATGTATGGACTGTTCGGTGGATAAGGAATTGGCTGGGTGGTTGCATCCAGAGAGCAGTGGTCAACGGCTCAAATGCCGAATGGAGCTCAGTAATGAGTGGTGTCCCTCAGGGGCCTGTACTAGGACCAGCACTGTTTAATATCTTCATCAGTGATGTAGACAGTGGGATCGAGTGCCCCCTCAGCAAATTTGCAGATGACACCAAGCTGAGTGGGGCAGTTGACACACCTGAGGGATGGGATGTCATCCAGAGGGACCTGGACCAGCTCAATATGTGGGTCTGTGTGAACCTCCTGAGGTTCAAACAAGGCCAAGTGCAAGGTCCTGCACGTGGGTCAGGGCAATCCCCGGTATTAACACAGGCTAGGGGCTGAAGGGATCGAGATCAGCCCTGCAGAGAAGGACTTGGGGGGACTGGTGGGTGAAAAGCTGGACGTGACCCAGCAATGTGTGTGCGCAGCCCAGAAAGCCAACCGTGTCTGGGGCTGCATCCCAAGCAGCATGGCCAGCAGGTCGAGGGAGGGGATTGTGCCCCTCTGCTCCCATCGGGTGAGACCCCACCTGGAGTCCTGCGTCCAGCTCTGGGGTCCTCAGCACAGGACAGACATGGACCTGTTGGAGCGGGTCCAGAAGAGGGCCATGAAAATGATTAGAGGGCTGGAATGCCCTTTCCTATGAGGACAGGCTGAGAGAGTTGGAGTTGTTCAGCCTGGAGAAGAGAAGGCTCCGGGGAGACATTATTGCGGCCTTTCAGTACCGAAAGGGGGCTTATAAGAAAGACAAAGACTTTTTACCAAAGCCTGTAGTGACAGGACAAGGGGCAATGTTTACACTGAAAGAGGGGAGATTCAGACTAGATATAAGGAAGAGATTTTTTTTATGCTGAGGGTGGTGAGACACTGGCCCAGGTTGCCCAGAGAGGTGGTGGCTGCCCCATCCCTGGAACCATTCAAGGTCAGGTTGGACGGGGCTCTGAGCAACCTGATCTGGTTGAAGATGTCCCTGCCCATGGCAGGGGGTTGGACTAGATGACCTTTAAAAGTCCCTTCCAACCCAAACCATTCTGCGATCCTATGTGTTTAAGAAAATGCAGTTATTTGATCACTGCTATAATACAGAGTGGGGATGAAGCTGAGGTGCAAGAGGCAGAGGAAGATTGCCAGGACCCATTGCCCACACGCTGCCCAGGTTTATTCCCCTTACAGGCGTTGGATGGCTTCTTCTTCGTTGTGAACCGCGAAGGGAGGATCGTCTTCGTCTCCGAGAATGTGACCAGCTACCTGGGTTATAACCAGGAGGAGCTCATGAACACCAGTGTCTACAGCATCCTGCACGTGGGAGATCACGCCGAGTTTGTCAAGAACTTGTTGCCAAAGTCTCTAGGTAAGAAAACCCTTGAGTTGGGGGTTTTTATCAGCTGGTGCTCGGACAGTGCTGTTGAAAATGCTGTTGTGTCTTCAGTAAGCTGGCCCTTGTATATATATTTTAATATATATTTTTATATATATTATTACTTTTTATATTGTGTACTGTGAAATTCAGAGATATACCCAAGCCAGGTAATAATCCATAAACCTTTGCCTAGTGAAGTACATCCTACCAGTGAGATATCAATATTAGATTTTTGAATAAACAGCTGGAGGATGACAATATTCAAGTCATCTTCGCTTTGTCTTTCTTTACTAAGAAAACTGTTGCCTTCAACTTTGGCGCATGGGTGGGAAGAACCAACTCGTCTCACCGAAGCGAGGGGCACACGTAGGAGCTTTAGGGAGATGAGAAGGAGGATTTCAAGGTGTTGATTTGGGAGACTGCGTCTGTTTGCTTATCCCAGTTCATTTAGGATGTCCTCGGAGCTGGAGGGGGGATTGTCCCCAGCTGGTTTCAGAGCCCATCAGTATTTTGCCAAGTACCTAGCATGGGGATATGCTGCATCTTGGGTGTGAGAGGAGGTCACGGTGCAAGTGGTGAGCTCACGATGGGCCCCCACACTGGGAAAATGAACAGTTGTGAGGATGGGAGGAAGCATCATGTGGTGAAGGCACTTGCAGGGTGTTGGAAGCAACCAAAGCAGAAGGTTTTATTTGTTGACTGGAGGTGAGCATCCTCTGGGTGGCTAACGTGGGTGAGACATCACTGATTCCTCATCCACTCACACCTTTGAAGAAATGCAAAAGGAAGATGAACCTTTTTCAAGTAGCTTGACTTAAAAATAGGGTGTTTTTTTAAATTCACACTTGTCTTCCTTCTGGGTAAATACAGTGATGTCTTAAACCATCTAAATCTATGGGCACTCATCAGTTTGAGCCCATAGAGGTTCAGGCATCTTCTTTTCCCTGTGGTTACCCAGTTTAAAGCTGGGCATTTTGCCTTTGCTTGGATCTTACAAGCCTCTCAGCTCTTCCTGTAGATAGGGTTGCATGAAAGCTTCATAATCTGCTGATGGCAAAATCATTTGGGTTGAATACGGATATCCACAGAGATGTTGTAGAGGGCTAGCAATATCAGCCAGCTGGTGCCCAGAGGTTTTTGGGAAAAGCCAGGTTATAGAAAAAAATCAAAGGGGAAGGTTTTCACTGCTGTGGTACCGGAAGATCTTGCTCTTGCTGCTGACTTACCCCAGAAATGAGGAGGAAGGAAAGAAAAAATTCATTTCTATGGAGATGCTCAGCCAGACTTGCTGGAAGAGTCCTGTGAGCGTTGCTTCGAGGGGATTTCAAGTACAACAGCAAGAGGCAGGAGCCCTCCCAAGCTCTGGAAGTGACTGAGAGACCCTGTGCCTCAGTTTCCCTGCCCATAAGATGGAGATGATAGCACCTACCAGCGATGTAGGGAACAATCCATAAATGTCAGCACGATGACATGCTGATCTCATTTGGGGTTGTAGGTGCTCTCAGGGCCTGGCTGGGAGCGTTGGTCTGGGCATGGGGTCTTTAGCAGGTCTGAAGGAGCCCTGAGGGCTGGCAGGAAGGGGTCTGCCCCCAGCTCTGCTCTCAGCTTGCCCCTGAGCTGAGCAGCAGGCTGCTTTCTTCCCCCATGCTGGTGCTTTTCCTTCTGTCCCCTTATCCAAGGGGGTCTCGGGAAGTCAGGGGCAGGGGGATGTGGGCACGGCGCAGCTCCTAACAACTCCTCTTCTCCTCCGTTCTCCATCCCCCAGTAAATGGAGTTCCTTGGCCTCAAGAAGCGACCAGGCGCAACAGCCATACCTTCAGCTGCAGGATGTTGATCCGGCCGCCCGACGAGCCGGGCACGGAGAACCAGGAGGCTCGTCAGCGCTACGAGGTGATGCAGTGCTTCACCGTCTCCCAGCCCAAGTCCTTCAAGGAGGAAGGAGAAGGTAGGGGAGAGCATCCTCTGCTTCTGACCCTGCATTCAGGCAGGGCAGGCAGGAGGAGGAGCGGGGTGGGGATGGCGGTGCAGGCAGGAGGATGACCAGCCCCCACGCTGCAGGGCTGCCTGGGGGGGCTGGTTTTTCCTGGCCCAGCATAGACAATGCCCTGCATGGGGGAGAACCCAGGGGAGATGCCTGAAGTTTGCTGAGTCTTCTCACTCTACCCTTCCCCTCCTAGCTGATGCCCTCCAGCCATTCCATCTTCCCTGGCCCTCTGAGCTGCCTCCAGGACTGCTTACAGTCGGTATTCCTTAAGGAAGGAGCAGTATTTTATTACCCACCAAAGCCCATTGGCTGCAGCACCTTCTCAGGGAGTGACGTGGGTGCTGGACACCCCACCTTGTGCCTTCACCACTGCTGGACCACGGTGCTGCCCACACATTTTTGGGCTGAATTGGCTGCCTGCAGGCAGATCTCTGCCCGAGGATTTGGGACGGGCGGGGTTTCCCCGGCGCCATGGGAGCCGTTGCTTTCCTGCAAGTGCCCTAACTCTCCTTTCAGTGTCCCAGCTATTATTTTCCAGCGCATTAGCTGGATTAATCCATTGCGGTTTACACAGGAGATCATGACTGGAAGGAATAAATTATGGTATTTTATGACCAAATACTTTGCCTGAAGCCGACAGTTGCTGGCTTTTAGTGCTGACTTTTATTGTACGATACTGCCAGATCTGCGAAGCCTTTACAATTAATTTCTCCAAGCACTGGAAACCTCTTTTCCAGCAAATTTTATAGAGTTTAGACAGAGCCTATTTGCTTTGAAAGGCCGGAGGATTGCTCAGGGTAAACACTTCCAGGGCAGGACGTGGCAATCAAGCTCAGCAGTGGTATTTTAATTAAAATTTTCAATTGCAAGTGGTGGTTGTAACATCTGATTTTCATGTTCTTGGTCCCTTCTCCTTCTCCCACTTTGGCAGATTTCCAGTCATGTCTGATATGCATCGCAAGACGATTACCTCGACCGGCAGCCGTCACCCCTTCTGAATCCTTTGTGACCAAGCAAGACACCACAGGTAACATCCCGGTGATGCCAGGGAGTCCTGGCTCTGGAGGAATTGTTGTTCCTGGGGCTCAGAGGCCAGCAATGCAGTGCAGGACCCCATAGCATGAGCATGGTCCAGTCCTTCTCAAATGGCAGCGCTGCCTGCTAGGACTGTTGTGGTTGACACCTCAACTGGAGGCACCTCAACTGAGTTTACACCTCAACTAATCCAATACACCAGACTTGCACTCTGCGCTCAGCCCCTCTCTGCTCCATTGGATTTTGGGGGCTGTTGAGGTTTCTGATTGATGGGGATGATACAGTCATCACCTTTCAGGCTCAGGTTTGCCCTTGGCCAAATATTACTTTCTAGCCATTCTGATGGCCTTCTTTCTGGTAATCATTACCCTGGACTTCCCTGCTGCCTGAAAATCCTTAATGAACATTTTTCTCTGCTCTCTGCTCCCTGCCATGGCTGTAAAACAGCTGGCAAAGCTGCCTGGTGTTTCATGTCAAGGAAGAAAGCAGGCAGCAGGTCCTGCTTGGAGGACCTCCTGGTGTGGGCAAGGTGGCTGGTAGGGTGTCCACCTGGATGAGGGTGTGAATCTGGGGATCCCAGCCTTGGAGCGGCAAGGGTCCCTTCACACGAAGGTGCTTCTTGTTGGGTTTTACGTCCACTTCGGCTGGCCAAAGTGTGCATAGAGGTTGGTGCGTGCTCCAGAGCAAACTCCTTGAACCTCCACCTCCTCTGGAGGACCTCTTTGTGTGCTCCTGCCACTGCTGTCTGACGCAAACAGGACGTGGCTTCATTTTCCACATTTATGGACCTATTTGTGCTGAGGGACTTCTCATGCTCTGCTTGAGTAAGGTGGCTTCTCTCTCTCTGCCCAGGTAAAATCATCTCCATTGATACCAGTTCCCTGAGAGCCGCTGGCAGGACAGGCTGGGAGGATTTAGTGCGGAAATGCATCTACGCTTTCTTCCAGCCGCAGGGCAGAGAGCCATCTTACGCCAAACAGCTCTTTCAAGAAGGTAATGGGCTCCTCTTCCTCGCTCGCATGCTCTCCTACCAAGCAGCAGGAGCTGCAGGGAGAAGCTGGGGTATGGTCCTCTTTGCTGGATAAATGCTTTCTGGAAAAATAAATGCTGCAATAATAATCACAAAGTGACAAAAAGAGAGGGAAAAGGGCTGAGTAACGCTGGAGGAGCTCCTCCAGCTGAGAGGTTCCTTCTCACCTTTCAGGAAATACAGAACTGAGACAAATAGTAGCTGAATATGATTATTTTAATTTTTTTTTTCCTGTGCTGTCCACAAATGCCAACCCCAGTGTCTAAGCAGAAGAAACAGGAGCTCTTTTGTTAGCACCTTTGTTCTGTCGGCTCTTTGGTGAGCATCTTTGCTGTGTTGGCGAGGATGCTCACAACAGGGACGTGGGGAAAGCAGGATGTGGGAGCAGGAGGTCGCTGCGCCTCCAGAGAGCTGTAACTCTGCCAGGGTTGCAGTGACAGCATCCTGCTGCACCTTCCCAGCCTGGCTGGGCTTCATCAGCTTGTATGTTGTACGCTGGTGATTGAGTGATTGCACCTTCAGAAGCTCTGAGCACTGAAGAACAGTGCTTAGATTTAGATTTACCCACTGCAGGACATGGCTTTGGGGCTGGAGAAGCAGCTGGGAGGATTTCTGTGCCACCATGGTTATTCATACTCCTCTTATTTTCTGGGTCTACGGGGTTAGACAACATGCAGTGTGTGGTTTTGTTTGCTGGGAAGGTGGTTGTCCCAGGCAGATTCTCCCTCTCCTCTGCTCCCTCCCTCCTCCTCCTGGTGCCTGTAGGGTGTTGCAGGTTCTGGCATGAGTTTCTAAGGGGGTTTGATGTGTTCGTGGTTGTCTCCTTCAGTGATGACACGTGGCACGGCCTTCAGCCCCTCGTACCGATTCACCCTGAGCGACGGGACGGTGCTTAGTGCCCACACCAAGTGTAAGCTCTGCTACCCCTCCAGCCCAGAGATGCAGCCCTTCATCATGGGCATCCACGTCATTGACAGGTATGTCCCCACCCCGCCACTACCGAGATGTGCCAGCACTTGGGTGGGCGATTCAGGAATTAAAGTGTCTTCCCTACAGTGGAAAGAGTATCCACTAGTGGTCTGTGGTGCTGGTTTGGAGATGTGATCCTCGTGGGGAATCTGGCAGCTCTGTTGCTCTCAATTATTCTTGTTTTGCAAAGAGGTGGCCCCAGGAGTTCAGGTGGAGGTTTATAGATGTGCTTCACATTTCTGCCGTGCCCTGGAGAACTTAAAATATTTGGGGAGGGAGAGGCTCTGACAGACTGGCAGGACAGGGAGAGGTGAGGCTCTGAAGCTGAGTCGTGTTGGGGAAGCGCAAGGGCGCTGGGGCAGAGGGGAATGCTGTTGGAGCATGGTTGTCCTCCAGCCACGTGGGAACATAAGATCTAGAGAAGGTGATGCCTTCGGGGTTTAGCTGGTGAGCAGCCATGATCCCAAGAAGTCATGTTTCTGGTGAGATGCTAAAGCTGCTGCACTCCATCCGTGTGACTGAAGTGGATCCAGAGCGCTGGTGGAGATGGGAAGGCTGGGACCACCAGACCTTGCGAGCTGCTGCTCTCCAGGCTTCAGAGTTCTGCAGCATGGACAGGGGCCAGGAGCTGCCTGAGCGACACTAAAGGTTTGGGCAAAGCCTCTTGTGACTTTTCCTCTCCTTTTCATCTCCCACAGGGATCACGGCATGCTCTCACCCCAGGAGAACACTAACTCTGCGATGTCCCTTCCCCGGGTCAGTCCCTCGCTGAACCCCAGCATCTCCCCGGGGCAAGGCATGGCCCTGCCACCCTCCATCCCTCCCTCCAACGGCAGCATGTTGGCCACCAACGTGAACCAGCAGCCAGGCGCCGGCCTCCACAACAGCAACTCCAGCACCAGCCAAACCAGCTTTGGATGTTCACCTGGGAACCAGATAGGAGCCAACGTTGCCTTAAGCCAGGGACAAGCCGGTCCCCAGAACAGTAACCACACTTTGAACCTCAATAGCTCTCCCATGAATAGTCCAGGGATTACCCCACCACAATTCATGTCCCCGAGGCATCGGGTCAGCCCAGGGTTGGTGCCCAGACCCCGAGTGCCCAGCAATCCCTTCTCACCCACCATGCCCACCATGCACTCCCCCGTGGGCATGGCCAACAGCGGCAGTGGGGGCAGCTGTGGCACCGGTGGCGCCAGACCCTTTCCCAGTGCCCCCATAAACTCTATGCAGGGGCTGACCGAAGGTCCCAGCACGCCGGTGGGCTACTCCACGCCACCCCCTGTGCTGAGACAGCTCAGCTCCCAGAGCTCACCCGGCCGCCTCGCCATGCAACCCATGAAAGCGGAGTCGAAGGACAGCAAAGAGATCGCCTCCATCCTGAGCGAGATGATCCAGTCGGACGGCAGTTCAGGGGATGGCAAACCGCTGGACTCAGGCATGCTGCACGCTGGTGACAGGCTCTCGGAGGGGGACAGCAAGTGCTCCCAAGCCACCAGCCATAAGCTGGTCCAGCTCCTGGCCACCACGGCAGAGCAGCAGCTTCGGCACGCTGATGCAGACACGAGCTGCAAAGATTCATTAGCCTGTGCGGGCACTGCTGGCACCTTGGCCTCCGGCAACCCTCCCAGCAGCACCTGCCCTTCCTCCCATAGCTCACTGACTGAGCGGCACAAAATTTTGCATAGACTCCTTCAGGAGGGCAGCCCTTCCGATATTACCACCCTGGCCATGGAGCACGAGAAGAAGGAGAACACCCCAAACCCCACGACCACCCCCACGGCTCAGAGCCAGCTGCCGGGCACCCCAGACATCAAACTGGAGCCGGATGTGCTGAAGAAAAAAGATGTCAAGGATCACCAGCTCCTGCGCTATCTGCTGGACAAGGATGAGAAGGAGCTTGCTGCAGCCCCAGCGCTGACCCTGGATGATGTGAAGGTGAAGGTGGAGAAGACAGAGCAGATGGAGCCCTGTAACACGGCCCCGGTGCCACTTGCCAAACCTCCTGCCACGGAGGAGGTCAAGCTGGAGACGCAGGGCCAGGTGAGTTGACCCATCTGCATCCATGCTGGTGGGATGCTCTTGACAAGTCGTGTTTTGGGGGCAGTTTCCCCCAAGCCTGCTGGCGTGCTCTCTCTGCAGCAAGGCAGTGGGGCTGGGAGAAGTGGGGGGGGATGTCCTGTGGCTCCCACAGCCTTCTGCGCTGGTGCACCCTCTCCAGTGCTGGTGCCACCTTCTCCAGTGCTGGTGCCACCTTCTCCAGTGCTGGTGCCACCTTCTATGCTTCACGTTTTGGCAGCTCAGATCTTTAAGGTGGTGGTGGGAAGGGAAGGGAGAAACTTTACTGAGGTGTATAAAAATCAGAAAGAAACCTGGCACATCACTGCAGGTGGTGGGCTTGAGCGAGAAGAAGACCACGTGCGTGTTGTCATGCAAAAAGGTTCTTAATTCTGCATCTTTGGGCACATTCAGGGCTTGTGTCCCAGGGAATTTTCAATCCCTTGCCCTCTTGTTGGCTGAGATTAGCAATTATACGGGCCTTTTAGTTATCCTAAAAGTATTATTAAATTGAATAATCCAGTGACAGATCTCTGCAATAGAGATTTGGGTGTATAAATATTCATTACATGCAGCTATGAATAGAAGAGATTTCTTATTTTTGAAAGCCAGGGGAGATGGTAACATGGATAAGGCTGCTTAATCCTTTTTAAGCAAAGAGAAGAGAGCGGCTGACATGAAGAGGAGGGCTGATCGCCTGCTTACTGACTGCGGCAAATAAGGCTGCCGGCGTTTGGAGATATGGGATGAATAACAGAGTGCTCGGAGAGCCTCGAATGACAAATGCACAATAAGTCTCTTAAAAAGGTTAAGGGCTCAGTTGGCTTGGGAGTCGCGGTCGGTTATCCTATAGGCGAGTGGGAATCAAACTCCTTATCTCTTTTTATAATGTACTTTCCTGGTTTTGTTTGCTTGCTGGATGGTACGTCCTCCCCCATCATCTCCCATTTGAGATCCATCACCTAGATTAATGTGCCTCTGGATGAGGGAGACCCAAGGCAAGATGCGCTTATTTTGGGAGGCGCATGGGAGCTTTCAGATGGGCAGTGAACCTGGTACCCACCAGTAAGCCGGGTCCCCACTGTGGTGCTCCTGCAGAAGGCACAGCCTCCTGCCCAGAGATGCACGGCCTCTTGTACGGAGCTGCCCCAGTCTGCTTTCACGAAGCTGGGAGCGTGTTGGGGAGAATGGTTGTAGCCAAAATTAGGCAAAATGCTGGGGCACAGGAAGAGCTTTGCTTGCCTGGTCTCCCAGACACCCATGTGCAGGATTCACTCGCTGGCTGGGGGTGCAGGCAGGCACTTTGCTGATCATCTGTGATGGTTCCAGGTACTCCATCCTTTGGAGAGGGCAGAAAGCCCTATTAATTAAGCGAGGCTATGCTAGCTAATTGTGCTCTGCTCGCAAACAGGCACTCAGAGCTTGGATAACTTGAGCCTGGATGTGTTTATAAGCCCCTCTCCTGCACTGTTGGAAGCAGACGAGCATTTTTTAGGCTCCTTCGTGGCTTTTCAGTTCCAAGTATCCCTCCCCAGGCAGCTGGAGAGCGTGAGGATTATATGTTGGACCATACTGAGTGCTTCCAAAGAGTTAATAAAAGAGGCTGGAGAGGGTTTGCGGAGTCTTAAAATGCATTTTCTGAGGAGTGAACAACACTTCACTTCTCCACAGCTAAGGACAGAGTTTCATTTCCATATGTTTTCTGTTACAGGCTGCTTTGGTGCAGTGTGAGGAGAGGGAGCTGCCATTTCAAATAAAATCTAGCACTTGCTAGATTTTTGTTTTCTTGTGTGTTTATTTTAAGAATCAAAATGTCAATTAGGAACAACATTAATTGTGGGGCAGGCTCTGCAGCTCACCTTCAGCCTTGAAGGAATTAGTTGCTTTCCAGATTTATCCTAAAGAAACGCTGTGGGTTTGCTCAGAGCCACCTGTTTGTGGGGTGAGAACAAAAAATATTTCGTAGGGCTTGGGAAAGAGCTAATAGGAATTAGAAGAGTTAAAGACAAATGGAAGGAAAATAATAAGCAAGGTTTTGGAAGGGCTCTTCATCCTTGTGCTTCAAGGCATGAGCTGAACTTCAACTAGGTGAAGAGGAAACTTTTCTTCAGATTGTCTTCTATCTGCCCTTGAGCAGGATGCTGGGGAGGAGGCAGCGCTGCCTGCACGTGGGAGCGCTCAGCTCCCTCCACCGTCCACACACATGGACATGGAGTCCAAAGAGAAGTCATGGATGCCCCATCATTGGAAGCGTTCAAGCTCAGGTTGGATGGGGCTTTGAGCAACCTGATCTACTGGAAGATGTCCCTGCCCACAGCAGGGGGTTGGACTGGATGGTCTTTGAAGGTCCCTTCCAACCCAAACCATTCTGTGATTCCATGAAAAATAAAGTTTTACCTTCTTTTTCTTTTGTTTTTTTTTGGTTTCTGAATCTACATTTCAGCTTGTTTTTGCAAGCAGGGGAGAGTCCTCGAAAAGAAGAAAAAAAGAGGAGTAATGACAGACAGCCAGAGATCCTTATGGAAATAGCTGCCTCCAGGAACCAGGGCTCCACAGAAAATTCAGATGATCTGAAGTTTGCAATAAAATCATGGGATTATTTAATTGGTGCAAGAATTTCATTGCCCAAGTGGCTTGGGAGAAGTGCCTCTGCTTCATGGGAAGGTCTAACCAGGGATGAAGGTTGGCTGAGTGGGTACCACCTGGAAGCATCTCTGTCCTCCTCACTGAGCTGATTTCATGTGTGGGGCATCCTATGAGCTAGCTGGGCGAGTGATGAAGGGCAGACATGAGGCACTGTCCCTTGGTTTGCCTTTTGGTTGGCTCTGGTTTTGGAACCTTGTTTCTGCCAGGAGCTGGAGGTTTGGGGAAGAAGAAGCTGTTCAGAAACATTCAGCCACCCCGAGCCTCCATCCCTTGCACCATAGGTTTTCTCACCCATTTGGGGACAGAAATAGGTTGTGGAGATCTGAGCCTTCTCTGAGCAAGACTGGATGGCCTGAGCTGCTCCAGCCCTCCAGCACTGTTCATTTTCTAGACATGGAGGAGAAATAAAATACCTGTTAAAGTGGGCACAGATTCCAGGTGCAAGTTTGGGTGCTCCAGAAAACAACTGATAAGCACCCTGCTGCTACCACGTGTCCTTCATTCCCACCTCTTTGTCCTCCAACCTCTTCACAAACCCAACGAGCAAAGCAAGAAGTTCACTGCTCCTGTTTTATCTCTGCTTAATGTCTGGTTTGGGTGCCCACAGCTCCCTCTGTGCCCTTCTTCTCCTTCTGCCTCCAAAATGACCTCCCTGCAGGAGGAGATGAAGTTGAGAAGGTGTATTTCTGCCATATCATGGATGTCTCCCATTCGCCTCAGTTCTCTTCCTTTTGCAAACCTGAACTTTAAAGAAATTCTGCTTGGTTGAGAAATTACATTTTTTGGAAGAGTTGAGACATGCAAACTTCTGCTGCAGGACTTGAATTTGCTGCATTTAATTCTTCTCTGTGAGCCTGGGTTTAGGAGGATATTCTGCTTCTCAGGGCTCTGGGGTTAGGATTTGATGGAGAGGATATGGGGGAAATGAAAAAGACTGGTTAGTCTGTTATAAATTGTAATACTGATGCCTGCTGCTCATGGTGCAGTTTTCATCATCAGCGTTGTCTAAATACCATGTAATTCACAAAATGCCACTGTAGAGGAACAAGCACGTGCCCTGTCATGTATATTAAAAATACCAATTCATCTACCCAGGTGCTACCATGAGACTGCAGGAAAGGGGAAAAAAGAGTGGCGAAGGTCAAGAAGGAAATCTCTGCCATGGCAGGGAGCGTGAGCTTGTGGTTTCAATGGAACCACCATTGTTGGAGGGTCCATCCCAAGTTGAGCTTCCCGCAGCCACCCCGGGCTTTGTCCTCGCGATGTGCCGACCTGTGCATTGTGGAAGTGAAACTGGAAACGGTTGCAGTGGCGATTGGGATTGCCACCGGTTTGGAGGATTTTAGCTGAGATATGAAATCTTTTCAGCTAGGATTTAGAGAGAAACTTCCCGCGATTTCTTCTGCCAAGGGACAAAGCTGTCACCTTGGTGAGAGGTCTTTAACGCTGCACTGTCAGCCGGGGAGGTGCAGAGGCATCCCAGGGATGCCCAAAGCAAGCAGCCTCCTGGCTATTTATCCTGGGCAGGGGCTGTCGGCTGCAGCCTCGCATCTCAGCTGATGGCAGAGCCTCTCGTTGAAGCCAGGGTACCAGTTCCTCCCAGATTTCTCCATCTTCTCCAGACTGGAGCATCATTCCCTCTAGCAAATAAAAAGATTTTCCCTAGCGCTATCAAGTTATCTATTAATTACCCTGTGTTAATGGCCAGGCTTTCACTAACGCTGGGGGGGGCTCTTCTGGAAGTGGTATGTGTCCTTAGATTTTAAAGCATTTAGCTTCCCTTGAGATATTTTTCTTTTTAGCCAAAGCTCATTTATCTCAACCCCTTTAATCCCAACCTGCTGCTTTACAGCGCTGCTATTACAGCCACTGGTGCAAATCCCTTTCCCAGTAACTTTCCCATTTATTTGAGTCCCCAGGCTAAACATCTACTCTTCCACTCTTAGCCATGATGATGGCTGGAAAAGCTGAATGACATTTTACTACCCCATTGAGGGTAATTATATGCCCAAGGCCGGCATCAGCTTTGGGCACTTGTTCCAAAAAGTCACTTCTGTTTCTTAGAAAAGACCATTTTTTTTATTATTATCATTTCAGTGTAAGCATGTGTATATTAACAAAGCAAATTATGTCCTGTTTTAAAGCAACTGGAGGTTATATATACAGTTAATAATTATGCTAATTGCACCATGCGAGCATCTCAAAGCTGCTGCCGAGGACTGGACTCCAAGGTGGGGTCCCATGTGTGGTGGGGGACAGTCCTTGTCCCCCCAGGGTCTGCATCTAGCCAGGCAGAGGATGCAGGGCTGGTTCTCTATCCATGTGAGATGCTCGGTGTTTCGGCAAGTGAAGGGATGGCGAGAGCAGCGTTGGGGGGCTATGTACATGTGAAAACAGCACTCGGTCTCGCTGATGCTGTGTTTGGGCTGAATCACCCACCTGTGGTTTGGTTTTTTTCCTTCCTTAGTTTGCTGCCGAACTGGAGCAGCTGGACCAGCTCCTGCCCTCGCTGGAGAAGGCAGCTCAGCTGCCCGGCTTGTGCGGACCAGAGAGAAGCGAGAGCGGCGTGACCAGCGTCGCCGTCAAACCAGAGATGCTGGCAGCCCCCCTGCAGCCCAGCACCGCTGCCAGAGCCCCCACGGGACTCAACCGTATGTGTCCACCCCTGGGAAATGCTGGCACTCGCCCCCCCCAAACTGGGTCCTTGCTGGTCAGTGGGAGGGGAGACTCTTCTCCATCACCGGCTCTGCTGGGGTACCACCATCCTGGATCTGGCTGCAGTGATGCTCTGGGGGACCTGGGCTTTGCAGGCTGGTGCAAGGCTGGTGGCAGTGAGCCCTGTGGTCCCCCTGCAAACAGCTGTGATGGGAGTAAGAGGACAGGATACAGTCCCCCCAGGATGTGTGCTTGGTCACAAGGGAGCAGGCAGGCTCACCCAGAGGTGTCTGAGGTTTCAAAGCAGCACTGTTGCTTCCAGACAGGGATTTGGGACTTAATAGACTCAGGTGCAGCATCAGGACCTCTTTTTTAGGCAACAACAAAAAAAAAGACCTGATTTTTTTCCAAAGTGAGCAGTTTTACCAAAATAAAAATTAGGATTTCTCTCCTGGAGGAGCCTGCAGTCAAATAGTAAATTCAGGGTGTTAACGTAGCCAAAGCATACATGGACCTCATGGCTGGAGGCTCAAGCTGGGGCTCCTCGGGTTGGGCTTCCCCAGGCTGGGCAGTAACAGAAGCACAGCTATTCCCAGCAAACCACCCGCATACGCCACAGGGAAAGCAAGCTTTTACCAATTGCAGCAGAAACTTGCCCAGATAACTGCACCCAGTGGTTCTTGCCATCGCAGTATGCTTGGTCAGAGCCCACATCACGCACTTGCCATGATGGATGTCCCCGTGCCAGCCCCAAGCCCCACGGTGCGAGGGATGCTCGCCTGTCCCCTTTGGTACCATGGCATCCCTGGGGCAGTATGCCAGAGCCGGTCCCAGCCCTGTGGTGCTTTTCCTGTCCTGTGCTTGATTTTTCATGGATATAATTATCAGTTGCATCCCCCGTATCACTGCCGCTGCCAATCACGCTGAGTCTGGAATGCTGAAGTGCAGCTTCTAGAGCAGAGGGAAGGAAGAGCGAGCAGCAGTACAGGGCCCAGTATAAACCAGTTAGCTGCTGGTCTACGTCCTGCCCGGGGAGGGATAATCCTCCTGTTACTTATTCAGCAAATGCAGATGAGGAGGTTTTGGGTCCCAGCCCAGCAAGAAGCCTGCGAGGCAGCTCTGGCAGGCAGGGCTGGGATATTTTCGGAGGACTCGGGTTGCAGAAGTGGAGCCTTTAAAAGGATAGGAGCATCGTAGCAGAAGGAAAAGCAACGCAGTGATGTGAGCATGGCCAAAATGGTGCTGTGAAGTGGGGTGAAGCTCACCTGGGAGGCTGGGTTTGCAGTGGGCTCTCAGGGGGGCCCCCCCGAGGGCGGCGCAGCATCGCACTGCCAAGCAATGGCTTGCAGGTCTCTGACCCCCACAGAAAAACCCTCTGCGAGCTGCAAGCAGGCTCTGAAGCAAAGTGCTATGGGCTGAAACATCGCCCTTCCTGCAATAAATCATAGGGGAAGAGTTTGGGGTCTCATAAATTGAAGTATCGGCTAAAAGAAGATGTACAGGGCAGGGCGTAAGAGATGGATGTGGGAAAGGTGATGAGTGATGGCTGCGTTGAGCCCAGAGGCATTGGGGAGCCGTGCTGTGCCTTCCCTCCATCGGGGAAATGGCTGGTGAAAAGAAGCTGTCAGCCCCATAGCTGTAGGCGTGGACCGACTCACCCATCACCTCCGAGCTGAATTCATCATGAGGCTTATTGCTCAAGCCTAATAGTTCCTTGCCAAGGACCCTCTTGTCCCCAGGGCTGAGACAGTTGGTACCTTCGGCAGCAGGGACACTTGTAATGCTCTGACATAATTAAGAGCAGGGATTATTGCCTTTGGAGGAAAGGGAATCCTGCATCCAAGTTAAGAGCAAGGAGGAGGCTGAGCACGTTTACGGCAGGAGCAGCAGTGCGAGTGCTTGCAATGCCAGCTGCTGCCCTCCTAGGTTACAGCGTCTAAAATAGCAGTTACCGCCAAGGAGATCCACCACGAGCCTCACTGAAGGCACTGCCATCGGGTTTTAACTCATGTGGGGCGGCAGCAGTGCACCCCTAAGCCGGTCCCCGAGGATTTAGAGATGCTCCTGGCTGGGAGAGGGGTTGCCATGGCTGGTGACCACCAGCTTGCAAGTTCAACATGAGCATTTAAGACGTGCTCCTTGATGGCAAACTGCAGCTGAACTTGCAAAAACCCTATCTAAATAAAAATTAGAATAATGTGAGGCTTAATGACATCATTTTAATTGATTTAAAGCCAGCAGGTGATAGATGAGAGCTGCACAGGCAGGAAGGCAGCACAGGGAGCAGTGCTGCTGAGGCTCCCCTCCAGCTGCCAGGCGTAAGGGGGGCACGGCTCCTGTGCCAGGGTCATCCCCGGAGGGAGCAGAGCCTGGTTGATGTGGCTACATCAAGCGAGAGAGCTGCACTTCAGCTTCTGGAATTGACTGTGGTCCTGATACCCTCCTTTTAGCAGTGTTCAAACCCTGTCTATGTATGTTAGATGGATGCAACCCCCATCCCCCCTCTGCCTTTCTAACGTCCACTGTTTATGTTTTATGCCCAGCTGATTATTTTAAGCTCCAGTTACTGGTTTTGGGGTGCCAGCCTGTCTCCCGGATCTCCTTAACCTTCACACGGCATGGTACAATGCTGTGGTACTGCCCAGGGGCTGTTGTCACCGAGGGGTAGCTCCCCCAGGATCACTGTGGGCGACCAAGTCACACATGGGACTGAGCTTTCAGCTTTAGGCAAGGCGACATCCCACCACGACCCCCTTCTCGCCTACCAAACTTACCGATGCTGGCTCCCTTCCTGGCAGGGCAAGGAATCTGCTGAGTGCCGGTGATCTTGCAACAAGCCTTGGGAATAGATCTGACTTGTGCTTTTTTTTTTTTTTTTTTTTTTTTAATAATTTAACGAATCTCTAGCAATGAACAGCGGGCAGGGCGTGCAGGCTGGTCGGACCCCATTTGAGTTCTGTGACCCCCTGGAGCCAGCGCAGCTGAGGCCGGTTCCTTGTCCTGCGAGCAACGGCAGCAGCCCACACACCCGCGGGCCATCCCAGCAGGGCAGGGGCACAGTGACCGCACCAAACCCCTTCCCACCCGACACAGGTATGTACAGCCACAGGTATTCGCTCCTCTCCACCTTCTCCAGGTCATGCTAAGGCTTTCCAGGGAGTCCCATGGGAGAAAAGGCATTGCAGGGTGGAGCTCGAGCATCACTGTTCACCACCAGCTTCTCACAAGCAGTGAGCTTCAAAGCTGTGCTTATTCTTTTCTCTCTTTTTGCGTCGGTATAGTTTCAGATAAAAGAAAGACCTTTCTGTCCATCCCAGCTCCCAGGGAGGCAGTCAAAGGAGGCTGCATCCCCTCGCCCGAGCGGTGACAGCACCTCACGCTCCCCTGGCTCTGGTCGAGGTTTAATTTTCACGAGACCTGGAGCACAGCTGGTGTGTCAGGAGAAGAGCTGCAGAAGCAACAGTCTCATCTCACCATGCTGAAATCACCGATGGCAAAACACCGCAGACCTTGCCGTGAGCCATTTTGGCAGCCTGGGCTCCAGCCTGGGTTGTGGATGCTTCTACTCTGCCCTCCTCTGCTTCCCTTGATGCTTCTTCCCTCGATGCATCAAGCAACGCTAAACATGGTCTGGAAGAGGAACTTTGCTTACCACTGTGCACTGGGGCTGTACAACAGCTTGCCTGCAGGTGCAGAAAGCAAATAACCCAGATCTCATCTTCTCACGATGATAGCGTGGGACTAGAAGATCATGCCGGATTCATCCGCTGTCCCCTCTCTGATGGTGGCCAGGCTCCAGGAGAGCATCAGCCCTACATCCCACACACCGTTTGCTTTGGAGCACAGCTCTGGCCTCACTTATAGGGTGAGACTCCCACCAGCCCATGGATGCAGGATGCGTGTGGCTGGTGCTTATTACAGCTCTGGATAGCCCTGCACAGAACCGGTCCTTCTGAATCCTGTGAAGCTCTTGGTTTGGGCAGCTTGTCTTGAGAAGGAGAGCATCACACAAGAGCTTTCATCCTCCTCCGAGTCACCTCCAGGAAGGGAGGCAGAAATCAGCCCTGCACATTGTGTCACTGTAGCAGTTGCAGCTATATAATATTATTTTACATCCTGCCCTGATACCCGTTAAGCCACGGCCAGGTCTGGCTGCTTCGAGGAGGGTCACCTACACCCCAGTAAATGATGCTCTGCTTGGGACAATCCACAATCTTCAGCATCAGTGAGCCTGGGAACCATTTTTGGGTGAGTCGAGGAAGGTCCACAACTGTGCCACAAGCCTCCCCGGCCCGGCTGGAGCTGCTGCTGGCACCACCAGGATCTGCCTGTTGCCAAGCAACCTTAAGGCTGTTTTTTAAGAAATTTCAAGAAATAGAGGAGTGCTCGGCTGGAGCCGCTGTGCCAGTGTGTGTGCTGGGCTGCTAAGTGTCCGTGAGCTGGACCTCCTTCCCTTCCCTCCTCTTAGGGCTCTTATTTTCTCTTTTTTGAGACAAACACCACAGACTGGGTGGCACGTGAAGCTGGTGGCTCCTTGTGACAACAGCGAAGACACGGGGCACTGGGTAACCACAGATATTTTCAAGGAAATAATGTATTTTATTGGGATAAGAATCAGCACAGCTGAGATTCGTTAAAAGAAGAGAGATTTTCATCTTTAGCAACTGCCTTCATCGGCACTTCTCTTAGAAACTCAGGAGTTTTGGCATAGGGGCAGCCACCAATAGCACATCCTGATGTGGCGGAGATCCCACCCCAGCCAGAAATGCGCTTGCCCCTACAGTTTCCATCTCCCTGGATCTCCACAGGCTGGTTCAGCTGAGATGCCGTTTGATCTTCAATCCCAATTCCTATTTCAAATGGGATGACGTAAAGTCTCCAGCCTCATAAATCTCTCTGTCCTGGGCTTGGGCTCCAGGTTCTGTTACAACTTAATTTAATTGCGTTGGCTCCTTTCCCTGTGCAAATTAACTTTTCTCCAGAAGAGAGGCAGAAGATGCTAATGGGTGTGGGCTACTTTTTAAGCTAAAATATTCAGTGGTAACAATTTGCCTTCAAGAAGAAACCCTTTAACTTGACTAAATTTTGAAAATCTTGCTAGAAATGTTCTGAAAAGGAGAACATTTTAATAACATTTGCACATACTGGGTATGCAGGGTCACATATATCTGCTGTATGTGCAGTATCTGCATAGATTTTCACCCAGAAGCTCATGCTTATAATTAATGGTTAGGAAACCACACCCAATATCTGTAACTTCGGGTTGAAAAGAGCCCTAACTGGTGAATCTTGGCATCCATTTTAGGGATGCTTTAGGACACAGTTGGCTTCCCATTGCTCTGAGCTTGCCCAGTCTCCCCAGCAGCACCCAAATCCTGCCCACGCACTAACCTTTCCTCCCTCCATCTTGCTTTCCCCCCCAGGAATGCCTGAGCTGGAGATGGGGGTGCCGGATCACCAGTTTGGACAGTCGGGAATGGGGGAGCAGATCCCCTGGACGGACAACAGCATGGCAGCCATGAATCGAGGCACACTGAATAAACCTGAAGAGTAAGTAACTGTGGGGCTGGCGGCTTCCTGACCTCTCCCAGGAGAACATTGGGATATCCTGGCAATAGCTGCCTGGGTCAAAGAGACGTGGCCTTGTTTTGCTACCTGCCTGGAAACCCAGCAAGTGCTGGCTGGGATGAGCATGACTGCCCATCGCCATACAGCAGTGGTGGTTGCTGCTGATACCATAAAAGCACTGGGACTTGGGTTGTGTAGGGTGCTACAATGTGAGAGATGAGATCCGTTATCTCTCTAGGGACAAGTGTGTGAGTAGACAAAGAAGGTGGCTTGGGGCGAGACATCCAGGGTGTGTCTAGACCTGAATAATCCTGTATATCCATGGCAGAGTCAAGGATGCTGCAAATCCCCGCTGTCCCTTGCCAGTGCCAATATTTGGGTTGGTGTTCGCCAGCATCCCTTCTTGCCGGGAGCAGTGGTGGGATCTGGAGAACCATGGGACAGTTTTGTGTTTTCATGTGATTGCAGCTTTTTGCAGTCCCCATGTGCTTGGCTTCAGCTAAAATTATCACAGCTCTAATCCAAGGTCAAATAACCCCCTCCGGTCCTCTAACCACCTTTTTGGGGTTCATGCCCAAGGGGTCATCACCTGCCCAAAGTACAGCCTCAGTCCTTGCCTATAAAGGGGTTGGAGGAGACCATAGGTCAGATATTTTGGGACAGGAGGTCAGAAGGGTGGTGAGCCCTGCTGATGGAGCTCAGTGGTGGATGCCCTGCTGGGCAAGGGGCACCCCAGAGTGTTCACTGAGGCAGCAGCGCTGGCAGCAGTGCTCATGGAGATGGATTTGATGCGATGGGAGGTGAATCCTCCCCCTGGCCCGGGGAGAGCTTCAGGTACCTGGTTTAAGAGCCAGCACTGGTGAGCTCTGCTTGGATCCTCTTGCCAAAGCCCAGCCCTGCTTTGCAAAGAGGCAGAATTTCCTCTATTAATTAAAGCCTTTAGCAGATGAGCACAATCTTTTTTTTCCAGTCATAAAGAAGACACATGTAAGAGTTGTATTTGAGCAAGACAGTTGCCAAACATCCTTTTCTTGGGGCTAAATTTGGATTAATTTCTAAAAGCTCTTTGCTCAGCCCATGAAGAGAGTTCCCTGAGTGGTCTCCACTGCTGCAACTGGATCTTGGACTTCTGCTGGAAAGACTTAACCTCTTGTTGCTTGAAAGAGCTGGGAGATAAAACAAATCCCCATTTAACTGAGCATTTACACCAGCCTGAGCCCTTGCTGCAAGGAAGTAGCTTTCTTTTTAAGCCTTGCCGGCGTCATTATCTTGTGGGGATAAGATTGGTAGGGCATACCTGGCAAAGGGCAGAGCTGCTAGAAAAATCAGTCTGGTTTTTAAGCTATGAATGTTCCTTAAAATGCTGCTTATGGGGTAAAAATGACCTTACCTTACTCAGCAGCCTTGTGCTTCAAGCACTGAGTCAGTCTGGCTGGCTGTAGACATCTTTGTCTCCCCTGCCAGCGCAGCTGGGAGGAAGGGATTTTCTTCTGGCTCACTCTTTGCAGCAGGATTATTAAGTGAGGACCGAGATCGGCGTGGAAGGCTTGGGACCTGTGCAGGTATCAAGGAGGGAAGCATTTGGCAGCAACATCCTGTGAGTCCTTGGGAGGGAAGAACACCTTGGGTGGTTTTCAGGGCAGAGCCCTGTGCCAGGAGACAAGGTTGGACCGTTGGAGCGGCGGCATCTGCCCGAAGCCTGGTGAGATAACAAATCTGAGAGCCTGGTGGAGGTAACAAATCTCACACAGTCCCTGCCTTTGGAGAGCGATGGTTTCAACAACACTTCAAAATTGCAGCCTGGTCAGGGTTTTACAAGGTAGTATTTGATTTTCTCGGCATTGAGCGGGGAGAAAGCACAAAAAACCATGCTGCGTGATGGGACTCCCCATGGCACCGTCAGGTCCCTGCAGCAAGGTCGGGCTCCCCATGCGGTGGAGATGTGGTGGGAGCAACTGGTCGAGCCAACACAGGGATGGGGGCCACGAGATGACAGCAAGAGGAGAGGTAGAGAGCTGCTTGTCCTGGTGAGCCCCTGTTCCTCCTGAATTAGGGTCTCTGGGCATGGGTGGTTCCTGCCAGAGCTGGTAAGCAGAGGCAGCACTGGAAGAAGCTAGTTCCCAGCTCAGATCCCTCTCGTATCTTCAGTAACCTTAGGTCTGATGGAAGCATCATGGGTGAGACCTGCCTTGGCAGCATCTTGGTGGGGTCTAAACACTTCCATCTAGTGGCATGGTGATCCAACTACAAAACCCCACTTCCACTGCAGATGAGAGAAAGACATTCTGCTGGGGAAAAGCCTCTGGACTTTGGTCCTCAAGACTGCAGATGCGCTCCAGCTGGGGAGGACACGCTCATCCTGGGAGACGCCCACGGTCCCAGCAGCTGCCTGTCCACCCGACAGAGACCGCAGTCGGAGCAAGGAGACAGAGCCTTTGGACTGCAGATATACAGGACCGAGAAATATATTTTTAGCTAAGATCAAACCAGCAGAGCTTTTGTTTTGGGAGTTGTAAAGGTTTCCCAGCTGGGAGGTTCACGTTAGCTGGAGGTGGACTGAGGTCCTGACCTTGTTTAAGGAGCTAGTGGTGCCTAGATCTCCCAGCACTGTGTGTCCTGAGGAAGACGAGCTTCCTTTTTAAATTCTCCTATTCCCCAAATCCTCCCCTGTCTTTGCCTCTTGACAAAGTGGGACGACTACAACATCCCCTCTCTTGTGTCTCAAGCATAAGAGCTCGTGTCTTCTGCAGAAGAGGGACACCTTGGGCCAGGTCCAAGGCTCCTTGAAGCAAGTCCAGGTAGCTGTTCTCCCATGCATTCCTCTAATCCCCCAAGGTCAAACATGCCACCCGGGGCCCGATTCGGTTGCCTCAGCACTGGCACCCAGTGTCATCTGAGATGCCTGAGCTTTCTAGGACATCTGTGCAGGGCTGGAGACCTGCAGCCTTTTGGAGCAGTGCTTGAAGGCCATGCCAGGGAGATGTTTTACAGGACCTCAAGGAGCATTTGACACTATCTCTGCAAGGAGCTGAATTTCTTCTCCTTACCGCATGCAGAATCAGAGTTTTCGCCTTAAAAAAAGCTTGAAGGGTTGGGGTGGATAGAAAACCTTTGCAACACAAAACCAGTATGACTGGGGACATGATGCACGAGGTCCAGGATCTTCTCTGCCCCCCTTCACCTGCCCAGAGACTCACCTGAACCCCACCATGGCATGGTGCTGGAGGAGAGGAGGCGTGGGGAAGGCTCTGCAAGCTGGATTGGGCTGCACAGCTGGAGGTTTCTTTACTACAGAAAGTTTGTATTGTCCCCATGATCTCTTTATAGACCAACTTTTGCCATCCATGCAGAGGTCCGGCATGGGCTGAACAGACAGTGCCAACCCGAATTTCTCCTCTAGCTGCCTGTTAATGTGGAGAAGAAGCCTGTCCTCCCTTTCTTCTGCAAGAACAATGTCTGTGCAGCAAACTTTGTCCTTTGACCTTGGCACTGAAAAACTGGATTTGATAAAAGCAGCAAGTAGCAGGGACCTTGGCTATGGAGTGAAACTAGCCCTGCTTTTCACCTCTGTCTCCCTGCTTCCCTCTCTGCTCCCACTCTGCAATTTAAGAAATCCCAACGCCGAGTATTTCTTTTCCCTGGATTAGGCTGCGTGTGTTGGCTGCAGCGGTCTCGGTCAGATTGGCTTCAGTTCCTTACTGTACATCTGGTCCTCATCTGGAGCTAAAAGGATAAACATGTCTGCTGCTTGGGAACTGCTGGCATGTTCGAGCCCTCGCCTTTGTGCCTCTCTGCAAGCGTGATGTGCCACGGCTCTCTTCATCGTGTCAGACCCAGCAAATCCGATTGACTCCTATTAGTCACGTCATTGGAATGTCTCTCATTACATATTAATCTTATTCCCAAAGAATATTGAGCGAGCTTTGCAGAAATCTTATTTTTGCGGCTCAAAGGTTCCCCTTTGCCTTCAGCTGCTTTGCTTCCAGCTGCTCCAGCTCCATCCAAGCCTCCTCGCTTTCGTGCCGGCAGAAGTTTTGCTCTGCATCCTGCTGTCCTGCCCAAAATGCCTGCGGGAGCAAAGCACGCAAAAGCACCCAAGTTTTCTTCCCAAACCTCACCAAAACACTGTTCAGGCTTCGTTTCGTGGAGAGATTCATCCTTATGAGCAGGTTTTGTCACGGGGCTCGAGCTTGAGCGGGCTCAGCCAGCATTGGAGCCACAGGATGAGGCTGCATCCCGTGGGGTTTGCGTGGTGCAGCAGGGGGGGAGTGAGTCCCCACGGTTGCAGGGGCTGTGTCGTTCGAGCTTCTCCCAGCTCAGCCTCCTCCCTGCTTCATAAACCTTAACGTGCCTCCTCTTGACTTCTTCTCTCTGCAGCCAGTGCATCACCTCGCAGCTGGACGAGCTCCTGTGTCCTCCCACCACGCCGGAGGGTCGGAACGATGAGAAAGCCCTGCTCGAGCAGCTCGTCTCCTTCCTCAGTGGCAAAGACGAGACAGAGCTGGCCGAGTTGGATCGAGCTCTTGGGATCGACAAACTTGTCCAGGTAAAGAGAGAACCACTCATGGGACTTACTGGAGGTCATATATAGGGCCAGATGCTGAGGCTTGACGTGAGCGTGGAGGAGGATTTCCAACATGTGGTGGTAACGGGAGGCCAGATGTGAGTGGGAACACACGAGCGCATCAGATTCAGACACGATACTTAACACCATGCTGTTCTCTCCCCCCGCCAAAAAAGCTGGAAAACAGCCCCGTGAAATACAATATCTCACTTCTCTGCTTTTCAAACACAATGCCCCATGAGAACAGGCAGGCTGGCAAGGAGGCGGCTGAGCGGTTTCAGCCCTGGGCGGCTCATGTAATGGGGAGAGCTGGCAGGCTGTCCCGCTTCCCCACCTTACCAGGGGGATTAGGGCACGGAGGAGCCTTCCAGCTGGAATCCCACAGCCTGGGATTCCTGAGCCTGGGTTGTGCTGCCTAATAATATATCTAATGGCCTTGCTGGTATGAAACCGTGCAGCCCTTACTATCAAGATTGGCTTACAGTGCAGCTGCCCTTCTGTCTCGGGTTGAACTGCAGGGGAAAAAAAAGAGGTTTGCTTTTAGTGGTGCTGTCTTACTTGGATAGCACTGGGGCCCTGGTTGCTGCAGCTGAGCTCCGGTGGAGACTCCCTCTTTGCAGATATCCATGGGGGCAGATGCCTCTGAAGGGTCCAAGGTTTCATAAATAACGGGGCATGGCAGGGGAAGAAAGCTGGCTGCAGAGGAGCTAGCAAGGGATGTGGAAAATGAGATGGATCGCTTGGGATTTTTCTTCGAGTGGTTTCTTTTTCCGTGCCCCATAGCACTCACACACATGCTTTTTCCAAAACAAGGAACAGAATCGAAAGCCTGTTAATAAACGCGATGTCCTAAGAGAGAAGATTCTCAGAGCAAATCCCTCTGGCTCCTTTGGGCCTGACCCTGCGTGATTTAAGCCCAGAGGCGGCACATCTCCTTCTGCAGCCCCACCGAGATGCCTTGCACTGCACTACTGGGAGGGTTTATCTTTTCATCAGCAATCTGGGGGACCTGTCAGTGAATTGATTCCTGAGTCAGGTATTTGCCATGTCCCTTTTCACAAGGCTGTGCCTCCAAAATCCCCACCTGCCTTTTTTTTTTTTGCAAGTTAGTGGTAGGGAGTTCAGCCTCTCTGGTACAAAGGATCAGAGATGCTCTTGCCAAAGATACAGCTGCAACAGCTCAGTGTTTTCACAAGGGTTTTGCAGACTCAGCTGGCACAGCTCCCCAGCAACCCTTTCCTGCACCAGACAGGCTCCAGCAGCATCAGACCGCTGGATTGAGATGCCCTTGGATGGCACCCAATGCTGCCAAGCATCCCCATGCCAATCTGGCGCTTCCCCAGCCAAGGAGCACCTGGCTCAGGGGGATTGTCTCATGTTTGGACCCTGACCCAGCTTTGCTCCCATCCAGGGATCATTTTGTTAATGGGAATCTTGGGCTTTTTCCATGGCTTCAACTGAACCTCAGAAATATTTTGAATAGTTCCATGAAATATTTGCTTGAAATACATCTTTAGAGAAACAACGCGTCAGCATAAAGGCATCTTTGGGAAGAAAACGTGTTGCTAGTTCCCCTCCAGGATGTGTTCTTGGCAGGTAGGGGTTTGCATCCCCTGACTTCACCAAACCCACCATCTTCTCTGTGCTACCACAGACACGGTGGGATGGAGTGCTGGAGATACCTGCACCCAGTTTAATCAGGAGGCAGCTGGAAACTGGGTAGCTTGGGGAGAGAAGAGTAAAAGAGCCTCATTTCAGCAGGTCCGTGGTTTCTGGCCATTGCTTGCTGCTAGTTTATGTCCTGGTATCCAGTCCTTGAACCTTATAAACTCCATCCTAATTTATCTTAAGCAATTTTCCCCACCACCATCTTAATTGATCCTAAGCAATATATTTTTCCCCACCACCATTCCCAGATCCTCATCCCTGCCTTCAAGCCTCAATCCTTTGATGGGCACCATCTAACCAAATCCCAAAGGCAGTGGGACTAGGGGGAGGGGGAGGTTGTGTGTCCAGTTTCTCTTAACACAGCTTTCTCTTAATCCATGGGACTCAGATTAAGGATTCTGGCTCCGAGGTGTTGCTTCTCTGTGGGTTCATAGCTCAAATCCCAGATTTCTCTGCCTGAGCCAAGCTAGAGCAGCACAGAATATCTTACCGTGATTTGCTGTTGTGGAAATCATCCCCTGGCTGTAACATGGCTCATTTGTACAGGAATGGCTATACTATAGACCAAAAGGTCCTGTCTCCCATGTGTTCCTAGTGTGGGGTGTCGGTGAGAAGCGCAGGAGTATAGCCGTGCTTCCCCATGAGCTCTTCCAGTCCTGGGGGTTCATGGCTCCCACCCTTGGCCATGGCCTGTGTCCGAGGTGCTCTTGGGGCAGATGGGGACCCGAAACGTCATACCCTCTTCCTCCAGGCGAGCCTCTGAGGCTGCATAAAAATAGGAAAGGAGAGATTTCCCACGTTCAGGTCAATCCTCCAAGCCTTAGGGTCTGTCCAACCAGGCGTGCTGCTGTCTGGAGCCCAGATGAGCAGCTTAGTGCTAGCAGACCCTGAGGAGGAAGGCAGAGGGAGGCAGAGGGAGGCAGAGGAAGGCAGCATCACCTCACCCACTGCCGCTTCCCCCCACCAGCCTGGGGAGATGAGCCCAGAGCCCTTCTAAAAAGCCTGGCCTCGGTCTTGGCCCCAGGCAAGCCAAAAGAAGTCATTTCCATCCCTCTGAGGTTTGCCAAGCCCCGGGGAGCAGGTGTTGAATGCCCTCCTCGACACTGCGCTTCCACTCGCACGGGCTGGAGCGTGACCCGGGAGATGAGGGTTACGGGCAGCAGCATCCTTACGAGCGAGCTGCCCCACGGCAGGCACATCCTCCATCCCCTCTGAGCTCTCCTGGGAGAGGTCGGGTGTCGCTGGGGCTCCAAAGTGATATTTTCCTCCTCCTTTGCCTTCGCCAGGGCGGCGGGCTGGAAGCCCTGACGGAGCGGTTCCAGCCCCAACAAGCCACCCCACCGCTCATGATGGAGCAGAAACCCGGCATGTACCCCCAGCCTTACTCCTCCGCCTCTCCCACCACCAACCTCCCCGGCGCCTTCCCTGGCATGGTCAGGCAGAAGCCGTCCTTCGGACCCATGCCAGTGCAGGTACCACCGCCCCGCGGCGCCTTCCCCACCAACATGGCCATGCAACCCCGGCAGACGCTCAACAGACCCCCGACGGCCCCCAACCAGCTGCGACTTCAGCTGCAGCAGCGGCTGCAGGGGCAGCAGCAGGTAATTCTTCCCCCTCCGCATCCCAGGGCCGCGGGCAGGGGGACAGAGGGACCTTCGGTCCTGCCTGCAGCCCCACGTATCCCATTCGGAAGGGATCGGACGGGTGCGGAAGCTCCTGCATCGGAGTTTTGAAGGTCTCCCTGGCTTTTTTTTTCTCCCCTCCAGCTGATCCATCAAAACCGGCAGGCGATCCTCAACCAGTTTGCAGCCAATTCCCCGGTGGGCATCAACATGCGGGCGGGGATGCAGCAGCAGATCACGCCGCAGGTAAGGGGGATGTGGCACGGTCCTCCAGCTGGGAAAAATTGAGGGTTAATCCCTGTGCCCTCCCTGTTAGCACAGCCTGGCTCACTCCTCTGTCATTAACGGGAGAGAAAAATTCTCCCACGTGCAGAGAGGTGGCTGCAAGATGAGCTGCTGTGGGTCGGGTATTTTTTTGCTTCACCCTTATTCCAGCTCCTCCACCTGCTTAAGGTATAAATACTTTGTTATTGCTTAGAGAAAGACATGCTAACACATTTAATCAAGAAGGATCTTTAGGAAATAGATGCCATCTTTTAAATACCAGAATCTCTAGTGAATCTTCTTAATGATCCTGCAAATCCCCAGGCCCTAAAGTTCTTGTTTGGCTTCTAATAAAGTGGATAAAACATCTGCTGGGTACGAGGAGAAGTTGGAAAGTGTAGATGAGTTCTGGTGACTTTATTCTACTTCTCAGAGAAGGCTTTGCCTTTACATGAAGCAGTGTGACATCCCTAGTGTGCTATGGGGAGCATTACTGATAGGAAAGGGGACTGAACAGTTCCCATTGTAGCTCCAATTTCTACCGCTGATGGCTTTGTCAGGCTTTTTAAGCTGATTAATTCCAACACATCTGGCTCGGCCATATGGGGAACAAGCCCATGGTGATGGAAAAGCTTGTGGGATGGGAATTTTTTTTTTAACATCTCACAACCAAAAGAGTCGAAGTCAGGGATCCTGGGCTCTGGCACATGGGAGCATCCCGGTGAGGCCTGAGGCCTCAAGAAGTGGGTCCCGCAGAGGAGAGGAGTGCTTGGTGGCAGCCAGGTGACTGAGAGCCTGTTTTCCTGGCTTGGGGGATGCTCTGGCTCCTGGAGCTTTGCCATTCGGCACATGCAGAGGCTGATCTTTAGTATCTCCAACCTGCTCTGCCCTGCAGCGGCAGAAATGGGCCAATTTACAGCATTTTGGGTTTTTTCCAGCCTTTCTTGCAAACCAAGGATGGGCACCCCAAGCTGGGGAATGGGACCACCCGTGGCTCTTGCAGCAGGTGGGGGGGCTCTGAGCTGTTTGCCAGAACCGGAGGGTAACGGTGACAATTAGGGCATTCCCCTCCTTCCCCGCAGCCTCCCCTCAACGCCCAGATGCTGGCCCAGCGCCAGCGCGAGCTCTACAGCCAACAGCACCGGCAGCGGCAGCTCATGCAGCAGCGAGCCATCCTGATGAGACAGCAAAGCTTCGGAAACAACCTCCCTCCCTCCGCCGGGCTCCCGGTACAGATTGGAGCTGCTCGCTTGCCCCAAGCACCCCCCCAGCAGTTCCCTTACCCCCCAAACTACGGTACGACCCCGGGAAACCCTCCCACCTCCACCAGCCCCTTCTCGCCGCTGGCATCCAACCCCGAGGCCGCGCTGGCTAACCGCAGCAGCATGGTGAACAGGGGGATGATGGGCGGCGTCGGAGGGCAGTTCGGCGCCGGGATGACCCCGCAGATGCAGCAGAACATCTTTCAGTATTCGGGATCAGGTACGTCAAGCAGTTGGTTGCATTGGAAAGCCATCCAGCGGTGGGGAGGGAGAGGCGGAGGGCAGACCTGAGACCCCCAAAGATGCTGCAGCCCAGCCCTGCTCACCCATTGCCCTGGGCTTCAGCCCCGGCCATCTCACCCAACCTGGTCTGGTCCCTGGTCTCCTCCTCCCAGGGGACCTTTTCTGGTTGAATCTCAGAAAAAAAAAAAGCTATTGTTGGGGCAACTTTAACTCTTTCCTTGAAAATCATTTCCTTAACTCTTTCCTTGAAAATCAAACTGCAAGGCAGTCCTCTAAATTGTGCTTCCTTAAATATATATGCTCCAGCAAAGGCCAAAGCCTTGCTGAGATGGCTGAAATGAGCTGCGGGCAGCTTACGCCTCTTTGTGTGGGCACCAAGCTCCTATGGGATGGATGAGCCGGTGCAGTTTTGCACAGATGGGCACCATCTTGAAGGTCTTCACGTTCAAGCATCAGTGCAGGGTCTCAGCAAGGTGGACTACTGATGAGTAAACTGCTCTGTGGCTGCGAAAGTCCTGCAGGAACCTGCTTTGGCATCATCTCATCATTACCCTGGCTATTTTCCAGCCACGTGTGATGCTAAAGAGGAACACCTGCCGATGGAAACCACTTGAGAGGGGGGTTCCCTGCTCCTTCATCCCTGAAATATTTGCATTTGAGCGATACAGCTGCTCGAAATGAAAATCAGAGACCCTGACACCAAAAGTCAAGGATGATAGTTCTGGTTCAGTGCTAGCGGTTGCAAGGGAGGAGGAGGGAATTGGGGCTGCTGGCAGGGATCTCGGCACCCCTGACGCTGTCTGTCCTTCCCCAGGCATGGGTCAGCAAAGCGAACCCGCCTTTGCTCCGTCGCTCAGCCCCAGCAGCCCCTTGATGTCACCCCAGCTCCCGCCTTCGCAAAGCCCCATGCTGCAGCCGGCTCCGCCGACACCGGGCTACCAGTCGCCTGACATGAAGACTTGGCAGCAAGGAGCCATGGGGAATAGCAAGTAAGATCATGGTGGGCATAAGCTGGAGCACACAGGTGACACATACACACAGAGAAGGTGACACCAAGGTGATGGTCCCCTGGTAGGGTGTTGGCAGGGCTGGCAGTGCCCATAGGTGACGCCTGGCTGAGGACACGTGCTGAGCTTAGGCTGTGTTATGATGTCCTCCAGAAGTCACCATCAACCCGTGTCCTCATCTTCACCTCAGCTCAGGGGCAGCCGGAAGCCCACAGCGTTTAAATGAATGAGCACACATGTTGATTAAGATGTGAAGCAGGTCTTTGGCTTTTAATTAAACAAGTGGCTTATTTATGTCTCGTGAAAGTGGCCTTAGGAAACATGACAATAAATTGAGTCAAGGCGAGCAGTCCCAGGTCATTGCATGACTCTCTTAAGATGTGTTCATCTGTGATATAGGGAAGCAAATGGGAGGAGTATTCACCAGACTTGTTGCCTTTTTTGCATGAGTCAGGTTTGAGCTTCAGATCTCCAGAAATGGGGAAAAAAAAAAACCAAAAGCTCACCTGGGGGATTCCTTGCTTTGTATCTTGGCTCTGTGCAGGTAGCTCAGCTAACCTGTTCTGGTCAAGCAGCACAGAGCAGGAGGTTACCGGGCTGGGTGGGACCTCTGTTGGAGGTGGGATGTTTCACCTTGCCTTGCGATGGAGAGCTGTCCTTCTGCCTGGAGCAGAAGTGGGGATGGTCGGGTGTTGAGGAGGGCACTGGAAGGAGCGTGAAGGCGTGAACTCGGTGTCACATAGACCAGGGCTTTGCATCTGACTGACCCTTAATCCAGCCTGAAGCCCTGTAATGATCCTTCTCTTGTTTCTCCTGCTCTACCCCATCACACCGAGGAGCCTCCTGCTACCGGAGGAGCAGAGGGCAGATATCTCCGCAGCAGCCACCTTCCTTCCTCTCAGCCTCCGCGTTGGTTAAGCCTCGCTGCAGGCAGCACCTCTAACGCTCCCTGTCCCTCCCGCTGTCCCCAGGGACCGGCAGGGCTCCCATCTGCTCCACCGGCTCTCTGCCGCGGGCGGTCTCGGCATTCACCAAGAAGCAGGCTGGCTGCCGTCGCGGCTCAGGCCACCGCAGGGGCTCAGGACCCACTTCGAGGTGCCTCCCGTCACCACGTACACCCGGGTAATGCTTTTTTCTCTCTCTCAGCGTATTCAGCCAAGCGGGGCAGAGCCAGCCAGCACCTGCTCAGCAGGGCATGTACAACAACATGAGCATCACTGTCTCCATGGCGGGAGGAAACACCAACGTCCAGAACATGAACCCCATGGCCGGACAAATGCAGATGAACTCGCTGCAGATGCCCGGGATGAACTCCATGTGCTCAGAGCAGGTCAGTGCCGTGCCGTCCCCACTCCTGGGATGGTCAGACACCTCCCAGGGGTTCAGCGTTCGTTTCTCTGGCCTTGGGGGTACCGGTGTCCAAAGGGGGAAGTGGCAAAGGTCTGGCTGCCTCCGCTGGCATTGCCGCTCTGCTGGATCCCAAGGCCGCTGGTGTCCCAGGGTGTCCTGTGTGTCCCTGGGGGGGTGCAGGGATGTGCCAAGCATCTCCAGCACCTGCAGCCCTCGTGGTGGGCTGGTGATGGCTCCGTTTGTAGCCGTGTATCCCCAGGAAGCTGTGAAAACTGGGGACAAGGAATGGGGAATGGGAACGGTTGGATAATGGACCTTTCCACAGTCCCAGCCCTTTGGTCAGATCCTCCCTGGGCCAGACTGAGATGCCTCCAACATTTTTAGCTGCTGGGGTTTGTCTCAGTGCCGTTAAGCTCCTGGCTCATTGGCTTTGTGTGGGACATCGCGGGCTGGGGCTTGCAGCCTCCCCAGGGAGAAGCCGCGGGGCTTGGCGAGGAAGGAGGCTGGTCCTTCCCCTGAGCTGGCTGCGGTGCACAGGCTGAGCTGGTGGCTTTTTCCCATCTCACCGAGCAGTTGGGTGCTGTTTCATGCTCCCTGGTGATGAGATGTCCCCGGAACCAGCAGCAGCCCCAAGCAGAGGTGCAGGAGAGGGTAGAAAGGTGAAACAGGTCCCAGCTGCCCACTGGGATTCCCCCACAGATGCCCCAAAACCCTGCAGCTCACGGTGCAGGGAGGATGTTGACAGCACAGTCCCCAGCCACTGCCCCATCCATGAGCACACCCTCCCCAAATCTCCCCCAAACTCAGCTCGAGAAGGTGGCGAGTGCCCCTCTGGCATGCAGGAGCCCCAGCTGAGCCTGGATCTTGCTTTTGACAGGTAAATGACCCAGCGCTGAGACCCGCGGGCCTTTACTGCAACCAGCTTTCCTCCACTGACCTTTTGAAAACAGAAGCAGATGGGGCGCAGGTCAGTAAGAAACTGCTAAGCGCATCTCAGGTACCCCGAGGAGTTTCACGGGTTCCCCCCCCATAAAGGCTGAACATCCCCGGCCGTACGGGCTCGGCACGCTTGCTTTCCACCGGGGCCAGCCCCGGTTGGCAGGGTTGGGTTGAAGCACACCGCAGTCCCGCCAGCGCTGGGGGACAGCCAGCCCTTGGGGACGCCGGCACCGCTCACAAACCCTCTTTGCATCAAAGCTCACGCCGCTGCTGTGAGCGTTTTCGGCCTCCTTGCTGGCGTGGAAGAGCGGTGACGCCGCAGCTGAGCTGGAAAAATAGACGAGTGCTGGTGCTAAACACCCCTCGCCCCCGGCTCTGGGCTGACAGCGAGCAGGGAGGGTTTCTTTCCTAGGCTCAGCCATCACCGGAGCAGCCGACGGCCCCTGTGCCGCCACGGTGCAGCCAGGCCGCCACGTTAAAGCGCGGCGGAGTGAGGAAATTTGGATGGGGGAGGCTGCGGGGGCGGCGTCCGTCCCTGCGGGCAGCGCTGCCGGACACGGCCTGTCCCTCCGAGCAGCACCGAGCACCACCAAAGCGTGCCCAGCCGCCAGCACCAATGCCTCCGGCTCCCGGGGACGATCCGGTTCAATCCCCGTCTCATCCGACACCCGCCGGCGTCACGGCATCGCCTCCCCCTTCCCCGTAGCGCAGCCTTGGTTTCGCAGAGCCCTTAGGGACGCGCCGGCAGCGCCACCGAGACACACCAAAGCTCTTAATTTTGATCAAACAGCCACGCTGGACCTCGCTCACCATCCCACAAGCACCAGCACGGCCACCACGCCGCGGCTCCTCTTCACCCAGGGGATGCCAGGCTGGGCTTCTTTTTGGTTTTTTTCCCCCCAAAAAAATCCTTTTTTTTTTTTTTTTTCTTTTTTTTTGGATGAGCAACGTTATGAACCTCGCAGAGCCGAATGAGTTGCAGCGGTTTTCTTTTTATAGGACAAGAAGACAGAAGAGTTCTTCTCTGGGGTGGCTCCAGACTAGAGGAAGTCTCTAGTGAGTTTCCACTTCACGTAGTACCCAGATCCGCCGCCGCCGGCCCCTGCCCCGGCCCCGCTAAATCCCCTCTTCTCTTTTGTGTCCCAGCAGGTACAACAGGTTCAGGTCTTTGCCGACGTACAGTGTACAGTGAATTTGGTAGGAGATCCCTACCTCAACCCGCCGGCTCCCTTGGGCACCCCGAAAAACGCCGCCGGGCCACCGCCGCCGCCAGGCCAGCAGAAGAGCCTTCTTCAGCAGCTACTGACTGAATAATCGCTTTTCGAGGAATGTGAAATTTAAATAAGAAGACATACAGAGATATATAAATATATATATTATATATTTTTCTGAGATTTTTGATATCTCAACCCGCAGCCATTCTTCAGCTCGTAGTGTTTGGAGCAAAAAGGGGTTTTTTTGTTTTATTGGGGGGGTGGGGGTTTTCCCCTTTTCTTTTCCCCTCCCTCTCCCCCCCCTTTTTGTTCCACTTTTTTTCCCCTCTTCCCTCCCCCCTTACTTCCCCCCACCCCTTTTTTTTTCCTTTTTTCTTTTCTTTTTTTTTTTTTTTTAAAAAAAAGCATTGGATGTCGGCGAAGCGACGAGGCGGGACAGTCGGTTTCTCAAGCCAAAATTACAGATGATTCTTATTTTTGTAATCATTTTGCTGGCTTCTTAATCTGGAGGAAGGTTTCTCGGGGAGGCGGGGAGGGGGAGAAGGCAGCTGGAGGACTGCGGCGGCGGCAGGAGGAGGAGGAGGAGGAGGAAGAGCAATCTCAGTTTCAGCTGGATCTGTCACTGATCACGTCTCAGCGCGGGGCACGGAAGGGGATCGGCGCTGGACTTCTGCGGGAAAAGCCGGTTTTTTATTCACGCTTAAACAAAACCCCTTCTCTCCCCTCTGCCCCAGCCCGCTTGTGCGTACAATCAGCTTTTTCTAGCAATCGTGAGTTTGTCGGTTTTAAAGAAAAAAAAAAAAAAAAAAACAAAACAGAGTATTTTGACCCACCATTTTTTCCATGTTTTATGCTGGTTTCAGGCCTCCGAGCGAAATGGGGAGGGGGGCTACAATGTGTATATTACAACAGGAGGAGAAAAAAAAACAGACAAAAAAAGACAAAAAAAGAACAGTTTGGGGAAAAAACGGCAATAATTTTTAGGGGGAAGGATGGGGGGAGGGGTCTGTCAATTATTGTAGATAAAATTTTCTGATTAAATATTAAATAAAATTAAGCAGTCGGTTCTTTCTGCTTTGATTGTGTTTAACAGCTGAGGTAGCTTAAACTATTTAAAATAATAATAATAAAATAATAATAATAATAATTGAATTCTCTGTTGGGAGATAGCTTATTTTTTTTCCCCTCAAGCCTGTCACTGTAAATAGCTCTGAGCTCTGTATAAATTTGTTTTCTTCTCTTTTAGTTGGGGGTCGCTTTTAATATTCACTGCTGACTTTTATGGGGGGAGGGTGGCTATGGGGGATTTTTTTTTTTTTCCCTCTAAAAATTGCGCTGGTGTGTGGAAAAATGTGTAGCTTTGTTGATTGACATTTGCAAGAGTTAAAGATGACAAAAAAAAAAAAAACCCAAACAAACAAACAAAAAAAAGAACCGGAGTTGCCAGCTAACGTTTCATTGTTTCTGTGCCGATGGGGATGCCGGAGCGGTGCCGGGGCTGTTTGCCGGGGCAGGAGGTGTGGGCAGCCGGGGTCCTCGCACCGGGAACCCCTCTTTCACCGCGGTTCATCACACTGGGGAGAGCTGGAAATTAGCCGGTGCGCGGAGTTTGGTGGCAAAAACCAGCATCTTAAATCTGAAAGCGCTAAAAAGAAAATATATAGAGAGTGTGTGTGTGTGGTTATTAGTCACCGAATTCACCGCTGGAGCACAGCACTGGGGTTTCGGCGCTTGATTTGCGGGCAAAAGCTCCCCAGCACTGCGGCGGGGTGTTCGGCAGGGGGCTGCCGGTGCAGGGGCTTGCCGACATGCCTAACACCAACGTGGAAACGCTGCTTGGGTTGGCTTCGGCAGCGAACAGCGAGAGAAACAGCGCATGGCTCCTGCCTCGAGCCCTGAATTCAAGGCCACGAAGAGCTGCTCCGTGCTCACCTTCAGCTCTGGAAAAGGGGAAATGGCAGGGCCTGGGAGGGGACAGGGGGTGACAGTGGCATTAACAGCACAACCAGGACAGGGAGAGGTGGGGCACATGCACTTCTAGCTGACAACGCACTTTTTTTTTTTTTAAACTAAGTGGCTCATTTCAAATATTTTTACTGTAAACGAGGCTGAACGCAGCAGAACGAGGTCTGCAGCGAGTCCCGGCTCGATGGCCAATGCTGCCGTCTGCTGTCTGTGTGGCTCCCGACAGGGTTTCATCGCGCGGTTCAGTGCGAATAAAATCATGGACAAACCAGCCTTGCTGGTGTGGGAGGAAAAAGCGATCTGGCATGGCTCCGCAGCCACGGAACGAGGGGTGGAGGTGGGAGAGATGCTGGGAGCACGGCCACACCAGCAGCGGAACCAGCGCCAAATCCATGGGGAGGACCAGAGCCGCCGGACAGCTGTGCCTACAGCCAGGCCCTGCTCGTGGAGCTCGGACATGGGGAAAGCAGCCGTCAGGATGGATGGACAGACGGATGGGGAAGCTTGAAGGGCCGCCCAAGGGAAAACTCGGCCCTAAAAAGCAGGAGAGACATTTTCAAGTTTGCCTGTGCTGGCAGGGGAACGACCCGCAAGCCCACTGCCTGTAGACAGCAGGTTAATATAACACATAGTCACATTTCTGCACAGAGTAACATTTAATCCTCCCCACCAAAGAACCATTTCACACCGTGTAACTGCTATCACCACACGAGGAGAAGACTACCTTCTGCTGAGCATTAGCACAGTGCTCCCGAGACACAGGCTTTCCTCCTGGCACCTGTCCGGGGGTGAGCTCGGCATTGGCTCAGGAGGAGGAGCTGCCCGTGCCCTTTCCTGCTCACTTTAGCAATTTAAATTTCTTCAGGTGCTGGTGCACTTGGTCCTTTGGGTAAGGCCTGAGCGCCAGGCAGGTGGCCATGTTCTCGGGCTGCTCGGTCCACACTTCGTGGTCAATGCCGTGCTGCTTCAGGGTCTCTGCCAGCGCCGTTAGGGCAGCTTCATCTGGAGCCTGGGGAGAGACACAGTCCGCTGTGAGGGCTGGGGTGCGAGAGCAGCGGGGAAGAGGCCAAGCAAGGTAGCTCACACCGAGGACAGTGGCCAGCACAGGGAGGCAGCCGCCTGCCCGCACACAGGTATGAGGATGGGCAATCCCTGTACTTTGTATCTTACCCAAAAGGCATTTTGTTCTTGCAGGCCCCGGGCTGCACCGCCAGCCTCTGCAAGCACTGGGGTGGGGGAGCTGGGCCTTGTGAGCCAACACAGGTTGTAAACCGTCAAAAATGCGTTGTTTTTTTGTTTTTTTTTTTCCGTGGACAGCTTGCCTGGCTCAGCGTCCTAAGGCAAACAGCTCTGCCCAAGCCCACGTCCACACAGAGGCTGCCCCGATCACCGCCATGAACACCGCCCCCTCAAGGCTCTGCCGGACCCGCCTCAAAATGGCGGCCACCCGCTTCCCCAGCGCGGCGCTCCCGGCGTGCCCCCCGGCTCCCGTCCTGCCCCGCGCACCTCCAGCACGACGGTCCGCATGGCGCCGCCCAACTCCAGGTAGGCGCGTGTGTCGGGGTGCTGGCGGTGCGCATGCGCGGCTGCCAGGGCGGCGTGGCATCCCTGAGCCACTACCGCGCCCAACGGCCACGACCGCGGCGGGCGGCCCAGGTCCCCCCGCAGCACCACGTACTGTACCAGCGCCGCCGCCGCCGCTGCCGCCGCTCCGGGCGCCGCCATGTTGCCGTACGGCGGCCGCACAGCCTACTGGGAGGGGCGGCCACACAGCCTACTGGGAGGGGCCGCCGCACAGCCTACTGGGAGGGGCGGCCGCGCGCGCGGGGTGTGCCGGGAAAGGCAGCGCCGCCACCATTTTGTTGTACGGCAAAAGGTAAGAAATGGCGTCGGGGGAGGCGGTGTCGTTCTGGCGGTGGGAATAGGCGGGCGGTTTGAGCGCTGGTTGCTGCGGTGAGTGCGGGAGACGTTGGGGAACTGGGCCGGGGGCGGGAGGGTCTCCCTCCGCGTCTCACCTCACCTCCTCCGTGTGAGGAGAGCCCAGATTCCCCCTGGGGCTGCGGCGGCTCCCCGGGCTCGTCCTGCTGTCGGAGGCCGATGAATCCTGTCCCTTCCTGCACTCCCGAGGGGGGGTTTCCTTGTGGGGCTGGTGTGAAACGGTGGCTGATAGAAAATGTTGGGTGATAACGTGTCTTTTCAGCCGTCGGCCCCTGGGATTGTGCCTGCCTGAGGCTCGGCCCGGGTGCTAGACCTGCCCTCGGTGCTTCTCAGAGTCCCGTCGCAGCAGCAGGAGGAAGAGGAGGGTCCCCTGAGGAAGAGCTCTGGCTGCTGGGACGGAGCCAGGCCAGGGAGGGCTGATATCTGCCTTCTTGCTCACAGGAGAGCGGCAAGGAAAGATGGAGAAAGGGAAAAAGAATTCAGCAGACGGTGAGCTGTCTGGGGTGTGCGGTGCGGGACATCCAAGTGCAAAGTGTGTCCTCCTGCAGGAGTGAACCTGAAAATGTTTGGGGCCATGGGCTTGCTGAGTCAGGTCTTGAGTCACTCTCGGGCAGTGGAGGGCATGGGGGCTTCAGAGAAGTTACTTCATTGCTCTGTGTGCCAGTGAGACAAGGGGAGTCAAAGAATCTCAGTAGACATAATAAAGGGGGGTGAAAGATGATGTTTAGTGCTTACATTGTTGAAATTAGCTGAGGCACAGACCGTCCTTGATAAGAAGAGCTGGTGCCAAGAACCAGCCAATGAGGTAAAGACAGTCCTTGATAAGAAGCAGGAGCAGGCCCCGAGAGCCAGCTAAGACTGGTCTTGCGGCTTGGGTGAATACCAAGAAATCACTGAGCCTGCGCAAGGAAAGAGGTTACTAGCGGTGACGAAGAGGAGTCATCTGTCTTCATCTCTGCGACCACCAGATGACCACCGTAAAGAGGCCCTGCGCAGGTGCAGTTGGGAGGAGACTATGGAAATGACCTCTCGGAGCTAATTTTAATATGAAGCGGGGATAGGTCATGCATATGTATAGGCATATTGTGAATATGTAATACCTGACTGTATAAACTTGAGGCGAACTGCCGAGTCGCGAGCGCACAACTTTGGTGGGACTATCCCCCGTGCCGCCCAGCGCTGAATGAACATACCTACTTTACAATCTCGCTGATTGTGGAGTCTGTTTTCTGCATGTCACCGGGTTAGAAGTAAAACTGGGAGTTGCAGATCTCTTGGGATCAGGGCTGGTGCATCTGCTAGCTTGCTCTGTTTTCCAGGAGCTTAGCTAGCTGGTACAGGGTACGCCAGTGTTTAGGGTCTGCTAGCACTCAGCCTTGCTGTTTAAAATGGCCAGAAGCCTCTTCGCCAGATGTTTGCCTGCCCTCTCCCCCTTTGAAAAGCTATTGTAAGTGGTTTCTTTATGTAGCTGCACTGGACCTACTTTGTTTCGTGTACCGCGGTGCAGACCACTTAATAATCACAGCCTGGATTTTTGAGCCTGTCATGCTTTTCCTCGCAGGGGTGTTTGGTCACCTGGAAAGGCTGGAGGCAGAAGCTCGTGAGATAGCTGTGAAGCAAGAGAAAATGAAGCAGGAAGAAGAGAAGCGGGCCAGGCTGAAAGCGAAAGTTCGGGAGCTGAAACTCCAGAGGGATAAGCTGCTGGCTAAATTGCGCCTGCAGAAACAGGTGGTTAGAACGGGCTTGCTGCAGAGATCTACAGAGGGCTCAGGCGTGCTCCCGCTTTCAGAGGGTGGATTTACTGAGGGTATTCATATAGAGTCAGCTATTGGGTTTTTATTTTCCCATTTTAAGTGACGTACAGTCCTGGTGCCCTCTGTTTTCAGTACTTTGTAGTCAGAACTGCTGGGTCTACTTGCTTGGAGGGCGTGTAGCCATTTCTGAACTCTTTTCTTGATTTCTTTTTTTTTTTTTTCTCCCTTCCCTCTTCGGCTAGAAATGCCATCTTGCTTTTCTCAGAGCGCGGTTATTATTTCTCTGTATCCTGACTGTGTTCCCTGCAGGTGACACATTTGATCTCTCTTCTCTTCTGGCTTTTGTAGAAACTTAGGGAAAAAAGAGTCATGTCGGATCCAGCAAAGTCTGGTGCTCGGACTGTTTTAGAGTGGAAGATAAAAAACGTTACGGCCACGCTGCAGGTCTCTTACCTCACAGGTAATGTCTCAAGATTTGCATGTGTTCTGCCAACAGCTGCGTTTCTGGGGTGCTAAATTTTGGAAAATGAGCCTGATGTGAAGTGTAACTTCCCTGTTAACATTGCTGCAGTTGTGCTTGAAGCCATTAGAGTCTGAAAATGCTGGAAGAGCAGTAACCTTGTAATTCCGTGCCTTTCACAGGAGGCCTCTGGGATGTTCCAGGAACTATTACTTGCTGAACAGTATCATTTAAACTAAGGTCTAGACTCTGGAAAACGTACAAATGAAATCTTTGGGAATTAGGCAGTTAAATATCAAGTGGTCTGGGTCTTCCAAGCAAGCTTGTGAGGTCAGCACCCTCTTTTCATCTGGTCCTGAGCTTTTTTAAAAAAATTTGCTTTCCAACAAGAGTCACTTTTGCTCTGTGGTCTGGGCAGTGCGAGGACATGAGCCCTGCTTGATGCAAAGGGGCTGAGCCTCCGCCTCTGTGAGTGCTCCTGCCGATTTCCTTGGCGCAGTGAAGTGCTGCCTTCCTCCACCCAGGGCACCCTGTTCTCCCTGTCATGTTGGAGCCAGGACTGTGTTAGAAATTGGCAGCATAGCTCAGTTATTGGGAATTCAAGCTACCATTAAGCTGCTTGAATTCCCTAGAGGTCCCTTATTAAAAAGTTGCTGTGTTTTATGTCCCTAAACTGTTGCAAGTCTTTAATCCTCTGAGGCAGCTCCCTGAGCTAGCCTAGTAAGAGGACGCAGCCCCTCTTGCAGTCTGGGCTGCCCCAGCAAAGCTGCCGTGTGGTGATGAGTTAGAGTAGTGCTGAGTAAACCCTCTCTCTCCGGACCCAAGGGATCAATGGGAAGCGGACCAAGCAGGGAGTGTGTTTCTGCATCAGCACTGCTTACGAGAGCACCTACTTGGATTCTTACTACGTGCACCTTCTTGTCAAGCCAGAAGTGCAGATTCACCAGCACTCAGTCCCCACCTTCATCCCCCTGGAGCAGATAGCCAAGAAGTACTTGCAGACGGACATCGGGCGCTTCTTGTCTGTCCTGTCTGACCACCTCAACGGTTATGCTGGGAGGAAGTACCAAGCAGACCAGTTAGAGGTACCAGTGGCCGCAGCAATGCTGTTCACCCGTCCTTTTCCCTTTGATGTACCTAGTGTAAGGAGCCTCTGAAGTGCTGGGGGGAATTTGGCAGTTTTCTTTACGTGGAGCACTCACGGCTCTGTTTTTTCAGAACTTCACAAATTATCGTGTGACTATAAACTCAGTTGCCTGTTCTGTTGATTGTCATGCACTTGGATGTTGTCTGGTGGCTCATTTAAAATTTACTGCCAAATTCCAGAGGTCCCTAAGCTGAAATAGCTGTCATCTTGTAAAGAGCCGCTGGAGGACGTGGCTTAAGGGCATGCATGAGCACTGATTTATTTAAGTCTTTCCCACACAAGGGTTTTTGCTTGATGTATGGGCATGCCAGGCTGGTATGAGGGTGGGGGCACTGCACTTGGCAAGCTCCCAGCCCTCTGCTGATGGACTCCCTTCCTAGATTCATGTTTCAGAAGTTGTCTTTGTCCCTCCAGGAACACTTCTCAGACCAGATAGAAGGAACCTTGCAGAGGAACTCCTTGTGTAACTTGCTGGTCTTTAATTACAAGCTGTCAAGTAAAAGCAAGACCTTTCCGTTCAATGCGAGGCTGCTTTATGGAGATCTCTGTTGCAGCCTCCCCACTGAAGTCAACGTTTCTTGCGCATGTAAGTGGATGGTGTGGGGGTCTGTTTGGGAGTGTGGGGTAGGCAGACCGTACTGTGGTTCTGCAGATGGATGGGGTTTCTTCCTAGTTGAGTTTGGAGACAAAAGGGAGCAGGCTGCCATATTTCTGAGGGATAAAAGATTATAGAAGGGGTTGTGTGCCATCGGTGCTGAGTCTTGAGGCAGTTGTAACTCATCCCTAGCACAAGAGCACAGATCTCTTGCAATACTGGCAAGATGAGATGGCTGGAGGGAGGGAAATACAATGGGGCTGAGGAAGGAAAGTGCAAGCTTGGATCACTTCAGATGGACGGGCTGCTCATTCCCAGTTTGCAGTTGCTCAGAGTGCAGACTCCAGTATGGTCCCAGCAGGATCAGGATGCTGTTTTCACAAGTCTCCCAGATAGAGGCCAGCCTGTGCTAGTGCACTCTGTGTGTGTGGGAGAGCCTGGCAAGCAAGCGCAGCCACCAGTCTCGGTTGCAGTGATAGTTTGTTCCAGTCAACTTACAGCCTTGGACTTGTTTTCAGTCCTTGAAAACCTGGCACCCAGCCCTGTGACCTTTCTGTAGGGTGGGAGTTACTTGTAAGCAAATAAGACAGGATCTTTTTAGCATTAGGAATTTGTCTCTCTCAATGCAATCATATAAATGGTTAATTGAGGCCTGGTGTTGGGCTGTCTCGTGTTGGGCAGCCAGGCCCTAACTACCCCTGCTGCACTATTAGGTGTGCTGGCACATACTGCAGTGCAACGGTAGAGAGAAGAGAGGCAGGAGGGAGGTTTATGACCCCTTAGAAAGAGTCAGGGATACTGTGAAATACTCCTAACAAAGATCTAAATGCTCCTAACAAAGATCTCTGCCTGAAAAATCTTTCCCCAACACCACCTGCTCCCCCTCTGTATCAGTAACGCTACCTCCTCCTGGTATGGCAAAGACTGACCGCAAGGCTGAGTGACTTGTGCAACCCTAACGCCGTGGCACGGCTTAATCCTGGATCCGCACTATTTTCTAACTGGTTACTACAAATGCCAGACTGGGCTGAGGAATCATTTGCCCATTTGTCTCCCCGTGTTTCCAGCTGCACTGTGTCCTGCTCACGGCTGGCTGGCTGGGCTGCAGAGCATGTGGACCAATGTGCAGCTAGATGGAGCTCTGAACAGAGCAGCTGGAACTAATAATCTCTTCTCTCTGCCATCAGTTGGGGTCTCACGCCTGCTTCCACGAGCTCCTTGGCTTGCAGTTAGGCTGGAGGAGGAGTTGTGTACTGTATCAACAGTTCCCCCTCTCCTTTCCTGGCAGTAGCCATCCCCTTATAGGTGAAGCTCTGCCCTGGCTCACAAATTTCTGTGTCTTTTGAGCTAAGAGAGCAACTGAGTGGCTGAGGCTCCCACGTTACTGTCCTTACCCGTCACCAGTGGGTGTTTCATATGGCACTTGCACTTTCTGCAGCCATCAAATCCCATGGGGGAGCTGCAGGACATGAAGGATTAGGAAGGAGAGAGAAGGGTTATGAGAAGAAAAACTGTATGGCGAGGGGGAGTGAAAGACTCCCTAGGGACAAGGGAAGAATGAGAAGCAAATAGTTTTATGCTGGCAATGTCATTTTCCTTTCCCCACTAATCCATCTGCTTCTGTCTGCCAGCGGATGCACCTGCATCTCTAGCGGAGATGGCAGCAGCTCACTCGGACCTGTTTAGCCGCGTGGCCCTGCACAAAGCCTTCCGCTCCTTCGGCAGCGCTGAAGAAAGCATGGATGGAGCACCATAAGCTACCCTGGCTCTCCTCAGTAAAGCACCTTTCCAAGCTGCCCTGCCTGTGGGGAGCGATCTCAAAATGCCTGTTTTCTCCATGGTCTGCAGCACTGGTACTGGGAACCCCCTGAGCATCTATGGGCCCAGTTTGAATCTTGAGAGTGATGTTTTCTTGAGGCTTTGGGTGCCTGTTGTTGCAGGTAATCTTTCCTTAGCACTGTGCTTCTTGCTTGCTTTGAGTGCCTCTTGTTGCAGGTAGTCTTTCCTTAGTGCTGTGCTTCTTGCTTGTTCGAGTGCTGATTTCTGCGGTTGGTGCCGCAGAACTTCACAGTTGCAGGAAACATCTCGCAGCTGGAATCAGAAGCTATGTTAAAACTTCAGGGTCTTGGTGCTTTGGGGTTGATGCCCTATGGACCAGCACTGTGCACTTACCCATTGCACCTCAAAAAGATGGGAACAAGCAGAATAGCCTGTAGCCTGCTTACTACAGCCAGGAAAGGATTTTATATTAGAAGCTGGAAGGGGTTGAGGGACAGAGGTGATGTTCAGTTATTGCCAGCAGCAGCCCATGCCCTCATGTGGGCTGCCTTAACACCCCCCCACCCCCAAAGCACAAACACTGAACTTTCCAGAAAATTTCACACCAGCAGTAGCTTTACACATGCTGTTCCTTTCAGGCCTGGGGCAGCTTTGCTGGTGTCCTCTCCTGTTGTGCTTCAAATCTCGATGAGATCCTTATAATCTTGCTGTTTTGTCACAGTATTTTTTAAACTTCTTAATAAAAGTTCTGTGTTACTGCAACTGTGGTGTTTAAGAAATCTTCTGTTGATTTTAGCTGTGTAACACATGGTTTAAATGACAGTATTTTCTCCCATCTCATTTTTATGCCAGTCCTATGTGTGATAAGGCCCAGAGAAAGCACTTTATAATTTTTTTAAATTTTTTTCTGTAATCATGAGAGCTCCTTGTCCAGATTGAACGGGACAACTTGTTTAAATGTGACCTCCAGCTTTCGAGTGTCGTAGCTCCAGGTAGCGATTCCTGCCCCTAGTATTCAGAGCTTCTCACAGAGGAAGGCTCTCAAGGCTTACCCCTTGCAGCTCAAGCTGCTTTAGAAGAGCCGACAGCCCCAAGGAGGGAGAGGCACAAATGCCACTGATGGACAGGAGGTGCTCAGCCCTGGCACCAGCCTCCCCCTTTGACGATCCCTCCAAAACCGACATCCCCTCGTAAGGGTGGTCAAACCCTTCTTGAGGTATCCACAACCCCCAGAACAAAGCAGGTGTGGAATCGGGCTTTGAAATTCAACTGCTTCTATTCAAGAAACTAGCGGTGTAATTACACTCTGTGGGTGCCCTGCCTTCTCCCCCTGGCCCTGGCAGCATCGGGTTTAACACACCAGTCCCCTCCTCGGCCAGTCCCCGGTCCTTTCTTCCATCGAGCAACAGCAAAGTGACAGCAGCCAACTGCAGCGTCTGGGCAAGCGCGAGCCCCGCTGCGGGGAGGAAACAGGCCACAGTTAAAAATATTAATGTCAATCTGTACTCTTATATATATTTATATATCTGAAATACACAATATTGGTTCCTTTTTCTTCCCCGAGTCAAAGGCGGCACTGCGCTCTCCGTCTCCCCGATCTCCTAACTACAGTGGTTTGTGACGAGGATGACCTTGGTACGAACTAACAGCAAACCCCGGATGCTCCCGGTTTGTAGCTACCGCTCCCGGCACGCAGGAGAGACGTGGTGTCTTCCCATCCGGCCCTGAGTTTGGATCTCCTCGTGCCGAGTGCGCGGCAGCCGGGGCCCATGATGCTACGTTTAACGTCGCGCTGCGCACCCGGCGCGGCTGATGGTGCGGCCGCTTGCCTGGTGAAGCCCGGGACGCCTGGGGAAAGGCAGCGCGTGTCCCTGGCCCCGTGCCCACCGGGGGCCGCGAGCTCGCTCGCACGCGAGCATGAGCGGCCGGAGGAGCCCGCCGGGGCAGCCCCTCGTCTCCCTCCTGCTCTGCCGCAGGTGCGATGGAGCAAACTCCCCCAACCAGAAACCTCCGGCGGGGCGGGGGGGGCTTGGAAAGGGTCGTGCGAAGGGGTTGGATTCTCAAGTTTGGTTTCGGATCCGGACCGTGGTGGGATGGATCCCCGCTCAGCCCCGGGAGGCGGTGGCTGTGGTGGCGGGCAGGCACCAGACCCTCACGAGCTGTCCACCACCTGATGGGGCAGGGTGACAGAGGAGCCGTTGACGAAGGAGCCCTGCTTCTCCCGGCCCTTGAGGAAGAAGGTGAGCAGCTCCCCTTTGCCCTTGACGTAGATGGCTCCCCGGCGCACGAAGCGGAAGCCGTACTCCTTCAGGATGAGGTGGGTCTCCTCCACCACCTGTGGGGACAAGTGAACACAGTGGGAGGCTGGGGGGGGGGTAGGTTCCTTGCCTGGCATGTGACGTGGGGAGCAGGGACTCCCCACATGCCACTCGGACAACAGGTCTACCCCCCAGCCTCGCTCCCACCACATTGTCTTGGGTTGCCCTTCTCTGAGCATCACCTTACCCCATTCCCAGCTCGTTGGAGACCCTCAGCCAGCCCCCCACCCTCCCATGTGCTCCTGCCAGCACTTTCCCCCTCCCACCCAAAGCCTGGGGTGTTTTGAGGACTGCAGCCCCACCGTGGGTTGCCGATTTGTCACCCCTTCATCGCTCTACCTGTATGTTCCCCATCACGCCGGTGGACTCCATCCTGCTGGCCACATTCACTGTGTTGCCCCAGATGTCGTAGTGTGGTTTGCGGGCGCCGATAACGCCCGCCAGGACAGCCCCCTTGTTCATGCCTGCACAAGACAGGGAGCTGGCGTCACCTCCATGCCTGGTGACACGGACAGGGCATCCTGGTCTGCATGAGAGTCTGTCCCACAGGATGGGTTTGGGGCAATGAGGTCCCCCACCAGCCCTGCTGCCTTCAGCTGCTGAACTACAGCTGCTGCCCAGCGTCCCAGCGCTGGTGGGGAAGGAGGTACAGGGAATGCCAAGGCAGAACTTGCCCCACACTCCCGGACTTGCCTATGCGGAGCATGAAGTTGTTGAAGGACTGGTAGTTGATGTTCATCAGTGTCACCTTCATGGCTAAGGCAAAGTCAGCCAGGTCGGCCAAGTGCTGCCAGCGCTCCTTATCCGAGAGGGTCTCCTTCTGCAAGGGCAGCGCAGCTCAGGCCTGCCCACCCCTTGCCCGCTGTCCCCCCACCACGGTGACCCCTCACCTTGGCGCTGTAGCCATTGGCATTGGCATCGGGGGTCACTCCAGAAGCGGCCATGTAGGTACTGCCGATGGTTTTGATTTTGGTGATGCACCGGAATTGGGGTTCGTCCAGGAGCTGAGCCGCGGAGACAAGACCCTCAGGCACCCTGGGGCCATGGCAGGTCCTTCTGCCCCCAGATGGGGCAGGAAGGGAAGGTCTGGCCAAGCCCTGCACCATCCCCATGGCAGGCTCCATCCCAACTCACCGCATCGAAGTCAGAGATGATCTCATTGAGGAACCGCAGGCACTCAATGCCCCCATTATTGATGCTCTCCTCCGTGTAGAAGTCGGCAAAGTTGGGGAGGGAGGCAAACATGACACCGATCTCATCGTAGGACTGGCTGTACAGCTCCTGGGGATGGGATGGGACAGTGGCCGTGAGCCGGGGACATGCCCATGCATCACAGCAGCACCTCCGGCAAACCCAAACCCTCCCGTGAAGCCACCTTCCCTTGGCACATGTGAAAAAAATGAGGGTGCTCTGCAACCTCACCTTGCATGGCCAAAACATCACCCAACCAAAGATGCTCCAGAGCCTATGGAAAAGCCTCTGGATCTGGAGCATGCCCCCCCCACGCCCCCCCTGCCTTCAAAATGGGGGCAAATATCCTCTCCTGGGTGCCCCTCACCTCGTCCCGCTTCTTGGAGCCCAGGAAGTGCCGGGCAACGTGCTCAGGCAGCATGTTGGTGACGAGGGCCTCATTCCAGCGCCGCATCTCGTAGACCCGCTCCTTCTGGTCATGGACATCGATCTTCCAGAGGAAGAGGGTCCTGGCCAGCTTCTCCACCTGTGGGTGGAGGGATACGGCTGCACCCCCAGTTCCCATCCACCAGTGGGTCCCCTCCAATGCTGGGAGCATCCCGGCCACTGTGGCACTGGTATGGGCTTGGGGATAGCCTGGAAGAAGGTTCTGGGACAAGGTGAAGCCCTAACTGGGGACATGAGATCTGCTCTGAGGTACAAATGGGACCCTTGCGGGATAAAGCATGGGTCTTAGGGCCACCATGTTGCTGCCCACCCCTAACCATAGGGGCAAGATGAAGGTGTTCTCTGCACTGATGTGGTCCTGGAGAACCCTTGGGTGGGCTTCCTTGGAGAAGAGCCAGAGATGCTGTTCACAGCTGGGGACAAATCCTGCTGCCTTGGAGCTTGCAAGAAATAAGGGCAGGGACTAAGGGTGAAGACGCAGAGGGGAGGGGAGCTTCCTGAGGTGGAGGGGGGCGAGTCACTCACGTGGCGAGAGAAGTAGTAGAAGCTGAGCATCACAACGAAGATCATCACCGTCATGGAGTACTTGGAGGGGACCAGCGAGGACCTGCCAGCAGAGGTGGCAAGGCATGGGTGGGTGGTGGGCATGGCCGTGCCCCTCAACCTGTGCCCACCAAACCCCCTGCCACCCCTTACATGCTTTGCTGGCCACGGCGACGGTCGTACTGGTCGAAGATGTGTTCCCAGGCGTAGATGTTGACGGCACCGGTGGCCCCAGTGATCAGCACCATGAGGGTCAGCTTGACCATGTGGCTGACCTGCACCAGCATGATGGTGGCCACCAAGGCCAGCAAGGCGATGTAGCTGTAGTACTTGGGCTGCTCCCCGCAGCCACCCGGCCGCGGTGGTCCCATTGTCCCGTTGCCTGTCCCACCGTGGTCTTGCCGGCAGCTGAGCTGGGGGCACGAGGGCAGGGTGAGGAGGGGGACACGAGGACAGGGTGCACCTCTCCATGGGCTGCATGGCCATCCAAAGGGACAGGGTGTTTTGCAGAGCAGGAGGAGGAAACCCAACCAAAATTCACCCCCCCTACATTGCAGCCCTGCTAATTGCTTTAACGATCCGCCGTGCACAATTATGGGCTGCTTGGCTGGAGGCTGGAGCAGGCTCAGCCCCACTGGCAACCGGGCCAGTAGCTCACCATGTCCACGATGTCAGCCATGGTTACAATGATGATGGCGGCCATGGCCCAGGTGTTGCGTGCCCAGCGGGTCCTGTCGATCCAGGTGGAGAAGGCCACGAGCTTTTTGGGGAAGACCTATGGGGAGAGGAAAGTGGGGGGGGGGGTTCGCCCAGGCAGGACATGGTGATGGGACATCATGGTGTCCCATCACTATGAGTGAGTGGTGAGCCCATCCCGTCTCACCCGGGGGAAGATGGCAGCCAATGAGCAGAGGGTGAGGATAAGCAGCAGGATTTCCCCCACCACAAAAGTCACGTAGTTGGCCACCAACCTGCCAAAAAGGCCAAGAGGGAATGGGTTTGAAGCCCAGCGGGGCCGAGTGTGGCTTGAGGCCACCCTTCCCCACCACCTCCCTGCCTTACCAGGGGTCAATGAAGACCTCCACCAAGGCAGTGAAGAAGAGGACAACGCAGGAGCAGCTGAAGGCGGCCCCACTCTGCTTCTCCTTCTCCACCGAGTAGCGCGTCTCCATTTCAGGGTCAATGAAGCGCATGGAAAGCCGGAAGGTGCTCTTCCCCTTCAGCCTGCCGGCAACATCGCCCATTAGCACCCAGCAGCACTGGAGACCTGCCGAGCTGTGCCGGGACACACTGCTGGCTGGGGTGACTCACGCCTGGATGGACTCGCGCTCCAGCAAGGCTTCATTGAGCAGCTTGTTGAGCTCCTGCTCGTTCTGCGAGGCGTCGATCACCCGCTCGGCCAGGTCCCGCAGCCGCAACCGCCGCCGAGGGTTGGGGAAGGAGGGGTTCACCGCCTGCGCCGGCACAGCCGAGGCATCAGCAAGACCACGCCAGCATTGGTGGGATGTTCAACCACCCCAGTGTGGCTATCAGCAGCCCCCCCCCGCCAAATGCAGGCGAGCTGCTGGAAGGGGGATGCTTTGCCTAGGCTGTACCTCTCCATCCTCCTCCCCGCTCTCCAGGGTGCCCCTCACCCTGGCGTCGGGCTCCTCGGGCTCCTCAGGGCTGGCACAGGCCAGGCTGAGGCTGCCGTTGCGCTCTTTGGTGTTGACCAACGGCGGAGAGCCACCGTGGGATGAAGTCAGCGACAGCTTCTGCAAGATGAAGGTGGTGGGTCGCGGTGGGGTGTCGTCCCCCCCCAACCCTGGCACCGCCGCCGCCACTCACCACTCCATTGATGCCGTTGCGCAGAGGCTGCTTGGGGACCACGACGAGGTAGGTGACGATGCCTTTCTCCTTCAGGTACTCGCAGCGTGAGCCACCTTCACCCGGCTCCACCTCGAACTCACCCTTCAGGCAATCCATGGTGCTCTGCGAGATGTGCACCCGCCTGCCAGCACCGGGCACTGGTGTCACCCTTGGGTGCAGGGCACTCCGTCCCTGTCCCCCCCCCCCAGCTCCCCCCTGGAGATGCTCACCCGGGGATGCCGCCCGCCTCCATCTTGTTGGCCACGGTGACGTCGGTGGACCACACGTCGTACTGCCAGCGCTTCTGGCCCAGGACACCCCCCAGCACCGTCCCGCTGTGCACCCCCACCCGCATGTCCACCGCCGTCTTGGTCTTCTCCCGCACATAGCTGGGGGGAAAGATGGGGGTGATATAGGGGTGACCCCCTCCCAGTCCATCCCTACTCCACCCCACGGCCCATTCCCATCCCGACCCCCCATCGTTAATTATCACCCCACCATAGTTTAACACATTTTGCAGAGGCTGGACCCCCCAAAGCCCCCAGGCTGGACCCCAGCTCACCAGGACCCCCTGCCCACCCTGGCACCCCTCCCTGGGGGTGAAGAGCCCCCCCTCCCCCAGGAGAAAGCCCTTACGAAATGGCCTCCACCATGGCCAGCCCCATCATGATGGAGCAGACGGCGTGGTCCTCCCGGTACTCGGGCAGCCCACAGATGCAGTAATAGCAGTCGCCCAGGATCTTGATGCGCAGCTGGTGGTATTTCTGAGGATGGGAGGCAGGGCGGCATGGTATCAGCCCCCCACCCATCAGCTGGGCCCCCCCCCCCAGCTCCTTCCGTCCCTCTCCCAGGCTGACCTTGACCCACGCAAAGGTCTCCAGCGCCCAGCAGGGACACAAATAATTGGATTTTCCATTCCCACCCTGCCTCCCCCGAGGGCTCGGCCGGGAGCCCGGCTGCAGCCTGGCCGGGGTTGGGAGGGGGGGGGGGGGGGCCCTTCCCGGCTCTATTTTTGCAACACAGGGCAGGGCGTCTCCCACATCCTGGAGCAATAATATTTTAACCTCCTCATCCCCATTCTGGGATGCAGCTTTCGGCTGGAGCCGGGGCAGGGTGGTGGCTGAGACCTGGCCCTCTCATTACATGCCAGGCAGGGTTAGGGGGGAGCACTTACGGCTGCCAGCTTGTCGAAACGGGCAAAGAGCTCATTGAGGAGCTTCACCAGCTCCTGGGCGCTGCAGGACGAGGAGAGCTGGGTGAAGCCCACGATGTCTGCGAAGAGGATGCTGTGGGGAGCAACGGTGAGCGGCTCAGCCCCGGTGTTTCTCCCTCCCCGGACCCACCCCACCCCCACCCCCCCCTCCTTTTTTGCCAGGGCATCTGCACCAGAGCAAAGGCTATTTTGGGATGTGGCTGAAAATGATGCTCTGCAAAAAGGGGTTCCCAAGCCATGGGCTGGTTGGTGGCATCCCCTGTCACCCTTCGTTTGAGCTGCAAACCACCCCAATCTCTCCCCTCTTTTCTAGCCAGACTGCAAAAATCCCTATTTTTGCCAAAAAAAAGAGTTGGGTTTTTTTCCCCACAAGGATGGCACCGGGTCGCACAGCGAAGGGATGGTCCTACCTGACGTTCTCGTGGCGGTACATGTACATGGTGTTGAACTGCTGCATCTCCTTCTGGCTCGGGTCCTTCTTCATGTCCTTCAGCATCTCATCGGCCACGTGCTTGGGCAGGATGGAGAGCATCAGCCGCTCCTGGGGAATGGGGCAGGGAAGGGAGTTTGCCACCACGCGAAGCCAGGCCCATGCCAAGCGCAGCAATGCACGGTGCAAATGCACAGTCTAAATGCCTGGTACAAATACACGATGCAATTGCACGGTCTAAATGCATGGTGCATGCACTATGGTCCGAGTGCTCCCCTCTCCATGGGGACAGAGAGCAGCAAAGTGACATTTCCAAGCTTGCGGGCCCTTCGCTGGTGGAGCTGGCTGTCCCCGAAGGATCCCAGGGCCCAGCCAGGTCTTTAGCCCAACTCTCAGCCACACGTGGGGAAGGAGCGGGTGGATCAAGCCACAGGAGCTTTTCCTCCAGGCAGGGAGAATAAACTTGGGGTGGGGTGTCCCAGCGCACCCCAGAGAGCTGGAAACCATCACCCTGACTTCAAACCTGCACCTACGGATAGAGGGCATGCACCCATGGGTGGCAGGTCCCCCTTGGCGATGCTCTGCCAGGGATGCCAACCACTACTTTTACCATTTTCCTCCCTATTTTACAAGTTCTCAAGATTTTTGCAAGTGGGAATAAATCCCAGCCAGGGGAGGGTGGCAGTTTTGGGGCACTGCAGCCACCAGCCTCCCTGTCCCTGGAGCCATGGGAAGGAGGGACAGTCCCACACACTTATTTGGGCACCAGCTGATGAGCTGCAAAATTTGCCTGTGCACCCCAGATCTCTTCTCCAGGTGTGATACAGAGCCCAGCCCCTTGCTGGGAGCTTGAGAACTAAAATGCTTTGGGTCAGCCAAGCTTTTATCAGCCCAAACAAACCTGGGACGCGGTGCTGGCAGGGACCTTGGGGTCTGCACTGATGTCCCCCAAGGTCCCTGCAAGCTGCCCCAGGGTGCCCTGCCCGGGGGTGGGTTGGGGCTGGGTGTAGGGACCTGGGTTAATTATGCCAGGGAGGATTTATCAATTTAAAAGCATGATGGGTATCCCATATCCATGCATAGGACTCAACCGAGGTCCACGAGGGGGATCAAGCCTGCTTGGGAACATCATACCCGTTGCTGTCCCTGCTGGCCCTGCAGCTGGAGAAGGGATAGATGCGCCTGGATGCACGTGGGGATTTGCACTAAGTGTAAGTAACTTGGTTAATGAAGCAGGTTTTCCCCCGGGATGGGGGGAATTCTGTGCGCAGCTGCGGTGGGACCGTTGCTGGAGGAACGGCACCGTGGCCCTGTCCCTGTCCCTGTCCCCAGGGGCTGCCAGTGGGGAGGCGTGTGGGAGCTCCCCAGCCCCTCTTGACTCCTTAACTCTGCCCGCAGGGCTGACGGTTCAGCCACCACTGATAGCCTGGAGGGAGGAGGAATGGATCTGTCTGCCAGCATCGCTCCCTGCCCTGCAGCCCCCCTGTCCCAAGCCGCTCAGCCTCACGCTAGCAGCCTTTCCTGCAAGATCGCAGGCTATTTTTAGCTCAATTCCCTAAGGAAACAGAGCTCATGTGATAATAATGCCCATGTCCCTTCCTATACCCCTCTGAACCCACGAGCTGGGGCCTCGAAGGTGCTCTCGCTCGGAGCATCCCCCAGCCTCAGGATTTGCCCCCATCACCCAACCCCCTCCCTGGACCTAACCCCTTATTAGACATCAGAGCATCCACCCAGGTTTTGCAGCAAAGAGGACGCCGGCCGGCGCCGCCACGTGTCTCTTGTTGCCATTGGGAGCAAATTGCTGGCAGCGGCTCAACCAGATAAGAGATGGGAGATGGGGAGAGAGGCCCCAGATAAGGTGCTAAAATTAGCCCAGCTCATCACCGGACAGAGGGCTGGAGACAACAGGGCTGTCAAACAGCCGGCTGGCACCACGATGCCCGTTCCCCTCCGAACACTCCTCTTGCCAGGCCCCTGCGGCACGGTGCCGGCACGGCTGTGGGCATGGGGCTCTGTCCGGCGGGCATCGCTCGTGAGATGAGCGGAGAGCCGCCGGGCTGTGCTTGCTTGCTGCCAGCTCTCCCTTCCCCATCGTGGTCTGCTGCAGGAGCAGCCCAGGAGATGGCCGGGGGCCTGATGGAGACCTGCTGTGTGGCCGTGCGTGGGGATGGGGACCTGCCGTGTGTCTGTGCCCAGGGACCTGCTGCATGGTGGCCGTGGCAGGAGCTGGGAGGCCCTGGAAGAGGACGGTCACACGGAGAATCCCCAAATTGGGCACAGGGTGCAAAACCGCAAATGCGTTTCCCACCTTGGGTTCTCCTGTCCCCATCGCCGCCCGCCACGGCCCCTCCGCACCATGCGGGGTGCGGGCTGTGGGTGCCGTACCCATCTCCCAAAGCCACACGGGTGTCCCATCGCCGTCCCCTGCCCCGTCCCCGCGCCGTCCCCTTGCCAATCCGTGACTCCTACCTGCTGCTGGCTCTGCTCCTCCAGGTTGAGCTTGACCTCGAGGGACTGGCGCGCTTCGAGGAAGGCTTTGCGGTGCTTGCGGTCAGCCATGTAGTAGGACATGGTGCCCACCGTGATGGCGCAAAGGTAGATGGCAACGTTGGACAGGATCTTTGGGGACGGAGAAAAGGAGATGGGGGTGAGCAGAGACATGGGGAAGCCCGCGCGCGCCCCGGGGACGGCATCGGTGTCACTGCAAGTCCCTGTTTGTGCAGCAGAGCCTGATCGGTGAGAGTGGAAAAAAGTATTCAAATGCTGGAGGAGGACATAAAATACACCCTGGGGTTAAATTACCAAGCCACGGCCACCGTTAACTGCTGGGGTACTTACGGGGGACCATCACGGTGGCTTTGCAGGAGGGGTCCAGCCAGGGATCATGCCCTGAGCATCCCAGGAGACCTCATGGTCCCTGTGGGCTGACGCCACTTCATTAAAACTTGCAGAGATGTTTTGGAAAAAGGCAGCAAGTCGGGTGCAGCCCCGGGGGAAGGTGCTGCTGAAGGCGAATGGCTTTCGGCGGCTCACGTGCCACCCGCTCCCCCCCACCCCTGCCATGGGAATTGCACCCCTTTGTGCAGAAAAAGTTAATAATAACACGTCCAAATCCTAAAATCATGTATTTACTCATGCTCCTGCCCCTCTACATCCCTCTCAACAGCCAAAAATACGGATGTGAGCCCGCAGCACTAGAGATGGGTGCTCCTGGGTGTTGCTGGCTGTGAGAACTCACCCTGTTTTCTTTGAGGTTTCACGACAGCATAGCACGGAGGCTCGCTGGACCTGTTCCATCCCTGGGCTGGACCCTGTCCCATCCCACAGGCTAGACCCCAGTTCCATGGGCTGGACCCCATTCTCCGGGCTGGATCTTGTCCCCACAGGCTGGACCCATCCGATCACACAGGCTGGACCCCATTCCCGCAGCCCGAGAGGGGACGGAGCAGGTTTGCAGATGGGAGAAAAGATCCCTTCGTGGAAAATATGACTGATGAGGGAAAGTTGAAAGAATTTGGTTTGTTTAGTCTAGAAAGGGGAAGAGCAACAGGGAGGATGTGATAACAGGCTCCAGCTATGCCGAAGGGGTGATGGGGACATGGAGATGTCCTCCCACGCCGCAGGCCACGGGCTGTGTCACAGCCAGCGTGGAGGAGGCAGCGGGAAGAGCGCAGAGCCGTCCTTGGGCTCGTCTCCATCAGGGATGTGCCGCCGTGCTCAGCATCCTTCTGATCCCCAACTCCCCGGTACCGACCTTGTTCCTTCCCTGGTTCCCATAGCCCATAGCCCAGCTCGGAGGAGGAAAGCACAAATATGACCCCAGTCCCTGAGTGTCCTTGTCCTCAGAGGTTTTACCACCTGACAGCATCCAGCCCCAGGCAGCCCGGTCTCATCACATGGAGACACGGAGGAGCTGCCAACCCCTTCCACCACGGGGAAACTGAGGCACAGATGAAACAGGCCACGTGCAGCAATGAATACAGGGCCCTGGCACCGGGGGTTTGGGTGCTGGTGAGGCACCCTGCTGGGGCTGATAAAATGATTTGCATCAAGAAAACTTTTTCTGGGGGGGAAGAAAAAGCATGAGGAGCAGGGGAGAGTACATGGGGTACCCAGGTGGTGCCTCAGGGCCGGATCCTGCCCCAGGCCCCACCGCCGCAGCTGGGGATCCCCGGGAAGCCCCTGCACCCACGGCACAGCAGACGGCGAGCGAGGAGCCGTCTGGAGGTGGGCACGGAGAAGAAACCCCCAAAACAAGCAACGACTTGCTATTTTTAACCAACCTCTTGAGTTGTCATGACAACAGGCCACTCTACTGGTGCTGGATGGGCATGGGGCAGCTTGGCACAGCTCGGCACGGCTCGGTACACCGGGGCCACTGGAAAACCCAGGGACCCGCTCGCCCAGCATCGCATGGCACAGCCGCATCCCATGCTGAGCATCTTCTAGCTGCATCCTGCAGCCACGCAATGGATGCTCAGCCCCAGCAACCTTTCACAGCACATGCCCACATGCCTGGAGTTGCAGAACACCTCCCGGCACCCCAAACACCACGGAGAAAGCCCCGACACAGAGGACACCCTGCTCCCGGCACGGTCACCGGTTATTATTTGCACTCAGTAATTTGAGGGCAGTGGGAGCAAGACACATGCAGGAGCATGCAAGGCTGGTGGACTGAGCTTTATCCCTCCTTTCCCATCCGTATCCTGCAGGAAAGGTCACGGTGGGATGCACCGGGGCCATCTGAACCAGGACTGGGTCATTGACCGAGTCCGAGGATGCTTCGCAGCCAGTTTGCGCGCAACCGCGGCAGATACGGTCCCAAACGCCGCCGAATCCCGACCCCCTGACACCATCCAGCCTTCGGGCTCCTCCTCGACGGCCGGCAGCGGGGCAGAAGCTGCTGGCATCTCTCGTGAACCCCTCCCGGGCTGCGCCGGCCCCGCTCAAGCGACATCCTCTGGTTCATCCTATTAATAGCAATGCCCTCCGGGAGCCGCACCACCGACTATAATAATAAAGCATATGATGTTTATTTCTGGACATAATGTTCCTCCTTTTGCAGCAGGCAGAGGCTGAGGCATGCCGCGTTGCCAAGGTTTTACCGGCTCCGGACTCTCCATGCCACGGCAATGATTAACGCGGTGGCGCATGCCTGCTGCCGGCCGGGGGGGATGCCCACGTGCCCCCTCGCCTCCCGCATCCCAGGGCTGGTGGCAGCGAGAGGTTTTCTTGGCTTCAGATCAGCCACGTGCAGTGTCTGCATCCCAAATAGGGAGTAAAACCTGGGAAAGCCGCTTCTGCACCAGGATTTCTCCCACCGGTGCGGTGCCTCCAACCGGGCATCGCTGGGAGGGAATCCATGCCACCACCCCAGCACCCAGCCCGGCATGCTCCAGAAACCATGCCCAAAAAGTGCTTTTCTTTGCAAAATCCTGTGTGATGCCAGGAAATACCCCATGCCAGGGGATCAGCCCCAAACCATACTCCCCGGGGCAAGAAAAAAAATCAGTATCTTTGGGGTGTTTGTAGAACAGCCTCCATTTTCCAAACTCCCAGTGTGATCATGGGCTCAACGCTCCCAAAAAAACAAATAAATAACTCCCCTCTCTCTTCCTATTTAGGCTGGGAGCTACTGGAGGTCTCCCGGGGCCTGACCCAGAGCATCCCAAATTCCCGTAGCATCCTCCCACGGAGCCCACACCATTATGGGGCATGAGCGGATGCTTCCAGTGGGATTTTTCCCTGCTGCCGTCAGCAGCCACCAGCACACAAGTTTTCAGCTCCAGCTTTTTTTTTTTTCTTTCCCCTAACCCCAGCCATGGAAAGACTCTCCAGATCGGTGGGTGCATGGCCAGCCGGTGGGGACATCAGTGGGAGGAAAGGGACTCAGCCAAGCTATGAAACCCACTGATTTAGGGAATAAAACCAGTCTCTAGCTGCTCCAGGCAGGTATTTCCCAGGAAATATTGAGAACCCGATGGGCCAGGGACCCGTCTCCCCCTGACCAACCCCCCATGTCCCCTCCTTTGCTGCATACGTGAATGGGTGGCCTGTCCTTAGGGCCACGCTTGGGCTCGGGGACGCTGTTTCTCCAGCTTTGCTGGGGCAGAAAATCGCCCCAAAGCATCCCTAGGCTCTGCCCCAGGCACGGGGCTAGGTGATGGGCATCACCCAGGGACCAAGCTGGGGCCAAGTGGCCACCTGGCTCTGTCCTCCTGGGAAAGCTCCGGTGGCTTTTTCCGAGCCTGGAAGCTGGGCTCCTGCCACGTTTCTGCTAAAAATAGCCATTTTTGGCCACTTTTAGCCATTTTTGCAATTCAAAGGGAAATCGGCACAAGCAAGGCCACCAGGCAGGGTGGACAGGAAAGCCTGCAGTTCACCATGCCTCAGTTTCCCCAGCAGCCCAAACACAGCCCACGCACCCAAGCACCCCAGGTGGCTCCTGGAGACAGCTCCATGCTTGCGTGGTCTGTGGCCATGTGTCCCAGCACGGGTGGGTGTTCCTGTACACGCCAGCATCCCACTCCCCATGCCGGCTGATCCCCAGATATGTTTTGGGGAGTCCCCTGCTCCCAGAAAACACGATGATCAGCTCACAGGGTCCGGATCAAACCCAGCTTTAGGGTCAGGGTATAGGGGTGGGGACAGACCCCACGGTAACTCACGGAAACACCAAATGGGGACAAGTTGCCCGTCACCCCGCCACCACCCCGGGGGATTCCACGTCCCCCCCACCGGCCCCGTACCTGTCGCAGCAGCGCGCTCTCGTCCAGGGCGTCCTGCCGCTGCTGGGCGACGGTGACACCGAGCACCAGCGTGTGAATGCCACAGGAGACGGCGGTGATGAGCACGATGGGCGCCAAGCGCAACGGCAGCGTGATGAAGAAGGAGAAGACGAAGAACGCCTGCCAGCCCACCGTGTCGCTGGCCTCGGGTGAGCGGGCGAAGTTGAGACCCAGGTAGCAGAAGATCTGGGCCAAGATGAGGACCCAGAGGACGTAGGGCAGGAACCTGCGGGCCACCCGCTCGGGGAGCAGCCTGTACTTGCAGAGGACGAAGAGCAGCACGTGGGCGACCAGTCCGGCCACCGCCGCCAGCGCCGGGGCCAGCTTGTCGGCGGCGTAGACCACGGCGCACATGACGAGGACGTAGCAGTCGAAGAGGGCGGCGAAGACCACCAGCACCAGGAGGGTTTCGTGGCGTTGGCGGCGGAAATAGGTCTGGTAGAGGTTCTCCAGGGACTCGGGAGCGAAGGTGAGGCGCATGAAGCGGGGTAGGCAGAGGCAGGGTCCCGAGCTGCGCACCGTCACCTCGTGGGTCCGACCCACGCCGTGCTCGGGGTCCGACGGCAGGCTCACCGAGTAGTCGGCGGAGTACTCGGCCGAGCACTCCGGCTCGGAAAAAGCCCTGTTCCTGGGCATCGCGGCACCTTCCCCCGTTCCGGCCCCACAGAATCGCCGCGGTCCCCCGCGCCCCGACGCTCACCGGGGCATCGCCCGCAGCATCCCCGTCTCGCCGGCCGCCGAGCCGCGAGGCCTTTCCCCTTCTCCTGCGGCCGTAACCCCGCAATCTCGCTACGTGCCGAGGAGCGGCCGGAGGAGGGAAAGGGGGATAATTATAAATAACCGCCGGCGTGGCGTGGGGAGGCCGAGAGCGGAGCGAGCCAGCCTCCCCAGCTCCCTGCCAAGCTCTCTCCCCAGCCCTTGCGCACTGCCAGGTTGCAACCCAAGCGACGCGGAGCGGAAAGATGTCGCGATGCCTCCCTGCTCCTCCTTCGAGGGCAGCCGGTTTCGGGGGGCGATCCCCTCCGCTCCTCTCGCCTTTGCCCCTGGCCGAGAGACGCTTCGTTCCACCGGGATGGATGGAAAACGGCCGGGGTGGGGGGTTGGTGGGATTCGCTCCGAAATCCACCGGCTACCGCAGGTGCGGCCCCACCGCCGCCGCCGGGAGCGATGCTCTTCGCTTCGCCCGGTCTCCGCCAGCGTCCTCCGGCGGCCCCCGCCGCCCCCGCTCCCTACGCCCGGGGCCGCCCTGCCCCGCCGCCCCCTCCGTCTCCGCGGGGCCGGGGGCGAGGAGGCGGCGGAGGAGGCGGCGGCGGCGGCTCCGGCCGCATGGTAGCGGCTCGGGGTAAGGGATGATGGAGGTTGGGGGGGGGGGGGGGGGAACGGGCAGGGCTTCCCCGGGGCCGGGGGCGGGCACCCACCGCCGGTTGTGCCGGTACCGGTGCGTCCCGGTGCGTCTCCGCCTTCCGTAACCCTCTCGGTGCCGGCTGCGGGACGGCTCTGCTGCTGATGGGGATGCTGATGGGGATGATGGGGATGATGATGGGGATGATGGGGAACGAGGGCCAGCGGCAGGGTCCCGGGTGGGTTTGCTTCCCCTCGTGGTCCTCCCTCGGCCCCAATGCTGCTTTTCTGCTCCCCAGTCCCTCCTCCTTGTCCTATCCCCGTCCCCCGGCAGCTCACAGACCCCGCAGCCCCCCGGGGCTGCACCCCACGTATCTCGAACCCGCTGCCTACAGCCTCGCTGGGTGCCGGGGACCCCAACCCCAGGGGGTGAGCAGGGTGCCGGGACATATGCACCCATATAACCCGCCAGCCTGTCCTTTGCCCGGCTCCGCTTGCCCCACAGCCCTCTCTGGGGTCACAGCCACCTCCCCACAGCCCCAGAGGGGAGCAGAGAAACCCAATGCATCCCCACTGCACATCCCCCTTCATCTAGGCTGCCCAAATCCCCCCCCCCCGCCGAACCTGACCCAGACCCCACTGAAACCTCATCAAAAAAGTTCCCCCTCCTCTTCCCCGTGTTTCAGCCACCACCTGCACCCCTGGATCTGGAAAACCGGCTGCATTTCAGTGATCATCAGGGAGATGCCCACAGTCAGCCCTGGATCATGCTGCAAGGAGCCCTCCCCAATACCCGGGAGAACCACGCTCAGCCCCACCGAACCATTGCACGGCCAGAGGCACTATGCTCCCGCGCATCCTCGCCCCAGCAGCTCTAACGAGAGGCCACGCCGGCTGCTTTGCCAGGGAAGTAATTGCTGCTGTGCAGTAATTAATATCAAAATGAGAGCACCAAAGCCACAGCTCCCCAGAGGTTCCGAGTATGCTTGGGGTTATTCCTGGCTTGCTGCAGCTGAAGAGGAGCTCAAGCAAGCAGGGTGCAGGCAGGGGCTTGAGCTGCCCAGCCTTCTCCGTGCCTTGGCCAGCACAGGAGAAGAAGCCCTGGCCAACCACAGTGGGACATGTCCCACCGGGCTTGGCACAAGGAGCCCAGGCCAACCCATCCCAGGTTGACCACGGGCAGGGCACACTGGATGGGCCCTGGTTGGGAAGATTAACTGGTCTGAAGACCAGCAAAACTGGCCTCAGGACCAGCAAGCGAACCCAGCACTGGTTCGTGAAGCAGGATGAGTGTAGCCTCTTCTCAGGGGAGGGTTCGTTCCCCGGGCCCTGCCTGGGCACGTTACAGGGTGTACGAGCCTGGAGCAGCAGCAAGGAGCAGACCGTGGCTGTTGGGCACAGGGCCAGACCAGAAATCCTCATGTCCTCCCTGCCTGCCAACTCCACCAAGCGCAAGCAGGCAGGCAGAGGGCAGGCAGGCAGGGCAGGGCAGTGCCTCTGGGCACATCGAGGGAGGCTTTCCGTTCCCAGACATCTTCAGAGATGGCTCCTGGCTGCACTTTTGGATGCTGAATGGGAAGTCCCTCCGTTTGGGATTCAGATGCCGGTGCCTTCGTTGCAGGATGGACGCTTCAGCAGTGGGATTCACTCTTCGCATGAGGCGGGAGGACGTGGGACTCACAGGCCAGAGACGCAGCCTGGATGGTGGCAGCCTTGCTGGAGGGATCTGGAGCTTGGGGTTCTGATGGAGATGGCGTGGAGGAAGCACACTACTGGGGCTGTTGGTGCGGAGGTGTGCGTGCATGGAGCAAGGAAGGAGCTGCCCCTCTGCCTCTGGGTCCCCTGACCAGAGCCAGGCTCCACCGCAGCATCCCACATCATGTCCCCGTGGGACTCCCAGGGCTGCACTGATCCCTTACCCAGCTCCCACTCCTGCAGAGTTGATTCACAACCTCCATCATCACCCTCGAGGGCAGCTCTTCACTGCCAGCCTCGGCCAGACCCAGCTGGGGAGGAGAGAAATGAGTCAAAGGGCAATTAAACATTAACAGCAGGCAGTCGCCGCAGGAGGACAGCTCACAGGGCTTCCTTTGTTCCAAAGGGGGGTTTAATTTATAAAAATAACACAACTCAGAAGGTCACCGGCATCGCTAGACGTGACATGCGTGTGTAATAGTCTCCAAACATCCGGTCAGCTCTGTAAACAGACAGGAGAAACCCCAAGACCAGTGGCCAGAATCACCTGAGGAGCAAACAGGAGGGACCATGCGTGGCACAATAGACCTGGAGAGCCCCTGAGCAGTAGGAACCAAGGACGCCTTTAAACCACTCCAGGCACTGAGATCACACCCTCAAAGTGAAGTGCACCATTCAGCAACAGGATTATTTACCCACCTCAATGGAAAAAAAATACAGAGAAATAGGTTTGAAGCCAGAATTAAGTGGTTTCCTCCACTAGACAAGTGGAGAGGTTTCCAGTGAACTCCATACCGTTTTAAAATGTGTGGAACAAGACCCCATCAGTGTAACACCACAGCTCCAATGCCTGCCCTGCTGATCTCCCCCAGCCCAGCTTTTTATACATATGGGAGGAAAAATGGAGCTATTTTTAACATTAACCTCTTGTAGCAATGTCTCCCCTTGGTTATTTCTACTGGAGGAGCAAAAAGTGCTTCCCCGCAGGACAGCTTATTTTGCTTTCCCAGCAACCCAGCACCAGAAACCAGAGCAAGAGCAAAATGATACTGGCTTTAAAGTCCCTTAATGCTTGCTGCCAAAAAGGGGTGGGGGGGAATCCACTGTTGATTTATGATACATTTTGAAGGTGAAACATAGAAAAGCTGCCTTGAAGTGAAAAAAAAAATTGCACTGACCACAAGAGAAAACACTTTCGAACAGGATACCTGTAGGGAGGGGTAAGGACACATAGTCACACACTCAGTGGCTTTCATTTTGTAGCTTAGCATCCTGACCTTCCCTGCCAAGCTCATACAGCAGCAAGAAAATAAAACTGGGTCCTGACAAAATGATGGGAGCCCAAGGAATCTCCCATTTACTCTCCCTTAAGAGCTTGGCAGCCATCACGGCTCTGACCTCCCTCAGGAACACAACGGCCAGATCTTAAGCCTCTACAAGCACTTATTGGGGTGACCAGCAATGCTCCCCTCTAAATCAACAAGATTATTCAAACAGCAGCTGTGACTAGGAGGGAGCAACCCACACCCACCTGCTGATCCACAACCCATAACACAACCAGCAAAGCAGGGCGATGCATTGCTTCTGGGAGAAGGCGGCTGGGGGACAATGTGCCCCCTCCACCGCTCACCTCACCCGAGAGTGCCGTGGGGCCAAGCGAGCAGGCAGATCGCAGGCACCCACGCAGCTCTGTGGTGTGGGTGAAGCTCGGGAGGCGAAGCTGCCTGAGGGGAGGAAGGGCAGAGCTCACAGGCAGCCATGTTGTGGGCTGAATTGCCTCCTCCTTGGTTCAACATGCTCCTCCTGCCTGCAAATAGCTAGGGCCACCCACACCAGAGGACAGTCCCTCACAGCAGCACCTACCCAGAGCTCACCAGCACAGTGCAAGCAGAGGGCTGGGAGAGGGAGCGCATGGCTTGAGGGACTGCAGCCTCAGGGGCTCTTCCCGATGAGTTTAGCTCAGGCAGATGGAAGGAGGTAGTGGCAGGAGACTCTGTGCTGTGATGAAGAGGTGGGTGCCTCAGGAAGAGCCCCTGTCCTGCCAAAGGGACCATTCTTGGCACCATGACAGCTTGGGGAGGAAGGGGAAAATGACACTCTTGGAGCTAGTTTCTCCCTGCAGTACCAGAGGAGGTTTCCTCAAGCAACCCACCCTTCTCCTCACTGCCCAAAGCAGCATCCTTGGGTGTCAGCTGGAAGGAGCCAGCGTTGCCCGGGATGCTGAACCACCCCGGTGCTCAGCAGTGCCTGTGCAGCTTTCAGCATGGGCAGCCTTGCAGAGGTGGTTTTAGGATAACCCAGGACTGACAACCCCTCACCCCTCCTGGGCATCCTCCACCCATGACACCAACGCTTTCAGGCACAGTAGCTTTTGGGTCAGATTTTGCTCTGCCCTCACTGCATCCACAGGTTAGAGCCACGCAACCAAGCCCCTCCACAGCTGGTAACTCCCAGGAGGTATAACACAGCTGGGAAGCTGGGGACCTCACTGCTTTCAGCACTTGCACCAACCACGGATGAAGGGGAGGGCTCTGGGGTCCCCCTCTCCCCTCCTCAGCACTCTGCCCCCTTTCCAGCACACTGTAAGCACACTATGGTCAGATGCAGTCCTGCTCCCGCAGCCAGTGCTGGGAGCATCTGTGTCCATGCCAGCAGTAAGCGTGAGGAGGAGAGGGGTGCCCCACAGCTGTACAGCTGCCTGGGAGCTAGCTGGGAAGAGGGGAAGGTTTCCAGCTCCGAGTGGCTCTGTTTCCTACTTGATGTTTTTTAGAAGCGCGGTCCGGGCGTTCACCACTGCTTTGAAGGCGTCCTCGCTGCCGGGAGCCACACACTTATCGGGGTGGAGCAGTACGGCCAGCTTCCGATAGGCTTTGTTCACTTCGTCCCTAGAAGACACAACAAGAGTGAGGGGACCCACGCAACACACAGCCCAGCTCAGCCTTGCCATGTTGGCACAGCACAGCAGGGCCAGGAGCTCTCCCTGTCCTCAAGGGCCCTGTGTAGACACTTTTGAACCCTTCCCTCACTGGCACTAAGGACCTCCAGGCTTTGGAAGTGATGCTATAGAGAAAGAGCTGCAGAAACACACACAGGGCACTTCTTGGTGTAGTACGAGCAGATGAGGGGGAGATCTCCTCTCCTGGGGCAGATACACCCTCTCCACCACGGGACTGTGCCAGCACGAATGCTCCCACCATGCCAGACACGTGCCTCTGACACGTGCCTTGGTGTGCTGAGTCTCTGGCACCACAAGAACAGAAAGCTGGGAGACAGCGTGGGGGCACATGCACCCTGACTCAGCTTCGCATCAAACCGCCTACGCACTCCGGGCGAAGGCATTGCACATCTCTTCAGCCCTTTAAGCCCTGGGTGTCTGGTCTAAGGCAGACATCTCGGCTCCAGCTGCAGGCCGTGGAGAGAGGGGGGCACCTCCTAAGGGAGGTGAGTCCATCCATGCTGGTGACCACAGCACAAACTGCCCTGCAGAGCTGCTGATCTCTCTCTGTGGATGAGAGGGGGATGGGGGAGGGGTTAGACTCAGCACCTACATTTCAGAGCGCCAACGGGAGGATGTACGAGTCACAAATCTTATACGTTTTCCAGAAATCCACTCTCCAGCCCCTCCATAAGTACACAAGGGTAGTCCTTGTGTTTCAGAGAGAAGAAAGCAAGGCATAGCTCTGAGAGCTTGTTTTAGTTGCCCAAGTCATACAGCAGAACTGGGAGATTCAATATCCAACCCCTTACACAGGCAATGACCAATTTCACCTGGCCAGAGGTCCTCCAAGGAAGACAAGAGAAAGCTTGTCTTGTGGGAGTACCGTTTCCAGGTAGAAGAGCTCTAACATCAATCCCTTTTTGATAATGTGGGCAGCAGCCTTACAGCAGCCTGAAAACTCCTCCAGACCTGGAGGGCAAGGAAAGTAAAGCTGGAGCTGCTCCAAGTGCATCTGGCAAGTGAGTGACCAGAGACGGCTCAGCCTGGAGGCAGGATGCAAGGCTGGGCAGCTGGCAGGGCTGAAATTCTCATGTTCAACATTCCCCCCTTGTCTCCAGCCTGGCTTGTCTGTTAAAAGGGGAAATTTGGTGCTCAGGACTGAGGGTTTCTTTTCCACTGCCTCAATTTTGTGGCTACAGACGTATGCCCAGCTGCTATATAAACCAAGGTGAGCTTATCAGCAGGCAGGTCACTAAGAGACCATAGATGCAACCAGCCTGCCGGGTCAGACAGATTACAGACAGCCAGGCAAATGCTGAAGTCTCCCTCACCTTGTGGCTCCAGGTTTGACCCCCAGCATGTCCCAGCTGTCCTTGCTGTTGCGGATCCTGCGAATGGCATCTGCCTGCTCTTTGGTGAAGCCGATCCCCATGCTGGAAGGAGGGCGTTTCCCACCGTTGTCACACAGGTCGATGATGGCGGAGTAGAAAGTCTGCAGACACAGGGAGGAGTTAGCAGGAAGGAACGGTCCCCAGAGGTGGTAGCAGTGCATAGGAGACCCCACTGCCCTCGCTGGCTGCGGGCTCATCCTCCGAAGCACAGTGGAGCATTTGCACAACTGCTGAATGTTCACCTGCCATGGCCATGGGGGACTGAGATACCCCAGTCTGGGGGAAGCCGGTCCCTGCAAGGACCACGGGACAGACTGAGGAGGAGGCCAGGCCCCACATTTATCTAAAACCCACTTCAGCTCAGTGCTAGAGCTGAAAAGGTGACATGGGCATCTCTGCATCATGTTCCCAGTGCAGCAAGAGGGATCATCAGCTTTGAGCAATGCAATGCTAGGGCCAGGTCAGGACTGGGAGGACCCACACTGAACCTCAGCTAAACAGCTATGGCTTTCTCAGGGTGGCATTTCACTGGGAAGACACCTCTGGGGCAGAGGGTCAACAGGTTTTGTGGGATCCAGGCAGTTCAGGAGACATTCTGCCATCAAATCCTGGCTCAGTGCGGTGTCTGTGCCCTCACCACCTTCATTCTGCCTCACCTGAAACATCTCGTTGATTCCTTCTCCTGTTTGTGCTGATGTCTCAAAGTAAAGAAAGCCCCGGCTCTCTGCCCAGAGCCGCCCCTCGCTTTCATCCACGCTGCGGTGCTTGGTGCAGTCGATCTAGACCAGGAGAAAAGGCAGAGATCAGAGCTCAGCCAGGATTTGCAGCGGCAGCTGGAAGAACACAGCTCCAAGGCTGATCACCTAACAGAGGGTAAGGGGCCTGTCTGGTTGGAGAGACTGTTTGCTTATCCTGAAGGGATGGAGGCAGTATGGAAAGAAAGCACAGAAAGGTCAAGTGAAAAAACCTTTGAGAGTTTATCTAGTCCAGAGACAATGTCACCTCTACTTGATACCTTCCTGACTGACGTGTGGCCACCACATTCTCAAAACCCCATTGAAATGTGGTCTCCAGCATTCCTCACATACACACCTGGCTCTTACAAAGTCTTCCCTACAACCTAACAGAACTTCCCTTGCTGCAGCTGGAGCTAGACAGCTTGGGCTCAAGCTGGGAACACAACGAGCCCTGAGGGCCGGAGATCAGGATCGCACCGCAGCCTGACTCCTCATCACAGCCAACCTTGTTCGCACAGACAACGAAGACAATGTTCTCCATGTTCCCATGGGGGCCCAGCTCCTGCTTCATCTCAGCCAGCCACGCGTCCAGCGCGTCGAAAGACTCCTTTTGTCCAACGTCATAGACCAGGATGACCCCCTGCGTGTCCTTGTAAAACTCGTTCCTCACCTGTGGGGACAAAGGCAGGATGCTGGCATCAGTGACAGCCAGGCTGAGAGCATGCAGCCCAGCAGATTTGGGGGATCACCATTTACCTAGCACCTATTAGATTCTGTGATAAAAATCTTATCTCCGCACAACCAGAAGATCAGAGAAAAAGGACAGATAGAGGAACCCAAATAATACCCTCATTGTGCTGCCAGAGAGCGATCAGCCCATAAAATACTCACCTACACACAAAAGAGTACAGACACACAATGGCAGGCAAGGCGTCAGACCAACTCCTAGGGAGACTGGAAAGTCTGGGAATCAACCAAGACACCCGTGTGGGTCCCTGGGCATGAGGCAGCAGGGGAGAGCGAGGATTCAGGGTTAGTCACTGGACAGACTGCATGTCTAAGCCCAGCTACTGGAGGGATCCACAGGATGTTCATCTGTGCGTGTGGGTGTGCATAAGGGGGTCTGTACCAGCAGCTGCAGCAGGGCTCAGCCTCTGGGGCTTGTATGCCCAGTGTCAGCAACTGGGGAGACCGAGGATCCCCAGGACAGCTGCTGGATGAAGGCCTAAGGTCAGCTACAGGACAGATATTGGAATAGAACCGACTGTCCCCATTGGAATGGACCTACAACAATCATCTAGTCCAACTGCCTGGCCACTTCAGGGCTGACCAGAAGTTAAAACATGTTATTAAGGGCATTGTCCAAATGTCTGAATCTCCTCTGGCACAGCTTTGAACGATGCCCACGTGTCCTATCACTGGATACCAGTGTTCAGCACCTCCCTCTCCACTTCCCCTCCTCGGGAAGCTGCAGAGAGCAATGAGGTCTCCCCTCACCCTCCTTTTCTCCAAACCAGACCAATCCAGAGTCCTCAGCTGCCCCTCATAGGGCATTCCTTCAAGCCCTTTCACCAGCTTTGTTGCCCTTCTCTGGACACATTCAAGGACCTTCACATCCCTCTTCAATTGTGGGGCCCAGAACTGCACATAGTACTCAAGATGAGGCCACAACAATGCTGAATACAGAGGGATAATCCCCTCTGTTTATCAGCTGGTCATGCTGTGTTTGATGCCCCCCAGGCCGTGGTTTGCCCTCTTGGATGTCAGGGCACACTGCTGACTCATACTGAGCCTGCTGTCGACCAGCACCTCCAGATCCCTTTCTGCAGGGCTGCTCTCCAGCCACTCCTCTCCCAGTTTATACTTGTGCCTGGCAGGGGTTTTTGTTTGTATTTTTCCCTGTTTACTTATATTTTAGTATAAAACCAATTATGCATTGGAGACTTACTACACAAGTATTAAATGCTGAAAATACAAAACCAAACAAAGCAGCAAAGCAGCATCAGTTTTCTGTCTTGTTGCTCTTCAATAAATATTTGCCACATATTTATTCACCAAACGGACAGTTTAAGCCCATTACACTTTCCAAGGACTCTGAGCCTTTCTCTCCTCCATTGTCTCTCATATGGATTGGCCATGGCATAGCCAGAAAGTCAATACATGTGAGAAGCTCATACATCTGCAAGCAACAACTGTGCTACAAAGACCTCTGCTGACCACATCTGCATCAGAAGAGTCTTTTTAGTCTTCTGTCCCTCAATTTCTTTATGCTGTCAGCTCTGCCCTCCAATCTCCCTGCTGTATTCCAGGCTATTCTTAATTAACTACATTTCACTGGTTACTTGTACTGTATAAGGACTTACAAACCCAGGTCAAGACTTGTAGTTCTACACACAGAGACAAATAACATAGAAATCCTTGTTGTGCCCCAAACTTCAGAGCATGCAACAAGCAAATGCTGAGAACACAAGGGAGGAATGGGAGGCTTATGGGCAACCAGATAAATAACAGTCAAAAGCCAGGCAGTCACCTGGCCAGTATAAACCATTACATTCCTCATTGTTGTCTCACTCTTTTGCCCTCCCTCATTTTCACTTTTTTATGTCATGTTAGTATTTATCATGTTATAAGCTGCTCTTTCCTAACATTCTATATACTTTTATTAGTCACAGGATGACACTTTGCCAAGCATCAACAGTGTATTTATAATTAAGAATTAGTATGCATTACACTGTTAATAGGATTATACTGGATAAACATTTAATGTTCCTTTCTTCCACTTGTGGGCCCACTTTATTACTTTGTTTATAATTTAAAATAAATGTGATTAGCAATGAGCACTATCATTTCTTTGTGCCAGCTCTCCAAAACGGATGTTGTAGTCTACGTGTTCAATCCTAAAGTTTTATCCAGCAAGCTCCTTTTTGTAAACAGTACTGTTTATTACTCGTGTAGCAAATAATTTTAGCATAGGATAGGATATTTCCGTTGCAAAGGACCTACAACCATCATCTAGCCCAACTGTAAGTGTTTTACAGCACTTTGGTCATGGATTAGGATGCCAGTATGCTACAAATGCCCAGGGTAAGCTACAAAGATCTCCCAATCTGAGTAAATTTAACCTCAAGATGGGCAGATTCATAAGCACAAGGAGCCACTTTGAAATAGGGTTAGCAACATGAGTGGTAGCACAGCCAATCCTTACACTCATGGCTTATGAGAAAGTTGTTGGATTATTCTTTCTATCAGAGTTGTTTGTGGCTTTATAGCTTCTAGTGTTAATAACTGTGGTTCTCTTCTCCTGATCAGCCAGAGAGACCAGGATGAGGCCACTGGTGCTGTTTGTGCCATCACTGGCTGTTTCTATCTGTGTTGATCTGGACGGCCAGCCATGTGTATACGTATATATGTCTTGTATAGGTGTGCCTATGTGTGCCTACTGGGGATATGCACTCAGCCTCACTACTGTTTGGACCTCAGGGTACGCAGCTGTGGCAGCCTCACCTCCATCAGGCTTCTGGATTTGGCAACCCCTAGCAGCAGGGAATCACCACTGACAGAGAGGCAGCAGGGGTTTCCAGCGCTGGCCTGCATTAGGTGTCAATGGCAGGAAAGAACGGAGAGCATTGTAGCAGAGGAAGCTCCTAAGAAATGTACTTTCAAGCTTCCCACCCCCAAACCCAATTTCAGGCACATCTGAGGAAAGCTGATGGGTGCTGAATGCTTCTGAGATGGGCTGGCTGAGGGCAGCCCTGTGGCGTGCTGCCCGGACCCAGGTCTGCCTTACCTCGTAGAAGAATGGGTGCCCCGCCATGTCAAAGATGTTCACCTTGATCTCTCGGTCTCTGACCTGCACTCTGAAAGAGAAGTGGGAAACACTTGAGAAGGCTCTAGCTCAGCCGTTGCACAGGTTGTGCCCCAGCCAGCCCTCTGCAGAGCCAGACTTGGGTGATTGGGGACAGAAAAATCAGTAAGAAGTTCTGAGTGCTGGGGTTTAATCACCAGAAAACTGCCCCTTACAGCCAGTCAGACAAGGACACCACCAGCTCTGGATGTAACATGGTAATGGGGAGCTACGCTACCAGAGGAAGGCAGATTATGCAGATTACCTTATTATTAAAGCAAAAGTGCAGATTATGCTGTGGAAACTAAGCAGCCTTGGCAGAGCCAAGCGTGTCTGGCTCAGAGCTGTGTGGTCACTCAGGAGTTGCAGGAGGTGGGACAGCCCCACTGCACGTTGCCTCTGCCCCTGTGGAGACCAGTGCTGCCCAGAGCAGACACCTTGCCCAGGCCCTGGCAGACCCATGCCTGCTGTCTGTGACCACCCAGCTCATCCCACTCTCCCGGCACCTGTGGCTCCTCACCATGAAGGTGCTTACTTTGTGACGCCGTAGTCAATACCAATAGTCGCCAGGTATTTGGGAACAAACCTCTTCTCACAATAACGCTTTATAATGCAGCTCTGGGAGAAAGGAAAAGGGAGTCTCAGCAGGATGGCACCGTACACCATAACATTCATGTTAACAGGGAATTCACCGACAGCCCCCAGCCAGCTGGATGTCTGCAGAGACATCAACTCTGCCCTAAGTCCCTAAACTAGCTAATTAACCCACAACCAAAGGATCAACCTTTACCAGGAGCAGTTTTCTTTCTGCAAAGGAAGGAAAACCCAGGAACCCAGCCCCCAGGTGACAGCTATTCCTTACCTGTTTGGAGACAGGAGTGCCAAGAAACTGATTTATTCCCCTACAGAAAACATCCAGCCTGGAAGAGCTGTGTGTTCAGGGGCCTGGGGGCAGCCAGCTCCCCAAAAGCCATGAAGAATATTTTGGCAGCCCAAGCAGACAGCATGAGAAGGACATTCAGGGTCACACAAGGTCCCTCCAGCCCCAATTCTGCCACTGACTGGCAGAAATACTGTTTAGGGAGAGCAGAGGAGTCGACTGCGATCAGCCATCAAAAGATAAATGCCATAAGGATAAATGTCACCTGCCACCTCTTTGCTCACTCACTCTGTCCTGCAAGATCCTTCTGGATTTTCTTACTATAAAGTGAGGCATTTGTCTGCCCACAAGGGAACCCTTGTGCTGTCAGCAGTTTAACAGGACTACATTTATTCAGCAGACAAAAAAAGGGCAGCACTTCAGATCAGAACCTGGCTGGAAGAAGTATTAATATCCCAAAGAAGACCTGTGTCGTTCACCACAGCACGAGGAAGGGGGGCTGCTGAGGAAACCCTGACTAAAGCCAAACTGGTGAGGGGTGGGATTCCCCCAGCAGCCTCCGACTGCCCTCCAGGAAGGCACTAAGGGCTGGATCCTCACTTTCTACCCTCAGGCGCTGCACGACTGTATCTGCGGCCGGAACACGGTGACGCGGGCTCCCTCTGCAGGAAGCGGACACGCGAACGGGTGTTCCTCAGCAGCCGGATCACGGAGGGACCCGCCCCACGGAGAGGCGGGGGACGCTCTGTGGCCTGGCGGGCCCGTGGGGCAAGCCCCGAGCGTGGACCGCGGGCCGGGCCCTGACCACCGGCCACCCGTGCCGGGGCGGAGAGGCACGGTGAGCCCTGCACCGGGGGGCAGGGGGTACGGAGGAGCCCGGGCGCGGAGGAGGCCGCTGACAGAAAAGGCCGCGGGCGCCGCCATAACACCCGCCGCCATGACACCCGCCGTCCGCTACGCGCGGAAGTGCTGCGGCCCCGCCCCTCCCCGTAGGCCCCGCCCCGTGCCACGCAGCCAATAAAACCCGGCGTTACGGCGCGCGGCCCCACCCCCGAAGCTGTCAATCCTCCACTCGCTCCAACCTCCCGCCTCGCACAACACGGCGCGGCCCGCCCCTGATTGGCTCCCGCCGCCCGGCACAGCCACCAATCGGCGGGCTCTCTAGCAACGCGGCCTCCTACACCCTGCTTCCCATTGGATAGCTGGCCTGCCCGCCACCGCCCGCCCGCCAATCGCAGCGCCTCACCTTGCCCACCTCCGCGTTGCCCATGGAGATGACTTTAATCCGTAGCGATTTGCGCGTCTCCTTCCGCTTCGGCGGATTCGCCTCCATGGCGGGCCGGGGCGGCGGGGACCGGGCCGGGCTCTGTTGGGGAGGCGGAAGGAAGGAAGGAAGGAAGAAAGGAAAGAAGGAAGGAAGGAAGGCGGGAGGGAGGGAGCGTGGCGGGCCCGGGGCCGCCTCACCGCCCCGCGCCTCAGCTCTCGCGAGACTTCCGCCACTCACCCCCCTCCCCTTTTCCCCCCCAGCGCGAAGTTCTCGCGAGATTTGGCGAGAACGTTGGGGCGCGCCGCTCTGCCAACAGCCGTTCCCGTCCTGCAGGGGGCGGCAGTGAGGCGCGCCGGGGAGGAAAAGGACCCGGGTTCGGGTCCCCTGCCCGCCATCTCTGCCCTGCCTGCCCTGCCTGCCCTGCCCTGGTTGTCGGCAGCGAGGTGCCGTAGTGAAGCGACAGACCCGGCCCCGGGTCCCCTGGCCTCCCCAAGGGGAGCAGGGGTGAAAGCAGCAGCCCTCCCACCTGCAGCACAGCCTGCCCTCCGCCCCCGCTCTCAGCAGCATGTCCCCTGCCCTGTCCCAGCACCTCCGGGGGTCCGAAAGCAGCCGCACCGCGTAGCATCGTATCGTCCTGGGTGCTCCCGGGCCGTCCCGCTGCCCTCACGGGCCGAGCTGTGAGGGTTGGGGTGGCCCTGGAGAGCTCCAGGTAGAGAAGTTGGGGGTTACATCTCCTGTATCCCCCCCTAGACTTGCTGCACGGCCATGGGGAGGTGTTGCCCGCTCTCGTGCTTCAGCTGGATCCTTGCGGGATGGAGAATAGGCCGGGTTGGGTGGGATGCAGCTTACAACCTTTCGGGGGGATGGGGGGTTGGATGGAAGATATCGGTTTGGTCTTGATCAGGAGCTGTTGGCTTCGGTGTTGACTCGGTTCTTGGTGGGGGGGGAGGAATGGGCCCTCCCTGAGGATGGACCCCCTCATGAAAGAGGTTCTTGAGGGGACGATGTTGCTGGTGGCCTTAGGTGACACCAGAGCTGGCAGTGGCCCCGTGGCACCCTGGGACATGGCCCACGGGGTCTGAGCGGAGGGGGCCATCCCTGTGCAGGGGCTAGCCTGGGGCAGGGCCATCCACGGGGACCCTGGTTGTAAATCATGTCCTTGTTTGCTCCTTGTAGTCCAGCAAGATCCTGTCAAGAAGGGGAACTTTTGCATCCATGCCTCGAAGAAAAGGTACAGGGAGGGGACACACACGGCTCGGGGGGGGGTTGAGGTCCTCTTCCCAGGGGGGTCACGGCCGCCTCTCGGCGAGGAGATCCCCAGGGAGGGCCCACATCGTTTGAACATCTCTCGGCTCTTGGGGGACTTTGCTGTCAGGATAAAGATGGACACGGGAGGGGGTTTCCTCAGTGGAGATGCCCTAAGCTTAGGGATCCTGTGACACCCCCTCACTGCCACATCCTGCTGGGAGCATGCGTCTGGCTGGTGAGAAGCCCGGTCTGGAAGTGGGGGTGGCAGAAGTGCGTGCTGGGTGTCACTAATGTGTGCTATGGACCAGGGATGCTGGCTGTCGTGTCCCCTCTTCTGAATTCCTCCTGACTGGCCACAAGAAGCTGCTTTTTTGACAGGTCTGTTATGGGATCTTCTGCCTCATTATCTGGTCTCATAAATCTTTGCCAAAAGACTCCTGCCACTATCCATCCCTGGGTGTTTTATGGCTCCAGCTCTGTTCTTCATCTTCACGTCACCTTATCTTTAGCTTTGTTATCTTTGGTTTGTTCTTCATCTTCCCGCTGTCTGGCTGCTTGATGAAACCAGGCACAGATCTCTATGCCAGTGTAAGCTGATTCCTTTAACCCTCCCTCCGCTGGTCCTATGCATCCCATGTACAGTCATTCCTCATCATATGGGTGTTATTGTCTCTTACAAATCTGTCTGGCAGCTGATTTGGTGAATTCAGCCCTTCCTCCTTGAGATGCCAGTGGGGACATCTCTGGGCAGTTCCTCGCCTTGGTCCAGGGCACTGTCCTCTCTCCCAAGCTATCAGGGACCCTACCTGCTCAGTAGCAGCATAGGAATGGGCTTATAATTCCCACTGCCAGGCAGGAGGCAAGCGCTGCCCTGCCCCGATCCCAGCGGCATGACAGAGATGAAGTTGGGGATTTCCTTGGGCATTTCATCCTGGGCCAAGCATGTCCTTTAGTTTGTTTGGAAAAGAGGAGAAAAAAAGAAGGTAATTTTTTTCCCCTTGTTTTGCTACCAGATATAAAGCCCTCTGTGGGGTTTTCTCTGGGTTGGGAGGAACAGAACCCCTTTGTGCCTGGACAGGAGGACACAGGAGGTAGCTTAGCAGTGTGCCAACTCCTTACCAAGTTTGGGCAGTGTAAGGGCTTACAGCAGCCCTGTCGACTTATAGGTTCAGGATATGGCAACAGACACCAGACCAGCAGCTTTAGGGATAAACAATTTATCTCTAAATAACAGTACAGCAATAAATACAGATCAGTAGTGCAATTATCCAGGTCATAATGACAACAAATCCAGTAATTCACTAATACGGGACTAGACTTAATATCCGGGCATGCAAAGACTTACACGACCATGGATATCAGGCAGGGAGCAGGGCATGGCTTCTTCTCTGGACAAGCGACTTGGACCAGCCGACCAGGCTTGAGGAATCCCACATTCCCTGACGGGACTGTCTTTTTTAATTGTTGTGTTGTGGAAGCACCATTTGGGCTTGTAAACCCATCATCACATCCCACGTCTGCTCCCTTTCCATGCTGGTTCTGTCCTTGGCATGCACAGGGTCTGGAAATACCTTGTGAGGCAATGCTAGCCCTGCATTTCACCCCGTGTTTGGTGGGGGAAAGGGTGGTCGTCTTGTTGTGGTGGTGTAAGGCCAAGGCCGATGTCGATGCCTCCCACCTCCCTCCCTGGGGGTGTCAGGCATGGAGGGGAGTTTGGTCATGGAGCAATGACTGGTCACGTTGAGTCAATACGGTGGTGCACCAAGAAACCGTCAGAATAGTGCAGGCCGAAAACCAGGTACTAATATGTAAAGAAGTCACTAAAACAAATAAAAAATTACTCAAAATAAAGATAACTGAGGGATGAAGTAAGACGTTGACTATTCCCATAGTGGGGGGGAGACGACCCTAAAGGGCATTCCCACCAGCTACATTTGACTATTTTTTGAGCACGTTCCAGGATTTGTGTGACCTGTGGTGGACAGATATTAACATTTTTTGTGCCTGCTCCCTCCTCTGCTTCAACAGTTGATGTAAGGCTGCGTGCTGCAAAAACTCTTCCATTAGAGATTAGGCTTAGGAGGTATAGTTAGTTGACAGTACTTGACAAGCAATAATTGGAGCAGTGTAGTTAAAATCACATCCAGGTAAGGTAGTAAAGTCACACATACACAGATAAACTTACAGAGATAAAGTATGGTTATACATAGTGTCAATATCTGCAAAAGAATATGAAGATCATGAAGGTACACAGCCGTTCCTGCCATGCACAAGTGTTGTCTCAGCGTGTTTATCAGGGGCGTTAGGAAATGATAGGCTCCCCAGGGAAATTAAGGCACGTATCAGAGTCTCTAAGGGGATTTCCTGCACGCACAAACCCCAGTCCTGGCTCAGGGACACAAGCTTCGGTGTCTCCTGATCACCAGCCTTTCATTCCCTGCTGACGCTCCCTTGGGTCACCCTTAAGGCATTTGGTAATGACATGTGGTCACCATGATTTAGATGTTCCCATCTGTGTCTGTGCTGAGCCTGGGTTGCTCGTGTGGGTGTAGCCAAAGTTTCTGGCTGGCAGAGACTGGATTTTTTGCCTCTGTGGCTGAACTGGCCCTGCCACTGTCACCCTGCTGTGTTGGATGGTCTGGAGCAGCCGTGCATGAGGTGTGCATGTAAAGCTGTGGTGGTGACAACCTTGCATATGTCCCCTGAGTGTCCGTGTGGCCTACACAGCTTTGCTGGGATTGGGGAAAGAGCTGGTGGTTTTGGGGCATGAGAGGCAGCGTGTGACTCGGTTTCCCCATCCCTGAGCCAGGGTGTTGGTGTGCTGTGTTGGTGGTGTGGGTGGTGGGGCGGTGCAGGGCATAGCACTGTCCCCGGACTTTCTGTTGGGGCAGAATAACCGCGGTTCTCATCTGTGGATGTCTGGACCCCAGGAGGTGTTGGGACGGTCCTGTAGTCCTTGCAGCCCCCAGCACAAGTGCAGGGCCTCCCTGAAGGTCTGCGGGGAGTTTCTCTGCAGCTCTGCAAGGGCTGGGGAGATGGGACAGGGTGCCATCAGCAGGAACTTGCCCCGGGTCACCCCAGAGCATAGGGGAGATGTGGCTCAGGCTCAGGTGACCTGTTGATTTGCCTGTAGCATCTTCTGGAGCTGGGGCATCTCAGGCTGATACACCTGGAAACACCAGTGCTCCCAGCAGAGACGGCCACAGGTGGACCCCTTGCAGCTGGAGGGAGGGCAGTGCCTGGTTTTTCAGCAGAGATTCTCCTCCGTCTGCTGCTGCAAGCGATTCATGTGCAGGTAGCATTGCCTTGCGCTGTGACAGCGTCCCTTCTTCTGGGTCTTGTCCCTCCTGTGCCACACACGTGCAAGAAATGGATCCCCGTGCAAGAAATAACGTGGAGACGTGTGAGAGGTGGTGCATTGCACGTGAGAACCGTCAGGGCACGGGAAGACCCCGTCCCTGGGCGTCGTGCAATCGACGTGGCGAGTGTTGGTGCCAGAATGGATGTGGCCGTGTGCGAGCCAGTGCCAACACCCCGAGGCCGAGTGTTGGTGTGCAGGAGCAGCCATGGGGGGCTGGCCCATGGGTCCGGCTCTGTCCCAGCTGCATGGCTGGGGAAGGGATGCATGGCTTAGTGCCGGAGACCCCGCTGCGGTTGCTGCAGCAGCTCCGTGGCCATGGAAACAGCTGCGGGAGAGCAGGGGGATGCAAGGAAGGAGGGAGCAGATGGACCAAGGATGGACCTGTCTGACAAAGGAGGTGCCCAGGGCGAGCAGCTCCTTGCCGTCCTCCCGGCATGACTGTTGCAGCTCTGGCTGCCTCCAGGTCTCTGCCTTCCCCCAGCGCCTGCCAGCCAACTCCCTCAGAGCCATCCTGGAGAGGGATCCCAGGGGTTCGGGGCACAGCGGTCCGTCTCGGTGTTCCACATGCCCACCCTGCCTGCCGTGCTGAGCTCTGCACAGCGTTTCTGAACCCTAGGCGGGGATGCAGCCGTGTGTTCCAAGAGCATCCCAGGCCCCAAGCGATTCAGCATCCCCACCTTGCCTGCTGGAGAAGTGAGGGGGACTGTACTTTTCTGGAGAGACGTGCTTGGATCCCTCTGGGCAAGGCTGGAGTGTGTTGGGGTCCCTGTTGTGGCGATGACAGGTAGGGGCTGAGGGGCAGCGCTGGTGGCGGGCAGGGTTTAACTCTTCTTCGCCCTTGTCTTGCACCATGAATCAGGAGGAGCCACGTGCCAGAGGTGGCCCGGACCCCCTCCCCGACCTCCATGGATCCGTCTCGGCCCTGAGCAGGGATGCTCGTGTCCATCCTTGCTCTTTGAGGGCAGAGATTCTGCCTGGCTTTTCCAGTGGCACCAACTTTTGGGGTTCAAACCAGCCCTACGTGTTTTGGGGGGGGGCTGGGGGGGGCTCAGGGCTTGTTGATGGTGGTGAGGGTTGGTGCTGGCGGCTGAGTGGGGGCTGTCCCCATGTCCTTGAAGTGACTCATTTCCTTGGCCACCCCACAGCGCTGTCCCGATGACCACCGCGTCCCTTCGCTGCAAGCCGATGGCCTCGCAAATCCTCATGAGCAAAGGGACGAGGGTTCCTGGGCTGGGGGGATTTGCCACATCTGGCAAATCAGGCTCTTCCCTCATCACCAGGTTTTACTCTGAGGCTTTTAATTCACAACAAAGAGAACTTTACAACTGCTTCTGGGGCTCGACCTGACCAGGGACGCTCAGGAGCCCTGTCCCTTGGCCTGTGACTGCTGCCATGTCCCCCGTGAAAGCCCTCCAGTCTTCTGGGAACACGGGTCTTTGTGCGGCTGCTCTGCTACCTGGGGAATCAGCAATACAGATTAACTCCCCAAATGTTTTAATTAAAACATAATTTCCCTGCGAGGAGGATCGTGAGGCACCAGCTATTGCCTAATTAGATGATCCAACCCAGGGGCTTTGCCACGCGGGAAGAGATGCAGCAAAAAGCTTGGGGAGGGGGAGATCTGCGGCAGCCCAGTGTCAGCACCTCCCTGGTCCCCTGGCCCTCCCTGGCCAAGTTGCCCTGTCATTTCCAGCCTTGTCCTTGTCCCCAGCCACGGCCCAGAGCAGCATCTTTGTTTTGCTGGGTCGCTCGTGCTTGTGACAGCATCTGGCACGGGGAGGGCTCAGGCTTTGTGAGATGGGTTGGTCTTGCCGTGTGTGGGACACGCTGTGGCTGCAGGGTGGCTGTGGGACGTGGCAGGGGCCCTAGGGTATGAGGGGGTCTGGCACAAAGTCCCCTGTTTCAGCCGTGGCCAGCTGGGAAAATAGGCAGAACGGGTCCAAACGGTGGGAAAAAGGTAAATGTGAAGGAGAAAAGGTTGTGCCCTTGTGACGCTCTGCTGTGCTGGGCATTGCTGTGTAGTATTCTGCAGTGCCAGGCTGCACAGGACCATGCTGCCTTGTGCCATGCAGTGCCATGCTGTGCAGTGCTGTGGCACGTTGCACATGCCAAACCATGCCAAACTTTCCTGTGCCAGGCTGTGCTGTCTCAGACTGGGCTGCCCTGTGATGTGCTGCGCTGTGAAATGCCATGCCATGCTATGCTGTGTTGAACCAGGTTGTGCCGTACTGTGCCTTGCTGCGCTGTACCATGCTGTGCCATGCCATGCCGTGCCGTGCCGTGCCATACCATACCATACTGCGCTATACCCTCCTTTATGCTCTTCCGTGGCCCCATTCCCTGACACCTTCTCATGTCTTGGCCCTGCCCGGCATGCAGGGTGCTCCTGCGCCCTGGGGATGCGGCAGCCTTTCATGCCACGCTCCTCTGGCTCATCCTCGAGTGGAGCCCAAAGACTGGGGGCTAAGACAGCAACCGAGGTGGGAACACCATCACCTCCGCACGCTGGCTTGTGGCTCCCGCTCTCTCTTCCCTGCCTGGGGTGTCGAGAAACCTGGGACCCCACATTCCCGTTTGTGTTGCCAAGCGGGAGACGCGGGTTTGGGGAGGTGACAACAGCAACTGCACGGTTGGATGAAGAGTGGGAGGTGATCAGAGCTCACATCCACGGCCTGGGGCCGGGCACTGGTGCGTTGGGAGCACCGGTGCAGTGCCTGTTGCATGTGTGGCCAGGACCACCGACGATGCTGGAACCCGGACAGGGTGGCTCCCTGCCTCAGTTTCCCCTTCGGCAGCAGGGCATTGCTGCATCGCCTCAGTGCTGCTAAGGACACTGCAGCAGTAATGGAAAGGAAAGGCACCTCGGGAAGGTGTTTTCCTTATTCCTTACCCACTCCAAGTGCTCTCAGCCCTTTCCCTGGTGTCCCTGTCTCCCCAGCGCAGCCCGAGCCCCCCCAGTCTCGCTCTCCAGCACTTTCTAGAAGCAGCTGAGCCGACCTGGATCCGTCTGCATTTCCTGCGCCATCCCCCTGCAACCCTTGCTGCCGGCAGCAGCACACCTACGCATTTTGGGAACCTGGTGCAGCTCCCACCTGGCTGGGCTGGCAACGGGTGGCGCAGGGAAAGGCCGCGGCGTTCATGGTTGCCACTCGGGTGGCCGCAGGTGCCAGGGCCGGTGCTCCACGGGGCCGGCAGCGGGAAGCGGGGAGCACACGCTCCACGGGGGAAAGTGGCTTGGCGTAACGCTCCGGGGTGCTTATTCCCAGGATAAAGCGATGGCAAATAGCGAGCGCGGGGCACCGCAGGCTCTCGAAGGAAACCTCTCTGCTAGGGTCTGGGGTCCTCAAACGGGGCTGGGGGCTGTCGGACCCACGGAGGAAGGATGCTGGGGGCTCACCGGTGTGTTACAGGCTGGGGGGGTTGGAACCGAGCGGATCCCGTCTGGCTGGCAGACCCCAAACGCGCAGGGGCAGAGCCGCTCCCACCCGTGGCTTTATCCCCCGCCAGGCTTTGTGCTACCGGCCGTGGGACCATGCCCCGGCTGGGGGGGGGCAGCGTGGGGGGGGATGCCCGGCTCACGGGGGAGCACCGTGATGGATGCAGAGGTGCTCCGGGGCACCCTCACACACCGTGGGGGGGGGGGGGACACAGAGCCGGTGCCGCAGGGTCCGTGCCGTTCCGTGCCGTGCCGGGCGGGGCGCGGGCGGGCTCTGCGGCCGTGCCGGCGGGAGGAGCCGCCGCTGCCGTTCCCGCCCCCCCCCCCCCCCCCCCCCGGTGCCGCCCCCGGCCGGGCGCCGTTCGGTGGGGCAGAGCCCGGCCGGGGATCGGCGCCTGCAGCCGGGCCGACGGCAGCGGCCATGTACGGTGAGTGTCCGCCGCGGCGGGGGCGGCGGGGGGGGGACGACACACATACACACACACGGACACACACACGCGGGGACGAGCCCGGTGGGGCGGCGCCGGGCCTGGGCCGGGATCGGGGCCGTCCGTGTGCCCCGCTTCCCGGGGACGTGGGGTCGTGTGTGTGTCCTTCCCCCCCCCCCCCCCCCCCGCCCGCCCCGGGGACGCGGTTAGGGGCTCACCCCTTTTGGGGTCGGGGGGGGGACGTCGTTCTTTATAGGGCTGTGCACCCCCCCACACCCCCCCGGTTACCGAGAGGTGTCCCCTCTTTGGGGCGGGGGGGACGTCGGTCCTGTATAGAGCTGCGCACTCCCCCTTTACTGGGGGGTGACCCCTCTTTGGGGTTGAGGGGACCCTGGTCTTTTGCAGAGCGGCGTGCCCCCTAAGTTAGTAGGAGGTCAGCCCCTCTTGGGGTTTGGGGGCACCTTGGTCCCACATAGAGCCGCGCACATCCCTGGTTAGTGCAGGTGACCCCTCTTTGGGTTTGGGGGGCGCTTGGTCTTTTACAGGGCTGTGCATCCCCCCAGTTTCTGGAGGGTGTCCCCTCTTCGGGGCTGGGACGCACACCGTCGTCCCATAAAGGGCCGTAAATGCCTCCTCTATCGCTGGGGCATGGCCTCCTTCCTGGGGGAACACAGTCTGTTAACTGCCCCCCCCCCCCCCCCAACCCGGGTTCCTGGGGTCACCTCCTCCCCAGGGCTGGGAGGACCTAGCTTCTCTGTAGGACCGGTGACCCCCATACCGCTGGCGGATCACCCAGTCCGTGGGGTGGGGAAGCCTTTGGTGCTACGTAGGGCTTTTCAGCTCCACCTGGTTACTTGGGGGGGCCAAGTGTCACACCCCGCCCCCCTACCCCAGGATCACGGGGGACCTTGGTTGTATATATGACCACCTCCTTGCAATACTGGGGAGCTGCCTGGTCCCTGCCATAGGGCAGAACCCGATCCCATATAGGCCCCCACGCCTTGAGGTTTTTGGGGATCGCCGTCCCCCACCGTTGACCCCTGTGCTGTCACTGTTGTCACCCCCTCCCTGTGCAGTGCGGACATACGGGGTCCCGTGTCTCCGGCCGGGAAGCGCGGTGGGGTGATGCCACGTGCGTAATGGGGAGCAGCTGGCGGAGCAGCTGGCCGTGTCCCCCCCCCTCCCGGGGCAGCAGGCTGCGCTAAGCTGCTGGGAGCTTTTGGGAAGGGCTGGGGGGGTGGCTGGGTGGCTCTTAAATCCTCGCTTCCCGAGCATCCTTCCCTGGGCTGTCAGCGCAGGGCGAGCGCAACGGAGGAGGGAGCCCCTGACCGCTGCCCTTCCTTGGGGGGTCCCAGCCCACCCCGAGGGCTGCAGGGCCTCTTTGGGTGCTGCTGGCAGAGCCCCCCCTCTCTACGAGGTGCTGCGGTGCCAGGGGTGAGTGCGCGGTGGGATGCGGCAGGAGGGACATGGGTGGGCAGGGTGCTGGCCCCCCCACTTTGGGTGATGAGGTGCTTGTTTTGGGGCTCGATGGGGTGCATACCGGGGGAGGTCCTGAGATGCGTTGGGATGCAGCACCTGCCTTCTGGGGGGAAAGGAGCGGAGCTGGGGGGCTTGGGGAGCGGGTTTCTACCTAGCGGGGCCGGGAAGAGGGAAGCTGAGGCAGGACGCATGGGTTCCGTTCCTTTCCTCTCCTCGTCACAGTGCCGACTCCTCCGTGGCCTCCGTTGAGTCATTCAGGTCTCCCAGCTGGTATTTTTCCACCCGCAAAACGAGGGGGATGCTTCCCTCCCCTCCGCGGCTGTGGCAGCCGGTGGTGACGGCCGCTGTGTGCCCCGGGGATACGGCCCCTCTGCAGCCCCCCCACGCCGAGGTTCCCTCGCCCCCTCTGACCACAGGACCCTTCTGTCTGGTGTGGGCTGGCAGTGATGCTCTCGTTGCAGGACAGCTGTCCCCGATGCCCAAATGCTGGCACCAGTGCCCTTTCCGTCTGAGCTGCCCCCCCTTGCTCAGGGCTTTTGCATCCACACTGGGGCTTGGGCTGATTTTGGGGGAGATTTTCTTTTTGGCAGTTTGTGCTGCTTGCAAGCAGGAATTTGCGGGGAGCTGTTGTCATCATCCGAGCGATTTGCAGCAGCCCGGAGCACGTAATAATCCTCTCTGCTTGGGAACTGCAGGGGACCCCAGCCCCTCTGCAAACCTGGGGCAGAGCTGAGCTGTGGGTCCCCCAGAGCCCCGCCAGCCCCCCCGGTGCCAGGTTAATGATCTGGCCCGGGGGGTGTGACGTGCTCCGGTTGTCCCTTGGGATCCTGGCTCGGTGGCCAGCCTGTCCTGCCCACCGGGAATGGCGATGCCACATCAAGCCACAGCTCCGCTTACCCACAGGTTACCTCGCGTCTCGGGGAAGCCCCTGCTCCGAAATAGCCTGCAATTCCTTAGGGTGGGGAAGGGCAGAGCAGCTCTGGGGACCTGAATGTGACTTTGAGGACAAAAGCCAGGCTGGTCCCTTCCCCGGTAGCGCTCATGGCCAGGCATTGCTGCGGCTCGTGGTCCTGGAAAGCATCCAGGAGCTGGAAAGCTCTGTGGGATACTTCGGATGAAAGGTGCATTAGGAATGCACAGGATTATTGGTATCTTTTTAATCTCTCTTTTAACTGTCTCTTGGCCTGGGGGAAGGATTAGATGGGTGACTGGGGATGTTTTTTTCTCTGTGGACAGGACGAAGCGGTGCGAGACACTTGCTTCGTTAGGGTGGAGACCTGCTGCCTCCCTGGGAGGTGGTCAGAGGGGCAGCATGGGGGGCACGGGCCACCCTTTGCATCCCCTCTAATCCTGCAGCGCTGGCATCTTGCGCCGACCTGGCGTTTGCGTGTGCGAGGCAAGAGTGGCGTGCCCGGCATGGCCGTGCCTGGCACCCCTGGCTTGTGGTGTGGGGCCGTGGTGGTGGCCGTGCACGTGGAGCAGGGCTGCTGGGGATCTGCACCCGTTTTCAGCCCGGTTTCGGTTTCCTTTTGCAGTCACCGGTGAAAATGGGGGAACCAAGCTTTGACCCCAGCTGTGCCGGCATCTGGCCGGGGTGGCTGGGGTCGTGCAAACCGCAATTTTGTGAGCCGAACCTTCAGGTTGGTGTCCCTGTCACCGATGGGAGTTCGCTGTCCTGAGCCTGGCTTGGGGATTAGCCGCTCCACGGGAGATTTCGCGCCACAGGAGCTGGGCTGCTGCTCTCGGGCTTTGGCTGGCAAGAGAGCACTGTTGCCCCACGCTCGGGGGGGCTGTGCCGTGGCCCCGGCTGCAGGAGAAGCCCAGCGCTTTGTGTACCCAGCCGCCGGCAACCTTCCTGCTTCAGTGCCGTCTCCAGGAGGCTGGGCTTTAATTCAGAAATATGTGCAAAAGGCAGAGCGAGCTCGTTGGGCTGAAAGCACTCCAGGAACAGGGGCACAGCAGCAGGGAGAGCACAGGGGGAGAGCGGGGAGCAGTGGGGCTGCGGAGATGGGATGGGGATAACATTTCCATGGGGGGTTCCCGGTGGGGCTCGTCTGCAAATCCCCCCCATACTTTTGGCAGCTGCTGGGAAGGCAGCGTGTGTCAGAGCTGCGGCAGCACGCCTTTGGGAGCCGTATGCCAACCGTCCAGCCCCGCAGCCGCTCACCGCAGTTTGTTTCCTCCACACTCCCTCGCTTTGCTTTCTGGTCACCCCGGCACGAGCTGTCTCCTCCCACACCAGCGAAGCTGGAAATAGAGAAGGTTCCCTTTTTTTTTTTCTTTTTTTTTTTTTTTTTAGCAGCAGCTGGAGCAGGGGAAATGAGGTTTTTCGGCTACCCGGGGAAGAGGCGTTGTCGGTGGTGGGCGCCAGCAAGGTCCCTGCGAACCGTCTGGGGCTGCCAGCGTGCCACTGAGTCACAGCCAGCAGCCTCACAAGCGGATGGGTTTTGCGCTAAATAAATAGCGCTCGGTGGGACTGGATGGCTCAGCAGGGGAATGTGAAATGCAATTAAGCTTTTTGGGGGGGGGCTTTTTCTTCTCTGCTTTTTAACTAAATGATCTGCAAATTAATTCAGCGCTCATAGAGGAAAAGGGGCTATTTGTGGTGCCAGCAGCGCTGGGGGCTTTCCCAAGTCACCCAGCCACTGCTTTTTATGGGTTTGTGTTAAACCTCGATGGCCGTGGCGGAGTCCAGGGCTTTTTTCCTGGTGCATTTCCAGATGGCATTGCCATGTGCGGGCAGCATTTGACCCGTGGAGTGAAGATGGGCGCTCCTCCGCCCGGAGCAAATGCTAGAGGGGATTGTGCCAGGCCAGGAGCTGGCGTTGCTCACCTCAAACCTCATGAAGCCAGACCACTTAAGGGCTTGGGCAATTGCTTGCGCAATCAGTAGTTGCACAAGAAAATGGACTTCCAGAGGTGCTCCGCTCTTGGCTGAACCCTTTGCAGCGCTGTAGCTCTGTCGCAGGTCGCTCTGCCTTGGGGACTGGAGTTGCTCCCCCTCCGCAGGGACTGCGAACAACCCAGAAAGGCTGGAGAGAAAGTGTGGCTGTAACCGGTCCCATCACATTTCTGTCTCTCTGTAAATGAGGGTGTTCAGTCAGGTCTTCTGCCAAAAGCTAAAACTGTCTGTAGGCTTTGAAGGAGCCTATCTTGGGGAAATAAGAAACCACAGAAACGTGTGTGGTCAGCATCTCACGAAGGTCCTTCTTGTGTTTTTTGTTGAATGTGCAAAACAGGGTGGGAGGGCTGCGTGTGGTTTTTTTTTCTCTAAAAACCTTTCAAACTTGCAAGCCTTCCCGTGTCCTTGGCCATTCCATCGCATCCGGCTCTGCGCTGCGTGGGGCAAGGCCCAGGGCTTGCAAAATGAACCTGGCTCTTAATTAAGCAGGTTTCAGAGGCTGGCCCTGATGCTGGGTGGACCCTCAGCCTCCGTCGGAGCTTCCCCACCTACGTGGTCTGGACCAGAGACACCACGTCCACACGACAACCGGTGAACGTCTCGCACTGAGGAGCTGCGTCGAGGCCAGGGTTTGAGTGAATTTCCTGCTGTTTAAGCTCTTTCCTCCCCCCAGCTTTTCCCTCTGCCACGGGTTGTGTAATGAAACCAGGCACCCATTAAGGCGCTTAACTCCCCTTCTTCGCCCCTCGAATTGGCACTGCTGGTGTGCCAGGTACGTAATGCAAACCTCCCGGTGCGCAGCTCTACCCTTAATGGGTGGTTTCCCCTGCGTGCAAAAGGGCTGGTGTGGTCTTAATGCCCGAGTCTAATCACCGCTGTGAAATATTAATTAATCTGGCCGCTATTGAAGCTTTGCGCGCACGCTGCGGTGTCGGAGTGGCAGTGCTCGGCCGAGCAGTGAAGTGTAAATAATGGAGGGCCAAATCCATCGCTGGTGTAAGCTGGCAGCGGGGCTGATTCACGTCCCACCGCTCGCCACGGAGTTGTTAAAGCTGCATTTGATGCCCGCATGCCTCGAGCTGTCGGCATTTGGAAGGGGGGCAGATGGGAGGGAGCGTGTTTGGGCAAATTCAGGTGGGATTCAGACAAGCTGGCACCACCGTGGATTCGGCCTCTGGAGCAGCTCCCGTTTGGGGAGGTCCCCGCACGGGCTGGGGGAGCCCAGGCACAGGGTCGTACGCTGGGGCTCTGCGTGGAGCTGCTTTGCCCCCCCCCGGCTGCGGTGTCTGCCCCGACGAGCCCCGGCTGCGTCGGTGGAAGAGAGGCGAGAGCGGCGCGTGGAGGAGTGCCAGGGGGAAGCTGCGAATTTAATTGCTGAGCTAAAAGGCTTTGCGCCGACGCCTCTGAGCGGGCTGCGGGCGATGTCTGGGAGAACGTTTCCATCTCCGGCATGCTCCTGTCCATCCCGCTCAGCGACAAGAGAAATACGTCCTGTCAGGAGCAGCCTTGGCTCGCCAGTCCCAGGCGTCTCTGCTCTTCCTTTGCTGTTGGTGCCTCGAAATGTTTCGCTGTCTGTGCCTCGAAATATTTCTCTGTCCCTTCGTGCCAGCGTCAAGAGACGTGGCTCCCTGTGATCAGCGCTGGCTTGGGCTGCCCTTGGAAGTTTGGGTCTTCTGCAGCGTCCTCAAAAGCGTCTCTGCTCGCAGATGAGCTGTCAGCTTTTATAACACCCCCTTTGCAGATGCTTTTACGGAAGGACACTTGGATGAGTGGCGATTAACGAGCGGCAAAGGGAACAAGCCATGGTGCCGGAACAGTTCAGGAAGGTCAGGAACTATTAATTAACATCAGGACATTGCTCTGAATTACAGAGCTGCAGGGGCGAGCTGGATTTGGCCACCTCCCCGCTTCTTCCTCCCCCCCTAAAGGTGGTAGAGGTCTAATACAACCACCCAAGGTCCCCCATCTTTTCATGGCTTCTCTTTTCCGAGCTCTTCTTTGCAGCGGGCTGATCTGAACTGCTCGATCTGCCTCCCCTCCCAGCGTGGGGGCTGCCGTTGCCTCCCCCTGCCAGGGCAGGGGGCACCTGGCAGTCCTCACCCTGTTGCTGGCATGGCACGCTGCGAGGAGGGCGTTGGGCAGCGGTTTTAATCGGTGCCCAGTGCGTTTGGCTCTCTTAAACATGATTAGGGAGAGATTTACTGGCTTGCTTTACACCACTGCTGACCCGTGGGGTTGTGCTGATTTACATCGGGATCTGCCCTGGCTCCGTGGGGGTGCGGAAGCAAGTGGGGGCTGGCTGGCACAGAAGCTGGATTTTTAGTGTAGGTTTTCCTGCCTCTTAAATTGGTGGCAGAAGCTCAGAGGAGTGCCTGAGCAAGACTTTGCCTCAGGGGAGCTCACAGCCGTGCTTGCTTATGGCTGCAGGCTTTCCCCTGGGAACGGCTTTTGGGGAGGAGGGGGTCTGCAAGCGGTGCCCTACATCTCTTTCAGTGCCCCCCATCCCTTGCAGACAGAGTCTGTCCCTTCTCTCTGCCAGCATTGCTTGTTTCTTGCCTTTCCTGATGTTTTTTTTTTCCCCTTCCCATGGGCTGGGGCTCCTCACTGCATCCCCTTGCCCACCCCGGGGTGGATGGAAAATAGGATTGATGGATTGCTGGGCCAACTTGAATATTGCTCAGTAACATTTCTAAAGCGTAGCAGGAAGATTTCATCCTTTTCCCCAGGCAGGCTCACCCACCAGGTGCCAAAGTGCTGAGGGAGTCAGAGGGTGGGTATGAAGGAGACTCTCACATCGGCTGCATAAATGAGCTTTTGCTAAGCAGATTAGGGAAAGGTCTCTGGTTCGGTGTGGGGCTCGGGGGAAGACGCCACTGGGCTGGTGGTACAACCCCTACCTTCAGGACGGTGTTTTTGCTTGGGGTTAAGAGAGCGACCTTCATGGGATATTAGGTTTAATGAGGGATTTTGCGTGATTTAATTAAGATTTATTTGCAATCAGTTGGAGTGCCCTTATTAAGTAAATTCCAGGCCTCGAATAATATGGCCATAAGGTTTTCCAGCCGTGCTTATTGCCAGGATGCCATTAAAATGGGGAGAGGGGAGGGGATTAACAAGGAAAGGCTCAAGGTCAGAGCCCTGGTGGGAGAGTGCGTGGTCATTTCGGGAGGTGAGTGTTGCCCGTGTCCCATTCTCAGCTGGCCCTACTCGATCCCAACAACCCCAGTTACAGACGGTACCAGTGAACCCCGCTCCTGGAATCACATGCAATGAGTTTATCCGAAAGCCTCGGGGCTCATACCGGCATCAGAGCAGCTAAGTGGGGGTTATGCTAGCAAGCCGCAGTCGCTGGGACTGAAAGACTGTAATTATCCCCAATTAGATTGACTTTCTTGGAGCTGAGCTATCAAAGCAAAAGGCCCTTTTGGCTCACTTTGCCCCCCGGCGAGAGCGCAGATTCACTCTCAGCCGCGGCGGTGAAGAGCCCGATAAAATAAATGCCACTGGGGTGCCCCAGGTGGGCGCAAGACGGAGGTGACACACGTATCATGGGCAGACGCGGGAGCCGATGCTGCTCCTGGGTTTCCCACCTTATTCCCTCCACAGGGAGAGGGTTGAGTCACGTTTCTCCATGCCTCGCTTTACCTGATCTTTAAGAAAATCCACGTCCTTGGTTCCCACAGCGGCGGGCTGCCAGCAGGAGGAGAGCGTGACGCAGCGTGCGGGTCCACGCTTGTGTGTCTGTCACACCCCTGGGTGCTGTTTCGGGGTGTCAGCTCTGACCCGCTGAGCCTCCCCCCCCTTGTTAGCACTGCCCACAAACGAGCAATGCTTCACGTGCCAAACGGGAGAGCTTTGGGCTCAAGGGACCTTGAAAAATCGCCCCTGTCCCCCGCTTCGGGGCCCTCCGAAATGCCCAGCTCCCCAGCCGCCCCCGCGTACCGGTGCAGACGCCGGCAGAGCAAAGCCAGCACCGCTCCCAGCTGCCATCAGAGCCGCCTCGGTGACTCAGCAGCCGTGCTGAAAGCTCCCTTATTTATTTAAACGGCTGCTCCCCGCTCGGCTGAGCATCCCCCTGCAGCGATGCTGCCGCTGGGCCGGCACCGGCTACTGCTTGGCGAGGAAGAGAGCGATACTCGGCACCCCGAGCCCCCCGGTTTGCTCCGAACGTGATGGCTTTGACAACGTGGGCTCTCGGCCCCGCTCTGCGGCTCTGCGCCGCTGGCCCTGCCTGCTCCTGGGAGATGCTGCACGTGGCCGGAGCAGGTACCTTCTCCCCACTTTGCTTTTCCCTGGGATGCCGGCTTTGGATCTCCTGGGAGGGGGAAGCCGCTCTGGCTGCCGATGACCTTCGGTGTCATCTTTCTATTTTTTAAATCCCTTGTGCCAGCCTGGACCGGAGGAGTGCATTGCGGCTGCAGGGTTTTGTCCTCGTGGCGGGATGCTGCCTGTCGGCGCCTTGCTGGGGGCTGGAGCCGTGGCTGCGGTGCTGGCGCGAGGGTACGAGGTGCATGGGGTCGGAAACTGGTGGGTACTAAAGGAAACTGGTGTCTGGAAGAAGGAACGTCTGTCTGAGACCCTTGTTGGGGGGTTGTTGCTAGCCCCGGCGTTAGGGTTTGGTGCTGCGAGGGTCTGGGGGGTCCCCGTATAGACCAAACACAGGGCTGATTTCAGCCCTGGCGTCAGGACCGGGCTTGGGTTTGTTGCTCTCTGGAGAGCCCTTGGAGGGGGGGAAATAAAACAAGAGAAAATCTTCCTCTTTCTTCAAGGTCTGTGTCATTTTTACTCTGCTTTTTTAAGGATTTATGGTCTCCCTGTCTGTGCCTGTGTATGGCTGGGCTGGGCAAAACCGACAGACGGCAGGGGCTTGGGGCAGGAAAGTGTCTCTTGGTTTCACGTAAGCAGAGTAAGAGAGACCCTTTCAGTGCCCTGCTGCAGGGAGCTCAGCCCTCTTACGAGACATCAGAGAGTCTCCCCCAGAGACGCCGCGCTGTAGGAGGGCCTGTCCTTCTGCTGGGCCGTGGTGGGATCCTGCCCGCCGGTGTCCTGATGTGGCGTTGGGTTGAGCAACCTTCCTGCCTTCCCTGTCCGGACCATCTTCATCCTCCTGCCCCGTGGGACTGATGGGTCGCCTGGTCCCCTCTCCTGGCAGGCACTTTGGGTCTTTGTCTGTCTCCCGCTGCTGCTTTCTTTAGGTGAGGCCTTAAAAATCTCCTACTTCTAGAAGAAGAGGTTGTGTTAGGTGAGAGGGAAGGCATTAGATTTAATTATGCAATTATTATTGATGGGATCCATGCTGCGTCTGCTCTTCGGTTTCATTCATCAGGATGAGGGTGGTGGATTGGGAACACGGCTGGTCTCTTTGCTCCTTTCCCAGGGCTAGGAATGTGCATTAATCCTGAAAATACTCTAAAGTCACATTTTTGGAGGTGAGAGAATTGCCAAGGAGGCTGCAGGAGGTGGAGGGGTCCTGGCGTCTTGGCTAATGGGTTTGCCTATGGGGAAACTCTCCAGCTATTTTACAGGGAGAGCTCATGGCCCGTGCTGAGATGCCGGCAGGAATGCCAGCCCGGCAAGTTGGGATAAGTCATGCTGCCTCAGCTGTCCGGGGCGAGGGGAATTTATTAAGAGGATTCAGGAGATCATCAGACGCTCGTTTGTGTGAATGGCAAACGAGAATTTATTAAGGGGCCAGATTAAAGGTACTTTGGAAAAAGAGCAAAATCGATCGGAGGCAGCTGAGAAGGGAGGAGGGAGAGCAGCAGACAGGAGACTTAGAAATAAAATATTGGATAGTGGGAAGGTGTGGGGGGGTTTGCAGGGAGAGCGCGAGAGGTGGAAGGAGCTCTTTGCCAGCGCAACGTTGCTGGGAACGGTGGGCGTGGGGACGCCAAAGGGGACCCCAAAGCAAGCGACAGCTTTCAGGTGGGGTGGGCTGCCTCCCCCGCCACGAGCGCCAGCCGTCGGAGGCGAAGCTCTCGGGAAGCGAGCGAGGAGATCGCGGGAAGCGAGCCGTGCCAGTGCCGGGAGCTGGCGCGGGCAGGCGTGAGCTCATGCGTTCCAGCGGGAGAGGTCGCCGGCTCCCACCGGCGCAGCCTTTGTCCCCCCAGCTTCTGCTTCTCGGCGGCGGTTGCCAAAAAGCAGCCCCAAATTACTCACGCTTCCCCGGGCTCGCAAAGGCCGGTGCTTTGGGGTGGCTGACACCGGTCTCCTCCGTGGGGTGCAGCGTCCGAGTAACGCCAGGCCCCGGGGAAAAAATGCATTGTGCGGGAGCCGGGGAATGCTGGCATGCAAAGCCCTCAGAGCGGCACTGGGGAGGGTAGCGCCTCCGGCAATCTCTTTTTTTTTTTTTTTTTCCCCCTTTTTTAAATAAACAAACTGCAGATCTTCATCGGTGGCTGGTAGGCAGGGCAGCGCTGGTAAAGCTTTACGCAGGGGCATGCATCGGGGTGGCGTTGCCCACGGATGCTGAACTCTCTGGTGCCGCAGCCATCCCCGTGCTTGGTGCGTGTGGGAGCACGATGGATGCTCGAGAGCCCACCTGGAACGCCGGCCGTCCCCCAGCCGAAGACGGAGGGGTCCCTGGCTGCTGCGGAGCGTGTGCTGCAGCCCTGAGAAAGAGGACATGGCACAGGGAGAAATACCCAGGTTGCAAAAGATCCCTTCCTCCCTTGGCAGCTCCCCAAAAGCAGAGCAGGGGATCGCAGCCACGTTTGGGATATTTAGCAGCTAGGGCTAATTGCTTTGCTCTGAGTTGGGATGAGGCTGATGCCCGCCTGCGGAGTAGCCGCTGCGAGGGGTTTTGGCTCTCGGAGAGGCTGCATGGGGCACAGCTTGTGCAGCAGGGACAACCTGCTGAGGCCCCTCAAAAAGAGAGGGTGGGTATGGTCGTGTCGGTGTCCTGCAGAACACCAGGTCGCTTGGTGCCCTCCTTGGTCCAGCAGCCCAAAGGTAGGGGGGCAATCGAAGGTGGTTTTGGTGTTGCTCCACAGCTCAGCTTTGGGGCTACAAATGGGAAAATGCATTTTCCTTTCACAGCCTTTATAAGATGCTTTCTTTTCTTTTTCTCTCTTGCTGTCTCCAGAAGTCCGTGCTCTCTTTATCGCTGCCGGCTCCATGGGGAGCGTGGGGCAGGGTGTAAGTAGTGTGTCCTCAGGTGAGTGGTTGGAGGAAAGAGGTCTTGGTCTGAGGAGCTGCAAGAGAGGATCTTGAGAGAGAGAAAGGCACAGACTTAGGGGAACTTTGGACATCTTGATCTCTGGGGGCTGTTTTCTTGGGTGAGAAAAGCAGATAACCCTGCAGTCCTACGTCAAATGATGCTGGTCACCAGCCAATTCCCTGCCTCTCAGCTGTGGTTTTCTTCCCTTGTTTTTTTTGCCTGCAAAAACTCTGGGATGTTGTCAGCTTGGTGCCCTGTCGTCTTCCCGGGCTTCCCCACTGAATCCAAGGATATGTTTTCCACCAAAGGCACCTCCACACAGGGCTTTGCCCTGGAGCTGAGGATTTTGTCCCTGCTGACTGGCTCTGTCTTCTCTCTTCCAGGTGTGTGCGGCTGCTGCGGTGCCCTGCGTCCTCGCTACAAAAGACTCGTTGACAACATCTTCCCGGAGGACCCAGAGGTAAACGAGGCACTGCTTCACGTGCCGAAGCTCCATGCTGCACCGTGTTGCGGCTCTCCTGCAGCTCAGGTTGCAGGGATGCGGAGTAACCTGCCCAGAAATGGCTCCTGGGAGGCGGGCGATGCTTTGACTCCATACCACCGTGCCTGGAGGGTTGGATTTTCCTTTAAAGCTCGTTTGTGAGCAGAAATACAGAAGCAGCTCCTCCAGCCACATCGGCCTGGAGGGACAGGCTTCCTTTCCCAAAGGTGCCAGGAAGATGCTGAGGACGGGTGGATGGGAGGATGGGGGAGAGGACCTGAAGGCGTACATCCTTCCCTTTGCAGGATAAGGAAAGCAGCTTCTAAGAGTGGGGGTCTCTTGGGGCCTCAGCCATGCTTTTGAGCTCAAAAGCTGCTTATGATTCCAGGATGCGGGGAAGCTGGTTCCCTGCTTGCTGCCTCGCTGAATTAGAGATGGGGGATGCCCTGCCAGCTGCTCCTGGAGCATCCCAAATCTGGTCTCTTTGTCTACTTCTCACAGCTGAGATGCGAAGGCAGTGGAAGAGGGGTTCCCGGCTGGGGGTAGCAGGGCTGGGATTACCCAGGGAGGCGGTGAGCGCCTGTTTTGTCATGGCGCTGGCAGCAAAGCTGAACAAGAGAGGAGGCTGCTGCCGAGCTATGCGGAGAGGAGGAAGCACCGCAGTTTTCCAGGCTGCGGGGGATTGGGGCTGGCAGCTTGGCACGCTTGTGTTGTTTGGCCTCAGTAGTGTGGAGGTGTTGATGTCCCTGTCTGCCCCTGTCCCCCTCGGTGCTGGGGCATGGCTAGGGGCTGGCAAACGGTTCTCATTGTATTTACAGTGTGGGGTGCTCAATGGAGGCTTGCACTGGGGTCATCCCTGGCTGTGGTGCATCAGAGAGCCCTCAGCTGAGGCTAAATGCAATCCTCATTTGCCTTCCTTTGTGTACAAGGTGTGGGGAAGCACTGGGACGGGACTGGTGTGCTCCAGACCTCTGGTATTGCTGCCAAGGTTTGCTGCAGAGATGCTCCTGATGTTTGCCGGTTCTGGGTGTGAGGCCGTGACGCCCTGCACTGCTGTCTTTCAGGATGGTCTGGTGAAGACCAACATGGAGAAGCTGACATTTTACGCTCTGTCTGCCCCAGAGAAGCTGGATCGCATCGGTGCCTACCTCTCTGAGCGGCTAATCCGAGATGTGAGCCGGCATCGATATGGGTAAGGACTGGGACGCCGTTTCAGCCACCCCAGTGACTGGCATAACGATGGACCACTAGACAGTGGCAGGGGCTTAGAGAAGGGGGAGAATGTGTGGGGCACACAGCTTCTGCACGCTGCAAGGTGTCCTGAAGCTACGAGCATGCTGCAGAGACCTGAGCATGTTCTGCCTCCAAAAGTGAGACATGGGAAGCATGCAGGGATGTGCAAACTCCTTGCAAAGTTGCAAGGGACCAGGCGAGCTGGGAGCCATGTAGCATTTCCCTGGCATCGTGCTGTCCATGCTTGAGGAGTCTGCGTGTGTATGGTGTTTGTCCCCAGCGACAGGACTGCCATCATCCCTCCAGGCCATCATCAGGAGCCTGTGGCAACCTCCAGCCTTTTAAAAGCCTACCGTGGCTCTTCCAGAGCCAGATGGAAGTCTGACTAGGTGTGGGCAAGCAGCTAAACAGGGTGGCCTTGGCTGCAGCTTGCTGGGAGTTATTCGTGACAAGCTTGGGTGTGTTGTACCCCATGCACGTCTCTATTGACTTATGGTGATGTGGCAGAAGTGGGAGCAAGGATTAGGGGCAGCGCTCTGACGCTTTTCCAGAGACCACGTGATGGGGATGCGTTGGGCTGGATGGGGACTGCTGTGTTTGCTCTGTCCGACTTACCTGTGTGGTCCTGGCTGGGCCCCATCCCTTCGTCTTCCCTCCCCGCATCGCTTCCAGCAACGCTTTGCCATGTTTACTGCAAGGAGAGCAGCACCCACCTGAAAATAGCTGACTGCCCTGATTAGAAATGCTGGGGGAGCATGGGAGGGCTCCTTCCCTTTGAAATAGTTCCTGGATTGATTCTTGTTGTCTCCTGAACAAAGCCGCGGCAGACAAACACAGCTCAGCTTCGTGGTGCGAACTTCAGTCTGCCTCTTATCCTGGGGGAAGAGAAGCCAGCAGCCTGCCTAAGAAGTGCTAAAGTTGAAAAACCTTCAAAGCCTCATCTGCATCACCCGTCATCGGGAGTGACAGGACATTCAAAGCTCTGCCTGATGTTCTGTGGTTAAGCGGCTGTTAACAGGCTCTGCTTGCTATGTTGGGAAAAGAAAGGCTTTCAAAGATTTTTTTGACATCTAATGACAAGCCTCACTGGGTGCAGGGGGGAATATATTCCTTCCTCCACCGCCTGTGCATATAGGCACGTAATTGGGTTGGAGCACTAGCTGATTTTCAAGGTCTAACTTTGAAATGCCTTAAATCGGTTTGGATCAACCTTTCGTTTGTAGGTCAGTGTTGGCTGGAGCAGAAGGATTTGCCCCGCTGCAGACACACAGCTGGGCTTTGAAAGGGCGGCTGAGCATGTAGGTACCTGTCTCCTGCGTGTAAGATGAAGATAGCCTTGATTTCAGGCCTGTTGAGTGTCATCTTTTTGTTACTTTTATTGCTGAAAGGACAAAGTGCTCTTGTTTGAGTTTGCAGCGATGCAGCCCACCATCTGTAAGAGGATGGTTGGGGTAGGTCGGAGGTAACAACTCCACAAGTGTCCCTTTTCCCTCTTGGTGGCCTGTGTCCAGTTGTCCCCAAAAAAGAAGTCATGCTGTTCCAATAATATTGGGCCACCGGAAATTGTTTTCACCCTTGTTTCCTACGAGAAAGGAGCTTGATGCTTCATGCTGGTCATTGGTCACCTCTTCATATCATTTTACCCTCTGGGCCAGTTTTAACCCAGTTTGACAGATGGGTAGGAGCCTCACAGATCCAGGAATAGTTGGCTTCTTATTTTCGCGGTATCTGGAAGAGCTGTAATGGTGTCTGAAGTACAGGCTGCAGTCTGAGCTCAACCACATTACAGCACACCAGAGAATCTACTCAAGACTGGAGCCAGATTTCAACAGTTCTGGGGCCTCAGGAGAAGGGATCGATCTTGCTGTGTTTTACCAACTGGAACCTGGAAGTCCAGGGTTTATCAGACACCTCTTTCTCCCCGAGAGGGCAGTTGCCTCCCCAGCTCCCCTTTAGCGTGCAGGCAGGGCTGGCACAAGTAGACGCGCAGCTCCTGCCCGCCTAACTGCCAGCCAGCTCGGTGCTTTCAGGTTTCCCTCTTACAGCACAAGCTGGTGGCTGCTGTATGCCACCCAGGCTGCAAATCTGGCTATGCAAGGAGCTTGAAAAATGGAGGTTAAAGGAGGAATGCGCTCAGTGCAAAGAGATCTGTGCTTGCCACCTCCTGCTTTTGGCTGTGGCAGATTCTGGGCTTGATGTGAGCTGCTGTGATACAGATTCACAGCTGCACGGAGAGCAGGAGTCAAAGGGGGGTGGTAAGGAGCTGTAAAGTTTGTTTTGTTACCAGTGTCCAGGTCCCAGGTCCGTGTCAGTTATTTGGATACCTCAGAGGTCCTGCAAGAAGAGCTGGAGCTGTCAGACTCAGTGCAATCACCATTTCAGTTTTTTGTGTATTTTGGGCAACTCCAGCTGGAATAAATGTCTGCTCAGAGTAGTCGGAGGCTGGGGATTGCTTCTTCGCTAGGCTTTATGCACACAGTGGGCAACCAGAAACTGGAGGTCAGTGTGGTCATTGCACAAGCAGGTCACCCAGGGGCTCCGGCCACCGCGTTGGTCATGAACCAGATGCTGTCAATGCAGAAAGCACCGCAGGACCAGCCTGTGAACAGACTTCGGAAGAGCCAGCCTGAGCAACTGGTCCAATTTGTCTTGGAAATATGAAGCAACACCCAACAAATTCTTCAGCTGCAGCATAATGAGCTGGCCACCTCTGTAACAGGCACCTGATTGGGACTCATTGCTGGGCACGAGGTTTTCCAGCTTCCCATCAGAAGCAGGAGTGTCACAGGACTGGTTTAATAAATAGCCTGGAAGATGCACTGTGGCAGCTTGCAGCGAAGCCAGCTGCCAGAGGGTCGTCTGTGGGTGCGCTCAGCCTGCTTGGGAGGGATGGTGAAGGGATGCGCTGTGCTCAGGGAAGCCGTCTGCATGGCCCAGGGACCTGTCACGGGTGCGTCCCCTCGTGCTGCTGTGTTTCAATCAGGTTCTGGGCTTCCCCTGTCCCTCTTCAGCATGCAGAGCCAATACTGAGTGGTAGAATCCCGTCCCTGGAGGGATCAGGGACGAGGTAATCCTGGCGTGGGCAGTGCTGCATCCTGGTCTGTGCACTTCTGGAGGAAACCCTGCTCACCCCGGGAGCTTCGGGGGTGATGTGAATATGCTTTGCAGGGTTGCTTTATTGTGTATCTAAGCACGGCTTTTCTGGAGCACAACAGTCTAATTCTGTGTTCTCATCCTGTCCCTCCTCCCTGGCCAGGACCACCTGGGTCTGCAAGAACGGTTGCCTGTGATGCTGAGCCCACCCTGTACAAAAGCCCAGTGCTCTCGCACGGGATACAAAGACCAGTTCAGGGCAAGGGAAGCCCACAAGCAGTGCGGGGGGAGATGCAAGGTGTTGCTGGCAGCCTTGGTCCCGGGGCAGCTGAGTCTTTGCTGGGGAGCAGCCCACACCATCTAAAAATATCCCAAGGGTATTCTGAGTGTAAAAATTTTTCTCCTTGGGTTGGCCAGGGCAGGAGGTTGGCGTTTTGCTGGTGGGCACCCAGGTGGTTTGGGAGAGGGGAGGAGGAGGAGGGATGGCCGCAGGCCCGTGCTGCTGTCGGGGAGTGACCCTGGCCTCTGCCCGTTCCCAGCTACGTGTGTATCGCCATGGAGGCACTGGACCAGCTCCTCATGGCCTGCCACTGCCAGAGCATCAACCTCTTTGTGGAGAGCTTCCTGAAGATGGTGGCGAAGCTGCTGGAGTCAGAGAAGCCCAACCTGCAGATCCTGGGGACCAACTCGGTGAGTAGGAGAGCACTGGGAGGTGGCAGCAGCCTGCTGACCCCGTCCTCTGCTTTCCACCCTGCCTGTCACCCCCGCGTCTCTGCACAGTGCCAGGCCTGGAAATCTTGTTGGGAAAGGACGGGGAGCAGCTGCAGGGAAGGATTTATGGTGTCCCCTCTCATGTGTCCTGCCATGCGTGAGGTTTCTGAGACCCTGGCTGTGCTGCCCGCGCACTGTCCCTGCTGTTTGCTGTCTGTGACCAGTCGCTGGTCTCTGATCTCTGCTGCCATGCCTTCCCTCTCTTGAATTCAGCTTTTCCTAAACGAGCCTGAGGACACGAAGGCTGTCAGCAGTTTTGGACAATAGACTAACTTAGGAGGTGATCCGCATGGATTTTGGGAGCTATTTGTATTCAGAAAAGGGCTGGCTTGAACAGAGCTGCTGCTTGCAATAAATGGCTTAGCTGGACTGGGGATGTGTCGGTCACAGACATAAAATAAGGGGAAAGGAGAAGCACAGATGAGCGAAGGTGACATCCTCCCGGCATCCAAACTGCTGATCCTGGCTGGCAGCCAGCAGGCACTTATGCATGGCCTTTCTGCTGTTTTTTACCGGGAACACTGGGTGTACCTAACACCCACGCTTGCGAGGGCTCTGCCGGTGCCCGGTAGCTTGGCTTGGACAAGCAGCATCTGTCCTTGCTTCTTTCTAAGAGGGGATTTAGATGGAGATGATCATCCTGCGGGCAGGAGGGTGAACTGGGTAGATGCTCTCTCAAGCACCTGGGAAATGCATAGAGCTCAGCTCTAAGCTTTAATTCTCTGCCGTGTGCGATGCAGAGAGGGATGGTATTAATGTTTCTGCTGACGCCTCCCGGACAGGGCAGCGCTGCATCCTGCGATGCTTCTCTCCTCCAGGAACCAGCATGGTCATGGACACAGGGTTGTAAATGCCTCCACTGAGGCACGGGCAGCCGAGCGGAGACCTTTCACGCCCCGTTCTCCCTCGCAGCTAATTGCTCCCAGCTGAAAGCGATGTGAGCTGCCCATTGGCAAACCTATTAATCCACAGCCCTTGGAGAAGAGGGAGGATTGATGATGCCTCAGTTGAAACCCGCTGCTGACAACAGCTTACCGTAGCATTTTGGTGCGGTGATGCTGCTGTAAGCCTCAAATATGCTGCAGGGGCTGCCTGGGAAAGCCCCTTGCAATGGGAGCAGGGTCTCCAGGCAGCACCCGTGTCCCTCTGCCCAAGGGTGGCCCAAGCTCCATGGGAGACCAGAGAGATGCCACTTCCACTTGCTGTCCAAACCTCTTGAGATGTGCCAGAGCTGCCTGGATCCGTCCCAGTGGCAAGCAGCTGGATCTCTTGCTAAGAAAACACCCTATGTTGCAGTGCAGCCCTGCCTGCAAACACATGCAATATCCCCTTGCCCAGCCCCTGAGCTGTTCGGGAAATGCCGGGGTTGTCCCAGGGTCCAGAGGGACCTGGGGTGGAGTAGTGTTTAAAGCTCAACTCAGCCAGCATCTCCCTATTCTCTGGCTGCTCTCTGGACACTTCTCAGGTCCTTGGCGCCTGAGCAGAGCCCTAAATCCACTGGAACATGGCATGGAGCTGCGCCTCAATGGGAGCTGCCGGCATGGAGCTGGGGAGGGGACAGCCCTCGCTGCAGGGGCTCACGATGCCACAGCAGAGGCTTCAGCGTACCAGCCCCAACATGGACATCCTCAAGTGGAAGGCATTGGGTCAAGGCGAGACAGAGCCCTGCCTCATGTTTCCAGTCTGCAAACCTCCCGTGTTCAGGCACCTGTGGAGAGGAGAGATGGTCCTGGACCACAGATGCGTCTTTCCTTAGCGCTGCTGTCACTGCAGTCAGGAACCAGGAGCAGGTGTTTTAATGAGGTGTCCAGATCAGGAATGATGGTTTAGTGATGCTTTGGGGTTTTTTGCCTTCTCAAGCATAGCGGTATTCAGAGGGCACATAGCACAGAAAACTTGTGGGCTTTTATAGAAAAGTGAGCGATGATAATGAGACACTTCTTCCTATATCTGCTAATGAGGAATGTGCCTCAGGCTCGTGCTTAATTAGAGGGTGCTGTCTCAAGCAATCTTCACAATAACGGAGCTGATGGCAAAGGCGGGAGGAGGTTGTTTATAGAAACCTGCTCCAAGTGAGTCATTCTCCGCGGTGTGAAATCTCGCCTGAAACACATCTCCCTCCTCGCACAGAGCCAAGGTGTTCCGCTGCGGAGGGGCTGATCCCAAGGACCAGCCCGCTGCGCTCCACAGCCACGGAGCTGGAGGCGGCAGCGAAAATCCACCATCCCGTGATCGCTATAACCCCATCTGATAATCCCCGGGGTGAACATATGGAGCTGCAGCTTAAATCCACTTTGGTTTCTCATCCTTGTTAGGAGGCTGCTGGGCAACCTCCCTGCTTTGGGGTAGGAACCATCTAATTTCCAGCTTGATGTCATTCCCATTTTATTTTTCCTTGAACCAACACTGATCTTTCATTTAAACAGCTCTTCCCCCACCTTGATGTTCCTCTGCTAATGTATTTATGTCTGATGTATTTATAGGTGGCAGCGTTATCCCTTGCCAGCCGTTGTTTTGCTTCTCCAAGGCAGCCACACTCCTCGCATTCCCCCTGCGCTTGCTCCCTGCTCGTCCCAGCCATGTTTCAGTTGGAGCTTGTTGGCTTCGAGCACAGGAGCCCTGAGCTGCCCAGCCCCGCACGCCTTCAAACCGCAGCAGAAATAGGGTTGCATTTCAATGTTTTAAACTGTTTTCTCAGTGGAAAAGCTGCAGAGCAGCTTTCGACTGGGATGCAGTGCTCATTAGTGAAAATAAGTCACTTTCCCTGAAGGATTGATGCCTCCTTTCCTGCTGGCCCAGCTCTTGCTGGGTCATTTCCATGTGTCCTGGTGCTGCTTTTTGCCATTGGGCACAAGTTGGCAGCGAGACCTGTGTGGGTATCTCCCCTAATTGCTGCATGGTGTAGCACTCTTGTAGGGGCAGCGAAATCTTGAAGAATGAAATAGTCTGTGAGCAAGTCGCAGAGTCCTAAAAATGTCCCATAGATGGAAGAAGGAAAGGCTTTGAGGCTGATTTTTCTCTGTTCTTGGCTGCTTTTTACAAGTTCGGGCTCTGCTGGAGGCTGCAGGTGAAAAATGGATGCAGAGAGGGCAGGCAGCTGCCTCCAGCTGTTGGCAGATGTGAACTCTGTGCCGCATCCAGTGTCACTGGGCATGGTGGTACCATGCGAGGATGTCTGTCCCCTGAGGACAGAGGCGAGCAGGGCTCGCTGTGCCTGGCAGCCGCCCGAGAAGGTGCCCTCAGGGCAGAGAGCTGAACCACGAGCGCTGCTGGTGTGGGTGGGTGGGCTGGCATCCCCTGGGCCTCCACAGAATAAGGAGCGCTGATGAGGTGGTCCTGTTTGGTTGCCCGATGGCACGAAACGAGCTGCTGTCATTGGCACGGGTGTAGGATTGATACCTGCAGGTACTGGCTGCGGAGAAGCCATTTTCTTCCTTTATTTCACGATGCTTCTTGGCCATGGGATGCCTGGGACGGCTCTTCCAGAGCTGCCTCAGGGAGCTCCGTTACTGCTCCTCACTCTGAATCCTGCCCTTGCCTCCGGTTGCACGTGGAGTTGTCATAAGCTTAAAAAAACTACTTTGTGAGCTGCCTGGTACAGAGGTTCCTTATATAACAGTCCTGCATTTTTCTGGTGAGTAAGAGGAGTTTATCAGTTGGAGCCAGTCCCTGCACTCTGGGAACAGTTCCTGGCAGGGCTGAGCCGGCTCCTTTCCTTTCACAGAGCCAGCTTTTGCAGCTGACGTTATTAATAGCCCGGCGCAGCGAGCGCATGCTAATCAGCGCCTGTGTGATGTGCTGGGACGGGCGGACTGGCTTTGCCAGCTGCGGAGGGGCACCGGTGGGTCATTTGCCTGCTGCTGTCCTGGCAGGGCTGGATGCTAGCAAATGCAGAAAGCAAGAAGTGAGAAAAGCCTGCAGAGAGGGTCGGGGTAAAGAAGGAGCTCCCGTGCAGCATGGCATCTCCAGAGGGTGCTGAGCACCCTACGAAATGCCGGGTGGACAGGTAACCCCGTGGAGGTAGGTTAGATTCTCCCAGCTGGAAGAGGAACCTAGTAGTCCTGATGCCTTGGCCCAGGACAGCTTGCCTGAGTGATGTGGGATTGCTCGGTGTGACCACAGAGCTTCATGCCACGCTGTCATAAGCAATGGGGCTGCACCGGCATTGGCACCGCTTCGTTGCTCTCCCAGTGTTGCTGGCTAGCAGTTAGCAGCTGGGATGGTTTTGGGGATTGCTTGGACAGGGAGTATCCTCTCCCTTCATTGCATGCCCATGCAAATGCCCTCATCTGTCCCAGCATGCTGAAGCAGATGCAGCACGGGAGCACAAAAGCAGCCAGCAGCTTTCTCTGCCCAAAGTCTTGGCAAGCAGCTGCTTATGATTTGCTCTGAGTAGGATGATAAAGCACAGGGACTCGCTGGCACGATGCTTTTCTCAGGCCAAGGATAAACCTCGTCCGTTCACAGCACTGGGCACTGTTGCATGGATACAGGCTGAATGCTCTGTATGTTCCAGCCAGAAGTTGATGCCTTAGATTTTGTGGCAGCTTTTGCGCTATTGAGTTTTTATATATTTTTCCTTTTTTAAAGCTACCCCTGTCAGCGTGACTGGATGAGTTGAGGTTCCCCCTTCCTGCCCGACCCTTTGTTCCCATCTTTTCATGAATAGGCTTTGGAATTCAGAGGAAAGCTTGAAAACATGTTTATCCTTTCTTCTTCCTTAATTCTGCCCCTGAAAGCTTAAAAGCCAGATCTGCTGGTCAGCTGGCATTTCTGGCAAGCTCCACGCCTGTTGGCGTGGCCATGCTGGGAGGGAGCGATGGGACCTCGTGCTGCTGGGTGCTGCGGGTGAGATCTGGGATGTTGTTAAGAACCTGCTTGCAGTTGGTTTCTCCACTGGCATTTCCAAGGCTGTTTTCGCCCCTGCAGCAGTGTTTGGGAAATGTTGGCTGGGTTTTGTGCTGTCTGGGAGGATGGAAAGAAGCTGGGGGCAAATTTATCCTGTTACGAGTGTGTGCTGCATATTAGGGATCCCTAACTCAGAGCCTCATTGCACCCCTAAATGCCCTTTACAGGGATCTCTAGGGGTTGCGGTGAGGTTTGCAGCATCTGCAGCCAGGCCTGGGTGCTGCTGGAGCTCGGTGGAGCTGTGCGGTGGCAGGTTCCCGCTTGGGGACCCCAAGTCCTGGGTGCAGCCGGGCAGCCTGACTTGTCATCCCGAGCACACACCGAGCTGCTGTAGTGAAGAGCCCTGTGTCACACTGCTGAAGCCCACAAATGTTTGTTGGTTTGGAGAGGAATTTTAAGAATATTTTTGCCATGGCCTCTGAGCTGACGCCCTCTTTCTTCTCTCCCAGTTCGTGAAGTTTGCCAACATCGAAGAGGACACCCCATCTTATCACCGCAGCTACGACTTCTTTGTCTCCCGCTTCAGTGAGATGTGCCACTCCAGCCACGACGACCTCGACATCCGGACGAAGTGAGTGCTGCGAGCGGGATGTCCTGGCCCCGATGGCTCTGAGAAGATGTCCTGGGGGGGCTTCCCTGTGCCCCCAGCCTCTGCCTTTCCCAGAGAGGTGCCTGCTTTTGGGGACAGGTTGGATGGGGGCTGCACGGATTGACTGCTTTGTGCTGTGATGGAGGTGCGCAGTGATTCCCTGAGCTGGGCACGCTCAGGCTGCTGTTCTCTACCCTCCCTTATTTTCCAAGCATTAAACCCTGTTGACTGCATGGGAGGATGAAACAGGAGCCTAGAAAACACAGTGCAGCTCATGTCCAACCTCTGTTGCTGTATGGGATATTGTGTGCGGCATTACACGTGTGTAATTACAAGTTGGTTTGCATTTGCTGTCCTGAGAGTGGGGCAGCTGTGCTCACTCTGACCACAGCTGGTGACAGGACAGGGGACAAACATGCCCTCGGGCTTCTGGCTTCTTTTCTTTGGCCAAAATGTGAGCAGGTAACACCTGCGGTCTGCCCGTCACAGGGCTGCCTCAGTGCATCTTTAAGCATTTATCGTCTTTGCTCCAGGGCCACAGCCCGCGGACAGCCGGAGCTCGGAGCAGGAGGTAAGGAAGTTATCCAGGCCCCAAAAGGAAGGATGGTGAGGATGGGAGGAGATCCCCCACTCTTAGCAGAATGAATGTTCACTCAAAAACTGCCTCCTGCAGCTACGTGGTCTGTTATTTTCCACATTTAAGGGCGGTTACATCTCTCTAGACAGCGTTGAGGACTGACTTGCTTTGCCGTGATGGGAAATGTACCCCGGGGGGATTAATTACGACTAAAACAGACAGATTAATGTTGTTTACTGCTGCCAAGACCAGGCCTGTCGGTGGTGTATTTAAAAAGACCCGGCGCTTGAAATGGCCCTGTGAGGCACTGATGGCATAGCACCTGTGGCTCTGGGCAGGAGGCCACTGCTGCCAGAGACAAGTTTTAAGTAGAGCCCAGATGTCAGGCAGCATTAGAGCACATCGTGTTGGTGCTGTTCCCAGAGCTGCTGTACCAGGGACCGGTTGTCTTGCGGGTGGGTGAACCCCTGAGGTTCACCACTGCTCGTGGAGGCTTGTCTCTAACGACCAGGCTTGCCTCCTTTTAACTCTGCAGACTCACAGGGGTTTTTTTTCCTTAATAAGGAAATAATGTCGAAGGCTCATTATTTTCACTTGACCTTCAGGGCACTGGTGATGCTGGCTAAATTGCATTGGAGGCTGGAAGAGAGAAGTTCTGCAGCTCCTGTAATTAAAAAGGAGCACACTGTTTTCTTGGGCCTTTGGTCCAGCCCAAAGCTCATTCCTCAAGAATTGTGTCTCGGTCAGGTTATTGCCTTGGTCAGATCTGCGAAATGTGCTAGGGACACCTGAGAGCCGGTTATTTCTGCAGATAAGCATGTACTATCTTTCTCAGGCATTAACAGTGGGTGTTGAGGGGCTGGTTTCAGACCTGGGAATCCTGCTGTGTAGGGAAATTTTTATTGATGACTTTATTAACTAGAGCAGAGTCGGGATTTTCGGACCCAGAAGGGACGCTGGTGTCAAAAAGCACCTAGGCTTCCCTAGCATCCAGCATCCCCGTGGGTGCAGCTCGGCTCTGCAGCTGCTGGGAACGGGGGAAATGGGAAAACCCTCCATGCGTGCCACAGCCAGAGAACGGAGACTCGCTAGAGCCAAACCCAATTCTTCAGAGAGCCCAGGCTTGCCGATGCCACCTCTCCATCTTGGCTAGTGCGTGCTGTGGAGATGTGCGGCTGCTGCTCGCCCGGGCCTCCTGGGAATGGTGGATGGGAGCTGGCTGCTGCTGCCAGGATGATTTTTAGCTGGTTCGGAGCCTTTCCAGCTCGCATCTGTTGGGCTGCGGGAAGCCATGTCTCTCGGGGATGCGAGGCAGTAGGATTGCCTTGGGGTATACCAGGCCTGGAGCTGGGATTGAGAGCAGCCCTGAGAAGAAGGATTTGGGGGTACTGATGGATGAAAAACCAGACATGAGCTGGCAATGTGCGCTCGCAGCCCAGAAAGCCAACCATGTCCTGGGCTGCATCCCAAGGAGCGTGGCCAGCAGGTCGAGGGAGGGGATTGTGCCCCTCTGCTCCCATCGGGTGAGACCCCACCTGCAGTCCTGCGTCCAGCTCTGGGGTCCTCAGCACAGGACAGACATGGACCTGTTGGAGCGGGTCCAGAGGAGGTCACAGAAATGGTCAGAGGGCTGGAACACCTCTGCTATGAGGAAAGGGGCTCTGAGCAACCTGGTCTAGTTGAAGATGTCCCTGCTCATGGCAGGGTGTTGGACTAGATGACCTTTAAGGTCCCTTCCAACCCAAACCATTCCGTGATTCTATGATTCTACAACTGGGGCATCACCTGCACGAACCCCTCCAGCAGTGCAGAAGTCAATGTCTTCTCTCCGACTTCCTGCACAGCTTCATCCGTATATATATATATCTGTATATAAATGTAAAATAACGTATGCTATATAGATATGTAGCATTTTCGTGTCAATTTGTTCCCTAGGATCCGGATGTCTGGCATTAAAGGCCTGCAAGGAGTGGTGAGGAAGACGGTGAACGATGAACTCCAAGCCAACATCTGGGACCCACAGCACATGGACAAAATCGTGCCCTCACTGCTCTTCAACTTACAGCATGTAGAGGAGGCTGAAAGGTGAGGGCTTGCTGCTGCCGTGACCTATCTGCTCCACCAGCAGCTTCAGGGCCCTGGGACTGCTTTTGCCAAGGTTTTGCAAGGCAGAGGCATTGCAGGCTGATTTGTGCCTGGAGCTCATGAAAAATGCGGCCAGTGGCTAGAGGGGAAACCCTGTGAGTATCTCACTGAAGGATGCTGCAGGTGGCAGGAGCTCTTCATGTCACCCGGTGCTGCGTAAGTTACTGCTATCTTGGCCACTGCAGGGCACCGTGGCTCCCGTGGAGCAGAGAGCTCTCCGCACTGTCCCTGCCGTTAAGGCATGCTGTTTGCAAAGGCTCTGAGCTGCCCATTCAGTGGGCTGACCTCTGTGAGGGATTCCTGCTTAAACGCTACCGAAGCAGTTATTTTAAAGGCAGGCAAGAAGAATCTCAGGAGCCGAAATATGGCTTTGCTCACTGACCCTCCATTCTTCCAGCGTAACCCCCTGCCGGCTGCGTGCTTGCCACCAGCTGGGTGTTTGAAGGGGAGATGCTTAGCTGAGAAGAGCAGAGCAGAGAAGCAGGCATGAATTCCTCCTGGGATTTTCCTTTTGAAGGTTAAGAGAGTTGTGGCAGCCCTGGGAAGCTGGCTTCTGACCAGATGCCTTTTCCCTTTTTCCTGTAAACTGAAGCATCAAGGTGATAAAAGCATTCATGGTGTTTGCATGATGCCAGACAAGCCCAAGTGTGGAAAAAAGGGATGGATCTCCTCCTGGGGTGTGCGTGTTCAGGGTGACTTGTGCCGGGCTGTGACTGCTTTGCTCTTCCTCCCCGTGGAAGCTGTGTTCACCCTGGGAGGACGTTATGTCCTGCGTCCTCACTGGTGAGATCCCTTCCCCTCCAGCACTGAGCACCGTGATCGTCATCCCAGTCCCAGGGACGCAGGGGCTGTCCCTGCTGCCTGGCACAGCCTGGTGCTGCAAGCAGGGCCATCCTGGCACGTCCCCCTCCTCTGCAATCCGTGCACCCGTGCTTGCTCTCTGATCTGGCTCAAATCCAGCAGCGCTTTATCACTGGGCTATACTGGGATGGAGCTGCCTGGCAGGGTGACGTTTGACTGCTGTGGGGTGGCTGTGGGCTGCGTGAGGGGTAGCCCACGGCCCTGCGCAGCACGGGGTGCGGGCAGATGCCAAAACCATTTTGCTCCAACCCTCCCTGGCCGGCTTCTGTGCCTCTTCTCCCCCACTGCTGCCACACACTCAGCGCCGCTCTCATCGCCCTCCTCTGCTTTCACAGCCGCTCCCCCTCCCCGCTGCAAGCCACGGAGAAGGAGAAGGAGAGTCCTACGGAGCTGGCGGAGAGGTGTCTGCGGGAGCTGCTGGGCCGAGCGGCGTACGGCAACATCAAGAACGCCATCAAACCCGTACTCATGTAAGTCGCCCATCCCTCATTTTTGGCACAAAGGAAACTGAGGCACTGGAAAACAGCCAGTGCGGGCCAGAGCTGGCGCGAAGGCATGGGCTCCTCTGGCTCGCCTTGGCACGGCACTGGAGACGGGAACTTGGTTTCAGGCTGAACTCTCATTTTTGGATGCAGCGAGGAATATAGCATGGGATAGATAGCTGTCGCTGAGAAAAGTCACCTGGGAGAGGAGTTTGTGTCCCTGCCCTTGCCTGCAGCACTTGGTTCCTGCTGCTTCTGCCTGTCCCTGGTGCTTGGTGCCGCTTTGCACCCCTGCAGGGTTTGTGGGACCAACAGTTACTTTCATCTCCATTTCCATCTCTTTCCCAGCCACCTGGATAACCACTCACTCTGGGAGCCGAAGATCTTTGCCACTTGCTGCTTCAGAATCATCATGTACTCAATCCAGGTGGGGAGCTGGCGGGACTCTGGCTGGCGGCACCGGTTGGGGATGCATGTGCATGCTTGGGAGCATCCACGTCTGCCTCCACGCCTGGGCTGAGTCAGAGCCGCCGCCGCATTGCCGCATCCCGGCAGCGCCGAGTCCGAGCGCTCGCAATGAGCTCGGCCACCAAACGTGTCCCAAAATGGGCTGGAGACAGGCGCAGCCCGGGTGTATGGCAGCGTGGGCTGGGGGCCCCATGGGCATGTGGGGAAATGGCTGATAGGTGTTAGTTAACCTGGCTGTGTGCCAGCCGTACGTGTTTTAGGATGCTGCTCAGGGAGCCTGTATCTCAGTCCCGGGAGCGATTCCCTCCCTCTCAGCGAAAAACAAAGCCCTGCTGAATCAGACGGGCTAGCAGCGTGCTGTGAAACACTCCAAAGGAAGCAGTTGGGCTTCCATGGAAAGCTGCCTCTTTCCAGATCGTTGCTGTGTAAATCAACCCAAGCTTCTCATCCCCACAGAAAAGGAGAGGGGCTGTCTGGGGAGAAAAGTGCCCTGGACAAACCAGGCATTGCGACAGCACCTGCAGCCCAGCATCCCCGTCCTTAGACATGGGGATTCTCGGAGACAGACCCTGCCAGCCTCTCCCCTTCTCACTGGGGGCTATGGAGATGCAGTTTAGGTAAACCCCAAAGTGATGGGAAGAGGTCCATCCTTTCTTTTTCCATGTGGATCTCAATGAAACTCTGTTTGCATGGGTCCCTGCCTGCTGTTGGGCATGGTGCTGCCTTCCCACCCTGCTTCCACTCTGCTGAGGCTGTCCCAGACCTGCTGCCCCACTTCACCCCTTTGGAAGTTTGCTTCGCTTTTGGATTTAGCCAAGCCACAGCTCTGCTTGGAGAACTCTTACAGTGAAAAGCAGGTCTCTGCCCCCTGCTCTCGTTTCTTGTTTTTAATCCTGTAAACTGACTAAAACCCTTTACAGTGCTACTAGATTTTATAAAATCCTGTTAATGCATATTGGAAGCGTCAGGTCACAATAACTCAGCAGGACCCTTTTGAAGTATAGATGTCTTTGGGAAACCCTGGCAAAAATCAAATCTTTTCTCCCTGAAATCCCCAGGATTAATTGTCACAATTTCCTTAGATCTGTACAGCTCTTTAGATCGTTTTTCCCGTGCAAATCGCTCCAAGCTTTTGCTCAGTCATGTAAAACAGGCTTCCTCCAGGTGCCTCCTCTCATTTTGCATCCGGAGCTGTCTTGGAAAGACCTGGGCAGGGACTCAGTGCAGCTGGGCACACGTGCAGGATTTGTCCCTGGTAGCCGTGTGGGTTACAGAAACGGGCTGTCACCTCGTGCATGCAGCACCCGTGCTGACGTTCATGCTCTCTTCCCAGCCGCAGCACTCCCATCTCGTGATCCAGCAGCTCCTGGGGCACCTGGATGCCAACAGCAAGAGCGCGGCCACCGTGCGCGCAGGCATCGTGGAGGTCCTCTCGGAGGCAGCAGTGATCGCAGCCTCCGGATCTGTTGGTAAGTGAATAAACTTATCCTCCCCATCCATCTCTTCGCCCTTTTATTGCAGTGGGAATGGAGAAGAGGTGCCAGACGTTTGGACTGGGCTCTGGCGTGTGCTCAGGTGTGAGCTGGTGGTGGGGGATCCAGTCTGGAGCATCCGTGGGTGCTTGGGATCTCTTCTGTGCCATTTCAGTGCTCCCAAGCGCAACACCCATGCCCACGTGCAGCCACCTAAACCTGGAGGGCTGAATATAATGCCAGCCTTTGCCTTTGTGACAGCGGAGCAAAGGGATTTTCAGGGGCTTGCTGTGAATATGCTGAGCTGACGGTGCTCCTGGAAGGACATTTCTCTCCTGTCTTGGCCGGGGAAGCTGGCGGGGGTTAAAAGTCACTCTGTGTCTGGCTAAACTGTTTTCAACCTGTTTATGGGGTGATGGGATGCACAAACCACATTGTCCTGTGGGAAACTACAGCCTCCATCTCCACGGGGAAAGCTGCTGCTCTCCTCCAGCGATGCTCCACCATCTCTCCCCCCGCCAGGCCCCACGGTTTTGGAGGTGTTTAACACCCTGCTGAGGCAGCTGCGGCTCAGCATCGACTACGCGCTGACGGGGAGCTACGACTGCGCTGCCGGCGTCAGCACCAAGATCATCAAGGAGCACGAGGAGAGGATGTTCCAGGAGGCCGTCATTAAAACCATAGGTGAGGTGTCCTGCCGTGCCTGGCGCAGGCTGCGCTGGTGGGTGATCCCCTGCGCGGTGGGTTTCTGCCTTGTGCCTCTACGGGATTATCTGGGGTGAAACGAAGTCACCCTCATCCTAAAAGCGGCGATGGGAAATGAGGTTTATCCGTTGCAGCGCAGCTGCAAGCGTGGTGGCGGGTTATCGGCAGGTGGCATTGCAACCCCGGCCATCCCCGGCAGAGTCGTGTTTCTCCCTGGGTAGGAGACCCCGAGGAAGGGAAGGAGAGGAGGGAAAGAGGGCAGGCAGCAGCCTGCCGCAGCTGCTGAGGATGGGGATGCACCAGCCCCAAAAAAACGAAGGGGTAGAGGCAGGGCTTGGCAACTCTCAGCCTCACCCTGCTGGGCCTGGGGCTGCCCCACCTGGGAGGCGTTTTGACGGGTCTCGAATCGTCCTAAAGGTAAAGCTGCCTGCGGGTGCCAGATCCAGGCAGGGCTTGTCCTATCCCAGCCTGGCTATGGGGGTCCGACAGCCAGCTTGGAGCGGGGCAGGCGGGCAGACCCCATGGCACTGGGTGCTTCTGGGGACGGTGGGCTACGCCTCGCACGCTGCCAACTGGCTCTTGTCCCTGCAGGATCCTTCGCCAGCACGCTTCCCACCTACCAGCAGTCTGAGGTGATGGTCTTCATCATGAACAAGGTGCCGCTACCCTCCTCGCAGCAGCCCATCGAGGCTGGCAAAGCTGGGTGAGAACGGCTGCCTTCCTCCCTCCTCTTGCTCCCCCCTGCCCTGCTCTCCCTGCTGCTGTCCGGTGTGTGGTGACGCGAGTCTTCGAACGCAGGGCTGAAAGTGCCGAGGAGCTCCTGAAACTGTTCCCACCTTGAGGTGGCCTTTGGGGACAGAGTGGAACATGGGCACATTATCGGAAAGGCTGAGCATCGGGAGCTTCCACCGAAGAGCGAGGGAAGCTGAGCAACGTGCGATCCTTATTTAAAATGCTTTGCTGTCTGCTGCAAATGTGATGACAAGGGCCCCTTGAAACACTGGAGCATCAAGGGGAAAAGGTGTTTACAGGCAGTGGTGCTGCAGTTGAAGTCTGCGTTTCTTAGGGTACCTGCTGAGAGATTCAGCTGTCAGGAGCTCGGTCCCGGGGTGTCGTCCAAAACTAGCCAGGAACTAAAAATAACATTCAGGGGAGTGACTTTGGCTGTCTCAGGGCAGCGAGGTGGCCGCTGGTGAGGGAGGGCTGTCTGTGGCTTTTGAGAAGCTCATGCATGGCTTCGTGGGACTGGCTGCTCATCGCTGCCTTCCCCCGCTGACGCGTGGCCCCTCTGAGCTGCCTCTGAGCTTTTATTAACACTGAGCAGGAGGTGGTATTTATACCCAGCGGTGGAGGAAGAGAAGGAAGGGAAAACACCCAAACAACATAATTGCTGAAGAAGTGTGGGAACAGACCATGAGAGCTATTTGGAGCGAGGGTATCAGTGCTGAAACATGTAGGTAAGGAGCAAACAGATTTTCATGCTATATTTATCTTCAGAGTGCGGTCAGGCTCTTCCCACTTGTCTCCGATGGGAGAGAGATTGTGCTGGCTGATAGGAGACACGCTCTGCTCCTCGCTCACATGGGGGTAATTCCTGATGCCTGCGTTCAATCCCAGTTCACATGGTGGGAGACAGACCGGGTGCTGTGTGCCCTTCGGCCAGGGCAGCTTTCCTTGCTGCAGGAGCAGAATTGGGCTCATAGCCCCAGGATGGCAGTCGCTTCTCGGTGCTGGGCTGGCTGTGCCAGGCTGTTTGTCACCGCTCCTTTATCAGCTCCCCCGGGAGCTCCACATGAGCTTCCTCCGGGAGGGTTTTTAAATCTCATCTGACGCTGTGTGAAGGATGGTGCTTGCTCTGGGTGTGTAGGTGAACCAGGAGTTTGCAGAGGAGGTGCGACCTGCAGTTCAGCTTATGGGGATGCTGCCATTTGCAGTGTAGCTCAGTCCCTGGGCAGAGGTAGGCAGCACAGGCAGTGTGTCGTGGGACAGCCTGGAAATACCTTGGGGGCTCCCTGTGTCCCCCCGGGGCTAGAAAAGACTGAATTCAGACAGTAGAGAATTCAAGATTTCTTCTTTTTTTGCATAACCCCCCCCCCCCCCCATCACTGAAGTGGAAGTGTGGTTCATGGTGGCTTTGCAAGTGGTGAGATGGGAGCAGGGGTACCTCCATGGACAGGAGGGCTTGGGTCTTACCAATTTTCAGCTGCTTGGAAGTGAGGAGCCTGTTCAGAGCCAGTGCCTGGTGTCCCTTGGGAGTCACTGTGGGATGGGGACATCCAGAGGTTGGGTCATCGTCCTGAGCTCATCTTGCACCTGCCTGGAGATGCGAGTGCTGCCTTGTTTCTGATGCCTATGGCGGGATATATACTTTGATATTCATCGTTCCTTTAGCAGCGTTTTTGCTGGCTGTTAAATCTGGAGCTCATTTGCTGGAGACCTTTACAGCATGGCTGTTTGTGGTGGTGACTCTCAGGAAATTCGTCCTGCCCTTTCTGAGGTTTTTCCATCCTTTGGGTATGGAAGGAGGGTTGTTTTGTTTTCGCTTGGATTTTACGATTTGTTTCTTCTCTCCGTGGCAGGGAGAACCGGAATCGGCTGACACAGATAATGCTCCTGAAGTCCCTCCTCCAGGTATGAATGTGTCACCATCCCTGCAGGAGTGTCCAACCCCCACAAGACCTGGGGGGGTCCCAGCTGCTGGCATGGCAGAGCTGAGCTCAGGGACCCTCTCCCCTGGCGTGGTGTAGGAAAAGCTCAAGCTGTACTTAGTCTTCTCTGATTGCATCCCCTCTTTCTTGGTGTGTTTTAACCTCCTTCAAGTGACGCTGTCACATTGCCTCCCTTTTTCTTTGATGCTTGCAGGTCTCTGTGGGCTTCCAGTGCAGTAACATGCTCACGGCACTTCCCAGTGCCTTCCTGGACAGGCTGCTCTCCGCAGCTCTCATGGAGGATGCTGAGATCCGCCTCTTTGTCCTTGAGATCCTCATCAGTTTCATCGATCGCCATGGGAATCGGCAGAAATTCTCCACCATCAGGTATGTCCGGGGGGCCCCCCAACAGGGTTGGGACCTGCAGACCCTGCAGAGTGGGCTTGGGAGGGAGATCTGCTGGGGCTGGGAGCGCTGGTAGGATTATTAATAAATCTGGTACCAGTTCTGGGGTGGTTTAATGCTGCAGATCAGTGGTCTGCTAAGAGCAAGGTGGGTGGAGGGTCTCCCTGAGAGCCTGTGCCCAGAGGGACATGGGACCACGCTGCTGAATGTAACTGTGGTTAGACAGTGGTCCCAGGAGGACGTGCAGGAGCAACAACCAACTCGAGTGGGTTCATTGACTGCGTCGCGTCCCCATGGATAGGCCTGCTGGGCACTTGTGTTGTCCATGCTGCATTACCTTGGAAGAAGGTGACTGTAATCCCAGATGGAAACATCTCCATGTGGTTTGCTGTGGTCCTGCTAATCCACTTTGCTTGCACACTTCTTTGTAACTTGCCTTTGTGTTCCTGAATGCCACTGCCTTGAAATCCTGTAGTGATTTGCCTCAGTACTCTTGAATATCTGATTTGCTCAGATGGGTTTTAAAAGCTACCTTTAGTTTTCCCCCTCGGTTCCTCCCGGAGATCTCGTTCCCGGCCAGCAGCTCTGCAGGCATGCGGGAATCATGCCTCCTCCCTCCGGTGTCTGAGTTTTCCCTTCCCCTTGGCCTTTCCTTGCAGCACCATCAGCGACATCTCGGTCCTGAAGCTGAAAGTGGACAAATGCTCGCGCCAAGATACTGTCTTCATGAAGAAGGTAGTGTCAGGGTCTGGGTCAAGCTGTCCTTGTGCAGACCAGTGTGAGGACTGTGCCTCTGTTTCCCCAAGTCACACTGAGTCTTGGAGTACCATGATGCCTCTAAACCTGGGGATGTCCCTGGGAAAAGCCAGTGGGATTCAATCATCTCCATCAGCGCTTCATGCGTGGGCCTTTCTAGACTCCTAAATCTGCTATTTGCCCCAAGGAATGTGTACCCCAGGATCTGCTGGTATCACAAAAGCTATTTATCAAGTGGCTTTCAGAGTTGCCTGATTTTATTTATTTTTATCCCCCCCCGCCCCGCTGCATCCTTAAAAGACTTCCAGGGTGGTGCAAACCCCTCTGGAGCTAACTTGAGGCCAAGATGGGATCAATTTTTTACCTTGCGCACACCAGGGAGCAGCAATGCAGCACTCAAACCAAAATCTGTCGCAGAGCTGAGTTTCCCTTGCACCAGCATGTGCCCTGCTCTCTCCCGTGCCTTGCTGTCAAGTGATGTGTCTCAGGGCTTTATTCTTCTGCTGTGGTCTGAGCCATGATTTCTGTAATGCTTCTGCAACAGAGGCATCCTTTCCCTAGGCTTGGTGCTGCGAGTGCTGTTTGCCTGCCCTGGGCTCTGCTCTTGGACCTGCCGGTAGCTCTTCCCCATCAGGGTCCAGCATCAAATGGTGAAACCCCACCTGACAGTCACAGCTCCCTCTCCCTGGGCCTTTCTTCATTTGCTTGGTGACCGGAGGAGCTCTGCTCGCTCCCGCATGGATGGAGGCCCCTTTGCTGGGCCCTGCTGCTTTTCTTTCTCTGCGTTGATGGCTGTGTTACTCGTAGGGGATGCTCAGGGGGTGACCGCATCTCTCCGTGTCCCCACAGCATGGCCAGCAGCTCTACCGGCACATCTACCTGATATGCAAGGAGGAGAGCAATGTGCAGGCTCATTATGAGGCTCTCTACAGCATGCTGATGCTCATCAGCATCGAGCTGGCTAACGAGGAGGTCGTGGTGGACCTCATCCGCCTGGTGCTGGCCGTGCAGGTAGGCAGCGGGGAGCTGGATGTGCTGCTGGTGCTCAGCGCCGTGGTGGGAGGTGGGCTGGGATGGGATGGGAAGGAATCTCTGGGAGGGGGGCTGATTTGGAGTTGGGGTCTCTGAGGAAGCAGGATGCAAGTGCCTCACCTGGTCTGAGCTTCTGCCACCGCAGAGGGATCAGGCCAGCATGCTGGGGGGAGATCCCAGTCGCCTTGCCAGCCTGAAATGCTGCAAACCCAAGCTCCAAAAGCTGGGATGTTTGCAGGGCAGGGGATGCCATCAGGTGGATGGGAACCATCCGGGGGTATTGTCTTGTCCTCATCTCATGGGTCTGCGTCTCTGCTGCAGGAGATTGCCCAGATCAACGAGGATAACTTGACAGCGTACAACCGCTGTGCGCTCTTTGCCCTCGGTGCAGCTTACCTGAACCTCATCAGCCAGCTCACCACCGTGCCCACCTTCTGCCAGCACATCCATGAGGTGCGAGGGAGGGTCTGGGGACAGGGCTGGAGCCTTGTCCGTGGCAGCTCTGGCATCGACTCTCCTGGCCACCTGTGGGGTTTGAGCTTGGCTCCTTGCTTGTCTTCCACAGGTCATCCAGATGCGGCAGAAGGAAGCTCCCTATCTGCTCCCTGAAGATGTGTTTGTGGAGAGACCCAGGTAAGAGCCTGGAAAATATCTTCTTCCCCGCTACCTGCTCCTGAGGGATTGGCATCCTTAAGATCGTGGGCGATAATGGGTTTATCAACCCTTCACTTGCCCGTGCTTGTCTCCTTTCCCGTCTGGGGATTGCACAGTGGGAAGGACATAAAGTGATTTTCAGCCTGTTTAGAATCTGAGGAGGATTCCATGCAGCCAGGGAAGGGGGTGGCCGCCATGGCTTGCGCTCACAGCCAGCCAAATGCCGGGATCAGCTCTGCAGGCTGATCCTTCCCCTTGTCTGACAGCAGGATGGGTGCAGATCCTGCTGCTCCGCCGTGACACCAGCTCAAGGATGCCTGCTGCGTGCTGAGCATCCTCAGGCCAAGGCTGGCTGGGCTGTCCCGTTCCTGCTGGCACGCTTGGCATGGGTCACATTTGGTGGTGAGGTCCCTTACAGAGATGCTGCCCGCAGTGAGTGCCACTGTTCTCTTGAGACATTCCCAAGGTCAGGGTGGTGTTCCCTGAGTGCATCCGTATCCTTTGTGATGGGTCAAGAGCCCTTCTGAGACTCTGACTTTGTGCCGGTGTGCGCAGAAATAGCGTGATGTAGCCAGGCTGTGCTGGAACTAAGCAAAGCCATGAGAGCCCTTTGTTTCTGACCCAAAAGGGACTGGAAACCCTGCTAGCAGGAGAGGTGCTGCCATCTCCATTGGTTTTTCCTCTGTCTCCATAGGTTGAGCAAAAGCCTTGACCGCCTGGGCCCGGAGGTCTTCTTCTGGCAGAGCAAGATCAGTGAGGTGCTGGGCGGCAGCGGCTACAATTCGGACCGGCTGAGCACACCCTACATCCCCCAGCTGACGGGTACGCACCACCCTGGGGCATCCCGGAGAACTGGCGGGGAAAGGAAACTGGTCCCTTGCTCTGCACAGTTATGGGGGTGTGAAGTTCTTGTCCTACATGTGGGCCTGTTGTTTTTCTGCCCTCCTTTAGAGGAGTAGCCTTGGGGAAACTGAGGCATGAAGTGGTTAATTGGGAACTTCCTGGGGTTGACACATATACGGCTGACTGGACAGAAGGAGCCATGAAGTCTGCTGGGCTTGGCTCAGTCCTCAGTTCTGCTGGTTTGGATGAATTTGGGTGAATGGCTCAGATGGACTGCTACCCTGGGGATGGGATGTGAGGCCATGTTCCCCGGGGGCTACCTGTGCTCACCCCACTGCCCCTGAGATGGCTGCAATTAGCTCTTCTGCCCTTTCTTTTCCTCCCCAGATGAAGATCGCTTGTCCAAGAGGAAGAGCATTGGTGAGACCATTTCCCTGCAGGTTGAGGTGGAGTCGAGAAACAGTCCTGAGCGAGAGCAGGTACTGTGTTACACCAGAGCTGCAGGGGCTGCCTCATCCCCTCAGCACTGCATACTTTTAGTAACCTGACAGTATGCGGTTAAGCCCTCTCTAATTCTTCATTTGGCTGCATGCATAATTGCTCCACTGGCTGTGAGCACAGGCGCCCGTAACTCAGTCCTGGTGTGTCTGGCAGCGAGTGGGGTCAGAAAGACCCCGACTCCCCCTGACGCTCCCCTCCAGGCACTGACAGGTCCCAGCCTGCAAGGGCAGTGTGGTGGGTTGACCCTGGCTGGACACCAGGTGCCCACCAAAGCCACACTATCACTGCCCTCCTCAGCTGGACAGGGGAGGGAAAATATAACGAAAGGCTTGTGGGTCGAGATATGGACAGGGAGAGATCACTCGGCAGTTAGCGTCACTTGAGTCAAAACAGACTCAACTCAGGGAAATTAATTTAATTTATTGCCAAACAATCAGAGTAGGGTAATGAGAATTAAAACACCTTCTCCCCACCCCTCCCTTCTCCTGGGCACAACTCCACTCCCAATTTTCTCCACCTCCTTCCCCTCAGCAGCACAGGGGGACGGGGAATGGGGGTTGCAGTCAGTTCATCACACGTTGTCTCTGCTGCTCCTTCTTCCTCAGGGGGAGAACTCCTCACTCTTCTCCTGCTCTGGTGTGGGGTCCCTCCCATGGGAGACAGTTCTCCACAAACTTTTCCAACACGGGTCCTTCCCACGAACTGCTCCAGCGTGGGTCCCCCGCAGGGTCACAAGTCCTGCCAGCAAACCTGCTCCAGCACGGGCTTCCCATGGGGTCACAGCCTCCTTCAGGCATCCCCCTGCTCCGGCGTGGGGTCCTCCCCGGGCTGCAGGTGGAGATCTGCTCCACCGTGGACCTCCCTGGGCTGCAGGGGGACAGCCTGCCTCACCGGGGTCTTCATCCCCACGGGCTGCAGGGGAATCTCTGCTCCGGCGCCTGGAGCATCTCCTCCCCTCCTTCTGCACTGACCTGGGGGGCTGCAGGGCTGGGGCTCTCACATGTTCTCACTCCTTTCTCCTGGCTGCCGTTGCGCAGCAGTTTTTTTCCCCTTCTTAAATACGTTCTCCCAGAGGTGCTACCTCCATCTCTGATGGGCTCAGCCTTGTCCAGCAGCGGGTCCGTCTTGGAGCCGGCTGGCATTGGCTCTGTCGGACACAGGGGAAGCTTCTGGCATCTTCTCACAGAAGCCACCCCTGTAGCCCCCCCGCTACCAAAACCTTGCTACACAGACCCAATCCAGGGAGCCACACAGCAGGAAGGGTCTCCCACTGCTGTTTGGGTGGCAAATCTTTACTTTCGGGGAGGTGTAAGGCCTGGCTAGTCCAGCCTGAAGAAACATTTTAAAAGCACTCTTTGCCAGGAAAGATATCCCTGATCTTTAAGGACAGACTGTGTTTTGGTGCAACAGTACAGCCTGGGACAGTGGTTCTGGGTTGTTGTAATCCCAGAACGGTATCCTGTGCTGTGCATTGAGCCTCATCTGCTTTTCCCCTTCTTTTAGAGAGCACCAGCAGAAGAGATCACATACGAGACGCTGAAGAAGGCGATAGGTAAGTGAGGGAGCCGGCCGTGGTAGGGAGAGGTGAAGGCTGGCGTGGTGTGTGTGCGTGGGTTCTCTCAGCCCTGCGTCTACGTGTGTGCACCACGGATGGATGAGTCCCCGGCGCCTTGCCGTGGCAGCGTTGCCCCCAGGCTGCAGGGCGACCTAACAGCTTCATAGCTCTTCCTGGCCCTGGAGGTGTTCCTGGCGGGGCTGGTCCCAAAGCCAGACACTGGAGACCCTCCCCTTGGCTTCCTAGTGATGCCCAAATCCACGCTGTCTGCTGGGGAGGTGGCGATGTGGTGGTCCGTGCAGGTAGGGAGCAGCTGAGAGCCATGTCCCTTCTGCTTCAGTAGACAGCGTCGCCGTGGAGGAACAGGAGCGGGAACGGAGGCGGCAAGTGGTGGAGAAATTTCAGAAAGCCCCATTCGAGGAGATCGCTGCCCACTGCGGTGCCCGGGTGAGTCGGGGCTGCGGCACTCTAAATCCCTGCGGTGACACTGCTGGGGAGAGGCGGACGGTGACAATGCGGCCCTGAATTTTGCCAGGCCACCCTCCCTCTACTCTGGTGACCAGGGAAGGCCAACAGGGTGTTTGTTCCGTTTGCACCGCTGCGGTCCTCAGGGTGCAGCCGCACTAATACGGCCGCCGTGTCTGTGTTACAGGCGACGCTGCTGCAGAGCAAGCTCAACCAGATCTTCGAGATCACCATACGGTGAGTTGGGGCGACGGCTGAGCATGCTGAGCCAAGCACAGTTTGTCGAGCCACTCAGAAATCTGCTGCCCCAGTTCTCCTCTGCTACGGTGGCACTGGGGAGACCTGCAATGGTGCAAGAATGCACATTTTCCGCACCAGGCTTTGCTTTCTCACCAAACATCTCTGTAAACCACCTCCTTCCATCTCTTGTGTTTCAGGCCACCGCCAAGCCCCTCCGGCACCATCACAGCCGCCTATGGCCAGCCCCAAAACCACTCCATCCCGGTGTACGAGATGAAGTTCCCAGACCTGTGCGTGTATTGAGGGCGGCTGTGCTGGTGGGGCAGAGCCACCGCCGCACAGCTCGCACCAAAGGACCTCCTGGGGAGAGACTGCTGACCCTGTGGGGAGCGCGTCCTCGTGCAGGACGGGTGGGGACACGGACACCGAGGTCACCCCAAGATTCATTGCCACCGCAAATCCGTCTCCCGTACTTTATTTTGTGACCCTCTGCCTCCGCAACCATGTTTTGCAGCAGTTGGTGGTGCAGGAGGCTCAGGGCACAGCGGCGCGGGGAGGTGGGTGTTTGCTGTGATCTCCCTTTCTGGTTTTGTTTTTCGGGAAGGGGAGAGGAGATGCTCTGGCTCCGGGCGGAGCACGTTGGGTATGTACATCTTCCCAGCATAAAGCAAATCTGGTCCCTGGGGAATCCCTCCCCGCATCATCTATCGGCCACGTCAAGAGCCCCAGCAAGGGGCAGGGCTGAAGCTGGAGGGTGGGAGGCTGTAAAAGGCAGGAGGGGGTCTGGGGTGCAGCGTGCCGGAGCCTGGGGCGACCGCAAAACCAAAGCCTCCTCGAGCTGGTGCTTGAGGCAGGTTGCTTAGAGTAGGGGGGACAGTCCCCACGCCCAGCTCCTGGCCTGTGAGCCTGCATCTCCCCAGAGCCCCCTCGTTGCGTGGCAAATTCCCCTGGGCGCTTCATGGTGCCCCGATGCCCTGGACGGATGGCTTGCCCGGTGCAGCACGAGGGTGGCGATCGTCCCATCCCAATGTGGGGGCACGCAGGAGCCTGGCTGGTTCCAGGTCACTTGAAAACACAATTTCTTTGGGAAAACCCACTTTTTTGGGGGAAAAAACCCCACAAGAGCTGTGCCTCTCAGCCGGGTCATCGGCAGGCTGCTCGCAGGGGGCTGGTGCGACTGAGCGCGCAGGCAGCGTGCCCGGGCATGCAGTGGGGTGCCCGGGGCGGTGACACGAGGCACGAGCAACCACCGTGCTGGGGAATATTAACACATTAACCCACTGTTTTCATATTTTTGGGTTGGGTTTTCACAGTTTTGGGGTTCCTGTCTCAAAGAGAGAATGTTTTTTTTAAGCGGAATCACTTTGACAAAGACCAATCTTAAATCAGCTGCGCCATAATCACAAAGGAACCCCAGTACTGCAGGAAATAGCTGCGATAAGAGGTGTTTTAGAGGATACACCCTGCAGACCCTGCATCTGGCAGGCCGTGTATCGCACCTCTTCTTGTGCAATAGGATAAAACTGGATTTGGGCTGGGGGAGATGAGCCTATCGAAAGCTTTGCTTTAGACACACATGGTAGAATATTCTGGGTCCTACCAAACCAAAACTGCAAGGTGAAGACAGTAGGGACGGGGAGAAAAGGTCGCTTGGGGGTGTTCAGTTGTTCACAGGGGGTGTTCAGTCGTTTGCAGGGGGTATTCAGTCGTTCGCAGGGGAGTCTTTAATCATTCACAGGGTCTCTCTTGCTCCCAAATGCCTTTTGAGTATCGGTGCACTAAGGCTGCTCACAAGGCGAGCTTGGGCACGCTTCGCAGTCGGCTGGCCTGCAGCTTCCCCACCGTTGCCATCCGAGCAGCCTGGGGGTCCCTGGGGGTCTCTCCTGCGAGCTCGGGCAGCCCCTTCCCCTCCGGCCAGACGTGCTGCTTCTGTCTTTGCCACACGAAGAGACACAGCTTTGGACAGCTGGAGACGCGGGAGCTGCTTCTGCACATCGCGGGGGGACAGCAGGTAAAGGCGGCCGCTCAGCGTTTGCGCCGGCTCTGCCCGTGCCCTGCTGGGTTGCTTCAGCCACGACCCATTTCTCTGCCACCTCTTTCTTGCTGCAGATCTTCAGGCAGTTATTTTAAGCTTGTAATTACACTTTACCATCCCCTTTTTTTTTTTTTTTTTTCCTCGGTGGCGGATACAGTTCGCAATTGCCCCAAGGTCACCACTTGTTTGTGTGGTCATGCTGTAATCTGGGCTTAGGAAATGATCTAGCTTAAGAGGACAGGAAAAACAAGGGTTTATTTTAGTCCCTGGGCTGGATCACAGTGCTGCCCCACTCCCAGCATGGCTCTGCCTGTCCCAGTCCTGCCCAGTGCCAGAGCCTCTCCCTTTGCTGCTGCCTCTCCTCAGGGTCCCCGTGTGTCTCCATCCCCTGTCCACAAGCCCTTTTTGCTCCCCAGGTTACACCTGGTCCCGCTGGAGCCTGAGTTTTGGCTGTGACAGGTTTTGGGGTCAGCAGCAGGAACACGAAGCAGGCTGCTTGGAGAAGAAGTGTTTGCTTTTGTGGCTGTTTTAATGAAAAGCACTAAAATTTTTAACAAAACGCAGTAGGAAAAGCAATTGACCCCCAAATTGTGTGTCCATGGGAAAAACACCTCCAAAACTCTTCAAAACCACAATGAAAGTGGGAAGATGAGCACAAGGTTTGCTCACACTGAAGGAGGGGAGCCACAGGGACAGCACGGGGCACATCTTGGGGTGCCCATCATCCCTTTTGGGGCAAAAAAGACCCCTGGCCTCTGCTCCCAGGCATTGGACTGCGGGTTGTCCCTGCGGAGCAGCCCCCGGTCCCTCCAGTCCCGATGCTTTTCCCTTGCTCTGCTCCATGGGACCCTGCAGCGGGGCCGGGGCCATCACCTCCCGGCTGGCTGCATCCCCCAGCATGTCTCACCGCTGCCCCTCCGCATTTTGGGACCCAAACTCCACCTGTAAATGTTCCCCCCAGACACACACACAGTGTAAGTGACCTGTTTGTACATCACGTTTAGTTTAGATACTTGTGTACGTATAGATGACAAAGTATATTTCTATAAAGTTGTCAGTTTAGGTGCATGTGTGCGTTTCCATCTCTGTATTTCGGAGCACTGTGGTGTTCCCATGTGTAGCTGAGGGCAGGGGGTGAGTGGGTTGTTAAAAGGGCCAAGAAGCCGTTGATATTTTCAAATGCACCGTCTTAATGCCCTTTTCAATAAATGTTGATGTTGCCACCTTAGGGGCTCTGCTGTCTTGGCGCGGGCAGCTGGGTGCTGTCTCTCTGCCCTGGGACAACGGGTGGTTGCTGCTGGGATGGAGAAGGGAAGGCACGGGGTGAGGAAGAGGATGGCCTCGGCTGTGGACAAGCTTCCTTGCCCCGGCTCTGTGCCCAGGATCCAACCCAAACCGGGCTTCATCTTTATCATCCTTTATAATTCAGTATTTCCTCCATTTTCCCCTGTGGTGCTTCATCCCCCAGCCTGTCCCGGGCCGCTCCACAATCTCGGGAATTCCCGTTTGGCCTTAGCATTTGTGTAATGAGTTGGGCGGTTAAGCGTCTCTTGACCATCCTGGGAACTCTGGCATGGCTAAGGTGGGGAGCAGCAGTGACCCTACCAAGGACTCCTGTTGCCCAGCGGAGGTGGGGACTGAGAATATTAGTCATCCCCTGAGAGCCTGGGAGCATCCCTTATCTGGGTTTAGTTATTCCCTGAGAGCCTGGGAGCATCCCTTATCTGGGTTTAGTTATTCCCTGAGAGCCTTGGAACATCCCTTATCTGGGTTTAGTTATTCCCTGAGAGCCTTGGAGCATCCCTTATCTGGGTTTAGTTATTCCTTGACAGCCTTGGAGCCTTCCTTATCTGAATCATAGCTCATGTGAAAAACGTGTGTTACTGTGCCGGTGTTACTGGAATCCCAGTAACTTGCTGATGAGTAAACTAGGCAATCGTCTGGCAAACCTATAAACAGTGGTCCCACATGAGAGCCTTTGAGCTCTCCTGGACTGCCGCAGGTCCAGCTGCGCCCAGCATCTCCCTCTCAGGGGGATGCCTCTCGGAGCCCGCAAACTCTCCGGCTGGTGAAAATCGGAGGACCGTTGCCGAAAGCCGACAATGGGACCTGGGCTGGTACCCTTCGCTCCTTGAGGCTCAACCCTTCGCCCGCTGAGAAAGATGCTGAGATGCTTGACGTGAATATTTTCACTGAACTCGAGGGGAATTTTTAACGGGTATACCATTGCTTATCTCTTTCTCTTAGCATCTGTGTGCATGCGTGTGTGAATTAACCTGGGTATGCTATAGCAAGTACAAATATTGCCTTTTCTAAATCCTATGATTCACCTCAAACTGTGAACGAACCTCAGACTGCTGTTACACACATAATCCCTTTAGACATAAACCGTTGCCTGAGTCTGGGACTAGGAGCGGATCCAGCCACACCTGAGCTCCGTCAGGAGTTTAGAAAGCAAGGGGGTCTTCTCTGAACCTCGTGACTCAATGGGAGGGTCTCCCCTCCCTTTTTACATCACCGAGCTATGTGCAAATTATAAAAAATCAATTCTAACTCAATTTTCCATTGTATGTTTCTCTCTTAGCCTTTTGCATCTTTGGTCTCTGTACAAATAATTCTAGTTTGATTCTAACTTGATTTTCCTTTGTACATTTCATCTGTGTATTAAGTAATAGAGTGAACCTTGCCATCAAACTCTGTGAAGTCACACTTTTTATAAGTTCCTTTAAAATCATTTTTGCTAATACCCTTGATGGTGATTCTATAAGCAGTCCAAACCACTCATTTCGTGATATTCCCCCATCCTGCAGAAGCTCTCTGCAGCGCGCAGGGCCGTGGGGAAAGGTCCTGGGCTTCTGCTCACAGAATGCATGAATGTGCACAAACCCACCTGCCAAGGCCAAAATGGGAGATAATGACACCTGGAAAGCTGTTTGAGGGACCAAAATATACGTGGTGGGCACCGTGCCACGTGTGCTCCAGCCATGCACGTGCTGCACCAGCAGCCCCTCTGCTCCTCGCTATGTTAAGGACTGATTTAGAGCATCTCTTCGCTAAGGAGTGGGGGAAAAAACACTAATAGGAGCCCTGTTTTACTTTAACAGTATTTCCACCATCTTATACCAAATAAATGGGGATGCACAGCCCCAATCCCAATCCCCAAAGCCGCTCCTGTTTAGAGTGGTGGGTTCATCCCACTGGGGCATCTGCGGCTCTTCTGCGCTCGCTTTCCATCCTCGAGTGGAGCGGGAGGTGGTGGGAAGCACAAAGCCAGCCCATGAGATCAGCATTACGATATTAATGCTGGTGGTTTGCTGCCTGGGAAGTGTGTAAAAGGGGGAATGGGCATGGTTATGCTTTGGCAGCAATAAGCTGTTAGTTGGGCAGAGGCGATCAAGGTTTAATTCCCCATGAAACTGGTTTTATACTTGGCCTCCTCCCCAGCCTGCCCCCCTGCTTCACTACATGAGTTAGCGGCGTTACTTTATAAATAATGAAGCTTTCCCTAGTCCCCAGGCTCTTCAGCATTATTGTTTAATGGCGGATTAATGAGTTTACCTGGGAGGTGGGTGCTGGGGGAGCCTGGCTCAGTGCCTTTGCTCCTTGGGACAGCACCCAGAGGATGCTGCGTTTCCCCAAGCTGCCAGCAAAAGCTGTCATCTCGTGTCACGTCAGCGTGGAGCTCCTCTCTGGGACCAAAACACACGCGGCTGGGGTGTGCAGGAGCTGGCCCCCACCAAAACGCAGCCCCTGGTGCCCTCTCTGGGCTGGCTGCAGCGAGCCCACCCTTGCTGGAGCCCCATGGCCGACTCCTGTGAAGCTCCCAAGCTGCGGGTGCAAAATTGTTCTTTCTCCCCCCACCCTAAAACATGGTCCCCAGCACTTTCCCAGCCATGTCTCTTTACCCCACAGCTGCAGGATTTTACTTTGCAGTTATCTTTTCTGCCCCTTTACAACCCCCAGAGATATTGCTGACACCTGTTTAGCTTGCAAAAAAATGTATTGTTATTTTTTTTTTAGAATTCTTTTAATCTATCATTTACAGTATTGTACAGCTCAGTGAAAATATGAAAATCATCCAGCGTGCTCCAAACTGGGCATCATCCCCGCTCCCGTGCGTGTCCAGTGGGTGCGGGAAAGCGGTTGATGTCTTTATCCCTAACCTCTTCCCACCCACTGAAAACCGGGAGTGGACCCGTTCGGAGTACTAATTAAGAACGACATAACGAGTGATCTCTAAGTGAAACACATGCCAGCGGGACACTAAAGCTATGGGGAGGGGTGGTGGAGGGGGTGGGATGCCCCTCGGGCTCTCCCCCATCACTGCTCCTTCTTGTAGGCGCTTTTGATGATGGCATTTTTGAAGAGAGTCACTAGAGGGGTCTGGTTGTGCTCCGAGGTCATGAAGCCCCCGTAGCGCTTGTCCTTCAAGGGCGCGTGCCAGCCGAAACGGCGCGTGCGGTAGGAGCCGCTGGCCGCCTTCTCCTCCTCCTGGCCTTCCTCCTCCTCCTCCTCTTCCTCCTCGGACGGTGCCCCGGTGCCGCCGAGCGCCAGCTCCCGCCTGAACTCCAAGGGGTAGCTCTCGGCCGACTCTTCCTCCACCCCGTTGGGATAGACCTTGATGGGTCTCCTCTTGCGTCCCACCGGCTTTCCCCAGCGAAAGTGCTCCATGGAGTAGGAGCGTTTGCCTTCCTCCCGCTCCAGCCCCGTTCCCTCCTCTTCCTCGCGGCGGGACGGCGGGACGGCGGGCGGCGATGCCGGCGGTGGGTTGCCCCCCGCCGTCTCCTCCCGTTTGTGCCCCCCGCCGCCGCTGCTGCTGTTCCTCCGGCCGAACTTGTTCCAGCGAAAATGGCTCATGACGTACTTGCGGATGCTCTCGGAGAGGGGCTGGAGGTGCCCGTTCCCCGGGTAGACGGGTGCCTCGGCCGACAGGTCGGCTCTGCACGCCACGGCACACGCCTGCGTGGGGCAGGGAGATGTGCGGGAAAGGTGAGCGCGTGGCCGGGTATCCCCTGGGAGAGGGGGGTTTCACTGGGGGGCTGCTTGCACGGAGCGGGATGTTTCACAAGATGGTTTCACCGTGCCGGTGCCCCCCCGCCCTTAGTCAGGAGCTTTGAGGGCTGAGCCTGGAGCATCATGCCCGGGCACCAAACCGGCCCTGGGTGGCTGGAAACAGTGCTGGGGGGGGACACACGGCCCCCACGGTGGGGTCCCTGGAGCAAACTCGGCACCTGCACAAGGCGAGCCGCTGCACCGTCCTGCCACCACCACCCTCTGCACGCACCCTTGGGTGCGGGGCAAAGCCGACACCCAAATTAGCTCGTTCTTCCTGTGCAGGAGGGCTGCTGCAAGCTCAAAAAATAATTTTAGTGTCATCCCCCAGCGTGAAGCCAGGAGGCACAACCCCACCAAAACCCGCGGCTCATTGGGTCCAAAGCATCGCCCCACAATTGCTGCGCGTCACCCCACGGTGTCGGCATCCCCATCACCTCCTCCGCCAGCCCCACCGCGCCGGTCCCCGGGAGGGCGTCAGAAACCAAAGACGACTGGAGGGCAGTCCCCGTCCCCAGGCTTACCAAAATTCTGGCCTCGCTGCTGAGGTCCTGGCATTTGCTGCTCTCCCAGCACGGGCCGCTGGCGCCGGCGGGGTGCCAGAGCAGGAGCCCCAGCACCACGGGCAGGCTGCTCCACACCGCGCTCGGCATCCTGGCCGGGGGTAGGAGGCCGGGCTCGCACGAGGGATGTGAGGGGCTGCGGGCCCAGAAACCGTGCAGGACCTATGGGGGAAAAAAAAGGAAAAAAACCCACCGACCCTCTTTTTTTTTTTTCCTTCAGGAGATTCTTTAATGCTTTCTTTGATGCGTCCGCCTTACCCTTTCTTACTCTTTCCCTTTTCTGAGTCGCCTCTGTTGGGGTTGCAGGTCCCCTCCTGCGGCACCGACCTGCGTCCCCCGGCCCTGTCCCTTCCCACGGGGCCGCAGCTTTGCCTGTCCCCTGGGAGCTGCGTTGGTGCTGCAAACCCCTTGTTCTGCAAAGCTTTCCTCCTGCTTCAAGCTCATGGCAAAGGGATGCACCTCCCTACACCCCAGGAGCGTGGGGCTGATTTTGCCGGAGGAGAAACTGAGGCAAAGAAAAGGGAAGGCAACACCTGCAGCTGCCTCCCTGCCTGCCCCCGCATCGCTCTGCTCCTGCTCAGCCGCTCCAGAAAATGGGCAAGGTTCCCTCCTGCCTCTCCCTTTTGCCTTCTGAACCGAAAGGCGTCTCTCTGGAGCCCAGGTCTTTTGTCACTGCTACCGCAGGTGACAATCGCTCTCAGCGGGGATTGCTGCCGCCTCCTAAGAACCCCATAAAGATGAGTGATGCTGCAAGGGGAAAGCGTTAGGGAGCTGTCTCGAGGTTTCATCCTTTGCCAACCGCTCGCTGCTTGCAAGCTGAATCCTCTAAAATATATGTGCTCCCTCCTAACCTGTCCTGCAATGCCCCTTGAGAAGCTGCAAAACTCCTGCGTGGTGGGAGACACAACTGTAAATAATATTAAATTAGGATTAAAAGAGTAAGACATGAATGTTTTACATTAAATAATATTGAAGTCTGTTGCCTGGCTTTTGGGAAGGGCTATGGCAAGTGCTGGCGGTGTTTGGGACACAGCATGCCCCAGGGGCTGCCAAAATTAACCCAGGATCCAGTTGAAACCGTGGGGCTGAACCAGCTGTTGCTGCTGTGCCATCAAGGATGAGGTTGGGGTTGGTTCCCGGACACCCATGGGACCTGGCTCCAGGGTCCCCGAGGATGCCCGGGTTGCTTCTCCCCTGCAAACCCCAACTCTTTCTCAAGCAGCCTTATTTAACTCGGCGTGGACTCACATGTCTCACTTTCCCCCATGCTGTGGGAGCTCTACGGGAGGAAAACCCCATCCCACATTGAAAGAAAACAGAAGGAAAATTTAATTTTGGCCCAAAGAGTGTGGCTGGAGGAGAGAGCTGACCCTTCCCTCTAGTGCAAGAGATGCCAGGTTGAACCTGGGTGGAGGGGAACTTTCTTTGGCAAAGGAAAAAAAGACCCTGATGGTTATGACAGCAAATAGAAGTTCAGAAAGGGGAATAAAACAGTGAGACAAACCAAATCTAAACACAAAGGTTGCTTTTCTGTCTTCTGCCTGAATTTGTGGGTGTCGCTGCCTGGGATCCCCCAGCGCAGCAGCACCGAGGGTCCGGGGGGCAGCGGGCAGCACCTCTGTAACACATTAACACCTGATAATGCAAATAAACCCAACAATAAATGGAGGCGAGAGGGCAAGAAGCCGGAGGCAGGGAGGGAAGAGTCTGTTTTATTGCCCATCCCTCCCTGGGAAACCCCTGCCCAGCAGCCGTCCATCGCAGCGTGTCACACCCCCCCCCCCGCAGCGACCGGTCCCCACCATCCATCAAACCCATCTTTTTGCAAAGTTTCTTTCCCCCCACACGCCCCAAAACACATGGGGGAGACCCACAGGGCTTGGTCACTGGTTTTTGGGGCTTACCTGTGGTCGGGGTGGGAGCCCGACCGCTGCCACCGCACACCCTCCGTCCCCCTCTCCCGCACGCTCCCGGCGAGCGTCTGCCGCTCGGCCACTGGTCCCGGCGGCTTTTTATATCCCCCCCGGCGATCGTATCTGCTGCATCTGCTGGAGGGAAGGAGGGGTGAGAGGGGGGGTGAGAGGGACCATTCCAGGTACCGAACAAAAGATGAGCAAGCGACGGGCGTTCGCCGGATCTGACTCCGCGGCGGATGGAGGGATTAGCATCTCTCGGCGAACTGCAGCCAGCAAAGTTTTCCAGGCGATGCTGCTAATTGCGTTTGCAGCTTTGGAGCTGGAGTGGGGGGAGGATTGGATGGAAAGTCCTTCACCGGGTACCAGCCGGCACCGACGGCGGTGGATTTGGCATGGGTTGTTTATTACCGGCACGCCGGACAGGAGCATCCGTCACTCCCTGGGCTCAGGCGTGGGAGGGCTTAGTGCTCTGATGGGTGCTGAGGATTTGGGGTTGTCTTTCTGCGGGATAAAAGGGGATTTAGTTAAAAGCAAAGCTCTCGGGACAGCAGCGGCTTCTCACCCCGGGCAGGGCGAGCGCAGGCAGCGGGGATCTCTGCCTGATGTGCCAGGGAGTCCTCCAGCCACCAGTTTTGGGTGTAAAAGCAGTGGGAGAGAAACTTCCAGCTTGGGGGTGGCTTTTCCAGAGCATGGACATGTTTACGTGCTCGGCCAGGCTCACTGCTCCCCTTCTGCACCCATCAAACCCCAGCCTCTGCACTCCACTCGAGCTGGACCAGCTTTGGGCTGTGGACACCTTCCCTATTGCGCAGCAGCCTGAAGCCCGGCGGGACTCACGTTTTCTATAGGTTTGGCCTTGGCCACTCTATGTGTAAGAGCAGTGGTGGCCTCCAGGAGGCTCCTTCATGCACCTTGGCCAAGTCTTGCATGGGCGAGCTAGAGGGATGCTCCATCCTCTGCAATGTGTTCAGTGCAGGATAGCACCCTGGGGCAAGCCTGGAAAGGGGCTGGGGGCGATGGGGTATCCGAGGGGGTTGGAGAGATGGGGAAACTCATCTGGTGCCAAGTTTCCAGCCCCTCAGACAGCTGGCTTGTGCCTGGAGGGCTCAATTCTCTTTTACCACCCAAAAGAGGGTGGCGATGTGCAAACCTCCCCTGCGGACGGCTGTGGTTTTGCTAACTCCTGACTCTACCCTGGGGTGGTTTGGGGTAAAACCACATCCCAAAACCACACCGGGCCCCGTGCGGGAGGTTTAACAGCAGCAGGACAGTGTTCAGAGCTGGTTTACCAGGGTTTGCGTGGCCTTTTACACCTGATGTCCAATGTGCTTGAGGCAGATTTGGCTCTGACCTTGCTCATCACCTCCGCTGGCTGCTCTTCACAGGCAACCCAGGGGGATGGCATCAGGATCAGGGGATGATTCTAAGATTTTAAGGTCTTTTTTCCAGCTCTGGGCTTACCCAGGTGGAGAAACACATCTGCATCAGCATTTTTCCATGTCCAGGATGTAATGACAAGGTGGCCCTTGAAGGCTGAACCATCCTCCCGGAGTACCTAACAGTGATTTTTGTTGGGTCTGGGCTCAAGCAAGAGCCAGACATGGGTTATGAGCATCCCTCCTGCCAGCCCGTACGAAGCACAGTTGTTGATTTGCATGCTTATAAGAAGACAAACTGCAGGACACGGCAAAGCCACACACGGGGGTTTGCCTGCGATCTTACCAGCAAGGAGCAGATACGGTCTCACCTTGGGTGGGCGAAAGGTTTGCTTCTATTTTACTCGACATGGTATTCTGTAGAGAAAGGAGTCACCCCAAAGGCAACCTCCCAGGGAGAGCAGCCCATAAGCAGGACACTGGCGTTGGAGGGACCTAGAAGTGTGCTTGAGCGACTTCATCCAGACATCTGCCTCAGGGTGGAGAGGCTCCATCCTGGAGACATCTCCTCTGGAGATCCTCCTCTCTTTCCAACAGCCAGAGAAGAGGCTGAGAATAAACCAAAAGGAGGTGAGTTGTCCGTCAGCGGGCTGCAGACGTGTACACCTCCTTGCCAAAGGATATTGGGGTGCAACAGATTCACCTGGGTACTCCAGGACTGCATGAAACCCTCCAGAGTGGATTTCTAAAGAGGCAAAAGCAACAGAGGTTCAAGAAATAGCCTCTGTAGCGTTTCAGTTTGGTTCACACCTTCTCCGGACCCCTGTCCTCCCCAAATCCATCTCCAAACCATCTTGCCGCAGCGCCCACAACTGCGTCAGCTGCCTCCATCCTCCCTGACAGATCTCCCGATCTGCAATATTTTCCCATGACAGAGAGCTATTCTGAGATACTTTATGGCCCAAACCGGAGCTATGATTCCCACTTTAAAGGCTTTTTCATCTTCATTAGACCAGTCTGAGTGGTTTATGTTTATAAGGAAGATGCGAAATCTGTTTAGGAAACCTCGTTGAGCAGAGCGGCTGCAGGTGAGGGGCTGAGATGAAGCATCCTCTGCCGCGGTTTCGGCAGCCTGTGCCAGATGCCTCCATGCTTGTCAGCCTTGCAGCCAGTGCTTTCGGACCTCCCTCCCAGCTTCGACGGCAGCCGGAGCTCAGCCTCCCTGCTCCCGGTGCTGGGGAACACAGCATCCCCGGGGGATGTTGGTGCCCCAGCATCTCTGGAGGATGCAGGAGTTGTGACCTCCACTGCTGGGGCGCTGGAGTGACCGGGTCCCCCTCCCAGCGCAGGGCTGCTCCTGATGTTAACAGTAGGATACTCATTATATTCTATTACAGACCTTATTTATCTTTTTTTTCCCGAAGAGTCTAGTGTGTAAATGATTAGTGGATGCAGCTAGTGCCCAGGCAGATGAAGGGGAGTGGTGGGAAGCCAAGATGACAAGAAAAGGACCTTCCAGCAGGGTGAAAATCCCATTAGGAGGAACTTCTTCCTTCTTCTCCCTGAGGAGGGGAGAGCTGAAGACCAACCAGGACCATATAATACACTGCAAGAGCAGTGTCCTCCAGCCCCTGCTCTGAGAGTGGCCGGGCCTCTGCTCCAGCAAATCACCCAGCGCTGGAGACCTCACTTTAGGGATGCCTTGAATGAGATCTGGTGGCTTCATCATGACGTTGTCTCCATAAAAGCCACACACTCAGGACGTGCAACCCTTTCCCGGCAGGGCTGGGCACGGGGGTGAGATGTCCACGGGTGAATGGGCTCGTTAGCCACGTGTTTTCTGGCCTTTCCATTTTAATCTGGAGAAGAGGTCGCACCTGGGTGTGAATGCGCTCTGGGTCTGGGTGCGAATGTCGCAGCTGTGCTCAAATCCCATGGGACGTGGGGCAGCCATCCCGCTGGGCTGTAAACACCAGCGTCACAGGGGAAAGAATTGCTCTGGGGCTTGCAAAAACCTTGTGACGGCCACGTAGGTCTGTCCTAGGACCCACGCGTCCCTCTGGCAGAGCCACGTGCCGTTGGGTGCCGAGTCAGTCCCCCTTCCCTCTTATCTCGGGACAGGTTTCCCACAGTGGTTTGCAGACAGTTGACCCGTTCTCTGTTCGAGCAGGTCTCCTGGGCTCAGCACCCACCCTGGCTCCTGCCTGGGTGCAGCTGGTGGGGTGGGGAGCGGTGCTGAGGACCCCGCTCCATCCGGACCATCTTCATCTCGCGTTTGGTGAAATGGGGTGAGGATGAACCCCCAGCGCAGTTGCATTAAGGGCTTGTGTAGGGTACAACGAGCAGGGACCCTAGGAGATGTCCAGATGAACTGGAAGTGGGATCACCACCAAAAAACTATCCAGCTCCATCGCGTGAAGATTTTAAAGCCAGAAGAGACTTATTGATGGTAAATCTGAGCCTTGGAGCCAGCAAATGGCAGATCGCCCATAGGATTAGGGCCTTTTTGGGTGCATAAATGGAGGTCATCACATCTGTGCACAACTGGAGCAGTGGTTTCCAGCTGGCTTTGATCAAGGTTTCTCTTCTGAACCCACTTGTGCCTGCCTTGTGCCCATGGTGGGTGGTGAAATACATGCCATGCACCTTGCTCTTGAAAAATGCTGATGCTTGCTTGGTTGTAGCCTCTCTGCAGGAGCAAGAACAGCTCTGAAGCTAGGGACTGGGAATCCCACCACCGATTCCTTGGCCCAGCAGGCACCCGGTACCAGGTTTAAGTTCACGTGAAGGTGCTGAGCTCTGCAGCAGGAGCAGCCAAGGGCAGCCTCCAGTAGAAAAAAAAAAGTCCTTTTTTTTGGCTGGGACGTGGCACACATGAGTTTTATTGCAGAGGGGGGAGTCATTTTCCTTTCTACTGGGGTCAACTGATTTTCCTACTGACTTTGATAAAAGTAGGATCAGACCCCAAAATGGATGAAAAACATGGCTGTGTGGCATGTGAACGAATGGCACTCATTGCTGCTCTGCCTGAGCTTATTGATGCAAATGCCTTTTCCTCAGCACTATTTATATGCTAAAATCTATAATTGTGCCTGATTCTCTCTGATTTGAATCGAAATTGGGCACTTCTTTAGGAACAGACAACTAAAGGCATTTGAGGATCTGAACGATGTCACTCTGATATTTTTGCTTGTAGGTGTTTCCTGGGATGACTTTGGATATTTTTGCTTGTAGATTTTTTCTGGCATTATCTTTTCTTCCTGATATTTGCAAGGAGCTTGAGTCATGTCACCCCACTGGATAAATCATGCACTGACTATAATTGCAGGATCTGTGCAAGACTGCATCAAACCCTTTACCTGAGCAAGCTCCTCTAAGGACGAGAGCCTTTTCAGCTTAAACAGGTTTGTTTCTGCTGCTTTTCTGAGTTCCTGGTGAAGGATGCATCTTCACTGCAGCAACTTGTGCTTGTTAGGGGCAGAGGCTGACAAGCAGCGCGTGCCCAGAGCAATCTGTGGGTCACGGTGTTTAACAGCCTTTCCTGGATTCCTTTTTCACCATCTTTTCCAGCGTCCCCTTCAAGCCAATCGACTTTCAGCACCTACAGCATCCCTTGGCTGGGAGCTGCACAGCCCATCTCTCTGCTCTGTAGAGAAATGCCTCACTTTTTATTATCAGAGCAACATATCCAGTGGCACAAGTGTTTGAGAGGATGCTTGCCTTGCTTAGCAGCTCCTGATCATCCTTCATGACCCTCATCTCTCCTAGAAAGGATGCTCTGGTGGGGACCAGCTGCACATCTTGCACCAGGACAGGGTGTTTGGCACCGGTTTTGCACCAAGCAGAGCGTGATGGGGATCCAGAGAATCGGGGAGCTTGGCTGGAGTGAAAGGGCTTTGGGTGGTCACGGTGCAATGCCTGGGGATGCTCACAGGCAGCATCTGGTCTTGGTGCAGATGTAGTTGGTGAGCAGAGCCAAAGTCAGGGGGGGAGAGGCTGTCAGCACCTGGGAAGTGGTGTGCATGACCCCAAAAGATGCTGCAGCAAGGCAGCCTGGAAAAGCAGGTGAGGGAACAAGAGTACTTGCTCTCCCAAAGTCTCCTTCGAAAACCAGCTTGTCATTTGTCATTTGCAGCTGGGGCTGCAGACTTTCCTCTGTAGGGAAGGTGTTGGTTTGCACATCAGTCTTTGAGCACCTCTTGGCACATTTATCCCCCGTTGTGGCTGAATTTCCTCAAATATTGGTAGCCTGGAAAATGTCAACATGTTCTGGTGCCTCCAGAATTCTCTTGCATTTCTCACCTTGATTTTTCCAGCCAGAAAATTCATCCCAACAGGCCAAATCCTTTCAGGGAAGCCCTGTCCTGCAGCTCTGTCTTGATCCCTTTAGAAATTATGACAGGAACCAGCAGCTTGGTTTTCCATGGCTTTGGAAAGTTGGAGTCAGGCTTCTCTTGACCATCACAACTGAGCTGATTTGAGTTGTCTGAAGGAGGAAGGAGAAAAGGAGGCTGAGGGGAGACCTTATCGCTCTCTACAACTACCTGAAAGGAGGGTGTAGCCAGGTGGGGGCCAGTCTCTTCTCCCAGGTAAAAAGCGATAGGACAAAAGGAAATGGCCTCAAGTTGCGCCAGAGGAGGTTTAGATGGGATATTAGGAAAAATGTCTTCATGGAAAGGGTTGTCAAGCACTGGAACAGGCTGCCCAGGGAAGCGGTGGAGTCACCATCCCTGGAGGTATTTAAAAGACGTGTAGATGTGGTGCTTAGGGACATGGTTTAGTGGTGGACTTGGCAGTGCTAGGTTAACGGTTGGACTTGATGATCTTAAAGGTCTTTTCCAACCTAAAGGACTCTATGATTCTATAAGGGCTGAGGCTTTGCTCCTGTTACCCCTGCCTTTCCTTCTGGAGCTCCCCAAGGGATCAAGGTGATGACATTCCCTAGTGAGGACCAAGCTGGCTCAGAGGAGGCTCTTGGCTGCAGAAATAGTTGCTGATCTTCTAGCAGATGAGCCCAGCACATTACAGGTTTTGTTTGTCCTGGTTTTGCCCCCCAACACCAATCTTCTTGGACAGCAGTGAATGGACAAATACCACCAAGACCTTGCTCCAGTGCACCTGCTTTTCTCATGTGTGCTAGATCAGGCACCATCAGGTATCACCAGGCATCATGAGGGTATCACCAGGCATCACAAGGGCATCACCAAGCATCACCAGTGCTTCACCAGGGCATCACCAACCAGGTATCACCAGGCATCACAAGGGCATCACCAGGGCATCACCAACCAGGTATCACCAGGCATCACAAGGGCATCACCAGGGCATCACCAGGTATCACCAGGCATCACCAGGCATCACCAGCACATCACCAGGGCATCACCAGTCATTGCCAGGGCTCACAAACCCCTCCATGCCCCCATTCAGCATTTCTGCAAGCACAGAGCTACAAAGCAGAACTAATGGTCCTGACCACCATCCGTTGCAATTTATATCCCCCTCATTAAGAGTTTTTGAGGGAAATACAATTGACTTTTTTTCTTGGAAATGCAAGGAGTCAAAAATACTCCTGGGCATCCCCAGTACAGGAAAGACATGGATATCCCAGAGTGAGTGTGCTCTAGGAGCAGTGAGATGGTCACAGGGCTTTGGGGCTGTAACCCCCAGCAGCGAGTAACGGCTTGGATAAGGAATAAGTCCATTTTCTTTGCGAAGGCTCAGCTCTCTCCATTGTGGACTGTTTTGAAACCACTCAGAGCAGCTGGGGAGGGCGGGAAGAGGGCTGCTGCCTCTCTGGCTGGGGATGCAAGCAGCTCTCAGGGGTGAGACAGTGTGTTACATGGGAAACCCTCCCTGAGGTGCACATCTCACTCAATTCCAGCTGCTCATAATAAAAAAAACCAAAACAAAACCAAAGCAGTAAGTAAATATTACACCTTGCTTTTAGACTGAACAAATCTCATTTCAACTCCTGGGTTTGGAAATTGTGTTGTTTTCTGGCCTGGAAGGACAGGGTCAGCAAATCCATGGCTGGGGTAAGGGCACAGCTGTGACCCTCCTGAGCGGGTGTCCTGTCCCCGCAGAGGGACACCCATCCTGCCTGGAGCAGCTCCTCGGGTCCTTGCCATCCATCTGAGGATGCGAAGGTCCTCCTGGGATGTAGCTCCTTTGGTGACAGCGGAGCCAGCCTGGACCATCAGCTGGGAGAAGCTGCCTGACTTTCAGCTGGCTAAAAGTGCCGTGGATAAATCCTGCCCTCCCTCCAGGACTGGGACCGGATCATCCCCTCCTGCCCGGCACAGGTGCGCACCCTGGGTTAGCCCAGGGCAGAGCCATCTCCGGGGCAATAGGAGAGATGGGGTCAGGAACCCCAAATTGTCCAATTCAGCATTTTCTTTCCTCATTCACGCTATCTTTCTTTTCTTTTTGACCCAGTTATACACACGCAGACACACGCACATGCTGTGTACACACACACACACACACACATTTGCACACCCAGAGCCAAATCCCCGATTATTGCCCGTGCCCCTAAGAGGGATTATGGCTTCTTAGGGAGGAGCCAGCTTTCAGCAGGGTTTAGGAGCCCAGCAGGGACTTCATTCCTGCAACCCAGAGCTCACGCTACGTTTGGGGTCCTGTGGGAGGAGAACTGCCCCCAGCCCCTGTGGCACTCAGTTGTGTCCTGTTTTCCTCCTTTCTGCAACTTCATCTCTCTTTAAATCACACATTGAATATTCCAGGAGAGAAGGGAGGATGGGAGGGGGATTCAGGAGGCTGCAGCCCCGAGGGGTGCAAAGAGCCTTGCTTGCCCCTTCAAGATGCTGCCTCTGCCCAGGGCTGGTGCTCTCCGGGAGGATTAAGGGCGAAGGCGCTTAGCAAAACCCCCGGGCAGAGCTGGATCCCCGCAGGATCCCAAAGCAGCCCTGAGACCTGCGGTGCCTTCCAGAGCACAAGCAGGTCCCCACCTCCAGCTGGTCCCTAAATCTCCATCCAATGTACGCGGGGGTTACCCAGGGCAGGGCATCGCAGGGCAGTTTTGCATCCAGGGCTTGGAGTTGGTGGAGAGCAGGAGCCCTGGAAATCCATGGCCCCTGTACCTCAGGGTATGGCTTTTGCTGATATTTCTGGAGCGTGACTGCGGGCAGTGAAGCAGCACTAAAATTTACTCTGCTTTTGGGGCTCCCTGCTCTTCAGGAGCCTCTGAACTGCCTCTTACTGCTGATTATTTTATAGCAAATCACTGATTATTGCTGTTAGCGGGGTGAGCTAATCTGGGTCATTGCAATCTTAAGAGGTTGGGGTAAGTAGAGTTGGGTTAGTTTGTCCTTTTCTCCAGGAGACCAAGGCAGGATCAGGGATGGAGATTTAGCCAAGGATACTTGGGGCTGTCTTCGCTCCATTGGGCAGGAATAAGAAAAGTATTGCGGTTTTTGACATTTCTCCCTCAAAGAGAGACCAAGTGAGAGCCGGTAGGTTGTTTGCACACAAAGGGCGCGTGAGCTGTTGAAGGCTGGCCACAGGCCATCGAGCAGAGGAGAGGCTGCAGCACCTGGGCCATGGCTGTGGGGACCTCATCTCCTCCAGAAACTACAGTGGGGAGCAGATGGAGTGGGATTTGGGATGGAGCGGGAAGAGCAAGAGTTGCTTGCCCATGGAAACACTGTGCATTCCTGCATTTGGGAGGAAGCAGAAGAAGATGTGCTCATGGCAGAGGAGGATGGTGGTGGCACAGAGCTTCATGGTGCCGCTTTTCACAGCACACTGGGGAGATGGATGCTCAACAACAGCTACTCCCCAGCAGGGTGGTGTAATCTGCATCTATGACTTTGGAAAGAGTTGGCCAAGGGGTACCCGGGGCTCTTGGTGTTGGCTTCAATTAATCCTGGACCGCTGGAGGGGTCATAGCTGATGTCCCCCCAAACAGCGGAGAAGGATGCTGAAGACAGGCAGACCAAATGCCGAGCACTCAACCTTGAGCCTTTCAGAGCCGTTATCTCTATTAGCATTGCCCAGGCTCTCTCATTGAATTCCCCCCCCCCCCCTTCCCCTCTCCCCTCCTCGCTAAATGCTCCCCAAACAACTCAGACATCAATCGAAGGCAGAAGAAATGGCCGTGCTTTGTCTCCCTGAAGAGGCAGCTTTGCATCGAGCCCTGTCAGGGCGGCCAGCGGCGAGCCGCCAGCGGGGACCATTTTCACATCTCCTTTTGTGAAGGAGCAGCCTTGAGCAAAATGCCACTCGAGGGGCACTGAATGAAATGTACGTTCACCTCTTCCATGTGGCACTCAGCGCCCATCTCCGTCTCTGACGCTAATGATCCGGATGAGGGTTGGGTGTTTTTTTTCCCAAGAATAATGAGGGAAGGAAAATGAAAGGCAAAAGGACTGGAGGAGGGGAGGTCAGATCCATTTAGGAGCCCAAACATTTATGGGGAGAGTGCCTCCTGAGTGGCCACACAAAGGGCCTGGCCGTACCTGTCTCCATCCCTCCTCCACCTCCTCTCGCCCACTACCTTCAGCCATGAAGAGGGGGAACCAGAACCGCAGGGCCTCTGTGAAAGACGAGGATAATGGATTTCATTGTAGACAAGCATGTTAAATGTCTATCCACTCATGTGCAATAAAGGAAAGCTGGTCTTTAGCTAATCGTGCTGGAGGAGCTCTTGGCTGGGATTCGAGAGCAAGATGTTCCCCTTGGTCCCCTGCTGTGATACCCCCCCGTACTGCCCCATAAAGAGCCATCTGCGGGGTGCAATTCATCTTATCATCATTTCGGTGTCTACCATTGCATCCGTTTTCTCTCCACTGGCCATGGGGTGGCTGAGGACAAGCCTGGAGGGTAAACGTCTAATGTCTGACCAGAGGGACAACTCTTGTGGTGGTGGAGTGGGGTTTGCTGGTGCAGCAGTGGGATCCAACCCAAAGAGAAGTGTCAGCACCGAAAGGTCTTCACGTCCATCACGTCCAGATGGACCACCACTCCTCACTTCCATGCAATGCCTTTTTTCTGGCTCCCCCCTTCCCCCGGCCCCATTTTCCCATCCTCTGCCCATCGTGTCCCTTCACACAGCACTTTTCTTGCTGTCCCTTATGGCAGAGCTTTGTGGGCTGATCTCAGGGTCCCTCTCCCCACTGTTTTACCCAGCACTGCTGTCCAGGCTGGCTACCCGCTGCACTGGCACAGCTCCTGCCAGCTCCAGGGAGGATGCTTCAGCCTTATTTTTCTCTCCCACAAGTGGCTGTTGAAGCCAAGCGCAGTCACGCTTGAAAAAGAGCAGAGGGCAACTTGGCTGGAGGCAGCATGTGCGAAGAGGTGTGATTTTTGGAGCAATCTGGGTCCCTGTCCCAGCAAGACGAGGTGTCCTCGGGAGGTTCTCCCAGGTGGGGAGATCTGGGGTGATCTCTCCCTGCCTGGGCTGGTTGCTCTCCCTTTATTAGTGTGCACAAACTTGGGGCAGGCTCTGCTTGCACGGGGGACTTGCTGCTGCGGTCCCTTCTTCTCCAAGCCACCCTGGGTGGTGGATACGGACACGGAGATGCTTGCAGTGCCACAGATGCAGAAATCAGCCCAGGGGTGTCCTGAGCTGCAGGAGTCAGAGGCAGCTCATCCTCCTGCCCCGATCAACTCCCTACACAAAGAAAACAAATAAAACCCCTTCGCCTAACATTTTTACAAGCTGAAAGCAAAGCTGGGAGCTGGTTGTGGGCTGGCGATCTGGCTGGGCTGGTAGTTTTTCTGCCTGACCCTAGAGCTAAACTCAGATTTCATCTTTCCCAGGGGAAGAGTGAATCCGCTGGGCTGGATCCAGCTGTGGGGAAGTCAGGGCAGGACATGGTCCCACCACGGTATGTAGGGTCGGGATGCTTGGGTGTAATGCAAGCTGTGTCCCCCACTTATCACATGCAGACCCACAGCCTCCTGCCAGCCTCGCTGGGGGCCACCAGCAGTGCAGGAGGGTCCTGTCCGTGGAGGTGACAGGTCCTCCAAAGGACACTCACGTGGCCATCTGGGATAGCTGCTGGAGGACCGGTGAGGTTCAGCACCTCTCCAAACCTCCCGAGCAGGCGTTTGCTAACGAAGCTCCCCTTCTCCGGGCAGTTCCTCTGGTTTTGGAGGCCATCTGAGCTGGTTTGAGTATCTCCTTTGTGGGAATCACTCTGGGAACATCATCTAGAAACTCTTTACATTAAGGGAAGAAAACCAACAGCCAACGGTTTTGTCCAGTATGGAAATCTCTGGTTTCAGCTTGCATTCCTACAGCTGAATGATTAGCATATGTAATTAAGCAAGCCTGTTGACATTACTGCCTTGCAAAATCAAAAAGAAAGCCCTGGGCTAGTGAATAAAATAAATGATGGCTGTTCCCTGCCCCGAGCCCCTGTCCATGGCCAGGTTGGGAAGCTTCCCCCCCACAACTTCTGGGATGGGACAGGTCACTGCACGCTGGATGAAACTGCCCTCTCCCCAAAACACATCCCTGGTTTGTGAAAGGGGGTTTCTAGGCGAGGGGGAGTGATGCCCTCCTGCCAAGTCACTGGCTTAATCCCCTATACACTGATAAGGTCACACCGGGACCTGCAGTCCTCCCTCCTGTGTGTTGTCTGAGACTGGCGGCTCTCTTGGCCCTATTTATAGTGCGGTGATAGGATCAAGGGGAATAAGCATTTAGTGTCCCCTAAATCACACCCCGCTCCCCATGGCCAGTCAGTGCTCACTGCTCTCTGCTCTCGCCGCCGGAGAGCCTGGCCAGGACTTTTGCAGGTATTTCAGGAGCTGGGGTGCTGCTTGCTGGGAGCTGGGGTGCTGCTGGGGAGCTGTGGCCTCCCTCCCAGTTCTCTGTCCTCACCAGAGTGGGATGGGGATGGCTTTTGGTGGGGAGAAACCTTGGGAGAAGACCCAGAGCGTGATGCACCATGGCTGGGAGCCCTGGTGTCGGGCAGGGATCAGAGGGCAGCTCTGGCTGCATGGGGAGCCCGATTTCTCTGGATAAAAGGGACCAAGTCATGTGTTTGTCTCACCTGGATGGTGGCCAGGCCACTATCCTTCCATGCTCCCTTGGACCTGAGCCCGTGTGGGGCAATCAGCCCACTGCCAGGGTCCATCCAGACTGCTCCGGGGATGGGTTGGTGGTCTAACCTTGCCCAAGGGTGGGTTGGTGGTCTGGGCTTCCCATGTAGGTGTCCACCATTCACTTGATAACTCCATTTATAGTTACATCTGCCAAGAAAAAGTCATACACAGGGACATGGAGAGAGCTGCAAATCTGTGCCCTGAGCCCCTGGCCCATGGGGATGGCTGGAGGGGGCCAGGGAAGGTGGGGGGACCTGTCAGTTTGCTGCAGGTGGGCAGCATGGTGGGGAGGGTTGGTTGCTCATCCTTTCTCTCCGTCACCTGTCTCCTTGCTCTGGTTCCCATTTCAGGGAATGACAGCGTAGTGGGATGCCCCATCTGGGGGAGCCAGCTCCTTCCCATGCATGGTCCTGCGTGGGCAGAAAGCCCTGCCCCAGGGGCTGACCACCCCCGGCCAGACCTCAACACCTTCCAAGCCAACCGGCAGCTCTGCAGGAAGGGAAACGCAGCCCACGAAGCCGGCGGAGCCTGGCCAGGAGAGCAGAGGAGCTCTCACCGGAGCTGGTCCCAGCTTGGTGGCCACCGGGTGACATCGGCGAGGATGCTCTATGGAGACAGGCAGGTCCCTTGCCTGCAGTGACCCCCTCGGTGGCAGCTCTAGGATCCCTACTGATGCTCTGCTCCCATATAGCTGCAACCTCACCTGCTAGCTCTTGGGAGAAGACCTGGTGTTATGCCCTGGGGACTGCCACCTTTCTCCCCAACGGTCTTCGGTGACGAGGCACGTGGGGTCATCCCCGGGCACCATCCTCACCCGCCTGATGGAGGTCTGCCCCACCGGCGCCCGCTCTGCCAGGGCAGGTTTGTTACCTCTCATCCTCGTGGCCACGCTGTGCAGCCTCTCCCTGCAGAAATCCCTTCCCGCAGCGTACAGAGACCACGAGGGTCCCCAGGAGGGCACAGGCCTGATCCAGTGCGGCGAGTACAGCAACCAGGTGCTGCCCAACGGCCGCTGTAAGATCGTGGCCACGCTACCGCAAGGGGATGAGCAGCGGTGCCCGGACATGTTTCGTTGCACCGATGAGGTGTCCTACTGGCTCCACGAGAACGAGGAGCGCAAGCAGCAGGTCCTGGAGCTGCGGGAGCTCATTTCAGAGCTACAGGAGGAGCTGAGGAATCACCGGCACCGCATCAAAGTCCTTGAGCTGCAGGTAAAGGGCTGCCCTTCGCAGACCCCCTCCGTGCGGGTGCCCCCGGTCCCTCCCCACGGTCCCTTCCAGCTCCCAGCAGCCTGCAGGGGGAGGACACCCAGTGAAGCATATAGTCTTGTTCTGACCAGGGGCTGGAATATCCATTAAACCCCAGCTGTTCCTACTGTGATGGCTCAGGAGCCTTCCAGGGCTGATCTTTCTTGACATTAGCCACAAACCCTTCAGTGTTTTATCTGTGCTATCTCCTCCACCTTTGAGCCTGTCTCATAGGGGTTGCTGATCCATCCCATTGTCCGTAGCAGGATCCCAGACTCGACCTGGAGTTTTGGGTGGCTGGTGAAGGACCACATCTCTGATGGCCACAGCTGAGCAGGAGAAGCCCTGACCTCCAGCCCATGGCACCCTTCCTGCAGTCTCCTTTCTGGTGCTCATCCCACCCCGGCTCCATTCACCAGCCCTTCAGCCTGAAGCTTCACGTTAATACATTTTTTCCAACCTTGTTTGGCACCTCTGGAGCTCTCAGGTGTTTGGCACTGCCCAGTGGTTTTGCCCGGCAAACTCTTGGCTTGGCCCTCAGCAGCGGTGAGCAGCAGCTTGCACGGGGTTGTAAGCTGGGAACGGGGTGGGAGCAAGGTGTATTTTGCTGGCCGTAGGAGCCCTTTCCCAGCTAAGATTCCTCACTGGGCTGTTGATGAGAAGTGCAGAAGAACCAGCAGCAATGTACCGATGTCAGCTGGAAGAGCCCCAGACCGCTGCGTGAACAGCACCCTTTGTGCTCTTGCAGGAGATGAGATCTGATACGGTTAGGGTCTGGGGGTGATTTATTCTCTATCTGGCTTCCTTTCACCCTTGCCCTTGGGATCCCTGTTTGGAAAGGCTTGTTTGGGCAGCCCGATGGGGAGAGCGAGGCCGTGCCGCAGGCTGCGGGGCTGTTCGAGTGCTGGGATGGCCACGCTGCTGGGTGGGTGTCTGTGCCGTGGGTGTCTCCGCGGGATCGAGATGATCCTGGTGCAACGGAGGAAAGGAGGGAAGCACGTGAGTCAGGATGGGTGCTTGTGCTCAGGCAGACCCACTCGGTGCCCCCCACCCGGGGTCCCTCCTCCCCTGTTGGCCCCTGTCCCCCATCCTGCCTTCTCACCCGCTTTCCACTGCTCCTTTCCCATTTTCTCCTTGCACTTGCACTGGGACACGCTGGTGTAATAGGTCTTCGGTCTCCTGACTTCCCACATTCATCCCCTGGTGACATTTTGTCCCTTAGGACTGTTTTAATCTGTCCTTCCCCAATCCCAGCTCCCTACGCTGGCCCCAAAACACACTTCTGTGCTACCTGGAGCTGCAGCTCTTTCACTGACCTCTCCCGCTCAGAGCCAAGGAGGGAGATGGATGGTAATGCACTAAATATTGCCCCTGCAGTGTTCATGCTCTTAATCCGTTCTTCATTTCCAGACTTTGAAATGGCCCATCTAAAGGCGAGGTGTTTGGTCTATGGCAGTTGTGCAGGTTCTCTTCAGAGTCAGAGGGAAGAGGGAGGAGAATCTCCCTCCGGGGATGCTGGTTGCCTGGTGGTGGCTGCAGGGGGAGCTGAACTGGTGGCCTCCAACAGGATACTCGGTGTCCAGGCGAGGGAATTAGATGCGGAGCATGGCTCTCAGTCCATCTAACATCCATGCCCAGATCCTGCCCCTTTTCAGCCTGCGTGCTGGTCTCCTCCTGCTCGCCAGCTGGTCCAGCTTGAAGTTTGCTAGCACAATTAAATTCACCGGGGCCATACAAACACTCTCAGGTCTTTCCAGCTGCTGGTGTTTAGACCCCTCATACATACACATACACATGCACATGCACGTGCGCATAAAAATACACATGCATATACACGTATATATGCCCATAGACATGGAGGTGCCCATGCATATGCATGTACGCCCTGACCTAGACCTGTGAGCCCTGTGGCCCACGTCCCTCCAGTTGCAGACACTTAGACCCTGCAGCACTCACACGTAGGAGAGAGTGAGATTGCACTGAAAAAAATAAGCTAAGGAAAGGACTGCAAAAGAAGAGAAAACAGACTGCAGTGATCAGGCTCAACTGGACCAGGGCACTGCCTGGCAGCTGGTTTACTCATGCCCAGCCCTTTTTAACTCCCCCATCTCTCCATTTTCCTACACTCATTTCCCTACCCCATCCACCCTCCGTTCCCCACCTTTAGCCTTTCCCCTGAACATCCTATAATTAGTTTCACACAGGCCCACAAGCCCATAATAGTCCTATAATCGTGTTTCCCCCTTCTTATCTACTGCAGGGTTCAGTTGGACCCTGTTCAAGGCCATGTCCCAGCAGGTCCCTTCCTGGCCCATCTGCAGTGGCTGAAGCCTCAGCTCCTCCTTATTGTCTCCCTTATGACCCGCCTGGTAATTTCTGTGCCTTTTTGCTTAGTTTATCATCCCTTTCCCTGCTATTTTTTTTATTTATTTATTTTTTTTTTTAACTGAATCATCCTTAGACAGCTAGCAGATGCTTTCACTGGCACTCCAGCCCATGCCTGGCAGCTGGGGAGAAGCGGGTGGACAGGGATGCTTCTGGAGCAGCAGCAAAGGGTGGGATTCCTCCTACCCAACTCCAGCGTCTGCCATGCAAGGATCTCTATGGGATCCAGCTGATCTCGTAGAGATCTGAGCAGTGAGGGCAGACACAGATGCTGCTAGGACCTCTTGGATGTCTCCTGGAGGATGGGATGAGTTGGGAGAGCTTGTTTCTCCTCAGTGGGAACCCAGGCAAGGAGTTCTGGAGATGTGTCTGCTGTGGGGTTGCTGCCGGGCTCCTCACCCTACAAGGAGAGCAGAGGGACATGGGGTGCACCCAGGTGTCCTGGAGCAGCCAGGTCCCAGGTCCTACCGAGGTGGCCCCGAGTGGTTCATACCTGGGGGACGGTGCCAGCAACATCTGTGCCACCAAGATACCGCTGCACTCAGAAAGGGGACACCCTCTGAGATCTTTTGAGATCATTTGTAGAGAGTTGCAGACCTCGACTGGAAAAGGCCCTGAGCAAACAGATCCAGCTTGGAAATTGGCCCTACTTTCTGCAGGAGGGTGGGCTGGAGACTTCCAGCCAATTCTTCCAACCTCAGGTTTTTTTCATGAGTCTGAAAAAAAAACCAGGGATGGGAGGTGCAGAAGAAGAAGGAATTAAACAAAATCTGGAGAGTTTAGCTGATGGCAATGAGTGTGTCCTGTCACCCTCCAAGCACTGGAGGGGGGAAAAAAGCAAGAAGCAAAGCTGCATGCAAAGCTGAACGGAGGAAACCAGAAGCAGCAACGGCTGCTGAGCTGCTCCCTGCCGGCTTCGGGACTCTCCCGTAGGAGTCTTCCCACTGCGTTGGTTTGCCCAGTTCCCAACGCCTGTGCCCAGCCCGGGAAGCTGCTTTCCTCCTGCATCCCCTTGCATCTCCCAGGAGCCGTCCTGCCCAACTCCCCGCTGTGTCAGCCTGGGTAGGACTCCTCCGCCTCCGTTCCTCCCACCGAGGAGCTGTTGCTCCCTTAATCCATCTTCATTAATCAGCCTCCAGCTGCTGCTGGTTGGTCTCCCTGGGGTTTGCCATCCGCGTTTCTTCGGGATCTCAGCGTGGGCTTGTCCGTCCAAGCGGAGACGTCTGTCCGAGCTCAGCATTCCTTCCTGAGCTGAGTGAGAGCAACAGGCTCTTCCAGGTCACAGCTCCTCTCGGGCTAACGGGGACACCCGAACTGGGTCAGACAGGTTGACCCCATCTCTGCCGTGCTTCCCTCCTTCCAGCGCAATTTAGGGAGCAAAAGGAACCCCCTAATCAGCCCTCCCTGTGTATTTCTACTCCTATTGCATTTGCACAGCTGCGGCATGCACAGAGCAGGACCCCGCGGTGCAAAATTACAGCCCCGGTCCCACCGGTGCAGAGGGATGTGGTGAAGGGAGCAGCATCAGGGCACCACCGCCGTGGTCTGGCTGTGCTGTTTTTAATCAGCAGCAGGAAAAAAAAGGTATCAACTGTGGAGGAGGAGACTGTCTGGGAGAAAGCATCATGGGGTTTACTCGGAGAGCTGATGCGTGGGTGAAGGGAGCTGGAAGAAGCCTGTATCAGTCACAGCTCACAGAGCAGGTTGGGGGGGACGGCTGATTTATGGTAGAGCCAGAGACGTTGCAGTCCTGAGAAGGAAAGCACCATGTCGTTGCACGCCATAATTCCCACTTTGCTGCCCCTGCCTATCTAGCTGCTCTGGATTTTAGGATACGGGCAGGTTTGATGCGCTTTTAGCAGGGCCATGGAGGCAATGCTCAAGCAGCACTGGGAAGGATATTACAGAGCTGCCATTAGTCACTGGTACAATAACCCCGCAGTGGTGATGCCATCTCCTGGGAACGGCAAGCTCAGACCTGTCCTGGCAGGAATGGGGACTGAGGTGTGAGCTGGGTCCTGGGAGCAGCTGGAAGGGAAAACCCCATATTCCGGGCATACAAACCCCTTCCAGCTGAAGGAATTCCCCAACCCTCAGCAGCACTACTGCACTTTTGCAGGTACTGATGAATCAAGTGCCAGATCTCTGTGTCCCCAGGGATATTCAATAAGCCACATGCTTGCACGGATACTTGAAAATCCAGATTTGCTCCTGTCTCTGGGGACAGGAAGGGGGAGTATAAACTTGTTTATTTTCGGGGTCTCGAGGTGACTTGTGAGCCCAAGACAATGATGTGGAGTGGGTGATGGAGGAAGAGACAGACAGGGAAGGGCAGCGCTGGTGGAGACCCAGCATCCCTCCGCCGCAGATGGGGGTCTGGGATTGCCAGACCCTCAGGAGGGATTGGGGAGCACGGTGTAGAGCTGTTGCATTGCTCAGGGGAGGGAGGGTGGATTCCCAGGGTGCTGTGGGATTTTGGAGGTGCTGTTTAAGGCCTGCTCTGCCATCTAATGGGCTGGGAGCACTGAACAAGAGAGGCAAGTGTGTCTGCAGTGACTGTGTCTGCGTCTGCGGCATGTTCGGTGCGTGCTGGTGGGGCTCGGGGTGCCCATCTCCTGGCACGAGCTGTGGGCATCTCCAGCCAACTTCACATATATTTTTACATAGGATCAGAGACTGGTCGTCCCAAAAACAAGCAGCAAAAGGGTTATGAAAGGGGCTGGGGTCCTGTACCACACCTGCTCCTTGCATAGCATGGATGTGGTCATTGCTCTTTATAGGGCACCAGGCATCGCCCAAAGAGCGGGCGATGCAAGCTCACCATGCAACGTGTTGATAAGCTGTGGAGACCCTTATAATGTTAGAAAATATTATATGGTTCGAGGGGAGACTGGACAACTTTTCAGAAGGAAAACCCAGCTGCAGTGGCATTGCTAAATACATAGAGGCCACATCCACGTTACAACAGGCTGCCGACTGAAGGGTGTTTGGAGAGGCATCCTAGATGCTTGCCCTGCTCTTGCAGCCCTAGGCTTGCCTGTGCACGCCCTGCCTGCACCACAGCCCGGGAATATCGACCTGCCTGTGGGTCCCACAGTGAGCTGGGGAGCGGTACGGGGATGCAGGGTGAGGGTGAGGATGCGGCCACCGTCCTTGCGGTCCTCGGTCGCTGTTGGTGCGAGCAGTGAGCGCTCCTCTGCCCTTTGGCTCCCCTGCCTGCCTATCCCTAGGGGGTCCTGGGACCATGCCGCTGGTTCCGCGCCGGTCCCCAGGCATCCCCCGCATCCCACCTTTCTCCCTGCCCGCAGCACGAGGAGGCGGCCGGCCGGAACCACAGCCTGGCTCAACGGGTGCAGGACCTGGAGCATCGATACAGCGAGGCCAGCACCCTGCAGCACATCCAGGCCACGCTGCTCTACGACATGCAGGCACAGATAAACAACATTTCTGTCCTGACCGACTGGGCCTGGCGCAATCCTACCTGCCTCGGCCCCGCCGAGATGAGGCTGCAGGAGGAGATGCACCATCCAGGTGATGGGGAGCTGCTGGGGCTGGCTGGGAGGGGATGCTTCGCCCTTACATCCTCTCTCTCTCGGGGGGCTGAAGGAAAAGGCTGTGGGAAAACTGCTTTAAATCCCCTTTGCATTGGCCAGGAGTCCGATATCACCCAACCTGCCTTTCCAAGGCAGCCAGGAGGGTTCCTCAGAGGAATGGACACCTCTGGGAATGGCTTCTGTGCTGTCTAGGAGAGGGGTCCTGCCCCTCAGTGCCTCCTTTTTCTCTCCACGGATGGTGTGGGATGCTCGCAGGGAGCAGCTCAAGGCTCTGACAGCCAGGTTGGTGTTGCTTCCAACATCACCCCACCTGCAGTCAGCTGCGTGAGCCTTCCTCCCAAAGCCAGAGACTGTTTTTCCATCCAAAAATCCCCACAAAAAACCAAGATATTTTTTTTCTTCACAACTTCACAGCATGAAATTAGGGCTTTGGTGAAACTCTTCAACTTTGAAAAACAACTATTTTCTGTTATTTCTCACATGCTCTTTTTTTTTTAATTAATGCATTTAGATTTTTGCTAGGTTTTTGGCTGTTTTCCTTGTTAGTCCCTGGAATGTTTTGCTCTGTGCAAGCCAGAGCGGGGATTCATCTCGATAACTTGATGTGACCGGGATGGTGACCTCTCTGGCCTGGAGAATGCCAGTTGATGCAGCACTTCTAGCTGACTAACTTTACGTGGGACTGGGCTCTGCCTGCTGTCCCAGGTGCTTGCTGGGTCTAGATTGCCTCTCCCTGACCTCTGCTTGCTGCGCACAACGGGTTCCCCCCCACATTCCCCTGCAGCAACGCTGTCGGTTGGTGCCCACCTCAAAGGATGTCCCCAGTCTGCAGGGGACCCCACAGCCACCACACTCTCCAGCTGGTGGGCTGGGGTGTTGCAACTATTAGTCCATCATTCCCCACCCCGGACTTACCTTCCCATCCACAGGGAGCTTTTGTCATCTGCCAGTTCCACGGTCTCATCCTTTCTGTGTGCCTCATGGAAGGGCAATCATGTCCACCGCGTGCTTCCTGCCCTCCCTCAGGCTCCTGGTTCTCCCAGTGATCCCAGTCCGGTGTTGAGGCCACGCTGTGCTTCAGGCTGGTCTAGCTGTGTGTGTAAAAGGAAGGGGAGCTGCCTGTGTGACCTGCCGTTCTTTCTAAAGATGGGATTCATCCCACCAGCAAGGCTCAGGTCACAAGTGAAGATGCTTCATGTTGGGTATCTACATATGCATGTCCCTATGCGAGCTGGATATTTAAGATAACAGGGCAACCAGTGCATGGACCGAGAGCAATTCAGCATGCTCTTTCCACTGCTATGACTAGGGTCTCGGTTCACCTGACACCTAGTGCCACCTGAAATACTCTGGAGCATCCAAAACATCCACATAAGCCCAGCAGATACAAGACAGGACCTACACGGGACTGCTGAAAGCCAGCCCCAGGGCATCTCGGATGTCCGCATGCAGCTCTGTGCAGAGAACTCAGCTGAGCTCCTTCGGTGGGTGATGGAGGGAGCTGGGAGAGCAGCTCTTCTCTCCTCTCCACATAAAACCAGGATAAATTGCCCTCTGCAGAAGCCTGTCTCTAAGGACTAGCTGAGACTGCCTGCCTGAAGTACAGATGGCTGGTGCCATGTGTAATAAATCCCATCTGACATATCCCAGTTAAAAACTTCCTTAGGTTCTCCAGAACAATTTTGATCCCCTTTCCTTGTAAGACAAAACCTACAGCAGAAGTTTGGGAGAAGAAAAACCTTCCTCTATTATCTACACCGACCATTGCTGGAGAACCAGCCAATTCTTTATCAATATATAAGATTTTTTTTGGTGGGAGATACAATCTAATTGGAGCCTGGCAAAATGCATATCATTTCTGTGTTGCCATTACGAAACCAGTTGAACTGAAGATCGTTCCTCAGCCACAGCGTTCTTAAGTGCAGATCTGTGCTAACGAACCTTATCACTAATAAGCCACTGTACTCAGGCATGAAGCTGGTGTGCTGCAGAGGTTTTCAGCTTCAGAAGCAGCTCTGAATCCAGGATTATTTGTCGGGCTCTGCATTACAATTGCATGAAAACAATCCTGGCTTTGGTTGTGTGCTCCTTTCTCCACGCTGTGCACTAAACACCGTGTTTCTCTGCTTTCTTGCTTAGAGGTGAAGCACGCCAGGAACTGCCCCATCGACTGCGCTTCTGTTTACTACAATGGGCTCCGGCGGTCTGGGGTCTACAGCATCATGCCCTCGGTCGGAGGGATGCCTATCGAAGTGCTGTGTGAGATGGACACCGAAGGTACTGCAGGAGGCACCTACAACACCTTCCAGCAGAGCTTTGGGTGGGATTTGTCTAACCTGAGATTTGCATCTTATATCTGAGCTATTTCTAAGCTACTTCATAGTCAGCAAGAGTAACGTCTCCAGAAGGGCTCTTCCCCAGGGACAGAGGACTTGGCCTCTCGGCCGACTAAAGGAGGGGTTTGGATGAATGCTTCAGACAGTACGGCTGGAATTCTGTTGCCTAAATACAGGCGTTTAGTGCTCTTTGAGATGTCCTCAGGCATCCAAGATATTTGCAACACACTAGTGGATATGACACAGGGTTTAGGGAAAAGGAAGCCCTTCTGTAGTAGTGGCTGGTCACTGGGGGTATCTGGAGCATCTCTGGGTAGTCGAGGGCTATGTGTGGGCAACCACTGGTTGTAGCTGTGCTGAACCGAGGAGGGGCAAGATAGATCCTCTCCCACAGATATTTTGGAGTATAAGTGAGGGAGCAGGTGACCTCCCACAGCCTTGCTGTCTAAATATCCATACAGAGCACGCTACTGTCATCCCAAGGCACAAACTCGCTAACAAAATTAGTTTGCAACACTTGAGTTTTGGAAGAACAGCAATCGTCAGGGAAATGGGGCAGTGAATTGTCAGTTCCTTGCCCCATGGATCTACTCCAGCACAGAAGGATGCGTCACATCAACGCGTCCCATGCTGGAGGAAGGGGTGCAGCTCCCCACACATAGGCATCTCGCCTGTCGGAGGATCTACAGGTGATTGCAGCTTTGGCATGCACGTGCTCATTAAGAAACAGGTTGTTCAGACAATGTGGTCGGTCTCTGTTATGTCATTACTATTATTTGCATGACCATCAACACAATCTTGGACACTGTCGAGTGACAGGCTGTACAAACAGCGAATAACAAGATGGCCCAGTCCGGTCCCCCCTCGTCCCAAGCTTACAGTATTGGAATAAAATGACAGAGGAGAGAGGGATTTGGACAGATGGGAGAGCAGATGGAGACAGTGAGACAATACTGGGAGAGCTTGTGTGCCTCTGTGGTGCTGCAGGAACAGTACGTAATAATCTCCAAAGTCCAGGATCTCTAGTTTTTTCCAGCCCCAGAACATTTGCCTCCTGAAAACTACCATCTCTCTCATTTAAAATCACCTTAAGATCTGGAATGACCCTTTGACAGCCAACAGGGGAACACCATCATGAACTGACATGGGAGACGTAGGAGCGTCTTTCTGTGAGCTGTGATGGGCATCACGTTTTATCCCCTGTGTTTTGCCAGTTGGTGGGAGGACACAGGACAAGGAGACACTTTGCTGAGTTGCAGATGGATCCTCAGAGGTGACGCCCGTAAGGGGTCTGTCTGGGACCTTTGAATGCTCCCTGGAGACTCCCATTTTATGATATCTCTCTCTCCTGGCAGGTGGGGGCTGGACAGTCATCCAGAGGCGTCAGGATGGCTCAGTTGACTTCAACCGGACCTGGAACGAGTACAAGGAGGGTTTTGGGGACCTCAATGGCGAGTTCTGGCTGGGCAATGAGAACATCCACAAGATGACGAGCCAAGGGGACTACTCTCTGCGCATCGACCTGGAGGACTGGAACAACAAGCACAAGCATGCCTTCTACCAGGTCTTCAGGTAGAAAGTGGGATGGCCTTCCCTGGTTCTCATAGATGCAACTGGTTCAGCGTTGGGAGACCTTCAGGCATGGGAACCCCATTGTGGTCAGAATGACTCTGTCAAGACAGCTTTTCAGACTGGGCTGAGGTTGTCTATCCTTTCTTCCTCACCTGGATTTTACCACCAAATTTTGCTCCAGGTTGAAGCCTGGGTGTGAGCTAGCAAATGTGCAGTGTCTTTTCGCCATGGCCAACATCCACAGCCCCAGGGGAAGGGAGCTGTAGGACCTTATGGACAGTCCCCAGCTGTTGAGGGGTATTTTTTCTGCCAAAATTATTGAGCTCTGTGTCAAAAACAGGGGTTTGAATCCCATGGCCTTGCTGGGCAGGCCCTCCAGCATATCTCTGGTGTAGAGCTGTGTTTTGATATTTACCCTCTTTACTCATTTACTTGCTGGACCTGATGTAATGTCCTTCAGTGTCTCTAGCTCTCTTTTGTTTATCCATACCACATCAGCCACATCCCTTCTTAAGCAGGGGTGACCAGCTCTGTCTAGACTGTCCCAGATGAACTACTTCCTTGTCTCTATGGGAAATGCTTGTGGGTGACTGTGGAGTAATCCACTGCGGGAGGATGTCCAAGGGAGCACTGCACCTTGTGGACACTTGAAGCTTGAGGGCTTCGAGCAGACCCCAAAACTGCTGGGGAAAAAAATCCCATTGCCTGAATGTGTTGTGAAGCATCCTCCACCAGCAAATGCGTGCTCTGAATGGTCACCCTGACTCTCCTCATCAGTTGTCATGTGCAATGGCAGTGACCTTCAGCCTTTGCTAGCCCAGGGGGAAATTACTAATTAGCTCAGTCTAGATGAAGAGCAGGATGCAGTGCTGTGTAATTAGAGGTGACTGTCTTGCCAAAGCTGCTGCAGTCCTTTATTGTGGTTTTAGAGTCACGGTCTGCCCAGTTCAGACCTCTAACAAGCGCCCTGAGTCATGACAAAATCATGCACATCCCACAGAAGGGAAAATACAACGTCTTTGGCTTCTAGAGGTGGTGAATCATAGCAGGGAGGCTGGCCAAAGCAGCTCAATGATTGCTAGGTGTCCACACCACGAATGCAGTATCCAGGTTGGAAAGGAGACTCAAACACTCCCCATTAAATAGTCCCCACTTCTGTTACTTGCAGCATTGAGGACGAGTCAAACTACTACCGCCTGCACGTGGACGGGTTCAGCGGGACGGTGGAGGATTCCTTTGCCTGGTACCACAACAAGAGGAGCTTCAGCACACCTGACTCGGGGAACATCTGTGCTGAGATTTCCCATGGAGGTTGGTGGTACCACCAGTGCTTTTTCTCCAACCTCAACGGGGTGTACTACAAGGTAAGGTGGAGGGACGAGGACACAAGGCGCTTTTTCTCCAACCAGTCCTATTTCTCCAACCCCAACAGGGTGTACTACAAGGAAAGGTGGAGGGATGAGGCTGCAGCTGTCAGCACACGAGGTCCAGGGCTGGGAGGAGGCTGTCGGTCCTCACATCGTAGCAGGCCTTCCCGGCTTGACCAGCCTCTGCTTTCCAGGGAGAGAACAAAATGAGTGCTGGGCACCAAGGAAGTCCAGCCTTTTCAGTGCCATTGGCCAGACATGGGTGTTGAGACACCTCGCACACTGGGATTTGGGACTGTGTGGTGGAAACTTGTGGTACAGGTGACTCGCAGCCTGAGACAGATGAGTGCCAGCTCCACCGGGACCATTTGAAAAATGTTGGGCTTTACATGCTCTTTTCACTGCATGGTCATTAAGCTCTTTGCTCCAGTGTTTCAGAGCAATTGGTTTTCCAATGCTCCCATCCAGATGACGCTTCCACGCGTTTCCCATGCCTGACCATCCTTCCTTCTCTGCATCACAGGGTGGCCGATACTCCATTAAAAACCGCAAGATCCTGGGGCCAGACGGTATCGTGTGGTACTCGTGGAAGGACACAGACTACTATTCCCTGAGGAAGGTGGTCATGATGATTCGACCACGCACTTTCCGGCCCCACCTCTCCCCATGAAGGAGCCTGGGACGTTCTTCAGTTCACGTCATATTGAACGTTGGGAACAGAGGGCTGGAAGTAGTTTGCTGTGAGCAAAAACTGATGCTGGAGATCCTGGGGGGGGGCCTCAGCTACCATGCCTGTTTGCTTTTGAGAGAATTGAACCAACAGCAGAGGTGTCAAGACCTTCAACAAGTGTTTGGTTGGTGAAAGCTCTCCTAAAGACATGGAAGTGGTTGCTGAGAAGGGCTTTGCAAAGACAAGCACGTGGCTTGCCGTTTCACCGGGTAGCAGCAGTTTCTGGCAAGCTTGGGCATACCCAAGGCTAAGACTAAATCCAGTTGACCAGGTGATGGGAGTCAGCCACACACTGAGACTGGACCTTACGCTGAGCGGAGATGCTGAGTGCTGTGTCTACCAACCCAACAGTATTTTAGAGGGAAGCAAAGAACCAGCAATACTGTACGAGTTTTCCGCACGGGATGCGATGGACCGGTTCTTGTGCCGTAAGAGGAGCATCTCCCCATTGTCGGCAGAATTTCTCTGTTCACCTTACTGCGTCTGTAGGTCCACCACCCCAGGGATGTGGTAGGGTGGCTCCAAGGTGCTGAGATGGCCCTGAGGAAAGCCGGGAGAGGCAGCGTGCATCGCCCAGGGATGGTGTCATGGGCAAATGAGGAGGAAGGTCTGCAGTGGCCCTCGCCTTCTCTGGCAGGGATTGTGTTACACACATGGACATTAGCTAACTGTGGTAATAATACTCCAAGTGAAAAGGTTTAAAAATAAAAAATGCAAAGGTTTTCCATTTTCCGTTCCATTTTCACCTTTCCATCCTTTCTCTGGCAAAGAACTTGGGATGAATTTTCTATCCACCCTAGAAGTGGTCTGCGGGAATGATCACACGTGATTTTAAGTCTTTTTTTACTGCCTTACACTGGATAAAGAAAAATCATCATTGCTGTCTTTTAATTTTCCACTTGTAGTTGCAGCGAGAGATCCTCCTTTTTTCGTGACTTTGCCTCCTCACAGGATCAAGAGATGGAGGCTGGGACTTGGCCTCAGCCCTGATTGGTTTTGGTGACAAATATTTAATTAGATTACCTTTTTCCTGTTTCACGTGCGCAGATGAGTTCAAAGAGGGTTCAGCAAAGAGGAAAGGCAGTTGTATTAGAGACAAAGCACCTTTCCTCCCAACTACTTGCCTCCCACTTGATGCTCTTCTGGCTCCCTGATGGTTTCTGTAGCTTTTACACTAATCTGGACTATATTTTGCCTGGAACCTCATTTTTCATCGGTGAACCAAGTGGAGAAGTTACCTTCCAAGCATCCTACAAACTAATATCCCCAAGACAATAAAACAACATAATTTGTCTTTTTCTGTGCTAGGTTGGCCTTGGCAGTCTTCTTTGAGGGGTGTTCCCAAGACATATCCGATGGTGTTTGGGCGTTGCAATGGGCTGGTCTATGCTGCAGTTGTACCATCACTTGCTGTGAACATCTGGGCACTACCAGCGGTGGGAGGAGAGCTTTCTTGCCTCATGGCACGTGTGTCTCAGATGTAACACTGTTCTGTCAGGGTCCAAGCCTCCCTCTTTGGACAGCAGGCATTCAAAAGGCCATGAGGTTCCCTGAGTAAGCAATAGCCTGCTAAGAGGCTAATAAATCACTTGAATAAGCAACAACCTAATTAACTAATGATCACGTTATCATTATTAATCTACAATCTGATTTTGCACATTATTAAACACAACAATAAAGGTATCACTCTTAAACCTTATGAATCACACACTGCTACTTCTGAACTACAGTTTTACCACCCTTCCTTCTCCACAACTTTTCATACCAGCATGTAAGTGTCTCCCTTTTTACCCTCTTCCACTAAGTTTTTTGGACGTAGCCTTGATGGAGAGTCCAGCGAGTTGTCCAAGGTCATCCCATGCAGTTGGGTACCCAGGTCAGCGTTACCACCGTCTGTAGGCATCCATCTTCTCACCACCGAAAGATCCCACCCTCCTGTGTTCCTTACCTGGTTTCATAACTTACTCCTCTTTTTTTTCCTATTTCTACCTTACCACCTCTTTTTCTCAGCCCAATCTGCCCCTAATTACTTTTTTTCCCCCTATTGGTCCCAATTCTCCTACATCCCTCCACAAATTTGTTGTTCCCCATGTCATGATTAAGGTAATCATGGCCTTCGGTACGGTTGCCTGCATATAGGTGGCTTTGCAAGACTCTGCACCCCAAAGCTCGCCTACAGTTACGGGGTTCATACTGGAGTACGCTCTCCTCTTAGATTAATCATTCTGCTTCAGGCGTGACTCCTCCACCTTGCCCAAACAGGTTCTCACACAGACAGTCTGCACGCTGGAGGAGCAGACAGAATAACGTGATTTTCATACCGGTTTGGAGTTCACACAGCACTTGGATATTAGGAAAAAATTCTTCATGGAAAGGATTGTCAAGCATTGCAACAGGCTGCCCAGGGAAGCGGTGGAGTCACCATCCCTGAGGGTGTTTAAAAGACGTGTAGACGTGGTGCTCAGGGACATGGTTTAGTGGTGGGCTTGGCAGTGCTAGGTTAACGGTTGGACTTGATGATCTTAAGGGTCTTTTCCAACCTGAATGATTCTATGATCCTTGCCCTTGAACAGTTTTAATTACTCCCCGGTTCCCCGCAGACGCCCCAGCTAGTTATGACACCCAATGCTCCAGCCGCACCCCTTGCTCACCAGTGCCAGCTTCCCATGAATGAATGGCTGGTACCTTGCCCAAATTTATGATTTCTGAGAAACCAGTACGAGGCTATGGGCAGGAGGGAGGACATCAAATGGCAGAACTGTCCCTGGGCAGCGGCAATGACGCACGAGCCAGGAAAAGCTCCCAGAGCCCGGCAGCAGGTTGGTGCCAGGAAGATTCACCTTTTTGCTCGGTGTCCTGGAGGCACTTCCAGGATGCTGTTTCTGTAGGTGCTTCAATCTGTTGTGTCTCTTTGCAGCGATGGGCACTTGATTCCTCACGTGCAGGTCGGCAGCTGAGCAGCTCCTGTCACGTCTGCTCTGAAGGATGCCCGGGCATCCTCTGATGTTCAGGGGGTGCAACTCATAGCACAGGTCTTGCTTGGGCTGGGATTTAGGGCTGTGATTCCATCTGGCTTTTCAAACAGGAGAGGTGGGATCAGGCGCAGAAGGTTTGTCCATGTCTCAGCCCTGAGAGCCTGGCAAGTGCCATGAAACCTGTCCTTGGGAGGTTTCTTGAAGGCACCAAACCTTTGCTTTGTGCTTTCCCCTTGTAAGTCCTGGCTGTGCCTGCGGGATAGTGCTTCAGAGAGGGCTCCACCACGTAGACAAAGACCTGACCTCCATCCCCTCCTCTCCGATGTTTGGTGCAGGATGCCCAGGTGCAAGGCTCTGAGCTCCAACCCTCACCCAGGTGTGGGGGTCTTCTGCCATTCGAGACTCGTGGGCTCTCAGGGGCTGGCACATGGGGTGGGCAGAGGTGACGTGGGACCCACAGGACCCGTGGGAAATCCTGGCAGCATCTCAAATGCTTCTGCATGGTAAGATGAAGGTATTTGGTACCCCAGCAAGGCTGAGAGCAGCCTGAGCCTCTTCACTGCCAGCCCCAAATCCAGCCAGAGGATGCCTGAGTTCTTCCCAGGGAGGAGAAGTGGGGCCAGCGCCTGCAAAAACAGCTCTCCTGCAGAAAGGGAAGGCTAAGCCTGGACCCCTGGGTGCTCATGCCCCATAGCTTATAGCGGGTGGAGATACCTTCCCTGCCTCTCCCCTTGTAGGGGGCTGACAAACCTGCTGGCTTCCCCTGGAGGAAGGTGATGGTCCTGGTCCAGGCGTCTGCTGGGTGCCAGGCGCTGGGCAAGACACGGCAGCGTGGCTAAGCAAGAAACTAAACACACCCCATCAAATGACCCCGTATACTCAGTCCTGAGCTGGGGGAGGAAAGCGTGTCTGACTTGTCCCAGGACAGGGCTCCCGCCTGCGAGCCTGGCTCCTTCTTCCACTCTTCCCCTTCACACCCAAACTAACCCCTGCCTCCTTAATTTGGCTGACCGCATTATGGTGCTGTCTAAAGTGATGTGGGGTCGGAAATTGTATTGACAGAGCCTCATCGAGTGCAGCCACGAGGCAGACACCCCGCTGGGTCCCGGGCATTGCCGTACTAACCAGACAGCCCTGCAGACCCCCGCGCACGTGGACGTGCAATATTCCTGCTGTGGAGCAGCGGCCGGCTCTGGCTACTGGCTGCTGCTGAACTTTGTGTGTGTATCTTGCTGGGGGAACTGCTACATGACCTGGCCTTGCTTTGGTTTACAGCTACCCAAGGAAGGTCCGAGGATAGTTTCCATCTGACCTGTTGGGTCAATGCGAGTATTTCCCACCCCATGATAATTGGGAGAGAAGGTTTATGAGGGCCACCAGCCCACGTTCCACAGGTCTCCAGTCCCATGGCTAGGAAAAGCATCTGAACTGAGACTGAAAAAAATGCAGGAAAGGGCTACTGGGGTGATGTTCATGAAAAAAAATCCTAAAAAAACCACACACAAGACACTGCACAGATCATGAGAAAACGAAAGAAATGCCAAGGCAGTTTATTTACAACTGTTGTATACAAAAAAAGGACAGCTCGTGCCACAGCTAGAACAGCCCCCTCCGTCTCCATCGCCCGCCGCCCTCTCCCATGCTCCCCTCCCCGGGCTGTTTCCCCCCCCCAGGGCTCCGGGCGAGCATCTTGCGGCACAGGTAAAGAGACACGGTTCCCTCCGGACCTGAATCAGAGCTTGGAAAGCCTTATCTGACCATAATGGAGACCAAACCCTCTGTTAGCATCAGGGTTGGAGGCTGATGAGGTGCCGGGGCATCGCAGCACTGGGACCACTGCCTGCTGGCAACTGGGAGAGGAGGGGACATACCCACCCCCCCACCCCACCGCAGAAAGCAGACTCGTCTTCTCTGGCAGGGAAGGATCTCACTGCAAGCTCTCTGCTTCGCTCACCCTCCCCGGAGGCAAAAATCACCCAGGAGATTGCTCAGCAGCTCCCCAAAAACACCTCCTGGGCTGGTCGTGAGCTGTTGGTGGGATCCCAAACCGGCCTTCCTCCTGCCCTGGCGTCCCCAGGAGGTGCCACTGCCGTCCCCAGGGGCTGTCTGTGGCTGTAGTCTTCTCCTGCTCTCCAGAGAGGCACCTCCATCCCACTTCTGGCTCTCCAGCCTCAGCTCCCCCAGCTCCTCTTTCCTTCCTGTTTTTCCCAGTCCCTTCCATCACGGTTTCCACAGCCCTGCCCTGTTTTCCTCTCCTGCTCTCGCTCTCCGTGGGGGTGATCTCCCTTTCCAAATAGCCATCTGAGCTGCCACCTCTAAAAGCCAATGGCTTTCCAGCTGCTCTACAGCAGAAAAAGGGATTTCATCCCAGAATTCCCACAAAGGTGATTCTCAGGAGGTTCTTACAAAAAAAGCGGCTCTTTGGGAAGTCACGGGGCTTCTCCATTTCACCCTTGGAAAGGCTCATCAGTGTCTCCTACAGCCAGACAAAGCCTTTGGAGCAAGCGAGCCTCACTCTCTGACCGCCTCCAATGGGGGGATCTCTTCTCCCCCTTCCCCAGAATGGTTCTATAAGGTCTATGGGCAAATAACGCCCGCTCCGGGCAGGAGGCCCCGAGTCCAGGCAGGAAAAAGGGAGGGAGGGACACCAAGAGATGCCGCTGCCCATTGACGGGGTGGGATGGAGGAGAAGAAAGAAGCCAGAGGGACGCCCGCCTGCCCGCCCTGCCTGCCCAGCACCAAATTAAAGTCACACACAACGCACATTTCCCCCCCTCCCGTCCCTTCCCTCCCCACCCGCTCTCTCCCCCCCTCCGGCTTTTCCCCGGGGGGGCCACCTCCTCCGCTTCACCAGCCCTCGGCTGTCTCCTCCGGACCTGGTTGACGGGCGGCGCGCGAGACCCACCAAGGAGGTGGGCATCCCGAAGCCGGCACCCTCCCGCCCACCCTCCCTCCTTTCTCCTCCCTCCCCACCCTCCCCGAAACGAATAGGATGGCTTCACCGGTCAACTCTTTACATTCACGAACAAAGAAAGCAGAGGAAACGTCCACCCTTCCACCATCCGACCTTGCGCTGCGGCAGCCTCCGCCACCTCCCCGGAGCTGTCAGTCCAACCATCGCCTCTTTACCTGGAGGCTTCTTCCTTGAGCTCCTTGTTTTTCCTCACTTCTTCCGCGTGTTTGTCCTGTGGGAGGGGGGGGTAGGAGGGAAGGAGGGGGGGGACACGCGTTAGCTCGACGGACTTCGGGGTCCCCACGGGCAGGCCAGCGGCTTCGGAGGGGTTCGAAGGCACGAGGGCGTTCGTGAGGTTCATCCCCCGAGGGACACCACCGGTGGGTCAACAGCGTCCTCTCCTCCCCTGGGGTGTTTTAAGGACTGTGGAGGCACTCAGGGACAGATTGTCCTCGCCCTCTAGCTAGGAGGTAGACGTCAACCAGACGGGATGGACCGGGAGCCCCAAGGAGATGGGGTTAGCTCGGATTGTCCTTCATTATCTCGTGCTCTCTGCCTCTGACCCAAGGCTAGCTGAAGCGTTTGGAGAAGGGCACTGGGCGAGCTCCTTGCAGAAGGGATGTTTTGGAGGGAGCTGGAGGTGGTGAGGGTGGGACCTTCCATGCTGAGGTTGGGAACAGACCTGCTTCGGGGAGAGAGAAGAGGTCTGCACAGGCTGGCAGGGTGGAAGCGTCTCCTAGCATGGCGGCACGGACCCCTCCAGCTCTGCCGGGGAGCTGTTGGCTCCACGGCCTCTGGGGAAGGGACCGGGGGAAGATCTGCCACCCAGGAGGTGGAAAAATTGCAAGCGGCGGGTCAAGGCCATCACGGTGGGACACGGGGGAGGTAAGAGCTTTGCACGCCTGTGGACAAGATGCAGGTCCCAGCTCTCCACCCGCCGACTGCTCGTGAGCCTACGGACACATCAGGCTCGGTGGGTCCCCGGGCAGGACCCCCCCACCCCGGGTGGGATGCTGTCTTTGGGTATTGCTGCGTGGTGGGAAGGGAAGAGGGGGTCCCCACTTTGGTGGTGTCCCCGGGGGGAAATGCCACCCCAAGAGCCATGCAGGGTGCCCAAGTGCCCTGTGACACCCTCCTGGACCGGTGTCCCAGCACGTTCCCCCCTCCCTCCTCACCTTCTCCTGCAAGCGCTCCAGCATGGCTGCTAAATGGGCTTCGCGGTTCTCCTTGTTGGACTCCATCTTCTGCGCCAGCTTCTCTTTGGCCATTTTGATGAAGTTGTTGTTCTCCTCGATGGCCTTCTGGATGACCTCCCGCTCGTGCTCCCGCTTCTCCGCCAGATGCTTCAGCAGCTCAGCCTCTTGGTACTGCACAGGCAAAGCGGACGGCGATGGCCACGCGGACCACGGGTCCCTTCCCCTCCTGGCCAAAACCGCCCCCTCCAAACTCAGCGACATCCCCAAAAGCGGGCGTACCTTGCTGGGCGAGCACCCCGAGTGCAAGGTCGCGTGTCCCCACGGCACGTCCCCGTGCTGCCCTGCCACGCAGGAGCCACCAGACCTACCTTCCTCCTCTCCTCCGCCGCCTCCAGCTTCTTCTGGATCTCCTCCAGGGATGGGTCGCGCCGCCGGGGCAGGGAGGCGTTGAACTCGGGGATGCCGTCGAACGATGGGGGCTTCAAGATGACCTCGAAGGACTGCCCCGAGGTGCGCTTGTTGAGCTCGATGACTTCCATGTCGGAGATGACGCACCAGGTGAGGTCTACAGTGTCTGCTGGGAGAGGGGCACGGGCTGACCGCCGGCACGGGCGCATCCCACCCCTTCGGGCAAAACATCCCGGGGTCCCGCACCTGCAGCTCCCGCAATGGGCCACCAGTTTCCCCGATCTCCACGGGTTTCACCCAAATCCCCGCACCCCAAACGCACCCCTGTGGTTCAGCCCCGATGTCGTGGGTTGGGGTAGGGTCTCCAAGATGCCCATCAAGGGGGCTGAGCTGGGAATATTTGGGTGAGCTGAGGGGCTGGGCATCCGCCCGAGGGAGAAGCGAGCAAGCAGGGCAGGGTTCAGCCCTGCTTCAGGGATGGGGAATGGGACCACGAAGCCCCTTTCTAGCTGCAGATCCCCCCGCAGCTAGCCAGCAAGAGCCCCCCCCCCCCCCAAGGCTGGACATCCCCCTCCATTGCTGCTGTCGCCTCTGGATCCACTGACATGAATCAGTCTGAATCACCCGACGCCGTCTGCCTAAAAATACCGAGCCCACGCCCCACGCTTCGTGCAGCGGAGCCGCGGCGGAGGGGGGCTGCGGGGCTGCATGAGCTCCCCCCCACCCCGACCCCGACCCAGCCCCCTGCTTCCAGCCAGTGCCAGCAAACTGCGGAACCACCTCCCTCGGTTTGAGGGTGACCCCAGTCATACCAAGGGGGGGTCTGCACCCCCCCTGCAGCCCCCACCATTCACACGGCCCTCGACTGTGGGTGGGCAGCAGGCTCCTTCCTACCTTCATACGTGTACGCCGGCTTGTTCAGGGGGTCCGAGAGGAAACAGGAGCAAAAGAGGGAGACGAGAGGCAGCTCCTTCATCTTCTCTTTGTAAGCTGGGAAGAGAGGGTGGGATTGGCGTTAGAGGAGTTGGGGGGGCGGGGGGGTCCTGCCAGGCATCTGCAGCAGGACCACGTGCCAGGGAAGGGCTGGGATGGGGATGGCAGCTGGCACCGAAGTTTGCCCAGATATTGCAAGCAGGGTGATCTGGGTGGGGGAAGCAAGGCACGCAAAAGGGAAACTGAGGCACGCAGAGGTGGGGTGCCTTGCTGATGGCCACAGGGGTTATGACTGTTCTGGTGTGTTAACCGCATGCGTGATCCCTTGCCTGTCACCACTGGGATGCTGTGAATATCCCAGGTTAGCCTGGGTCACAGCTATCCCTGGGGCGGTTTGGATGGGGCCCCGCTCAAACTAGGGGTGCCCAGCATGAGGTAGGTGCCAGGGTTGGGTACGTGGGGCCGGGCGAGCCACGCTGTCCCCCATCCCCACGCGTGATCCCATGCCGTACCAGCCAGAGTCATGGCGTGGCGATCCTTGGGCTTCTGCGGCAAGAGAGTTCCTGGGGCCTGGGGGAGGAAAGAGCCAGGATCAGCGCTGGGTGTCGCAGCGGCTGGGGACATCGTCCAGCCCTGCCTGTCCCCCACGGGACAGCTGCCCACACGTGGCTTCATGTGCACGCTGGGGGTGCTGGGGTGGGCACACGCTGGGGACATGGAGTGGGAACACACTGGTGGGGTGGGGTGGGTACACACTGGTGTGGTGGGCACACACTGGTGTGGGGTGAGGGACACACTGGTGTGGTGGGCACACACTGGTGTGGGGTGAGGGACACACTGGTGTGGTGGGCACACAGATGTCGTGTGAAGTGATGGGTACGTGCTGTTGGGATAGGTACAGACCGGTGCAATGAGCCCACGCTAGTGTGATGGGCGCACACTGGTACGATAAGAACACACTGGTGTGGTGTGAGGGGCACACTGGGATGGTGTGGTGGGTTCACACTGGTGAGACGGGCACACACCGGTGTGATGACTACACACTGATGCGGTGCGAGGGACACACTGGTGTGGTGTGATGGGCATGCACTGGTGAGATAGGTACGTGCTGTTGGGATGGGTACAGGCTGGTGTGATGGGCACACACCGCTGTGATGGGCACACACCGCTGTGATGGGAGGGACGTGCTGGGATGGTGTGATGGGCACTCACACGTGGTGTGATGTGATGGGTACGTGCTGTTGGGATGGGCACACACCGATATGATGTGATGAGCCCACGCTGGTCTGATGTGAGGGGCGCACGCTGGTGTGGTGGGCATGCACTGGTGAGACGGGCACGCACTGGTGTGGTGTGATGGACACACACCGGGATGACGGCAGCAGCCGGTGGCGTGTGCCTGGCACACACAGCCCTTCCCCACTCCGGGCTGCCCGACGTCTGCCCAACCCACACGTGTGCACACGTGTGTCGGGAATGGCATGCACACGCACACACCCCCCCTGACAAGTGTGACCCCTTTGCACAGCCTCTGCTGCGACCCAAGCCCACCCCCGCTGCCACCCCCACTCGTGTCTAGAGAGCCCCAGTCCTCAGCTCGCCCCTTGCCAGACCACACGCGGAAGGGCTGATGCACTGGGACATTCTCCCACATCCCACTGGGAGCCTCTCTGGGGGTCTCCGTGGCTGTGGGTCAGGTGTGGGGGCATCCCCGGGACCCCCCACCCATCCCCGGGGTGCAGAGCCCCAGGGTGAGAGCAAGACCTGGCGCGGGGTGGCAACACCCAGACACATTAAAACCTGGATAAGCCGGGGCTATCCCCCTTTCCCAGGGTTTCTGGAGGACACAAATGGGGTGTCGGTGGCATCAGAGGGGTTTCCCGGTGGAAATGCCCTTCCTGGCTGTGCCAAAGCGGCGGGCTGAGTTTGGGGTTTGGAATTCTACGTGGCTTTTGTTTCTGAGGGGAAAAAAAATATTCCTTCTTTAAAATAGGGACTCTTAAATCCTGCCAACTGCCCAGGGAAGGGGCAACCCCGCTGTGGGCACCCCGGGGCTGTCAGGGCACTGCCGGCTCCCACAGCCACATCACACCCCGACCCAGCTCAAGCTGGGGGGTCCCAAGAAATCCCAACCCCTCGTCCCCCATCCTGCTGGGATCTGACACAAGGATCACGCAAATAACCCGCCCGCGGTCACCAGAAGGGAACAGGGAAAAAATCTGGGGACAGCCTGCCAGGGCCCCCTTCCCTGGATATGCTCGTCCTTTTTTAGGTGACCCCTGGAGCCAGAGCTGGTCAGGTTTGGGGGTTACCCAGGGGTGTACCCCCCACCCAGGGCTTTCCTCCTCGCCTGGCTGAAGGGTTTGGCCCTAGACGGCTCTTGCCAAGCGCGGTGCCAAGGCAGGGTGGGGATGCTCCGATGGCTCGTGTGCCGACACGAGGCTGCGCCTGGAGCTCCGACAGCCTGGTTGGAAGCTGCCTGCGTTTGCTGAAAGCATTTCCCTTGCTCGTGCCTCCCCGCTCCTGGAATTACCACCCCAAATCTTCATTTCCCCTGGGCTTTGCCGGGGGGTGGGGGGGGAACCTGGATGCATTTCATGCTACAGAAACCCTTCTCCCAGACCTCACGTGGCGTTCATGCCCTGGCTGCCGGATAAACTGCAGAAATCGCCCATCAGACCCAAAATGGGGAGGAAGATGGGGTCCATCCTTGGGGTTGCTGCCAGCTGGGGGGGGGGGGGGGGGGGGAGGGTAAGGTGGGTGGGGGGCTGCCAGCCCCACTCGTCCTCGCTGGATGAAGATGCTGTTCAAGGTGTCTGGAGGCTCCTCCAGGAGGGAACCCCCTCCCTGCTGAGCTCCATTCCCTTTCTGCTTCCCAGTAATGGTGTCCCCCCCCCCCACGACCCGCATGCCCAGCCCAAGGGGAGCGGGGTGTGGTTGGGGCCCTGCCGCTGCTGTCACCCCCCGGCTGAAACCTCACCCAAAACCCCCAGCAGAGAGAGCCTGCGGGAACCATCCCCCTCCCAGCGAGGTGCACATGGCAGGGAGGGGGTCCGATCCGACACCCCCCTCCCCCCCAAAAGGGCTGCCACCCGGTTTTACACCCTCTGGAGATCCCCTCAGATGGTGGGGACCCTCCCCCCCCCCCCCCGCCATCTCCCATCCCCTTCCCTGGCAGAAGCACCCAGCGATGGAGGGAGGGGATGGAGGGATGGAGGAGGGTCCCCGCTCCCTCCCTTGGAGCTTGCGAAGCGATGGATGCTCCCCCCCCACACCCCCCCCCTGCTCCGGGGGAGAAGCAGGATGGCAGCCGCCTCCTCCCTTCCTCCCCCTCGCTTTTGCCCCCTCCCTGGAATAAATATTTCAGCGCCTGCTGAGAGCAGGTCACCCCCGCCAGCATCCTGCCACCATCAATAATTCAGGCTGGTCCTGTCTTCCAGAGGGGGGGGGGGGGTCCCCACATTTTGAGGAAGGGGTGGGGGGCTCTCCGGGAGAGGTGCCGCAGTCCTCTGGGGGTCCCGAGGGTGCTGGGTCCCCCGGGGCTGCTGGGGCGAGGCGAGACGGAGGGTGCTGAGCTCCATCCCCGCAGCCCGGGCGTGGGTTGCCCCGAAAGGAGTTGGGGGCACCGGGGGGGGGGTGTGAGTGGGTGGGCTGGGGGTTGCCCCGGGCACGGCGAGGGGGATGCTGGAGGGATGGGGAGGGGGACAAAAAGGGGTGTCGCGGCCAGAAAGCGACATCCAGGGACCCCCTGCCCCCCCCCCCCCAAAAAAAAATACCCCTCCCAAAAACTTTTCACCCCTTTACCTTCCAAAAAACATCCCCCCCCCCAATTAACCAAGCCCCCCCAATTAACCAAGCCCCCCCCCCCCCCAGGCACTCACCCCACCGCCGGCGCTTGGGCTTTGCCTCTCCGCTTTGCTCTCCGGGCTCATTTAACGCGGGCGCGGGGGGTTGCGCGGAGCATCCCACCCGGGGGGGGCCCCCAGTGCCCCCCCATATGACATCACCATCCCGGCCGGGGATTGGCTCAGCACAACGGCCGCCGCTGATTGGTGAAGGGACTGTACGAACCGGGTACCAGCCCGGTGACATCACGGCGAGCAGCTATTTTCGGGTTGGGCTTTGGGGGGGGGGGGGGGGGGGGGGATAAAGAAATAAATTAATTAAATAAATAAATAAATAAAAGGGAGGGTAAAAAAAAAAAAAAAATTTAAAAAGGGGAAAAAAATGCTAAAAGAGGGGTGGGGTGGGGTAGGAGGCAAAGGGGGGGGGCGAAAAAGGGGGTTTTGGGGGGGGCTGGGTTGAAAGGGCCGAGCGCGTGGTGGAGAGCAAGCTTCGGCTAGAGCAGGACAAAGCTGGAGAGGGACAAAGTGACAAAGAAGGGGGCTCGGAGGCTTTATCTCCAATGGGGCCAAACCGCCCCGCTCCCCCCTCGCCCCACACCGACACGGGCTGGGGTGGGGGGGTCCTCTCCATCCCCCCAACACCGGGATGCGGCACAAGCCCGGCCTGCCCCGTTCCCAGCCCCAAAGGCGCTGGAGGACTCGTTATCCTCCTTCTACAAACTGGGCAACGGGAACTCGGAGAGACCGAGTCCCAGATCCCAAAACTATTTTGGTGCGATGCCGCCATGGATGCTGGGGGGGAGCGGAGGTCCCCGGGGAGCCCCGGCAGAGCGAGGACACCTCTTTAGGGCTGTGCCCTTCCTACAAAATGACTCTCCTTCCCCCAGATCTGCTTCGCCCCGGCCTATTTATCGCCGACGGCTGCGTCTGACGGTGATCACAAGCCCGGCACCTCCCGGGAACCGTGCGGGTATATTTAGGTACCGGTCGCCTCCGTTACGCAATGAGCAGTAGGGCGGCTGTGGGGAGGTGGTTCCCCCTGGAAAACAAATGTAGGGTGGCTTTACAAAGCCCATGGCCTCAGGGCATGGGGAAGGACGGGGTGACCCAGCTGGAAATGGAGGTGACATCGCGTGTATGACACCACAGCTCAGCCCTTTAGCTCACGGTGGGGCATCTGTAAGGCGTCCCGTTGAAACTTAATGGCACATCGCTGCCCTCCTTTAACGCTGGGAGGATGAGCGAGCTCCGTGCTGGAGCCCCCCTGGCTCAGGAAGGTTCCCACGCAGGCGTGGGTGCCGTGGGTAGGATGCCCATGGGACGTGCGAGGGGCTGCAGAGGGGACGGAGCACAACCCTGAAACGCAGCAGCCGTTCTTTCCAAGGGGAGGAAAGAGTCAAGATGTAGCGGCCAACTGGGGGACAAACAGCCATTGTGGGGACCCACGTGGCTGTGGGACGGTCCCTGCCGTGGCTGGCACCGGGATGCGTGGCACCCCACGGAGCCGGGGGTGGGGGGGTGCAGGGGACTTTGCTCAAATATTCCTTTGAGCTCCACGTGGTCCAGGCTCGGGGCACAAACCTCTCCTTGCCAGCCCGCGTTGGTGGCCACAGTTTAGCTGCACGACTGGCTGGGGTTGCTGGAGCCAGGGGACATGCTGGGAGCCCTGGGGGGAGAATGGGGGGTCACATCCAGAGGTGCCTCCTTGTCCCCCAGTTCCACACGACCAGCATTTGGGGGGGACGGAGCTTGGTTTCAGCTCCCGGAGCCCCTGTGTAAGGCTGTGGCTCTGGGGACACTTGGCGGCCACCATCCCTAAGGGCTGTCAGTCTCCACCCCACAAAACCTCCTGGCTGTTCCAGCTCCGGGAACTGTTTTTCTCCAGCAGCATCTGCTGGTCTCAACTAAACAAGGCACAGAAAAAGGAGATTTGGGTCTATCCAGGGTGATGGGGACTGTGGGCTGCTGCGGGCCACCCCTTTCCCATCCACACCATTCCCACCAAACCCTCTCTGGGGGTCAGCCTGGCATGGGACCACCTCCCAGCATAGGAGATGGCAGGAGGAGAGGCTGGCCATGGAGCCAGGCTTATTCGGGAGAGGAAAGAGCCCCCGCAGCAAGAGGAGGCCACGGGAGGGTTTGCCTCTTCCCACGGCTGCAGCCTGCCGGCTTAGGGAAACTTGCTCCACGTCCCAGTGCCAGCAGCCAAACCCTATCCAGGGTGGGATAGATGGAGAAAAACCTTTTGCCATGGGCACACAGCCCACGGGACCCATCTGCAGCCTGTGGTCCATCTGGGCTGGGCCACGAGGATGCTCCTGTAGGAAGGTCCGTGTGTCCCGGGATGCCCCTCTGCTGAGAGCAGGCACCCAGGGGAGACCCTAAGGGTGGGGTGAGCGTGTACGGTGTTTCCCCCGAGCCCCTTCCCATCCTCCAGATGTGCTCGGGGGGTGGTGGGGGGGGGGGGTTGCAGGGCTGGAGGTGGGCTCTGCATCCCCCTCCCTCCATTCTTCTCCCAGGATATCTCCAACCTTCCCCCCGCAAAGGTTCAGCAGCCGCAGATCCTTCAGCAAGAAGACCCACAGGTTCGGACCCTCCTTGTCCCAGAGGATTCCCGGCCCTGGGAAGAGCCGTCGGCAGATCCCGACCATCGCTGCCAGGGCACAGCCTTAACCCCGACCCCCCCCCCCCCCCCCCGCCCCAGTGCTGGGGACCCGGGTGCAGGATTCGTCCCCAGGATCCTGCATCCTCCGGGCTGCCCGGGGGCTGCGCACACCCCGGGAAAAAACTCCTTGGACGGGAGGGGGGGGCCCCATTTGCACACACCCCCCCCCCCCTCCCCCGACCCCTCCGGGATGCACCGGCCCCGGCGGTGGCTGGTACCGGAGGGAGGGAGGGCGGGGGGGGGGGGGGGGGGCGGGGAAAAGGTGCTGCCCTCCCCCGGATTGGGCAGAAATGACATCATCGCCCGGCTGCGAGCCAATGGGAGAGCCGCCTGCTTCTCCGAAATATCGCCCGTCCCCATTAAGGTGGGGGGGGGGGGGGCGGTCGGGAAAAATGCTGCGGGGGGTGTCGGTGTCGGTACAGCCTGATGGGCTTGGGGGGGGGTTATTGTGTCGGCCCCGGTTGGATTCACCCCCACACACACCTTCCCCACCCAAAAACCGGGGCCCCCCCACTCGCACCCCACGCCCACCCGTGAAGCAGCCGTGCCCACACCCCCCCCCGGCAGGGGAGCGGCGCAGGGATGGGGATCCCGGGCATCCCGCAGGCTGGAGGGGGGGTCATCGCTCCCTTCCTCGGCCTGAGAGCCAAAAAGGATGCTAAAATAATAGTAAGAATAATTATTATTATTATTAATAAGAGATCCTTCTAATTGCCGCAAGGAGGAAGGTCTGAGCTCGGAAAGGGTCCTGCAAGTAACCGGCGCGGCCCAGGCGGGATCTCAGGCGTCGGGGAAGGATGCGATGGCCACAGACGAAGGTCCCACGCAAAACCCGTCTGCCCCTTACCGGAGCTTTCCCCACAGTTGTCCGCCAACGTTTTGGAGGATCGTTTTGTTTGCTCGGATGTGCGAGCAAACGCTCAGTCCTGGGGAGATGTCACCCGTTGTCGCAAGCTTTAAGTTTTCACTTAAAGTCGTTTCTCTGCCTCTGTGGGAATGAGATTAAGCTCAGGGGAAGATGCAGGTACCGTTGATTACACTAAAAATCACAGAGTCTTAGGGAGCCAACCAGTTCATTAATTCATATTGTTGCCTGCCAACCAATTTTTCACCAAATGATTCGAAAAAAAGTAAAAAAGGTTTCAGTTTCGCCATCCAAAGTGATGCCTCATTTCACCCTTTATTGCCATTTTTACGCCAGACACCTGCTCTGGCACTCGCAGCCGTGGGAGAAAAATGCTCCCTTTGGACCTGACAAAGACAAACACCTCATCCTGCTCCAGCCCCGGCAACTCAAAGAGCTTCACCACCTTTTTATTGTTCCCAAATAACACCTCGCTTCTGCCCAAATCGGGCACTGGATGCCCAAATTTCCAGGCAGCGCCAGCTTTTTGGGGGGGGGTGATGGGCAGCATCGGGGTGCGGTGCGGGGAGGGAGATGGGACGCTCACACCGATTTTCCTCCTTTCCCCGTATCCAGGGATGCTCGGTTGGAAATAGATAACGTCAGCTGACGTAAGGAAGGTGGAGGACCCCCGGGGTCGCCCCCGCACCGCACGCCTCCAATATCTCTCTTTTGTTTTTCCACCGCCAGCTCTCGTTCCTAAGGAGCATCCTATGCAAATGGTGAGAAACCATGGAAACCACCCGTTAATATCAGCATCCTGCCAGCGAGGTCCTGGCCCGGCTGCGCCAGGCAGCGAGGGCAGCACGGCCCACCAGGCACCCTCCCTTTCCCCAGGGCATCACCTTTAAACCCCAAGAGCTCCCCAGGGCAGAGGAAAAAGCCTTTTTGATACAATTAATATTGGGCCAGACCCAGCACAGGGTTGCAGAGGGCGGGTTTTGTCCCCCCACCCTCCCCAATCCCACCCCTGAACCTCCTCCACCTCCAAACACCAACCGCATATCATCACCTGACTCCCGGAGCTGGGGATTTACAGAAAAGCCCCTCGGAGGGCTAAAGTCATGGGGAGATGGGTAAGAGGAGATGGATTGTCACTCTCAAGGATGTCCCCATTGCTGGTTTTTCTTGTAGAGGGGAAACACACGCTTCTGCCCGTGTCCAGCCAAGCCACGTGCGATTTTCTGTCCCCAAGGTGTATGGGCAAAGGCCACCGTCCCCTACTTTTACCCACTGCAGGGAGACTCAGAGCCCTGCAAGCTGCAGCACTTGCGCAAGCTTGGAAAGCCCCTGGGTGGTTTAATTTACTATTTGCAGCCCCCTGGCAGGGAGATACCTTCTCCCCAAAGCCTCCCCAGCTTTGCTTCATGATGGAGAGGGGCAGGAAAGGAGCCAGAGCGATTTGGGCACAGAGCAGTGCGGACCCGTACTAGAAGAGCTGAGTGTTTATTGATGATTAAAAAAAAGAGACAGTACATAAATTCTGTTTCCCCTTATTTTTTTTTTTTTTCCTAAGGAAAGCTGAAAAGGCATCTGGAGAACCCCAAATGCAGGCAGGAGATGGTGACCACTAGACAGGGACATCCTCGTGGACACGGACCCGGAGGGGACAGATGCGGAGCGCCTCAGGCAGCGCACCCACCGGCGTACCCCCCACGTAGAAGTAGGGGAAGACGGTGCCTCCGAATTTCTCGTGGAAGGTGTAGATGTGGGTCTTGCGGTTGGCGTCGTAGAAGGAGAGCTCCCCTTCGTCGCAATCCAGCTCCACCCGGATCCGTCTCAGGTCACCCAGCGCCGCCTCCGAACGCGCCGTGTTGGATGCTCGGCACGTCTCGCCATCCTTCCCGGGCAGGCGGTAGATGTACCAGAAGCCGGAGCGAGCATCATGGTGGAAGGTCCAGTGGATGCCGCTGCGTGGCCGGGCCACCCCCACCCGCCAGTTCGTGATGCCGCCCAGGTCCACCTCCCAGGTGTGGAAGCCGGTGGAGAAACCACAGGAGCCCAGGATGCAGGGGGCCGAGGTGAAGCGCTCGGGATTCTCCACCAGCAGCTTGTAGCCCCCATTGGTGACGCTGGTGAGGTCCTCGGACACGGAGAGCCAGCCCGCCGCGGAGTTGGGGTCAAAGCTGAAGGGGACTGTGGTGGGGACATGCGCGTTAGGAGCCCGGATTGCCGCAGGGATGAGCTTATAGATGGACTGGAGCCCTGCATCTATCCATCCCTTCCTTTGAGGACAACGCAGTTCACCATGGAGAAATGCACCCTCAAGGGCTTCATTTTTGGGGTGCGAGTGCTCCAGAGCACCCTTTATGCTCTCTAATCCCTTTCCCCAGGCCCATCAGCCGTGGGCATGGCTGCTCCGTGCTCCTCTTCTCTCCAGCACCCACCAGCCCCGGGGCTGCCCCACGCAAAGGCCGCTTTAGCCCTGGGACAACCACCCTTTGGGGGGGACCCAGCAGCTCACCTGCAGTGATGATGTCCAGCATCTTCTTCCACACGTTGTACTGCAGCGAGCCCAGGTACTTGGCGACATCGAGGACCATCCCCGAAGGCACAGCCTCCGGCTCCTCGGCCGTGCAGGCGATCCTGGGGCAAGGGCAGAGGATGGAGATGGGTCAGGGATGGAGGAAGGGGCCGAGCTGGGTTTCCTGGCACCTACCCGGTGTTTTGGCAGGGGCTTCCTCACCAGCACCCCACATCTCCCAAACCTTCCTCTCACCCCAAGAGGGTGGCGAATCACCCCAGAAAGATCCCAGCACCAAATCCCCCCAATATCAGGGTTTTAATGCTTCCTCCAAGACTTGCAATGCTGCTTTGTTTCTGCACGTGTGCCACCCCATGAGGCACCCGGGGCGCTGCCTGGCCTTGGGGACCCCCAGCACCTTCTTCTGCCGGAGAACCCAGACCCAGAGGGGACACGTGGGTATGGGAACTCGATTGGGGCAGAGACCTCACTCTGCAGCCAGGCAGGAGACCCCGTTATGCCCCAGGGAGGGGATGCGGGGTGTGCTCAGCCGCCCCGAGCACCCTGTGTCACCAGGCAGGGGATGTGGTGGGGACCGGGACTTACCTGCGCTTGCGGTTCTTGTGGGTCTGAAAGAGAAGGAGACACCAGGCATCAGACTCCGTTTTTAAGGAATCAGGGGGGCTTGCAAACACCCAAAGGATCACCCAGCACCCTGCTCGCACCCTGACAGAGGCAGGAGGGTGCCACGGGGAGGGTGCCACCCCGCAGGGCATGGGACAGCACCCCGGCAGGGCTTTACCATGAGGAAGGTGTAGTCATCCTCCTTGAGGTCCGCCTGGAGCTGGCGGGCTTCGTTGAGCAGGGCCCGGCTCTCCTCCGCCAGCTGCTTCATCTTGCCCTCGATGAGGCCATGCTTGCGCTGCATCTCCTGCTGCACCTGGGCCAGCAGCGCCTTCTCCTCGCCCCGCAGGAACTCGTGCAGCTTCTCAAACTCCCTCCTGATCTGCTCCTCCAGCCGCACCGCTTCCACCTGCCCCATGTGGAGATGTCACCACGTCCCTTCAGAGTCCACAACTCCCCTTGGGCTCCCCCCGTCCTCCCCCTAAACGCTCCTCCGGAGCCCTCCGACCAGGTCCAGTGCTCTGGGACTCGCTGGCACCATGCTGCCCTCCCCAAATCAATGTACTTGCTGCCACAGCAGGCACAGCCCCATCACCCTGGTCCCCAATTCCCCATCCGAATCCTTCCTCTCCCCATCAGAGACGGAGTAGCCCAGGATGGGTGCAGCGCTTCACCCCAGAGCCAGCTGCATTCCTGCCCAGGGCGTGCGCACGCATGTGTCAGGATCAGGCCCATTGCCTCCTTGCCAGCAGGGACCACGCACCTGGTTGTGTTTGGAGATGGACTCGTAGGAGCGATGAACGGCCCCAAAATCCTTCGCCTTTTCCCGCAAGGAGGTCTCCATGTTCTTCAGCTTGGCCTGCGGGGAGGAGACGCCTTCAGGACCCTCGCAAGCCTACACCCAGGGTTTCCAATGCGGAAAGACAAGAGCCCCAAACCCAGTAGGACGCGGTTAAGCAGGATCCTTGCTCAATCCACCCTTTCCCCTCCTGCGGCCGAGGTCTGCCAGCGCTGCACAGGGTCAGCTCCGCGCCGGACCGTGCAAACACGCCGCCCCTAAGCAGCGAGGCAGAGGAGCTTTGCTCCATGATGAATCCTCCGCCCTGTTTTTAAGCCCTTCAAGTCCCTGCCTGTCCCGCAGCAGCCGCTGCTCCCCTCCCAGGGAGGCTGGGTACTGAGGGCAGCCCGCCAAGCCTTGCAAAACAGCAGACCCACGGCCACCCCGCACCATTTGAAATCTGGCTCGTCTCCCGTGGGCTGAGTCAGGGCGGCAACGGCTGCTTTCCCGGCCGGGAGACACGGCGGGTCCTGGCATGATGCCCAGCTCCTGGCCGGAGTCCGTCTCCTCCTCTTCCTCCTCCCCACGCAGCCATAGCTCGTCCTGCCCCGCGGGGCTCGGAGCTTTCTCCCCATCCCGTGTCCCTCCCTGGCTGGGGGAATTGTGCAACACCCCCCCCCATCCCAAACACGCTCCCAACCCCAAAGCGCTGCTGCAATAAGTGGCTGTTGCAATAACCAGCGTGGACGGATCCAGCCCGACCGAGGATGAATGAGCCGAGGAAACGCAGGGGACCAGGCCAAACCCCTCGGAGGATCACCCCGGTCCCCTTTAGCGCAGGGCAAACGGCCGTGCCCTGGGGGACGGGGTGGCACCGGGTAATTATTAGGCAGGGAGAGCGTGGGGCAGCGCTGCGGCAGGGGCACTCCCGTGGGGACCCACCCTCGCAGCGTGGCTGCTTCGTCTTTCATCCCGGCACGCCGGTGGGTACAACCACGCCGTGCACGAGCCAAAGCCCTGAGCTGGCGAGTTTGTGCCAGGGTGTGCGTGGGCTGCACCCCTCCAGATGCCTCTCTGTGCCATCGGTGTGTCGCCCCCCTCCCCCCCCCCCCCCCCAACCCCAGCTCTTCCTGGAGCATCCCTCACCCTGAAATCCACTGCCGTCTCCTGCACCGGCCGCATCTTGTGCCCTTCGTGCTGCTTGGAGCTTTGGCAGGCGAAACACGCCAGCTCCTTATCCTCCAGGCAGAAGAGTTTGGCTTCTTCGTGATGCAGGGGACAGAGGGCGGCCGCCCGGCCCCGCCGCTGTCCTTCCTCCTTGAGGATCATCTCCACCAGGTTGTTGAGCGTGTGGTTGACGTGGAGATCGTCGAACGAGGAGGCCTCTTTGCAGACGGGACAGACGTGATGCCGGTGCTCCCAAGAACGGCTCACGCAGCTCTTGCAGAAGTTGTGGCCGCAGCAAAGCGTCACGGCTTCCCGGAAAGGCTCGTAGCAGATGGGGCACAGCAGTTCTTCCTTGAAGGTGGCCGTGGAGGACGAGGCCAAGGCCACCGAGCTGCTGGCCGAGGGGCTGGCTCTCTTCTCCATGGCGCTGGGGAGAGAGAGAGAGAGAGGATGGAGGGATGGAGGCAGGGAGGCCGGAGCGGGTTTTTTTGGGAGCCCCGGCTGGAAAAACAGCCCCGTTCCTGATGCAATCGGTTTCCTGCCTGTGACTCACCCCCGCAGCTCCCTCCCCGGGCAGGCAACCGGCTGAGTGACACCGCCCGGGGCCACTGGCAGCCGCCAAGGGCGGGCGGGCTCCGGCCGCCGCGCCGGGATGCGGCGGGTCCGCGGGGAAGGGGCCGGGGGCGGCCGGACACTGCGCGGGGCTTGTCCCGGGAACCGGACCCTCAGCCCCGGGGTAGACCCGCTGCCCGGACCACCCCCGCCACCCCCGGGGCTGCTCCGCTGCCCGGACCCGGACCTTCACCCCCGGACCAGCCCCGCTGCCCGGACCCGGACCCCCGGACCAGCCCCGCTGCCCGGACCTCCCCCACCACCCCCGAGGCTGCTCCGCTGCCCGGACCCGGACCCCCGGACCAGCCCCGCTGCCCGGACCTCCCCCACCACCCCCGAGGCTGCTCCGCTGCCCGGACCCGGACCTTCACCCCCGGGGCAGCCCCGCTGCATGGACCCGGACCCGGACCTTCACCCCCGGGGCAGCCCCGCTGCATGGACCCGGACCCGGACCTTCACCCCCGGACCAGCCCCGCTGCCCGGACCACCCCCACCGCCCCCGGGGCTGCTCCGCTGCCAGGACCCGGACTCGGACCTTCACTCCCGGGGCAGCCCCGCTGCCCGGACCCCCACCACTCTCCCCCGGGGCTGCTCCGCTGCCAGGACCCGGACCCGGACGCCCACTCCTGGGGCAGCCCCGCTGCCCGGACCCGGACCCGGACCCCCAACCACCACCCCCGGGGCTGCTCCGCTGCCGGGACCCTAGCCCAGGGGGCAGCACCGGTACCCAGGCCCCAGTGCCCATGCATAGGGATGCCCAGCGCCTTGCACCGGAGGCGGCGGAAGGGGGGGAGGCTGCCCTACCTTGCGGAGGGAGAGCGGCAGCGCTTGCAGCGGCCCCTCCGCCGCGACGGGCGGCGAGGGTCCCAGTCAGGCGTCTGCAACATCCCAGGACCGGGACTTGTCCGGTGCCGGCGGCAACGAGGGCGCCCGGGGGGGGCGGAGCGGGGCGGGCGGGGGCCGGGCTGCAGCCGCTGGGGCGGGCCCCCGCCCGGGCACGGCCCCACAAGCCCACCGCCCCCCCGGTCCGGAGGGTCTCCCGGCCCCCCCCCCCCCCGACTTCAGCCCTCTCGCTGCTGCTGGGGGGGCTTTTTCACTGGTTCATGATTCCCCCCACGCACACCCCGTGCTTGTCCCGTGGGGGGTTTAGGGCTCTCTTGCCACCCCCGCCCCCCTCCCCGTGGGGCAGGGACCGCTGACACCCACTCGCTCGCCTCCCTCCGCGATTACAGGAGCTGGAGGCTGCTCGGTCCCGGATTGTCGGGACATCCCCTGACTCTGGGAGCTGGTGCCTCGGCGGTCCCGGGACCCCGGCAGAGCAAGCCCAGATATGGTGGGTGGTGTTTGCCGCTCCCCTATCCCAGGCAAAGCGCCCATCCCTGCCTTCCCTGCCCCGAAACTCTTTCCTTGCCTTCCACCCTCTCAGTCTTGGCCTTTCTGTTTGCATTTCTGCCCTGTGGATCCCGCTGTACCCCAGGGGTACAGCGAGCAAGCTGAGCCACGGGATTGCCAGCCCTTGAACTGAACGGATCTCCAGATGGGGACCAGGAGAAAAGTGAAAACTATTCCAAGGGCACAGATACCCAGTGAGCAAAAAAACCCCAACAATGGTGTTATTCTGCTCTGGTATGAGAAACTGCTGATGCTGTGTTAGCGTTAGGCAGGGGAGTCAAGGTTAAAGATAAAGCTGGCTAGGAAGCCTGTACTGGGAATGAGATATAACTGGTGTGAACCAGAGGAGTGGAAGGGACGCATGGATGCGACGTGGCCCTCCTGGAGATAACTCTGCCAGTAGCACCGCTTTGGGCTGATATCACCCTGGAAATGCCTAATTTAGGTACAGATGTAGCAGCACTGGGACTGATGACGGAAAAGTAATTGGGGATGGGTTGTTCGGGAGGAGTACGGGGGGAGAAAAGGAGGTGGTGGGGCAGCAAAAGGAAAAGGGGGGAACAAGGTGTAAAGTCAGGTAGAGAAAGGTGGGCTCTCCTGAAGCCAAGACACCTCGGGATGGTGGGGATGCTGACCTGCGGAAGGTGGAGGCTCCTGCCTGGCTTTGGCTCCACAGGGAAGGGAGGACACAGACCACACGGCTTTGTGGCATGAGCGGGGAAACACTTTCCCACAGCGCCGTGAGTCCCCTGGATTGGGGGGGATGCTTGGCTGCGGCTCCCCAGCATCTTCAGAGGCAAAAGGGTTGCTCCTCGCAGGCCACACGCACGCTCACAGCTCGGGTTTAGGAACGGTTTATTAGTCCTTGCCAGAAAGCCATGGCTCCAGACACAGCTTCAGCTCGGGGCAGAGAAAAGTCGTGCCCTGGCCCTGGGGACCCACTGCGCTTCCCCAGGGCAAGACAGGTTCAGGTCCATCCACTTCGTGGGAGGGGAGAGCAGCTTGCTGTTCACCTGTGGGGAGAAGCACCCCGAGCCTGACACTGATGGGCTCCAGGCAGTGGCCCCCATGTCTGGGAACTCTGCGTGGGGCACACGTGGTGGGATGTCCCCAGGCTGCAGGGGAGGAGGGGATGCCGCACTCACCCCGGAGCTGATGTACTCCTCCAGCAGCAGGCACAGCTCCGAGTTCTGCTGCTGCAGGAGGGCCACTTCGGCGAGCAGGCTGGCTCTCTGCATGAGGATCTCGCTGGGCAAGAAGGGCAGAGGGTTGACGCAGCCAGTCGACGCCAGCCCCTCTGCGGTTCCCCCAGCCATGCCACCAGCCTGCCCTGTCCCCAACAGCACTGGCAGGTACTCACTAATATTCCTCCAGTGCCACCACCAGCGCATCCCACAGCTTCAACGTTGGCTCGGGGATAACGTGTGCCAGGGCTTCCCAGTACTCCTCGTCCTTGGAGCTGTCCCGTACCTGTAGCACCTCCTTTGCTGATCTGTCCTTCTGCCTGGGGGCCAGAGAACAAAGCCCTGGGGCTCAGCTCTTCATGGGTGACCAACAGCCCCATACGCCTCAGCTGCACTGAGTACCATGGCCATCGTCACATGAATGAGCACGACCCCACGGCTGGTACCTGCCTGCCCCATGGCTTTCTTCCCTCCCCAGGCTGCTGGTCATCTCCTGCCTGGTTGTCCCCAGCCATCCCTTGCTCAGGCACCGTCTGTACCCCCTTGCCATGGTGGGACCCTCCTCACCCCTCTGTAATCTTGCAGGGCAGGCAGAGGAAGCTCTTGCACCATCCAGGGCAATACAGTCACTCCCAGCCCTGGCTGCACACCCCCATAGCCCCCTCTGTGCCCCAGTGTGGCTCCCTCCCAGTGACAACAGCCCCGCTCTACCTCTACTCCTACCTCAGCTTGTCAAAACCCCGCACAAAAGCTTTCAGGATCTTTAGGACATCATCAGCATGGAAGTACACAGATGGAAGGGAGCCCAGCGAGCTCCGAGGGGATTTGAGCTTGTTCCTCTGGGCACTGGATCCACCGTCCTCTCTGTCCTCAGCTAGATCCATGACATCTTCTGCACCTGGGCTGCCCTGGCTCTGGAGGGAAGGCCAGCAAGCTGGGCAATGTGCCTTCCACCACCTCCTCCTCCCCAAGAGCCACCTTCCCTCTGGGAGCTTCCACCTGCCCGCAGCCTTGTCCCTTGGCAAATTTAGGGAGCTGAGGCAAAAATTCATGTGCAAGAGGCTCTGTTCAGCCATGGCAGAAGAAGATTACAAACCCTCAGCCCTGGCATGTTCACCTCCCTTGTCCAGTCACAGGGAAACATTTCAGGGTCAACAAGCTGGTCCCCCTCTCTGCCTTCCCTGGGTGTTCAGATGTTCTGCTCCCCCCTTCCCTGGACCTCTGGCTTTGCTGGGCTCTCCCCACTGCTGTCCCTGGTGGTCCCACCTGACTGACAGCCATGTCCTGGGCTTTGTACTTCAAGAAAAAATCCACCAGCTGGTACAGGTCATCCTCACTGTCAATCTCGAGGGCCTAGGGAGCAGAGGAACCAGGTTAGCATTCCTCAAAGACGTCACAGGACGGGGAGAGAAATGAAGAGCATTTCCCAGGAGCAGAGAGTGCCCCTCTGGCAATACCACGCAAGGCAGGAGTGGATGGTAAGAAGTGGTTAGTGTGGGACAGCTGGGGGTATCTGTGGATGGGAGAGTCTGAGAACAGGCTGGAGGGGCCCTGGAGATGTTGTTTAATTCGTCAGCAGGATGGCCTTGAGCTGAGAAGTGTCTGGCCACAGTGCTTCACACCCTCCCGCCATGCTCTTCCTGCCCCAGAGTCCCCCCAGCAGCCCAGCCGGACCTCGCTGGGGCAGCTCAGTTCTGTGCCATGTGGACAAGGGACAGAGAGCTTTCTCCGGTGACTGCCAGCCTTCCCTACAGCCCCTGATGGGTCAAGGCACAACTCACCGCAAAGATGGAGTCGAGCTTCATGAGGGTACGCTCGTGCCTCCCCAGCGCCTGCAGGGACCTCAGCAGCTTGCTCTCAATGAGGAAACCCTTGGGAGACAGGCAGAGAAGAGGGTGCAGAGAAATAGCACATCCAGCCCTGCACAGAAGCCAGCCCATGCCACGCTATGGCCGTGCCATCCTGCGACAGCGGGCTGAGCGGGGAGGGTGGGCAGTGGCTGGGCAACGTGAGGCTGGCAGGGCCAGGAGGCTCTGGAACAGCCAGCCAGCAGACAGGGAAGGTAGAGTCATCAGCAGGGCGATGCCAAAAGGATGTCATGATCTGAAGCTCTTGTTGAGTGTCCCGAGAGGCAGGGAACAGTCTGGAGGATCAGATGCAGTAGGTTTGCCTGTGCTTATTCTGGCCTGGGGAGATGTGGATTTGTGCAACGGGGCCTGCCAATACCTTTTATTAGCATCATATATGTGCCACAGACAGTGGAAAGACCTGGAGATCCTCTCCTGGCCCGTGGGGCAGCAATCTGACAACAGGCTGCTTGGCATAGCAAGGCAGTGCCATGCAGAACCCTTCACCCCAAGATGTGGAGCTCAGAAGAGATCCACCACAAGCCAGAGCAACCCCAGGACAGCATGCCTGCTCCCTGGTCAAGGCATGTGCTACATTGTCACGCACCGACTCGTCACTGATGAGCTCCAGAATCCTCTTGGCAGTCTTCTTGGAGATATTTCGCAGGGGTGTGACTCTACCCTCAACCTTTGCTGTGTTTTCTTTTCCTCCTTCTCCACTGCCCACTTCTTCCTTCTCCTTCTCTCTCCCTTCCTCCTCCTGTCCCCCAGAGCTGCTCTCTGAAACATGAAGAAGGGTGAGCAAAAGCCTTTGTGCTTTGAGTGTGCTCCTCAGGCTGTGCTCCCCAGTCACATCTCTGCAGGAGTCATCAGGGAAATCACAGTTGTTCCCCACAACCTGGAAAACACCCCAAAGATCTTGGGACACGAGCTGGCTCTTGGTTGGCTTGTCTGGAACTGGGAGCACTGGGCAAAAATACAGTGCAAAGATCCCCAAGCTGGCTTGGCAGGAGTCAGCTCAGGGCTGGGGACAGCCCCTGTCTGGGCTTGCAATGTCACCCCTGTAAGATCCCACCTTGCAATGGCAAGGACAGGAGTGACAGAAGGGGCTGTCATGGAGGAAGGTGAGGGTCTCCCAGTGCCACAAGGATGACAAAAGCATTGGGCATCCCACCTGTCAGGACTTCTGCAGCCAGCTTGGTCGCCATCCTCTTCACCTTGTAATGCCCGAGGGGGCCAACGTTATTCAGGAACCAGTAACGAGGCTCTTCCCAGGGTAGTCCCAGTTGCTGAGTGTGAATGACACGGTCTGCATCGAGGGCTTTCCGCATCAGCCCTTTGGCTTCCTCCTCGTTCATAAGCCAGACCTCTGTGAATTTCTCAGCATCACTTATAGCAAAGTGCCTGTGTAGAAGGGAGATGGCCCATGGAAGGAGGCTCTGTGCCCCAAAACGATGAGTCAGCTTCCCCCGCACCTCACTTAGGTGCTCCGAGGCCTCATCATGGGTGGGTGCCCACGCACACCCCACCTCATCCTCCTCTGCACCTCCTTGCACTGCCCCGTGATGCGCTCGCAGTCGGCTGCCAGGCTGTGGTTCTCCTCTCTGAACTGCTTCTCTTGGTTAGCCAGTTTTGTTCTCAGGTTATTGAGCAAGCTGTGGAGCCTGGGGAGGGACAGCAAAGCTGGGCAGCCCCAAAGAGGCATCTTCAGGCATACCCAGCTTGTATGGAGACTTTGGGATGTAGGGCTGCTTATCTATTACTCAGTGCCAAGGCGTGACTGACTCTGGTGCAGCTGGCACAGGTTGGCCATGGCCAGCCTATTCAAAGTGCTCTGGGGATGGCCCTGCTTTGGGCTAACCCCTGCCCCTGCCCAGGGATGGGCTGGGACAGAGCTCGTTGGCCTGTGCTAGGTGATGGGCTCCACAAAAAATGGCATATGGGAGGTAATGGCAGGTAAGGCAGAGCCCATCTTCCAGGGATGGGTTTTTACCGGTTGAGCTTCCTTTTCTGCTGGGATCTGATTATGGTGTTCTCCTCATCCTGTTTCCTAAGCACCTGAAGGTTGTACTCCAGCTTCTCCTGGTTCAGCTGATAGACAGCTTTCATCTGCTGGAGCTGCCTCTCCAGGTTCTGGCATTCCAAAAAACATGAAAACAAGCCATGCCGTGAGCAAAAGCCACACTGAAGCCTGGATCCTACTAATCTCCAGCATGCTGCTGCCTCCCTCCCCATATGGCTCAGAGCCATCTGCGAACATTACACGCTCCGTGTCACCTTCCAGGTTATCAATATGACAGCGAAGAAACTGCAAAGTCAGGACTGCCCTCGCTGGACTTGCCTTTTCAGGCTGACAGGGACGTTGTAACAGTAATATTTCACTTGCAGTTGTGCAAAACCTTCTAGACATAAGCCCTAGATGGTCATAAGCCCTGAGCTTCCTAGGAGGACATCCCATGGGACACACAATGAGCCTTTCTAAAGTCCAAATGCAACATGTCCTGTTTCTACTGTGTAGCCCAGGAAACAACACACAACAACTAGCAGGGGAGGTGTCAGTGGCAGCAGGGCTTTCTGCTGAGCAGAGGAGGCTGAATAATGCTGGGCAAAGCCAAACCTGACATCCCAGGACCAATGCCGGGGCTGCGGTCCAGGGGACTGGCAAGATTGCAGAGAGCCACAGATGCACTGCTTTGTTGCCACCGCTGCTCGCAGAGAATGCAGTGGTTTAAAAGGTATCTGTATCTCAGGGAAGCCATGGCTATGAGGTTTGGATCTGTGGTGAGAGCCCGTGGTGCATGTTCAGCCAGTGGTGTGCCAGGGCTGTGCTCTTCCACTGCATGCCCTCCTACCTGAGTAAGTGCAAACTCATGACAGTTCTCACACCAGGTGGATTTCACGGGCATTAGAGAAATCATGGTCTACGGCTAGATGTCAAAGGAAAAAGCTCACACCTCCTAGGCCAAGACCCTGAAAAATTTGGAAATTGGGTTGACCTGAAATGATCTGGTGTCAGGACACTCACACTGTTCAATCCTCCTATCAATCATGATGCCAGCAGTAGCAAATCCCTCGACATTTCTGAGGTGCTTCAGATGTCCTAGAGCTACAGTTCACGTGCTACAGACCTCTGAGAGCCAAGGGCAGACAGACACTGTGGTGTAGAATCCATGGAGAGGAGAGAACAACAGCTCCATCACCCTGTTGACACGGTGCTGGACTGTGCACGCTGAAGAGCTGAGGTGACCAGATACCAGCTGCAGCTTTCATACCACCTAGATGCCCCACAATCAGCTACGCACAGAAAACCTCAGGGAGATCTGATTCACTGCCTCCCCACATGGCACACGCCAGCCTTTTCTGTACCTGCACATCGTTCTCCAGCTGGATCTTCATGCTGTTATACTCCTCCTCATCCTGTACCCGCAGCCGATTCAGCTGTTTCTCAAACTCTTCCACCTTCCTCATACGGGCATGCAGGTATTCCAGCTACAGGCAAAAGGAGAATGTCATCCATCAGTGGTGACAGCTTCCTCCCGTGATCACAGCTACTTTGGCCAGCCCAAAGCAAGGTCATGCATGGATAATACCACTGCAGAGCAGGCTGAAAAACTGCCCCTCTGCCCACCACACTCCTTAGGAACCAGCTGCCTTCATGTACATGTGTCTTTCAAGGCAGCCCAGTGCTGGAGAGCAGCACTGGTCCTGGCAGCCTTTGGACCCTCACCACAAGACAGACGTTGAGGTGCTGGAGCCTGTCCAAAGAATGGCAACAAAGCTGGTGAGGGGCCTGGAGTACAAGTCTCATGAGGAACAGCTGAGGAACTGGGGTTGTTAACCTGGAGAAAAGGAGGCTGAGGGGAGACCTTATCGCTCTCTACAACTACCTAAAAGGAGGTTGTAGCAAGGTGGGGGTCAGTCTCTTCTCCCAAGTAACGAGTGATAGGACAATAGGAAAGGGCCTCAAATTGCACCAGAAGATGTTTAGATTGGATATTAGGAAAAATTTCTTCACTGAAAGGGTTGTCAAGCACTGGAACAGGCTGCCCAGGGAAGTGGTTGAGTCACCATCCCTGGAGGTATTTAGAAGACATAGATGTGGTGCTTAGGGACATGGTTTAGTGGTGGACTTCGCAGTGCTAGGTTAATGGTTGGACTCAATGATCTTAAGGGTCTATTCCAACCTAAATGATTCTATGAGTCTACAATTCTAAATCTCACATGGACCTTACCTCCTGTGCGTTGTGGGCCTGGATGGCTTCCTCCCATTTCTTCCTGTTGTTGTCCAGCAGCTCTCGCCGTTCAAGCTCAAAAGCTTTCTGTGAAGGAGACAGAGCCCTTCACCATCATGCTGGCACCACTCCTTGCCAACCTTATGCTGGCCCAGGCTAGCAGCCTCCAGGAAAGGATCAGCTGCAGACTGGTGCCACTGTCCAATGAACACATACTGTTCCCTCCTCTCCATGCCAGGACCCTGCTGGCAGACACCTCACACTGTGACCCAATGAGGGCTGCTGCTATCAGCCACCCAGAGCTGGGAGGGATGCTCTGGGTGGTGGGTAGCTCTGCGAGTTGACTGGAAATCAAGGGTAAGGCTAACGAACCACAGTGGTCCTTTCTGGCTTTTAGAGATGAATAATCAGCCATCAAGCAGCAACAGCGTTCACATGCCACCGAGTTGCTCTGCACTGAACCACAGTCATTCACAGCACAGAACAAACCAGTCTCTCAGCACTCAGCACCATTCAGTGCCCCTGCTTGGCTGGATTTCAGCCTCATTCACCAAGACATCAGCCCTGCTGCTCTGGACAGTAGTCAACCCAGCCAGTGCAATGAGCCTGAGGCTTTTTTGCCATAGATATGGAGAAGCAAGCGGCTGCAGGTTTTCTCATTGGACTCTTCCTTCACCATGTGAACTGGCTACCTCAATCTGCAGGAGTTCATGGCGGTAATTTTTCAGCATGAGCCTGATCTGTTCCTCCATTCTCTCCAAAAGCAAGTGAATATCATCTGACTGCTTCTTAATGGCCCACACGTATTGTTCATCTTTTTTTTTCAGCTCCTGGAGGAGGAGAGCAGATGCTGAAATCAGAGAGAAGTATTTGACCAGAAGTCCTCAGGGGCTAAGTGAGATGGTAAGACCCAGACACTGCCTTTTCCAAAGAAGAAGAGGAGTTGAGAACAAAGAGCCAAAGTCAAGAGGTAGTTAGGAGGGAAGATGGGAGGAGAGACAGATCATCGCTGCCAAAAGGTCCAGGTGAGATGGAGTGGGAGGTGACATGCTGTGCCTGCAGACATACCACTCCTTCTCTGGGGGCCAGGGAACCTGCTATGGGGAAGGCTTTCTTCTCTCTCCAAAAACACTCCCCCTCTCTGCTCATTTGCCTTTTTTTTATGGTGCAGTCTGGGACCTGCCAGTTTGTCTTACTGCTGCCAGTGTCCTGTGTGTCTTGTCCTTGTACACTGAACAGGGCACCCGATCTCATCATCCACATTGGGATGCTGGCACAGCAACTCCTGGCACAGTTTTGACCCAGACCAACTGACACTACACAGATCCCTGCCACGTAATGGTGAATTGAAGAGCAAGACAGGGATGGCCACTGCTTTAGAACAGCATTCTCCAGAGCTTAAAACCCCCCATTCTTCCCAGTTGCCCCTGCCTGGTCCCCACGCTACCTGCTGCAGTTCACCGATGAGCTTGTTCTTCTCCTCCAGAAGCAGCGCGCACTGCTGCTGCTGTTGGTTCAGCAGCTGCCACAGCTCCTGTGGCATCGTCATCTCCTTGGCCAAGGCCCACTTGGAGGTGATCTCCTCAAACTTGTATGTGCTAGACTTGGCTTCATTCTCCAGCTTCTCCACCCTGCAGGCAGTAAGGAGCACATGGCAAACAGGGAGCTGGTGCAGGGCAGCAAGTTCTTCAGATGTGGTTCAGTGGCCCATGCTGCAGGAGCACTTTCCTGCATAACCCAGTTTGAATTCAAAGTGACATCAAGATATCAGTGGAGCAGTAGCTTTCTTGCAAGTGCTTGTTAGAGCATCCGACAAGGGCAGAGCTGGCATCCTGCAGTCCCTTCTCTTCAGACTGGCATTTTCCCAGCTCTGCCCTTCCCCAGTGCTCTAACAACTGCTTATTTGGAGGAGAAAAGACTAAAGAGCTCAGCTCAAGCTTCACATGGAGCACTAGTTCTTCTGCCAAGCGAGCTGTCTCTGGGCAAGAGGTGATGTACAAGCAGTACCAAACAGCCTCCCAGCTACATCTAGACTTGGTAGTCAAACCGTCCAGAGACCATACTCCAGCTAAAGCCAAATGGCACTGAACAGCCGACATCCATATTACAAAAGTCTTTCCTCTTCCAAACAGAGGCACCATCCAACATGCTCTGGGGATGGCTCTTGGGTCAGGCTGAACGGTGGCCACCACCGTTGCTATACAGGCCGTTGCTGGACACACCACCCAGTTCCTTAATGAGATTCCCACTGGGAATCCCACTGAGCAAGGGACACACATCCTGCTACAGCCAGCCTCACATAAAATGTTCCTACAGTGCCCTCCAAAGGCAGTAGGAGCAAAAACTCAGTGTTTCCTAGCTGGCCTCAGAATCCTGGGGCCAGGGCTGAAAGAGCCAGTCCCTTGGATACTGCCCAGCTCCACTGGTGAAGCAGGACAGATTTGCCCAGGAAGGCATACAGAGAGGTTCAGAGAATAACCGAGGCTGGAAGGGCTTCGGGAAATCCCTGGCTCCTGGTCACAGTAGGATTAACTTCAACGTCAGAGCAGGTTGTGCAGGGCCCTGTCCAGGCATGTGCTGAGTATCTCCGCGGAGGATCTCTACACCACCAGGGGCTCCTGACCCAGCATCTGACCACTCTCACTGCAAAGACCTTAATACCCAATTTCTCAAATTAGCACAGCCTCACGTTCTTCCCACTCCTCACACACAGCCTGATGTGGCTGTTCCCACACATTCCCATAGTATGGCTAATAACTACTCCTATCTCTCTGACTGGAGGGCAACCTCTGGAAACAGGCCATTTACTGAGACACCTTTTAGCCCAAGGTGGCACATTCTTTACCACGGTGTCACCTCCAGGCTCAGGAGAGCTGCTCAGCAAGCCAGAAGCAAGGGCAGCTGCACCTGCGCTTCTCAAGCAGGAAGACCACAAGTATACGTGGTACAGGCTCCTGGTGAAAAGTTGAGAACAAGCTGCGTTTCTCACACTCTGGAGCTCTAGATGCGATGGGTATGGAGATTTGTAACCAGCCAGTCCGTAGTACTGCAGTGCCACCTGGGGAAGCCACTAGCCTTGACCTTGTCCAGGTTTTGGCTGGGACAGAGTTAATCTTCTTCCTAGTAACTGGTACAGTGTGTTTTGGATTTAGTGTGAGCATAATGTTGATAACACATTGATGTTTTAGTTGTTGCTAAGTAGCCCATATCCTAAGTTAAAGATTTTTCAGTTTCCCATGCTCTGTCAGCAAGCAGGTGTACAAGAAGCTGGGAGGGAACATGGCCAGGACAGCTGACCTGAACTTGCCAAAGGGATATTCCATACCATAGGATGTCATGCTCAGTACATAAACCAGGGGGGTCATGCTCAGTATATAACTAGGAGGAGTTGGCTGATAGGGGCGGATCACTGCCTGGGCATTGGTCAGTGGGTGGTGAGCAATTGCATTGTGCATCATTTGTGTTTTCTTGGGGTTTATTTCCTTTTTTATTATTATTATATTCCTTTCCATTACTATCATTATTTTTTATTATTATTATTGTTAGGTTAGATTATATTTTATTTTACTTTAGTTATTAAATCGTTCTCATCTCAACCCACAAGTTACTTTTTTTTTTTTTTTTTTGATTCTCATCCCCATCTCACTGGGTGGGGGAGAGTGAGCAAGCAGCTGTGTGGTGTGCCTAGTTGCTGCCTGGGGTTAAACCATAACAACCTGCAGAGCTCTACAGAGATCCAGCTGTGGCAGGTGGGACCCAGAGATTCTTTGTTTGCCTAAATTTTCCTTTTGAACATAAATTCAGTATAGCCCTAACTGCTAAGTGTTCCTGGATGACCGGCATTAGAATGTCCTCAGAAAGCTGCACCAACATTTGCACTGCTCCTTCCCAGCAGCGCAGACCCACTGTGCAGTCTCTTACCTCTGTAGCTTCAGCTCTGCCTCCTCCGCCCTCCTTTTCACTTCTCTCAAGTCAGCAGCCACCTGGATATTTGTCACCATCTGCGTGCCATCAAAAAGCAGCTTGGCCAGCCTCTGTGAAGGAGGTGGTACATGTCTCATACCTAGAGACTTGAGCTCTGGAAGGAGGGATACTGGAGCAACTTTTGCTATGCCTGTCCACAGTCTGGCTCCTATCCCTATGCTGAGGTGCCTAAGTGGACCTATAAGCCCTGTCTTCCCATGCTATGGCAAGATTGAGGAGCACTGCATGGACCTCAATGCACCCATGGGTCCTCCCTCTCCTTGGAAAGCCCTGCAGGCCATCAGCACCACGAGGAATGTGCTCAGAGCACCTTCTTGTTTTGCTTCCCCTGCATGTGCAGATGGGGCTAGGTGTTTGAGTTGGGGTTTGGATGCACGGCGTCAGTCCCAGATCCTTCCAATCCATGGGCTGCTTGTCACAGGGAAATCATATCCCCAGGGTCTGGCCCAAGAATCACTCCCCACTCAGTCCTGAGGAGCTTCTGTCCCTGCTTCTTCTCACATAAATGCTGCTCTGTGACACTAAGCACCACCCGAAGGTAAAACGAGGGTAAAGCCAAATGTCTAGAGGTCAGGGACCTGAGAGGACCTTCCTGTGCTACTGCCGCACCTGCCTGCTCTCCTCAATCTGCTTGTGGCTCCTTCTCTGCTCTTCCTCCACCTGAGCCACCTTCAGCTCCACATCTTCTCCAAGGGCCTCCCTGGGCAGAAAAGGGGAAAAACCAGAACATTTTACAAGACACCATCTTTCTAAAGCTCGGAAATGGCCTTGGATCTGGGATCCCAGCCCAGACCGCATGGTTCAGCACAGCACACTTCGCTGTCTCTTCCCCTCAGTACATTTAGTCCCAGGTCAGGAGGTCCCCACAGCTGCAGAAAAGAGACAGGAAAGGGTAGGACAGCCTCCTCGAGGGAAAATGGGGTCCAGGCTTCCCTTTCTGGAGCTGGGAGTGCAGCCCAGGGCTGGTTACTGCTGCAGCACAGGGCTGGGGGAATCAGCCCTTGTTTGCTTCTCAAGGGGAGGAGGGCAGAGGCTGTCTGGGGGCAGCCCTTGGGTGGGGTGACTGTGGTGGACCCTTGCCTGGCCATGAAGACAGCCCACTTCTGTCTGGAGCCATTTCAGTATTAGCACCGACCCCATGCTAGTTGCTTGGGACCCTTAGTGTAACCTAAAGGGAACGCTCTGGGATCAGGAAGGAGAAAACAGGAGAAAAAAGGATGAGGGATCTGGAACCGGCACTGGTTTGAGGGTGGGAACGTCCACCACGGTGCCAGTTCGGGGAAAAGAGGAAACCCTCCCAGTTCGGGGAAGAGGAAACCCCCTGTGACCAGACGCGGGGTCTGGGGAGGAGGTGCGCGACTTGGTGCCGGCTGGGAGCAGGGAAGGGGCCCGGGCCCAGCTCGGGTTGAGGGGGAGCCGGCTGGGGGTGCAGGCCGCCGCAACCGGGGTGCTGGCGGACGAGCTCCCGTCTCTCACCGGCGCTTGGCATCGAGGCGGGCGGCAAGGCGGCGGCGGCGGGCGGCGATTCGCTCCTGGGGGCCGGGGCCGGGGTCGCTGAGAGCCGGGGCCGGGTCCCGCCAGCCCGCCGCCGCCATAGCGCCCGCTCCCCGCCTCAGGCAGCCCCGTCTGAGGCGGCGACCGCGCATGCGCGCCGCGCGGCTGCAGCGTCGCGGCGCCGCCTAGCAACGCCAGGGGAGCGCATGCGCGCCGCCGCCAGCCGCTCTCCCCCGCCAGCCGGCAACCGGCACGGCTGCGCATGCGCGCCGCAGCTTCCCGCCCACCCGAGCAGGCCCCGTTGCTGCGCGTGCCCCCTGAGGCAACAGCCCTGAGGCGGTAGAGGGGGAAACGCGGGCTTGATCCCGAGCGAAGGAGCGAAAAAGGGGGAGAAAGGGCGAATTATTGGGGTGAAAAACGTCTGCGGGGGCACTCTGAGGTACTGCAGGGGCTCTGTGTCCTCTGCGCTGCACCGCTGGTACTGGTTGGGTCGGCAGATCCCCCTGTTGATACCGAAAAGCCGGTCGAAGAAACTCTCTGAGACTGGTTTTGGAGTTTTAGAAAGCAGGCGTTCTTTATTGCAGCGCTGGAGGCACGGTGGATAGTTCCACCTAGCGTGCATACCACAGCTTTAGCACAAACAGGTTCTATAGAATAACCAAGTGCATATTAATCAGATTAGTATACATATACATAGAAATGATTATAACTGATTATCATTGTACTGCCTACAGCTGATCATGCGCAATGAAGGATCCACTTGAGTCGAAGGGCTGCTTTTGCAACCACCGACCCATTTGAAGTTCTTGCTGGCTGTCCTTGAAGTCTTTATTCTTGTCCTTGTTCTTTGATCTTGAGGCTTAACGCAATTTCAATCACATGTCAGTTTCAACATTGTTCTCGTCTAGCGCACAGGAACATCCAGTCATAAGCGCAAAGAACTGCAAAACTTAGGAATAACTACCTCTACTAGTTAATTGCTTGGCTATACTTTTGTCTATTGTTTCAATCATAGTGTTAGTATAAGATTTCTAATAATTATTTACGAAATCTCACTTTTACAGTCACCTAGCAGCAAACCAGTTTCCATGGCTGGTACAAAATATTAAAACCATCAAAATATTTAGGCATATCGTACAGAATGTATAGAAATATGCTATCAGAGGATGGCGTCGATCCTGAGGCTGTGCATCCCTCACCGGGGCACCCAGGCTGGGAGTCTCGGAGCCCTCCCAGGGAGCTCAGCCCCCAGCCCCAGGGGAAAGGGAGGGAGAGCTGGGGCCGGGGCCGGGGGAGCGCTCCCAAAAGGCTCTTCGGAGGGACTTCAGGAACAAGGGTGAAGCAGGGACCTGGGATGGATCAGCTGGGGACGTGGCAGCCCCGCATAGGGTGGGGATGAGGCACAGAGTGGCCCCAATGTCCGTCTCCCTTGCCAGCACTGTCCCTGACACCCTACCCTACCCCCATTCATGCAATAACGGAAGAGCTCTTGGGTCTGTTTTAAGGATGCTACTCTTTTAATTGATCAATAAAGGTTGGGTTTCACTGCTGGCTTCTCTGCAGAGGCCTCGCGTTAGTGGGGAGACCGTGTGTCGCTGGCTGCTTCCTTCTCAAGACAAGCCCCTTCCTCCTTCCCTCCGGCTGCCCCGTGGCTTCCCAGTGGCAGCCTCTTTTCCCGCTGCCTCTCCCCAGTGTCCGTGCCCCGGCCGGCAGCCTGGTCCCTCAGCTGCACGGGGAGCAGAGCAGGCACGGCCCTGCCTTCCCCTCTGGGCAGGACGGCAGCAGGCAGACAGCGATGTCTTGGGGGCAACGGGGACCGAGAGGGGCTGCTGCTGGGCAGGGAAGCCCCAGTCACTTCTCCCCATCGGTTGGGGGTGCTGCCCAGCGGGAAGTCTCTTCTGGCCTGCCCTGGAAGAGAGAACGGGGTTGAGGAGGGACCCCAGGGCTCCATTCGTCCCCAGGCAGGTTCCCCCCCACAGAGGCCCAGGCTGGGGGCAGAGGGGGGCCCTGGCCTCCAAACGGGGTCTCTGAGCAAAGGGGCATCTCCTGGCCATCCCCGGCATTAACCCTTGCCCCCCGCAAGCCCCACAGGATCCCCACCTACCCCGGCCACTTTCTGGCTCTGAGCCGGACCCTGCCTCTCCGCGTGTTTTCCCTCCCAGCGGTGTCCACACCAAAACTCAGCGAGAGGCCACTGCATCTCACTGCCGCCCCCGCTCTCCCGACCACACGATCTCGTCCCACAGAAACGCCTCCTGAACAGCACAGCTTCCACGGCTGCACAAGACAGCCCAGACCCGTCCCCGTCCTCCCGTCCTGCGCTTGCCCTGCCCACGCTCCTCCCCGTCCCACCTTTTCTTGCCGATGCCCCTCACGCCTCCATCGCCATGGCGTGGAAGAGCGCGTCGACCTGAAACCGGAGGTGGAACGGCAGCTTCGGGTCCGCTTCCATGGTGCCCTTCGGTGCCAAGCGCCCTCGCATGCTGCTCTTCACTTTGCACCAGGACTTCCGGACGCGCTGCAGCCTGACCCCCTGCCGCAGGCCCTTGTAGCCCACCAAGGGCAGGGGCTCCAGCCCAACTCTCCGCAGCCGCTCCAGGGCCGTGGGAGGGGGAGGCTGTGCCCATGGGGGCAGGGGCCACGTGGGGACCACGGCGGGGACAGACTCCCCCCGCCTGGCTGGCTGCAGGTCAGCACGGCTGGTATCTTTTGCCCCAGCGTGCCTTGCAGGAGGAGCCCTCGCGTCCTGCCTGCCCAGCCTCATCTGTCCCGCTGGTATTCCCGAGAATCTGGGCACGGGGAACGATGCCCGCAAGCCCTTGCTGGCCCCGGGGCTCCTGGGCAGAGGCGCGCTGCACTCCTCGCAGCATCTCTCAGGGGCGATTTTGGGGAGCCGCTGGGTTATCTCCCACGCGTAGAGCAGCTCCCCATTGATGGCCAGCTCAAAGCCCAGCCCCACTTCCAGCTGGAGGTCCTCCTCGTGCACCAGCATGTCCACCGTGGAGAGGGTGACGGCCAGCGTGGGCAGGTCCTGTTCTGCCGCGGGCTGGCTGCAGTGAGGGCAGCTGCCAGTGAGGCATTGACGGCACTGCAGGCAGACGGGATATTCTTCCCTCATGGCTCCGCACAGGACTGGAGCGCTGCTATCCCGAGGTATGTTCAGCTTTCGCAGCAGGTTGCGGCAGATCTGGGTGATGTTCAGGGACTCCATCAGGGATCTGGCGAGCTCCTCCATGTTGGCGACGGAGGGCTGGCTCCCTGATCTGCTGGCAGCACTGAAATTTCCACGTTGACCCACGTCTCCGGTGTCCGAGGGGATCTCCCTTGCAGAGGCTGCTTCCTTGCCGTAGCCGCTTTCCCACCATTGTCCTCCATGGGTCTTCTCCAACCTGTGGGGGGACATACCGGCGGGACTGTGGGGGCTGCTGTGGGACAGGACCCACCCGGCTCCCTGCCCACAGCCAGCCCTGCCAGCTCTGGGATGCTGGGGCTGAAGCTGGGGTCTCGGGAACATGGGGCCAGCCCAGGCCAGGGGCTGAGGACAGAGAGGGGTGCCAGGGCCACTGGTGGGCTCTGGGGGGGGGTGGGGGGTGGGGGTGGGGGGTGTCAGCAGAGGGCATTGGCCTGGAAACCTGCCCTCTCTGAGCCATCCCTCCCTTCCCTCGCCCCTCGAGCCCTTTCCCTTCCTGGGGCTGAGCCCGGGCCCTGGCTCTCTGCTGGATCCTGCTCTCGCCCACCCACAGCCTCCCGGGGGCAATGGGGCAGAGGGACCCACCAGTGGTGTTCCCCAGCCAGGGGCTCCCAGAGTGGGCTGCCCCCCGAAGGGAAGCGCTCCGCTTACCTTGCCTTCAGGCTCTCAGCAGAGTCCTCCACGCCTTCCCAGGGGACAGATGATCCTGGGAGAAGAGACAGAGGGAGAGTGAGCGAGGGCAGCCATCTCTCGTGGGGTGCAACGGCGTCTCTCGGCCGGGAGCCGCTGTGGAGCCCGGCACAGCTCTGGGACGGGGCTGCTCACCTATCGGGTCCTTCCTCCTGCTGCTGCGACGTCTCTTCCCTGCACAAGTCCCCTGTTCCCAGAAAGCAAGCCCCCGGTTAGCGTGAGGTGTCTCCCCTCCCCTGCCCAGCAGATGAGGACCCTGGGAAGGGTAACCGGAGTTTCAGGGACAGAAGCGTCCCCGGCCCCAAGCCGGTGCCTGAGCGGAGGTGGCTCGGTGGCTGTGGAGCAGGGGCCTGCCTGGGTGGGCAATGGCCGCTGTTCACCGCTCCCTCCCAAAAATCCCCGGGGATGGGCTCTGCCCTGGGCTAGCCCCTGCCCAGGGAGCATTTGGAGCAACGCCAGGACAGACACCTACCTTGACCTTGGCTTTGATGTTGGGCCACCAGGCCATGAAGATGCCCAGACCCAGGATGGCCACCAAGCTGGGGGTGCAGGGCAGCACGACTGTGCAGAGGCCCCAGAGGCTCAGGCTGGAGAGGAAGAGCAGCACTGTCAGCTTCCACTCCTCCATCTCGCGCAGGGATCGCCAGCATCTCCTCCAGCGGTTCTGCATGACCAGGGGATGTGCAAAGGCGTCAGGAGGGCCCCTTTGTGCAGAGGCTGAGAAACCCGGGGAGGAGAGGTTGGGAGGACGCCAAAGCACCCTGCTCCTACCTGCTGGTTTGCTTCTCCTCCCATCTCTGCTGTGTTTTCCACACGCTTGCCCATCTGCTCGCTGGCTCGCGTGCAGTCAAAGTGACACCCGAGCCTCCCCGCAACCCACTAAGAGGGGGGCCACCTTTGTGATGTCGTGGTGACATCGTGGAGACACACAATGGCTGCCACGTCAACCCAGGGCTGAGCTGGCGTGGGAGATTGTGACGCCATCGGGGAGCAGCCACCCCAAAGAGCCCCTGTGTCAGGGTTCGGAGGGGCAGCGCAGCCCAGGACGTAGCCCAGGGCCTGCGGGAGAGTGGGCAGGGAAGGTCCCTCTGGGCCACCCACCTCCACCCCTCGGCCAGGATGGGCCACTGCGATGGCTACTTGGTCTTGGTGGCACCAGGGCTGCTCTAGCACCCTGGGGGGACCTGCTGGTGGCCCTGGCAGCAGCCCCCCACTCCCATCCCCAGGGACTGAAGGGTTCTCACCAGCCAGGGACACCATGATGGTCCCTTCTCCTCTCTGTTGCACCAGGGATCCCGGCCAGGGCCCTGGCACACCCCGTCGGGGTGGTTGTGTGGCTGCAGGGAGGCAGGGAAACCTGAGAGGGAAGGATGGGGAGTAGGTTAGGCGAACTTGCCTCAAGTGTTTCTCCGCGAAATTCCCATCCACACTTAGGAGCTGTTATGGTGACTTTTCTTGCTGGTGCTCTCTAGGCTTCCATCGCCTTAGCCTGGAAGAGTGCATTGACCTTAAACTAGACATTGGGTGGCAATGGCCGGTCCGCTCACATGGTGCCCTTGGGTGCCAAGCTCTGTGCTGTCCCCAGCTGGCCCTGCTTGCTCCGGATGCTCCTCCACACTTTGGTTTTCAATTTGGACCAGGAATGCCCCATCCCTGGGGATGTTCAAGGTCAGCTCGGACAAGGCTTTGAGCAACCTGATCTAGTAGAAGATGGCCCTGTGCACGGTATGGGTGTTGGACTAGATGATCTTCAAAAGTCCAACCGAAACCATTCTGTGATGGTATGATTCTAACTGCCTAACTAACTACCTAACTCACTAACTACCATCATAGGCAAAACAGACTCAACTTGGGGAAGATTAGTTTAATTTATTGCCAATTAAAAATAAGGTAGGATAGTAAAACAAAAACAAAAGTAAAAACTTCTGTAAAAGTAAAAACCTTCCCCCCTCTCTGTCTTCTTCTTAGGTTCAACTTGGCTCCTCCATTCCCAACTCTTTGGCCTCTTCTCCCCCAAGGGGCAAAGAGGGGTGCAGAGTAGGGGTTGCAGTCAGTCCATAACACTTTGTGCCACTGTTCTACTCCAGCGTGGGGCCGCACCAAAGGGATACAGCCCTCCTCACACTGCTCCAACATGGGTTTTTCCCAAGGGCTGCAGTTCCTGCCAGAAAATGGCTCCACCATGGGGTCCCCTCCATGGGCAGCAGCGTCCTTCAAGCCACGTCCACCTGCTGCAGTGTGGGGTCCTCCATGGGCTGCGGTGTGGATATCTGCTCTGGCATGGTCCTCTGTGGGCTGCAGGGAGACAACCTCCTTCACCATGGTCTTCTCCATGGGCCAATATATTGGGCTTGTCCTCACTGTGCTGACAAATGTCCCTGCTTGGGGATGCAGGGTCCATGGGCCCTGAGGGGGCTGTGGCAGCCATTGTGTGTCGATTTGATGTCACTGTGGGTGATCTCGCCTGGGTCAGAGCTCTGGTACCTGCACAGGAGCTCAAGGGGCAGCAGAGGCTGACAGGGCTCGTCTGTGCCACACGCTGCCATGTTCCCAGGGCACGGGAACTGGGGAGAGGCAGCAGGAAAAGAGACTGCAACTGGGAAGCAGCGGGGCAGACGGAGGGAAGGAGGAAGGGGCTCATCTTGAACAGCAGCCAGCGACAGGCGGTCTCCCCACTAACGTGAGACCTTGGCAGAGAACCCACCAGTGAAACTCAGCCTTTATTGACCGATTAAAATAGTAGCATCCTTAAAGCACCCCCGAGATAATGAGCAGGGGGCAGTGACTTCCAGGGCTATAAGGGTATCAGGGACAGTGCTGGCAACGGGGACAGACATTGGGGCTGCTCTGTGCCTCATCCCGACCCTAGGCAGGGCTAGCATGTCCCCAGCTGATCTATCCCAGGTCCCTGCTTCATCCTTGTTTCTGAATGTCCCTCCAACGACCCTTTTGGGAATGCGCCCAAGGCTCCAGTGCTGCAGCCCCAACTCTTGCTTCCCTTCACCTGATCCTTCTAGGGGACTTCTGCTGGACATCTGCTGGAAAAGTGGCCCAGAAAGCTTCAAGCAGTCTAGTAGACTCTTGGTGTGCATTAAGGATAACTTCCTAACCCAGGTGATAAAAAGGCCAACCAGAGGAGACGTGTTACTGGACCTGTGGCTCACCAACACAGAGGAACTTATTGGAGAGGTCAAGATCAGTGGCAGCCTGCACTGCAGTGATCAAGCCCTGGTGGAATTCATGATCTGGAAGGATATAGGTCAGGCGAATAGTATAGTCAAAACCCAAAACCTGAGGAAAGTGAACTTTCGGTCGTTTAAGGGTCTGGTGGATAGGACCCCCTGGGAAACTGCCCTCAGGGATAAAGAAGCAGAAGAGAGCTGGCAGCTCTTTAAAGACATTTTTCTTAGAGTACAAGAACTACTGATTGCCATGTGCAAGGAATCGGGCAACAAGGCAGGAGACCAGCATGGCTGAGTAGGGGTCTCCTGGTCAAAAAAATGCATAGGCAGTGGAAGCAGGGACATGCATCATAGTAAGTATGTGGGGATACTGCCCAGGGATGGGATCAGGAAGGCTAAGGCATAGCTGGACCAAAATTTGGCAAGGGATGTGAAGAATAATAAGAAGGGCTTCTATAGGTATGTTAGTCAGAAAATGAAGACAAAAGAAATGGTACCCCCCTGATAAATGAGACAGGGGATCTGGTGACAACTGACCTGGAGCAGGCTGAGGTCCTCAACAGCCTTTTTGTCTCAGTTTTCAATGGCAATTGCTCTTCCCACATCTCTCAGTTCCCTGAATCTCAAGACAGGGAGTAGAGGAATAAAGTCCCACCCATCATAGGAGAAGATCAGGTTTGAGACCATCTGAGGAACCTGAACATACACAAATCCATGAGACCTGGACCCCCAGGGTACTGAGGGAACTGGCAGATGTAGTTGCTAAGCCACTCTCCATGGTCTTTGAAAAGTCCTGGCAGTCAGGTGAAGACCCCAGTGACTGGAAAGCATCACACTCATTTTTTTAAATGGTATAAAGGAGGACCCTGGGAACAACCAACCAGTCAGCCTCAACTGTGTGCCTGGTCAGATCATGGAAGAGATTCTCCTGGAAAACATGTCAGGGCATATGGAAGACAGGGAGTTGATTAGAGACAGCCAACATGGCTTCACCAAGGGCAAATTGTGCCTGACTAATCTGGTGGCCTTTCACAATGGAGTGGCTGCGTTGGTGGATAAGGGAAGAGCAACTGCTGTCATTTCTCTTTACTTCTGCAAGGCCTTTGACGTGGTCCTACACAACAGCCTTGTCTCTAAATTGGAGCGATATGGGTTTGATGGATGGACTATTTGGTGGATAAGGAATTGGCTGGACAGCTGCATCCAAAGAGTTGTGGTCAATGGCTCTATGTCCAAAGGGAGATCAGCGACAAGTGGTATCCCTTCTGGGTCTGTATTGGGACTTGAGGATAATGAGGGACATGAGCCAGCAATGCGTGCTTGCAGTCCAGAAAGCCAATTGTATCCAGGGCTTCATCAAAAGAAGTGCGGCCAGCAGGTCGAGGGAGGTGATGCTCCTCCTTGACTCCACTCTCATGAGACCTCACCTGGAATACTGCATCCAGCTCTGGGGTCCCCAGCACAAGAAAGACATGGACGTGTTAGAACAGGTCTAGAGGAGGCTACAAAAATGGTCAAGAGAGCTGGAACACCTCTGCTGTGGAGAAAAGCTGAGAGAGTTGGGGTCGTTTAGCCTAGAGAAGAGAGGCTCTGAGGGACCTTGCTGTGGTCTTTATATATTTCAATATTTAAAGGGGGCTTAAAAGAAGGATGGAGAAAGACTTTTTACCAGAGCCTGTAGTGACAGGACAAGGGGGAACGGTTTTAAGCTAGAAGAGGGTAGGTTTAGATTGGCAATAATGAAGTTCTCACCACGAGTGTGGTGACACATGGCAACAAGTTGCCCAGTGAAGCTGTGGATGCCCCATCCCTGGAAGCGTTTGCCCGGAAAGTCCCTTGCCCAGCCCAGCCCAGCCCAGCCATCCCCCTCCTCATGTCTTGGTTCAGCCACGATGGGTCACTCAGCCCAGCAGAGCCGAGATCCTTCCAGGGGCTTGGAGCAACCCCAAAGCCCTTCCCTGACACCCCCCTTTGGAGGATGCCTTTCGGTTCTGCCTGGCTTCTGTCCCACCCACCCAGGAAGCAGAAGGGACACGCAGCCAGCAGAGCCGCTTGTAGCAGACTTCAGCAGGGAGGTTAAATCCCCTGGAAAGACGACGTCGCTCTTATCTTCAAGAAGGGCAAGGCGCAGGACCTGGGGAACCACAGGTCAGTCAGACCTGTAACTCCTCCATGTGGGGCTTGGGGGACATCCTGGCAGCCCTGGCAGCAGCCCCCCACTCCCAGCCTCCTCTCCTGTCTCCATGGCGACCGCAAATACAAATACCATGGCAACCCCATGGCAACAGCACAGGCAATGCCACCAGTTCCCACAGCCCGGAGGTGGGCGGATGCCCGGGCGTGCTGAAGCCGGAGTTCTCTTCCTCTGTGCTTCATGGCCACCACCCTTCCAACCCTGCAGTGGTGACCACCAGTAGCTCTGGGTGGAGGAGAAGGGGTCATCCTGCTGCCCCGAGGTGGCCGGATTTGGTCATCTCAGACTCATCCATCACTGTCATCCCAGGGCTGGGGGAGCAGGTCCCCCCACCCCAGCATAGTCCTGCCTCTCCGGGTGCTTCATCAGCTGCTTCATGTCCAACCTGGTCCCCAGGGAGCCCCTTTCAGAGGACACTTATTTTCCCTGGGACAGGAGCCAGGCAGAACCGAAAGTCATCCTCCAACAAGGGGTGTCAGGGAAGAGCTTTGGGGTTCCTCCAAGCCCCTGGCAGGATCTCAGCTCTGCTGGGCTGAATGAACTCATTGTAGCTGGACCAAGGCACCAGGAGGGTGATGGCTAGGCTGGGCGAGGGAGGACAGCCTGGGGTCTGTGGGCATGGGTGGAGTTGGGGTCAATGAGCAGGGATATGTCAGTAGATAATTTGTGGCTTCTAGGACAGCCCAACTGGCCCTCCCCACTGCCTGCTTGGCCCCCTTGGAGTTGTCATGGGTGGAGGAGCTCCAGGACCAGCAAGCTGAGCAGTCTTCTCACCAAGGACCTTCAGATGGCAAAAGAAGAGCACATCAGCCCCATATTGGGTGCTTTCCTGCTAACCCTCAGGGCCTGATCCCCCATCCCCTTCCAACCCTGATGGCCTGACCCTACTTTCTGCTCCTGAGGGCTGAGGAGAGATGGGGTGCTGGTGGGGACCACCCCCACTGGGGACCCCCAGGGCTCAGACAGGCCGTGATGATCCTATCAGGGTGCACCTTATTGCCAGCACTTGTCCCGGCTCCTACTGAGACCTCCCCAAAACCACCAGAGCATCACAAATCTTGCCCCAGCATCTCGCCCGTGGCTTGGCACCCTGCACTGCCACGGCCGGTGTCTCCTCATCGATGCCGGTGGCAGACACCCATCTGCCCTTACTCCTGCTGTTTTCAGGGTTTTGGGGCCTGAGCCACTTGGGAAAAGGATTTTTTTACCCGCTAAAAGTGAAAACAAGATTGATTATCAAAATAAATAATAAAATAACTGCTTTCCTGGAACTTGCGATAGGTTGTGGGGGACAGCTCAGGTTGGCCGGCCTCAAGATGGCAGCAATGACATGCAGCATCCCTCTACCCGCTTCGAGTGAGTGGGGACCGCTCCATCCAACCCTCCTGGCTCCAAGGACACCCCTAGCCGCCTCTCCCGGCATCGTCTCCCTGCTTCTTCTACACGACTCCGGCGCTACACAACTTCTGCTCCTTCTCGGTGCCCCTAAACATCTGCTGGTGGCTCTGGAGCTCCAACTGGCGTCCTCCTCCATCACCCCAACCCTCCGGCCCTGGCCCTGCTCCCTGGCAAAAGTAAGTTGGTGCCTTTCTCCCTCGAGCACCCCAGCGCTGGGATGCTCCAAGCCGTTTCTGAAGCACTGCTCCCTAGTGATGGGAGAGGTGCTATTAATAAATCCCGTCAGATTTTATCGCTTTTCTCTGTGCCAATGAAGAGGGTGGTTTGGGGAAGAGGGGAGGCGGGGGGAAACCTATTTCTCTTGAGCGTTTCGTAGCTACGAGCTCACCCTTGGTGCAGGAGCATGGGATGGCTCAGCAGGCTGTTCAGCCAGCTTTCCTGTAAGTCACGGGGCTGAATTCGCTGGGGGCTCGGAGAGGGGGCTGTTGGGTTAATTTTTGGCAGGGATTAGCAGGGGGGAAGGGTTGCCCTGCTCCCTGGGGGCTGTGCTGGCCAGGGCATGGGAGCAGTATGCCAGGGTCTTTCCCAAACTTGTGTGGAGCCCAGGCACCTCCCTGGGAGTACGTGGGTGAGATGGGACCGGGACGAGGGGATGGAGAGGGAAAGGGGTGCGGAGGAAAGGAATGTGCAGGGCTGATGCACATCCCTAGCTCCATGGAGCCACGGCAGTGAGCAGAGGGTTCTCTCTCCCCCCACCCCAGCTGCCCCCACTGCTCAGTGTGCATCCCCCTGCTCCTTGCTGGGAGGTGCCGGCCCACCTGAGGTGTGTGGAGGTAGCTCCAACCCTTTGACAGTATTTAGGCGTTTAAATAGCTTGGCTGGCTTCGGGCAGGAGAGTGGGCGCAGGCTGTCAGCGCTGCTCTCCGTGCGTGGGAGAGCTGCCGTGGGAGCTCCGGGCACTGCTGGCGGCTGGGCTGGGTATAGGGTGACGGTGGTTGACCTGTGTCCATCCAAATCTCTCATGGTCCCTGAGAGGGTCTTGCTCATGCCCAGAAGCTTTTTGGTCTCTGTGCCTTTTTCCCTGCACCTCTCAGGGTGCAAGAAGGTCCTGCTGTCCCTCCGTGCCCAGCTGCCGGAGCGGCTGTAGCGGGAAGGGGCCGTGTCCAGGTTGTGCCTGGTGTAGCACCAGTTGCTCCCAGGCATCACACATTGCGGGGGGGGCGTAATCTGGGGGCAGCAGGGGAGGAGAGGGAGCTGAGCCGAGGAGGAAGGGATGGGAAGGAGTCAGGATGAGACCTGTCTCTGAACACCACCTCCAAGGCAAGGGGTGCCCATGCAGGGAGGGACCCCCCCGTGCCAGTGATGGGGCTGAGTGATGGGATACAGCCATTGACGGGGTGACACAGCAGGGACCTGCCAAGCAGTGGGTGGGAGGGATCCACGGGGGGGGCTGCAGCTCCCTGGGACCCTGCATGCTCCTGCCCGGGGTTTGGGCAACTGCCCAGCCAGTTTTGCCTTGCTGTTTCCCCATTCCTGCTCAGCAGGAATGCCACCCCCACCACCCTCAGGATCGCAGCTGCCCCACTGCATGCAATGGGGCAGGGGGCATGGGGTGCACCCCATTTCTTCTCTCCTCCTCCAGCTCTTCCTCAGTCCCTTGGTGTCCCCAGCACTGCCCAAACCATTTTGGCAGAGCCCTGGGGTCGGGGTCAGGTCTTCTGGGGGCCTGGGTGGCCGGCCTCAATGTCTGTCCATGGAGGGGGTCCTCAGAGGAGTGTTAAAACAGGCGTTAAAGGCGGGGCCTGGTGCACCCCAGAAGTAGGGAGGTGTTGCTGCAGCCCTGGGGGTGTGGCGGTGCCGGACGACCGTCCCGTGGCCACGAACGTTGGCCCCGGCAGTTCTCGCACCGTCCTCCTTCCTGCCTTGGGCTCTTCCGCGGTGCTGGGGCGTCCCCCGGACTCGTGGTGTGTGGGGGGGAACCCCTGCAGCGGGGGCTCACCGTGGGCAGCGTGCCAGCTCTTCCAAGGTACAAGCGGAACCAAGCCTTGAACACCGGCTGCCTCGGGCTCCCTGCCCAAATTCCCGACAGATCCCAAAACCTGCCCCAACCTGCCCGCAGGACGGAGGTGGGGAAGGCTGGGTGGGCAGGTGAGGGGTCCTGGGCCTTCCTCGCCTCTCGCCTCCTCTTCCTCCCTGGCGTCGGCAGCTCCGGTGAGCCCTTTCCGGAAGCGGGCGGTTGGGGAGGAGCGGTTTCGCCACCGGTACCGACTCACCCACTGGGCCAACCCTCCCTGCCGGCGACGCCATTGACCGTCCCCGCCGCCGCCGGGGCAAGGAGCCGGGGGGAACGAAGGCGGCTCCTGTGCCCTCCGCCAAGGTGAGAGCCTCTGCCAGCTCTCGGTGGGAGGGGGGGGACACACGACATGCTTGGGTGCCAGGAAGGGACGGGGGGGAGAGCTGAGGGAGGACAGGCAATGGGACCCTGGGTGGGCACAGGAGAGGGGCACCCCTGACCCCGTGGTGGGGGTCCCCCAATGTGACCAGCCACCCGTGGTGGACGGGCAGGCTTTCCTTAGCCCTCCCTGCAGCGGTGCCGGGGTGCTGGGGAGTTTTGGGGGGTACGAGGGTAGGGTGCAACGCTCCCCTCCCGACGCTCCCCACCCTGCAGCCAGCATTCGGGAGGTTCCCGGGCTCTGCTATCTCCTGCCAGCGACAATGTTTGCCCAACGGTGGGGCGGTTCCTGCCAGAAAACATGCCTGCCTGCTTACCTGCGCTCACCGGCACGGCACAGCGCCTGTTGAGGACACGGGGGAGGAAAGGCAGAGATGGGAGGGTTGCAGTCCAGGGGGCTGATGCAACAGCCCCGTGTACTTCCCACTGGGTTCGATGCAGCTTGGGATGCATGATCCCAACGGAGAATTCCCCTGGGACATGCTGCTCCTGCTAACCCAGCCCTGGTCAGGTAAATCTGCCCCACATCCCACGGCTGGAAAAGGCAGCCCCACTGCCGGGTCCCATGGGACAGGGACATCCAGGGGGATGTCTGACCGCTTGGCCACGGATCAGGAAGGACTTGGGGGTCTTGGAGGTGGCACATGGGGCTGGGACTGTCCCAAAGAGGTGGCGGGGAGCTGGTGACATGCAGCAGCCAGGGAAGGCTGGGTGCACGTCCCATGCTGGCAGCGGGACCATGCTGGACGAGGCACCGGCATCAGGGCAGGGAGGTGGGGAGAGGTCAGTGCTGGTGGCTGGGCCTCATGTGGTGTGTCCTGGGGGCTTCATGGGCAAGGTGATGCTGCAAGGGTCCTCCACCCCCGTCTTGGCCCAAAACTGCACCCAGCACAGGGCTATTTCCAGGACGAGGTGGCTATTGGGGCCCCAAGGTCTGTCAGGGAGGGGACAGCCAGCTGCAGTGTCCCACTGCATCCATCACGTAGCCCTCTTTGCTGCCTTCATGCTGGAGGAAGCCCTGAGGAAGGAGCCGACAGCAAGGCTTGCTGGGGCACAAGAAAACCCCAGGAACAGTCCCATTCTCACCGGTCGCTCCGGAATCGCCTCTGAGTGCTCCGCTGGCATCAGCTGCATGGCAAAGGCAGGGAAGATGCTGTGAGTTCACCTCTGCATGGCTGTGGGTGAAAGATCCTTATAGCAGAAGTCAAAACCCAGTGTCCGTGAGCTTCCCGGCACCTGGCAGGGAAGGGCAGCATTGGGATCCAGATCATCCTTTGGGTTCAGGTCCGCAGCCCTGATTTACAGCTCCCAGCCTTGCCTGCAAGGGCATAGGTGAGGGTCGGAGTGAGAAGAGCTGCAAGGGAGCAGGCTGCATCTGTCTGGAGAGCCACAGGCGTTAGAGAGCCGGGGACAGGGGCTGCCTGCTCCATGGTGTCTGAAGAGGATGGGCAGGTATGCACACACAGTGTGTGGTGGTGTGTGTGCACGGGAAACACAGCCTCACCTTTGCCAGCAATGCTTTGCACGCGCTAGTGAGACACACACATGCGTGTGCAAGGGCACGCATAGGTCTGGTGTGCAGGGGCACAAGTGCCACTGTCACCAAGCTCTGCGTTTCCATGCCTTTGCGCTCAGCTATTATTAATATTCAGCATAAAGGCTCTTCCAGGTGCTGGGGGCTGGGAAAGCGGTGTCTGAATCATTTTGCTTTTTCCCTGGCAGAGTTATTACTCATGAGGGGTAGACGGAGCTGAGAACCTTTCGTGCAAAGCCTTGCTCGTGTTTCAAATTGCAGTGGTGGCAGACGCCATGTGATATGCACGTCTCCTCCAGCAAGGCATCCTGGCATGCAGGAGGGGTAAAGCCCAGGATGCCCGGCACAAAAATCCCAGGGAGATCTTTCCCCGGGGAACCATGAGCGTAAAATTAGGGTTTTCCTTTGGAAAATCCTCCTGAGGGGTGGCAATCCTTCTGGCTTGGCTGTGTTTTCCCCTGGGATGAGGCTGGCCGGCTGGCCCGCAGCTCCCGTGGGGCAGGGAGAGACAGTGCTGGTGGCCACGGTGGCATCGCAGTGAGGCCACCCAGCTCTGTTTGGGGAAGTGGCATCAAAAAAGGAACAGGAACATGACGTGTTGGAGATGCGGCTCCCATCAGCCCCTGGGGAAACCTCACAGGACTCAGTTGGGCTTTTTGTTTTGGGGCGGTTTGCTATGTTTCATGTTAAAAAATGGCTAAAAAAATAGTTTCAGCAGAAGTCTGGTTCCCACAGGGGAAAACCCAGCAGCCACGTCCTGGGAGGGGGGAGGTTTCTCCCTGGCTGTAACTACCAGTAAGGCAATGCACTGGGCTGAACTGGGATGGCCCCGCTGTGCAGAAGGGTGCCGCACAGGGAAGGAAGTGCTACAGGTTCTGGGGCAGGCAGCGTCACTGTGAGCGGCCACTCCGTACACCCCAGAGACCACGGCTTGTCTGAGCCAAGAGCCACTTGAAGGCATGAGCAGGGCTTCCGTTGGGAAAAAAGCCCGGACATTTTTAGGGTGTGAGTTATTTCACCCCAGGGAGAACTTGAAAACAGTGGCCTAGAAGTGTCCGCTTTGCTCTTGAGACTGAAAAGTTGCACAGTGATGCCCTGCCCGGGGGACGTGATTTCTGTGGAGGTTTTCAGCATCTTGGCCCCGTTAATTGATGCAGGAGAGCTCTGCCTGTCCCCAGCCCTCAGGCCTGCCTGGCAGGGAGTCCCTGCTTGACTCCCAGCTCTGCCCACCCAGCCTCAGCCCAATGCAACTACTTGTGCAGATTTGATAGACTTCCATCTCCACAGGAGCGGTGCCACGGGCAACCTGACCTTGGTCTCGTGTCCTAAACTGGCTCTAGCAAGCATCGCCTGGGGTGCTCTGCCTCTGAGCCTTGTGCAAGCTGCTGCACACCCTGCACACTGCCGTGTCGCACACCTTGCCGTATTGCACACCCGACCGTGCTGCACACTGTGCCGTGTTGCATGCTGTGCCATGCCACACACCCCTCTGCCCCTGCATGAAGGAAATCATCTCTTCCCTTCCCAGGGCCCCCGAGCTGGAGGCTTTTCCTTCCCTTGTCCCGGCCGGGTGCTGCTGTTGCAGGGTTAGAGCAAGGCAAGGCTGGGTGCCAGGCGGGGGGCGGGGGGGGGGGGTAGGCTGCAGGGCTGGGGGGGCTGCCTGGGGCTCCCCTCCCTGCTCTGAGCCACAGCAGGGCAGAGGAGGAAGAAGAGGAGGGGGAGGAAGGGGGATTGCCTTCACCTCCCTCTGCCACTACAGCCAGAGGCAAAATACCTGCCTGTGTTGCCAGGATCTGGCCTGTCCCCGTGGGGCCCAGCAAACGGGGAATTTCCACCTGGCAGAAACCGGGGCATTTTACTGCCTGGTTTTATCTCCAAAGGTTGAAGCACAGAGGGATTTCAGACGGGGAAATCCCCCCCACATCTCCAAACCCTTCCCCTTGCAGAGACAGCATGGGATGTTCAACCAGCTCTGCTCCATAGGTGAGAGCATCGCTGCCCCAGCCCTCTGCAGAGACGGAGTGATGTGAAATGAAGCTGCCTTTCCCCCTGCTAGGACTGGCCCCAAATCAAAAGAAAACTTTGAGGTCAAAAAACTAGGGACCTCGCGCTGAAAAAAGTTCAGAAATCACCCAGTTTGGGGGAGTCCAAGGGGATTAAATGTCATGTTTTGGCCTGAGCTGGCGTGTCTGCAGCTCAGGCCAGGTGGGCAGAGAGCTGAAGGCACCTCGGAGGGTCATTTGGCTTATTTCATTTTTTAAAATGGTATTTTAAATGTTTATCATTCCGAAAAAAAGGCTGGAAATTTTGCAAAGATCAAAAAACTTTTGGTTTGGTGGTGAGCCAGTCTTGCGTAAGCCCGCGCAACAGTGTGGCAGAAATGATTGACGAGCAAGAAAATAAAATACTCAATTAAATGACAGCAATTATTTTCCCCCAAACTCAACTGAATTCCCCATGGAAATGCAAACTTTCCACATTTTGCAAACCCAGCCGAATATGCTGGGACTGCGCAGCTCTAACGCAGCCCAGCCGGAGGGGTGGCTGTAAAGCCCTGCTGCAGCCATTGAGGACAGTATAGATAATATAATGGGTGGCGTGGGACCTGCTAACGAACCTACCAAGCTAGTGAGAGAACTCAGTGGTGGAGCCCAGCAGTTTGGAAAGGGAAATGAGTTTCAAAGCAGAACTCAGGGGTGACTTCTGAGCTGATGCTTGGTGGTTTTTGCTGGGGGAGGTCATCACTGTGTGGTGTGACCATGGCCGAGGGCTTTTCCAGGCTGCAGAGAAGTAGCTGGAACTTGAAATTCCCGGCTGGCGCAGGGGAAGGGCTTGGAGGAGCTACAGCTTGGCACCTCCTGGGAAATTTCTGCCAAAAAAGCTACAACCTATCCAAGAGTTTTGGAGGAGATGAGTTTTCTTCAGAAAGCTGAGATGAATATAATAAGTGGAATTGTTGTAAGCACCCAGAAATGGGTGCCCTGGCTGCGGTAGGGACCCTGATGGGTACCTTGGTGCGGTGATGCCAGCCGCATCCCACGGCCGATGCCTGGTGCCAGCTCCCTCCCAGCCTCGTGCATAGAGGGGGGGGTTCTACCCCAGACCCTCTATTTTCCTTTCCCTCCTCCTTCCCAAAAGGAAGCAGGAGCACCATCTCCCGTGATTCCCACGGGTTGCCTGGCGACTGGGATGCTTAGCGACCAGGACCCACCGGCACACTTCCCACCGTGCCAAAAATGATGCTGCAAGCCTTCGCCCGCTCCGCTTCCTTCTCCAGCAGAAAGGTTACCGGGAAATACGCCCACCCTGTTCCTAGGAAGCTGTTTGCCCTCCCAGAGGGGAGGCTTTGAGTGCTGCTCAGGGGTTATTTTTAGCCTGATGGCATTTTGTGAGCTTGGGTGGTTTGGTTTGGTGGGGAGGGTTGAGCCCTGCCAGCCCACTCCGGCCCCTTGGCTTGGGGATGCTGTCTCAGCCCCGTCCTATATATTCCCAGAGCAAGAAGCATCTCCAGCATCTCCCCTAAAACTGCCCTCAAGGGTTTTCAGAGCCCCCCAGGCCTGATTTTGGGAGCTCTTCCAGGCTATTGGCACATTTGACCCTTTTTGTTACACCACAGTTGCATTGTTCTTGGCTGGAGCACTGTTGCACCCATTTTTGGTTGTGGATGTACAAGAAAAAAAACACGCACGAAGTGATAATTACATTATTAATTGTAAGAATGAATGAGAGCCCCAGTGATACAGGATTGTAGCACATCTGTGGGGCTGTGGGACCTCAGTCCCTTGGTAGGATGGGCTGGAAACCAGATCTCAGAGCCTGCCTGTGATCCTTCTTGTGTCTGGCAGCTGCAGGCAGCAGGCAGGGGAGTATAAAAACTTAGCTTTGCTGGCTGTGGTGTGAGTTGTTTCTCTTCTGGCATAAATGATGAGGGATTTAGGGTGAACCCCTCTTCCTACAAAGCTTGGGGCTGCTCAAGGGGCATTTTTTCCCCCTGCAGCCATGGGATTGCTCCTAGTTGGGGCAGCGCGGAGAAGCCGATGGCTCTGGCATGGCCAAGGGGCAATGCTCAGGCAGTTCTGTCAGGAAGACTTTTATTGGAGCAGAGGCCAGAAGGGATCCTTGTAACAAACCTTGTGTCTGAAACCTGGGCAGTCTGCCCTGGGTGGAGGATGCTGTGGCCCCCCTGCAGCCATGGGACCTATGAAATGCTTGGGGGGGCAGCTGCAGGACCTCCCTGCCTGGGGAGGAGGTGGCTGGGAGCAGTTAGCAGCAGCTCAGGGGGGACATTCTGTCTTCAGGATCAGGCATCGCATTGGTCACGGCCAAAAAAAGTGGGGCTGGGGGTCCCCAAGCCCCCCTCCCCAGTGCACTCTCGTGGGGACCCTTGCACCGGCATCCCAGAACCTTGGGTACCGGCATGCTGGCAGCCTGCCGTCTCATCCCTGAGCAGCTGCCGGCAGAGCCGCCATCCCCATCTCCCGGCGAGCCGTTCCTTCCCAGATGGTCCTGCCTCGTCCCAGCGCCGGCTCCAGATAAACAGCGCTGCTCTGCGCCGGGAACACGGAGATCTTTCCCCCGTGCCTGAGTCACCCCCTCCAGCTGAGCTGCCGCGCGTGGGCTTTGACGGCAGCTCCCCGGGTGTTATTTCTAATTCCCCGGGAGCATGTCACTGATACCGGCCGTCTCACCGGCTGTTGGGGTGCAGGTCGCAGTCGCAGCTTCGGGATGGGAGATGGGATGCGGGGGGAGCGATGGGATGCAGGGGGAGATGGGATGCGGGTCCATGCCCAGCCTTGCACCCAAAACCAACCACGCTGGTGTTTTCCCAGTCTGAAAAAGCAGTGTGCATGTCTGCAGGGGGGGGATAACCCCCTCCCCAGGAGACAGGACGAGGGGTCCTAGGCTGCTGTTGTAGTAAGATGGGTGTCAGATGGGCAGAAATGCGATGGGACCCGAGGAGGTCTGGGGGATGTCAGCAGGGTGGGCATTTTTTGGGGTCCCTCAGCAGAGGGGAGAGCGCTTCTGTACCTGTTGCAACCCCCCACCGGAGCAGCCTGTTCTCGCTGGCTGGAGCCTGTGTCATTTCCTTGGCTTTGCGAAATGCAGGCTTCCTCTGAGGGGACATCACGTGAGGAAACATCGGTCCCCAGCCTGTCCCAGCGCTGCCTGCCCCGGGGAGGGGGTGGAGGAATGGGGGCAGTGGGACCATCCTGGTCCCCCCCAGCCAGCTCCCACTGCTGGACCAGGCTCCCTGCTGCCATCCCACCTTGCATCCCACCTCCCAGGGCCGTCGCATCCCACTGCCAAGCCGGCAGCTTCGTGCATGTGCCGGGGATGCACCGAGGCCAGCCGGTGTGAAATCCCACAGGGATGAACCCTCGCTGGTGGGAAAGGGGAGAGATGCCCCGGGTGGGCAGGACAGGGGCAAGAAGGGATGGAGGACAGGAATGGGATGTGCAAGGAGGCAGGACAGCCAGCATTACAGCCCATGGCAGAGGCTCGGATCTGGCTAGAGCTCGGCTCCCAGCCATCGTGGAGGTCCCAGCAGCACCCTGAGGCATGTTTTTGCATTACCAGCCCTCAATACCTATCCAGGATCTGAGGTGGAGAGGCAAAAACCTGCTCCCCTGCTCCCCGTGTTCTCTGGGGACAGGGCTGAAGTGATGGATGGGAGGTGGGCAAGGCAGATTTGGGGTAGATATGGGGAACGAGAGATAAGGCTGGGAGTGCAGCAGGGTGGTCAGACCACCGCAAGTGATAGCTTGGAGAGCACCCACCCCCACTCCCAGTTATACGGTGCAAACTCACTGGTTTCAGTGCTGAAGCAAGGCTGGAGTGTGATGCTGTAGGTGCCAAACAGGGTGAGAGCCTGTCTGTTTCCCCGGGAACTGGAGCAATAAAGTAATGAGTCATTTAAATACCTGCATAGATAGGGGAAGGGCTGGGGGCTGGGGAGGGGGGGGGCAGAGCAGGCTGGGGCCCTGCCTGCTGGGGCCCTGCCTGCACTGTCCCCTGCCATTAAGGAATGCTGCTCCCCGGGGTGACTCAGGCTGGGCTGAGGTCCCTGGCTTGCTCCCGGGGCTGTGTTTTCCTTGGATGGAGCTGGGATCCAACTTGGCAGCAGCCAAGAGAAGAGGCAGGATGGTTCGGGGTGGGATGCGCTGGGTCCAGGCATGAGGGATGCTGGAGCCCATGGGCTGGTCAGGCAGCTGGAGATCCTCCTGGGTGACTGGGGTAAGTGGCAGGTCACCGTTGTCCCCATCCCCTCCTTCCTGCAGGGTCTTCGGGTCAAATTCCCTGCCCCCCCTCCCCCGGCACAGGCACTTCGGGGTTGTGTCATCGCTCAACGGGACCCGAACTTTGAGGTTTGCGGAGGAGAGGGATACGAGCTGCCTTCTCTGCCTGCTGCCTGCATCCACCTCCCTGTGCTGAGACCACCCAAACTGGTCTTCCGGGCAGGAGCAAGCTGTGCCTCAGTTTCCCCATCTGTACGACAGGCTTGAGCAACCGCTTGCGGCACGTGTGTGAGCGTGCCTGCGCGTGGGCTCTGCCTTCCTGGGTGCTGTGCAAATACTTCTGCGCACGCTTGTCAACCGCAGCAGGAAATGTGGGCTCCGTCAGCGCCGGCTCCGCGTGGGGACGGAGGGGACAGCTGCCTTTCTGTAAGTCCTACTTGCCTCCTGCACCCCCTTCTCTGGGTGCCTGGGGTGCCCCAGGGTGCTACGGTGGGACCGAGACCCTCGCCCCCTCGAGGAGGTGGGTGGAAGGCTGATCACGGGCAAACTCGTTGCACTGAGTTGGGGAAGGGGCTCGGTGGGGTTTCAGCGTGTTGCTGTGGCCGTGGCCGTCAGCCCAGGTGCGTCTGGGGTTCGGGGTAGGGCTGGAGGAAGTGGCACCCCCCGGCACCAAACTTTTCTGAGAACGTGGGAGCGAGTGGAAAAACTTCCTGGTCCAGGGCTGTGCCGGGGTGTGGGACGGGAGGTGGCTCTGAGCCATCATGGGGACCTTTTGGGGTGTCACCCACAGTAGAAGACAACGGGTGCTGCTGGTGGGGGGAACAAGCTGGTGCTGCAGCAAGGGGATGTTGGTGACGGTGGCAGCAGTGCAAGCTCTCGGTTTCATTTTGTGGGCTCCGCCATCCCCATCTGCCTGGCTGGAGCTGCGTCACACGTACGACACGGCTGTCCCCGCTGGGGACAGAACTGGGGTCCGGTGGGACATGTCCCCACGGTGGGACATGTCCCTACGCCAGAGAGGAGGCGAGTGGGCAGGGGGTGGAGGTCCGGGGGGCTCGGGCCGTGGCCAGGGCCCCTTCTCCATCCCTGAAGCCGAGAGGCAGAGTAGGGCCAGGTCCGTATGGGGTATGTGTCCCCTCCAGCCAAATGGCCCCGGGGATGTGCCCCCCCAGGCGCTGCACAGCTGCGGCGCAGGCAGGGTGCAGGCACTGCCTTCGCTGCGCTTCCCGGCTTTATTTTGGATGGGCATCTCGACCTGTGCAGGGGCTGGGAGATTGCGGGGTGCTTGGCTGGAAAGCTGGAGCCGTCCCTTGTGTCCGTGCTGGGCTTGAGGGGACGTTGAAACACGGGATGTGCCCTTGTTCGTGCTGGCTGCCTCTAGCCCTGGCCATCTCCGGCCATGATGGTCGGAGGTGCTGCTCAGGGGCAGCGGGATGCTGTCTGCGGGATGGTCCCTGCATCATTCATCAGGGTGGGGACACGGAGGGGACATCCAGCCCCGGTCCTGGGCCCGTGGGCTCACTGAGAGTGTGAGGGGACATGTCATGGGAATGGGGCTGGAGGAAGAAAGCAGAAAATGAAGGTAAAGTGGGGAAAAAGAAGACGAGCCGAAGCGAAACATTTTGGGTCCATGTGCCCTGAGAAATACCAGCATGCTTCCTAAGTAAGTCAGCCATTGCCCCTCTCAACTGAGGGCTAAACTCCCCCTCCCCGGGGGCTGGCTCGGGCCATTGCCCCCACCGCGACACCCCCCTGGGAGGGTCCCTCTGAAACCCAGAGAGCACAGGGTTTGGTTTTTAGCTATTTAGCAAAAGAAATCTTTGTTTTCCCTATTTCTGGGAGGAGAAGCTTTTTGGGTACTGGCTTCTTCTGCAGAGCAGCAAGAGCTGTAGCAAAGCCTGAAGCGAAGCATTTCTGTGCCTGCTGCTGAGCTGGGATAGGGGCTTGCTGGTTTTGCTTGACCCTCTCCCTGGTTAAGACTGGGTGAGCAGGAAACCCTCATCCAGCACAGCATGATGCTGGGCGGCAGCAGCGTGGATGCGGTCTGCGGACTGGTGTCGCTCAGGCATGTAGCATCCACGGTATCGCTTGCAGGGATGGCCTCGGCTTCCCCAGCATGGCCGGAGACAGGACAGGGCAAGGGGCGATGCCCTGGTTGCCCACGCTGCAGCCAGCCCTTGCAGCCCATATGAGAAGGGGATCTGGCTAAAAGGCCTGCAGGGAGCCAGCCATAGGGGTCTTCTGCAAAGGATGTGGGTTGCTGCAAGGTCCTCCTTGTGGAGCCTGTGAAACTGCTGTGAAGGACGGAAAAAAAATCAAAATTCAGTGTGAAAAATGCATGCAAGCTCACAAGTGTGTGACTGCCGGCGTGGCTGGGCTCGCTGCCGGCCCGTGCAAGAGGCGAGAGTGCCCAGCTCAGCGCTGCTGCCTCACTCAGGTCCAAGGTTAGCATCCCAGCATCCCATCCCTGTTGTAGCAATGCTCCATCGCAGCCACGGGGATGCGGACCCTCTTTCCCTGTTCCCTTGGAGAAACCTGGAAAACAAAGTCTGGGCCGTCCACGCATTGCACCGCTGCCAGCAAAACCCTTGGTTCGGACCTGAAAGTGTCAGGCTACGCCGTGCATATTTTTAGGCCAGTGACTCAGGAGAGTTGCTTTAAAAAGCCGAAGCTTGCGGGAGGCAGCACGCAGCGTCCCGCTAGCTCGCAAGCTCGCACGGGGCTGTAATTACAGCAAAGCCGCCTCTAAGCGCTGTGCAAATGATGTTGCAAATCCCAGCGAGGAAGGAGAAGCGGGAGAACGGGGGAAGAAAACCTCAGCAGCCAGCCTCGGGAAGGGTTCCTGCCGGTAGCTCCTTGCTGCATGTTTTTTCTTGCCGTCTCCCCCATCGGTGCTTGGTTTTGCAGAGGCCGGCGATGGGGAGATGGCTGCAGCCCGGACCTGCAGTTCAGGTTTGTGGCGTGGGACGGAGCCTCCCCCCCCCCCGAGCCCTGCGAGGGTGACAGCAGCCCGTCCTCGCTGCTCCCCCCCCGGGTCGGTGCTGCCGGGGCTGCGTGCGAGCGCTCCCCATCCGCTCCAGCGCCAAGGCAGCCCGGCCGCGAGGTTTGGGCACATCACCCCCGGGTGAGACGAGGGATGCTCTGATGCTGTTTGCTGCCGTATTAGAGGTCGTCGAGGCCATCTGACCCCGTGGGTATCGTGGGGAGAGCGGGACCCTCAGCCCCACGCAGGGGGATGTATAGGACGTCCCGCAGCCGGTCCCACCGACCCCATCCCCTCCCTGCAGCATCTTCCAGGTCTGCTCCTCAGCCTGCCTGCCTTCGCGGGGCAGAGCTGGGGAGACCCTCTGGGCACCCCAGCCCTTTCCCAGCCCCTCTGCCCCCCCAGCCCTGCCGGGAGCCCCCCCGCCTGGAGCCACACCAGGACCTTTCCGTGTTGCAGACCCGGAGTGATGCCTGAGAGCTGCAGCGCTTCAGTTTGCAGTTAATCAGGCCCAAGATCAGCTGGGGCTGCAGCTCAGAAGCAGCCTAACGGGGGAACTTCCACATTTTTCTTTTTATTTCATGACCCAAAAAATGCAGTTTGGAGCAGCTCTTTGCAAATCTGAATCTGTCCCATACATGTGGCTGTGCTGGCTGGTTTTTTTGCTCACTCAGGCTCCGTGCAAAGCTGTGTGATTTCCTGGGAAGCCAGTGGCTGGGCTGAGAGAAATACCTGTACTCTTACAGGGTTATGTGAGCTGAGTTTGCCCAGCCTCAGCCCAGCTGCATATCCAGAGAGGCAGAGAAAGGAATCCAGAGCAAACCCTCTTCTGTGCCAGCCCTGCCCAGCTTGCAACCCAAAAGCCACGTGAAGAGGAAAATTTTGGATCCATTCAGATCATCCAAGACTGACATACCCCGTTCAGTGTTTTTCTCAGCGAAGGGAAATCTCAAGCCACTTCCTTTCTGGCTCAAATGACATTTTTTGAGCAGGCTTCTGGGTTTTATCCCCTCTAAAAATAAAAGAGCAAATCAATATAAATAAGTATTGCCCTTCCAGGGGAGAAGGATCCCGGCTTGCTTGCCCCATTTTGCTTTTTATTGGTTTTTTTTTGCAAAGCTATCTGCTAAATTCAGCTCAGTTGGGAGGTCACGTTGTTGAACTGCAGCTGCAGCTGCAGGTACCCGTGCTGGGAAGCTGGAGCCTGAAACCTTCACCCGGGTTTCATGGAGGGGAGAAAATGGTGAGTGCTGGGGACACAGAGGCATTGCCCTGGAGGTGACAAGGGCACAGAGGTATTGCTCTGGAGGAGATGGGGACACAGAGGGACTGCTCTGGATGTGATGGGGACACAGAGGTATTGCTCCGGAGGTGGTGGGACACATAGGCGCTGCTCTGGAGGTGACAAGGACACAAGGCTCTGCCCAAAGGTGCTGGGCTCGGGGGTACCCGGTGGCATGCATGGCCAGGGGTGTACGGCAGGATGGAGGGCACCCTTTGTTGCGCTCTTTCTTTCTTTATTTTCTCTCTCCATCCATCTCTCCATCCCTTCCCTCCTGGGGGTGTCCCCACTGTCCCCATCCCACCCCTCCCTCTCCCATCGCCATCTCCCCGACCCTCTCCCCATCCCGCAGGGTGACCCCCCCACTCCCCAGGGTCCCCACCATGTCAGCGCGGTGTCTGTCCCGCAGGGAAGGGATGCTCAGCTCCTAGCACCCCCGGCGTGGTAAGGATGTCGGCCATCCCTGAGGCGCTGGGTCGCCCGCGGAGCAGCTCCTCCCGCAGCCTGGCCGGGACCCTGGAAGCCACCCTGGGCATGGGGACGTTGGAGATGGACAAGGAGGAGATGCGTATCCTCAAGGTGTGCTTCTACAGCAACAGCTTCAACATGGGCAAGAACTTCAAGTTGGTGAAGTGCCCCGTGACGACGGAGATCCGGGTATGTGGGCAGGGGGGTGGACAGGGCAGGGGAGGGGGGGCTGTTTTGTCCGCCCAGCATCAAGCTAGCTCCCTTCCCAGACACTCTTTCCCATGATATGGTAGCCCCCACAGCCCTGTGGCTGAGAAACACCAAAACCTGGAGGACAGAGAGAAAATTTGGCCATCTCTGGTGGCTCAGGGGGCCCTCGGAGAGGGCGAGGGCTCCATGGCCCCGCTGCCCGTTCCTGTAGCAAGGATTGGCCCCGGTGAGTTGCTGCTGGTCCCCTTCTTGGGTAGCAAAGAGGAGTTCCCAGGCCCCGGTGAAGACAACCCCGGGCACAGCGGTGCAGGGAGCAAGTGGATTTGGGACACGACGGTGCCTTGCAGGGCTGGGGCTCAGCCTGCACTGTCAGGATGAGGCTGGGGACCAGCAGGACCTGGGTCCCCACCTTTCCTCCATCCCCGCTGAACTGCGTGACCACAGGTCCTCGGTGATGAAGGGGACAGTGACCTTCACAGTCCCAAGCCCTCAGCATTTCCCCGTGGCCACATCATGGTGCCACTGCCTGCTGGGGACCCCAGAGGTGCACCCAGCTCCAGGGCCAGCAGCATCTTTTGCTCTCCTGCCCATACTGCAAGCAGGAGAGGACTCATCAGGCTGGGAAGGAGATGCCCGAGGAGGGAAAATGCAAGCAAAGCCATGAAATGGCAACGGTCCGGCTGTCCCCAGTGCAAGGGTGGGAGCGCAGCCAGCAGGACACAGGAGCAGAGCAAGCCAGAGGTGGTCAACTCCTCGCTGGGGTCATCTTGGCCACCAGTTCTATGAACAACAATCAGCTTTTAGTTGGCTTTTTGGCTACCAGAGTGAGAGTAGAGGCCTGGCAGGGTCCTGGGGACTCCCTGCCTGCACTGCCCCAGTTCTGGGGCAGGAGAAACAAGCTGCACCGCAAGCTCACCAGCAACAAGGATGTCTGCTTTGCTACCTGCTCACAACTGATGCTGTGCATCAGGTGTAGCTCAGTTGAGGCATAAGGAAGGGTGGAAATGACCCACCTGGGCTTTTATCCCCAACCAAGACATCGCTGGGAGGTTGGATGAGGCATGTTCAGGCTGTGGGCTGTTGCAGAGCAAGCTGGAGGCATCTTTGGAGGCTTCATATGGGGGCTACTGGGGCTGGTGGCTGTGCCCAAGGCTGTGTTTTTGCTCCAGGGACATTTCTGTTGCAGTTGTGCTGTATTTCTTCCTCTTTTTCCTGCTATCTAAAGCTCATCTGGAGCCTGGCTGGGGATGCTCGTGTCTCAGCCCTGCTCCTTTCCACCCCAGGAGGTGATCAGGTCCATCCTGGTGAGCGGTCGCATCGGGCCCGACATCAAGTTGGCCGAGTGCTACGGGCTCCGCCTGAAGCACGTGAAGTCGGATGAAATCCACTGGCTGCACCCGGACCTGACGGTGGGCGAAGTGCAGGAGAAGTACGAGTGCCTGCACCTGGAGGCTGAGTGGAGGTAGGACCTCTCTGTGTCCCCAAACCCACATGGGGCAGGAGCGTGGGGACCACCGAGCCCCATTAGAGGGAAAGCTTCTCCAGCATGGTCCTCATCGAGGGGCTCTCCTGTTGCCAGGTACGATCTCCAGATCCGCTATCTGCCGGAGGATTTCATGGAGCGCTTCAAAGAGGACAGGACCACCTTGCTCTACTTCTACCAGCAGGTCAGAGGTGGCCCTGGGGGTCTCCTAGCCCCAGCCAGGTCTCCTCTCCAGCCACGCTGACCCACCCCCTAGCTCCAGGAGGGTGTTTCCTCCTCTCCAGCCCAGAAAACTGGATTCCCAAGACCTTGCAGCCCATTTACCTTCACCCTGGGCTGCTGACGGGCAGCCCCTGTGGTCCTATCCCTCCGCTGGATCTGTGTGTGTCCATCAGGGATAGCCAGTCCCAACCCCTTCACCCCACTCCTGCCCCTGCTGCATCCCAGCATGGGATGCAGGAGGGCATGGACCCTCCGAGCATCCCCTGTGAGCATCCTCTGTGAGCATCCCCTGCCACCATCCCGTGCCAGCATCCATCCCCTCTTCCTCCTGACCCCTGCATCTCCTCGGCAGCTCCGGAGCGAGTACATGCAGAATTATGCCAGCAAAGTGAGCGAGGGCATGGCCCTGCAGCTGGGCTGCCTTGAGCTCAGGTACGTGTCTCTGCCTGTCCCAGCCTGTCTGCTGCAGTGGGAGGGCCGGGGAGGACGGGGGAGTGAGGGCTGGGGCCGTGGAGGGTTTTGCAGGAAAGGAGGGAGTTTCCAGCTCTTTCTTTGCTGTGGTGGGGGGATGCAAGTGCAAGGGTGGCTGTCTGATGTCCCTCCTTTCTCGCAGGAGGTTTTATAAGGACATGCCTCAAAACGCGCTGGATAAGAAGTCCAACTTTGAGTTCCTGGAGTGAGTAGGCACAGCCCGTCCTGCTGGGCAGAAAGTCCTTTACCCCTAAACCCCGCACCCTGTCCAACCAGCCCCGAGGAGCTGGGGTGCTGCAGATGGCCTTCCTCATCCTCCTGCAGCTCTTATCGTCCCGCAGCTCCTCATCCTCCCGCAGCCCTCAGCCCTGCTGATGGGGAGGGTGCAAGGAGGAGGAGATGGGAACATTTCACCTTGCGCTGGGTGGGAGGCTTCTCCCTCAGGAGCACCCCCTTGCCCCTCAGCACCCACTTTGCTTGGTGCATCCCACCCCCTCACCGGTCTGCAGGTCCCCGGGGAGGCCCCCTGCAGCCCCGGGAGCGGGGGTCCCTGCGGGGCTGTTAATGTACACGGGGGTCTCTGCTCTCCAGGAAAGAGGTGGGCCTGGACCTCTTCTTCCCCAGCCAGATGCAGGAGAACCTGAAGGTGAGGGATGTGTGCGTGGGTGTGGGTGCAGACAGGCAGGGCTGGGTGCACGGGTGCAAGGAGTGTGAGCATGCACGGACGTGGCTGCATTGAAGTGCACATGTAGATTTGCACGTGTGCACGCATCTGCCCAAGCTTGTGTACGTGCGCGGTTGTGCTCACACGTGTGACGATGTATCTGCACGCACACACCCTTGCGCACGTGTGTATACGTGCATGTGTGGGGCCAGATGTGCGCATCAGTGTGCATGTGCGGGTTTGCACACACGTATGTGCACATCTGCCCACGCTCGTGAAGCTTTGCAGGCCCTTGTGAAGCTGTATCTGCCTCTGTGTGTGCATTCACATACAGGGCCGTGTGTGCTCCTGTGTATATCAGTGTGCATGGGTGGATTTGCATGTATAGGCATGTCTGCTCACATGTGTGAGGGTGTATTTGCATGCATGTGCATACGTATGCATGTGTATCTATGCAGATACATGCATGCAGGCATATCTGCTCACACATGTGATGGTGCACCTGCACGCACACACATGTGCGTATGTATGCACACATGTGGCCATGCACGCACACATTGGTTTGCATGCGCATCTGCCCATACTCGAGTACATGTGAGTGAGCATGCACACACGGAGGGATGCTGGCACGCACACACGTGTGGACATACATGGGTGTGCACGCAGATGCACGTGCATATGTGTGGGTGCATATTCATATTTGCAGGTGAGCGCATGCGTGCATGTGTCCATGGGTGCGCCTGTGTTTGTGTGCGTGCATGCGTCCATGTGCAGCTCGCACCCTCCGCACCCCACATCCCCGCTGCATGCCTGCCACGTGCCCGGCATGGCTAGTGGTCACTGTGTCCACAGCCCAAGCAGTTTCGGAAGATGATCCAGCAGACCTTCCAGCAGTACGCGCTGCTGCGGGAGGAGGAGTGCATCCTCAAGTTCCTCCATACCCTCTCCACCTTTGCCAACATCGACCAGGAGAGCTACCGCTGCGAGCTCATTGTGAGTCTGCAGGGTGGGATGGGATGGGGTGGGATGGGATGGGATGACATCCCCCTGCCTGGGTGCTTTGGGGTCAGGCGCATTGGCTGTGCCCCCCCTGTACCAGGCAGTGTGCAGGGGGGCCACTGCAGGATGAGGACAACCTCCATCACAAGCTGGTGTTTGAGGCTGCATCTCCCATGCCCTTAAACCCAGAAAAGTCTTGCTAAAGATGCAACCGTAGTCATCAGTGCTCTCAAGCCGTTAATTAACCCTGCACAGCAGGGCAGCGAGCTGCCCACACCGAAGCATCCCCTGGCACCGTTTAGGCAGCGCAGACCCGGGATGCTTGCAAGTGGCAGCGTGGACAAAACCACTCTGCTGTGGGCTGCTCCCGGACCGTGGTCCCCGGACTCGGATAGGGACTCGGCCACCCCCAGCTTGGAGGAGTCCCTGCAGGGTGTTTCTAAGGCTTAGAAATCACTCGCTGTCCCCCCAAGGGAGACACAAACCCAATATCCCCCGTGCAGCCCCCCAGCATCACCTCCCTAAGGGGCAGCTGAGCATCTGTCCCCCTGCCCGCAGCGGGGGGAGGCTCTGGGGGCTCCTTTTTGGAGGATGCTGCGAGCTGACAGGGACTGGGGCTGCGGTGGGGGCTCTGGGGACCTTCCACACCCCGGGGTCCAAAGCCAGTGGGTGCAAACCGGTGCCTGAATTTTGCTGAACCCCTTTGGGGTGAGAAGGCGGCAAACCAGGAGCGCTGGGAACCCCTTTGGGGCCAGGAGGAGGAAAACCAGCCACGCTGGGCTCCTCGCCTTGCACCGTCCACCATCCCCTCTCCAAACCATCCCCTCTTCAAGTCCCACCGGGAAGGTGATTTTTCCCAAGGTGTCTCACACTTGGCAGCAGGTTGAGGGAGGGGACCTGGCTCTGGGGCTACCTTCCCCCCTAAAATTTGCATCCTCTTTCTGCTGCCCCCCCATCCAGCAAGGGTGGAACATCACGGTGGACCTGGTCATCGGACCCAAGGGCATCCGGCAGATGACGAGCAAGGAGGCGAAGGTACGGGGCAGGGGTGTTGGGTGCTGGATGAGGAATAGGGGGTGGCTGCTCTTAAATTGGTGAATAAAGCCGACGCCAGGGCTCTGCCTCTCTCCCCAGCCGACGTGCTTGGCTGAATTCAAGCACATCAAGTCCATCAAATGCTCCAGCGTGGAAGAAGGCCGGGCTGTGCTGCAGCTGGGGCTCAGTGGCACCCCCCAGGTGAGGAGGCACTGGGGGGGGGTGCCCCGGGTGCTGGGGTTGTGGGTGGGATGGGGGATCCTCTGGTGCCGTGGGGTGGCATCGCATCCCTGTGGATTAGGCAGGACTTGGTGGATGGTTCTATTTCCACCGAGAGAGCTCCTGCCTCCAGCCCCGGCCGAGAGGAGACTGTCCCCCAAAGCAGGACACGTCCAGGCTGTCCCGGGGGTGCCCCTGCCCCAAGGGTGCACCCCTGCTCAGGGGTGGTTTGGTGCTGGGCGTGTTGGCTGGTGTGTCCTGGGGTGCTGGGAGAGATGATGCTCGAGAAACTGGGATCAGCTGCAGAGCAGGGAGGTGGTCACAAAGCTACCCCAAGGTGGATAGGAATGGGGGACCCCCCCATCCCAGCATCCCCCTGCCCCAGCTTTGGGCTCACTTGACCCCCGTCCCTGCTGTCTCCCCCAGTCCCTGGCTATCAAGACGGCTTCTTTGGCCGAGGCAGAGAACATGGCCGACCTCATCGATGGCTACTGCCGGCTGCAAGGGGACTTGGAAACCTCCCTCATCGTCTTCCCCAGGAGAGGTGAGCGCCCTGGAGGGCACTGACCCCACCAGGGTCCTCACCCCTGCCCCCCCCGAGCCCTTCTCCACTCTCTCCATGGCCACAGCATCACCCGTGGCTTTAGAGTGACCCCAGCTGAGACCCACCAAACTCACTGCACGTGTGGTCGAGGCATTGGGGCGGGGCGGGGGGGGCCCAGCACCCATCAGGCTCCGATGGGGGTGGCTGGGAACTGACTGTCCGCTGTCCTCTCCGCAGAGCGGGAGAAGAGGATCAGCCTGCCGCAGATCCCGGCCCCGTGAGTAGCACCTGGTCCCGGAGTGGGGCTGGGACCCCGTCCTGTCCCCCCACCCCACTCCCTGACCCCGACCTCTTCCCACCCCACAGGCACCTGGAGGAGAGGCAGTTCACGCTGTCGGACAGCATGAGCGTGGGTGAGTTTTCAGCTCTTCCCCTCCTTTCCTGGTGGATACAGGCAGGGCTGTGGGACACCGGTGTATGGGAATTTGGGGTTTGGTGGAACTGGACACCCCCAGCCCTTTGCCTGGGGGGTGAGATGCAGCCGAGCATCCCAGAGGAGGGCTAGGCTGGCATCCTACACGCTCACGATGACCGAGGTCCCTGCGGGGGCTGCTCTGGGCTTGGAGGCTGGACCCTGTGGGGATGCTGCAAGAAACCCCCCTGCCCGGTGAGCTGCTCGAATCCCTGCCTGCAACCTCCTTCTTGCCCTAGACTCTGATATTTATGCTGAAATCCCTGATGAGTCCACAAGACCGAGGTCTGGAGGTAGGTGCCATCCCCTGGATGCCCTCTTGCCCATCTCCCAACACCCCAGCCAAGCCCTCCCACCCCCTCCTGCCCACCCCAATTACCTACCCCATTCCCCCAAAGCTGGGAACAAGGTTTTGCCTGCACTGCCCACCTTACCCACTCCAGAGGGGCTGAAGGAGCTGCGATCACCCCGTGTGCCATGGGACAGGACCTCTGGGTCCTTGCCGAGGGGGTGATGGAGAGGGTTGGTACCTAGGGATTGCCAATATCTCCTGCTTAGTATGGGGGGTCTGCCCGCGGGATAGGCAGGGGTACAGGCAGCTTTCTGCCTGCTGGCACTGCCACCCCTGCCCTGCTCCCCTGTTCGTGAAGTCCAGCACTACGGGATCTCCCGGGAGGACATCACGTTGGGCAGGATCCTCGGAGAAGGCTTTTTCGGAGAGGTCTATGAGGGGATCTACACCACCCCGGTGAGCATCCTGCCCTCTCCCTGCCCTGCTTGCCTACTCCGCGGCCAGGGGGAGTGGGGTAAAGCAGCCCCCACCCCTCCTTCTCCTTGCAGAAAGGTGAGCGGGTCAATGTAGCCGTGAAGACCTGCAAGAAGGACTGCAGCCCGGAGAACAAGGACAAGTTCCTGAGTGAAGCAGGTATGCTGGGTGGTCCTGCTGCCCATCGGGGGGGGGGGGATGGAGCCGGCTCAGCCCCCACCCTGGGGCTCGCATACACAGGCAGAGGACGGATGTGGGGGGCCTGGTGGTGTCTGCAGCACTGCAATGGTGGGATGTTACGGACAGGATGGCAGATACCCTGTCCTGGCATCTTCTGGTCCCTGTTTGGGGACAAATTGCCATTGCAATGCAGGACAGAGCAGGAGGAGGGAGGTGGCCCTTGCCCCTGTGGCAGGGCTGTTCTCCAAAATGCCTGGTTTATGGGAGGGTTGGCTACCGGGGATGGGGAAGAAAAGCTGCTGAATCCTTGTGTGAGAGCAGACAGGCACCACCTGGATGCAGATCCCTGGGGAGCTAGAAACCAGGAGCCCCAATCCCTCTGGTGACGTACTAGGCTATTGCTGGGAATTCCTCCTGCTCTGTCTCCGGTTTTACGGCAGAGACCTGCCCTTACACCCCAGGAGAGGAGTTTGGGCTCCTGGAGGGGGGGCCCTCCCATTGCAGGGTGTCTGACATGGTCCTCCCACAGTGCTGATGAAGAAGCTGGACCACCCCCATATTGTGAAGCTCATTGGCATCGCGGAAGAGGAGCCCACCTGGATCATCATGGAGCTCTATCCCTACGGAGAGGTGAGTGGGGTCCCACCACCAGAGTCCATCCTGTCCCCCTGCCACCCTCCACCCCCCGCCCGGTCCCTGAGCCCCCTTCACTCGTCCTGTTGCAGCTGGGGCAATACCTGGAGCAGAACAAGCACTGTCTCGCCGTGCCCACGCTCATCCTCTACGTGCTCCAGATCAGCAAAGCCCTGGCCTACCTGGAGGCCATCAACTGCGTGCACAGGTAGGGCAGGAGGGAAAATGAGCCAGGCGGGATGCTGGCAGAGGCAGGGAAAGGCAGGGACTGGCTGGGGAGACAGGCAGGTGGGGAGTAGGAGCGGGCGAAGGCAGAGACTGGCAGCATCCTTTGCTGCACACCCTTTCTGCAGCTGGATGAGCTGGTTGCCTGGGTTTGAGCTCGCCTTCTCCATCCCTTCTCCCCAGCCAAGGGTCTCTCTCCTTGCAGGGATATTGCCGTGAGGAACATCCTGGTGGCCTCCCCAGAGTGCGTGAAGCTAGGTGACTTCGGGCTCTCCAGGTATATCGAGGATGAGGAATACTACAAAGGTAAGAGCTGCGTGATGGGGTTGGGGCTCGCTTCAACCGTGTGAGGGCAGAGACCGTGGTGAGACCTCGCTGCCCTGCCTGCGCTGGGGCTGCTCCATCCCCCCCGCAGCGAACACAGCCACCTTCTTGTCTCTCCCTCCAGCATCCATCACCCGTCTCCCCATCAAGTGGATGTCACCTGAATCCATCAATTTCCGCCGCTTCACAACAGCCAGCGATGTCTGGATGTTCGGTACGTGGTGGGACGGGGATGGAGCGGGGTCCTGGGCTTCGTCTGCCTCCCGTGGCATTGTTTTAATGCACAGTGACAAATCCTGCTCTGGAGCGGGGGAGTTATTCCAGCCTTGCCCTTGGGGAAAGGGCTCCTGGGGCAGAGCTTCTTGCAATTCAACCATCATTAGGTGCTTCCTCCTCCTCCAGTGAATTCAAGACCGTCGGGGGGACTGAGTTAAACTCTACCCCCTGCAAATGTCCATGCCCCTGTCTATCAGCCCATCCCCATGGCCTCTGGTGCTCATCTGACCCTCTGTCCATCCCCAACAGCCCTATGGCCAGCGGCAACCAGGAGCTGGGCTCCTTGCAGCTCCCCGGGAGAGCAGGCAGCTCTTTCCTCTGCATTTTTCACCGAGGGACCAGAAAGGCCAAGCAGCCAAGTGACCTGGTGTCACGCAGCAAAGCGTGGCACTGTCACCAGGTCCCCAAAAACCCAAGCGAGGGGCTGGTCCCCCAGCTCTAGCATCAGTTGAGGTTGCTCCTGTTGCTCCCACAGCTGTGTGCATGTGGGAGATCCTGAGCTATGGCAAGCAGCCCTTCTTCTGGCTGGAGAACAAGGATGTCATCGGGGTGCTGGAAAGGGGCGACCGCTTGCCCAAGCCTGACCTCTGCCCACCCGTCCTCTACACCCTCATGACGCGCTGCTGGGACTATGACCCCAGCGAAAGGCCCAAGTTCAAGGACTTGGTTTGCAGCTTGAGGTGAGCGGGGAGGTCCGTGGTTTGACGGAGGGGTGGGCAAGTGGGTGAAGGAGAAACATGAACCCCTGCAAGATTTTGGGTCTGAAGTTTTCTGGCCAAGTCTGAACTCAAAGGACCATTTGAGACGATTTGAGCCCACCTGCCCCTGGGGTGGTGGTGCCTGGGCTGAAATGGAAATGCTTTGCTTCCCAAGAAGGGGTCTTGCAGGGGAGTCCTGACCCCACATCTCACTGGGACCAGCCAGGGTGATGCTGGTGTGGCCGTCTGGGACCAAGCTACGTCCTCCCAGTCCTTTCCCTTTGCTCTTCCCATCCTTCCTTGCTCCCTCATGTTTTCCGTGGTCCATCCAGCTCAAGCATCCCTGGGCATGGGAGATATGTCCTTGCCAGAGGGGCTGTGCCAAGGCTCCCTCCTGGGGCTGTCACCCTCCGTCTCCCCCTGCAGCGACATTTACCTGATGGAGAAGGAGCTGGCCAAGGAGCAGGAGAGGAACAACCGCCACCGGCCTCCCAAAATCTTGGAGCCGCCATCCTTCCAGGAGCCACCTCCAAAGGTGAGGAGAGGGCAGAGCCCATGCAGGCAGCGCGGGCAGGTTCATCTCCCCTCCTCGACCCGCCGATGGGTGCTGTGAAAGTGGGACCTCCCTGATCTTGCACCCACCATGTGTTTCTCCCTCCTCCGCTCCCCGCAGCCCAGCAGACCCAGGTACAAGCCACCACCCCAGAGCAACCTCCTGGCTCCCAAGCTGCAGTTCCAGGTAAGGCTGCACAGCCGAAGCATCCCACAGGGACCTGAGCAAGGGGATCAACGCCAGAAAGCCCTGCCTGGAGCTTGAGCCCTCAGGGGCTCATGGCTTTTGGGGCTCCAGGGTGCCCCACACCATCACCAAGTGCCTCCTGCCGCCTTGCCAGCAGGACACCACGCCGCTCGGGGCTCAACCCTGTCCTGCCCTGTGTTTTGTCTGTCCCTCGAAGCTGGCAGAGAGGCTTTTGTTCCAGGGAACGGGAGTTTGCATGCTCGGCACTGGCCGGTTTGCACGCTGGGCTGGGAGGAGAGGAGGTTTGCTGCTCTCCAGTGCTACCGGGGCTGAGTTTGGCTGCCCTGCGGGAGCACAGGTCACTCACCCCAGTGCTGGTCCCTGGAGCACCAGGGTGAAGCCCTCAAGAGCAACTATTTTGGATGCTCTTTTGGGGCTGGACAGGGGTCCAGGCAGCAGCATGGGAGGTCTCAAGCCCACGTTCAGGGCGAGGAAGAGCCGAGCAGGGAGGAAGGTCCCGTTCCTGCTGGACGGACGGGCATGAGGGCAGAAGCTGCTCCTGGTGCAAAAGCTGCTCTCCCCTGCCTTGTCCGCTCCGTCTGTCCGCACTAAGCCCCGTGGCTTTGTTTGTGCCCGCATCGCCCTGCTGCCCGCTCCCCCCTGCCCGCCCGCAGGTGCCCGAGGGTCTGTGTGCCAGCTCGCCTACGCTCACCAGCCCCATCGAGTACCAGTCTCCAGCCAACTCCCTGCACACCCCGCCGCTCAACCGCCACAATGTCTTCAAGCGCCACAGCATGAGGGTAAGAGAGGGATTCCCACATCCCATGGCATCCAGAGGACATCCCGGTCCCGGGTGGCCTCATCCCAGGCATGCCAGGGACCACGCAGGAGGCAAGGGCTCGGTCAGAGGGATGCTTGCTGTGCCACGCTCCGCTCTGTGCTGCTGCCTCCGCTGCTTCGAGCTCAGTGTTCGTCCCAACCTGTCACCCCATGGGTGCTGTTTGTGGGCTGGAGGGATCGAGATAGTGAAGGGCTTTGGGGTATCTCCAGCCCCCCGCCATGCACATTTGCATGCACAGCCCAGTGAAGGCATGTTGGTGGATGAGCATCTGGCACGGTGTCCCCAAAAACGGGCAGGGGATGGGTGGCTGCCGCTCCTCGGGGCTTTGGGTCAGGTCTTCATGCTCGGCATTGTCACCTGAAATGCCAGCAGTGGTTTGCAGCCTGAGCTTAGTTACATTAGCCCTGAAATCAGAGCTGGGTGTTGGAGCGCATCCTGCGATGCCCTGCCCAGTGTGCTGGGACAGCTGTGGTGCTGAGCACGTCCCCAGAGTGGTCCATGCATGCTGCCCATGGAAAGTGCCGGAATGCAGCGGTGGGAGATGTGGGGCCAGCCAGTGGTTTCTTCTCTGCTGGAAACCCAAGTGCTCCCCAAATTCAGTTTGGGGGTTCATGGCTGTTGGGGTCTGGTGCATGTCTTGCATGTGTGGAGCGGGGCTCCGGCTCCTGTGCCGAAATTGGGGAGGGGAGCTTTGACTCCTGAGCCTTGTCCATCACCGCCGGCTCTGCACACCAGGAGGAAGATTTCCTCCGTCCCAGCAGCAGGGAGGAGGCGCAGAAGCTCTGGGAGATTGAGAGGCTGAAGATGCGGCAGGTCCTGGACAAGCAGCAGAAGCAGATGGTGGAGGACTACCAGTGGCTGCGGCAGGAGGAGAAGTCCCTGGTGAGTGGCCTCGGGCTGCCTCCGGCTCTTGCACCCTCATGAAGGTGGTGGAAGAGCCACTGCAGCTGCTGAGGTTGCTCTTCATGTCTGGAAAAGCCAGTTTCCCTTGGAGGAACAGCTCTTCCAACAGCCAGACCTCTTGCACCCCTTTATTTTCTGCACCCGTAAAAATCTCATGGAGCTGCTTCATTTCAAAATGAATATTTTGAAAGTTGGGCAATTTTTAAATACTTGCAATCGTGTCTTAATGAGCTTTTATAATACTTTTGAAATAAGGACTGGAGATAGCTAACATGTGACTAATGCATCAGCTTGTGGCGAGACAGGCTTGGAAGGAAACTAAAAATCTTTTATTTGATCAACTCATGCAGCCAATAAAGCAAAGCCCAACTCACCTTGCCCCCGGGGGCTGTCAGATGCTTGAATTAAACTTTGGGGTTTTTGAAGCAGCAGTTTGAGGTTTCTGGTGCCCCAGGAGCAGGTAGGCAGCAGATAGGGGGGATGGGATGGGATGGGATGGGATGGGATGGGATGGGACCAGCAATGGGCATGAAGCCCCTTCCCCTCCCACATTCCCGGACCCTGCAGAGATGCATTCCTGTGATGTGTTTCATGAGTCCCCCAGAAATCAGGAAAATCCCTTTTTTGCTCTCTTTTTCCTTTTTTCCATGCCTCTCACAAAGCTTCTCCCCCTTCACAGGACCCGACAGTGTTCATGAACAACAACACTCCTCCGGTGAGTGGTCCCAGCCCTGGAGAAGCCGGGTCATATTTGGGTGCAGGGCATCCTTCTTTTGGGGGTGTCCAGAGATCCTCATTTGCTCTGGCATGGATGGGTGATAAGTATCTATATATGTGCCCCTTGCATTGGGAAAATTAATCTGAAAATGTTAATGGGGTGAAATACCGGTGGTGTGGAGCTCCCCACCAGAAGCCCTGGGAGGGGATGGTGATGCCTCCTCTCTCTTCGCTGCCTCCAGCCAGGACTTTCTGCCTCTCATTCGCTGTTTCTTCCCCCCACAGCTGCTCCCGGAGAAGGAGACGGATTACAGTGAGTTCCCACAGCTGCACACGGTGTGGGGCTGCCTGTGGCCCCCCCACTCGGGAGCACCCACTTTGGGCCTGCGAGCGGGGAGCCCTGCGCTGAGCTGCGAGGAGCCTTGGGGCCGTATCCCTCCTGGCTTTGGGATCCTCCATGGAAGAAATCCCAGATCCTGGGGAGCAGCTTTGCCTGCCCTAGGCAGGGGTCTGCCTGTCCCGGGCATGGGGGTCCAGGGGGGCCTGACCCTGCGGGGTGGTGGCACAGTTAGGGTGGGTCAGGGTGTCCAGCTGCTGTGGGACACGCTGCTGCAGGTTGGTGTGGGACGTGGCACAGGTCCCAGGGGTCTTGTAGCATGGCCACGTGTCCGTGGGAGCAGCCAGAGTGACTATCCTTCCTTTCCCTTACTGACGGCATAGCGGAGTTCACGGGCCCCCCCCAGAAGCCTCCAAGACTCGGGGCGCAGGTAAGACCTCCCTGGATCGGGCCACCGTGGCCCTGGACCTCCTCCTCCATCTCCACAGACTCATTCCTCCTCCTCCTCCACCTCCATCAGCCCTCTGCATCTGCAGGACGGGACTTTTCTGTCTTCCCCAGGCCCCAAAGGGGTCAGACAGACCCAGCAGCATTGGGGTCGCAGGTGGGAGGTGGATGGTTCTGGCCAGGGCTCCCCATAAGTGTTGGTCTTTCCCTCCTTGCCCCCTGGGTCCCTGGCAGTCCATCCAACCAGCCCCCACCGCCAACCTGGACCGCACAGATGACACGGTGTACAGCAACGTCATGGACCTGGTGCGGGCCGTGCTGCAGCTGAAGAACGAGATCAGCCTCCTGCCCCCGGAGGGGTACATCCTCGTGGTGAAGGTAGGGAGGGGACAACACCAGGGCTTCTACAGGGAGTGTGGGGGGGAGTAGGGAATGACACTGCTGAGTGGCTCCCACCAAGCATCCTTCTCAGGAAGGTCTTGCACGTATAGGAGGGAGCATTTCCAGCACGCTCTTCTCCTCCGTTGTGTCCTTGGGTCAATGGTGGGAGCATTTCCAGCATGTCCTGCTCCTCCATTGGGTCCTTGGGTCAATGGTGGGAGCATTTCCAGCATGTCCTGCTCCTCCATTGGGTCCTTGTGTCAACAGTGGGAGAGTCTCCCACCATGGCCCTCTCTCAAATGGGATCCTTGACTTAGCGACACAGACCATTCCCATACACCACTTCCCTGTGCCCGTACCTGGATCCATCGTAACCCTGCTGCCCTCCCCGCAGAACGTGGGCCTGTCCCTGCGGAAGCTGATCGGCAGCGTTGACGAGATCCTGCCTGTCCTGCCTGCTGCCTCCCGCACCGAGGTAGGACTGGGGAGGAGGGAAAGGGGTCCGGTGTGGGGTCGTGCGCTGGTGGCACCCCTGTCTGTAACCCCTGCGTGTCATGGTCAGATCGAGGGGACCCAGAAGCTGCTCAACAAGGACTTGGCCGACCTCATCAACAAGATGCGCCTGGCGCAGCAGAACGCCGTCACCTCGCTGAGCGAAGAGTGCAAGCGGCAGATGCTGACGGCCTCCCACACCCTGGCCGTGGACGCCAAGAACCTCCTGGATGCCGTGGACCAAGCCAAGGTCCAGGCCAACCTGGTGAAGCTGTGCTTGGAGTGAGGGCAGGGGCGGAGAGGAGGAAGGAGAGGAGAAGAGGGACCGCCGCGCTTCGGTCGGCGGAGATGGGAGGAGAGCGTCGCGGAGGAGCTGGCTTTTGTGTGTCTCCCATGGCCTCGCTGTCCTGCCTTCCCTGTCCCCCCTCCTCCTGCAGCCACTCATGTCTTTAGCATCATCTCGTCGGTCTTCTGAAGAAGGGAGGCATCTGGTGACTCGTCCCTGGAAAGGACTGAGGGGGGACCTGGCTGTCCCCAAGGGCGGCTGAAGATCCCTCTGGTTCAGCGGCTCCCCGCTCCCCAGCTGCCAGCAGGTCCGTGTGTCCGTCCCTTGGCCCCTCCGAGGACGGACAGCCGCGGGCGGCTTGTCGCGACGGGGACCTGGACCCCGCTCCTCGCCACCGGGAGCCGGGGAGGCGGCACGGCGGCTGGGGGAGCTGGCATCCCGGGGGGCCACGCGGGGGTCCCCAGGGGCCGTCGGAACGGTGGCCGGAGGGACTGTTTGCTTTTCCTTGTACATTGTATAGAAGAGTTTATTTAATGATGGGAAGCGGGTCCGCGTGCCGTGGCGGAGCCGGTTCCAGCGCCCGTGGCCGGAGCACGCCCGGCCCGCCCCAAACCTGCAGAACATGGGGAGGGATGGGACCCCACGAACCGCAGCCTTCAGTGACACAAACCAGGAGAACGGTGCCTCTTCCAGCTGAGTTTTCTCCGAGCTGCTCTGTGTAAGCAACGATGGCAAAACAAGTCTCTGTTCGGTTTGTGCTTTTGAGTTGGAAACCATATGGTTTGGGCTTTTCCCCAGCATCTTCCCACAACCCTGTTCATTCTGGCTGAGATAAACCACGCACAAAGTCCTGCTGTGCCTGTGCTTGCCTGTCACCCCCCAGGACAAGTCCCCTGGTCAACAGCACCTCTTTAGAAAGAGTTAAGGGTCATGCTGGTCAGACCTCCCAGCCGTCCCAGTGACAGCATCCCCAGAGGAGCTGCTGGGGAGAATGTGCATCTGCTGCATCCACATCCCCTCCAGAACCCCATTGCCCTCCCGCTGACCCCACAATCCATACGAGGGTCCTGGGCTCCCCCTGCTCCCACCCCAAGGCTTGCTAGTGAGAGTATCTGCAGACTTTTGCTTTTCAAAGACCGTCAGGAAATCACAGGTGGTAATTCATGGTGGAGGCTGCTGGGAAGTGGTTTCTGTGGGATAGCGCAGCCATGAAGATGGGTTCACCCCAAAAGAAGGAGGCTTGGGAGTCTACTGTCACACTGGGGGTGGTCACCCCACAGCTTGTGCCTTGGTGGCCTCATCAGCCAGGCAGGGCTGAGCTGAGCGGGGCGGTGGGTGCTGGCAAGAGGGGCTGCAGGGATTAAGATGGGAAGGGGAGCAAGTCCCCCCCTCTGCCCCATGGCGGTGAGGGCTGCTGAAGCTGTGCCATGGCTGGCAGTGCCCTGTTCGCTGGGTATCCCATCCTATTCACGTCCAGCCAACATCCCTGCATCACCCGAAGGAGAGGCAGCCCCAACCAAGCCAGAAATTGTCCTCGTAGGAGAGCTCTCTGCAATCCTGGCTCTGCAGAGCCCTAAAGCTCGTGCGTACCGGGTTAGAAACGCACGCACGTCTACCCACGCACGCATCCAGCCAGCCGTGCCCAGGCACTCGCTCCCTCGCACATCTCATTTCTCAGCCCGCTGTGCACACGCCTGAGCCAGCCTGCCAGCACCAGAGGCTGCATGAGCGGCTGCAACACCCTCGGGACATGCACGTCCTTTCGTGGCACCCTTTATTCCAGCCCGTTTCGCTCCTGAAAGCACCAAGTGTTTTCTGAAACCTCTCAGACTGCATCCAGCACCGCGATGCCTGGGTTGGTCTCCTGGAGAAAACATTGCTGGAAAATCCTGGTGTCTCAGAACATGGGACCAGACAGTAGATGCCCTTTAGGATATGTGGAAGCTAGAAATTAAAAGCTGGATGGCAGCAGACATCAGAGCCAGGCGATCTGGGATCTGACATGGGATGGAGAGGAGGATTTGCTCGGGATGGACCTCGGCAGTGCAGGTTCCCCCCACGCCAGCTAAGTCCACCAGCGTTGGCACGAGGCAGCACCCCAAGCTCCTGGGGTCCATGGGCATCATCTGGCCATGGCCGGATGGGTTATCCTGCTCTGCAGGGTGGTCTTTCCCTTCCAAACCACCCACATTTTTGGGTCAGCTGTTCCCGTCTCCCTGCCGCTCCGACCTCTGGCGTGGGATGGTGTGGAAGCAACCGCTCGTGCTGGTGGGTTGCAGAGGGTCTGCACCTGGGCTGGACTTTGCAGAGCAGAGACCCCCAAGCCATGCGGCTCAGCAGGGACCTCCATCTCACAACCATAACCCTTCTGCATGGACCATCTGAAGCGTTATCATCTGCCTCACATCATGCATGGCCACGCCAGCCTGTGGTCCTGAGCACCCTGTGGCCAGGACACGTTCTAAAGCAGCTGTGAGGTCCCCTCTTCTTGCCCAGCACGTTGGAGTCACAACCAGACGCAACTCTCGGGTTTTGGGTAGGACTTGCAGCAACTCAAGGAAGCAGATGCCTCTCTTAGATTCCTCCAGCCTGTGCTTGGGCAACAGAGAAGCTGTGCCATGCCTTCCCTGATCCCAGGACTGCTGCAACCAGGTAGGATGACAGGGAGCCATCCCTCCCCATCATCCCCAGGTCACCCCTCAGCACAGCCCTTGCTTCACCCTGCATTTCCCATCCAAGGGTCCTCCGTGGTTGCAACCGGGTCCTCCCAGGGAGAGGCAAGGGTGCGGCTGGACGTGGGCACCACCGTGCCCGCTCCCCGGGAGGAGGGAGCGTGCATCGCCCGCCGTCCCCACGGCAGCCTGGCCTGGCCCCTAGATCATCCCCGCCAAGTAGGGCGGGAGGAAGAGCCCCACGGTGCCCAGCAAGCAGACGATGATGAACATCCAGAGGAAGATGCGGTCGATCACCATGGCCACGTACTTCCAGTCCTCCTTCACCTGCCGAGCAGAAAGGGTCTGTGAGTGTGGGTAGAGGATGCAGCCCCCCCCATTTTTGAGGACCCCTTTGGGTTAGGAGACCACCTGGGGCTTGCTCTGCAGCCACGGTTTGCTTCAGGGTGAGGAGATACCCTGTGTCTTGGGAAATCCCTGGAGCAGCAGGACCGGGGGGCGGACATCCCTGGGGAGGTTTCTTGGGGCAGAACTAATCCCGCCCAGGGTTTTCTGAAACCACCTAGCTAAAAACAGGGGTGCAGCCTCCGAGCAGGGTCCCAGCAGGGCAGGCTGGCCCACTTCTGCTCTCCGAGGGCAGGACACCACGGGCAGGAGAGGGACTTCCAACATCCCTGCAGCCAGCAGGGATGGGAGCTGGAGAAACCCTCAACTGACCCTGTGAGCCAGACATCTCCCAGAAGGTGGTCATTGATCTTCTCCCTGGCTTTGGGTCCTCAGCAGGCAGGAAACCAACCAGGGGTCCCAGCACTGACCCCCTGCCACGGAGGTACAACTGGCAGGAGGCAGCACCCAGGGTAGGGGACCCCCCCTCACCCTCCAGCCCTCAGGGGCACCCACTCACCGAGAAGTCGGCATCCTCGGCTCGCAGGTGGTCCGCGATGTACTGCACCCCTTCCAGGGCCTTCAGGATGCTGGGGGACAGCATCAGCCCCCGGTCCGAGCCCACCTCCTCCTCCTCCTCCTCCTCCTCCTCCTCCTTGGGCGGCACCTGGGGGGCTGAGCCCCCCGACACCTTCCCAGCTTGGCGCCCGCAGCTGTAGCGGCACTGGGTGCCCTGGCCGTGGGACCCCGCCTGGGACATGCGGCTGGGGTACGTCTTGTCTTCCTCCTCCTCTTCCTCGTCCTCCTCCTCCTCCTCATCCCACTTGTCATCCACATCGGTCTCCAGCCAGCACCGGGAGGTGCTGAGCCTCGTCCCCGGGAGGTCGTACTGCCCGGCGGTCCCCTCGGGGGGAGGCAGCACCGGGGGTCTCTTCATAAAGAGCCAGCGAGGGATGAAGTCGAGGAAGAAGCTGCGCACCCAGCGGGGCATCGTGTGGGTGCTGGGGGAGCGGTGGTGGACGTTGAGGACGAACACAGTGATGATGATGGAGAGCGTGACGAAGATCATGGTGAAGAGGAGGTACTCGCCGATGAGAGGGATGACCAGCGAGGTGGACGGGATTATTTCCGTGATGAGCAGCAGGAAGACAGTGAGGGACAGCAGGACAGAGATGCAGAGGGTGATCTTCTCCCCGCAGTCTGAGGGCAGGTAGAAGACCAGAACGGTCAGGCAGGAGATAAGCAGGCAGGGTATGATGAGATTGATGGTGTAGAAGAGCGGGAGGCGACGGATGACGAAGCAGAAGGTGATGTCGGGGTAGATCTCCGTGCAGCAGTCATACTTCTTGGAGTTATAGGTGCCAATGGCATTTATGATGGCCCACTCGCCGCTCTCCCAGTAATCCTTGAGGTCCACGTGATGGTCCATGTTCTCCAGGTCAATCTTGGCCTTGTCGTAGGTCCAGGAGCCGAACTTCATCTTGCAGTTCTGCTGGTCGAAGGGGAAGAAGGTGACGTCGATGCTGCACGAGCTCTTGTAGATGGCAGGCGGCACCCACTTCACCTTCCCATTGGAGAAGAGGTGGGCCTTCGTCATGTGGGTCACGGCGAACTCCCCGTCGGCGCTGCAGGCATGGAGAGATGTGAAGATCAGAGGAGGATGAATTGTTTCCCCCAAGAAATAGGGCCAGGAGCTCCTTCAGCCCTCAGGGCTGGTATGAGCCTTGATTTGAGGCTGCGGCCCCGTCGTGCATCCCTGCACGGTGCTGGGTTCACCCTCCTGGGCATCATCTGGAGCATGGAGATGGGTGGGAGCACGAGCACCAGACATGGGGAGATGGATGCAGACTGATTTGCATCCTCACCAGTGGGGTGGGATGGAGGGCAGGAGGCCCAGGGAAGCTGGCAGTGGTGGGGAGCTGCCGGGATGGGATGGGATGGGATGGGATGGGGTGAGCTGCAGGGATGGAAAGGGAAGGGAAAGGGGGAGCTGGCCCTAAGGATGCCCCATCCCGGCAGCGTCACTCACTTGTTGTAGAGCACAATGTCGGGGATCCAGATCATCTCAGAGGGCACCCGGATGGAGGTGACATTGTCAAAGTCTGCCGGGTCCCAGCGCAGCTTGTAGTCACTCCACTCCTGGAGGGAGACATGGAGGGGAGGGCATCAGGTGGCCCTGGGTCTGGTGGGACCGAGCTGTCCAAGGCCACCTTCTTCCTCCTCCTCTGGCAGCATCCCTCCAGCAACAGCACCATGGAGATGCCACCAAGCCCCCCTGGGCAGGGTCTCTCTGCCCCAAAGGCTGTAGCCTCCGTGACACGCTCCTGCCCTTGCCCCAGAGAGGGAACAGGCTCCTACCTGCTTCAGCCAGACATTTGTGGTCATCATTTGGTTCTTTTCATCCTGCGGTGGGGAAGAGGGAGAGGTGAGAGGACACAGGCAGCAAGAGCCCAAGGCTTTGTCCCATCAATGCACGGGCCCCCAAATTACTGCTTTCACTTTCTGCCCTCTGCTTCTGGGGTTCAGCTTCTGGGAGCAACTGGTGCCAGTACAAGTCCAAGGCGACACTCTATTTCCCTGTGATATCTGCTCACTAGATGGCAGCAAGAAACAGCATTTTGCAGCGTAGAGCTCTGAGCCGCTCTGATGGATGGACAAACGCACATGGATAGATGAAGAGATGGACAGGTGGATTGATGGATGGGTTGATAGGTTGCTAGGTGGACAGATGGATAGGTAGAGAGGTGAATAGGTGGATGGGTTGCTAGGTGGACAGATGGATAGGTAGAGAGGTGGATAGATGGATGGGTTGCTAGGTGGACAGATGGATAGGTAGATGGGTGGATGGATGGGTGTGCATGGGAGGAATGAGGGAGGGAGGGATAGACACACAATCCCAGAGGTGCCCCGGGGAAGGTCGGTGTTGGATAAGGACATGGCAAGGATGGAGGACTGCAGTTTTCCTTGGTGCTCTCCTGCTGTCAGGAGAAGGGAGGGTTTGGGATGGAGAGGAGGGGTGCAGACCCCCTGCTCGTTGGAGGTCTGAGGGGGGCACAGTGGGTGGTTTGTCACCTGCTGGAGATGGCCAGGAGGTTGCTGGTGCCTGAACCCCACCTCCTCCCAGGGTCCCCAGGTCCTGGTCCGGCAGACCAGTAGGACCAACTGGTGAAAAGATAGACACGACGCGGGACTGGGGTCCCCCCCAGTGGGCTACGCACCACGTCGATCAGCTGCGCGATGGAGAGCCCGAACTTCACGATGACCACATCGGAGGTGTTGGGCACCGGCCGCGACCAGCGGTTGTAGCCGGTGAAAAGGTGCTTGAAGAGACGCTCCTCGGCGTGGCTGCCGGGCTGGTCCCGCAGGCAGGCGGCTGTGGGGAGATGGGCACGGGGTCGGGGCGGGGGAGAGCTTGCTGACCCCCCTTTCCACACCCCTGCACCCCACTGAAAAGGGGTCCCCATTCTGGGCAAGCCCCCTCTCTGCTGCACAGGCAGGGATGCTAAACCCCACTTTGGGATGGGGAGAGGGGAATTAGCCCTCCTCAGAGCTGCCCCGTGCTCCTCCCAAGGAGCAGAGAGTGGTGCAAGGTCAACCTGGCCGAGAAAATCCCACTCTTCCGTGCCTGAGGTCCCTCTCCCAGTCCCCTCCAGCTGCTCTTACTGGTGCTAACTGGTTCAGCTTTGCAAGGTGGAGGCTGACGCAGTCCTTGGGACCGCTGCAGCCTGCCCAGAGGCCATCCCTCAGGCTGGGAGGGAGCGCAACGCTCTTTGCTCTGCCTAGAAATTGTTGGCGTTGGTCTTCAGCGCATCGCTCGGCCGTCCTTGCTCTCGCTGCAGAGCCCCATAAATTTCCACCAGCAAGTCGAGGGAGGCCGACGGAGGGAGGGAGGGATGGCGGGAGGGAGGGAGGGAGAGCTTTGCACAGTGAAGTGCAACCAAAGAGATGTTGTACGGATGGCTCTGCCCTGAAGAAGGAGGTGCACAGCCCCATAGCATGCCCCATGCCCCGTGCAAAGTCTCCCCGCTGGCCAGGCAAGCCCAGCAAGGGCCCTGGGTGTTGTACGTTGGCCAGGGATTGAGGGTCTTAGAGGTGGTGGGGAGGGCTGGTCCCAAGTGAAGGCACAGGCAAGATGCCCAGCTCATGGGAGGTCTTGCATTGACAGCAGGTGGAAGCAAAATCCATTTTTTTTTTTCCTTCTTTCCCACATTTCTAGCTTACATGGGATGGATCTGGGGTCCCAGAGGTACATCCCCTGGGGGGGATGACCCGGAGCAGACCACCCCTACCCAAGTGTCTGGGTGGTGGCAAGCTGCTCTGCAAAGACACGAACCCCGTCCTAGCACGGCGTGCGGTGGGGGACATCATGCCGGTGTGGAGACTGGGCATGCTGCGAGACTGCATGGGGGTAAACTGGGAGAGAACTGGTTTTCCATGGGCACGCACCACAGCCCCCTCGGCTTCCCCTTCCCTCTCCCCAAATTTACCCCTCCTGCCAGGGTCCCAGTGGGTGACACCCATGGGAAGGCAGGGCTCAAGCAAAGAAAATTCAGGTACCCCAGGGAAAGCCAGAGCTGCCCTTACCTGCGTGGAAGGTGACAAAGCACCATGCGACGAAGGCGGTGACGCCATGGGACAGCCGCCCCATGCTCCCTGTGCTGGTGTCCCCCATGGACCCCCTCCCTGGAGCAGTTTGCAAAGTCCCCCGGGAGGGACCAGGGGGAGCGATGAGCTGAGATGGTGGTGGGAGTGGAGGCTCAGCAGGGAAAGCCACCATAGGGGACCTCCGACGGCGTGTCCTGCGTGTCCCCACTGTTAGCAAGTGCTGGAAGAGCCATGGATGGAGCTGGATGTGGGCTGGGAGAGCCTCAGCAGGGATACAGCCAGGCTAGGGTGCATGGGTCGGGATGCTCCACCAAGTCACCTGCCCCAGATTTCATTCCTGGAAAGACAGCAGAGAGCGGCACTGTCACTGCGATGCCACCACGGCGCAGGTCTGGGAGGTGACGGTCCTGCTGCGGTTCCCTCAAAGCCGCTCCCAGCTGCGAGCGAGGCTTGGAGTTGACCCGAGCTGCCACCATGGCAGAGTCAAGGGAAAATGGCCCCAAAGCATCTGCTCCCCGTTTCACGAGCGCTCCTCGGGCAGGCAGGGAGTGAATCTGGGCAGCATCGGTCACAGCCAGGCAGCTGCACCCCGTGAGTTAAAGCGATGGGGAGCCCGGGTCTGCCCTGTGTGATTTAATAGCAGAGATGGAGCCCGGTGCCTCAACTTTCACTGGGGTGACCAGAAAATAGCTGGTTTCAACCATCCTTCTGCCCTCCCTGACTCGAAGCTCCTTCATGCCCTGGGAGCGAGGGAGGGGGAAGCATCTCAGCTGCTCCAAGAGGCTGCACGGCCCCGAACGGGCTCCTGAGTTTCCCAGTACCACTCACCTCTGAGAAGAGAGATCATCCTTTCGTCAACCACCCTCATCCATCCATGCATCCATGCATGCATCTGTTCATCCATCCATGCATGCATTCATCCATATATCCACGCATCCATCCATCCATCCATCCATGGATGTGTTTGGTTCCCCTCCCCGGCAAGGCAAATCTCTGCAAAAGGGGAAATCACTTGCTTTGCAGAGGTCCCGAAATCTGTTCCTGCTTACAAGGTGACTCCTCCGCACTTGACCCGTACCCCCAGGAGCAGCCTCCCCTCTCCGGGAGGCAACTGCTTCCATCCCCAAAGGGAAGGAGGTTCTCAGTCCGGCACTGATGTTGCTAAACAAGAAGCTCCTTTAGTTTAAAACCCTCCCTGCCCCAGTGAAATCACGAAGCTCTCCTGAACTCATCATCGTCTTCTGTGCAATTTTCAATTGATTAATACAAGGATGGCGGAGGGGGGGGGAAACAGGAGGAGAAACACTGGCTGCTGTGCTGAGCTGGAGAGAAAATTATGGATGTGCCTCTCCTGGCTGAGAGTACGGGGGGTGCTGGGGGAGCTGCTCCCACTCTGGGCTTGGTTATAGGGTCACACGAGTGGGGATAGCCCCAAAGCTCTGATAGACACTGGAGGGGGGGAAGGAGGTGCCCTGGGTGATGCAAATCTGTGCCTGAAACCGCCTGTATGGGGTGAAGGGGGTTTGGGGGGTACACGGGTGGAGAGGAGCCCACCATGCACCCGTGGGTCGCAGTGGGGATGGGTAGGTGAGCGGGCAGGGGGCTGCGTGGGTGGGAGACCGCCCAGGCAGAGCCTGGCAGCGGGACGGGCAGCCCTACTCTCCTGCCCGACCTTTACCTACCGCCCTGCCTTGCCTCCCTGCATCCAAACCGTTTCCCTGACGGATTTCCATTCCTCCGTGGCACAAAGCGCTCGGTTTGAGGCACGCTGACCCTGCAGCAGAGATGCCCCGGGAGGCACCTACGTGCCTGCAAAATGCTGGTACTTGCCAACCACTTTCCTGAAGGGATGCAGAAACCTACCGCGTACGGATGCTAAGGCTGGACCGGAGGATGCCCGCGACCACGGCGAGCCCGGCGAAGCTCTTGGCGTCCCGACATGCAGTCAGGGAGGCAGCGAGAATAACTAACTTATTTATTGGATTTTAGAGGCAGGCAGCAGGGGATTTTCCATTTTTAGATGGTAACTTCATGCAGAGCTGGGAAACTTTCCCTGCCGCTGCCTCCCCATCGCTCCCCGACCATCCTGGGCACTCTGCAAACAGCTTTAATCGTGGATATTTGCAGGGAAAACCAGCTTCTCTCCTTCCCACCCAGCCTGGACCCAACGAACCCCCTTACCTGCTGCAGGGAGAGTAAGGAGAGGTCCCCGAAGCTCCCCGTTCCCTCGGCAGTGCCGGGGTTGGGATGCTGTGCCGCGGAGGGCTCCGGCAAGGACTGGGCTCCGGCGAAGGATGTCTCAGCTTTTACTCGAAGCGGTGACGGTGACGACAGGGGCTGGGGGAGGAGGGAAAGCCATGCCCAGGCAGGGAAGGAGGGGAGGCAGGGAGATGAGGGGGAGGAAGGCTGGGGGGGCATCGGCTCCCCCGGCCCTTCTTGCCCCCTGTGCATTGCCAAAGCTTCCCTGGGGTCGGAAAAGGCTGAATTTGCCGGGGTTTTCTCAGTCTCTTCCAAGGCACCACTAAAGCTGGGGGAGAGGGGAGGGGGTGTTGGGCTTTATGTGCGAGGATGAGGAGGGAGAGGGAAGGAGAACAGGAGCCAAAGTGCTGTGGAGAAGTGGAGCCGGAGCACAGAACGGGGCAATGCAGGAAACATTGCTTGGGGTATTGCAGGGGGCATCGCAGGGCATTGCACGGGGTATTGCAGGGGGCATCACACAAGGTGCGGCAGGGGGCATCGCAGGGGGCATTTCCAAGGTCCAGTCTCTTGTACCAGTGGGGGGAAGCAAGGGGCTGCTTGCCCCAGTCCCCCCCAGACCAGGGTTTCCCCATTTGCCCCACAGCCCCAGGCTGGGGGTTTAGTGCCAACCTGCCTGTGGGCTGCAGGGCAGCTCCAGGGAGCGGCGATGTCCCCCGGTCTGGGGAAAACGGGGTGCAAGGTCTTGAGTTGACCCCACATGCCGCCTGCCTCAACCCACGCTTGCCCCCCCGCCCCCCAAAAACACTGCCAAGGGAACGGTTGCAAAATTGGGAAAGCAAAGTCGGGGCAACATCCAGCACCAGCCCCCACCCTGCTGACCCCTGCCCCGTCCTGTCTCAGGTGTCCCCACGGGGACAGGGATGGGGACAGGGCTACTTTGGGCCTGAGAGGTGGTTCTCTGGCCGCAAGAGGATGGGAAACCCAGAGCTCCCCCCCTGCTTCCCGCGGCGAAGACCCAGCCTCTCCCCAGAGCAGCCTCTCTCCTTCCTTCCTGCTAGGCAATTTAATGTGCAACCTTCCTGCAAACGAAGCCCAGGACTGCAATTTCCAGCCCTGGGGGACCTGCCTAAGGATTTGCTTCCTTTCCCTTGGGAGACAAATGAAGAGGCAGACCCGGGCACGGAGGGCACCCGAATTTACTGCTCCCCCCACTCTGCTGCAGGACCCCCATCCCGCCTGCAGCCGTGCGGCTTTCCTACCGTCCTTGGGATGCTGAATACCAGAAATCCACGAGGAAGAGGACCACGGAGCCAGGACCCTGCCGTCCCCCCACCCCAGCAGCAGCCCATGCCAAGACCAGGCAGATACTGGGTTGTCGCCTCTCCAGCCCCACGGCCACAAACATCCCACCGATGCAAACATCACACCGGGGTGATCCAGATGTCTCATCCACGTCATGATTGCATCAAACCACTCCATTTTTTAATCACCGATGTCACGATTGCATCAAAACACCCTGGCAAACCTCCACCACCCCGGGGCACCACGCTGCAGCCAGCGGTGCGATGCAAAGCCCCGTCCCCGTGCCACGGTGCAGAGCCCTCAGCCCACGGCCACGTCCCAAGGCCGCCTGCGGGGCCGAAGGGAGTGTTTGGTGTTGGATGGACCCCTGAAGCTGGGGAGATGGGAAGAGGGGGAAGATGGAGCAATGGACGCCAGAGGGATGGGGAGAAGCTGGAAATTGCAAGGGCTGCTCCCGGAGATCGATCCGGGCCCACCGAAGGAAGGGAATTAGGGAGAAGGATGAGTCGGGCAAGGCCATAATGACTTAATCAGGGAAAAAAAGACAACAAACATTGATTTTTCTGGGGAGGAAAAAACGGAGCTGACTGCTGGATGGTGGATTGAAGGCTGAGGAGGGGTGGGAAACATCGTGGATGCTGGGGGGTCCATCCCCTTCGCTGGGTTCCCGATCAGGGTGGCCTCTTTTGGAGGTGGAGGGACAGTTAATGCTGCAGACAACCTCATCCATCCTCCTTTTCCCTTAGACAGCAGAGGATGGAGAGAAAACAGACGCGGAGATAACGCTGACGCCTGGCAGAGCGCAATGCATCTTTATTTCGCTGCCTGCAGCTCCTGCAGAAGTGCCGCTGCCGCTGCCCCGGGGTATTCCTGCCTCTTGCCCATCCTTAGGGTGCACCGTGGGGGTAGCGGGGTGCCCCGAGCCCAACATGCCGGGGTGACCCTGGCCGTTCCCTCCAGCCTCCCGGGAGAACCTCCGGGCTTACAAACACGGGAGGGATTTTCTGCCTCCGGCTCTTTTCCCGCTGCCCAAACCTCAGCGGGTTGGGAGCACTCGAGTTGCCAGCTTCAATTTATTGCCAGGCGGTTTCGTCTCCAGCCGTTCGCCCGCTGCCTGCGCAGCTCTGTGCAGGCAGGGCAGCCCCATCCCCTCCACCCTGCCTGCAGCTCCAGACCCAGCCTGCCCCTTGCCCCCCCAGGGGCAAAAAGGCTCTTCCAAGCCTGGACAAGCTGTTCCCAAGGGCAAAGGCTTAACCGGAGCCGGCAGCGGCTCTGCCCGTGCCAGGCGGGCGGTGATGCTGCTGGACCACTGGCGAGATGCATCCGAACCCCAAAAGAGCTGGGGTTAACTTTTAGGACCCTCTGGGGAGCTGCCGGAGCCTGGTTCAGGCAAGGCTTCGGGTGTGATGGCTTAGCTGTTGGCACACGGGGCTGGCTAGCTGTGAAAATAGGGAGCCTGTGTGGATAAAGTTCCTCCAGGGAGAACGAAAGGGGGGCAGAGTTCTGCTGGGGATGGGAAGGAGCCCCCTCCCACAGAGGGGTTTTCCCCCCAGGACACGGGGCTGGGCACACGCAGTGGCACCAGGCTCTGCTATATGACGGCAGAGTTCCTGGCGGATAAACGCATCGAACGCTTGGGACTGGGGTTACGGCCATCGCACGTGCGATGGCATCACGTAGCGGGTGACAACCTTCCATCCCCTGCCGGCACCGCCGGCTCCGGCGCCCAGACCAACTCTGCAAACCCCCCGTGCAAACTCACAGCTCCCCGGGGCCGGGGAGAGGAGCCGGGACCCCCCAAAAACTAGGGAGCTGAGCCGGGTTGGGGTCCTACCAGCAAGCGAGGCCATGCGTGGGGTGACGGCGGAGCCCGTCCCCGCCGTCCTAGGGCTCGGCGGCGGCGGCGGCGTGGGCGGCCGAGCTCTGCAGGCGCCGGCTCAGCTCGGCGTGGAGGCGGCGAGAGGTGGCATCGAGGGTCTGGGCCAGGCGGCCGGTGAGCCGTAGCATGTGGGCCACCACGCGAACACCCTTCCGCAGCCTGGCGGGGCAGGGAGATGGGCTCAGTGTCCCCCGTGTCCTTACCGGGCTCCTCGCAGTGTGTGGAAGGTGATGCTGCAGCACCGGGGGTCCTGGAGGGGGTCCCCAAGCTGGGAGAGGGGGTACCCTGACTCCTCCATCCTGGCGAATGCTGCTCCATCATCCCGTCGTGGCTCGGCTGAGCTGGGTCACTGGTTTAGGAGTGACGAGCCCCCCCTTCCTGGTATCGCACCCCCCCACCCTGCCCTCGGAGGACCCCTCACCGGTCCCGCTACGGTGGGTTTGGGGCAGGGACACACGCAGGGATGTTAACGGCAGCGGTTTGCTGAGCATCCAAACCCCGCGTGTCACCTGAGAGCCACCACGAAGGCTGTGGGACCCTTGGGGACACCCAGACCCCCCCAGGTGTCTACAGCCTGGGGCTGGCTCCCACCCACGGATTTCAGGGCATCAGCCCCACAGAGCATCTCCCACAGTCCGTCCCGCTCCCGTGGCACTTACTTCTCCTTCTTCTCGGCCATCCGTGGGTGATCGGCCTCGGCCACGTGAGCCTCCAGCTCCCTGCGGACGTTATCCAGGCTCTCCTGAAATTCCAGGTTGGCCCCGTGGATGGCGGGCAGCGCCTCAGTGATGATGTCCTGGTAGCGGGTCTGGTTGTCCTCCAGCGCGGCCGCCGTTTCCACGTCCTTCAGGCTGGCCTTGGTGTCCTGCAAGAGGTTCTTGAGGTGATCCAGCTCGTCGCGGGAAGCAGAGGAGGGTGGCCCACGGGGGCTGCAAGGGCTGGGGGCGTGGAAGGTGATGCCGCAGCGCTGGGGGTCCCGGAGGGGGTCCCCATCCTGGGCGAGGTGGTACCCCAACTCCTCCGTCCTGACGCCGGCGGTCACGTCCTCTTCTGGTCCCCCCTGGGTGGTGGCGGGGGGGACAAGGGCGCAGAGCCCCACCAGCAGGCACCAGCCAGGGCCCCCCGGGACCATGGTGTCCTTCAGGAGCAAAGAGAAATGGGGGGGGTCAAGGCTGCAGCTGAGACACCCCCTGAGACCCTTTCTGGGTGTGTGTCCCCCCTGTTCAAACCAGCAAAATCCCCCAGGCGCCCTTATTTTTCCATGTGTATGCGTATCTGGCTGCCGGGCTTTGGGATTTGGGGGTGCTGTACCCCACTATCCCCGCACCATGGAGGAATCCCCTCGGGAAGGGGGGGGGGAGCCTTTCTGCACACTCCCCCCAGCCCAGCCCAGCACATTGAGCATATTGGGGAAACTGAGGCACGGAGGGGTTAAGATGAGGGCTGGAAGGGCTGGGGTGAGTCTGATCCTACTCGTCCCCCCCAAAACCCCCCTCTGGAGCCATGGAAAAGCAGGAGGCCGCCGTGGGGGGGGCAGACAATACGGCTCTTTTAAAACCGCCACCGGAAAGTCTTGGCGCCGGGGCCGGGGGAGCGGGTGCCAGAGGCTGCCGGCACGGCGCGGGGGCTCGGGGGCTCAGGGGGGGCCCCTGCCAGCACCCCGCATCCTCCCAGCCGTCCCCGAGCCCCTCCGCAGAGGGAAGGGGGCTCCTGTCAGCATCCCAGCTCCCTGCCGGCATCCTGGGGTGCAACGAGCTTCTCAGGTCTCAGGCCAGCACCTGGCAGAGGTGGGTGGTTTTCGCTTTGGAGCAAAGGACCCCAAAAGAAGAGGAGGGGGGGGGCGGCAGCTGGGGGACACCCCCTCCTAGCAGAGACCGCAGCGGCACCGCGGCCCAGCCCTGCCACGAGTTGGCTGGGTCTCAGCGGCGTAGCCATGCTGGCATTTCGCTGGCACCAAGGCTGGGTTGTTCCTCCCGGCTCTTCTCGCCAGAATAGCAACAGGCCAGCAAAATTCTTCTTTTCTCCTTCTTTTTTCCCCTCAAAAATGCTCCCACCTTTTTAGCAGGGAGAAGCCGGGCTTGGCGTCACGGCGGCTGGGACCCCGGGGGGCTGCAGACCCGTTGCCGGCCCCCGTTTTGGGGTGAGCGGAGGAGCTGCGCCGGAGCTGCCCCCACCGTGATGGGAGGAGGAAAAGCCTTCGTCCGCCGGAGATCTGAGCCGTGCCAGAAATCAGGGAAGGGGGTTTCATCCACCCACCCGGCGCTGGACCACCCTGGGAGGATGCTGGGGGGGTCGCGTCAGGGGTCCCAGGGACAGCGGGAGGTTGGGATCAAGGGATGGGGGACACCGAGCCCCAGGAGCGGGATGCTGCCCATAAATGCGTGGCTCGTCTGGGCTTGAGCCTCCCTAAAATAACTCTGCCCCCTCCCCAATAGCCACCCCAGCAAGGAACAGCCCCCCCAGCTCTGCTGTGCTGGGCAGGGGTGCAGTTATACCCCCCCCCCCCGGTCCCCCCCAGCTCCCGAGCTATGGCCGAGCCAGCATCCCACCTCTAGTTTTGCAGGTGGGGAAACTGAGGCAGGGGGTTGGGATTGCCCGTGAAACCGCTGCCGATCCCTCCCGGACCCCCCTGCCCCGCTCACCGCTCGGCGACGCGGCCGTCCCGCCACGGCACTGCCGGCGGCTCCCCGAGGAGGGGCCGGCCCACGCACACGCACACGCACACGCACACGCACACGCACGGCCTCGGCCACGGCCACGGCGTGTCTGGCACTGAGCACACCAGGGCTGGTTCGGGGTGTGCAAGGGGTCACGCGTCCCCCTCCGAGGCTGCCTCGCCGGGGGGGGGGGTTCAGGATTGCCGAAATGGCCAGGCGGCATACACGCATGTGCACGTATGTGCTTGGCATGCAGGCGTGTGCTGAGCACGCACGTACGTGCTCGGCGCCCACGCAGTTGCCTGGTGGTGCGCACCCGTGCTCAGCGGGGCACACGCGTGCTGAGTGTGCACACACATGCCTGGCAGTGCTCGTACAGCCTCGGCGTGCACACGCGTGCTTGGAGACACACACACACACATGCTTAACGGTGCACACGCATCCTCAGCAACGTGCCTGGTGGCGTGCATGCATGTTCAGCATGCACACGTGTGTTTTGCACGTGCGCACGTGTGTTTTGCACTTATGTGCACCTGTGCATGCACGTGTGCATGCACGCCTGCATGTGTGTGTTCATGCGCGTGCTTGTGCGCACGCATTTTTGTGTGTGCATGTGTACATATATGTGTGCATGCATGTAAGTGTGCACATGTGGGTGTGGGCGGGCATGTATGTGCATGTAGGCGTGCACGTGTTCCTGCATGTATGCAGGCGTGTGCATGTGAACGTGTGCGTGTGTACACGCGTGTGCACACGCCTGCAGCACGGGGCCAGTCCTGCCTGCGCACCCCCTGCCCCTTCCCGCTTCCAGCACCATTAGGGCCCTCGGAGTTGGGGGCAGGCAGGTCGGGTGAGCGGGTGCTGCTGCAGCCTGGGGAGCTGAGGAGAAGCCCGGGCTCCCTGTTAATGGGAGAAAACGCGATTTTGGGCAAAACCTGGGTGAGCAGCTGCAGGGTCCCTGGGGTGACTCGCTCCGTGACGGGCGCTAGACGGCGGCGCTAGGACCCAGCGCGGCGCCCGGGCAGGGGGCGGGGCGAGGCCGCGGGGGCGGGGCCTGTAGCGGACGGAAGGGCCTCAGCGCTGGCGGCGTTGGGGTCGTTGGGGTCGGGGGTTCGAGTCCGGGTACCGGCGGCGGGGGGGGCGGCCATGGCGCGGCGGGCCGTGTTGTTCGACCTTGGCGGCGTGCTCTTTCGGCCAGGCCTGCAGCAATTCCTGGGCTCCTGCGAGCAGGACTGCGCTCTGCCCAGGTACGGCCCGGCCCGGCCCGGCCCGGCCCGGCTCGGCGGCACTCGTCCGCCCGCGCTTCGGCACATCGCCGCTTGGCCGGAGACACGTAGAGACGAGGCGACAATACTGTGTGTGCGGCCGCCGCCCGCGCGTGGTTTGCGCGACTGGGGCCCCCCTAGCAGGAGGACGGGGCTGGGGGCACCCTGTCCGGGACGTGGGGGGCAAGCTGGGGTCCCTGTGTATATGTGGGGTACGGGCTGGGGGCCCGCAGGCCTGGGCGTGGGGTGCAGGCCGGGGAGGGTCCTGTCCTGGATGTGGGGTGCAGGCTGGGGGGAGAAGGCAGGGTGGCCTCTCCTGGATGTGGGGTGCAGGTCAGTGGTTAAAAGTAACCCCCAAAGAGGCAGGACTGCCATAGGGGACGCTGGCAGCAAGAGTAAGAAGAGCAACTAATTATTAAATAAGCAGGCTAATTAATTAAGCCCATCCTTGCCCCAGTGCTGAGACCCGACACAACTCAGTGCATGAGCGGGAGCTGATGAGACCCAAAGCAGGTCCCAAAGAGCCTCGCAAGTCCTAGCGAACCCTTTGACCCATTTAATACGGGGTACTTGGGAATTAGGAATCCCAAAAGCTCCCAAACAGGAGCCGAACAGGTTCTGTCTGTTTGCATCCCCGAAAACGCTGGGATCTCCCAGCAGCGCGTGGGTGTTAAAAAAAAGCAGGGAGTTAAAAAAAAAAAAACCAAACTAAATGCTGGAGGATGTGGAGCAGATGGAGCAATAAATTCCCAGATTATCAGGCCATCAAACATATTTTTGCTTCGCTTTATATTAAAAAAAAAAAATAATGACAGCAATCCTGCTGGAACAGGTAAAGCTGCTTTATTTTTAACTGAGCTGCATTTTTATCGACTCGGAGGACAGCTTTGTCCTAAAGCCAGTCGCTGTAATCTTGTTTTATTGCCGCCCGAGAAGGCCTTTTGTGATCTTGTGATAGGGGCAAATTATTTTCCCTGAGCTACAGCTTCCAAAATACCTTGCTCTTTGCATTATTTTTTTATTCCTGGCAAAGCTCCCTGCTCGTCTATCTGCAGGGCGAAGTAATTGAGCTGCCAGCAGAAATAAATGGCTAGCGATCTCCCGCTCGTGTAATGAAGTGATGCTCCGGTCCTGGGCGATGATGGAGGCTGGAGGCACAGAGCATCCTTCTCCCCGTAGCGCACCCCAGCACCCCTCCGGTATTGGGGTGTCACGTCATGTCTCCCCCCAGCTGACCTCCTCTCCTTTGCCTTGCAGGAATTTCTTGCAAAACGTCATGTTTGCCGGCGGATCCAACAGTCCTTATGCCAAAGCCATGAGGGGACAGATCACCCTGTCCCAGGTGAGCCCGCGGGTACCAGTCGTGGAGCATCACCGGTGCCTCGGATGGGGCTCGGGAAGGAGCCGAGGGGAGCAGGCTCCAGGATGGGCTGCCTTTTCTGTCTTGGGGGGGTCAATTGAACGACTGCGTGGGTGTTTTCCAGCTCTTTTCGGAGATGGAAGAGGGCTGCAGGCAGCACGCCTCCGCCTCGGGCATCGTCCTGCCGCCCACCTTCTCCGTCGCCCGAGCCTTCGAGGAGATGGCAGCCGAGGGGACGGTCAATGCCCCCCTTCTGCGGGCAGCCAGGGTGCTGCGCAGGAACGGTGGGTGCTGGGGGGCTTTTGGGCGAGGGGTGCTGGAGTAAAGGTGCTGCTCCCCTCCCAAGCAGGTGCCACGGGGGTCCCTGGCCGGTCCCACCAGGGGGTCCCTGCTTGGTCCCTCATCAGCATCCAAGGTCTCTCCTGATGTCGCCTCTCGGCGTCCTCTAACTGAATATTCTGAGCCCTGCTACCAAATCCATCAGGCGTTAGCACCCAGCCAGCAGTTAGCAGGATGCCGTAGCTCTTCGCCCCGTGCCGTGGCCGGTCCATCGGCTCGGTCCTCCGCACCTTGGTGTGCCTGAGCTCCGGCTCACATCCAGTTTGCGTTGGGAGGGCTGAGCCTTTCTGGAAGTGCAAATTGGGCATAAGGTCCTGCTGAGCATCCTTTTATCTCCTGCCGGGGTTATCCTGGTCCAGACAGGGCCTTGTAAATCAGAGATCTTAGGGTGGGAAGGTCTGAGAAACGTGGCTGGGGAGGGGAGGTGTAATCAAAAGCTTGCGGGAGAGCTGGAGTGAGAAAACCAGCGCTCCCTGCTCTGCCCTTTCCTAGGATTTAAGACCTGTGTCCTCACCAACAACTGGGTGGATGACAGCGCGGGGCGGCTCTTCACGGCCACGCTGATGAACCTGCTGCACCGTCACTTCGACCTGGTGATCGAGTCCTGCCGGCTCGGAGCGTGGAAGCCAGATCCCCAGATCTACACCTACGCCTTGGACGCGCTGCGGGCAAAACCGCAGGAGGTACGACCATCACCCCCAAAACACAGGGAACAGAGGGGTCCCTCCGGGCACCCAAAGTCCAGCGACTGCCCTTCCCCGGGGCGCTGAGCCCGGCTCTCGCTGGTCTACCTCCAGGTCATCCTCCTGGACGACATCGGGGAGAACTTGAAGCCAGCCCGCGAGATGGGCATGGCCACCGTCCTCGTCAGGGACACCAAAACCGTCCTGAAGGAGCTAGAGGAGCTCTCGGGTGTCCAGGCATGTAGCGGTGGTCTGGGTCCTCTCTGTCTCCTGCTCTTCTGGGGATCCTGGACCAGTTCTGCAGAGCCAGGAGGGATGGGCTCGGGCTCCCGGGTCTCGCCGTGATGCGGCACTGGTGCAGGACTGGCGGGCGGCTTTGGAGACGAATGGGATGGGGGCTGTGATCTCCTGCAAACTCTGCCCACCCCCCGATAACCTCATCCCGGGGACCTGCTGAGCCGTGTCCATCCCGAGCGCACGGATGTCCCACCAGCAGCAGGGCGGCGGGGATGTCCCGTGGAGCTCCAGGCTTGCTCAGGAGCTCACCCTGTGCTCCTCACCCCGCAGCTTCTCACCCAAGAAGAGCCGCTGCCAACTGCGTGTGATCCGTCCGATGTGACCCACGGATACGTGCCCATCCGGGTAGGGTGGAGGGGGCCGCCGCGGTGACAAGGTGTCCCCGGTCTTGGCAGGGCTTGGGGAGGGTCTTGAGCCCCGTGCAAGGATGTGCCAGCCCAGGGGTGTCTTGTTGGGTTGTCCACCCTCCTGCGTGGGCTGCTCTGGGTGGGGAATGCTGACCGACCCCGTCGTTCAGGTCTTCTTCAGCCACCCCAGGACCTAAAACGTGCTGGCGTGGCTCTGGGAGGGTGGACTGGAGGCGGGGGACGAGCTCCCACGCCTGGCGGCCGGTGGCGGGTGGAGAGTTGGGGGGTGAAGCTGTGCCACCCGCAGCCGGCGAGGCTCTCCGTCCCTTCCAGCCCGGCGTCCGGCTGCACTTTGTGGAAATGGGGCATGGCCCCGTCGTCTGCCTCTGCCACGGCTTCCCCGAGTCCTGGCTCTCCTGGCGCTACCAGGTGATGGAGGGGACGGGGAGGGGGGTGGACCGTGGGGGCTGGCGGTGGGGTGCTGGAGCATGGTGGAGGGGGTGCCTGGCCATCACTCCTGGGGGTTCCCGGGGCCGTCCCACCCCCCTGCCTTGAGCCTTGAGGGACACGGGACACAGCCCAGGAGCGTTTGCCGCCCTCCAGCCTCACCAGCCCGCGTCTGCCCTCCTGGGGACATCTCCAGGCGCGCTGGGGTGGGCAGATGCAGGATGGGTGCTGGCACCAGGGGAGGGGGGGTCTGGGGGTCTCTGCATCCTTTGGAGGCTGCTGCTTTCCCTCCTAGATCCCAGCTTTGGCTGATGCCGGCTTCAGGGTGATCGCTCTGGAGATGAAGGGCTACGGGGAGTCCACGGCCCCGCCGGGTGAGCTGGTTTTAACTGGGGCATAGGGGGGACGAGGGTGTTCGGGACTGGAGCTGCCAAGCCCAAAGCCGAGCCCCGGGAGGAGATGTGTGGGGGGATTTTCTCCTGGCAGGATGGAAGCTGTCCTGTTCCTCCTGCAGCCCCGGCAGCTCAGGTGGATGCAGAACACATCTGTAGAAACATGTGGATGTTAAAATGATGGCGCTTATGTCTTTTGTGCAGACATAAAAGAATATTCCCAGGAGCAGATATGCAAGGTGAGGAGCTGCAGGGCACGGACGTGGGCAGGATGAGTGCGGTGTGGAGGGTGGTGTGGGCTGGTAAGGCATGGTCCCGGGCAGGATCTGACCCTTTCTCTCCTCCCTTCCCCAGGACCTGGCGGTTTTCCTGGACAAACTGGTGAGGAGCCCCCCACGATGGGTCCCTCCTTCTTGGCAAGGTTTGGGTGCACGTCCTCGCGGCTGCCCTTCACCTCTTCCTTCCCATGCTGGGCTACCTGAGCTCCCTGGTGACTTTGGGCCAAAACCCTTGGGGTAGCACCAAGCCCCATCTTTGTGTCCCCCATGGATGGGATTTTAAAGGACAGGGATGTTCGTACAACCCATTGCCAGTGGGGACAACTCAGCCTTGGGAGGGTCTCCAGCTCTGCATCACCTTTTCCTGGACTTTGTGTCCTTGCTGAGGGTGGGGAGATGGGCTGGTGGCACCTGTTTTGGGTTTTGGTAAGGCGGCGAGATACTTGTGGAGAAGGCTGCTGGGCTGTAACCCCTCCATCCCCCTTAAAAGCCAACCATAGCAGCTCCCAAGTGGCTGGGGTGGCCGGGGCACCAACGCTGCCCCTCGGCACAGCTTGAATCCGGTGTCATCTTGGCATCTGATCCACTTGGGTTTGGGAGCTCCAGGTTTAATTCCCATCCTGGCGAGGGGATGGGGTTGGTTTCTGCGCCTTTTAAAAGAGATGTAAGTGGAGGGGAAGAAGGCACAGCCCGCAAATGCCAACATCTGCAGGGCTTTTTCCTTGCGAAATGGCTTCCAAGGGAACGAGTCCTTCAAAAAGCACAGTGCTAAAAAAAAACCACCACCAAGAAAACAACTCAAGAAACAAGGAGGGGAAAAAAGCCCTTGAGGTTTTGCAAGGGCTCCTTGTTTGAGGAGTGGTGGTGGTTTTGTGCCAGCATCGGAGCTGGATGGGTTTTTGGGAGGGGACCAAGCCGGGCGCCGCAGGGCTGCGGCTCCGGTTTGGTGCCAAGCAAGCGATGATAAATCACCGAGATTGTTTTGGCTGGGGAATAGCCTTCACGCTGGATTAAAAATGATAAGGAAAATAGATAGAAAGGTGCCCGTCGATACGCAGCCTGGCAAGAGGGTCAGTGCCCGTTTTGCTTCAGGGTGAGCTCGGTAGATGGGATGCGAGGTTGTGGCACCCCGTCTGGATGGGACTTTGGTTTTCCCTGTTCCTCTGCTACTGTCGGGGCCCATCCTGCTCCTCTCCCCCCCTGGGGGCTCCTTCTCCCTCCCCTGGGACAACCTGGGAGATTCTGGGGGAGATAAATGACTTCGTGAAGCTTCATATGTTGGTTGAGCCCATTTCTGGGATGCAGAAGAGGCAGAGTGGTCCAGGAGCCGGCATGGTGATGGCCAGGGATGGTGGGATGAAACCCATCGGCACCCAGGGGACCCACTCAGCCCCACATCGGAGGTGGGAGATGCTGGGAACCCCCCCAAATTCTCTTCCCCCCCTTGGGGGGGGTGGGTCTCAGACGCTGGGTTTCACACGGTAGGCAGCCAGCCCTGAGCCGCGTCTGCCGGGAGGGTATTTTAATTACGCTTCGAAATATCAGCTAATTACGAACCAGCTGCTACATTGTCAGGAGCACGGGTTTTAATTGGATTTATTTGTAGGTGCCCAGAGGGGTCAGGAAAATGGAATGGAGCAGGGGGGGAGCAGTGAGCTCGGCGTGCCCGGCTCTGGGCAGGATCCGTCTGGCCCTGGGGGATCCTGCGAGCCCCTTCCCAGAGGGGCTGGGGATTTCTTCGGCTGTGCTGATACCGAGACGTTCCCCTTGCTGTCACCCTATGCAATGATCGCACCCGTACGGGTGATCCCAGGGGACGAGCAGCCTTGAGATGTGTTTTCGGTGGATAATGTCAAACCCCTTTCCTCTGGAGGGCCCAGGTACTTGAAAGGTTTAATTAAGTCAGAGCAAATTGCTCCGGGGGGATCAGGTAACGCTTCTTCCTTGGGGGAAAAAAAAAGGAAAAGACACATAAAAGGAAAAAAAAAAGGAAATACTACGTTTTTCTGATCTCTTTGCTGCTTCGGAGGAAGGCAAATCACCTCTCGGGTGCTGCTTTTGGGATGCAGCCGTGGGGGCACGGGCTGACGTCCCCCGTCCCCGCAGGGCATCCCACAGACCGTGCTGGTCGGCCACGACTGGGGCGGTGCCGTGGTCTGGAACATGGCTCTCTTCTACCCCGAGAGGGTGAGGTGGGTCCTTGGGGACTGGCCGTCCCCCTGCCCCAGATCCCGTCCTGTCCCTACAGCAAAGCCCCAGCTCGCACAGGGCACCCCAAATCTGGGTGCGATGCTGATTCTGTCCCCCTCCATGATGTCCCAGAGCCGTCGCCTCGCTGAACACCCCGTACCGACCCGCCGACCCCGCTGTGGACATCGTGGAGAAGATGAAAACCTGCCCCACCTTTGACTACCAGTTCTATTTCCAGGAGCCGGTGAGTCCAGGACCACAATTTTTATCCTCCACCCCTATTTTGGGGCTTAAACCCCTTTCCCAAGTATGGGCGTGTGCACACATTGGGGTCCCCAGCTCATGGCTGGGCATCGCCTGCCCCATAGCCGGGGTGCCACGCCGTGGGGCTCTCGCCGTCACCCCAGCCGCAAATGGCTCGCGGTCACCCTTGCCAGACCTTGTTCCTGTGCTGAACTCTGCAGAAAACCATCCCCGGCCTCCAGCCGAGCCCCGATGGGTGGCAGGATCCGGCCCCGGGGTGGGTTGGGCCCCTGGGGAGGGTTGGCATCACCCGCGGTGCTTCCTCCCCCCGTGCAGGGTGTCGCAGAGGCAGAGCTCGAGAAGGACATTGGCCGGACCCTGAAGGTCCTGATCCGCTCCACGCGCCGGGAGGTAGGAGTGGGGCTGAGGGCGGACCTGGGGTGGGAGCAGAGGGCTTCACAGCCTGATGTCCTCTCCGAGCCCTGCTAGACCTGTTGGGGCTCTGCCTGCGGCACCCTCTCTCCTTCCACCTAGCCCGTGCCAGGAGCCCAAAGCTTTGGGGGTGGCTTTGCAGTAGCCCACAGCAACCCTCAGCCACGTTCCACCCCGTGTCTGCTGTCCTTTTGCTGCCTGTCTGTGGCAAAGTCTGCATTCAGTCTGCATCAGTAGGGACCAGAGTGAACGCATCCTTGTAAGCAGCAGTGCAAGGCCCGCACCTCTTTAGGACTCAAAGCTGACCACGAGTAGGGATTGAGAAGACCTTTAGAAAGCTGTGCTGCCTGGGGAGAGGCAGCCTTGCGTGGGGAACAGCATGGCCTGTCTGCTGCTGGGCATGGAGCACGGCACGGCTGGCAGGGGCAGGGGCTCCTGCTCTCCCTCTGCCCTTGCCGTGCCAGTGCCGCTGGCTTCCTTAACCCCTGCAAATGTTAATTTCTCGCTTCAGGGTGAAAGCCTTTGCGGTTTAAAATAACAGCGCCCCGGGAGTGTACGGGAGGCCGTGCTTTGCCGGCGGCATCCTTCTGCCGGCTGCGCCTGGATCCGCAGCCCGGGGCTGCGTGGTCGATTCCTGCATCCGTGAGGATGCAGTGATGCTCGGTGCTGGCTCCCAGCTCCACAGCCCAGCGCTGCGTGGTCAGGTCCTGCATCCCTTGGGATGCAGCGATGCTCAATGCCAGCTCCCAGCGAGGAGGGCCGTGGAGCCCCAAGTCTGCCTGGCAGTCCTGGGGAGCCCCCCCGGGATTGGGGTTCCCCCCCCCCGGGCACGGTGCCGCTGCCTGCCTGCCCTCGGTCCCCTCTCTCCCCGCAGGACCGCCTGCCCTTCGCGCTCAACTTCCACAGGGTCCGGGAGCGAGGTAAAGGCGGGGGAGACCTGGCTGCGGCTGGGGGGGTGCTGCGGCTGGGGGGGGTGCTGCAGGTGGGCAGTGCTGTGCCTTTTCTTGCAGGGGGGCTGCTGGTGGGCTTCCCAGAAAACCCCCCTGCCAGCAAGATCCTGGCCGGCCCTGAGCTGCAATACTACATCCAGCGCTTCGAGAAATCCGGCTTCAGGTAGGGGCAGGAGCCTGGGGGGGTGGTGGGGTACCCCCTGCAGAAGGGGGGACCCCCAAGCCCACCTCGGCCTTGCTTTGTAACCCCACGAAGGTGTGAGGCTGCCGGGGGGAGGCCGCTTTGCCCTTGCAGGCTCTTCCCGTGCCGGCCGTGCCGCGGGCGGTGGGCTGGTCCCCGCGGTGGTGTCGGCAGGAGCTGAGTCCCAGCACCTCCAGCCTGTTCCCCTCTCTCCCAGTGGCCCCCTGAACTGGTACCGCAATATGCGACCCAACTGGCGCTGGGCTCTCTCTGCCAAGGACAGGAAGGTGGGGACTGATCCTGCCCCGTGGGGAGCATTTGCAGACCCAACACCTTCTGCACCTTGTCACCTGTGTCTCCTGTAGATCACGATGCCAGCCCTGATGGTCACGGCCGGGAAGGATGCGGTGCTCCATCCCAGCATGAGCAAGGGCATGGAGGAGTGGGTAAGCCAGCGTGGTCCCATCCCACCCCAGTCCTGCCCCTGCCCAGGACCGGCGTGCACCGAAGCCATCCCGCTTCCATAAAATCCTACCGCGGGAGAGCCCCGGGGCAGGTCCATCATGCCGAGATGGACTGGATTTGGCCCAGATACTTGGCCCAGATACGGGGACATCACTTGATAAGGGGGGGGGCAGGCTGATATGGAGGGGCATTTGCCTTCTCTCCTGCCTGCAGCAGGCAGGAGGGGATTTGCTTTGGCCAAAATGAAGAGCTGGGGATGCAGGGGCAGCCCGGGGTGGGTTCCTGGTGCCCAGCGTGCCGGATCCTGGCACAAACCAACCCCTGTCCGCTCTGGCACATCCCTCCGTAGATCCCGCAGCTGCGCCGGGAGCACATCGAGGAGTGCGGGCACTGGACGCAGATGGAGAGGTACCGCGGTCCCGGCGTGCACGGCCTCGCTCCGTCGGAGCCGGGCTGCCTCTTCTCCGGGGGAGGGAAGCCAGATCCCACCCCAGCTTTGTGCCGTTCCCCCCAGGCCGGCGGTGCTGAACAGGATCCTGGTGGAGTGGCTGGAGGGGCTCCCCCCCGACACCCCCTTGCCCAAGATCTCCAGGCTGTGAGCGGGGGGCCCTACCCCGTGCCTTCCCTCCTTCCTGGGATGATTGTGCCTTTAGGGTTTGATTTTGTTTTTATTTTTTTTTTAAACTTTTAGGGTTGGATTTTTACCTTTAGGGTTGTATTTTTACCTTCAGGGCTTGATTTGTATTTTGGGGAGGTTGATGGGTGGAAGCGATGGGTGAGCTGGGGCTGGGAGGAGGGTAGCACAAAGCATCGCCCCTACTTTGTGCAGCTAAAAGGGTCCCGGTGAGCTCTCGTGGGGGTCCTGGGGTGTTGGGAGATGGTTTGGGGTTGGACCCATCCTCGTGCCATGGCAGGGGCTGCATCAGGGCTCCCCTATCCCCCCAACCCCATGCCAGGGGCTTCCCTCGCTTGGGGGTTTGGGTCCCGGGTTGTGGCCACTTGTGCCGCGTGGTTAGTTTTGGCGTGGAGGTTTTAATGCACTAAATGAACACTGCCTGAGAAATTGCCTTCTGCTTTGTAACGTTGAGAAATAAAGCACAAAGCGACCCGAGCGCTCGGCTCTCCCCGTGGTCCGTAGGGTGCGGGTTCATATGGCGTCTCGCTGCCTCTTCCCCGCGGCCCATCCCCGTGGTGTCAGGGCTCGGCCCCTGCCTGCAGCCCCCTTCCCCTGAGCTCCCGGCCCTTCTCCCGGCCTCAACAGCCGTTACAAACAGACTTCCAGGACAGCGTCAGGATTTGGGCAAACACGCTTGGTATTTCCCCCCTCGGCTAAATTCTCCCCAGCCCTCAACTATTTTCAGCTGGGGTTTTGCGGTTTGTCTGTCTGCATCCCTCCTCCCAGCCCTTCCCCGCTCCGCCAGCAAGCCCACGGGAATGTTTTGCATCCGGATTCATCCCTGAAAAAGGAGTTGAGTGGATTGGAGATGGGGAGGGGAAAACCCCCCCGGGCCTTGGGTGGGCAAGGAGAGGTTTAAACCTGCTCCCTCCAGCCTGGAGTTATCCGTAACCCTGGCTGTCATCCTCTCCGGGTTTGCTGGCAGGGGAGGCAGCCTTGGGAGCGGGTTTCGGAGCTGCTGTGGACTCTGCTGCTGAAATGTAAAATCCAAGAGCATCGTCCCTGGGCGGCCGGGAGCTGCGACCAAGCACCCGCCCTGGAGCCTTGCCTGGAAAGCCAAGCGGGCACTGCCAAAACGGCCTCTCCCACGGCACTGGCATCGTGGTTTGTGGTTTTAATAGGTGTTTGCAGCCTCCTGCCAGCCTTCCCTGCAGCCCAGCCCCTGGCAGGGGCCTGACCTGGGTGTTTCCACCCCGCTCTTGGGGGGGCTGCAGGACTGCGGCAGTGCCCAGCAGCATACTGGCCCTGCCACAGATCCTGGGAATGATTTTGGGAGGCAGGAGGACCTGCAGAGAGCTTCCCAAGCCCCCTTCGCTCCTTGCGCACCGCGTCATCCCCCCCTACATCGCCACAGCAGGGCATTGCTCCTGCTCCGGCTGCCCCCCTCCCGCAGATTCCCACCCCGCACCAGCTCCGTGCCCCCTCTCCTGCAGCCCAGACCAGCTTCTCCGCCTCCCACCCGCCCACCCTGGCTGTATACGTCCTCAGCCCCAGGGGTGCATGCATCTTTGGTACGTATGCATCCCCAGTCTCCAGGGTGCGGGTGTCCTCAGTCCCCAGTGCGTGCATCCTCCATCCTCCCATGCCCGTGTCCTCGGCACGGCCAGCAAGCTCTGATGCCCGTGTATGCAGGCCAGTGGGGTGGGATTAGCCAAAGGGTGACGGGTTGGGATGGGGACACCCCACCGCCTGCGGAGCGGGGAACCTGGGAAACCAACCGAGCCAAAGCAGGCTTGGGCTTCGAGGCTGGCCGGTCCAGGAGAGCGAGGCCAGAGCAACGCAGACGCCATCAGAAGAGACGCAAAGTCCCACCTTGGCTTCCTCCAGGGCTTCGCTCCATCGCTCAGAGGATTTATTCCCAGGAGAAAACCTCCAGCCATGAACATGAGCGATGGCACTGGCTGCCGCTGCCTAATAGCACCCCTGGGGCCGGGCCCCAGCGTGACAGATGGAGCCTGAAATAAAGAAATAAATCTGGCTGCAGACTGAGCTCCTCTGGGCCATTTCTTTTCGCAGCTCGAAGCCGCTCACCATGGTCTCAGGCACAGCAGAGGGAGAGGGACCGCATCCCTCGGGATGCTGCGGGGCTGGGGAGCTTGTACCAGCAACCCCCCCCAGGGTGGATGTGGTCTCCATCTGCACGACGCACTGTGGCTCTATCCTGCTCCTCTCTCAGCCCTTTGATGTGGAAAGGAAGAAGAAAATGTCTGGAAAACCTTCGGGTGGGTTTCAAACCCCTGATCCCAGCAGGGGAAGAAATTACGTCCCAAAGCCCCGGCATTAGGGGCAGCTCTGGGGGCAAACAGGGCAGCTCACAAAAGGCTGGGTTTATTTTTGAAGAGACGCTTGCAATTCCTGCTCTCACCTTTGAGAACAACAACAAAAAAATGGGTATCGAGAAGAAGAATCGTGACATGTCCCCAGGGGAGCGAAGACTCAGCCGCTCTCAGCGGGTGGGTGACAGCACCCCACGTGTCCGGGACCCGGCCATGAGGACGGGGCTCCGTTTGCGAGGGGGTTTGCATGGCGACGCACGGTTCAAGGGGGATAAAATGGGGACAGAACCCCCCAAATCTCCAATTCTGGCACCGCTGGTGCGATGGGCACCCCCCCTCTTCCTTCTTCTGCGCTCGCCGGTGCCGGCGGCGATGGACGTGGCTGCAAACCCCTCCAAAGGTCAGCGAGCACAAATGCCACACGCCGTTCCCGGGACGCGTTGCTCCCATCGCCGAGGACAGGCAGCCCCCTCCACCGCCGTTCCCAGGAGATCCGTCCCCTTGCCGAGCCCCGTGTGCAGGAATTAAAGCCTCGGGTCCTGTTATTTACCCTCCATCGGGGTTTTTTGGGCGCTTAAGCAAGATGCTGGTGGGGGATGGAGGTGGAGGCACGTCTTCGGTCGCCCTCCCCAGCCTGGCTCCGCTTCTGAGGTGAAGCCGGTGACAGTCGCGCTGTGGTACAGGGGACAAGTGGATCTGGGGGGGGGACAGTCACCCCCAGGGTTCCTCCCACCCCTCTGACCCCACGGGGCTCTCTGCAATGACTGCGATGGGGCTCTGCTGGGAAATGTCTGCTGGACGGCGTGCACGGGCTGCGGGGTGCAAGCTGCGCACATGGGGTGCAGAGTGGGAGTACTGGGGTGCGGGCTGCGCGCAGGGGATGCGGGGTGCAGGCAGACACTGGCAGGGTGATGCTGGGGGACTGCGGAGGGTGCAGAGCCCCAGACCCGGGGCTGGCCTCCCGGCAGGCGACCCTGCCCCATGAATGCAGAGGGTGGGCTGGAAACCCACAGCTGCCGGCGTTTCTCCTTAGAAACCCATGTGAAATGGGGGGAAAAAAAAAGAAAAAAAAGAATATATAGGTAGAACCAGCAAAAGCCCAGTTGCTTTGGGGCACGGGCTGAGGGCTGCTGTGGGAAGGAGCTGAGCCTAATCCTGCAGCTCCAGGACCTTACCCAACAACAGTCCCCAGCTCTGGTACGGGGTTTGGGTGCAGGGGGGGCAGGACTGCACCCAGCCGTGCTCGCTTGCACCCACCAAGCTTGATGGCACCCGGTTAAATTTCAACCCAGCCTGTCCCTGGACTCTGGGCCGGCTCCGGCTTCACCCCGGGGATGCTCGGTTAATATTTCAGCCTTGCTGGGACTGAAAACGCCCGGGTGGTTGGGTGCCAAAGGCAAAGGTCCCTCTGGGGCCAACACGCCTTTGTCACGGCTCAAACCGCAGCGTCACCCCCCCCCCCCCCCTCCTGGGGACCCAAACCCACCCTGGTGTAAGGGTGGCACGATGTGATCAGCTCTGCTTGTCCTCTGGACCAAAATCCCCTGGAAATATGCTGTTTTCATCTCTTTTTAATCGGCTTCTCCCTTAAAGGCTGTGAGGCACCCATGGGTGCTGGCAGCAGGGATGCTGATCTGCAGGGAGGACAGGGTGGGACTCTGGCTGTGCCTGGTGGTGAGGATTAAGGGACAATTATCTCCCTGCTCCCATACAGCGTCCAGTTCTGGTCCTGTCCTCCCCTCCTCCAGCCATTGTTCCTGGCCCTGTTTCGGAAAGGAAGCAATTAACTCGGAAAAGAGAAAAGAAGAAAGAAGCCCTTGGAGACCGAGAAATAAAGAATAAAAGCTGCCCATAATTAAATTTCAACCGTTTTATTTTTAAATGGAGAAGAAGGAAGGCAAAAAAAACAAACCCCACCTGATTTCTGCCTGGCCCAGACACTCAAAGAGCTTCAGCAAAGCACTCCTGCCTCAGTTTCCCCACTGCTGTAGGGGAGGTAGCAGCTTTGGGAGCCCCCCCAAGTGCAGGCAGCTCTGGGGAGGAGCACGGCAGGCAGGAGACAAGTGGGAAGGCTCCAGCCACAAGCCAAATTTTTGGGCAAATCCCATCTCCATGTTGCTGCGCAGGCTCAGAGACAGAGCCTCACGCGTCCGCCCCTCCGCCACTGCAGCAAGGCTTGCAGTTTGGGAATGCATTGCAATTTGGGAACTCACTGCAACTTGGGAATGCATTGCAATTTGGGAACTCGTTGCAATTTGGGAACTCACTGCAACTTGGGAATGCATTGCAATTTGGGAACTCATTGCAATTTGGAAGCGCACTGCAATTTGGCAATGCATTGCAATTTGGGGGTGTACTGTAATTTGGGAGTGCATTGGAATCTGGGAATTTGTGGTGCAGATGGGACAGTGAAGAAAGTAGCTGCAAAAGCAGGAAATTCCAGCAGGACCCTGCTGCTGGGCCAGCTCGACGCCAGCAGCTGCAGAGGTGCCAGTGAGGGTGCAGAGCGGCCTCTCCCAGCTCCCGTCCCCATTTTGGCTGCTCTGGAGAACCCCAGCCAGGCCACAGCAGCCGACAGCCCCGTGTCACCCTGGCAGTGCAGGAGAGCTGGCCGTGTTCAGGGTCCCCAGCCCTGCCGTCCCCACGCAAACCGCACGCCCTGGCGTTGCAAACCCAACCAAAGCATCTGCTGCCATCGCACTCCCACGATTTACACCAGCTGACCATGCTGAACCTGGGGGACTAGAATCCTTCCCCGGTCTGGCTGTGTGCCCCGGGGACTGCAGGAGAGCCCCAGCCAAGCTCTGCTGCCCTTGCTGCCTGGATCCCTCCAGGACAGATACAATGGCACACCGGGGCATTTTTACATCCCACCAAAAATTTCATCAATTCACAAATAAATTCACAAATAGCTTCAACAATGGGCAAAACACCACTGTTTTCTTTTTTTTTTTTTTTCCACCTATACTTTCATCCTTTAATTGAATTATTCCCTGCTGTTCGGCTGTAATTAGCTGAGCTGTGACATCCCTCCTGGATGCAGGCGAGAGCCGGCGGAGACCGAGACGGTGGGGAGAGCTGCGTCCCTCCCCGTGTGCATCCCCTTCACCCCGCACCGTTAATGAATAATCCCTTGGGAGGGTGTTTTGGGAGGTTTCGATAACCTTTGCACAGCACTTGGACCCAGAGCTGTCAGCTGGGCAGCCGGGGAGGTGTCTGACCCCAGCCGGCTGGCCCCCTTGGCATCTATCTGGCCTCGAAGGTGTGTCGGAGGATTATTCATTAATTTGCTGCATTGCAGCCAGGAAAACACCAGCAGGGATTTAGGATGGTCAGGAGGTCAAGGGGCTTTGGAAGTAGATGTGAAGTCCCATGGAAAAAGCTGCTGGAGGTGCCGTGAGGTCCTTCCCAAGCTGCACGACTCCTGCTCTGTTATTAAGAAGCAATTTCCCCCCCGGTTTGTGCTTGTGCTGGAAAGGCCAGGTCTCCGAGCGTGCGAAGGCAGCTGCCCGCCGCGGCGGTTCCCTGCCCGCTCGGGGCTTGGCGCGGTGCTCCCGGAGGTCACCTTGCCCGAGTTAGCCGGCTCAGAAAAAATCGTTATCATCCCCTCCTTAATGAGGGACCAGGGAGGGTTTGCTTATCACCAAAGCGCAGCCACCGAGCGCTGCAGAGCTCCTCTAAATCGCTCCTCGCATGTCCTTCAGATGAGACCCATTACCCGCCCGCATCCTGTCCCCCCCTTTGCTCCCGGTGGGTCGGCAGAGTGATTTTGGGGTGCAAGGCGTGGAGCATCCTCCTCCTCGCAAGCCAGGCAGCGAAGCCCCCCAGCACCCGCTTTGCATGTGGCGATGCGATGCGGCGAGGCCGTCGCATCGCTCGCCGCCTGACCCCCTCCGTGCGCCCGCTGCCGGGTCCCCCCAAACCTGGCAAGGGCCGTGTCCCAATTCCCCCCTTCGCCTGGATTGCCCGGTGCAAAAGGCTGCAGGTTCAGGGGACCCGCTCCCGGGTGAGGACCCCCAAAAGGGAAGCAGCCTCTCCCCAAAACCCTGGGAACTTGCAGCATCCTTGTAGGACTCAGGACCCCAGGTTCAAATCCGTGCCCGGATCCTGCTCCGCCAGCAGGGAGCCAAGGGCTCAGCCCCTCTCCTTCCCCCAGGGAATCAGGCAAATCCCAAGGGGAGGGCTGTTATTCATTATCCTTCCAGCCAGGAGAGAAGCTCCTTGTTGACCCAGAGAGCAGGAACAAGCTCTGCCAGCCTTGGACCGGCCAGGATCGTCCCTCATTCCTGGTGCCGGAGCAGCCGGAGTCCCGCTCGCTCCAGCAGCATCTCGTGGAGAGGCCGACGGGATGGTAAGGAAAAGCCAACGCAGCCAAGAGGGGAATTTCTCAGGTTTTGGGGTGGGAAGGGTGGTCTAGGCAGCCATGCGCTGCGGTTGAGGCTGTCGGGACAATGCGGTTTTATTACCAGCTTTGATATGGATTTAATAGCCAACATTGCCTTGATGGGAAATAGGAAAGGTGTCTTGGAAAAGAAAGAGAGGGAAGGAAAGCCAACAGATTCCCTGGATAAATCAGGTCAGGCTCTGGCTGCTGAACTGGAGTGTTTTCTAGCCTATGGCTTTTCAGTTTTCTCCATTTTGTTCTTTTTTTTTTTTCTTTTTTCTTTCTTTTCTGTCTCTCTCCCCCTGTACCCTGGCTCACAGACCAGCTCTGAGTTTTAACTTGCAGGGGGGATGCTGCGGGGCAGCCCCAGCCCCACCTCCCCCTCGCCCCGAAGGCTCCCTGCTGCTATCTGGGCTATCATCTCCCATAGCTTTCTGATGGCCCTGGCTCCAGGCAGTGTCACCTCCCGGGGCAGGATGATGGGCCATCCACTGTCCCTGCCCTGCCCAGCCCCCAAAAGCAGCCTGGGGGGCTGGGGTGGTGGGGGAGAAGGAATGGGGGGGGGGGGGGGGGAGGATGCTGCAGACACCCCTGGGAGAGCCCCTTCTGCACCCCTGGAGAAGTTTGGCCAGTTTTGAGGGCGGGGGGGTCTGCTCTTTGGATGGGACCTGAACCCATCATAGAGTCAGGGAGAAGGAAAATGAGCTGAGGGCAAAGGAGGGAACCTGGGTGTGTTGGTGGGGCAGCACGTTGGATCCAGTCCTGGCAGGACCAGGGGGATTCATCATCTTCCCTGGGGCTTGGTGCCCAGCCCCACACCAGGTCCTTCCTTGCCCAAGCCCCAGTTGGGTTGACCATGGCCAGGGGGGGAAACTGATCCCCCCAGCCAGAACCCATCCAAACCACCCTGGGGATGCCCTGCCTTGGGTTAACCACTGCCTGGAGAGGGGATGGGTCTTTGGCTGCACCCCTTCATGCCAGGCCTGGGGACAGTGTCTCAGGGTGGATGGCTGAGGTGATGGTTGGAGGGAGGTCCCAGCCTGGTCCCAGTCAGCCCCTACTGCTGAGGCCGTCTGGGGACACTGGGACATGAGGCCATGCCCATGGGCCACGAGGTAGGTATGGGTGCTGAGACCAGGTCTGAGAGGAGACCACGGCAGAAGAGGCCATGCAAAGCAAGAGGAGCCCAGCAGGCGTCGTGCTGTAGGAGGAAGGGATGGGCTGCGCTCAAGGGAGATGTCTCAAACAGCCCAGAGCGTCCTCCCATTTCTCCTCACTGACTGCAAAGGGAGCCCCGGCTGACTTGCTCACATGGAGGCATGTCTGCTCTATGGACTCAAGGGGTTGAGATGAACCTCTGTGTCCATAAATAATTAATCTTTTGGGAAACCTGGCTCTGGTACAGTGGTCTCGGTGGACGACGGATGGGCTGTGTGGAAGAGCAGGGGAGGCGCTTGCTTTCTTCTGCTTTAGCTCTTGGTTTTGCTCCAGGTTCACGGCCAAGGAGGATTCAAGTTCCAGAACTGGGCCAAGACCTATGGCTCCTCTCCAGAGTTGTACTTCCAGCCCACCTCAGTGGAGGAGATCCGGGAGGTAAGGAAGGTGCTTCCAGGAGACCACCCATTAGAAATGAAGAGGAGGAAAGGCCAGGAAGGGCTGTGATGTTCCATCATGTTCAGCCAGAGAGGTCGCAGTTGGTGACAGCATGAGTCCTTCCCCTAGCCCCAGGAGATGGCCCATCCCGCTGAACCGCACGTGTTCTGCAGCAGATGTGTCAAACACCTAAAAGACGCAGAAAACCGGCATGCCTGTCCCCAGTTGGACTCTGTTCCTTGGGCATCAGCATCTGGCAGCCTTCTGGGGTCCCCTGCCCGCCCCAGCTGCCATGCTGAGGGGTGGGAGTCCTCTGTCCCTTTTGCCACCCCAGAGATGCCTCTGTCACCCTAGAGTGTCTCAGGGGGGCATCGCCTCTTTTGGGACCATAGAATCATAGAATGGTTTGGGTTGGAAGGAACCTTTAAAGGTCATCTAGTCCAACCCCCACAGATGATGCCAAGGGCTGTCTTAGGAGGTGTCTGGGCTCCAGGGGTGGTTTTAACTCCAGATGATGAGTTATCCAAGTAAATGGATGTCAACCGTGGGTGAGGTTTTAGCTGGGGATGTCTCGCAGAGCCTCTGCCACCGCCCTGAGCACACGGCTTTGAGGGAGATGCTGGACGCTCAGGGCCGCCTGCTGTCTCTGCAGATCCTGGATATGGCCAGGCAGCGCGACAAGAGGGTGAAGGTGGTGGGGGGTGGTCACTCTCCTTCGGACATCGCCTGCACCGATGACTTCATGATCCAGATGGGGAAGATGAACAGGGTACTCAAGGTGAGACCGGCTTCTGGGAGGTGGCGCGGTGGCCCTGAAATGTGGTGGCACCCCTGCTTGTGTGACCACCGAGGGCTGGGAGGCATTGCGCCAACGCTGCCATACCCAGGGTGGGAGGTGAAAGGATGGAGAGGCTTTCCTCTCCTCACAGCCAGGAGTTTTCCCAAACCAGCCCCTGAAACGCTGGTGCAAGACTGGGCAATGCACATTTTCCTGGTATAAAAGCATCCTTTGTGCACTGGAAGCATGTGGAGCGGCTATAAAAACACAAAGCAGTGATGTCTTCCCGGCGTGCGTTCAGCGAGGGCTTAGCCTTGGCACGTTGTCCTCGTCCCAGCACGGGCTGCTGGCTGGGGAGGAGGTACCTGGCAGGATCTCTTTTCGCGGCTCGCTTGATGCGAGCTTGCAAAGGTGCCTTAGGCGCAGCAGCCTGGCAAAAACCCGGCTGGAGGTTCGTGGTCCGTGCTTTGTTCCTGCATCAGGTGGGAAATGTCCCCGTGGGAGATCGCTCCTTTTGATGACGCTGGGAAGGAAACAGCTCTTCCTGGTTGTCTGTGGATCATATCCTGAATAACTTCGGGAAGATGAAAGCTGCTGAGAGGGAGAGGTTTTCCTGCCCTTTGCTTTGCATCCAGACCTCCGGTGTGTAGGGAGATACCGGGCTCTTACTGGGCCTGCATGGCTGGCTGGTTATAAACAGTGAGAGAACTGACTTTTGTGCATGTGTGCACGCCTGTGTGTCGTGTGTGCATGCACATGTGTGTGTGTGCATGCACATGTGTGCGTGTGCATGCCTGTCGTGTGCGCATGCATGCATTTGTGCACATATACATGCATGTGTGTTTCTGTACGTGTGCACGTGTGTGTATGTCTGAAGCTGAAGGTGAAGAAAACCTGGCTCTAGCAGCGTATTCTGAGAGCTGGATCATACTGGTAATTAACAGCAACAATTAATTAAGGAACGGCTCTCTGCCTGACAGCTCTGTCTGTCAGAAGCGGGATGCATAGCTCCTAACGGTAATAAGCTCTCCTTCCACCAGGAGCTGGCTGGAGCTGGCTGGGCAAGGCAGGAGGGCAGCGTGAAGAGGTTTGCTGAAGGTAGAGCCTTGCTGGGGGGTGTCTTCTCCCTTGCATTGACCAACACCGGGGAGAAGTTACGGGAGTGGTTACGCACCCCTGAGACTGGGGAGAGCAGAGGGGAGCAGGGTCTGGACCAGGGGCAGGAACCAGTGGTACCATTGGGTTGGACGAGATTTGGGTTGGGTGAAGGTCTGAGAGAGGTGGCAGGTCAGGATGGAGCAAGTCCCTCGTGGTACGTGACTCTCCTGTACAGATGTTACCAACTCCGCTTTGGTAAAAGCCGAGGTGTTTTCCATGGGGTGTTTCTCCTCCGAGCTGTGTGACGTTCCCCTCTCCCATCCCATCCTTTGCAGGTGGACAAGGAGAAGCAGCAAGTGACGGTGGAAGGTGGGATTTTCCTCTCGGATCTGAACATCGAGCTGAGCAAGCACGGGCTGGCCCTGGCCAAGTGAGTATGACGCGTGTGCGGGGCCACCCCTGGGCATCCTCCCAGGTGTCTGTCCTTGTCCCAGACCAAGTGCTGGGACATGGCAAAACAGGGATGTTTGAAGAGCTTTTACTGCAGAATAAGGGTGTTTGCTTCAGGATCTGGTCTTCCAACAGGGTCCTGCAGACTGCAGGTCAACCCCCTCCACAGTGGAGTAGCTGATCCTGCCTTGGAGCAGGAGACTGGACAAGGGGAGCCTTTATCCCCACACCAGTCCTATATTCTCACTGTACCTACCAGGCTGGTCCTTTCCGTGTCATGAAGGAAAATTCTGCACTCCCCGGCCCTAAAAAGATGAGAGCATCTCTCCTAGGGAGGCTGACAGCAGGCAGCTCTGGGCAAAGGAGGTCAGTGTTGCACAAAATTAGGCTAGAAATGAGGTTTTGATGGCAAAAGGCAGTTAGCCATTGGAATATCTTAGCAGGAGGCATGGGACAGTCCTTGCTCTGCATTGCTTTGAGATGTCTGCTGTCCCCAGAAGAGGAGGTGGGAGTGATGGGCTGGGGGGTCCATGGCTGATCCCTCTGCCTCCAGCACATGTGGTTCTCCCTTGCAGCGGGTGTCTCGTCAAGGGCTTGGAGGGCCCCATGTTCAGATAGGGGTTTGCAAAGGAAATAGCCATGGAGAAGAGCATTTCTCACACTCAATCTCTTTCACTTGCTGACCTCAGAGACGAAATTGCTCTTTAATTACAGTCTACCTCAATAGCTGTGTTCCCCTGTCGATAAAAGCGATGAGTTTGTCAGAGCCCCGGCCAGGGCTGGGGTGAGGGTTCAGAGAAATGAGCCCCACCGGAGCAGATGGCCAATGGAGCAGGACTCCTTCGTGGAGGAGGAATCCACCGAGGGTTGCAATGATCACAGAAACCATGTCTGGTTCAGGACGTCCCTGCTCCCCAGCTGTTGGAAGCTGGAGGAGTGTTTGGGGGAAATGGCAGGAACAGCACCCTGTTTGCTTTAACCTTCTACCACCCCCCCGTGTCCGCCTTGGCCAGGGTTGGAGGAACGGACCTTGGTCTGCAGACCTTATGCTTGTGGATGCTCCTTCCAGCCCTGCTCCACAGTGATGTTTCTGGGATAAACCAGGGTTCCTCGCTGCATGCTCTGACTACATATGGGAGGGATGTCTCCATCCCAGTGAGTCCCTCCAGGCTGATGAGGAGAGATGGGGACTTGTGAGATGGGACACGGCTGAGTTGACCACGGTGACCTGTGTTCACCAGCTGCCTCTTCCTCCCCATGGACTCTAGCAGCATCCTGATAGATATGTCCCATGGAGACATGCACACAGGGCCAACAAACCCACCTGCAGCTGCAGGATACCCTGAAGGGTGGAAAACCCCGCTCGTTGGAGCAGGGGGGGCATGTCCTGGCGGTCTCTGTGAAGGGTCCACACGCGCTGTAACGCCTGGCACGGGGGGCTGTGCCCCACGCCGCGTCCCACGCGCTGAGGTCCTCATCCAGCCCCTTCGTCTGCCCCCAGCTTAGGAGCTGTTTCTGAGGTGGCAGCGGCCGGTGTGATCGGGACAGGGACGCACAACACTGGGATCAAGCACGGCATCCTCCCCACCCAGGTGAGACGCGAGTTGGGAGAGTGTCAATGCATGGACATCAGCATCTTGAGGGCTTCAGGGAGATGTCCCATCACCCAGGCCGGGCCTGGTGTGCCCAGCCCTGGGGTAAGGACGCTGCAAGCGGGAGGGGTCCTGTGCCCCCGGGATGGAGCTGCTGTAGGACCTACCTCATCTGCCAGCTGAAACATAATCCAGATCAAAACTCCGTCCCTGTGCTTTATGGTTTTATAATCCAATGAATAAGCTCTGTACCAAAGGGAAAGCAGTTCTTCTTATATTGGAGCCCCCCAACCCCAAATTTCTGCAGGACCTGGTCTATTTTTAACTAGACACTTACGAAAATCCTCCAATCCTAGCTCAAATCCTGTATGGCAATTCCACTGATGGTTATGGAAAAGTGCGGTAATTTGGGGGAGTTTTACTTCTTTATTTGATGGCTCTTCCTAGCAACCCCCAGAGAGAGAAGGATCCTTTTATGTCACTACATCAAAGGTGGCAGGAGAGGGGCTGGTGGAGCCAAGCTCAGCAGAAAGTACCCTGTGATGACGGTCGTGGTACAGGGGTCTCCCTGCTTAGCCCCCAGCCCAAAGTTTTGGGGTGGATGAAGGTTCTTGGCATGGACCTGGGACACCCTGAACGCTCGCTGAAGCTTTGCTCCCTTCTCGGCAGGTCGTAGCACTCACACTGCTGACAGCCTCGGGGGAGATCCTGGAGTGCTCCGAGTCCATCAACGCGGACATCTTCCAGGCTGCCCGCCTGCACCTCGGCTGCCTGGGCGTCGTGCTCACCGTCACCTTCCAGTGCGTGCCCCAGTTCCACTTGCACGAGGTGGCCTTCCCCTCCACCCTCACCGAGGTACGACGTGGGCGATGCTTTTGAAGCTTCCTTGGGGATAAGCAAAGTTCTCGGTGAGGTGACACAGTCGGGGGAAGACTGGGAAGTGGTCGCGCTCTGGTAGAAAATCCCACACGTGTGTGTAGGTTGCACTCCTTATGCATCTTCATGGTGTGCTTCATGGTGTCCTTGAAGCTGGAAACACCTCCCGGGTGACAAAGGAGAGGAAGGAAAAGCCATGTTTCTTAGCAAACGCCATTTTAACTTCCCATGGGTGGGAAGAGCATCTGGGAGCGGAGAGGTGCAGGTAGTGGGGTGGGGACGAGGGGTACTCGTGAATCCCACCTCTGCGCCGCGTAGGGCAGGTGGGCGGTCAGGACCTGCCGCGAGACATGCATTGCACGGTGCAGTTGGTGTTCAGGAGCAAAGCAGGGTTTGAGGTGCAGCCCCTCGCGTGGTTGCAAGCTGAGCCAGAGGCGAGGGCTGAGTGTGCTCTGGCAGCTTTGCTGGGCACAAAATCCGGGAGGAGCCCGGGTGGGGAAGCCCAAGCTGCCGTGAGTCTACAATGAGTTCTTCGGTTCTCCCAAAAGAGCAGGTGGGACCTCTGCCCCTCGCATTGGGACCCTCTGCAGCCACCCCTCTGTGTCCAGCCTGGGGGAGCTGGGCAGAGAGGGCGAGCTGCGGGGAAAGACATGGAGACTAAAGTTAATTTCCTTTATTTATTGTTCCTGGTGGTTTCTGAGAACTGCAAGGCACCGTCTCTGGGAGAAGTTGCGTCCATTCTCAGCTGCTTTCAGCTCCACATCTGGCCCAGGACAGCTCAGGGGTGTGAAGGTGACGTGAAACCTCACCTCTTTCATCACTGCTATGCTCACCCCTGAGCTGTTCCCAGGCTCCTCTTTTAAAACTGGTCCAGACTGATACAGTTGTTTTGCATTTATCCAGCCTGAGATTCAAATAGCTGATTTTACCGTCCCAGATCAGCCTCCGTGCAGCCTCGGTGCGGCTTGTGTCTGCAGCAGCAGGTTGGTGGCTTCCAGTGTCCTCAGGAACCTGCCAAAGACTTTTTGTGCTCGCCTTGGGTTGGGGAGACCGACCCTGAGCTGGAACGTGGCTGTGTCCTTCAGAGACATCCTCTGGGTTCTGGCAGGGGAGATGGGACGGCTGTGCTGCAGGAGGCTGCTGCGGGAGGGATGGCTCCTGCTCGGGAGAGATCTCCTGGCTGGGCTGGAAGAAGAGGCAGTTCCCTCTTTAGGGAAAAGGCTGGACAATGAGACCCCTGTCAATGTCCCCGTGTCCCGGCCTCTCTGCAGCATCGTCCTCACTTCTCAGCATCAATTGTCCCCTGCCTGACTCAGCCCGGGGGTGATGGAAACAGGACCCCCTCCTCCAGCTGTGGTCTACCCCTCGCGTACAACCCCGTGGGTTTTAAACTATTCCCCCGTCGCGTGAGCAATGCCTGAGCCTCGCTGCAGGCGGGGATCAGCGAGAGGAAGGGCAGCCGCAGCGGTGGGGAGCTGCTTCGGGCTGCGCGATGCCAGCGGTCCCACCGGAGCAGGGATGGAGGTTTGCCATCAGCTTCATCTTCCCTGGGCCGCCTCCAAGCCGCGGCGGGGCTGAGCGTGGAGGCTCCAGCACAATCAAGTTAGAGAGGCTGAAGGAGCCCGCCGGCGTCAGCGCTGCCGCCTTCGGCACTTGCTTCTGTCCTCGGGAAACGTCACCGTGAGATGGATCCGCCAACGCCTCTGCTCCGTTTAACCCAGCGTTCGCAGGCACTGGCAGGTCAGAGGAGATCTGGTAACTCCAGGCACGCATGACTAAGCCTAATGCAGATTTAATGTTCCAGCTGGAGAAAATTACCCTTGCTGGAAATCCTGGTCTGGTCTGATGAGCTGACGTGCTGCCTGGACTGAGCAAGAACAGGGAGAAGACTGTGCCTGCGCTGAGCCAGCATCCCTGGGGGCTGGCGGTGCCTAGCTGGGTGCCGCAGGAGAGGAGCAGCATCCCGCAGGGCATGGCTGCTCCCACGAGCCGTGCGCTCTCCGAGGAAGTGCCGTCTCCCATCTCGTCGAGTCCTGCTGCTCGGCTAGCGGACAGCCTTGCTTTTTCCAGCGACAGATGGGTCACTTAAAATAGTCCATGGGCATCTTGTGCTCTTGAAAAGAACTTGGTCCCTTCTTCTGTGTGAGGTCAGGGTATTTTTTCGGGATGGGGCTCTCCATCTCCCAGCGTGCAGGTTGGGTGAAACTCTTTTTTTTCCTTTGAGCTGAACTTGCGACAAACCGTGCTGGGGATGAGAAGGAGTGTGATGGGTGACAGATTTCAAGGGGCAGACTGAACAAATCCCTTATAAGGATCCGACCCCAGAGCTGCACTTGGGTCGTGTGATGGAAAACTCCCTTTAAACCAATTGTCGTGTTGCTACTGGACTTGTCTGTCTCCGTCTTGCCAGAGGGCCATATCACCCAGACTAAGGTGTATGGTGCCAGTAGCTGACCCACCTGGGACATCCCCAAGGGAGGGTGGCTTTCTGAGGAGGGTTTCTGACCTGCTCTCTCATAGATTAGGATCTTGCATGGCTCTGAACGGTTCACATGCTGTCTCCTCCTTGGCAAGTTCTGCTGTCCCACCATCCATCCTCTCCCTGTTGTCCCCTCTTCTTGGCCATATCCCTCCTGAAGACAACATCTTGCATGTAGCCTATGAAAGGGCACTTAGCTGACCACGGAGAGCATGAGGAGTTTAGGTCCTTGTTCAGCACGTGGCTGAGGCACTGGGTACAGTGTTTGGGGGTGCTGGTACAGAGATGCTCAGTGCTCGAGAGTGGTTTCCTCCAGGCGAGCTTCCCATTCCCAGCAGGAGCCAGGCTGAAACAGGCTGATTTCCCTCGAAAGAATCATGAAGTGCCCTTTTTTGGGGCAGCGCATCTCCTGGGCTTTGCGAGCTTGGGTCTCCACGTGGTTGTGTGGCCAATGGTGGGTGTGATCTGGTTCCCTCAGAAAGCATTTTGAAGGCCCAGTGGGCATTTCTACAGAGTGATTTGAAGGAATTCTTTCTCCTGGGAACACATCAAAACTGACTTTCCCTGTCTCTGCCATTATATAAACTCCTTTTAACTGCTGGATGCATTTCCTTGGAGCCCTCCCACCCTCACGGTGCTGGGAAGCCGGATGGAGCGAGCTGTTCCATCTGGTGCTCAGCCCCATCACGGCTGGGACATCCTGGCACAGCTGCTGTATCAGGATGTGACCTACCGCCTTGAGCTGAGCAATCATCCAGCTTGTTCCAGCTCTCTGGCACCAGATCGTCGCTGGAGGCTGCAGCATTGCACAGGCTAAAGCCTACAGAGAAGGGGCCACCTGCAAGTTGAAAGACCTGGTGGCCTCCCAGATGCCGTGTGGACTCACTGCGTTCACTGGAGGGAGTTAGATTTCTGGATGGGGAAACTGAGGCAGAAAGTCCACCAGGAGGAATAAACCAGTGGCGGTGGAAAGGAAGCTCTCCAGGAGCTTGGATCTGCTTCAGCCACAATCGTATTTGTCCTCCTGGGAGGTCTGACGTCCCTGCTGGTGCATCCTCAGCGTCATCCTCATCCATTGTCTCATTTGGGTCTCACAGGTCCAGTTCCAGCCCTGGCTAACGACAGCACAAGCCTTCGTTAAGTCAGGCTCATGAAAAATAAATAGTCCTTGGACAAAAGCAGCAAAATTTGTTGCAGGATTGATCAGAGCTGCAGCACTAGTAAAGCTCTGAGAAACGCTGTCCTTAATTTTTTAAGGACTGAATTATTCAGTGCCCTGTTGGGGTGGCTTGAACACCACCAGGAACGTGAAGTTAACGCACTTTTGCAGTATCTTCTTTGCAAGCCCTGATCTGAAGCAACCCAGTGGTCCTTATGCCATGCCGTGGGTGGCGGGGCCGGCCGAGGAGGTGGACAGAGAGGTCCGTACACATTACCTGAGTCATTAACGTGTTCGTCTGCCTGCTGTCACCCCCCTAAGAGCAGCTGCACCAGAGCAGTGAGAGCTGGAGCACTTCAGGGTCTTATTTTTCCTGGGGGGTAGGAAGGGAAGACAGAGGAATAAGGGGAACCCACCAAGGTATTTCTCCAGCATGCAGTGAGTTCATTACCGGTGTTTCCAGTTGCAGAGGTGATGAGTTTGTGTCTAATGGCTCAGATGTATTTTTTGCCTGTGAATTGCCTGTTCGCTTTCTGAGCTGCGACTTCGCTGGTGTCCTGCAGCAGGGAGTTCCCTGCTTTAAATGCATTTTAAGTATCTTTAAATGTGGTGGGAGCCTGCCAGCTCCTTACGGCTTGGTCCTCACCCACCCTGCCAGCCTGCTGGGACCTTCACTGCATCCTCTAGCACCTTTCCTCAGCCAAATTGCTAGGTTGGGAGTTGTTTTACACCTCCTAATCTGCCTTTTAGCTAGGGAACTTAAGCTCACGTGCGGGATAACCCTGCTATCCTGAGTGGGACAGGTAGCCCAGGCTGAGCTTTACCTTGCTCAGCATCATCTGCCTGGGCTATGCCCCCTGCACAGCTCAGCCCATCTTTCCCCAGGTCCCTCGGGGCTGTTAGGAGGGTGAAACAAGAATGCACTCTATAAATATTAATGCCATTATCAATTCTCGGTCATCGCTGCTCCTCGCCTGCTTCCAGATCTCCAGCTTTCATGTCGAGTGGCCCAGCGAGGCGGAAGAGAATAATGGCAAGGGAGCAGGTTGCTTGAAATATTTAAGCCTGAGTTATCTAAGACATTGCAAATAATATATGTGTCAGAGGACCCAGGCTTGGATTTGTGGTTATGTAAGATCTGCATGCTTTCTTTTCTGGCCTCGTGATTATCTTTATCACTGGGATAAACTCAGCTGCTCTAGCTGCTGACAATGACCAGGATCAAGGCACGGGACTGAGAGGGTGCATTGCACAGCTGAGGTCACCAGAGAGACCTGCAGAGCATCCCTGGGTGGTGGCAGGGATGGAGTCATCCTTCCCTTGTCCCAGACCTGCTGGGAGGCTGATGAGGATGGATCAGACTCGGATACGATACTTCTTCCCCGGGTCTTTGCAGCTTTGGGGCTTCCTGAGCTGGAGGCGGTTTGTATATGTGTAATAAGGCAATGACTTTCTCTTCTGGAAGGTCTCTGATCTGCTTCTGAACCCATGCAAACTTTTAGCCACCTGCAGACTTGCACAGCTTAGCGACCTGGTGGGTGAAGAAGTGCTTTTTTGGTCTGAGCCTACCACTGCCTAAACCTAACCTTAATCCTAACCCTAACACTTTGGGGGCTGTCCCAGGCACCTGGGACGGATCCCTCCGGCTCAGCTCCCCCAAGACCACCCATTGCCTTAACCCCCCTCTCCATTGCTGGGCCTGACCTCATCCCTCTTAGCCAGAAATGTTGTTTTTGGTGTCAGTGAACGGAAGCGACTCTTCCAACCAGGGCTCGGACACCGTACCCCGACGCGGTGGGACCCTGCCAGGCGCAGGCAGCACGCAGGCAAAGGGGGAGGCTGAGCATCAATCTCTCCCAAAACGCGAGCTCCCCCTGCTCCCTGGCTGCCCTTCATTGCTCGGGCAGACCTACAGGACATGTGCTAGTAACTTCTTGTGCTTCGTCCTCCGCAGCACCTTGGCCACATCTGCTGCTTGCCCCATCCTTGTCCTCTCCCTGAAAACCATCTGGAGCAACCAGACCTGCATTGCAGCAGGCGGGGTGCCTGACCCTCAGCTCAATGAGCTCTCGAGGGTGTTTGTAAGCAAGAAAGCAAGCGGCTTCTTTTGACCCGGCCTTTGTGAACCAAAGGGATTTGTTCTGGCGTCCTGGGAGGGAAACGAAGATGAGCAAAATCCCCTGGGTCTCTGCAGGCTCCAGGGTCATCTCCGTTGTGTGCATTGGTCACGTTACAGTGACAAGATTTCCACTGCCCGACCTCTGCCTCCGACTCCGGCACTCAGCCAGCCGACGACGTCTCCAAGGACTCCCGAAGCCGGCTCGCTCGCTGCCTTCAGCTCTTGCCCGCTGCGCTGTAATTATCCTACAAAGTCGCGGGCTTATTTTCTTCAGACCGATATCGCAAGAATCAAAAGCGCACATTGAAAAGGTCACCCACTAGCAATTTGCTTCTGCGCTCAAACGCCGCAGCTGGAAGACAAACAGACGTTGGCAGGATCACCTTGGGAAAGCTGCATCCTTCTTTTCCTCACATGTTTTAGCTTCTCGATTAATTTGTTCCTAAACCAAACCGATGAAAACGTGGGGTCGTAGCTTTTGCCCTGCTTCTACTTCCACAACCATTAACTGTTTCCGACATAAGAACTTCTCTGGCCAGAAAGTAGGCTGTTTTGGGAACATTTTAGAGAGATTTTGTGGCTTTTGGGAGCTTGCAGATGTGGTGATGGAGGCAAAAGCATTAGCATTATTTCTTAGCAATTACAGGAATACACTATTCATCCTCCCATCCTCCCTGCTTTAACGGGACCGTGGCATTACAGCAGTGCGGCCCCACGAAGACCCTCACCTTATAGCGGGGTCCCAGCAAGATGCTCAGTGCTAAAGCAGCCCAGCTTGGTGATTAATAGCTCATTAAGACAAATCATTCAAATGACACAGACAGAAAGGAGCAGCTTTGCAGCTAAGGTTGCCAAGACCTTCCTGGGGTTATATCCATGGGTCATTGCACCTTCTCCTGGGTCAAGCAAACTCGTCGAAGCAAAGCTGCTGGGTTTTTAAGCTTTTCTGCAAAACTGCGGAAGATCTCTGCAGGAGGAGCAGGAGGTCGTTGGAGAAGATGTTTGCAGGAGGGAGAGGTGCTGGCCTGGCCAAAACAGCACCGTGCTGGGGGTGAGCACAGGTTCTCGCCACCCTTGCATGCACAGGCAGGGAGAAGGGACAAGGGCTGAAAGGTCTTTTCATTTCTGTGGGTGCTGCTCTGTCAGGCAGCAGGGTTTCTTCCAAGCAGTCCAAGAATAAGAGCCCAGTGGCTCTGGGAACAGGCTGCATATGTCCTGGGGCTGCGGTCACCCCCTCGAGCCCCATTACCTGCATTGTTCTGCCTGTCCCCTGCCCGCTCCATCCCCTGTTACATCCCGGCTCCATCCCCTGTTTCCCCGGGGCTCCAGAGCCGCAGAGGGTTGTGCTGCCAGGGTGTGAAAGCTGGGGAGGGCATCCTTGATGTTGGGCCAGGAGGTGGATTTCGGTAGCCCCTGGCATGCCCCACTGTATGGCTGATGGCTGGAGGGGGCTGGCTGTGCTGCCTTGTCTGGGAATGCCTGATGGGACAGTTTGGGGGCTGCAGAGGTGGGCCAGATGCAGCCCCAGCAGCATCTGCAGGACGTGGGGGTCTGCCACGGCCGAGGGAGATGAGATGATGGGCATGCTCGGTTCCCTTCCCCAGATGTTGGGTCCATGGTCTCTATTAGCCCCTTGGTGCTTGGTTGGGCTGTATTGACCCCCCTCCAACCCAAAACTTGCCAAGACTCTGCAGACAGACTCCTTGGACCTTCCCTGGCATTCCTGGGAATCCTCCAAGGTGCCTCCAAACCCTGCTCCCAGGATCCCTGCTCCATGGTGGGGTTCAGTCACCAACCAGCACCCATTTCTCTGGTTGTTGCAGGTCCTCGATCACCTCAATGACCACCTGCAGAGATCTCAATATTTCCGATTCCTGTGGTTCCCTCACAGCGAGAACGTCAGTGTCATCTACCAGGATCCCACCAACAAGGCAGGTCCCACCGGGCTCCATGTGGGAAGGGAGAAGGGCCCGTGCACAAAACTGAGTGTTCTCCCAGAGCCGGTGTTTAGGATGGACTTGCAGTGCAAGGGCTGCTGGGGGGGGCTGATCAGGGAAACGGCATTTTGGGGCCGGGCTGGGCTCTGCCCCATGCTCCACGGTCTGGGTGTCCTGGGACATGGATGCAGCTGGGGCTGTCCAAGCTCCCAGCATCCTCATGACAAAGCCTGGTCTCTTCCTGGGCACTGGATTTGGCTCTTTTTCATCATGGGAGGGAGATATGGGGAGTCCCAGGGTGCCCTTCTCCAAATCCCTGCTCCCAGCTTGGTCCTGGTCCAGGCATGTGCTCCCACCTTCATGCCCGCTGGCAAGAAAGCTGCAAACCCTGCTAGTCCCTAATGACCATCATCTTCCTCTGCTTGGCTTTGCAGTCCCCCTCTTCCTCTGCCAGCTGGTGGTGGGATTATGCTGTTGGCTACTATTTGCTGGAGTTTCTGCTCTGGATCAGGTAAGGGCATGGTCTGGGCAGTGTTTGGGGACAAGTAGGGTGGGGTGGGTTTGTCCAGCGCTGGCCTCATCCAGATCTGTTCTCTGCAACTCTACATCGAAACCTGTGCTGCTTTGCTGCGAGTCCCAGGGAAGATGGCAAGAGAGGACTGTGACTGCGAGCACCGCCATCCCTGGGGAAGAAGGAGACGCTTGTTCTCCTCCAAGCAAGCTCCTGCGCAGGAGGAGCGAGTTTGGGTTGGGATTGATGTCTGGGGCTGCACTGCCCTCGTGTGTGCACAGAGATGGAGCAGCAGCGCGGGTTTGCAGCAGCAAAGGAGCTTTTTGGAGGAGGGTGGTGGCTGTGAGCGTGTCCTGAGCACCAGGGTGGAGACGGGAGAGCCAGGCAGGACACCGTGAAGAGGGAGAAGAGGGACTGTGGCCACTTAGGACTCTGCCAAGGGGTCCACCCTGCCACTCCACCCTGTCCCCAGTAGCTCTCGGTCCCCCGGCGTGAGGATGCCCAGTGCCCAGCCTGGGAGGCTCTGAGGTCTCGAGGGGGAGGGAAGGTGATGACCGAGCACCCCTTTTCTAGCTTCCAGCAAGAGGAGGGGGAGGGAGCTGAGGACAAGGGTGCAAGGTCCAAGACCAGGTGCAGTGAGCACAGGCAAGCTCCAGGCAGGGCTGCAGGACCCCATGGGCTCCAGCACCCTTGGAGTATGGCAGCTTTGCTTACAGCCCCTTGAGAGGGCATCCCCTTGTCCAGCATCCCCAGGCTGTGGTTTGTGGCACCACAGCTCACAAGCCTGCCCTCGGCAATTCCCCGGGCAGCAGCTCTGCGGTCAGGTCTCACCTTCTGCTCTCTCCCCTGCAGCACCTTCGTGCCCAGCTTGGTGTGCTGGATCAACCGCTTCTTCTTCTGGCTCCTCTTCAGCTCCCGGGTGGAGAATATTGCCATCAGCTACAAGATCTTCAACTACGAGTGTCGCTTCAAGCAGCACGTTCAAGACTGGGCCATCCCCATGTAAATGGCTCTGCAGACCCTCCCTGTCCATCCCCAGCCGAGCTCAGTGTCCAAACCACGTGCCATCCCCTGCCTGTGCTCTGCCCCAGCCCAGGCTGCCTGGAGCAGGAGCAAGGCCGTGGAGAAAGGGACCTGGCTAGGAGACACCATTCCTACCTGCAAGCTTAGCATGAGCAGCCTTCTGCGTCCCTGTCCTGGGGCACCAAATCCGTGCCACACCGTGTCTTGGGGCTTTGTGAGCCCAAAGCAATGGGAGGGATGTGCTGGGACATGCCAAGCCATTCTCTAATTAGCGTGGGGCCAGGGATGGAGCTGTGGGGATGGGGGTTCAAACCCGAAGAGAGCTGGCTGTGCCCATGCTGGCATTAACTGGGGCTGGGGGCTTCTCCTGGGCAGTGAGAAGACGAAGGAAGCTCTGCTGGAGCTGAAGGCTGCCTTGGAGAACAACCCCAAGATGGTGGCTCACTACCCCGTGGAGGTGCGCTTCGCTCGGGGGGACGAGATCTGGCTGAGTCCCTGCTTCCAGCGAGACAGCTGCTACATGAACATCATCATGTACCGGTGAGCCATGTCCCCATTCCCCCCCTCCTCCTCCTCTTCCTCCTCGGGTCAGTGGTACAGCAGGATCCCAGCCCAGAGACCCAGCAGCAGCAAATGCACAGCTCGAAGACACTCACACCAGCTCTTGGCTGGCACTGGCAAGCTGGATCAAGCAAGCTCCTGCACCTTTGCCCGCTCACCCCACTCAGGCATTTGCAGGCACCAAGCCAGCAGGGATGGGGTGGCCTTGGAGCACCCCAGAGCCACCCACCGCTGTTTCTTGAGGATGTTGTCCTACATGAGGGTCCACTGGCCAAGTACCGGCAGCATGCTGGTACCCAGAGGGTTTCCATCACCCGGTGCTTGTCAAAGAACCCGTGATGGGTCCCTGGGGTTGTCCTCCCCAAGTCAGGGTTTCTTGGGAAGGTTTCCTGGGTGTGCAAATCCCCCCACAGCCCCCGCTAATGCCCTCCCTGCCTGACCCACCCCCAGGCCCTACGGGAAGAACGTCCCCCGCCTCAACTACTGGCTGACCTACGAGGGCATCATGAAGAAGCACGGTGGGAGACCACACTGGGCAAAGGTACTGACGGCCCCGCTGCTCTGGGAGGAGAGGGTCTGCGGAAGGGGGTCCCTCCCCCTTCTCCATCATGGGAGGGGGGATTTGCAGTCGAGTGGGGGTCAGAGAAGGGCCCCCACATCGGGCTGGTCCCAGAGGGAGATGGGTGCCTCGAGGAGATGGTGTTCCCCTGTTTGCTACCCACGCTGGGCACGTAGATAAGGGGATGGAGGTCCCACCACTTCTGCAGGGGCTTCCCACAGTGGTGTAGGGGGGGGGTGTCCAGGGACAGAAACACGTTCCCCAGTGATGGGCAGGCCCCCTGGGCACTCTTCTCTCCTGCAGGCCCACAGCTGCACTCGGAAGGACTTAGAGAAGATGTACCCAGCCTTCCCCAAATTCTGCTCCATCCGGGAGAAGCTGGACCCCACGGGGATGTTCCTGAACACCTACCTGGAAAAGGTGTTTTACTGATGGGGGCAATGTGGGGGGTGGAGGAAAAATCAGCCATCACCCCCACTTCTCGGGACACCCCCAAAGCTCACGGTCCTCTGTGGTCCCAATGTGTCGCACCCCCAGCTCTGCCCTCATCTGTCGCGACAGCAGGCAGCAAGGGCTGGCCCCACGGGCAGGGACGTGCTCTGGTCTTGATGCTGACAAGGCTCTGCGGTGCCTGGGAACCTCTCCTGGAAACCAGCAGCTCGGGGAGGACCATGTCCCTGTCCCCCCAAGACCTGTACAGCCCCAAGTGCCTCCTGCCCAAGCCGACATCTCAATAAAGACCTTTCTTTGAACAGAACTTATCTGAGCCTGTGCTTTCAGCCTGGCTGCGTGTGCGATGGAGGCGCCCGGCCCTGGGGACCGAGGAAGGGGCTCGGTGTCCCTGTACAGCCCCACTGCGGGGGTCAGGGCTGGACATGGAGACCAGAGCCCATTGCACAACCTGGGGCTGGTGCCAACCATGTCCTCGAGCTCAGGCCATCCCTCCTTGCAGAAGCACGCAGGCAGATTTGGGGATGAAGAGGCTGCCTGCCAGGTCCACCCCCACCTGGCTCACGTTGGTGTAAGGGAAGCTATGCACGGGCACATGGATTGGGTCCTCTCCCAGTTGCTCCACGCTGCCAAAACCTGCGGGAGGTGTTCCTCAGGATCCAGTGGGGTGATGCCCATGGTCCTGTCCCTCCTCTCCTAGAAACCGCCCCTGCTAGACCAGTCCAAACAGTGCTGGTCCAAGCCACACTTGCATCCTCAAGAGATGAGGAAGGGGACATGGGTTGCTCGAGAGGAGCCCAGGATGGACAGGACACACGGACAGCAGGTCAACGATGCCTTTAGATAGACACCATCAAAACACCATGCGGCCTCCCTGCCCTTCACGTAGGAAGCAAGTGCAAGATTTTATGGGAGAGGAGAGTGACATTTACCCCCAAAACACGTGACGCCGGTTGGCGTGACCCTCTCCCACTCACTCCTGCCATGCTTTCCCCACGTGTCCTCTCCCCGCAGCTTCACAAGCACCATGGCCTGGGTGTCTGGTGGCACGGCCAGGATTGCTGGTGTGCAAGACACGAGGATGAGGGGCACCAGCAACGATGTCTCCGGGGTCGCCCTTGCCGGGCAATGACAAGCCATTCATGGGCAGATGTGCTTTGACTTTTAGAGCCATCAGCTGGCACTGGGGTGGGCATGCCGCAGCTCATCCGTCTTAATGAGCTCAGGTGACTCAAGGCACGATGCTGGAGTCAGCTGGCAAACCTGGTGTCCCAGCCGTGTCCGAGCAAACAGGTTGAGGAACGCAGGAGGAAGGTTTCAGCGAACACCCAGGTGTCACTGGTGGTCCCTGGGAGCATCAGGGATGAGACAACAGGGAGATGCTGGAAGAAGTGCATCATCTTGGGGAAAAATATAGGCATGGTGGCTCTTCCATGGTGGTTTCTCCTAGAAGCTCCTTGGTCACTGAGGTTTTACCTGGTCTCCAGCCCTTGGAACCATGGTGGGTGTAAACACTGAATTTTTTGTTTCTAGCTCTCAAACTTAAAGCAAGATCTTGAAAATGCAACCTGAAGGCAACCTACAGAGGAAGGTTGGTTGTTTTTTTGAAAAGATAGTTAAAAAGTGTGAAGAGGAAGCAGGTGAAGATTCAAATGAGTGAGCTGGCCACCTTCCCGGGAGGACGGTTTTATATGGCCTCAGATTTTGCAGCAGTTTCATTTCTGCTGTGCAAGAGGAGTTTCTGACAACTCTACAAATCTGAAGCTAAGAGGCTCTGTATAAACTCACATAAATTTCTACTCCTTTGTAATGCACTTCTTTTGTGGTAATGCTGCTTCTTCCTATGCAGCTGATATTCGAATGACTGTAGTTTGTCTTAAATAACAGGCTCTCTGATTTTAGCCTGATTAATTAATTAACACTGCATTTATTGACAGTAACTTTGGGGAAGATTTCTTTCTGAGGAAAAGGCTTAAGTCTCTCAGGACCTCTGTTGCGAATTATAGGACTTGGTTTTCTTAGAGAAGCTTTAGTCGAATAAATCCAAGAATCTCTGAACTCTTGGAAAATTAAACTAACATTGATGCCTCAAAACTCATGCTTTCAACCAACGGTGTGCTGCATTGAGTGTCTAGTTTGGTGGTGTAAAAGGTGGGTGCTTTTTTTACAGTTTCTCTGCAAATTCTTTCATGCTCTTCTCTGCATAATTGTTTTGCTGGAGTATCTACAGTTTCTACATGAAGCATTTTAGATGAAAAAAAGCCAGTCAAAATCACCAAAAAAAGAAAAAGATGCATGGTATAAAAGAGCAAATATAATCTTAATCCCAATTACATTTGCTTTTTTATACTTTTTTTAATAGTCCAAGTTTAAAGTGATAATTATCTGTTATCTCTAGGACTACTGTGATTAGCAACACACGTAAGCGTAGCAGCATATCCAGGATGTGACAGTTATAGCACCGTAGAATCACAGAATCATTTAGGTTGGAAAAGACCCTTAAAATCATCAAGTCCAACTGTTCACCTAACACTGCCGTCCACCACTAAACCATGTCCCTAAGCACCACGTCTACACGTCTTTTAAATACCCCCAGGGATGGTGACTCCACCACTTCCCTGGGCAGCCTGTTCCAGTGCTTGACAACCCTTTCCGTGAAGAAATTTTTCCTAATATCCAATCTAAACCTCCCCTGGTACAACTTAAGGCTGTTTCTTCTCGTCCTATCACTTGTTACTTGGGAAAAGACACCAACACCCACCACTGTCTTGCCTTATCTAGTTGCAAGGAAGTATCTGTTTAAAACTAAATTTTACATCTGCTGTTGAGTCTGTCTTGCCAGTCTCCGTGTCTCTAGCAAGTCTCTGTCTTCTCCCACTCTTGTGCATTAAATCACACACCCACCGGTGGAGCTGACCCTATTCCTAAGGACGCTTTAAAGTTAAGCCATGGTGTCCTGCAAAGAAGCTAGAAACATAAAACTTCATAGAAGTCCTGCTGTGACCCCAGTAGCGGTGAGGTCCTTAAATCAAGGCAGTGAAGAACGTGACCATGCTATTCTCTCCTCTTCAGGAAGGTCTTGCAATACTTTCTTTTCCTGGAGCCACTACCTTCTGATCTGCATACAGCCCGGTTTCCAGTAAATGATAACACCCCACCACCCAGTTTGGTGTTAGTCTATTAGGATGGTAGGATGAAGACTCAGAACACGAGATGAGTTGAAGGGGATCCCGCACCGCGTCCTCTGTCACCGTGAACATCGCTGGCAGGGAGTCCTGTAATCCTGCACCCTTCGAGGTACACCTGATGGAGGGGAGATAGATAGTGACTTTTAGCAACTCCTCCCTGTCCAGGGGTACTGGGAGCACAGCTGCCTCCTCCAGCAGCCCCAGCCCCAGGACCTCCTGCCTGGCCACTGGAGCCCAGCCCAGTGCCCAGGGACTCGGTGTCTCTGTCCCGGCTGAGGGATGCTTCTGCAGCTGCTTTCCCGTTCGCGAAGTCAACTAGCAGGAACGCTCAGCCCGTGTCCCCGACACACACGCACAGGACACCCTCTGGGTTCACAGCCACACGCGTATTTGTGGGTCCCTCGAGCAGTGGCACGGCCCCTCTGTCCCCCAGGCTATAAGGAGCTCAAGATACCTGGAGCTCAGCTTGCCTGGGCTTGTTGTGTAGAGCAGATCATGGTGAGGTGTCAGTCCTGTCCGTGCCTTACTCCTCTGTGTTTCCCATCCCGCAGCGAAAGCACGGGTACCAGGGTTATCACAGGATGCTGAAAGCCGTGTGCCTGAACAAGGGAGCGTACACGTCCCGGACCTTCTGCCGGCTGGACATCAAGAACTCCCTGGCTCAGCCCAACTATGGAAAAATTGACATGAGTTTTGGAAACATATTCAGGTGAGAGACTCTCTTCCCTGCATGAAATCAAAGGGTGCAGAAAGGGACCTCGAGGTGCCTTGGCTCATCCCCTGCCCCACAGCAGGACGGCGGGTGCAGCCCATTTCCGATGGGTTTTTGTCCAGCCCCCGGTATTGAGGACCTCGCACCCTCCCTAGGCAACCTACTGCATCACTCCATGGACCCTTGTACTAGAAAACATCTCCTAACGTCCAACCTGAACGCCCCAGCTCTTTTATTCCTTGGGGTTATGGAAACAGGCTGTTGCTTTCTGCTTCCCAGTGTCCTCTTCTGCATTGGAAGACTCCTGTGTTTCCCCTCAGCATTCTCATGGTTGAACAAATCCCAGTTTTCAGTCCTTCCTCTCAGGACTTGACTTTTCATTGCCCATCCCCAGCCTGTCTCCAAATTGTGTTTCCCTCAAGCACGGTGCAAAACCTGGCGTTGCTGCTCCCAGGAGAGAGGCTTGCACAGTGGGATGCCCTCCTCCAGGGTATTTTCTCACTTCGTAGACACCCTGGGGCTGTCACCTATTTTTAGATCCATGCAACATCATTGACTTGCTGCCCTTTAAACCCTGCTGCCGCCAGTCAGTTCATGCACCTCTGGTGCATGGCTCTGCATGTACCTGCCCAGCCAGAGAGTGCCCAGCACTGTTTGCTTTCCCACCACCTTATAGAAAATTGCATTTTCTTGTAGCCAAAGCCAAAGTGGTTGGTGCGAGTAGCCCAATCCAGCCAGTCCAGCTGGGTGTTTGCTCATGAATTACTCATATTTACAGGAGTACTCACAGAGAGGATGGAGTGAAGTCACACAGAGCAGTTAGGAGGAGGATTTAATGACAAGGTGGGACAGACTGTGATGCTTATGTGCAGGGCTTGGCCAGACACGTGTGTTGAGCAGCACCTTGCACTTGATCAGTCCCTTTTCTCCCCCTTTCTCCCCATTTTCTCTTGCTTGCTCTTCCCCATCCAACTTGATCCCTCCTGGGCCCCTCCCAAGTAAATTACTTGCCCCAATTGTTTTCCCTAATGATCCCAATTTTGCTACACACGTACCCAAAATTGATATTTCTGATATGTTTACCTATGATTTCTTGGCCTTGTATGGTGTTGCTGGTGTGGGTACCTGGTCACTGCTGCTTGCAAGGCTCTGCTCCACCAGTGGTCCCCCAGACTCCCTTGGGGTTCCTGGTGAAGTTTGACCACCCCCCTCCACCACACATGAAATTGTAGGGTGCTCTCTAACTTTGGCCAGCTTCTCACCATCTTAGGTGTCATGTTTAGCAGTTTCTCCTGCCATACCCAGCAGCTTCCCATGGTCTGTTCAGGCAGCAGAACCTCAGACCGTAGCTGTCTGCCCACACACCCTCACACCCTTAGCACCAAGCAGTCAGTCAACAATGATATAAACCCAGAGACAGTTCATGCTTCAGAGAGCTTAAGATCTGCATAGCAGATGGGAAATGGAAAGATGGGGACAGAAACGAAAGACTAGAAGAAGGTGAATCACCAGTGAACAGAGCTAAAATGAAGACGAGCTTTCATCTGGTCGCTTGCTTAAACTGAAGAGCATTGTGCCTCCTGTGGCTACCGCCCGCCCTGTGCCCAGCAGACTTGGGGAGCAGGGAAATGCCACAGCACCCCAAAACCTGGACCCACTGCATGTTGTGAGTGGCTTCAGGTACCATCAAGTGGGATGTGAACATCATTCCAACCACTGTGTCCTGGAGGAGACCTGCTCAGGTCATTGCTGCAGGACCAGGAGAGCTTCCTCCGGCCAAGGTGGACCAAGGTAGCATTTGTACCTTCGGGCTTTGCAAAAGGACAACTCATTGTGTCCAGCATTTGCTCGTTTTCAAAGAAAAATGATAACTAAGGCCACATCTTCAGTCTGGACTATCTAAAGGAAGTTTCCCCTTTCTGGGACCGTGGAAACCGTGCTGCTCTGCCTGCTTTGTCCCACCCTGCATTCCTGTGGCTTCCCCTCGGCTTCCTGCTCCATCAGGGTGGGGAGAGGGGGGATGATACAATGCCTTTTTCTCTGTCCCCGATGAATTTATTACCCCAACAGCAGCCAGATGGGCACCTGCTTCACTCTGAGAGCCTGTCTTGACACGTTCAAAAATGTCATGCAGCATGACAGAGACTGCAGAAAGCCGTGGTGAAGTACCCGGTGGCTGACATGAAATACAAGCTGAGGTTCCTTCGGCAGGAGGTGTGCCTGCCTTGCGGGAGGAGACGGAGGACAGCCGTGAGGGGCTGTGCAAGCACGAATGAGCGTTAGAAGAGGGGCAGGGGGAAAGCACAGTCTTTGTAGGACCTGTTGAGGTGATTAGCTCTGTTTCAAGGCCCTGTAAAGGTGGCAAAAGGAGATGTGAGGTGTTCCACCCAGTCTTTAGCAAGAACAATATTGACAGGGGTGCGGACTCCCTGCACTTGTTCTCCTATCCAGACATAAAGCTTCCCAGTTGGACATTAGAGTAGACTAGACTAGAGTATTTTCAGCTGGAAGGGACATCTTCCATGTTAAGTCAGAGCACAATGGAGAGGTGATGCCCACCAGCACCAACTGTTGCAGTCATCTGTTGAATGCCACACTTTAATTTAGATCGTCTTTATGAGATTATTATTATCAGGTTGTTAGCATAAATCATTTTTTATGACCAAAGCGATGGTGGCAAGCATTTGAAGTTATTCTTGCAGGCAGACTTCATCATCAGGGAGACTGAAAAAGCCATCCTCCAGAAGAAAGCAGAAATCTACCACCCCCTTACCATATCCATTGAAAAGGACCTGCTGCCATGTTATGAAGGTATGACCATTCACCTCATCTTTTCTTCATTTTATACTGAATGTTCTTTTGATTTTTACAGAATAACCCCAATATGGCCTCAGAAGAAGAGTCCAGGCTTACAGTCTGGCTGTTGAAATGCAGGGGAGAAATCCACAGGGCAAAAGGATTACTTGGTTGCCAACTCAGAGGGAGTTCTGAAGTCCAAAGTAGATCATGCTCAAATACAGAAAATTAGCTGCCTGTTTAATCTACTTCGCTAATTCTTGTAAACTACAGATTTTTTTTTCTAGAATTAATCTAGAAAGTCGATCTTGGAAGTACATCCTTCATGTCTCCTTTAGCATCCTAAAGTCATAAGCTCATGAATTCACTACTGCCTTCCTTTCCCATCGGTAGGTGGCATACTCAGAAAACGAAAAACTTAAGAGACCCAGAATCCAGAAGTCACTCGTGTTTGCTTTAGGAAGACACCTTCATTACTGGATTAGTTAATTCTGAAAATGGACTGCTGGGCCAGTTAGCCAAGTCTAAGCAGGAAAGTGTCCTGGAGATGGGTCACCTCCAACACAGCAGTGTAAAGCACAGCATTTTCCTTTCCCAAACCACACCACTGGCCCTCCTCCCCATGGGCATCTTGGGTCTGGATCTCAGTCACCACTTTACCAGCAGATGCTGGCAGGCAAAGTGGAGTACAAGCCTACAAAAGGATGCAAACCATCCTTAGCAAGGGATAAAGAGAGAGTTGGAAAGGGGAACGTCTGAAGAAGTGCAGGCGAGCATGAGAAGGCACTTCCAGGACTTGAAGGTAAGTTGTGCACCTTCTTATTCCACAGGGACCTCTCTACAGCCATGGGCAGTGTTTGGGGGTAGAGGACAATGTCCCAAAAAAGGATCTGGTGAACACGTGTGTGGTAATGTGAAGGCATGTCCTTGTGAGAAGTTGGCATCAGGAGGCTCTCATGTACGCTGGGAGGCCACTGCTGGCATTGCTTTTGCGGCAGGAGTCCCCTCCAGTGGTGACCAGGAGTGCTGCTAATCCCATGAATCCATTACGGCTGCTCACCAGTGTTGACCCAACTTGGCTCAAAGCACGGATGTGGGTCTGAGCCCTGTACTCAAGGGTCTGCCCCCAAACATCTAACTTGACTAGCAGTTGTCATCCCTAATTGGCAACTACATCACTCCTATCCTCAAATTAGTAATGATTTGGGCTTTAGAGTAGCTCAAAGCTGCCGCCTCTGCATCTGAGAGCTCCTCAGCCCCAGCAGGCAGCAACCGGGGGGGCTGGGGGGCCGGTGGGGTGAGGGGCTCCGAGCCCTGAGCCCTGCTCATGTGCTTGGCCATGTGATGGCTGCAGGTGGAGACCATCAAGAGGATGGAGAAGGACTTCTCCGACATGCTCAGCCTCGCCTTTTGCCCATGGGAATAACTCGACAGCAGGCTGCCAGGTACGGTTCCAGTGCACCGGCTTGAGGGGGATGTTTTGTGCACTGCACGCAGCCCCAGGTCCTGCGCCCCCGTTTTGGAGGTATGGCAGGGAAGGGCAACAGGACAACAGGACTTCCCAGCTGTGGAATTGCCCAAAAGCTGCCCGCTGTCATGCAAGTCGCCTTTCTCTTGCTGTGCTCCAATTCCCAAACCTTAAACACCAAATAACCAAACCTCATAGGAGAAATGAAGTCAGTGGGTATGGTGGATCATTTCAGGAGCAAGGAAAGGTGACAGATTTACCACGAGCCAGCCGTCTTTAATGGATTCCTCTTTTTTTTTTTTCAGACTTGCAGAATGAGCTCTTCTTCATCCACACCACTCACGAGAACCTGCATTCAGCCAGAGATGCTTAGAGTGCTGCTGGGATCATCTCAAATGATTCGGTTTTATTATTCACGTTAGTGACTTGCTCTCTTTACTCTGTGGGTTCATAAGCAATCACCTCAGCTGCATTCCCCCTCCCCCCCCAAGCATTTCTGAGGTATTTTGTATGCATTCTATGATACTGCATAAGTAAGAGTGCTGTGCAATCCCCAAGGACCCCTCCCCTGCATGCCATGATGTGTCCCACACCCTTCAGCAGTGACCCTCCATCCCAAGGTTACTCTGTCCTTGACTCCTCGTGACAGGTACCACCCTGGACCGTGGGGTTGATGCTCTCCCAGGAGCAGCGGGGTGTCTCTGTCTCTGACCAGGTTATTGGGGTGCCTCCAACCATCACACCTCTGTGCTCCTTCATGCTTGTGGACATGAGCCTTTCACCCTATAACCCACCATGGTTACATGCTGCACGTATCCCAGTTTTACCCGCCACGCTTATGTCTCTGTTGATACTTTGGATTTTGCTAGTAAAATAAAACCATTCAGAACAAGCCTACTTATACTTAGTGTGCTCCTGTGAAAGACACGCTTGAATAAAAGACAGCCCCAAAGAGCTGCTTGGGAAGCGCTTCCCTCTGCAAAATGAGCCGATGAAATGGGTTTAACATTGTCAGAGCAAAGCAAGGCAGAACCTTTGTGGTGTTCAAAGGAGAAATGGCACCAGCAGACAACCAGCCTTGCAGCAGGGATTTAACAGCAAGGGCAACACTTCTTTGGTGAAGGAAAAGCTCACGAGAGATGGAGAAATATCTGGAGATATTTCTCACTAAGAGAAAGCTAAGTAGGGAGGACAGGAGTGCAAAAGCAAACGTGGGAAAAAGCTGTGGAATACCCTTGTGGGAAGCCCCTCACAGAAGGGAAGCCGAGGTGGCTTTTTCCACCCATTTTTAAGTCCTGGAGGGCAGCAGGTGAAGGACACGGGCACCACCCTGGGAGCTACTACTGCCTCGTGGAGCTGCAAAACTTGTTCAGGTGCAAAGGTGTTTCTGCTGCTGCGCTGGGGATGCTCTTTGCAGTGCCAGGGGGCACCGAGGAAGAGGGACAAGAAGAAGCTGGCCCAGGTGGGGAACCAGCCTGCCCTGGCTTTCTGCTCGCTGAAAGCAGCTCCCAGGGCTGACCCTGCCTTTGCACCTGGGCAGAAAGCCAAGCAGCCAGGTTGCTGGCAGGGAGGGGGGTCCAAGCTCGAAGCATCCCGGGGGTGGGCTTGGAGGCACTGGGGATGTTTGGCCATGGGTCTTCTGGACCCCAGCCGAGCACGCTCATCTCCTGGCTGGTTCACATCAAGGAGCAAGCCTTCTCCTGGCTTTTCATCCCCAAATCTTGCAGATGTTTACCATCCCCTAGACTTCCATAGGGTATAAATCATGTCCCCTGCCCTGCTGCTGATCCAGCACCCCAGGACAACTGCGCTGGAGGTTTCCTCGGCTAACGAAGCTGTCCCATGCCATCAAAGGGGTGAGTGGTGAGCATCGGTCATGTTCCAGTGCTTGATCGATGACACAAGTGACATCAGCTGGAAAATGTCTTATCTGCTTTTTCTCCCTCAAGCAGTTCTTGAATGTAGATGTCTTTGAGGTCTTAGCACCGCTCCCCCGAGCACAGCCTGATTGTGGAAAACCAGGGACAACCCGGGGATGATGAGGACTTTGGGACAGGTCGACTGAAATGGCAGAGGCTCACGGTGAGAGGGCAACCTGTGCCATCATCTTCTCTGCTTCTGCAAGCACAGGAGAGAACTTTCCCCAGGCTTCTGCTGCCCTCCACCCTTCACACTAGCTCATGCCAAATTATTCTGCTTTCACTCACTTGCACATTTCCAGAGGACAGAGCTTTCCAATTTTAGTTAGATGCCAGGACCTGGGAAGTCACAGCATCTTTTAAACTGCATTTCCTAATAGAGGAGATGGCTTTTTAGAGTTTCTCCCCTTTGCTTGGGGACAAAGCATGTGATGACTGCAGGGGGAGTGGGGATGGGATGCCTGCGCAAAGGTTTCTTCACCCAAATATACCATTCATTTAAGGGAACTACCCTTGTGGTAGCCTGTCCATCATGCTGATCCTGCTCTGCTCTTTCTGCTCTTTTCTTAAATGTGCAACAAAAACAGCAGCCAGGAGCAATTTGCCTGGGGCTGGTCCAAGGTTTGCCATAGTCTCCCCACTCAGGCAAAGTCTGTCCTCAGGGATTTTGGAGACCTCAGTTCAGGTCTGTGTGAGGGGTGATTAGAGAAAGCTGGCTAGGAAAAGAGTTTCAAAGTGGAGGGTTTTCAACACCCATGTATTTTGGGTGTGAAGAGCTGTGCTGGCCATCCCCAGCTCCTGGGATGCCCCTTGCAGCTCCGGCGAGGATGGGCAGCAGAGTTTAGGCAGCTGCCTGCCCTGAAGCAGACATCTAGGCCAGGTCAGGTGAGCCACCACCTAGATCTTACCCGCAGGGATTATGAGGGTAATGAGCTCAAATGCCCAAGCCCCGGTGATGTGGTGTTCATTCCTATGCACCTTTAATTCAGGCTTCAGAGACTGATTTCTCCCAACATCGGTGATAAGAGAGCTTAGATTATTCACTATGAGGTTTTGTAACTCTATTCACACGTGGTGAAGCTGTGGTAATGAGGATGTCCTTTCAACGTGAAAAGGTGCAGAAGGTGAAAATGCAGCTGAAATAGCCCGAAAGCGACAGAGAATGCTGCGGAAGGAACAAGAGGCTCTTAAAAACTGTGAGTATGAGAAGCCATGAGTGCGTGTCAGCACCGGGGCAGGCCAGGGACATGCCTAAAACACGGCAAGTTTTGGAAGGGGATCATAGCCCTGCCAAGAGCAGAGGGAAGAGAGGCAAAGAGGCTGCAGCAGTGCTCAGCCTTGGCCATTTCTATGGAGAATCTGGTCCTCAGATCCTGATGGAGCTATCTCAGTGCTGTCGGAGGAACCAGAGCATCCCATACAGGTCCCCCATGCCTGCAGCAACTCATTCTGATTGCTCCCTGAGAAAAGAGCCCCTTGGCCCTGGGTATCTTCCCCACCAAACTGCACGGAGTAGAAATAATGGGAACTTCGCAAATAATACAAATCTAGCTCCAAGGCTCAGCTGTGCTCAGAGGGTTTGGCGGAGGCTTGTTTCTAGAGAGGAAAATAAAACCGGGAATTGCCTACTTGGATTGCTCCAGAGGGGTGCATAAAGCAGATCTGGCGCTCTGACAGCTTCCTGCCGTAAGGAAAATTAGCTGTCCTTCTTGGCATCCCACGGAAATATCAGAGGAGGGGTTATAGCTTGCAGCAAAGTAGAGGGAAGTCCAACAGGGTCTGCTGGGACAGAGGCCAGGAGTGAGTGGAGAGCTGTGTGCCATCTCCTGCAGAGCTCCCAGGGAGCTTCTCCCACTTTGGAATGGGCTGGCTGGGGCTTTGGAGCAGGGAAACAAGGGAAGGGTAAGGATGTTAGGGAGCAGAGGCCATGCTGCAGAAATAGCTCCTTTGGGAGGTATTGGTTGGTGGAATTACTGCATCTAGCAAGGAGAAAACTCCCCAATATTTGCATCTGCTACACTGGTCTGCATTCAGACTAGATGGAAGGAAGAAATTGTTTACACTGAGGGCGGTGAGACACTGGCCCAGGTTGCCCAGAGAGGTGGTCGATGCCCCATCCTGGAACCATTCAAGGTCAGGTTGGACGGGGCTCATCCCTTGTTTTTATCACCATCTTTCTGACCCACGCAAACCATCCACCTCTTCACCATTCATGCTAACAATGTCCCTCTGTCCAGAAAGCGTGGGGGAATTGTCCTTTTCTTGTGCCTGTGATGGGCTGTCGGGGATCCCACCACAGAAACCATCCTTAATTCAAAGGTGTTTGAAAGGACTATCTTGTTCCGTAACAGCCAAAAGGAAAGGATTTAAGCACCTGGGTCTGAACTGAGCCAGTAAACCCCATGATGTTTTTACGGGTTGGGCTGGCCACGTTGTCATCTTTCTGCAAACTGCACCGCTGCTCTCGCTAAAGGGCACAATAAAATGTTCAGCTTTGCCATATTTGCTAAAAGAATCTTTTTTCTTCTTCTTCCTTTTTTTTTTTTTTCATTCCTCCAGGAACACTGGAAGGATGGAGATGACTTTTTTTTGGCCTTCTTTGTGTGGTCAAAATCCTTATTCCTTTTCTACCAGAGTATTTCCAAAGAGCAGAAATGAGAAGAGCCCCATCTCTCTTTTGAGGATGACCCATGTCTCCCATGGCTTATAAAAAGGAGTAGCTGAGGGCCCTCGCTCATCATGGGCAGAGATAGAGGGGATGCTTCAGCATCGCCACGTTCGTGGCTTCTGGACCAGAAGCCCACGAGCCCTGCCTCGGTCCTGCCTGATGCCGACCCAGCAGTGCTGGGGTAGCAGCCTGGGTGCTCTGCTGGCTTCCAGCTGACTTGCTGGCAGCTTTGCCTTGGGTCAGGGGAGGCTTGGTAGTGTTGGGAATTTTCTCCTCCTAACATTCACTGTCTTTTGTAATCTAGAAGGTTCTGAGCATGAACAATGCAATTTTGGAGAGAAACCAAGTCTTGAAAACTAAAACCAGCAGAGCAATAATGGAAAAGATGCAGGTAGAGTCATTTACAGAGTTTGCTGGCTGGGAAGGATTATTCATTTTTTTGTTTCGGTAACAAGTGCATCAGTTACAGTGCTAACGTTTACACACATGTCTTTTCCCATTAAATATGATAGGCTCTTTCTTCTTTCCATTTGCCATGAACACAGAAATAGCAACTCCTGAACTTCCAACCCAGTTAATATTTTGTGGCCAGTTTTACCAAACTATTCGGGTACCTGGAGGTGTTAGTGCTATCCTGTGGGCGTCGCATGGGTTATCATAGAATCATAGACTCATTTAGGTCAGAAAAGACCCTTAAGGTCATAGAGTCCTACCGTTATCCTCTTCTGTGCTGTTATAAACCCTTTCAGTCACTGATTTGCATCTGAATACCTTTAATTAAACACAGACTTGTGATCTGCTCTGTCTCTTCCTTTCCTGCATGGTCTGCAGGACCACGCAGCAGCACCCTCATTCGTGGTTGCACTGGTATAAATACACACAGATCTGAGGCAAATACATGGGCACCTACAAAGGTTTCTCTGCATGAGAAAGCTGGACTGTGACAGCAGAAACGGCCTTTGAAACGTTACATACCCCGATAAAAAAGGGCTGTTGGACTGTGCGCCTTCTATAGGTTGGGAGATGTTTGCTTGGAATTTGTTGAGTTCTTCTCAGCTGCTTTACCTTGAGTGCCACAAACTGGTCTCATTATAAAAGCATAACGACTTCATGTCTCGCAGAAGCTAAACAACATTGCTCTAAATATATATAGCTCCACATACATATGATATAGGTATATACTAAAGATGAAGCTCTGGGATTATAGAGGCCAAATGATAAGCAAGGAATGAGAAAAAAACAACATATGGAGATACTTTTGTAGGCTCTTTGCATGTGTGTGTGTGTGTGGAACTATTTAGTTCATGCACTTACAGATCATCCTGGTTTGTTTCCCATAAACTTGCACCGCTGCTTTTTGTTGCTCTGAGGGGCTCCCACAGCAGCAGCTCCTGGTAGCTGTTTCGTAGCAGATTCTGCCTTAAAAATGGCATTTTTCATCTCCAGCTGCCTGCTGGTGACCTCCTGTTGTCCCCAAACACTTGCTGTGCTTTGGTCCATGTCCCAACTTGGTGGTGGAGCTCAGAGCCTCATGCATCCAGGCCATGCATGGGGCAGAAGCTGGAGCAGATAATCGCTGCAACCTGCTTGTCTCAGAGTTTGTCTACAGAGTAAATACTCACATAGACTTCCCATCGCCGAACAAACAAAAAGGCAAATAGGTGCCTAGAACAAAGCCGATGGCAGAGGCACGAAGGATGAGAACTGGAAAGGTGAAGGAGGTTTGAAGCAGAGCAGGTCCATGGTGAAGCCCAGCAAGGTCCCTGGCAGGAGCAGGGTGGGCTGGAGGTGCACAGCCCATAGCATCCCTGCCCTCCGGGACCCGGGCTGTGATGCGCAGTGGCACGAGCATCCTTGCACTGCTTTAGGGACTGCTCCGTAAGTACTGCACGCTCGTGTGCTTTAGAAGAGACTGCCCAGCAACTCCGAGGTGCTGCAGAAATAAGACCTGGTTTTCACCATCAGTGCCCAAGAGCACTGGGACTCTGTGGTCCTCACAGGTAAGAGACAGGTACCGCGGTGGCTGTGCGTGCCCCACAGCTCGGCTCCCCTGCTGTCGGTGCCCTCTCTGCTCTGGGCTTGCCTTTGCTTTCCATTAGTGGTGGGAAAGTAATAAAAGTGCGGGAATTTGTTCCAAACCAGCGTGCTGTTATAAGGATCATAGAATCACGGAATGGTTTGGGTGGGAAGGGACTTTAAAGCTCATCCAGTCCAACTCCCCTGCCATGAGCAGGGACATCTTCAACCAGATCAGGTTGCTCAGAGCCCCGTCCAACCTGACCTTGGATGGTTCCAGGGATGGGGCAGCGACCACCTCTCTGGGCGACCTGGGCCAGTGTTTCACCACCCTCACCATAAAACATGTCTTCCTTATATCTAATCTGAACCTACCCTTTTTTTAGTTTAAAACCATTACTCCTTGTCCTATCGCTACAGGCCCTACTAAAAAGTCTGTCGCCGCTATCCTGCAGAGATCTTTATTTTGTGCTCACGCAGGCTGCTAGTAGCTGAAGGAGGCTGCAGGGAGGACGAAGCAGAGGCAGAGGGTTTCTAGCTGTCCTTCCCTTATGTTGAGACAAGCAGGAATGACCTGGGTATCCAGGAACAAAAAAGGTCATGATGGGATGTATAAAAGAGCAGAAGATGGGGGTTTTTGTTTTGTTTTTCTGGGCAGTTACATAAAAATTGCTACCAGGAATTCTGAAATTTTTTAAGCCATCACTCATTTTTTAGTCGAAGCAAAGCAACAAACGAGCTAATTCGCCTGCTAAAGCCAAATAAACACAAAGAAGAAAAATCTCGTAAGCCATGCTTTTGGCTTGGCAGGACAAGATGACCCTACTCTCATCCTTGATAAAACAACTCTAAAGAACTTTTTGTACCCTCGTACATCTTGTCTGCATTCCCTCAGTGATACACACGTCTGGTGAAATGTTTACTGTCATCTAATCTTGCTTGGTCTCTTCTCAAATACCCTCACAAAACTAATCTTGGAAACTCAGCTGCAGGCAACCTGGTCTGGGAAGCACACAGGTCTTTCTACTTCCCCAAGAAACCTAAGACAGCATGATTTTGTCCAGTCACTGAGCAGGCTAAAAATATCTCACCATTATACATTTACTTAGGCAAAGCTTCTAATTGACTTATGCGTCTCAGCAACTTTCTCATCTCTCCCCTAATTGCTTCTAATCTTCCTAGAGCCAAGAGCCCTCAGCCTTTCTTTACCTGGAAAACCAGGACTGAGGTGGTGTTTGCAGCTCCACCCTTTTCTGCTCTGTGTTTTACATGGCTTCAGACAGAAGAGGAAAGAAAATTACTACCTTCCTATTTCCCGTTCCCCAAAGAAAAGAAGAGAGTGAATTCATCTTGTGTATTCTAATAAAAGAAACTTGCCTTGATTGGCAGAGAATAAACCAGCAACAATCAAATCCTCAGCCTGGGCTGGCCTGGGAATAGGATCCTAACATGGACCTAGAGGCAACGTCAGCAGCATCCCCCATCCACACCGCTCCCTCGCGTTGGAGCTCCCCTACCCTTGCTGTCCCCTCAAACCTCCCGTGCCTGGGAAAGCAGTGACTCCAGGAGAGATGGGGAGCGGGGGAAGCCCCTCGTCTATCTCATTGTCATTTAGGAGGGACCTTTAATAACCAGTAGTTATTATTCAGCATCGGGTGCAGCAGCACTGTGTTTAATGCTGGGCCACAGTCAGCTCCTTCTTCATCCTTGGGGCAACACTAGGCGGTTTGTGAGATGCCCTGCTAGAAGGTAATGGAAAGTGAATGGGAACCCCAGGTGACCAGAGCATGATGGATTTGCTCCTAAGCTTGAGAGCTAATAATAATACCCTGCGCTGCAAGGAACTCCTGGCAGCGTGGCTGGGTATGCCCAGCCCAGGATACAAACTCAGTCTTAAAAGTCGGTGCAATACACGCCTTCGAGGCCATGCTATTAAAACACCAGTCAAGTCAGCTTGAAGACAGGTTTGTTGTTATTATGGGCGCTTGGAACTGGAAAAATCACACGTGGGCACACAGATTTCTGCCCACTGGCCATGGGGACAACACCAGTGTGCCTCGACAGGGTGGAAAGGGAGCATCCTGAATCCCTGTGTACCATTTGGCCCGTTGGCCAGAGACCACTGCTCTAGTGAATGTCTTTAGTGGCATAGATTCAACCCAATATCCCTCAATTTTACCATCTCAGTTCTGCGTCACCATCTGGTGTGCTCCACCTGCTCCTGGGCTTGGAAATGTTTGTTTGGATTTTGCTGGCAAATGAGGCTTTCAAGAGATGCTAGTAAACACTTGACATCAATTCCTGCAGACAAACATCATCACGAAAACCCTCGAAAGAGAAATTCTTTTGAAAAAGAAGAGCATCTATGAGTCCCTCCTGTTGTCCATCCAAAGCACCTCACTGCTGTGTTACGAACGTAGGACTGGTTCTCCATCTAATTCTGTGTCTGCCACTGTGAGTTCGCTGTCTGGCCCTGGGATGTGTTTTCCCAGCTCTTGCGTGGAGTCCAGGTCCAGAAGCCTTTAGTTTTGCTGGCTGAAGCAGGATGTGTGAATTTGTGCCTTTGGGTGATGCGTTCAGTGGGTCACAATCTTATTTCCAGAGAAAATGTCTGAGTTCCAAAACCAACTGCATAAATCCCTTGTCTTTTTGATACTGTTCTCCCATCCCTTGATCGTCAAACCACACAAACCCATCATGCTTCTCTTGTGGGTCAACTGGAGGCTTTTCATGCCCGGGATGGAGAGAGCAGCGTGTGGGGTTGGGGAGCAGAGACCTTGTCAAAGGTTACTGGGGAAAGCTGGAGGGAAACTGGAAGGAGGTCACTTGAAGGTTTTGCTGTTGAATAAAGGCATTTTTTAGGTTGGTAAAAGTAGTTTGGGAAGAGGAGGATTGGGAGGTAGAAATCTGCCACTGGCTGGCTCCCGGGCAGCACGGCTTTAGCATCAACACCAGCACGTTGATGTTTCCCATCGTTGCAAGAGGGGCTGCTCAGATAAGCAGGAAGGAGACATGTGAGCAGATAAATACCCATCCGGAACGTGACATTGAGGTGGAGGTAGGGAGGGAGGTGTTTGAAAAAGCAAAGGAGAAGATGAAGAGCCAGGTCCAGGATCTGACTGTGAATGACGCTTCAGAACCTACTGTTGTCAATCCAGAAAGTGTGATAGACAAATTAATGGCTGGACTGGTGGTCACTGCAGAGTGCTTTTAACGCTCGGTGAAATTGTATGGACTGTGTGGGACATAGCTGCTACGATGACAGAGTGATTGTGCAAGATGCAGGTTGTTCTGCAACGTTATAAATGTGATGGTCTTTGGAAATTTCAATGACAAAATGAGGTCTTGATCAGCTTCAGCTGATTTTTGTTTGGATTCAATTCCCTGGTTGTCCCCCAAACCAGCTTTGCCGTCTTCTTACTTAGCAAGAAAAATGATAGGTTTTTTAGGTAGTAATTTCCTAGCTTGGCCCCTTCCTTTCCTGATATCTGACCTCATATGAGCTCTTCTACCTCATCTCTGGCCATTCACATCATTCTTGTGTGTTGAAACCCGGAGGATTCAGGCTGTGATCACACACGCCGAGACTCATCACAGTTATTTGAGTGAAGTTCCTTTACGCAGGCCAAAGATCTGGCATGCCGGCTTGACCGGAGATGATGGACACCGAGGTGGGATGTAGACTCACCTAAGGAACTCCTCATCTGCTTCGGGTAGGGAAGATCAGTTTTGATGCTTCCCCAGCAGATTTTTGGGGTATGCCCAGGTCAAAGCTGCCATCACTAGCGTTACAAACTTGGCGGTCCCAGCAGATGATAGCGCACACCGGGAGTTCCTGGAGCTTAATGGCTCTGTCATCTGACATCTGATGCTGTTGCCCTCTGCGACAGCAGGAGCACGTCACCAAGATGCTGGAAAAGGACTTTTCCAACATGGTCAGCCTCACCTTTCGTCCGTGGGACCAACTGGTTGGGGTGCTGCCAGGTATGGTCCAGCTTCTCCTCTCCGGGATCAATGAGGTGGGTGGGAGAGGCCTTGGGGACAGACCTGGGGTGCCGTGTGTCTTTTCCCACCATGTATTCCTAAATAAACAGCTGGGCTCCATGACTGCTGAGGATACTTGCGTGTTCCCATCCATTTCTACTGAATACATTATCATTTTGTTCCCCTTCTACAAAAAAAGGTGCCAATAACTAAGTCTGTTTCGTTTTACTCTTCTCCTTGCAGTTTTCCAGAAGGAATGCCAAGAAATCCAGGTTTTGCCAAAATCCCCGTGACAGCTGGACTGACCAAAAAGACCTGCAACAGAGTGTTTCTTTACTTTTTTTTCATCAAATTTTTTTGTTGTTGGTTTTTTGGGGGTTTTTTTTGGTTTTATCCTTAATTGATATTAACTGATCAGTTCATGGCTTTTCTGTGTTGACCATCATGGAAGTGGGAATTTTAGAGACATTATGGGTTAGATTCTGTAGCTTAAATGCAGGCTCCTAAGGACCCAGGAGGGTGTGGATCTCTTGCAGGTCCTGTGTCACATCTGCCAGCCCTTCGTGAAGGGGCTTTTCCCCATGCTGGTCTTGTTTGGTGAGCACTGGAGGTGCCTCAGCTGCTTTGTTGAATGTCTTTTAGAAAATAGGACGATAGATGATGAGGTTAATTGCATTTAGACTAAAAGTTAGTTGTAGCTTGTGCATAGTTTTTACACACTTTTTGTAAAGGTAAATCCCTTTTTAGCGCTTGTATTTCAGTTTTTCAGTGGAAGCCAGCAGAGCGAGACTCGATCTATGCCTCAATCAAACCCAGGACCGTCCAATGGCAAATTTATTGTGTGGCGTATAAACAGAGAAGGCTGTCAAGATGCAAAAGTGCAGCTCTGCTGGAAATTACCTGAAATCTAATAAAATATTAACCTTTCTGGATTACACGTGACTGTTTGGTTTTGGGGTTTTTTTTTTGATGCAAAAAAGGTAACCGGACTGGTTGGTCGGGTGTTTTGTATTAAGAGGAAACCTTGGGAATACTCTAAAATAATTGCCTTTATTTACTGCAGTTTCGGTTTCACCGGGGCAACGTTTGCAGATGTTTGGCCAGGTCTGAGCGGAGCACGCTTCGATGATGCTTTTGGCCTTTCTGAGAAGAAAGGCAGCTCCGCCGTCAGAGCCCTACCCCAAGCCGTTCGGACCTGGAGCGCGTTGTCTTTCCTTGTCCCAGGTTTTCAGGGTGTCCTTGGTAGGTGGCCCAAGGAGAAGCCTTGGTGGCCCGAGGAGAAGCCTTGGTGGCCGCGGGAGGCAGCTGCCACGGACTCACATTGCACCGCGGTGGGAGGAGACCCTCAGCCGTGCGGTTGCACCCCTGGAGGTCTTTCCTCCCGGTGGAAGAGGCAACGGGTGTCCTCAGGATGGTACCAGGGCTGGAGAAGCCCCTGGGCAAGGAGGGCTTGCCCTTCTCCCCCCGGGTCTCGGCATCCTCGTCCCAGGTCTAGCTCTCAGTCCCGGCCTGTTTATGGCCTCCAAAGAGGTGTGTTGTCCCGTCCCGTCTGATGGCACCTGGGGGGGCGAGCGGCTCGTGGCGTGACGCAGCGTGCTCAGCTCTCCTGGCCCCCGTCGTCCCTACGGGTGGGGAACCGGACACGAGCCAGCAGTGAGCCCACCGTCCCGGTCTGCCCAGTGCTCGCCCCCTCAGAAAGGGAGCAGCGCACCCACGCGCACCCACGCGGAGGGGACAGCGGTCACCCTCCTCGTCACGCCACAGGGCCAGGCCAGTGCCCCCCGCCCCGTCAGGGTGTCGGAGGGCGCTTTGCTCTGCTCCACGACCATGGGGTAGGGACGCAGGGGAGCGGGCTACGAGCCCAAGTGGCCTGCGTTAGCCACAGGCTGCGGTGGGGAGCGGGCAGCACCCCAAAGGCAGCGAGGGACTTGCAGCAGCACCTTAAAGCCCCCTCCCCACCTTGCCCCCCCCCCCCCCAGAGGCTGACCACAGCGGGTGACCCCACGCACGGCCCACGCCGAGGCCGAGAGCAGCGGTGGTTTGGGGGTCAGCGCAGCTTAGTCCCCCCCCGGTCCTCCGTGCCTCAGTTTCCCCGTTGGGTGCAGCGTGGGGGGGGGGGGGGGACACGATACACACGGACACAAGCACCTTCCCCCTTCTCCGTGGGCTGCGATCGCTCCCGCCGGCCACGGGCTGAACTGGTCGGGAACTGGGCAGCGAAGGGAGGGCGGGGGGCGGCCCCGGAGTGGGGGGGGGGGGGGGGGGGAGCGTGGGGAGCCCGGCCCCCCTCCCGTTCCCCGCCTCCAAAAAAAACCCCTCCCGGCCGAGCCGTCCTCGCTCACAGCCTCCCGGCTCCGCGGCCGTTCCCCCCCCCGGCTCGGCGCATCCCCCCCCCCCATGGGAGGCTGGCGGGGAGCGGCGGTCCCTGCGAGCCCGTGGGGAGCTGGCGGTGAGGTCGGGGGGTCCCCTTGCTGTCCTCGCCCCCCTGCTCCGGCCACCATGGCGCAGCCCGGGGACTGAGCGAGCAGGCGGGGGCGGCGGGGGGGGGGGGAGCAAGGAGCCACGGGGAACTCGCTCACGCGTGGGTCCGCCCGGCAGGTCAGTGGCGTCGCGGTGGGGAGCGGGGACAAAGGGGACGTCGGGGGTGGGGGGGGGACGGGATGGGGTGCGGGGATGGACACCCCCCCCAGGCCATCTGCCCCACTTCCACCCGCGTGGGGTGGGCGCGGAGGGGCTGGATGTGGGGGGCGAGGTCTGATTCCACGGTGCTGCGAGACACCCCCTCCCCTCCCGGGTTACGCGGGTGATGTTTTCCCCGTGGGAGTGGGACCAGGGGCTGGGGATGCTGCTGCCGGCCAGGGAGGTCCCTGCCCAGTCTGCTCCCAGTGGGACTGGTTTTAGCTGGGGGGAGTGGGGGGGGTGGCAGGAGCTGGGGGTCCCCATGGATCGGAGCACCCGTGTGCTGACGGCGAGGGGTGGCTGGAGCTGGGGGAGTCGCAGGGGTGCAGGGGATGAGTTTGGGAGTGCTCAGCAGGTCCCACTTAGGGGGTGATTTTAACTCCTTCCACGCCAGAGCCCTGCTGGGGGCTGATTCCCACTCCTCCCCCAGATGCTGCAATGAAACATCGATGGCAGAGGGGACACAACCTCCCCAGGGCCGAGAGTATTCACTGTGGGCATGGACCTGTCCCTAGGACCAGCCCCCAAAAAAGTCCCCTGACCAGAGAGGCAATGACAGCAGGATCAGGCCCATGGGGGGAGCAGGCTTGGCTCACGGTGCTGGGGTACCCCAAACCCTAGGGGTGAAACAGGTCCTGGGGGGCTTGTATGCATAGGCTGAGCCCCCATCTCCCCAGCCCTGGGGAGGGACAGACATGCAGCACGTGCCCGGAGCGGACGCGGAGGCTGGCCATCCGCGGGGCGCGTGGTCAGGCAGAGGTGGGCGGTGGGAACCCCTCCGTGGCCAACGAGCCAGGGGTCCTGCGTCGGTGCTGAGCGTTTCACCGGGCTGCAAGGGCGCGGGCAGGACTAGCTGGTGGTGGGCCCGTGGGCCCGCTGAACTTGCCCACCAGCTTCTCCCCGCATTCGCTGAGGCGGTCTGGCTCTGGTTTGGGGCACTGCCAAACCCAGCCCGGGCCACGGGCAGGTCGAGAAGCCCCATGCTGAGACGTGGTGGTCAGCTTTGGCAAGCGAGAGCAGAGGGCTCCCTTGGCAGCAGGTCTGTGTCCCCAGCACCAGCCCGTCCCATATTGCACCGGACCATGGTGCCCGAGCTGTGCAGGGTACGGGATTAGCCAGGATTGGGCCCCTGCCACATCGGGATATACCGTAGCCACCGAGCGCCGTCTCATGTGCCTGTTCTGCTCCACCAGCAGCAGGATGGAGAACAAGGCCATGTACCTTCACACCTTCAATGAGAGGGAGAACGGCTCCATCTTCGAGGAGCCCTTCGAGGGAAGGAACCTCTCCAAACTGAACCTCTGCGAGGACGGTGAGTATGGGCTCCGCGTGCGGCTCGGTCTGGGGGGGGGGGGGGTTTGAACCTGGTATCACAAACCCGGAGAGCTTCTGGGGGAGGGACATGGGAGCTTGGATTGCTCAGGAAGAACCTCAGCAATTCGGCCCCACGCAGGCAAAGGTGTCTGACCCGAGTTAGGTGCTCAGCTCCAGGCGGTGGTCCCAGGGGACCAGAGCAGAGGAGCAATCCCTGCCCCGGGAAGGGAGGGTGCGCAGGGTGAGGGTGCCTCGGTGGAGGCAGCACCACGATGAATGTGTGTGTGTCCCAAACAGAGCAGGAAAATTCTTCTCTCCTGCTGGCACAGCCTCACTGGGAGAAACGCTCGCGAAATCCCATTGCAAGGGGGTTTCCGTGCCTCCTGTGCTGTCCCCCCCTTTCTGGTCTGACGGGGGATGACAGACCCAGGGCACCGTGAGCCTCTTGAGGTGCGCAGGATCTCATTCAGTTCTGCCACCGACCAGGGTCGTGCTTCATGGAAAGTCCCTTTGCTTCCTAAAGGTTGGGTTTGGGGTTTTTTGTTTCTTTTTCTTTTTTTTTTTTCCTTCCCCTTCTCCAAGCCTCTGGCTCTCTTGCATGTAGTCTTGTCCAGAAATGCCCTGCAGCCGGACTGGTAGCACCAGGGCCGTGCAGCAGGACACTGCGGGACCTGCTGGTATCTCCTGCACATCTTAGCTGGCCTCTGTCTGCACTGTGGACTCACTGAGCTCTTTTCCTTCACTCTTGCTGCGTGAAATACTGTCCATGTTTCACCAGATCCAGGCTCGGTCCCCGGGCAAACAGCCCCGATGAATTTTTCCCGAGGCCTTTGCAGGCAGAGCTGGGTGCTCAAGCAGAGACGTGAGGTCCCTTTGCTGACAGCTTTGCCTGGAGACCTGCGGGGCTGCTGGGGAAACTGGTCTTGTTCTGAGCGGGCTTCCCAGCGCTGCTGTCCCCCACCACAAGCATGGGATCGGGGTGAGGGGGGACTCGCTTTCCTGGTTTTAGGCACGTGGGACTTCCCCAGGATGTGATGGAGACCCCGGGGTGCTTCCAGAGGGCAGCCCGTGTCCCAGGCTGGGCTGCATCCAGGCACCGAGTGAGCCGGGAACACCCAGCTCCGGACAAATTGCTTCTGGATGCTTGCAAGGTGCAAGTGGCTCGTGATGGTTATTGCAAGAGATGTGGCATTGCTGTGTGGGTGTCTTCTCCTGCCCTCCAGCCCCTGGGGTAGGGACAGCTTTGAATCCAGAGGGTGGAGTTCCCATTCGGGTGAAGCCTGAGCCTTGATGCCGTTCCCCCAACTCGGCGTCACCCTGCGAGGGTCCCCCTGCTCTCAGCAGTGTGCCTGCTCCTGCCTCTGCCCTCCCTCCTGCTGTTGGCTTGTAAAGTCTAACGCCCGCGGCACCTTCCTGCAGCAGAGAGAGGGGCAGATCCTGCCCAGGGGCTGTCCCCGTGCTCTGCCACTCTGCCGACATGGGCAGAGAGGGTGGTGGAGCCCGGAGGGAGCGATGCTGGAAGAGATGGGAGGGAAGAGTTGGTGTCCTCCACCACTGAGGCCACCATTCCCAGCAGAGACCTTGCCGCGGTGTGAGGTTCAAGGCATCTCCCTGGCTTTGGTGTTTTTGTGGCAGGTTGTCCCGGATCTCTCGGGGCAAATCTGCTCATCCACAGCTCCCCCCCCCGACGCAGAGCTGGCCCTCCAAGGAAGCCCGTTCCCGCGGGAGAGGTTGCTGGAGCAGCGCTTGTGGGGCTGCGTCTGGTCTTGCAGCTGCAGAGGACAGGGTCCAGGACAACCCCGAGAGCTTCCTCATGAGGATGGGACCACTTGAGTGGGCTCCTGGGCTCACGGAAAATGCTCGGCTTGGGGCTGAGGACCAGTGCAGCAGCCTGCTGCTTGCCACGACCCCCGGGACAGCAGCCGCGGACCCCCCCCAGGGCTTGGGGGATGACAAGTCCCGGCTCCTTCCAGCCTCCCACTTTCTGCTCCCCCACTGACCGGGTGGGCCACAGCTCCAGCTCCCCGGGGCATGGGCAGGGGGAAGAAATATTTGCTTTTCCCCTTGGTTACTGGCCGGAGCCCGCCCGTGGGCTCCTCGGAGCGGGCTGTTGTGAAAACGCTGCTTACGCAGCTGCGGTCCCTCCTGCTCTTCCGAGAGCAGCAAAGAGGAGTGGGTGGTTCGGGGCCCGGGGCCAGCTCCTCCCGGAGTCTCCCAGGACCTGATATAAGTGTTAATGTCAGAAAAATATTGCAGCTTTCCTCATTCTGAAGCCCTCGGCTCCATCTGTTTGGCCGGTGACAGCAAATGGGAACCGCGTGCGGGTAATGAATTGCAGATGGAGGGGTCCCGCCGGAGAGGCACCGCCTTTCGCACCTGAGCCGGGGGGCCTCGAGCACCCCACGTCCCCGCGGGATCCCCTCTGGGTGTCAGTGAGCCTGACCTCAGCACTTTATCATTTTGGAGCCCCAAAATGGGGCCGAGTTAAGCGATACACCCAGCGTAACCCTTTGCTGGCTGGAGGCTTTTGCAAACCTCCCCGTCCTCCAGTGGGACGGACGCACGGACCCTCGGCTGGGGCAGGGCAAGGGTGCAGTGGGGAAGGGTCCCTGCCAGGCTAGGGACCCCCCCGGCCCCTTGTACCTCCTTTCCATCTCTGGCATCCCAAGGGCCAGCTTGGTCCCACAGGGAGCCGAGGGGTGGGATGGGGTGAGGTCCGAAGCCCAGCAGGGATGGTCCCGGCTGGCGGTGGGCATTGCTCATGGCCGTGGATGAGGGGGGTCTCCTCCCCAGGAGGTTTGGCTTCGGGGCTGTGGTGCTTCACCCTTTCTGCTGGGTTGATGCAGGCTCTGGATCGGTGCTACGCTGTGCCTCGGGGCTTAGAGGGCAGCAAGCAATGGGGTGCAGCCACCCAAAAGTCAAGGGGGTGGGAGTTTGGGACTCTTCCTCCACCTTCTGGCGGTGCCTTCTTGGAGACGTCTCAGGTCTGGCAAGGGGCAAAACGAGGCAGCGCTTGTTGTCCTGGCATGAAGTTGCCGGTTCTCAGCTGCTCTCAGAAACCTTGTGTTTCTACAGGGGTCCAACACAAAAATGCTGGCACCCAGCGCCCTGCACCCCATCCCAGCAGCACGGGGTCACCCAGAGAGCCAAGGTGCCGGGCTGAAGCATCACTGCAGCCTTGGGGCTGGGGGCAGAGGGATGCGGGGTCTGTATCCAGATCAGGCTCCGGCTCCCACCTAAGACCACAACCTGCCCCAGATTTCAACGTGAGCTCAAGCTTTGAACATGTGCAAAGCCCAAAACCAGATGACTTTTCCCTGCCGCTGGCTTCATGGCACAGGAGGCTTTCCTCGTCTTTCCTTGCATTTTCCTCCTGGCTACTTGATTCATAAAACCCCGCTTCCTTCGCACACGGCTCTTGCTGCTCAGGGCTTGTGGCAGCATCGAAGAGGAGCTAGATTGCAGTTAGTGCAGGGGTGGGCAAGCAGAGACCGGCAGGGATGTCAGGATCCAGGCATCTTGGAATCTTAGAATGGTTTGGTTGGAAGGGACCTCTAAAGATCATCTGGTTCCAACCCCCCTGCCATGAGCAGGGACATCCAATCTTTGGATTAGATTGTAAGGAAGAAGCTCTTCCCTGTGAGGGTGGTGAGGCACTGGCACAGGTTGCCCAGAGAGGCTGTGGCTGCCCCATCCCTGGAAGTGTCCAAGGCCAGGTTGGATGGGGCTTTGCGCAACCCGGTCTAGTGGAAGGTGTCCCTGCCCGTGGCAGGAGGTTGGAACCAGATGATCTCTAAGGTCCCTTCCAACCCAAACCATTCTGTGATTCTGTCATCTTCGACCAGACCAGGTTGCTCAGAGCCCCGTCCGACCTGACCCTGAATGGTTCCAGGGATGGGGCAGCGACCACCTCTCTGGGCAACCTGGGCGGATCAACAGTGGGGCATGCAGAGCTGTGCCTGCACCTGCAAGGCATTGCCAAAATTATATTTGCAATATTTTCTCCCGCTGGGAGATGGAGCCCAGACAGACTGGGTGCATGATGCTCTCCCTGACACCCTGCCCTGTCCCCCAGGTCCCAGGCGGAGGATGAAGGCAGCAGGACGCTGCAGCCGGCTGGGCTCCTTGGCAGCACTGAAGTACGCCGTGGTGGGACTCTACCTCCTCGTCTTCCTCATCCTCGTCGGAGTATTCATCCTCGCAGGTAAGGGCTGAGCCTGGGTCCTCCCTGTGGGGTGCAGCGGTACACCAGGGTGATGCTCCCCTGCGCAGAAGCTTGGTGCAATGTGAACTGGGTCTGGCCATGAGCTTGGGACCACGATTCTGCTGCCTCTGTGGTGGCATTCAGGAGGGTTTCCATGCCATTCAGGGGAGGAAAATACGGGATCCAGCAGAAGTGGGGCGAGGAGCTGATGCCTGCCTGAAAGCGATGGCTGCAAACCAAGGCAGGCATCGCCTCTGTGCTGCACTTTCAGCTCCTTGGGGAAAATGACATGAGCCCGTGCCGCTCCATACTGCACATCTGGAGCGGTTTTGATTTAAACTTTGAGGCTGGAGTTGCTGCAGGGTCCAAACATCACGTGCTGGGGATGGTGAGGCTCAGGAGGTGCTCAGGAACCCCGTGTTCAGGGCTGGAATTGTTCCCATCGCTAGGTCACGGCTCCTGGGTTTGCACCAATCCCCCCCCCATTTTGCTTGGGGTAAGAATAAGCCCGAGCTCCATCAGCGATGGAGATGCAGGCAGCTCACAGGCAGGGCGTTATTCTTGCACAGCACGTGCCGGCAAGGCTCCTGCCTCCCCTCTCCAGCTTTTTGGTGAGCGCAGGGATGGGAAAGCTGCTCGCAGATGCCTGTAATTGCTCCCAGCCTCAGCTCATCCCTGCGTACGCATCCCATGTGGTCCACATCGCCGCCGGCTTGTTTTCCCTGTCGCCGTGCTGGAAGCAGTTTGTGAAGATGCCTGCTTTAACCCATGGTCCCAGTACCATCCCCCTTGCACCCGTACCACCCCCGTGTGGGGCTCGGATGGGTGGGGGGGCTTGGATGGGTGCCGCAGCGGGCGTGGGTGGGAAATGCCAGCGCCAAGGACCGGTTCCTTGCTTCCCACCCACCTCCTTCCCAGCTTTAACCCCAGCATCCATGGGGGGGGACGGGGGGGGGACATATGCCCCCCCCCCCCCCCTTTCCAGCCCCAAATCTCCACTAGCTGCTGGGCAGGGCTGAGCGCTGCCCCCGCATCATCCCTTTGGGATGATTTTCTGTGCCTTGCCTGTTGCAGGCAGCTGGGGGGGTGACGGATTTCAAGTTTAACTCCAGCTGCGGTAATGCCAGCGCCATGAAGGCAGCCTGTGTCTTTTGCAAAGGGTGGATTTAGTTGTGTTTTTTTTTTTTCCTGGGCTAGGGAAGCGACAGAGAAGGTTTTGCTGGAATTTTGAAGCCTCTCCCACTTATTTCTTGCATTACATTGTTTTAATGTTATTTTTGGCCTGTGAAACCCTGAGCGAGGGATGCCATGAATTGTGCAAAAAGCTCAGGACAGGCGCTCTTGTCCTGGGCTGAGCTACAGCTGCTCACCCAAAAGCAGCTCCAGCAACAACAATAACATTATGGCATCGGCTGACAGCAGGGAGAGCTGGAGGCTCACGGTCATGGGCATCTTCAAAGCCCCATCTCCTGGAGTCCCGTGACTGGCAGGATTTCAGCTTTCGGTAAGACCCCAGTAAAACCACCTTACCCCCCGGGTTGTGGACCGCAATCTTGGAGAAGAAAAGCAAAATGAAGAGAAAAATCATCTCTTTTGTTATTGCTTTCTGCATGTCTGGAACTTTAAGCCAAGCCTCTGGCTTTGGATGTAGCTGACTCACAAGGTCTGGAGCCGGCTGTGCCGACCGCGGGTGCCCGGAGCGGTCTTATCACATCAAGGAGAACCACAGGCATGGGGTGGTCTTGCAACAGGGTGAGGAGACCACATCCAGCAGGGAGCCACATGTAGGCCAGGGAGACAACCCTGACGGTCCTCAGCTTCAGGTGTCTGTGGCTGAAACCTCAACGTTGGAGCTGATGGTTCCTTGGAGGACCAGGACTGGATATTCATGGGCACCCTTAATGGTGGAGGGCTTGGTTTTCCCATGGAAAATCCCACTTTGTGCTACTGGAGACCAGACACCAGCTTGCCAGAGCTGAGACCTTCTGCCCAGCATCCCTTGGCTCCTATCAGAGGGGAAGGTGCACAGAAAGATACAGCATTTAGAGAAGTAGAGTTGCTCTCATCTGCTCCTTGAGCTGGGAAGAGCTGGCCACGACGCTGTAAGAGGAACATCACCATTTGTTGTTCCACCCTGTCCATCCCTGTCCTCCCAGAGCCGCGGTGAGGACCCTGCTCAGAGCAGGTCCCACCTGAAGCAGAAACTATCCCACACAGGGCAAATGAGCATAGGGTGTCCAGCTTGTCTCCAGACCTCATGCTTTTTGGAGAGGGATGGGCTGTGATACCCCGGCTGCTCCCCAAAAAGCAACTCTCACCATGCTGTCTTGGGGAAGGGTGATGGGGAAGCTGCGCCCCTGGTCCATGCCCTCCACTGCCAGCATCCCTTCACCCCAGGGCCAGCAACACAGAGCAGGGGTGTTCCGCCTCCCTTGCTCCGCTGCTTCCCATCCTGCCCACGGGAAAGGAGGGAAATTCCCAAAAGCCTCCTTGGAAAGCGTGTATGTGTGCAAACAGGCACAGAAACGTGCATGTGTGTGCAAATACACACTTGCACACCCCACGGTGTTTCCCAGCAGGGCTGGGGCATTGCATGGGAAACCAGCCCCTGGAGATAAGTCCCCGAATCCATGCTGGTGTTCCCGAGAGGTGAACCTGGTGGATTTGGCAAGGCAGCTCCCCCAGGCATCATTTTGAAGCCGGCTTGGGCAGGTGTCCTGTGACTCGCAAGACACGCCGTGAAAAGGGATCGAAAATGAGTAAACTGCCAAAAATACCCTGAACCACCTCGGAGCTGCGGAAACAGGATGTTTTCAGCAACAGAGCCGGGGTGGTTTCAACCCAGCCTGCTTTTAATATCCTCTCTCGCAAGCCTGGCAGCAGTTTTCTGGCTCCTGGGGACGCACACTCCCTTTCTCCCTGTCCCTGACCTCTCCTCATCCACTAAAAAGGCACCTAGCCCAAGGTTAGAACTCCAGTCTTGGCTTTTTTGCAAGGTCTGGGTTAAATCCCAGCCGCCTGCATGCACAGACTTGCACTTTGGTGTTTGAACCCAAATCCCCACCTGGCCCCATGCCCAGGCACCCCAGGCACCCAGCCCTGAGCTGCTCCAGCAGCAGCGGGAGGTCAGGCAGGGCTCGTTAGGATGCGGCTAATGACCCAAGCGATTTCGTGTGAACCGTGCATACAGATGGGCATCTGACTTGCACCCCATCTCTGTGCTCATATGGAGAGTGGCCACACTTCCATGCTTGGCACCCCTGGATGCCTGGCAGAAGCATCCAAGGAAACAAGCACCCTCCGTTTCAAGAGCTGTAGCCCCAAAACTCATGTTCCAAGGATGCCAGCGGAGATGAGAGCAACAGCCCCAGCCCCATGGTGGGAGCGCTCCCCGGTCAGCTCCAGCGCAAACTCCTCCTGCTCCCTATGAGCTGGCTCCAAAGCGGGTCTGAGCCTGCAGCCGGCATCTCCCTGGGGACACGAAGCAAACCTGAGCCACCGAAAAGCTGCCGGCAGCGGGGCCCTGTGGCCCTCTGCCTGGGCTAATAAGCCCTGAAACTCATGCTGGAGCCAAGTGCTGGCTGCTCCCCACTGTCCCCCTCTCCCCATCCTTCCCCAAATCCTTCTCCTGTAGCTGTTTTCCCAGCCCAGGGCTTGGTTTCCACCCTTTCCAAAATGCTGGAGGAGGAGGAGGAGATGCTCTCGTGCAGGGCTGAGGCCGTAGGATGTTGGGCTCATATTTGGGCTGGAGGTTTGGGATGCCCAGACTCGCTGCCGTTGCGCATCCAGTTGCGTGTTGAACCTCGTGCTCAGCATCTGGCCGACTGTCCCATAGAAATAAAAGCCAGGGGAGCCAGTGGCAATGCCCTGGGGCTCACAGCTGGGTCCAAATCGTCAGCAGCACTTCCAGCTTGGAGACCAAACTGAGGTGTCCTGCGAGACTTTGCGTGCAGCCTCTTGGTTTTCGGCAGCCGGGTAACGCTGCAAAACTTGGATTGCCAAGGATGGTGAAAACATCTGTATTCAACGTGCACGCATCTGCTTTGCAGCATCACCTCGGCTATACGTGAGCCTAAAAGGGGGAAGGCGGATTTTGGGTGCGTGCAAGGGTGCAGGTGCCTGTATGTGCTCGTGGTGCACGGTTGCCCCCGGGAGCGGGTCCGGGCGGCAGTGAGGGTGTGCAGTGCAGCGGTGTGCATGCACGGCTGTGCGTGTGCGTGCTCGTCCCCTCTGCAAGGCTCCTCTGGGACGAGTCACATGAAAATTATTAGCAGGAGCGCGAGGGCATGGGTCACATTCTTCATTAGCCCCAGTGAAGCGGTGGTTTCCATCGAGGCCGGATTACCTCTGGCAGAGCCGATGGCGTGCAGGCACGAAATGCTCCCCTGGAGCAAGCTGGTCCCCATCGTGCAAAAATGTGTGTGAGCGTGACTCTGTGTGTGTGTGTGTGTGTGTGTGTGTGCAGCTCAGGGTGCATCTGCACGGGTTGCAATGCAGGTGTGCAGAAAGGGCAGGTGCATGCATGCACATTTGCATTGTGCTGTGTGCATATAGGTATGCATTTATAGAAATATATGTATATTTAGTAACCTCAAGGCATTTCTCACCTTGTACCTTTCCAGCCTTCCTGCAGCAAGCTGTTCCATGGCTTACCCACATGAAACCGCCTCCTTCTGTCTCTCTAGGGCTCTACTGTGCCACTTTCGTTCGATGCCCGTTAGCTTTTTAGCATCTTTCACACCCACGTGCATGCCCACGAGCAGATGTGCAAGGCATGACCTTGCACAGGGCTGGTGCTGCTCGATTCAGCAGCGGCAGAATGACCTGGAAAGGATTTTGGGGTAGGACTGTGGAATTCTTGCAGACCTTTTCTCCTTGAAACACCAGTGGGGACAGCAGCCAGGACGACAGCGTGTCCCCAGAGCGCAAGAGCAGGAGGGAGAAGCTGCTCGCGGAGCCTTTTGAGGACCGTTAGCTCCCCCCCAGTGCTGCCAGGCAGTATTTGGGGCTCCATGGCAGGGAACATGTCAGTGCTGGGTGCATGTGTGTGTACCTGTGTGTGTGTTTCTGTGTGCTGTGTGCATGCATGCGTGCAGCGTGCATTTGCGTGCACACTGTGTGCACGCATACGTGTGCGTGCATTTGTGTGTGCATGCATGCATGTGCATTTGCATGTCTGCACTGGGTGCATTCATGGGTGTGCGCACTGGGTGCATGCCTGTATGTGAGCATGCGTGTGCCTTGTGCCTGCACATGTGCTGCGTGCATGCGTGTTTGTGTGTCCTGTGCGCGCGCGTTGTGTGTACATGTCTGTGCTGTGCCCAGGCATGCATGTACTCGTGTGCTTAAGTATCTGCGCTGTGCCCATGCCTGCGTGCGTGTGTGAGCATGTGTGTGCGCTCGTGAGCTCTGTGCATGCCTCTGTGTGTGTACTCCAGGCTCCTAGCAACCCTAACGCTCCCCAGCACTCGATTTCATGCGAAGAACAGAAACCGAGGAGGGTGTTATGGGCCCACAACACCCACGTTCTGCTCTTCTGGCTCAGCCCTGTGCCTGCAGCCCTGGCCCACAGCTTTGCCTGCTGAGTGCTGCGATGTCCGTGCCTCTGCCTTGCAGCAGGATTAGTCCATCCTACCAACCCAGCAAGTGGAAAGTGGGAGGCAGAAGATTTGGGAGGCAGGAGAGCCTCTGGCACACATGCACGTGCATGCGCAGAGCAGCCCAAGACTGGAGGTGTTGCTGCTTGGAAGCTTCCCGGCGTGGTTTTGGCTGCAGGATGCTCTGGAGCAGCCTCAGTTGCTGCTCTCGGGTTGGCGGCTGCAGTGCCAGAGCTGGGCAGAGGAGAGCCACAGGGATCCCAGCTGGTTTTTGGAAGTGATTGATGGGAATTTGGAGAACTCCGCAGGCTTTGCAGCTAACCGCAGGTGCAACGGAGAGAAGCCTGCCCAACCTTCCCAGCCCTCGGCCACCGCAGGACCTGGGATTTGGGTTATTTCCCCTTGCGCTGGCTACACAGCGTTGCTTTCCCCCTTGGTTTCGTTGCAAGGAAGCCGTGGGTTGTCTCTGCACCCATCATGGGCACCCTGAGTCGAGAAACGCTTGACGCAACAGCTTTGGTCACCCACGCAGAAGGCAGCAGCACCCACCCCTTTGCCAGCCCTGTGGTGATTTTTCCCAAGGTCTTTCCTTGCCGGTTGTCCCCTCTCAGGGTGGCCTTGGGGATGTCGCTTGGTTGTCTTTCCAGTTGTGAACCCCCACGGGCAAAGACAGTGCCCGCTGGGCGGCTGGCACGGTAGGGATGGGCGATAACCGGTGACGTCGAGACATCCCCCCTGCAGTGACGCGGGTGACAAGCAGGGATGTGCAGGGGGGACCAAAAAGCGTCCCCATACCCCAGGAGGAGAACGCCGAGCTTCCAGGCTGGGGAACTGGGACGGTCCAGCAGCGGGATTAGTTAACGGGGGCTAATTAATGGGGGAAAGATGCCTTTAGTGTCTGGAAGATGCTCAGCTCCTCCGTTATGGCACCCACCAGCCCGTGGCAGAGCTGGGGGGGCTGCTCGCCTCACGGTGCTCCCACAGCCCCTCTCTGGGCACGGCGGGTCCCCCCGGTCCCCTCGCCGGGCACCCAGTGCCACCGCTGCGGGTGGCCCCAAGCCTGGCGTGGGGGGGCCTGGAGCTCTTCGCGTGTGCACGTCTGCTTTCACCCTCTCCTTATTCCTGCGATTTTAATTCAAACCAAATGGCTTCGCTCCGTTTCTCCTCCGTGGAAATGAGGGGGTGAGCTGCCAGGCCGGTCCTGCGCCAGCCCGCGGCGTCACGCCAGCCAAAGCCCCACCACAGCTTAAGGAACAATGGGGATTATTTATTTTTTAAAAAAATATATCTCATTATTTGTGTGGATTTGGCTTTGAGTCCCCCACCCCGGGCTGCATTGGAGACCCAGCATCAACAAAAGGCAGAGGGAGAAGATTACATTCCCCTGCCTGGATCAGCGTTTTTGGGGCGCACCAAGGTGTGCGGTGGGGTGATGGGGTCCAGAATGGGGCTTTACTGGGTGCTACTGGGCTTGTTGGGCAGAGGGTTGTTGGAGCAGTGCTAGGACCCGCTGAGAGCAAGAGGTTCCCCCCAAATTTCTAGGTTCCCTTTCCGAACCCCATCTCAGTGCTCTGGGAGCTGGTGCCAGGCCAGGAGGAGTTTGGGGTGGGTGCCTGGGTGGCCAGGAGCTCTCTGCCACGGGGGAGGCAGAGGCAGGGGGTGAAGGATGCTCCTGAGCCAGGGTGGGTTTCCTCCCTTGGGAAGAGCCGTGGCAGCCCCGGGATGCGGGATGTGGTGCTTGGAGGCTGACAGCAAACCGCACCCAGCGCCGTGGAGACCTGCCGAGCCAGCCTCTGGTCTTCATTATAGAGCAAGGGGCTGAGCTGAGGTCCAAGAGCAGTGGCCAGAAGGGAAACCTGATTGTTAAAATTAAAATTAAAACCTCAGTGGGGGAAGAAGCAGGTTTTAAGGTCTGTTTTTAGGAGAGGGAAGCGGATGGTGTTAGCAGTCAGTCCTCTGACCAAAGGCAAACACGAGCCGGGTGAAGCCACGAGGCAGAGCTTTGTAGCACCGTGACCCATCTGGCAAAGCCCAGAGCCACCCTGAAGCCCAGAGCTGCTGGGAGCCTCGGGAGTCCCTCCCGAGCGAGGTGCCTCCTTCTCCAGCCCTTCAGCAACCAACCTCCTTCTCCAACCATGGAGAAAACCGTGGGGCCAAAGAGGGGCTGGTGAGATCAACCTTTTGGGGCTATGAGGTTGGGCTTCTACCTCCAAGCACCGAGGAACGGGGGGATGTCCAAGCACTCCTTGGGAGGAGACGGGGTTGCACCTCTCAGGAGGGTCCCCACCTCCATGGGGCGGTTCTGATGTCCCACTCCTCTCCATCCCTTGCAGTCTCCAGACCGCAGACATCCCCCGAGGACCTGAAGGTGCTGATGGGGAACGTCAACCGCCTCAACGAGAGCTTTCGGGACATGCAGCTGAAGCTGCTGCACCTACCTGTGAAGGGGGATGTGCTGGATCACATCTGGAGGCTCCAGGACCTCCTGCAGAACCACTCAGACTCCTTGTTCCTCATGACGGGGTCACTGCAGAAGCTGGAAGGGCTTCTCTGGAGCCTGCAGACCCAGGCCAGCCAAACCGACAAGGCAGTGTCCAACCTCTGGGACAGCTTGACCCAGCAGAGCGACGCGGCTCAGCAGGAGATGTACAAGCTCTCCGTGGAAGGCAACAGCAGCCGGCTGCTGCTGCAGCACCATGACCATCTCCTGAGCCACCTGGGCAGCAGGGTGGAGAGCCTGAGTGACCAGGTGACGACCGTGAGCGGGGCCGTGGACGCCATGAACAGGACCTTCTCCTACGACGTCAACATCCACCATACCCGCATCCAGGACCTGCAGGTGCTGATCAGCAACGCCACCGAAGATGCCCGGCAGATGCGTCTCATCCATATAGCCATGGAGGAGCAGCTGAAGCACGAGCTGGCCATCCTCAACAACGTGACGGAGGACCTGCGGCTGAAGGACTGGGAGCACTCCGTCGCACTGAAGAACATCTCCGTCATACGGGGTAAGCCGAGCGTCTCTTGTAAGCAGCTCCCTCGTCGGTGCATGAAGCTGCCATGAGGATGGGGGGTATTCTCAGTGCTTTGGGTGGTGCTGTGGCATGGGGATGTCCTGTGGGGATGTCTCAGGTACTCCTTGGTGTATCAAATCCACCAGGCACCACTGTTTAGGTGTCTGTGGTGTTCATTACCTTGGACTCTTGGACCCCCCAAATGCTCCTCCATCCATGTTAGGGAGAAAGCTCCCAAGGTGCCCTCAAAGATGCCAGGAAAAAACTCTGCCAGGTCCCTCCTGACCATGAAAGTGAACCAGACCGAGCGCGGCAGAGATGGGGGGTTTCTTGCCCTGCTTCGTACTGCAGTGATCAAACAGAAGGCTGCCCACCAGTACCCTCATTCATCATCAATCACATAATTCACTTCACTGTACATCCCCTTTACTCCATTTTCCCCCTCCCATCTTCTCCTTTACCACCCTCAGCCCCTCCCAAATCATAGAATCATCGACTCACAGAGCGGTTTGGGTTGGAAGCGACCTTTCAAGGTCCATCTAGTGCAACCCCCTGCCATGAGCAGGGACATCTTCAACCAGACCAGGTTGCTCAGAGCCCCGTCCAACCTGACCTTGGATGGTTCCAGGGATGGGGCAGCGACCACCTCTCTGGGCGACCTGGGCCAGTGTCTCACTACCCTCAGCGTGGTGAAATAAACAACCCATCCCTGCTAACTCTTGACCATTGACCCTAGTTTTCCTGATACCCTTTTTTTTTTTTTAGTTATATGGTTACCTTGGTAATCCTCCCCTCAGTCTGCTAAGCATCTACTCCCTTTGTCTTAATTATCTCCAAGATCCAGCCATTTGTCACACCATTATCTCATGAGCGCAGGAGCTGGAAAAATTCATTCAGGACACATCCGTGGCTGTTAGATGCCATGACCTGATCACAGTCCCAGGGAATGAACTGGCCATGGGAGGGGGGGAAAAACCATGAAGAAACACAGAAGAGCCCAACGCAAGCTCCTGGGGGCAGAGCAAGAGACTGGGGGGCAGTCGCTGTCCCACTTCTAGGCTGTTGATTTGCACTTGCGGAGATGCGACAGGCTGTTGCTCATTTCTGGTGCTTCCAGCTGAAATACCAGATGGGGAAGAGAGGGGCTGACGCCAAGGCACTTGCTCCCTCTGGCCGTCTGCTGAGCCAAGAGGGGACAGATGTGGTTTGAACCACAGCAGCTACATCTCCCCATCCAGGCCAACCATCACCCGTGGGTACCAGCAACTCACTGGGGTAATTTCCCTGGCCCCTGGGGGACGTTGGCTCCCAACGCCTGCTTCGGGGCTGCTGGGACCCCGTCGCAGCCATTGCTTTGAGGTTTTCATAGCTGCCTACCCGCCCCTGGTGCCCTCTCTTCCCCACACTGCCGTGGGGAGGATGTCACCCTCTCTTGGATGAAGCCACCGAGGAAGGGGGCCATCACGGAGCCTGATACCCATGCGCCATGTTAATCCAATTAACATAACCAGAAAGCAAAACAAATCCCCTCCCAACGGGCCAGCACCTGATTTATCAGCCGCTGCCCTGACACATTCCTGGCAGCCCCGACTTCCCTCTCTCCCCATCCCTCCTCCTTCCCTGCTTTCTGTCGGCAGCGATGGGTCATGGATAATTTTAGGAGCCTTGTGCCCAGCTGGCTTTACCCTGGCTCCAGATGTCCTTGGATGAATCCACCGTGCTCCCGGCTGGATTTGCACCGGCAGAGCCTGTCCTGGGTGATGCAGGGCTGCCTGCTTGGGGGTGCATTTTCCTTCCCCCAAGACTTTAGCTGCCCTGAGCTCTGGATTTTGAGGCTGTTTGCTGGCGATGGCAGCCTCGGGAGGTCCCCAGGCTCGTCTCCAGCAGCCGACCATGCCAAGCAGCTCACGTGCCTCGGAGAGGGCTTGGCCTCGCAGCACAGAGGGGCTCTGGGTCTTAAATAACGGTGTCACCAGGAGGGAGGATGCCTGAGATCCACCGCCCGCCTGGATCCACTCGCACAACTCACTGGGTGGGATGTGCTGGCTCGCAGCAGGTCTGGTGGGACGATTGCAACGGTCCCATCTGGCCGTCAGATCTGCGCACGTCATGAAAGTCCTCATCCCGATGGTTTTGGAAGGTTTTTCTCCTCTGCTGATGCAGCGAGCAGCCCAGCCCTGTGCAGGCAGGCGGGTGAAGCAGGGGTGCATCTGGGCTGGGGTTTTCTTTCCCAAGTGTAAACCCCAAACCCTCTGGGGTGGGGACCAGCTTGGCACAGTGTCTGCAGTGCTGCTCAGCCTCTCCCAACTGCCCCTCCCAGTGCTCCTCCGTCCTCCACCCCAGCTGCTCCCTGTGTCCCATCCCACCAGCTGTCCCTGGGGATGGGACCATCTCTGCTCATGGAGCTGCCTGGATGTAGCCAAGGGGCGATGTTCTGGTGGCTGATGGACCACAGGGCTCACTACTGTGGGAATAGCTCTGAGGGATGAATGCCAAAACCTAGGAGCCAGCAAACAGGATCGACCCGACGATCTGCCAAGCCCAAGCCCCGTTTCTAAGCCCAGGCATCAGAGAAAGGGAGTAAGGGACAAAATGTCTCTTCCCTGGCTGCCTTCTCCCAGTCTCCAGCTCTTACGGAGCGGATGAGATTGTCTGTTGCCCATGGTCATCCTCCACAAAACTTAGTTCCCTTCTTAGCCTGTCCATGCCCTTGACCTCCCCCATGTCCTGTGGGATGGTCTTCTGAGATGGTAGAAGAGGTGAGATGAGGTGATGAGATGAGATGGTGGCAGAGGACTAGGCGGCTGCACTGTAGCAGCTGATTTTAAGGAGGAAGGGCAGCTCTAACCCAAATCCCACTGAGAGGTGCCCTGAGCGGGCAGCTCCCATGTCCCTTCCAGGGTTAACAGAACTGAGGTGGGGCCCTAGTGTGGATTATTTCCCAGTATGCCCATAAAACCAGAGCACATGGAAGCTGTCGGAGCTGCCCCCGCACAAGGGACCTCAGCTGAGCTGTGCCGGAGCCAGCGTGGGAGAAGCAAGAGATTTCATGTCAGCAGTAGTTTTGCTCCAGTGCCATTGGTGTGGGAGCCCTTCCCTTCGGAGAGGATGCCTGGGGCAAAGTCAGGGTGACAAAATGGGAGACCTTGCCTTGGTGGCTCCCACTGCAAATATGTCCAGGGTTGCTTTTAGTTTTGCTCGCGGTGGGAAAGCATCTGTTTTGTTTAAGCAAGTGGTTTTCAGCAGCCCAACCTTTGCTATGCTGGGGTGCAGCAGGGGAGGGAAGAACTTGACCCGAACCCAGGAGCATGGCTGGGTCATACAGAGTTTTTGCTGCTGCTTGTCCTGGGACACCTGGGACATTTGGGCAGGAGATATGCTGGTAGGAATACCTCTTTGCCTTGACACTCCCACTGCTACCCATCAAACTCACCATCACCTCTATAAAGCCTTGGATGTCTGGCAAGCTCTGCTTTCTCTAACACCCTGTAGGCTGAAATTAATGGTATCGACTTATTTTAATACATTATCCATTAGTTCTTTGTTTCAGAAGGGTTTGGGTGATATGGGGCAGCCTGAACATACACAAATTATTGCACTTTAACAAACTGGCATGGCTTGACCTCCCCCTTGCTCTTTTGGGGCACTGAAAATCAACTGCTGTACTTAATACCGTCTATTTATGCAATCAGGTGCTTCCTATTGCTTATTTATTTGCCCATCTATTCATTTTTTCAAACTCCAGCAGGCAAGAAAGCAGATTTAAGAATATGTAGTTTTACACTGAGGATGGTGAAACACTGGCCCAGGTTGCCCAGAGAGGTGGTCGCTGCCCCATCCCTGGAAACATCCAAGGTCAGGCTGGACGGGGCTCTGAGCAACCTGGTCTGGTTGAAGATGTCCCTGCTCATGGCAGGGGGTTGCACTAGATGTGCCTTCCAACCCAAACCATTCTGTGATTCAATGATTTCATGGCTGTTGTGTAACGCCCTTCTTTAATGCTATGGGAATGAAAACTGTTTCACCAGCCATCCCAGCACCTTCACACAGCGCACACCTCACCTGGCTCCTGCCCCGTGTTTGCCCATGGAGCAGCTCTTGAATGTTGCTGGACCTTCTCCATCATGGACAATCCTGCCTCTCCCCAGGCAGACAACATCCCTGCTGCTCGTGGTTCCTCTTGTTCCCACCCGAAAATGCCTCCTCATTGTACTCAGCTCTCCTGCGTGTCCATTGTTCTTTGCATCCTTTTGTTTTGCCAACTGAGAACAGGGTCTAGCGTCCATCCCCACGTCCTCTTAGCGCCCGGAGATGTGCATCACCTAGGGAAGAGGAAACCCAGGGCAAGCTAATGCAATATTTCCCTGTAGTCCCCTCCCAGCACCTGACCATCTCCAGCTTGGGATGTTTCCTGAGCTTGCTGTGGTTCATCTGCTCAGGAACCCCCTGATTTCTGCATAATATTTGCAGATCCTAATTACTCATTCATTAGGACTGCTAAACATCCTCTCTCTTCTCCTCCTGATCCTTTTGCATTACCACGTTGCCTGTAGCCCTGGCTGGTTGTTTGCTTTCTGCACAACTGTGAGATTATGACTTTTGGGGTTTCTAGGAAAACAGTGTTTAACAGTTTCCAATTATCGCCCTGGCTTGGTAGGACAAAGACCAAATGACCCCTCCAGGCCTCTCTCTGCCCTATTTTCTATCATCCCATGAGTCTTTTTTTTTTTTTTTCTGTTCAAATTCTTTCTTCCAATTGATTTAGCTCATAATTGTTTTCAGCTTTGCAGACTTGGCCCTTTGCAGGCTGAGGAATATAACTCTATTACTGGGTTGGACTTTCTGCTCGCTCACAAGAGTTTACACTGCAAAGCAATTACCAATGGCTAGTTCCTGATGAGATCAGTGATGCAAATCCCCTCCTAAAGCTTCATCTCAGTATATCCAAAATGCATCTCTTTTTTTTTTGGTTTTTTTTTCCCCCCCTAACATTATTTTATTGGAGATGTCACAACTTTTGGTCAAAAGGAAATTCCAGGAGACTGGAATTTCCCATAGAGTCACACTCAAGGTGGAACCGCTGGAGCAGCAAGGTGAAGTTTTCTGGCACGTGGGACAAGTCGATGTAGTCGTGTTTGGCCTTTAAAATCCATAGATCATGGAGGAAGGCTGCTGGCAAGCTCCCTCGCTGTCACTTTCCTCCTGTCTGCAGGGGTCTGTGTTTGTTAGAGGTCCCTGGACACCTGATAAATGCTAATGGCTGGAGAAGGGTGGGTGGGTGCGTGCACACATGCATCTGCTGCACGGCTGCAAAGCTGGGGCACGATGGCTGCGCTCCAATACCTTTGTGTGTTTCAGGGCCACCAGGACCCAAAGGAGACCAAGGCAATGAAGGGATGGAGGGTGAACCTGGTCTTCCCGGCCTGCCTGGGCTGCGAGGTAAGGAACAACACGTCCGCGGTGCCCATAACCCTGCAAGCCTTCACCCAAAGTCCATAGAGTCAACGGGACACCTCCCGGTGACTTCCCAACCTGTCCCGTGGGACCTCGCTGGCTATGCACAAGCCTTGAAGAACAACAGGATTAACCTGCTGCCCCATCTCCAGACAGCCAGTCTTTAGGGGCAAAAAGTCCGTCTCATCTCCCAGCTGGCCCCAGGACAGCGAGAGCTGCAAGGGTCCATCACCTGCAGGTTGATGCCCCCAGGCTCCTTTGACACAGCCACCCAGCCCCGGTGCGTGCAGGGGCTGGCCATCACCCCGCGCTCACTAAAACCAAGCCCTTACAAGGTACGAGGGCTGGCCCCGCTGCCTGCACCCCCCTGGCAGCACACAGGGACCTGGCGTGGGGTCCCTCCAGCCTGGCAGGGTGGACTTCGCCACCGCCTGCAGCTCTGAGGCTTTTTTTCGATGTGAAGAATGCCAATATTTTTTCCCCCTTCTTAATTCCAACCATTGGTTTTGAGAGAAATTCAATTAAAAAAACAACCGAAGACACCCCCCACCCTGAGGAACAGGATTCGGCTTGAGCCTGTTTCTAATTTTAAGCCAAACCTAGAAATACTGGCTTTGCATCCGAGAGCCAGGGATGGCGCAGAGGTGATGGAGGATCCCCGTTGGTAAGGATTTTCTGTCCCCAAGAGGCTCTTTCCTATTGAGGCAACAGGACCCGTCCTGCCAGGGGCATGGACCTCCTTCTCCGTCCCAGAGGATGTCCAGCCCTGGCTTCACCTTGACTGCTGAAGACGTGACCCACGTAGGACTATCGGTGTCAGAGTCAGGTTCAGCGCCCCGGCCCCATGTGTCTGAGCTGCTGGTATTAGGCTGGGCTTAAAACCTCATATTTTGGTACCCCGTTTCCCCCCGCTCCCTGGTGGGCAGCAGGACCAGCCAAATTAGGCAGAGCCAGCCTGGAAACCCAATCGCTCTCTGAAAGCCCTTCTCAGTGCTGGCTGCCCATGCTCCTTTCACCGACGGCTATATTTTTTTGCGTTGACAGATTCATGGCTGTTTTTCTTGGGTGTAACAAGCATCAGAAATATATCGTCTGGCTGCTTTCCTCTTTTCTTTCTTTTTTTTTTTTTTTTTTGTTTAAACAGAAAAACAAAACAATCTCCGGAGGGTTCACCTTCAGGAAGAGTTGCTGAAAGGGCCACTATTTTTGGGGTCTTCCTCTGTCTCGCTTTCTCTGGTGCTTTTCCAGATGCGGTCACAGCACCAGCCCTTTGGATATGGGCAGCTCAGGTTCAGGTGCAGCCAGGCATTGTAAAGCATCCCTGGTAAATCCCCTTTTGCACAGCGGATCTACCATCCTGCCTCTGCCCCAGCTCCTCTACCCAAATACAAAACCATGTTGTGACACGCTGCAGCATCCCCCTGGGAGGGAGGCGAGGTTTTGGCCAGATGCATCAGGGAAAGAGTTAAGCCCCAGACCATGTCCTCTGGAGCTGGTGCCCAAATTCCTCCTGGCAGCTTTTTTTCCTCTTAAACCAGAGGAAACTACTGACTTAAGTTTGGAAAAGCCCAGCCCAGGAAGGGCAGAAGGCGCAGCGCCCAGGGAATCCGGGGGTCCCTCTATATGGCCAGGGGAGACCAGCAGCATCGCGCCAGGCAGGGGGCTGAGCTCGGGTGCTGGAGGAGTTTCACCCCCAAGGAGCTTTGGATCTAACCCAAACTCAGGCTCGGGCTGAGTCCCTGCTGGGTCAATTTGGTGGGACCAACGCCAGGTCCCACCAGAGCCCGTCAGCAGCACAGGGGTCCCTCCCTCCACCTCCCCTTGCTGGCCCACGGGGATGGAGGTCACCTCCAGGGCTTGGCTGCGTCCCCTACGAAGGCAGGCCAAGCTCCCGGACTAAAGCCCCCACTTCCCACCTCCGGGAGCTCAGGGGTGCTCAGGTAAGGGGTTTCAATCCAAACCCTTCTCCAATAAATAGCAAACCCACCTGGTCAGCGTGCATGGATGCGAGGGACCTGCAGCTCAGACTGGGCACATCGTGACTCCTTGGGGTCTCTGCTCCACCCTGGCTCCTCACTCTTCCTCCTTGGTCACCTGCTTTGGAGCCCAGTTACCTTCATCTGAGCCTTAAGATGTTCAGAGCTGCATTAGCACCAGCCTGTCTCTGGGTTAAATCCATCCCATATCCAGGGGTAGGTGCAGAAAGAGAGGATGGGCTGGACTCTCAGGTGTCTCCTGATGGTCCCTGACTCCCGGCAAAGAACCAGAGATCGACTGGCACGTCTGCTGGCAAGCAGGACACGTGTGTGTGTGTGTGTGCGCGCGTACATCTGGTTTGTGTAGGTCTCGGTGGCAACAGGGTCATTTTGCCTCTTTGTCCTCGCTGCAGGGCTACCTGGGGAGAGAGGACCACCAGGACCACGTGGCTTGAAAGGGGACCAAGGAGACCTTGGCCCTCCAGGTCCAGTGGGGATGCGGGGGTTCAAAGGTAAGGACCAGCCTCTGTGCATGCTCCCGGCTGGGCCGTAGGGTCTGGCTGGGCTTTTGGGGCAGCAAACTGGCTCTGGAGACCATTGGGGTGAGGGGCAGAGTCATGGCTGTGAGAGTGGTGGGTCCTCTGGCTTGGGACCCTCCTGGGGCTCCTTGGGGGAGAGGAAATCTTGCGGAGCTGGGAGCGTGCACATGAAAAACGTCTGCACGGAGACCTTTCCACCAAGGCACAGCGGTGGAGAGAGTTGGGCTTGGAGGGAGAGGAGCAAAACGGTTGGGTTTGTGATGCTCCTGCCGTGCAGCGGGGCTCGGCGCAGGCAGGCAGGCAGGCAGCGCTGCCTGCACCAAGCCCTCACCAGAGCCCCATGAGGACCTGCTGGGCTGCCCTCCCACGCTTGGCTGCGGCAGAATTTTAGGAATAGCCTTGTGTTTGTTTTCTGGTGACCTTTTCTGGCTCGCTGTGGTTTTGCAGCACCTCACCACACCCCAGCTAAGAGCAGGGAGAAGCTGTGGGTGTAGGAAGTGGCCACGCACCTATTTAGCAGGACAGATCTGTCCCAGGACACCTTTTAACAGAAGTTCCGTGCTGCAACCTAAAACAGGATGGATAATCCCAAACCATGATCTTTGCTGCCTCAAAATTCCTTGTGGGAAGGGGGAGGCAGGAAGGAGGCAGCCCGAGGAAGGGACACAACCCTGGGCAGAGCTGCCCCGGTCGCCAGTGGCCAAAGTGGTGTATTCCCCTCATCTCAGGCTTGTGGGTGATGTTGACCTGCGGCGTGGCCACACTGGCCACCGGTACCTGGGGCCATGGCCACAGACCAATGTCCAGGTCTGGAAAATGCCCGGAACCTCCAGGCTGGGGGTGTTGCTGTCATTTCTTCCAGAGGTCCCATGCGTTATCTGTCTTGCAAGCTCTTGCTTTCATGCAACAAGCTCCTTGGGTGAATTGCACGTGTGAAAGCTGAAGGAAAACATCCTCTTTAACTGTCCTCTCTCTGGTCTATCTGCAAACTTGGCAAGGAGCTGGCGAGCTGGCCAGAGTTTGCGTCCAATTTTCTTGTACGTCCTCCAAAGTGCTGGTCATTGCCAGGGGCAGGGGTTGGGGTGAGACCCCCACGTTGCGTCTGGTGGCCCATCCTTCACATGCGGTAGCCACAGCGGTGGACATCTCCTTTATCTTGCAGCCACCAGAGAGCTCCTTGTAGTCTAGGGGCAGGAGCACATCTGCCATCCCTTCTCCTCTTTGTGGTGTCTTTAGGAGAAGGACTTTTCCTAGGGACATGCCATCTGCCTCCCAGTGCCAGTGCCTCCTGGTGCAGCCCCAGGGAGCTTTAGATCCAGGTAGAAAGGAGATGCGGGAGATGAGATGCTGCCGGTGGCCTCCTGTAGCAAGGGAGCAGCATGAAGCTCCCAGAGCTGCAGCCCAAGGCAAGAAGGTTTCCTGCAGGATTAGCACCCGTCTGGTCCTCTTTCCCTCAAGCCCTCGCTGCTGTGATCACCCGCCCTACTGACACAATGGCTCTGTTCATCCCACCGCTTTCCCAGTCACCCCAGTCCGGGCACAAGCTGACCTCCTGAGGACCGTTAGCTGCTGGAGATGGCTCTCCAAGCCACGTGGCTGGTTAGACAATATTTATGCAGTGCTGTGTAGTCTTGAAGAGTACTGCTGGGTGTTATTTCCATCACCCCATCCCATCTAACCGGACGCCCAGGGTTTCTGGTATGATGTAGCTGGGACAAGTCTCCATCCTCCCACCAAGGCAGAGGCTGCCAGTGGGTCACAGAGCCCTACGTGGTGCAAGAATAAAGAAATCAGCATTTCATGCTTGTTTTCCAGTACTCTCTCTTGGGTTTTTTGGAGGTAACTCTGGCCTGCAGGATTGCAATAATGTGTTGTGGGGGTGCAGGACTTCATCTGAGCTGTGGGGTGAAAACGCCTGGTCTGATGCTGCAGAGGGTCAGATGAATCCCTGGATATGTCCCTGGCACAAGCCTTGCAAAGGCATGAGCGCTGCAGGGACGGGTGCAAGGGAGACATTGGCGCCGAGATGTTCCTGGCAGCACATCAAATGCCGAGGTCCGCCAACCAAAACCACAACGTGCTTCGGGACCGCTGTTTCCTTTCCTTCCCCGGAGCAGAGGAAAGTGGGCTTTTCTCACTGGCTGGTGCCAAGCACTCATTAGACAAGCAAATTATCCCGAGGAGCCTGGGCCAGTTGAATTGGGCTTCAGCAGACAACCAAGCCCTGATGCCAAATTTGTTCGGCAAAGCGCATCCCCAGGGGACGGGTCCCTTCCGGAGGGAGGAGGTTGATGGGGTCCTGCAACGCATTTCCACCCTGCTGTGCTGGGTCAGTGCTGAGATGCGTTAACAGACCCCGTGGTGGGCACCACAGCTGCAGCAAGAAGCTCTCTGGAGGCACAACACAGAGGATGAAGCCTTTCTCCAGTGCTTACCAGCCCAGGACGTGGTGAAGACCACCCCCAGCACAGCCCCTGCCTTCAGGGGAGAGCCGTGGCCACGCCACAGTAGTAGAGCAGCAACCCCCACAAGCTTGGTGACCCTTCCCCAAAGCCAGTCTGCATCTCAAGCCCCCTTGCCTTGGGAGACGAAGCACTTCTGCTCTTGGTTTTGGGAGGCAATGGGTCAGACGGCATGCCAAAGGGTCGGCGGATCTTTGCCATGCGGCACATTGCTTCTGGCTATCGTCCTTTCACTGGCGCAGAGTAATGCCTGTATCTGAGGAGACCTCTTGGCTTGAAGAAGGTTAAGCTGTCTCCAAGGCTCCACCAGCCGTGGCCTTGATGCACCCCCTTCCTTGGGCGTTTCTTGGAGGCGTCCTTGGTTTGGGGTGAGGATGACTCCATGGCAGCAAAGCCATCAGGTGTTCCCCCCAGGGGCATGAACCACCCCCAGGTCCCACCAGAGCCCATCACCAGCACAGGGGTCCCTGCCTCCACCTCCCCTCGCTGGCCCGTGTGGACGGAGGTCACCTCCAGGGCTTGGCTGTGTCCCCTACGAAGGGACCCCCAAACTACAGCCCCCGTTTCCCACCTCCCAGAGGTCAGGGGTGCTCAGATAAGGGGGTTCCATCCAACCCCTTCTCCAATAAATAACAAACCACGCTGGCAGCAAGCACTGAATTTCTATGGTTTATAGGATTCTCTGAAATTTATAGGAAACAGACACCGAGCCAGGCAATGGTCCAAGCCCGAGCTTTAAGTAAAGGCCTGTTTTTCTGCAGCACTAGTCTTACACATCTATAATGACTTTCTTCTGAGCACAGGAGAGCTATCAGTTCCCTGGGAAATGTAGCCTGTCGTGGGGCGGGGGGCATCTGGGGTGGATGAGCCTCCTCACCAAAAATCCCGAGTCAAACCGTCTCACAGAGATGGTCTGACCTGGTCAAGGGCTCGTTTCTCCTCTCCACAGCAGACTCACGAGTATTTTCCCCTGTTGGTATTTTCCTATCCTTGATGCATTTTCCCTCAAAATTACCCCAGTGGAGTATTATTTTCCTCATTTCCAAATGGGGAAAATTATTCTGGAAAGTCAGTGTACATCAGTCTTCTTCACTCTTCCGTGGAGAACATCGTGCAGGGAACACGTTCAGGAGGAAACAGCAGTAACTGAGCCAAGGTAGGGATTGCTAATTTATAGATAAATTCGGGGCAATAAGAGAAGACCCCTTCCTAAACACCACGTGCAGGCAAGGAGGAGGGTTTTGGCATGTTGCTGAAGGCAGAACATGTTTTGGCCTGTGAAGATGGGCTTTGGCAGCTTCTCCGAGGGCTTGCTCTGAGACCGTGGTGGTCCGCCTCACCCTGCAGACCCAGGAGCTCTGTCCACCCTCCTCCAGCGACGTCCTCTCCCATGAGCTTTGCAGGTTTTGTGCCCTGCCTCTGTTAGCAGCGCTGATTTTTGGAGCAGAGGTGATGCCCAGGAGCAGGAGGTCGGTGGGGACTGAGCTCCTGCCATGGGAAGAGCTGGGGGTCACTCATCGTGGCATCTGTGCCAAAATTGTGTGCGCAGTCCAGAAAAAACCACTGAGCTGCACTGATTCACCCGCAGCGGGAAACGGCCGAGTGAGACCTTGGCACCCGTTGGGCGAAGGCGCTGGGCAGGACCTCCTGGGAGGACCAGCAGTGATGCCAGCAAGGGGCTCTCCTGAACTCGTGGGCTCTGTCCCAGCCCTGAGGCTGTCTCCCTTCCAGCTCGCAAGGGCTTTGTCCCCAGCTAGGGATGCTCTCCAGTCCTGACACCTCGGGGAGCTGGGCTTCACCCCAGGGTGAGGTCAGCAAGCTGTGCCACTGAAGGGGCTGTCCTCTCTGCTCACCAGAGAGCTTCTGTGAAGAAAAGAGAGGTGGGAAGAAGGAAAAAAGAGAAAAGAAGGAGAAAAGCCTTCCAGGAGAGCAAGGAAATGAAGGGGCTTGGAGGACTGCACAGGAAAAGCCAAGGTGGATGGAGAAGGATAAGCAGAGGGGATGGGATGTGTTTTAAAGCACCCGTGCAAGCCCGTTGACATCATCTGTAAAGTGCTTCTTTTAAAGGGCCTTTCCTCTGCCAGATGTATATGAAGCTAAAAAAAAACCAACAAAAAACCAACCCAGTTTAAGCCTAATGCAGTAGCACAGGTCAGGGTTGGGGAGGAGAAGCACACCTAGAATGGCGTGCTTTTGGTCAGACCCACTAACCCATCCCAAAGCAGCATTGACTTCGATGATGGGCTTTTCCCCAGCCGCGTTTGGGACGGGTCCAGCCACAGAGCCCATTGCACCAGCTCCTCCTGCCCCATCCATTACCTGTTCTCGCTCCTCAAGAGCCCCCAGACCCACTGTTAACAGCTCAGCATCTTTAAGCTGAACCCATCTGCTGCTTTTTTGGAGACCCGGGTGCGCTCTGTTGGCTAATGACACCCGCATCGGGGCTTCCAGGCGAGCAGCATCTGGCCCTGAAGATGTGCTGCTGGGCACCTCGCTCTGCCTGTGCCAGGAGCCCCTGGTTTCCCCCGCGGCATTCCCAGCCGCTGGAGAGGTCTCACCACCGGCTCCACTGCTTTCTGCCAGCCATGCCTCTTCATAGAATCACAGACACACAGAGTGGTTTGGGTGGGAAGGGACCGTTAAAGGTCATCCAGTCCACCCCCCTGCCATGGGCAGGGACATCTTCGACCAGACCAGGTTGCTCAGAGCCCCGTCCAGCCTGACCTTGAATGGTTCCAGGGATGGGGCAGTGACCATCTCTCTGGGCAACCTGTTCCTCTTGCAGCAGTGCTGTACAGTTTCAATTCGTGCTGAATTTTTTTGCCTTGTTTTTTTTCTTAAGGGTTTCTAACCATTTCTGGTGGTTGAGGTCTCCCACCTTCAGAGTATTTCCTTCCCCTGCAGCATCTCTGAAGTCCCTGATTTGTCCCAGTTGCTGTCACCTCCCTGAGAGCAGCAACAATACAGCAGTTATTTACTCTAGGAGTTTCAGCTCACAGCATTTCTGCCCAGCACCGCTGATATATTCCTGTCCCTCGAGCTCCACCTTTCCACCTTCACCTCTCTCCATCATCCCTATAGGATGCCCTATAGGATGCAGCCCAGACCCTGCAGAGAAAGCACTTCTGCTCTGGAAGAGCCGGATTTTTGGGGACAAACACATAAGAACCATAACTGTTGCCTTCCAACCCCTTCTCTCGGGGCTGGGGAAGGAAGGTGGTGGAGAGCACGGGCCACTCCAGCGTCGCAGTACCATCACGTGCTGGCGAGCAGCATCTCTGGCCTCTCTCCTGCTGCTCGGGGGGCTGTTGTCATCTGGTTCCCATCAGCGGGGCAGGCTGCAGGCAGCTTTCCTCCATCTGACACAGCTGCGGCTGCCCAGGGGAGCAATCTCGCCTTCCCAGAGCCTCCAAGTTAAAGGGCAAGAATTTCCTGCACGCGGGGGTTTTGGGTTTTTTTTAATTATTATTTTATTTTATAAGAAATTTCTGAGTGTGTGTGTCTGTGTTGTTTGTTGTTCTTACACGGAGACAAAAGAGGAGGATATGTCGAAGCGAGGCCGTGCCGCAGGGCTGGGGCTCACCCGGAGCAGCCTGGAGCCTTCTCCAGCCCCTTCCCTCTGCAGCCTTGGGTCAAAGCCAGGACCGGCAAAGCCAAGCCCACGGTCCCACTCAGGACAGTGTTTTCTGCGGTGCACACCAAAGGGAAACACGGCTGCTGCCTGCCAGGAGCAAAGCCGGAGTTTGGGCAGGGGTTAAGGGAGGTGGTGGGATGCGGGCAGAGGCAGCCCATGCCCGTGAGCTGCGGAGGAAGCCAAGCCATGACACAGATAATTATTCCGCTCATTATTTTTATATGGAAATAGGCGTGGTTTTGAAGGCAGCCTGTTTACCCAGCTGGTCTGAACCCTCCAGCATCGTTGCTTCTCAATGGATATGGGGTTTGGGTTCAGCAAATCTCCTCATGAGGAGGTTACCAGCTAGGGGCAGGAAGGGTTGATGCTCCGTCGAGGCTGTGGGAAACCACATCCCTGTCCCTAACCCCGTCAAAATGCAGCATTTTGAGTCCCAAATAGGGGTTTTCAGCCCCAAATTCAGGGTTTAGCTTTCCTTTATTCCTGCTCTGCTACTGCCCTGCAGGAAGGGCTTGGCTGTTCGGGGTGGGGGGGTAGCAGAGGGGGTGGGATGGTTGGAGGGACCACCAACCCTCCGTCCTCCATCTGCTACAGGACATGCACCCCAGGAGGATTTTTGGGGGGTTCCCCATGCTCCCATCCTTACCCTGCACCCAGACTGGGGGGGTATTGCACAGCTCCAACCCCCCCACCCAGGGGACACCCAGTGCTGGGCCCCCCCCCACAGATGCAGAGGGAAGGAGCCACTTTGGGCGTGAAATACAAACACACAGAGCCTGGGGAGTGGCAGGATTTATCCCACACGGGATAAATCCTGCACGAAGCTGTGTTTTCCCATGGCCAGGTTGGTTTTGCCTTTAAAAAGAAGGATCCCGGGAGAAGGTGGGGGAGTGAGAAGGTGGGTCCCATCACCTTGCAGCACGTCTGTGGGGTCAGGAGAGGGGCTGACAAATAATTTTCTGCTTCGTGCCTCAGTTTCCCCAAACTGATAAAGCCCTCCAAGAGCTACAGACACAGAGCATTACCTAAGAGCAAGATATCCAGTAAAAATCTGATTTTAGCTAGATTTATGCCCTGTGCTTTTTCTTTTCCCAGGCGACCGAGGCCCAAAGGGAGAGAAGGGGGACCGAGGCGGCAGCACAGGTAAGCGCTCAGTTGCAGTTGTCTCCCCAGTGCTCCGGGCATGGTTTCGGTGGTGTTTGGAGGGGTTAGGAGCCTATGGGGGAAATAAATGCCTGCTGCAAAGTGGGCATGAAAGCAGTGGTCACTGCTGCGATGAGGCTGCTAAGCCCCGTGCTTGGGTTTCCCTGCCTGAGCAAGGAGGAGCCAGCAGGGAGGTGGGAGAGATGTCAGCAGTGTGCAAGGACCGAGGATGCTCGAGGAAAGTGGTCGTGATGTTAAGGCAGAGCCAAGCAGGGGAAGCATCTTGCTCTGCAGCCCCAGGATCCCTTGGTGTGACAAGACCCCGGCCAGGCTCTTGGGGCTGGACTGAGGATGCCTGAAGCTGGCCGGGAGTTTCTACTCCCCGCTTTTTCCCAGGGAACAAACAGGATCAAGCTCAGGGCTGAGCTCACCCACCCGTGCTGGCATTTTGCTGGCAAACAGCACCATCACCAACCTGGGGCCAGCCCAGAGCTGGCAGCAAGAGGAATGAGGGGCTGGAAGGATACGTCTCTTCCACCCATCACCCCATGGCAGGATTGGCCCGAGGAAGCATTTTTCCAGGGCTTAAAGACGGAAATGCGCATTTGGATGGAGGCACTTGGGCTACACTGTGCTGCCGACCACGGCCGTGCCCAGCTTTAGGGTTTCCTCTGGGGCCACGACTAACACGTGCCCACCGATCCCCAGCATTGGCCTCCTGGGCTGGCAAGCCAAGAAATGCCAGGGAATGAGCCTGGGGCTGGATCCTGCCCGCCCTCTGCTGCGCTGCGGCTATGCCATGCATGGAGCTTGTCCCCGAGATCCCTGGAGATGCTGATGGTTTCCTCCAAGCTTTGGATATCCCTCCTGCCTGCCCAGGGACATTCCTCCTTGGGGACATCCCTCCTGCCTCAGGTGCCCATGGAGGGGCTCCAGGTCCCTGCCACCAGCCACCACGACACCCAAACGGTGCCAAGCAAGAGCAGGGACGCGGCAGGGTTAGAAGGGGAGCAGCAGCAGAGGCAGCTGGGGAGGAGGGAGCACCACAGTGGGATGTACCAGCACCCCAGCGAGGACCGAGGACCCCAGCCCCCTCCAGCCACTGCTTGGTGGGCAAGCGCAGCTGGTTCCCATCCGCAAAGTACAAAGGATGGGTTATATCACTATTTAATTTCCTGGGATAGACATACCCCACATCTGCCCCCTGGAAACTTGACGTTTGCATCCATGTTCCCCAACCAAAGGGAGCGGTGCGGAGCAGGGGCAGCAGGAGAGGGTGGTGGGGAGCTCAGGGAGCTAGGGGCAGATGGTCTCCATTACGAAGGGGGAGATGATATCTCAGCCCAGCTGCAAAGAATCAGGCCCTTGTTTTCTCGGCCACCAGGAGTTATTTCCCCTCTTTCGCTTTTCCTTTCTTGTTTTGCTGTTTTTGGGGGATGGGTGGCAGGGAGGTCAAGGCGGTTGAAAGTAATTGCTGCAGCAAAACAAACGCACACGCACAGGATGATGCTTTCAGGGTTTATTGGAAAGGGAAGGGGCCGGGGAGCTGCTCCGAGACCGACAGGGCTGGGCCACTTTGCAGGCACGGGGTTGCTGCAGGCAGAGAGCACGGCTGGGATGCTCCTCTGGAGCTGCAGACCAGGAGGGCCCGTTCCTGGACAATTTTCTGGAGCACAACCCGCTTCGGTCCCGGTGCATCTCCCCACGGCTCCGCCAGCTCGCCGAGGCCAGGACCCGAGCACAGCCCCGACTCCAGCTGCAGCTTTTGCAGAGTCCCCCGGGCTCGTGGGCACGGAAACAGCCCCGGGCTGGGCTGGGCTGGGCTGGGGGGCTGCTATGGGCAGCTGGCACTGGTTTGGGAGGAGACTTCTGGGTTTTATTATCTTTTATTAGCCCTCTAAGCAATGCTTGTTAGAGGCTAAGTGGAAGGGTTGTGGCCAGGACTCATGCGGCTGAGCTCTGTGGCTTTATTAGCAGCCCTCACCCTGCTGATTAATGGGAACGTCCTGGTCGTGCCTGGATCTGTGCCCCGATTGCACATCTCTTCCCCTCCTCGGGGAAGCAGTCTTCGTCTTCCAGCGCTCACAGGCTCTGATGAGCATCCAGCGAAGGGCTGGGGTGAGGACAGACTCATAGGAGGGAGGAATGAGGGCTTTGGGATGAGCAACTGGTTTGGGTTGGAGCTATGGAGCTGGTCCTGGACAGGATGAGCAATGAGCTGATGTTGGATATAGGGAGCTGGTCCTGGATCATCAGTCACCTGCCTGTTCTCCAGGCACCAGGGAACGCGGGCAGCTTTGGAGGCAGAGCTGGATGGTTTCGCGGAGGGGATTATGCCTGGTGGGGGCCACCATGCCCCATTTAGCTGTTGCTTTGCCGTAGCCATCCCAGCCATGAGGTGACAGCACCCAGGGAAGGATCTCCTGCCCCGGGATGCTCCAGGGTGCAAGAGGGACAATGGTCCCGAGGCCACGGTGTTCCCTGGTGCCGGGAGAGCAAGCAGGCAAGGGGACCCCCCCCCCCCGGCTGCTGTGGTGCCGGTGGTTGGGGTCACCAAACACGCGGAGCCGGGAAGGTGACACTGCGTGGCTCGCCACCTCAACCCAAGTGGCGAAGGAGAAGTGCTGGACCCTGGGTTTCCCTGGCCACATCCCACCCTCCGCTTGCTCGCCTGGAGCAGGGAGGCTGGGCTGGCTCCCTAGCAGGGGACACCAGCACTGGACCCGGCACAAGCTTGGCTTGGTTGGAGCAGCTCTCCAGGCAGCGTCCGCAGCTCCGGAGCGCGTGTTCGACTCGGAAGAGTCGCTTCATCCAGCCCGCAGATGACACCATCCCTGGGGTGAGCCAAGGCAGCTGCCTCCGCGAAGATGCTCAATGGCTGGGAGGAGACATCCCACCCCAGAAGGCAGGGACTGGTCGAAGATGACGGCCGGCAGCGTCCCAAACGAGCCCCTCTGCTGAGATGTGATGCCACCCCTCCGGGTCCACGGCAGGGCTGTGAATAATATCAGTGGGATGGTTCAGGGACAGCAGGAGATGTTTCCTGGCTCCTTGGTGAACCTGATGCTCTGCCCAGATCCAGGAAAACATGCTCAGGGTTTCCAGACCCCTTCTTGAGCCTGACCCCGAGCGGGTCCTGGAAGTGGGAGATCGGCCGGTGCCGAGGCCAACAAGGACTGTGCTTTCTGGAGGTCACTGGAAGGGGTGGCCCTGTTCCCACTGGGAGCGAGCCAGGGAAAACCCAGAGCCTGAAACGCAAAGAAAACAAACTTTTGTGCAGGTCCCAGCCAGCCAGCAGTGCCAAAACCCGTTGCATCTCTGTGCAGCAGGTCCCAAATGCTGCTCTGGTCTCTAAATGTCCCATTAACCCTTCACCTCCCAGCACCAAGAGCCTGGGTCAGGTTGGGACACTGCTTCACCAACCTTGTGGTCACCAGCTTGGTTAGCCAAGGTGCCTGAAGATGCCTCAGCCAAGCACGGCTGCCTGTGACATCCCACCACCGCGGAGTTAAAGCAGATGTTCAACCAGTGTCAGATTTTACCCAGCGCTCGGCAGCTCCCTTGGCACCAGTCACCTCTTCGTGAGGTGGAGACCTTTTGGGTTCATCACTTGAGAAGCTGCCGTGGTCCATGTACCGGCAAATTCACAGACAAGAAGTTTTTGTTCCCTTTGACATTGCTGGGACTTTGGTGGCGGCTGTGGTTGTTGTGGTTTTGGTGGCATGGAAGCGGGGTGCAGCCCCCCAACCTCCTCTCCACCAGGGACCAGTATGGGATGTAGAGGATGAGCTGGATGGAGCGTTGATGGTCATCCAGGAGGAGATCTTGGTCTGCCTGGAAATGCTTCACACAGCAATCCAAAGCCCACTTATCTTCACATTTGAGAAGTAATATCCTTGAACATTTCTAATGGGAACGTGTGTTTTGATAGGGAAAAAAACCCCAAACCCAAATGCTGGCTTTGAGAAAATGTCTTTAAATAAAAATCTCTGAGCAGCTGCAATACAACCTTGTTTGGGGGAGCCCAGCTCCACCCTCGGCTGCCGTCCCAGCCCGCGGTGAGTCACGGAGCGAGCCCAGCTGCCTGACAGCGATTTTCTCCGTTTGACCCCTTTCTCATCCCAAATAATGGGATTTGTGGCATGTTCCTTTTGCTGGGTTTCCTTGGCTGGGGGTGGAGGGAGAACCGTTGTGGTTTGGTTTTGGTACTGAGCTCCTTGGTCATTCCTCTGTCAGATAAACCGCCAGCAGCACTTGCTTCTCCCTGGCTGAAGGATGAAGGGCAACCATGCTTGTGTCCCCTGGCAGGAGAGTGGTGATGGAGGGAGGAAGGTTGAGCAGCTGCAGAAAGGCAACTGGGAGCAGAGGGAGCAAAGCCACAGTGGGGAAGAGGCCAAGCCATGTCCGCCCACCCCAGTTTGGCATTTCGGACTGGCGTGAGCCTCCCCTCACTGTCCTCTCAAGCATGAAGTCAGGGTCCACCTGGGCAACCTAGACTCGGTCCAGGGTCCTGTCTTGAGGCTGGAAGAGTCTCCCAATCACCTGAGATTCCCTTTCTAGTCCCTTTTGGAAACTATTTGTGCCCCGGTTTTGCTGGCATCTTCCTTCTCCCGCAAGGTTGTTCAGATCTCTCTTCTCCTTGCAAGCCTGAGCCGTCTCCATTTGGTCTCACCTTGATGGCTTCAGGACCGATCCTTGCTCGGTGCCTGCCCTCTGTGCAGCACTTTCAGGTTTCCCATCTTGGCATGGCCATTGCAAGGCTCAGCCTCCTCCAACAAAACCCTGGGTTTGATGGGACCCCTCCAGCACCATACTCAACGCTGGTGGGATCTCTCCAGGTCTCCTGGAGGTGCATCACCCAGTGCTTTCTGCAGCCACGGGCACCCCGGGGAGGGCACAGGAGGTGGTCCGAGGCGGGCAAGGGGCAGCACTTGGAGATGCCACCATGTCCCCTCTGACCTCCCTCTCTCTTCCCGGCAGCAGCTGCCGAGGAGGGGATGATTCGGCTGGTCAACGGCTCCGGCTCCCACGAGGGACGGGTGGAGGTCTTCTACGACCGGCGTTGGGGCACAGTGTGCGACGACGGCTGGGACAAGAAGGATGGAGACGTGGTGTGCCGGATGCTGGGCTTCCGAGGCGCCGAGGAGGTGTACCGCATGGCCCGGTTCGGCCAAGGTAAGATCCCTCCACCTCTACCTCCACCTTGCCCAGCATCCATATCTAAGGCCAGCCCATAAAGAAACCAGAGACCCCCCAGAAATGAGCCTGGAGGCAGCCAGCATGTCCCCCACGAGCAAGGCATGGGCTGCGATGGCCCGAGAAGCTTCGGTCTGGCCCGCCATCAGTTTATTTAGCACGGCCAGCCCTGGGTGTCTGCAAATATTTTGGCGTTGGCTTGCAGGACCGCGTGCAAGCACATCACTGGCTCCGGCCCAGGCGGTTCCTTCCTCTGCTCCGGCTCCCTCGGCGTGCACACCCTGCCGCACGCTGACTCAGCACCGGAGAACCATCCCCAGGCTTGTTGTTTTTGAACGAACACTTTGGGTTTTTCAGCCGGATGTGACTTTTGAGATCTATTTTCTCTTTAGAATAACAAAAGAGAAAAAAAAAACCAACAAAAAGAAAAGCTTTTAAAAACATAGGGGAAATGTCAGGAACACTTTGGCGGGTGGAGGGGTGGCCTTTGGCCCCAAACCGTTGGGTTGGGGTGTTTCTGCCCAGGCCAGCTCCCCTTCCACGTAGGCTTTTTAACTCCTTGAGTTGCCTTCTCTGCAACTGCTCGGGGCTGCCACGGAGACGATGGATCCCACAAGCAGGTAGCCACCATGGCCATCATCTAGCCGAGACCACTCCAGTTGACCACACCTGCTCTGCGAGCGCAGCTGGACCCCTCCAAGGTTTGGTGTCCTTCACACCGGCCTTGGGAGACCTCAGAGCTTGTTTCACCACCATTGCCCTGGCTACCCACACCCAGGTTTCTTCCCCCTGTCTCCCACCCTCGTCTCCCACCACCCACCTAAGCTGCTACAGCCACTTGGGATTCTGGCACGCGCATCATCCAGAGCCTGTGTTGGGACATGGGCTTGACTTGGGCTGTCCCAACTGGGAAGAGCTGCTGCTCCTCCTCCTGTGGCTCCCTTGGCACGGCAATGAAAGCACCCAAATCCCCCCAGCCAGCAACTTGTGGATGCTCAGCAGATGCAGAGGTGCAGCCCCAAGGGTCCCGCCACATCACGGTGCCACCTTCGGACATCCTCGATGGGGCGGGAGGACCCCATCCGTTCCCCACGGAGCGTGGTACAGCCACTGCCTTGCCGCGGCCACAACCCGCTGCGTGCTGGTGGCCGGTGTCTCTCCTGGGGGCGTTTCCTCCAGGACAGGGATTGTGCATCTCCAGGGGCTCGGTAGCCCCCAAAATCTGGGGCTACCCCACTGCCATGTGCCAGACGGGCTGTGCTGCGCCCGTGCAGGCAGAGCGGGGGTCCGTGTTTGTGCGGGGGCAGATGGGGGGACTCATAGAATCATAGCTTGGGTTGGGTTGGAAGGGACCTGTGAAGACCTTCTAGTCCAACCCCAACCTGCCCTGAGCCCATGCTGACCCGGGTGAGAGGCTGGGATGCAAAGTGTAAAATTAGAGGAGCCAATATTTGTTCTTGCACGTGAGGTGTCCCAGCCAAATTGGGGCACTCAAATGTGGTTTTAAATGGGGTTCTTCTCCCCTTCAAGCATTCAGGTACAACACGATTGGACTAATCCCTAACATCCATATTACTAATTACTAATCATAGGAAAACTTTGGAAAGCAACTCTATTTTGCAGCTTTTTTGCTGCTTGTCTATTGATCCAGACGTCCCGAGAGCCAGTCTTGCTCGAGTTCCTGATCTATGGTACCAGATGATGCTGGCAGGGTCTCAAAGCTGTATCAGGGGGGCTATCAGGTGCTGCCGTTATCTTGGCTGTCCAGGGGCATCCTTCATCTCTGTGGACAGCTTGAAGCTTCCAAGAAGCAAAATCCTTACTTCTAGCACTTTAGTTTGTTTTACTTAAGCACGAAAAATGCAAAAATCTCCAGTAAAACTCCACTACCTCTTTACAGTGTATAATGTGAATTCATATATAATTTAACAAAATGAATACACGTTACTATAATCTTTATAATATAAAGATTATAAAGGATCGATATAATAGCTCGGGAAGGGAATTTTCATAACGGATGAAGCCTTTCGCTCAAGAATGGCGTGAATTCCGCTTTATCCTGGTGGTGCAGCGATGCACCTGCCCTTGGTTGGAAGGGATCCACCGAGGTGCCGGTACCGATGCCTGTGCCGATGCCGGTGCCCACCGACGTCGCTCACCGGGTCCCTGTTTTTGCAGGCACGGGGAGGATCTGGATGGACGACGTCTCCTGCAAGGGGACAGAGGAGAGCCTTCTGCGCTGCAGCTTCTCCAGCTGGGGCAAGACCAACTGTGGCCACGCCGAGGACGCCGGCGTCAAGTGCCTGACGCCGTGATGGGGGGATGACACCCCCCGCTCTGGCTGTGGGGTTCCGGGGGGCTTGGCCCGCCCTGCGAATCTCACTTGTGCTTCCCCAAATGGTTTTATTATTAGAGAAATAAATGCCTTTTTATTATTCTCTACTGTGGCGGCACAGCCATGCTTGGAAGGCGGGGGGGGGGGGGGGGGGGGGGGGGGCTGTTCAAAGAGCGGTGGGGATTCACGGGGGTCCGGGGGGATGCATGGGGGGGTCGTAAATACAGAGCCTGGGTCTGGCTCAGCCCTGGTTCAAGAAGCCCCTGAGTGCTGGGGGGGGGCGGGGTACAGAGCATCCTGGGGTGCCTGAGCACCAACCCCCACCCCATCCCCAGAGTCCCACCCCAAGGGCTTGGGGCTCCCCAGAAACATCCCTTCAAGGCCTTGGAGACCCCCCAGAGACCCCCCAAGGGCTTGGGGACCTCATGGAGACCCACCAAGGGCTGGACCCCAGGGTCACACACACACACACACACCCCCCCGCCATGGCCTGGGGGACCAGCAAAGACTTCCCCCCCCTCCCCGAAAAGGGGTTGGCAATGCCATGGAGACCCCACCAAGGGCCTGGGGACCCCTCAGAGACCCTCCCCCCCAGGCTGAGGACCCCCCAGAGACCCCCTCAGGGGCTCGGGGACCCTACATGGCCCCCCCAAGGGCTTGGGGACCCCCCAGAGACCCCCCCCCCCACCCCCCGGTGCCCTCTCCCATACCCCCCAAAGCCTCGGGGGCCCCCAACAGCCCCCTCCTCCCCCAAAAGCACTCGGGAGACCTTTGTGCCCCCCCCCCTCCCCCCCGGCTTGGGAGACCCAACTCAAGCCCCTCCCAGCCCACATAGGCCCCGCCCCCGCCGAGATTTGACTCCGCCCACCCACCCCCTCCGCGTTCCGCCGTGCTTTGTCCGCCCGCGGCCGCCGTAGCGGGGAGGAAGGGGCGGGGTTCCCGCGCGAAGGATTCAAACGGCTGCGGCAGGTAACGGCCCGGGCCCCCCCGGCCCCTGAGGTGGGACCCGGGAGGTCTCTGCACCCCCCCCCCCTCACCCCCGGAGATGGGACCCCAGCAGCCTTCTCCTGTCTCCCCCCCACCCTGGGACCCCCCCATCAGTCCCGGAGATGGCCCCAGCAGTCCTCCCCTGCCTGCCCCCCCACCCCGGGACCCCCCCATCAGTCCCGGAGATGGCCCCAGCAGTCCTCCCCTGCCTGCCCCCCCACCCCGGGACCCCCCCCTTCACCCCCAGCAGTCCTCCCCTGCCTGCCCCCCCACCCCGGGACCCCCCCCTTCACCCCCAGCAGTCCTCCCCTGCCTGCCCCCCCACCCCGGGACCCCCCCCTTCACCCCCAGCAGTCCTCCCCTGCCTGCTCCCCCCCCCGGGACCCCCCCCTTCACGCCCAGCAGTCCTCCCCTGCCTGCCCCCCCACCCTGGGACCCCCCCCCCTTCACCCCCAGCAGTCCTCTCCTGCTTGTCCCCCCACCCTGGGACCCCCCCCTTCACCCCCAGCAGTCCTGTCCTGCTTGCCCCCCCACCCTGGGACCCCCCCCCTTCACCCCCAGCAGTCCTCTCCTGCTTGCCCCCCCACCCTAGGACCCCCCCTTCACCCCCAGCAGTCCTCTCCTGCTTGCCCCCCCACCCTAGGACCCCCCCTTCACCCCCAGCAGTCCTCTCCTGCCTGCCCCCCACCGCCTTCACCCCAGAGGTGGGACCCTCAGTCCCACCCCCGCCGTGGTGCTGGCTGTGCTGAAGGCTGGGGCGGGGGGGGGCTGTTCTGATAGGGACAGCCTGGGGACGCCCCCCCCCCCGCCCCCGCCAGCTCCTTCCCTTTGTGCCACATCGGTTGCCAGTTCCCTTAGGGCACTGGTCCCAGACTCTTGCCTGACTTCAGAGCCCCCCCCACCCCTAGACCCGTTACGGGGTTCATTCCCCCTCTGCGAGCCGGCCCGGGGGGGGGGTCAGCCCCACCCGAGACACAGCGGTGACAAGCTGCGGGGTGACACGGGGGAAGGAGGGACCCCACGGAGCTGGGCGTGCTGGAAAGGACATCCCCGCTTCAGCTGTCAAACCCGCTTGCTGAGCAGCGCCGGGAGAAGCTAAATTAGCAGTTGGGAACTCCCAAAGGGTGTAATTCATGTTATTTTATGTCCTTTGATGTGCTGTCTTGGTATCTGTAATGCCGCTGCGTGGATTAGGGCTTGAGCACCGCACAGCTCGTCCTCCTGAGTGGTTCCCTCCAGCCTTTTTTGGGGTGGAGGTGTAATAAAGTCTCTCCTCTCTGCTGTAGGGATCAGGACAGTTTGCAGCAATGGAAGCCTTCAAGTCTCAAAACAGCCTGGCCCACAGGGAGAAATCTGGTGAGTCGCATTCGGGCACGAGCCCTAAATCTTGCCAGAGGGGCTGGCGGGAAAACAGAACGCTTTGGGGGCTCTGTGCTTTGCCACGGGGGTGGGGGGCAATGGATGTTAAACCAGCCTGTTGGGGTGGGTGTCGTGGTTTAACCCTGGTAGGCAGCTCAGCACCACTCAGCTGCTCGCTCGCTCCCCTCCCCGCCCCGGCAGGATGGGGGAGAGAATCAGAAGGGTAAAAGTGAGAAAACGCGGGAGCTGAGATAAAACCAGTTTAATCGGTAAAGCAAAAGCTGCATGCACAAGCAAAGCAAACTCAGGAGTCCATTCACCACTGCCCATCAGCAGGCAGGTGTGTTTGGCCATCCCCATCCTGCGTCACGGTGACTTGGGAAGACAATTGCCATTGTTCCAAACGTCTTCCCTTTCCTCCTCCTTCTCCCCAGCTTTATTGCTGAGTGTGACATCATATGGTCTGGGATATCCCTGTTGTCATTTGGGGTCAGCTGTCCCATCCGTGTCCACTCCCAACTCCTTGCACACCCCCAGCCAACTTGCTGGCAGAGCAGTGTGAGAAGCAGAAAAGGCCTTGATGCTGTGCAGGCACTGCTCAGCAATAACTAAACTGTCCCTGCGTTGTTATCAATGCCATTTTCATCACAAATCCAAAACCCAGCCCCATACAAAATGCTGTGGAGAAAATTAATTATATCCCAGTCAAACCCAGTTATGGTTGCTGAGCCCAGAGAGTAGATACGAACCAAAAAGCTGCGTCTAAGATGAGGCTTGAGTATAAAACATTGCACAGCACTTTACAGAGAGCTGTCCTGGGTGAGAAACCTAACGAGGGTGGTAGTGACAGCTCGGTGGGACTGGAGTTCGAATTTGGTAAGATACTGGGGGGAAAGGCGGTTTGGAAAGGAGCTCTTCTAAAAATCCAAGCTCCTTCTGCATATAGCACAGCGCATACGGCGGAATCATAAGTGTGATTTGTAATAAGAGCATCAGAGCTCCCAGTGAGAAGCTGCTGCTTGCTGTTTGATCTGCAGTATGGAGTCATTTGTGAGGCTGGGTTTCTCTTTTCTTTTTAGATGGGGGCGCAGTTTCTGTCACCATCCCAGCCTCTCCCTTCATGCAGAAGCTTGGATACGGCACTGGGGTCAACGTCTACTTGATGAAAAGGTACGTGTGAGAGCGCAGGCATGAGGTGCTGCTTGGGAACAGGGCTTGGCATTTTTTTTCCTCTAGAATAATATAGGGGATGGAAAGTGCTGCCATCACCGACCTTCTGATGCTGCCTGCACCCCTTCAAATGGGCACTTGAGTCGAGGAAGGGGTGTGGGATTTCCAGCTGTCTTGTGTGTGCTGGAGGTATTGGTGCTGGGAAGGAGCCCATCGTTCTGGTATGAGCCCATCGTTCTGGGATAATTCCATCAGCCTTTCCCTGACCTGGAATTCAGGCATTTGGGGTCTGTTCCTGGCTCTCCTGTGGCCTGCTGGGCAAGCTGCGTTCCTCCCCGAGCCTCAGCTCCTCCACCTGAAAATGAAAATCCGTACAAATCTTCTTTTCTAAAATGCTTGAAAATTCAATGGAGGAGCACTGTATATGGGCAAAGCATTACTATGTGCCTTTGTGGTGTGTGTACTAGCAAACTTTAGTTTATTTTAGCATTGTTCTTTATTAATTCCACAAAATAAAGGCAGGAGCTCTCCAGAATAGCTCCTCAGTGACCTGTGTGAGCTTTAACCATGGTGCCACTTATGAACGGAGTGGTTCTGAGATGTGTGGGTTTTCCCATGCAGATCTCCCAGAGGTTTGTCTCGCTCCCCTTGGGCTGTGAAGAAAATTAATTCCAAATGCAACAGGAGCCAGCAGAGCATCTATCAGCAGAGACTGAATGAAGAAGCCAAGATCTTGAAAAACCTCCAGCACCCCAACATCGTGGGTAAGTTTCCAGCACAGCCTGTGTTGCTTCAATTGCAAACCAAGCTGTTGGAGCTGACTCTGGAGCCAGCTGATGGGACATGAGGCTGCTGCAGGGTTTCTCTGCCCTCCCTGGCTCTGGGTTCCTCTCGCACCGAGGGCTATGGGTTACAGACCTCCCCAACTGGCTCTGGAAGTCTGGAGCCCCGGGGTGTGGTGGCTGGGAGGATGCACAGGGGAAGGATCGCTGCGTGCTTGCCCCAACCTTATGCTTAGAAGATGGGTTGCCAGGCTGCCTGCGCCTTTGGTTGGGCCCACTGTGGACCTTATTAAATCAACTTAGTCTTGCCCTGTGTGATGGGGACTTAGAAGTGCTCCTGGGCTGCCGGGGCAGCACGGTTGGTGGCAGAAGACGGCCCTTGGTGCTTCGTTGCCTGTTGAGATCGGCGTTGGTCACTGAGAGGTGGTTATCTGGGTAAGTTACCCTACAGAAACGGTTACGGTGGGACTCACAGGCCGCTGGTGTGCTAGGGCGGCCCTGGGAGCTGAGAGGTGCCTTGCTGCCAGCTTTGTGCTGCGGGGCAGCTCTGGCATGAGAGCTGTGGGTTGGTTCTGGAGAAACCACTGTCCACCCCAGGGCTGGGCCAGCACCACAGCTTTAGCTTATGGCCTCAGGGAAGGGAGAGACGACTGTAAAGTTGCAGAGGACAGGCAATATGTTAGTGATATTTGGGATGGCTTCTGTGTGTGGAATAAGACTCCGGGTCTCACCCTGATGACACACCTTTGTGAGTGAAAATTGAGGCTCTGTGAGACTCTTGGCTCTCAATGGTAGGAATGTTTTGAGAAGCTGCTTTAGTCTGTGTTTAATTTCTGATCTTATCTTGTCTAAAATCTCTCCTGCCAGTCAGAACAGCAGCTTTCTCTGACTTTATCCTCTTATTTGTGCTTTAAACTATCTCGTTGTGGTCCCTTGTGTTAGAAATCCTGCATGCAAGGAATTTTGTTTGTATCCTTAAAATGGCATGTCTTGCTTCTGGCAGGAAATTAAGAGCAAAGATAGTCTTGACCTTTCACACTGCAAGCATTTCACTGCTTTTTTGTAAAAGGTGCTGTAAATCACGAGCAGGATAAGACTTTTGTTATGCCATTATGCAAGACTTTGCCATTTATAACTCCACCTGAAGAATATTGTTTGCAGACAGGAGTAAAACATGGAGGAGGAAAGATTACGTGGCGTTAGTCTTAACCTTGTGAAATGGCCCCTGTGAGATGGGGGCTTGGCTTTCCCAAACACACCACCACCACACACCCCCCCCCCGCCCTTTGTCTTGCTTCTGTGGCCCCTCATCTTTGCAACTGGGAACGTCTGTTCTGCAGATCTGTTGCCGCTGTCCTCCCTCCCTTCTCCTGGTTCTCTGTCCCGCAAAGATTTGGGTAAACCTCCCTGACCCTGGCACAGGGTGCAAAGCTGACCTGGGAAGCAACAGGGGGGTGTCTGTGTGCCCTCCTGGAGGAGGGAGCCCCTTTACCTCGACAAGGTTTGTGGCTCATGCCCACGCAGGTCTCCACAGACATTCCTGTGGCTTCACCTTGCCATGTAAAGCCGCAAGCCAGGTCCCCCCGGCATGTGAATTTGTTTGGGGTTGGTCGGAGCCACTGGCAAGCACCTGGGTAGCAGCCCCAAATGCTCTGGCTCCATTGGACTGGCAAGCACGCAGAAACTGCTTCGGCTCTCTAACAAATCAGTCTTTGTTGGAAGGTTACCGTGCGTTTACTGAGGCCAATGATGGAAGCATGTGTCTGGCCATGGAGTATGGAGGAGAAAAATCTCTCAATGACTTAATTGAAGAAAGAAGTGCAGAACGGTTGGGCCCTTTCCCTGCTGCCACGATTTTCAAAGTTGCCTTGAGCATGGCGAGGGGGCTGAAGGTATGTTTAATATTAACCATAGCTGTTCTGTGTGGAATCATATACACTGGTGACACTGGAAAAATAAACTAATTTGGTGTGTGAGGGCCGTGCCGGCAGATGGAGAGCAGATGCTGTGACACTTCGTATAAGGCCTTGGTGGGTGGTTTTTTTACCGGGGTGCTGTACAGACTCAGGTGAAAAACCGAGCCCTGAAGCTTGAGATTGAAGTAATATAAAAGGGAATGCAATGGAGTTTTTGTCACGAATGTCCTGCTGCCCTCCCCTGGGACTACCTGCTGTCCCTGCTCACTAGCCAGCTGGCTGCTGGTTCCTGCATCCTTATTGCTGCACCAGGCAGCTGCAGGAAGCTGGTCTTGGCAGTGAAAATGGTTAGCTGATGTCCGTGGCTGCCAGCTGGTGCCGCTTGTGTACCTCCTCTCACCAAGCTGCAGTAACCACTGCTGCGCTGAGGTTGCTTTTAGGGAAAAAAGGAGGGAATGGAGACTCAGCGGTGCTCTGTCTGAACACGGCATGGCTTCTGAGCCTCCCCCTGGGCTATGCCAGTGGTCCTGGTAAAGCACAGGCTGACCTGGCCATGGCAGCAAGTCCTGTGCTATTGCTGCTGGGGAGACGCAGCTCTGAGCTCCTGGGATAAAGCAGATGTGTGCTTGGCCATCAGCTAATACCCGGGCTTCACACCCACTCTCAAGTACTTGTTGCTAGAGGCGCTTCTTGCAGTCTTTCACTAAAAGGCAACCATAGGCCTCCAAAACTAGGCTGGGTGGAACAATCTGCCCTGTTTTGTACATGTTACAGGTACCCATCCTCGAGGTTTTAAGGCTAAATTTGTTAAACATTAAGAAGTTGGTGCTTTGCTGTCTAAATGGCTCTTCCTGCCTCTCCATGGCTGTATCTGTGAGTAGGTGTTAATGACTCCTCTCTGCCGCTTAGTATCTTCACAATGATAAGAAGCTGCTCCACGGAGATATCAAGTCTTCAAACGTGGTCGTTAAAGGTGACTTTGAAGCCATCAAGATCTGTGATGTGGGAGTGTCCCTGCCCCTGGATGAGAACATGACTGGTAGGTCGGGCTGCGGGAAAGGGGACCTGAATGCATGGTGGCTGCCAGAGTTTGGCTCCGGGAGCAGAGCGAACACACCCCTCCGTGTCCTCAGAGGGAAGGACTGGCTCGTGGTTTGCAGCATGTGCAGGTGAAGGGGATCTTCGGAAGGTCCAGCATTAATTCTCCAGACTTGTGACATCTGTTTTGTGCCCTTCCATGCTCACGCATTCACTCCCATGGGCAGGAATGCCATTGTACACAGGATGCTGGATCAGGCCCTGCTGGACCCTGTTGAGATGCTCTTGCCAGAGAATTAAGTAAATGAATCTTTCTCGTAGGGCTAGAAGGACGCACAAGCCAACTGTGAGCATTATAAAGACTTCATGTAAATGAGAAGCAGATGTCTAATGGCGTCGTGGCTTGGCTGTGAACAGCAGGAATGTGTTTGGGTTAATTACAAGAATGCTTTTCTCCACTGCTTTACACAGCGCTTGGGCCTGCGACAGCCTCATAATTTATAAAGCTGCTCTATTACGTTTTTATTAGTAGCTGTTGCCTTTTATAAGGAGCAAGAGAGCTGGAGGCAGCGCCCCAGCGTAATCTCCTGGAGAGGAGTGTGGTTAAAGTATCAGTTTCTGGGCTGGTTTAACAGGAAGAAATCCTCTCCACCCAGCCCTGATTTTGGCTTTGCCTCCTCATGGTCTTGAGGAGACGACTGGCACCCACCAACAGCGACGGTGCTGGGTCCCTGTCTGTGTGGTAGCCAAGGATTAAAGCACAACAACCCGTGAAGTGTTGAGGGATTTTGGCATTCGCTTCTTGTTACAGGCTGGGCTTTGAAGATCAGCCCTCCAAGAGAACAAGTTTCTTGAACAGCTGAGATTTGCTGACAGCTCGGGAATTTGCTAGGGAGAGCTGGGTGGAAATGTGGCACTCTCCTCTGGGGAGTGGGGCCTGTAATTGAGAAAGGGATATAAGGGATCAAGTCAGAGCTGATTTTTCTCTTCGTTGGGCTGAGAGCTGATCACTTCAACTCTCCCAAGGCTAATTAAGATCAAGGAGGCATTAAATTGAACAAAGTGGTGAGAACTTGGTTTGGGCTGGAGTAAAGAAAACAGGAGGACTGCATGGCTGGCAGGAGGCACTGTGTGGTGGAGGCTGACAGAGCCTCGTGAGGACCAGGGTCAGGTTGGCTTTGTCCCCTGGTGTTGTCTAGGCAAGGTGCCCTGTGACTGCTGTCACATCTCTCCTGCTTCCCCAGCAGGGGCCAAGCTGAGGAAGGGAGAAACCTGGGTAAAACACAGGCAATTTCTCACTTCTTCATTGTGGGGTGTCTTACAGCAGGATTAAGCTACAGAGCACAGCTCTGGCCTTCTGTTCTGTCCATGCTCTGCGTGGCCTCGGATGCTCCACTGTGAAATCTCCTCACAGAGGTTTCTCCGCAGTCCCCAATGCACATTGCCAGGCCTGTGGAGGAGAAGCATGAGCCCCGGTGGGTCTGGCACTGCTGCAGAGCAAGCCGCAGGATACAGGGGCTTTGAGACTACACAGATACGAATGAAAAATAGGTTCAGGCCCCTAAAAGATCCTGCCCTATGGCTTCAGCACACCTGAGCTAACTGACAGGCTAAATCCCTGCTGTGTGATGAGCTGTGACTGTGTCTTAGTGTCTGCAAGTCCCAGCAGGCACTGAAGCTGTGGTGTTTCCTTCCAGTGAGTGACCCAGAGATGTACTACATCGGCACTGAGCCCTGGAAGCCCAAGGAAGCCCTGCAGGATGATGGTGTGATCACCGACAAGGCTGACATCTTCCCTTTTGGGCTGACTCTCTGGGAAATGATGACCCTCTCTGTGCCCCACCTCAACCTGGACGACAACCCTGATGATGAAGGTTTGTTTCTATACCTTGCTGGTGAGCAACTTCTGCTCCTAGAAATGCTTTCCTCTCTTAGTAGGATTGATATCTGCAGCATGTGTTAGTACCCCCAAAATGCTGGGTCTCCCAGAGATGCCATCCAAGGGGCTTGCAAGCGTGTGTCTGTGCCTGCTGCATCTCCCAGCCCTGCCTCTCTTCACGGGGAGTTCAGTGGGGAGTTTGCTGCAGCACCGAGGTGCTCGGCACTACCCCAAGGCTGCTCTGCAGCGGGTGCTTGCCGGCTTCCTCCAGTGTTTGTGCAGAGGCCTGGGCTGCTTTCAACTTCGTTTGGCTTAACTCCACCATAAGAAGTTGATAAATGATGGTAACTAATCATTGCAAACCAGTGCTCTTTAAGTGCTCCAGCTGTTTGTCTAACAGCTGGATAAAGCTCTTTGAAATTCAGATGCCCATCAGCGCAGTTTGGTAAGCTTGAAAGATGTCCCCAAGAGCCCTGCAGTGTGCTCGGCTGTCCTCCGGCTCCATCCCATGTCCTCTGCTGTCATGGCAGTGTAGGAGCAATCTGTCAGGCTGTAGCTGTGTGGTGGATGCTGTTGAGATACCACCAAAATGAGGCAGCCAGAAAATCTTAAAATGACATTGTGCTTGAAATAGTACACAAAAATATTTGAGGCAGCTGAGCCTTTTTGGAAAAGGGAAGCTAAAGAAAGTGTGCTGTGCCCAGGTTAAGGGTGCTCAGGGCTGTACCCAGGCTGCCAAACACCTGCACATCTCTGACAAAGCACAGGAGAAGCAGGGCTTTGTCACAGAATCATTTAGGTTGGAAAGGACCCTTAAGATCTAGTCCAACCGTTAACCTAGCACTGCCCAGTCCACCACTAAACCATGTCCCTAAGCACCATGTCTACATGTCTTTTAAATATCCCCAGAGATGGTGACTCAACCACTTCCCTGGGCAGCCTGTTCCAGTGCTTGACAACTCTTTCAGTGAAGAAATTTTTCCTAATATCCAATCTAAACCTCCCCTGGTGCAACTTGAGGCTGTTTCCTTTTGTCCTTTTGTTATCTGGGAGAAGAGACTGGCCCCCACCTGGCTACAACCTCCTTTCAGTTAGTTGTAGAGAGTGATAACGTCTCCCCTCAGCCTCCTTTTCTCCAGGTTAACAACCCCAGTTCCTCAGCCGCTCCTCATAAGCTCTAGACCCTTCACCAGCTTTGTTGCCCTTCTCTGGATATGCTCCAGCACCTCATCTTTCTTGCAGTGAGGGGCCCAAACTGAACACAGTATTCAAGGTGTGGCCTCACCAGTGCTGAGTATGGGGGAAACAATCACTTCCCTGCTCCTGCTGGCCACACTATTTCTGATACAAGCCAGGATGCTGTTGGCCTTCTTGGCCACCCTGTTGTTCAGAGTTACACCGAGCAGCCAAGGCAGGGAGTGGATGGGATGGGCAGGGGCTCTTAACGGCTGCCTGCAGGCAGATCTGTGCCCTGGAGTGATACAAAGCTAAGAATCCTATGGGCTGTGCTGGGAAAACTCTTGCTTCAGCCTTTGCGCTGGCACGGACCTGCAGGCTGGCTTGTGTTTTCTGACTCGGTCTCTAGGCAGCCAGGGGATTTTTCCTCACTCTCCTGCTCTCAGTGTCTCCTGGCTGCAGAGCTTTTTCCCAGCCAGCTCTGCAGGGGTGACTCAGAGTTATTCTCCTGGGAGAAAGGGGGTAGATAGAGCTTCAAAATAAGTGATTTAAGTCAAAGTAATGATGTATCCTAGACAGTAATTAGGGATAACAAAGGAATAGCAAAGCTGAGATGAAGGTCACAGCCCACCACAGCCCTGCAAGGCAGGACTTGGGGGTACTGGTGGATGAAAGCTGGATGTGACCCGGCAATGTGCGTTCGCAGCCCAGAAAGCCACCTGTGTCCTGGGCTGCATCCCAAGCAGCGTGGCCAGCAGGTCGAGGGAGGGGATTCTGCCCCTCTGCTCCCATCGGGCGAGACCCCACCTGGAGTCCTGCGTCCAGCTCTGGGGTCCTCAGCACAGGAAAGACATGGACCTGTTGGCACGGGTCCAGAGGAGGTCACAAAGATGATCTGAGGGTTGGAACACCTCTACTATGAGGACAGGGGCTCTGAGCAACCTGGTCTAGTTGAAGATGTTCCTGCTCATGGCAGGGGGACAACTAGATGAACTTGAAATGTCCCTTCCCACCCAAACCATCCTGTGATGCATGAGGGGCAGCCAGGGAGCAAAGCCCCATGACCCAAGGGAGCAGCGCAGTTTCCAGCACCCTTCCCAACACCTTTGCTACTTTCTTGTGCAGATGAATCTTTTGATGAAGACTGCTTCGATGAGGAAGCATATTATGCAGCCCTGGGAACCCGCCCAGCCCTCAACATGGAGGAACTGGACTCATCCTACCAGCACATGATCGACCTTTTTTCTGTCTGCACCAGTGAGGACCCCAAGAAGCGTCCCTCAGCTGCATGCATTGTGGAAGCACTGGAGGCAAGTCTGCCCCAGGAGTAAAAGCATCCAAGCCCCCATACCCATGCTGTGGGTGCAGGAGCTGAGGGATTGAACTTAGAAGAGTAAGGCTGCTCTTGCAGCATTTAGCCTTCTAGTATGTGAAACCTGCTCTGTGTACTTAAAAACTAGAGCTTAAACTCATTGAACTCTAACCCCTGGTTTAAGGGCATGCCTGAGGTGACTAGGGCTTGCTCTGCTTCTAGAGCAATCCTCTTGCACCTGCACTTGTTCCTAAATAAGCTACATGCTCTGTGCAACAGTTTTGCTTTTAGTTGTCATGTTACAGCTGTTTTAAAACCCTTCCCTCTCTCTTTGTGTTGAATTAACAACAGCTTAGTGACTGAGATGTTAGAAATACATTTTTTTTTTTTCTTAATCTCGATGTGAAAGTGGTGGGTTTTTCCTCCAAGGAGCATGTGTGTCTGGCCAGGTATGTGCGAGCATTGGTGGGGGTTCTCCTGTAAAAGTACTTGTGTTCCTGAGGTGGTCAGGGCACAGTCCCAGCTAACAGAAGAACATTACTGAGGGAAAACAGCTGCAAGCTCAAGGAAAAGGTTTCCTGACACAACAGCTTGTTACACAGAATCATACCATGGTAGAAAAGGGTCTAGGGTCAAGAAAGAAAAAACAATCTCTAGGGGATTTGTTAAAGGAAAGCCTGCTGTTAGGGGAAATGCCTGCCTTCAGCTGGTTGGAGACAAAGAGGTTGCAACACATATACTTGTCCTGCTCCCCCACGCAGCCCTCAGCTTCTGTTTCAGCCACTGCTGCCTTCTCTGAACTCCTCAATTAGGAGAGCGTTGGAAGCATTCCCACATCTCTTCTGAGCACAGAAACAAGCTCGAGCAGCATTTCACACATTTTATTGAGAAGGCAGCTCCTGTGACAGCTTCCCCTGCAGCACAACACCGTGAGGGTTCCAGGTCTTACACACTGGGAGAAGGCCTGCCATGAGTCAATTGTTTTAAGGCATCTCCTACTCCTCTTTGCCTAAATTTAGTAACTGCTTGTACTAAGGCTTCTACCCCAGACAAGCCCTTTACAGTGCACAAACTGCAGAGCTCAGAGTTACAAACCTACACAGGTAGAAATTAGCCATATTTATATTAATTAAACCTTTTAAAGAAATTAAGTTACAATAAAATTTAGTTTCAGAAGAAACCGCTACCCAAAATCCAAGCAAGGTTTCACAGCACACACTGAAATACAACACAACTCTGTACACAAAGTGACACACTCTCCCCCAGCTCGCTCAGGAGGGGAAGAAGAACAAGCACTCAGCAGGAAAACGGCATTTAGGCAGGTAACAACACTGAAGTGTTATTTTAAACACACAAATTATCTTAGATGATTTCAACAAACCTCAACTTGCAATAATCAAGTCGAATCAGTTGTTATAAATAAAATTGTAAACAAGGAAGTTAGGGGTTTGGCAGTACTTTGTTGCAAACAACTTGCCGTCTGGTGTCGGGTCAGAGAAGGCGATTTCGTTAATGCTCAGGTAGCAGCCGTACATGAACGTGCTCCTGAAAGAGAAAGCAGAGGTATCGGTGCGCTTCAACCAGCCAGCTGCTTTATCAGACTCCTAAAACACACCGCAGGGGTGTTTTCCTCTTTCTGCAGGGAGCTGTTATTTCTTCTGTCACTTTGCTTTCAAACCAGAGAAGATTGTTGCAAGATGCCAGTTTGCCCTCTCAGATTCTGGTGTAATCAGGAACCAGGAGGCATTTTAAAATTAGCAAGAAGGATAATGTAAGACTGCATACAGGTAGAAACCCCACACACACAGTTTTACATGGAAACCCAGAGGTTTCAGTTAAATATCTTGCAACAGTTCCTGAGTGAAGTCCACCACAGCAGTGCCAGGACTCTCATGGGCACCCACAGATCACCCAGGTCCAGCTGGCTCACACGGCCTGTAGGTTTGGAAGGTGTCACTGAGGTAGCACATCAAACCCTAACCATGGGAGGAAGTGGAGACCAAACACCAGCTGATGAATTTACAGAATACTGAGCTCCAGATATAATAATGAATGATTATAAATACATAAAATTATACACATATGTACTCATATACTTTATATGTCTGTATTTTATATACACAGAGTGAACAGATATGACACAAAGAAGATATGTGCTACTACAGGCTCATGGACTGCCAAGCTCCCCCTCAAGGCAGTCCATATTAATAGATGAAGGGAAGTTTTTAACTCTTCCTCCCAGTTTTGCCTGAGCTTGAAAAGCTTGGAATTTCCTGCCTGGAAAAACTCAAGTGTTTGGGCCCATCAACTTGACCAGTAAAAAAAATAAAAAAATAAAAGTTTTCCCAACAAGCACAGTTCCTCTTTGAAAATCCAGTCCATGTAGCTCTCTGTTCCAGTTATACCCAGTAGTTAACAGCGTGGCCCACACTTGTGTCAGATTTGAAATAAAAATATTACTTCAATATTAGATATACATATAATATCTGTCCATTTGATATCCTTCCACTGTGAACTGGGGATTCCAGACTTGCTTAATGATACAAGTTTATCCATTTCCCCAAGTTCCTCCTAAACACTTTTTGCTGCAATCATCATTTCCCCCCCAAGGATAAATCCCAGCTGGGATCCCAGCTCCCTGCTACCCTCCCACCACCTCTCCCTACCTGACCGTGTCCACCATGTGACAGGCGATTCCCTTCCTGCGCTTTGGGCCGAACACCCAGATCCTGCTGATGCCACAGATGGCGGGCTCTGGCTCCGTGGAGCAGCGCCAAGCCCGGTGGTGCTGCAGGGCGTCCTGGCCAGAGGACGGCACAGCTCCTGGCTCAGACAGCACCCGGAAAGCCTGCAGGGACAAGCAGAGGCATCAAACTGCTCCTTCCCAACAGGACGCAGAGCCACAGACCTTCCTGTGCTCCCAGCCTTGCTTTCTGCTCCCTTACAAGTCAGACCACCACCCAGCAAGGTAAACCAGAACCCAAACCAGGGTCAAATGCAAGCTCGCTGCAGTATCGTCCGTGCAAACTTGGCTAACTCCTGCCAGCAATGTCTCAAGCTGACAAAAGCACAAGCTTTTCCTTAATTTCTTTTTTTTGTTGTGTTTTTTTTTTTTGTTTGGTTGTGTTTTGTTTTTTTTTATTTCCTTAGTTTTATTTGCCCTCCTCCTGCCCCAAGCCAGGATTTCCAATACACAGGCTTAGGCAAACAGCCCCAGTGATTAGCCTGCAATTTCAGCCTGTCCCCATACATTAATAACACATACCTGCTTGATTGATTCAGCCACTAAGCACCCAACAATCATCTTCTCGTTGGACACAAACAAGTATACTTTAGTCTTGGCTGGGCAGCTCAAAGAAACTTGCTTAAATCCCAATTCATTATCTACAATTTCTCGCACATCTTCTGCCTAAGAAAACAAAACCAGAGAGAGGTGTGTTAGGGAACCAATGCGCACATTCTTTGACTCTGGCGTGAATCCTGTCCGAAAGGGGAGTCGTTCCCCCAAATAAGCCTGTGCTTACACAAGATCAGGCTCTAACTGTGTAGAGAATGTTGAAGAACAGGCTCTCACTTGTGTCTTCATCTCTCTATACCTCTTGCTCAGCACACCTGCATCTCAACCCAGTCCTTGGGCCTGAAAGGATCAGGTTATGCTGGCGTTGTAAGAACAAGAGCTTCAGCACAGGGAACAGGGTTAGGATGTGTCAGGGTGGGTGTCCACAGCAACCTAGATTGCTGCCGCAACCCCGTTCAGCTCTCCTGTTCACCCTGTGCACTGTCAAGCAATGTATGATCGTGCACTGTCAAGCAATGTATGGTCACACACTGAGGTAGTTCCAGGAGCTGAGCCAGCAGAAAGCTAATCTACAACATAACCCCCAAAATAAACAAACATGTACCTTCTTGACGGCATATTTTGGGTCATCTGGAAGAATCAATACAATTTTCCCATCCCAGAACTCTGCCACAACCCGTTCTTTCTTCCAACCCTGCCACAGAGGGAGGAAAAAAAAAAACAACCAAAAAACAAACAACAAGTTAGTGGTCTAGCAAAAGAGAGGAAGTGATTCAGTGCAGACTCTGGCAGATGAAGCTGTAATCTGAACCACTCCAGCTTTCAGGAATAAAGTCAAGTCATATTCATCAAACTGATGAAGGCAGACAGTTGCTGGAACTGCTTAACTTACACTTTAACCTCCCCTCTGGATGACAAAACATTTGCCTGCAGCTGTCTTGACTTTGTACCTGGCTATCACACACCACTTCCCCATGTGTTCTTCAGCTGAGCTGCGAGCACAGCCATCACCTTACCACATATCTGAGTCCCTCGAGGAATCTCTCGTGGTGCTGGATGTGCTGCGCTTCATCCTCCGGGCTAGCAGCCGTGTAGATCATGCTGCACGACTTGCAAACTATGGCACCAAAATGCTTCTGACCAGCATCCTAGTGAGAAACAGAGCCAGCTAAGCATTCTGAAGCTGTTCAAAACCACGTTCCGTTTAAAGAATGAGGTTGAGAATTAGTTCTAGTAACAATCATCAAAGATTCAAGTATTTGTTTTCATTTGAATCTGTGGAGAGGAGGACAGGCATTTGCTTATTTGCAGAATATTCAGAACTCTATAGCATTAAATTATCCAGGGAATGCAATCAATGCATTATTTGGAACAAGTCTTGAAATAGTTCAGCAACATCCTCACTGAGAAAACAATGTAAAAGAGCACCACAAAAAACCAAAGGAAAACTCTGTACCATGTTTTCATCAGTTATCTAAAAATAACTTCATTTTTATCTCTGTCAGTACAAAAATAACTTCATTTTTATCTCTGTCAGTATACAGGGAGGGGAAGAGAAGGAACTGAATGCCAGTTGTGCAAGCAAACAGTGGATTGCTCTTTAAGTACTGAGGTGAAGTGAAGCGTGGTTTGTTAAGGACTCATCTTACTTCTCTGCACTGGCCGATACTGCAGCAGCTGCTTTCCCTTCCCCCACATCCCCGTTCGGGCTTCCTCCCCATGTCACAGCACCCACAGTCTGTCCCTTGTGGGCCCAGCAGTTCGACACGCAGCTGAGGTGTGCCAGGCAGGCTTGGAGCTTGTGGCTGGCCAGCCAGCCATGTTCAGGGTAGTGATGACTGCTGAATACATGCTGCTGCTTTCCTCTCAGCACAGGCATTCATCTGGGTCTCTCCCTTCCATGGGGACCAGTTTTCAAAACACTCAAAACTTTGTATCTGTGAGGTCTCAAATTTGACAGAAACCATCCAAATGACTCAAAAGGTGCTAGAAAAGGCAGATCAGCAGACAAGAATGATCACATAAGCCCTGTTCCCTCAGGAAACAGGCTTGAAAATGTCTGCATGTCACCAAGTGAGAACAAATGGTTTACTAAAAAAATTACTCATCGCTGAGGGCGTATTTTCTGGAAACCCATACGTGTAATAGCTAGATGACACGAGAGTCTCAATAACACCGTTTGGCCTCCTGCTGCTCCAAAATCAGTACTCCACACCGAAGGGCAGCAGCAGGAAGGCAGACATGGAGCTACCAAAGAGGCACCTACTCGTTAACAGAGAGAGCTCCATTCAGGCTCAGCTCTCACTTGCACATTCCTGCTCCTGTACTGCCCTGGCTGACGTTTGCTGCTGTGGTTGCAGTGCTGTGCCGACTCTGTACGCACAGCGGGCCAGGAAGCCGTGGGAAAGGAAAATTATCCAGCCAAATCCACTCCTATAGCATCTATACAGGCTTGGCCGAGTTCCTCTTTGGCTTTTTTTTGTTTTGTTTTAAATATTATGTTACATAAACCTCTTTTGAATTCCAAAATGTAATAAAGTGTTAGTCCCAAGGAAAGCATAACAATGTATTTCCCAGCTACTACCCTGTCCTAAAGTGCTAAATATGTTAATCACTACTGTGTTACTGTCATCACAGTGTGGTTGGTTTGAGGTTTACACGTGAGGAAATCTACTTATCTGTTAGACTCAAGACATATTTCTTGTTTCCTCACCACCACGTCACCCCGAGGACCCAGCACACCCCAAGGGGAACCTTACAATGATCATCTGATCTCTGGAGCTCTTGCAGAGCTCTTTTGCCTTCTTGCTTTTCTGCGAGGTGTGAGATGTTTTTGCAGGTGGGCTGGACCCAAACAGAGAAGTCAGTTCATCCAGTGTAGCCTGCATCCTGAAAATAATTTCAGAGATGAAAATTAGTCACTGCAGACAAAGCTTAACATTACATGTTGGGTACCAGGGCAGGGTAGCAACTCTTATTACAGAACACCCCAAACTAAGCCAGGTACAGCATAGCTTCTTGACAGCTGTGGTGCCAGCTCCCCTGGGAGAGGGAGGGAAGGACAGGGACTCTAGGAAGTGCCCCACAATTGTATCAGAAGTTAAATAACTCTTGATTAAGCACCCCTCTCACTTCCACAGCCATCTCTTTCCAGGATATTGGAAATTCAGCAGCTCCTTGAACAGCTGAAGGGATACACAACAAACTGAGCAGCAGGGGGCCAGGTCTGTGAAGTATGGAAACTGCAGGTGAGGAAATAGGTGCTGTGCGGCTGCAATCGTCAAAGGGCTCAGGAAGATGAACACAGGGAGATGTGAGCATGTGCCTCGCTGTATGACCACACTGCAACCCACAGTACCTCAGCTTGGTCTGAGCAGCTCAGGAATCTGTGCCAGACTCCCGGACAGTGTGATATGAGGCAAGGATAAGGGTCCTACCCTGCCAGACTCAGCAGGGGAAGTAGCATTGTCTGAAGTCATCTTGCAAAGCTTCGAGTGTTCCCAATTTTGTGAGGAAAGCTGACTATAGAGTGCACACCACATCAACACCACTGTCCCCTCAAGGGGAAAAAAAGGGAAGAAAGTGAAAAAGTGAACTCCAATAACCTATGAAGCATTTCATCAAGGTTTCAATCACGGTGTACAAGAACATGTGACAAGGCTTTGACCAAGAATCACCATAGTTTGGTCTCAAGCCCACACTCTGTCTACTTCTGGGGTCCCCAGACCGCTTCCCCACTCAGCTCCTGCTTCACCACCACAAGTCCCAGCTCCTCATGCCAACACCACCTTTAGACCAGGGGATCAGCAGCATTTCAGGAAAAACCCTTGGTGCTCGGGCTAAGCTCTCCTCTGCCATCTAGCCGGGACATGTTCCCAAAGGGGAGCGGACCGAAGCAAGGCCAAGAGGAATTTTTCATGTTCAGATCCAGACATGGAGGCTTTATATGAATTCTTAGGTTTACAATGTGGGCTTCAGCTACAGAGAAGCACATTGTTAGGGGTGTTAATAATCGCACAGGTTTTCTAACCTACCTTTAGACTTCTGCATGTAAGGTGGCATTTCTTAAGCAATCTTCAAATGGGAAATTTTAACTATTGTGCAGTGAACCTTAATATGGAACTAATTTAGAGATACACCAAACAATTTTATAGATTTGGATACTAAGGAGAATTTCCAAAGCAGAGATTTCATGTAGGAAAAGCTTGTGCTCATCAGCTTCCCAGGAGACAACTGCAAATCCAAGACTGATTTTCAGTTAATCACAAACACCAGGATTTCCACATATTCCACGGTTCCACTTGTACCACGGAAGGTATTTGAAAAGCCACATGAGGAAGCAACGCAAATATTGCAATCAGATCTCTCTTTCAACACTTCTGTGGCAGAAGACTACAGTAGCACAACAACTTTTGGAAAGCTTATTTTGGCTCTTTTAGGAGCAACTTTAAGTGGGGTTTTTTTATGTTCACAATAAACTCATCTCAGAATGCTTTCATTGTTAACAAAATGTATCAAGAAGTTGATTCAATACGGGAGAGGCATTAATAACTCTGGTTCTTGTGTGAGAAAAAAAGTCTTTTTTCCACTAGAGGTCTGAGTACAACAGCAAATTAATGAAGAAATAAGCTAGTCAGAAGCACAGACACCAGGTAGTACAATCACACCTTACGAGTAAAAAGCCCCAGTGCCTACAAGTAATTTAGCAATATCATGCTTTTTACAGAATCAAAAAGCAAACTTCACATGCTTGTGCTTCATTTCCATCACAGTAAATAGCAAACTGTTGTGGTTTAACCCCAGCCAACAAGTAGGCACCACACAGCCGCTCACTCACTCTGCAATGGGATGGGAAGGAGAATCAAAAAAAGAAAAGTAACTTGTGGGTTGAGAGAAAAAAGATTTAATAACTAATGTAAACTAAGATATAATACTAACAACAACAATAATAAAAAAATAGTAATAATTAAAAGTAATATAACAAAAAGAGAGAAATTAGACCCAAGTAAAGACAAGTGATGCACAGTGCAATTGCTGACCACACGCTGACCAATGCCCAAGCAGCGATCTGCCTCTCCTGGCCAAGTCCCCACAGTTTATATACTGAACATGATGTCCTATGGTATGGAATGTTCCTTTGGCTAGTTCGGGTCAGCTGTCCTGGCCATGCTCCCTCTCAGCTTCTTGTACACCTGCTTGCTGGCAGAGCATGGGAAACTGAAAAATCTTTAACTTAAGTTATGCACTACTTGGCAACAACTAAAAACATCAGTGTGTTATCAACATTATGCTCACACTAAATCCAAAACACACTGTACCAGCTACTAGGAAGAAAATTAACTCTGTCCCAGCCAAAACCAGGACACAAACATCGCCCAGCAAACTTACAAAATACCCACTGAGGTGAACATGGGAAAGTGGAAAAGAAGCAAGTGCTTCTATTAAACCTTTTCACCCATTTTTATTACAACTTCTGCCTTTTCTTTGGCACCTAGATAAAAACTTCTGAGTGTGCTGCTACCTAGTGCTGCTGTACTAAAATTTCTCAGGTTAAAAAAAAAAAGTGCAATACAAAACACACCTGACCAGTGCAGTTAATGAACTTTGCACTTCAGGTGATTTCTGTATAGCACACAAATACTTCCCCAAGTGCTTACAGTGAAGATGTTGGTCAGCGTTAGCCACGGCACTGTAATATTTACAAAAGCATATCACAGGAAAAGTTACTATTGAAAAGCAATGAACCTTATGGCAGAGAAAGTTCAGTTTGACACTAAATTTAAAGAACATGGGTATTCCACAATAACAAGCCTTCTGAAATCTTTAGCTCTGTACAACTCCAATAAGCCAGTGCCTTCCCCAAGAGCGAGTCATTTCAACAGTTTAAAAATTAATATTGTAGGCTTAACTGGTAAAGGAGGTCAACTGTGACAGAAACAGAGAAGCTGCCAGTTCCTGCAAGAGCCACAGAGTGGCCTGAGGAGAGACACTGACCTGCCCTGTCAGCCTTTCCAGCATTACTCAATGAGTAAATCAACGAGTTAACTGGCCCAGTTAAACATAGAGTCAAATTTTCACATGCTGTAGCTGATGTACAGAAACTTAGCTCAAAAGGTTGCTTGTAACACAGAATTTCTTCAAATGTGGCAAGAATGCACATGCCAGAGCCAATTTGTTTTGCCAACTCTGGTACCTACTCAAATTTGTAGTTAGTGCTGTCGAGGGTCTCTGGCTGATGGGAGGTGCAGATCCCTAATGAACAGCCAGTACATAAAGAATGAAAGTTACTGCTCATTGTGGACACTCCAGATAGGGAGATACAGAACGCTATAGAAGTAGTATAAATAAAAACCCTTCTACAGGGCCCAAACACCACCAAGGCTATGGCATTCTTGGTGATGAATATATCCTGAAACAGTCCCCCTTGTTCTAATGACTTTATCATTAGCAACAGCTAAGAGAAAACTATTATTTCTTTTTTTGTTAAAAAAAATCAGCTAAATAATATGTACAACCTCACAAGTAAAATGTATTACAGACAGCAAGCAAATGTGTATTTCCTTATTCACAGGCTAGTATCCCCCTAAACCAACACAACTTTCATCTTTCATCTTCCCTTTAAAAGGAAAAAAAAAATAGCCAACCCAGTAAAAAACCCAGGCTCCCAAACCTTACAAGGATTGGGAGAAAGCTAAGCTATTGTTTTTAGAATTACTATAATTTAAAAAAAAACAAAAAAACAACCAAAGAAAACTGATTCTGCAGATATGGCACTTCTGATCATTCTTGGAGAGACTTAGCAAAGGTAAGCCTACCTTTTCTTGCTGGCAGAGGGTACACTGAATATGGGGTAAACAACAGCATTTGAAGGAGATGCTGGAAAAGACGAATGAAGTTATTGTGGTTTAGAATCCTTTTTAGTAGCAGAACATGTCAATACATGGAAACAGAAATTCAAATACCAATGAGACTTCAACACAACAGTGAAATTGAACTCTACAGACAAGAGCTTATAAGAGTACAGGGAAGCTGTTGATACTGCAGTATATAAAGGTTGTGTCCATGAATGGTATCCAGCCATAATTACCTTCAATTCACTGAAGTAACATTGATCAGGCTATCAGGTACTTTCACCTCTCACATCGGAATCACAAAGCAGAAATTTCCGCTGCACTAGTCTAGTGTTTCCTTGTCTATTAATTAAGAGTGTTAATTAAGCAGAGGTTTCTCCATTTTTCATTATTTTGGCTGAAGCAGCCTGAACCTATAGCTTCTTCATCCTGGAGAAGCTGGGAAATGATGGGCTCAGTGCTAGGTTACAGCACACAAGCTGCAAATTTTAGGATAATTTAGCAAAGACTTTGATAAGTAAAACAAGGCAAATTATTAGTTAGGAATATATTTTCCCTCAAGTATAAAAAGTTTAGGTACTAGACTATTTTCTGTTCTCATAGTTCAACTACATTCACAGATATTTGACAGAGAATTCATAGGAATTACAGAAACATAGTAAAGTACATAAGCAGAAAAGTGGCCCTAACAGCCGCCAAAAACACACCATGAAGATGAACCAGTTGTTTCTAGGAAACAGGACACAATAAAAAAGTCTCTTATTAATATCAGTAGTGGAAAAAGATCGTGAGGAGTCATGAAGACAATACTAACAAACAATGAAAAGCCTACGACTTCCTAGAAATGTAGGATCTTAGAGCGCCAAGGCACTTCTTGCAAAAGGCGCCAGCAGGCAAATAATGTCAGGCAATCTTTGGGAATGTGATGGCAACAGCTTTATAAACAGGTAGAAAACACAGTAACAAGAGGCTTTTATACAGAGCTGGAGGTAGCATAAAGAAAAGTGGCTGGCAGCACAGAGCATGTCACTCCTCAGAACAAGAAGAGGAGGCATGGAGAAATGGTGACCTTCAAGAAAACAGACTTCACTATGTTCCAAAAGTGGATAAATAAGTTCCCATGCAAAGCAAGACTAAAGGGGTGGGGGGAAGGAAGCTCAGGAGTTCTGGCAATTTCTCCAAGAAACAGATTAAGACCAGATGTGCCAGAAATAAGTGGAGGAAGAGACAAACACGGCTAAATCATGACTTTTTCCTCTCACTGGAAACTCAAGGAATCACAAAGAGAGTAGAAACCAGGGGAAAACAGGGCATCAACATGAAGGACTGAAAGGAGAAATGCCAAATTGAAAACTGAGTGCTACCTGGGAAGGCCACAGTACCAGGAAAGAATCCTGTAACAGCAAAAGGAAAATTCAGAAGTTTCTGCTACCAAAAGAGGAGGAAACACTAAAACCAGATGACAAACAACAAAAAATCTAGCGCTTTATTTCAGTCACCAGTAAAAGAATTAGTTGTGATGAGATCATTAGCGCAATTAAGACACAAAGGAGATCTGAACTTCCACAGTCGGGGAAAGATGTTGAGAGACCACTCAGATAAATTAGAACTTTTCAGGCTAGCAAGGATTGAATTAACCCAGGACTGCTGAGGCTAGAATAGTGAATGCTGCCTATTTTTAAAATGGAAAAAATGGAGAAACCAGGAAATTAGGATAAAATAACATGACTTCAACTCCTGCAAACATACTGGCACATGTTAGTGCATACTTGGAAGATGAGACAGCAGGTAAAGGCCAACACATTAGTCTGCCTTAATAAAATAATATGTAAGCAACATATTTTCTTTTTATTATCACTTGTTATCCCCAAGAGGAAAAATAATAAATGTCTTAAAATTAATATATAAGTTCTGAAAATTCCCTTGCATTAGTAGGGAAATATGGTCTCTGTAAACCAACCATAAGAAAAGGGGCAAAGTTGACTAGGAAAAAAATAATAATCATATTCAAGTACTTATTGTTAATAACTCACTGCTGAAACAAAACGTATAGAGTGGAGTTTCCTCGGTGACCATCAGGAGTAAACAATAATATATGTTTATAACTTTGTAGATAATACCTAGCACATAGGGGCATTTAAGAGTTTAATTTAAGAAGCATTCTTGTATGGAAAATGGACAGAAACAAACAGACTAAAATAAGGATGAGAGGAACCACTACACTTAAGCTGGGGCACAATAAGGGATAGGGAACAAGCCAGGGCAAAATAAGAGATAGGGATCAACCCTCTGGGCAGCAGCTGCATGTAAAACACTCGGGTTACCATCTGCCTCAAACCAAAGGCATCTCACAAAGTTTCCTGTGGAAATGTATGCATTCACTACATGTGAAATATATGAATCACTCCCTTCCTGCTAATTAGTGCTGGTAAGGCTCAGACAGAGATCTGTTTGGGAGTGCTGTACCAGGAAAGACATGACTCAGTCTGGAGAAAATAAACAAAAAAGTCAGATGCCTACAAATAAAGATTTAAAAAGAAAAGCTGAAAGAATCAGGGTAACAGTCCAGGGAGAAATTAATGGGGAAAAAACATAATAACAGGTTTCAAATACAGTAATTTCCCAAATCTTACTGGGAATGGGCTATGTAGTAAAGCAAAGAGGAAAGATAGGTTAGGCATCAGGATAAAACACAGTTTACATACAGCTTAACACTAAAACAGATTCATCAGGGAAACAGCAGAATCTCCATCATCACTGTCCAGCTTATTTAAACACAAAATTATAGGACAACATGGGAATTCAGCATAGTTGATCCTGCTGGGGAAAAGCCAGCAACCTAAGAGATTTTCAAAGTCTCTTCTGTGTCATTTTCCTACAGCAACAAAGGTCATAGACCAAGACATGTATAATCCAACTTACCTCGCTTAAGTGCCTCATGCGGAGATTGACTTGAAGGAATAATGCAATCATCTGACTCACAGGTTGTAGAACTGATTTCATCAACATCCTATAAATTAAGACAATTTTCTTAGGGCAAAACAAAACCTCTCCAGTTGATAAAGTTCTCAGACAGCAGCTACAGAATCACTTACACTTCAAGGGACCTTCACAATGAGCATTGGTAACACTTCATAATGTCAATTAATGGCTGTATTTTCCAATAACAAAATGCAGTCTTAGCAGACTACCCATCTCACCATTATTAAAGTTACATCTGACTGCTGAATTTGAAAGTGTTGCTGAAAACATTGCATCCCAGAACTGAGGAAAAGTTCATGTCCTGCAGGTTGCTCACAGCCTTGAGGCGTACCATCAACATTTCTCATCTACCTGCCTTTGACTACTGTAAGACCAAATTCAGCTTATGACAATGATTGTGGATTTTGATTCTCAACACCTTAACACCTATGTATGCCCCTGCTTTTGTTTTAGTGCAGGATGTGGTTGGTTTTTTTTCTTGTGTTTTTAAGTAAATCTTAACTATAGAGGTTTGTATCATTTCTTTACCTCAGCATTTCTGGGACTCTGCTTCATTCTCTGTCTACAACTATGCATCTTCACAGCTTTTGGAAGCCTCTTGCAAATGTTCTATAAAAATGAAAGTTTGCCAAACTGATTTTTGCCTTGAACTCTGCTCTTTTTATATATGACAGCGTATCATTTCCCATCAGGAACGCTAGACAGTCACCAGGCAAAGCAACCGGCTGTAGCAGAATCTGAGACTAGATCAAGGCCAAACTTGGTCTGTATTTAGTTTGCGGTAACGAAGTCACTACGTTCCCTTTTCAAACACTCTATACTTCTGGTTAACCTCTGAGAAATAGTTTGCCAACACAAAACTGCCATCACAGCAGAATCAAATGCTTTCACATTTGTTTGTGTTTTTTTTTACTGCATGTGCAAGGTTAGATTGCACAAGCTAAACATTTGTGGTTTATTAATGCTGCATTGTAAAAACATATTGACAATCAAGTCAGGAATGCGAGAGAGATACTAAAACAGTGCAGGTGAACAAAGGAGGCAATAAATTGTCTTTTATTGAACTGACACAGGAATATAGAACACATTAGCCCTATAAAAACAGCTTCCCATCTTGTTCACTACTTTCAATGCCTAGGATAAAATACTACAGTAGTATTGCACTGCCTTTTCCTACTTTCCTAAGTTTTAGATGCCAGAATGCAACAGCAAAATATGACATCAAGTGTAATGAAACAGTTTGCAAACCTGTTCTGAATTTGTATTTTACTGCTGCATGCGTTCCATTGCCACCCTTACCTTTCACACCTAAGCACCGCATTAGAAAGTGAAATCCACATACCAAACTAAACAATTCTCTAGCAAATCCTAAAATTAAAAGTGAGGTCTGGCAAGCATTAACTGGTTGACAATAAGTGAGACTCATTGCAAAGTTTAACCATTCCAGCACTGCTAAACATATTTGCATGAGAATCAAATTTATGTTTAGAAAAAACCCCTACCCAAACAAAACTTTTCTGTCACCAGGAGTATTCACTGCTAAGGTAGCTTATACCTCTTCAGTGATATACAAAAATGTTACAGTTCTTCAAACACAGACCAGCTCAGAAAAGTTGCTGTTGGTTTGTTAAAGCATGCGAAACCAGGGCTTAGCCTCGCTTCCTTGGAGAAGGGAGGTCTAGAACTAGCGCACATAGTTCCTGCTGAGAAAATAATCGCTAAAAAGATAAGCCTAGACCACACCAAAGCCTTCTAGTGCCACTTCAATTACAGCACAGGCTGTCCCAGCAAGCAACATCTTGTGACCCAGGAGAAATCTCTAGAGAAACAATTTTGCTTTCTCTGTCTGATTACTTCACTGGCTGAGGAGCACACGGGTGGGGAAAACCAAAATTGTTTTCAAGGAGCACAGCAGCAGAACTCGAGAAGTGCCTCCTTCCGCCAAGCTTTGGGCAGGTAAGGTTTTGCAGTTACCTGGGGAGGACACCCAGGATGTGGGCTCTTGACCTCCCACAAAACTCAGCAAGGTCAGCCTCGGCATTTGTTACATTTGTTAAAACATTTAGAAATTTATTTTTCAGCTGCCCTTTATAACAAAAAAAAGAATCCATGTTGTCTTTTGGAAAAACATCATGCAGAAAGCTTTCCTTTCAGCTGTCGTAAATGGAATATTTCACCACAACAGAGAGCTAGCGACAGACGGGGATGCTGAGAAGACTTCTTGAAAGTTTAGCACAGTTTTATGCCTTTGTAAGGCAGGAATAAATCTGTGAAAGATTTCCTAGGCAAAATCCACTAATATATCTAAATAAACCCCCTATGTCCAAATAACTGGAGCACGTGTTACTTCCAGCTTGCTAAGAAAGCTCTGTGTGCATCACCTGAAGGCCTCCGTGGGTCCTGATGACCCCTCTACTTACCATATTCTCTGCATCACTGTCTCCTGCAGCTGCAGACTTCGAAGCGCAAAACCAACCAGAGGTGCTTCTGCTTTTTTGCAGAGATGTTTTTCCTTCACATGCCAAATCTCTGTCTTGATTTGCACAGCTTGTAAAATCCTCCCTGTTTTCATTTCCCTTCTTCTGAGGCACAGAAATACTTCTCAATATACCACCCTCCTCAAGAATTTTGTTTCTATCAGCTGAATTAGACTTTGTAGTTGTCGGTGGTCTGGGCTGATCATTTTCTTGCAGACATTTGGGGAGAGCCTGGAGAGATTTAGTGTCTACAACTGTTTTTTTAGAGTGTGATTTCTTCCTGGCAGAAAAGAACGCTGCTCCCAACTGGAGTTTCAGGGCTGGTTTAACTGTCATGCTTAGGACTTTGAAGGGTGAATCCATCTTCTTTTTAATTAGGCAATTCACATTCTCTTTCTCCACACTGGGTTTTACCACTGGTACATCTCCTTTTGCCTTCTTAAGTGTTTTGGGGGCAGTTTTGCCATGCTTGGTTGAGTGCTTGGTTGGCTTTAAGCTTGTTTTCCTGCTCAAGTTCATGTTCATCTTCTCAGTCCTGCTGGCAGCTGGGAGATTTTCCTCCCTGTTCCTCTCACCCAAGGAATGGTTCTCATTCAGTTGTTTCCTCTCAAGAGGAGTAAGGTATCTCTTTTCCTTGCTATAAAAAGACACCACAGGCATAAGGGGCTTGTACGAGGAAGCGGGCTTTGGGGATAATTTCCTTGAGGACTCCCTCTGCGCGGCTGTGGGAACACTGGCTGCCTGAAGAGGTGAAACATCCAGCCTCCTCGACAGTGCCGGCTTCACCAGAACAGCCTCATTTTCTTTCATCTCATCACTGGAGCTAGATAACCATTTTATTTGAGAAGCAAACCAATCATTTCTTGATTTCTTGAGTGGAGACAGACCTTCAGCAAAGCCTATCATCATTTTCTTGACAGGAGTCTCAAAGGCCAAGGATGAACTGTAAAAATAATTACAGAGCAAAACAACACATGTACTATTGAAAGCTTTTCAATTATTATTTTACTTAAGTAACACTTAATTTTCACTGAGCCTAGTTGCCTGTACTGGTATATGCTCTGTAACAAATACAAATATCAAATAACAAAATACAATACACAAATATCAAAAGGCCTAAAACTGTCTCACCATTCTCCACATTTATTTTTTTTAAATAGCAAATCTATTTTCCTGCCTGAACTTGTTAAAGCACCTGGGAACAACAGTCATTCTACTTTCTGGAATGCTGCCGACAGAATCAGCGCTATTCATGATTAAGGAGAAAAAAAAAGTTTGATTTGTTTCAGACCAACTCTGTAAACTCAGATTTGTGCCTCTGAAAAAGCTCATGCATCCCCCACCCCTGTACGTAAGACTGATAAAGCTGGGGAGGAACTCACAATATTTTACAGCAGTTTCTGAAAGGCATGCACTGAAATCTCACTCTGACAGCTATGTCAGAGTCTCAAACCTCATTAGTAAATCACTAATAGCTTCTGAACATACTGCCTAAAAGGAGATAATACATTTACATGAAGGACACGTTCAGCCATTCCTGGTTGTAACGTATTTGGTGCACAACACAGTGGGGCATTTCCTCAGTGAGTATTTACACCCTGTCTCAGGCATTTGTCTTTCCAATTCAGAAATCAAACTTCACTCTTGGTCTCCCCAGCCCCACCCCAATATTTGGGGGGGGAGGGGGGAAGTAGACAACAAGCATGAGAAAAATCTGTTCAGCTGGTAGAGTTACTAAAGAATAAGAAACAAGCTATTCTTTTGGATTTAAAACTCAGCTTTTTGTTCATGGCTAGTAGCTCCTCCTTCACTAGATTTAGGGGGAAAAAATATCCATAATTGTTTTAGGTATACATAACAACAGAACTATTTTTCTGTTAACACTAGAAGACTATTCAGATAATTTGTGCAGACCTCAGTATTTCTGTACTGTATATCGAAGTCTTTCCAAATGGGAAAGACTGAGGCTTTACCACAAAGAAAAGCAAACATCAGGGGGTTTATTTCTTAAGTTTCTAAACAATCAGTTTTTAGGTTTCTACTGGTTATGTCTGGATAGGTGTGCGTGTAAGTGTCATGTATAGGGATATACACTTGACAGAGGTGACTGCCAAAACACGATTCCTTACTTTAATAACAGAAGAAAAATGCCCTAATGCAAAATAATGCAACCTACTAATGTGGGCCTGCAAAGTATCAGCTCAGTGTAACGGCTTTTTCTCATTTCTAATTCTGTGCTATGCTGTAGATTGAAGATCATTTTTAGATTCAATTTCCCTCCATATTAGATGAAACCTCTCAAGATGCTCAGTACAATATAAAAATGTTGTAAGTCACTGAATAACAAACACAGGCTGATGCTAACTGTGTATCAAAAGCATCTTAATATTTTTCCATTTTACATTAAAAGCTCTCAAGGATTTTAAACACCTATTTTATTCTATGTGCAGCAATTAATCTGGTTGTATTAGAAAAACAAAAGTCTATGAAAAGTTAACATACCCATCGGTATCAGTAGAACTACGGCTTCTTTTCTGTGGGGTAACAGCTGCCATGTCTTCACCAGAGCACCTACAAGAACACAATTTTAATAGGTGGAAATAGACTTCCAGTAAAAAACAAAACAAAAAAATCAGTAAAGGAGGAAGAGGAGGAGGGGGACTGCGAAGAAAACACCGAACGGCAGCAGTTCAGGCATGACAGAGACTAGAACAACACAGGGCTCTGTTTCAGTTGACCATAAGCCATAAAACAAACGCACACAGAAAAGATCTTCCAGGTCAAGTCAGATTCTGTCATCATGAACAAATGCATCCTAAAGTTCTTTTTCTAAAATGGAGTCAGATAATTCAGAAATTAGTTCTACTTTCTCTCTCTTGCAAAGCTCATTCCAGACCTCCCTGACACATTCCTAGAAACCTTCTTGCTCCTGTCTATATTTGCGGTCAGTTTATTCCTGTGAGGATTTCACGCTGGCATTTACCTCCCAGGCGAGACAGCTCTTTACCCAACAGACTTCTAGAGTTTCTCTCCCAGCTCCCATCTTGCCAAATACCATAAACCACGCTTTTTTAGCCTTCATTAACACAGTAGCCATTTAAAGCAGTTTAACACTCGATGCTGTTTGTTCTCAGTTTGAGATCATTATCGTAAAATATTAACTTTTCTGTTACATGGCTTTTCACAACTGAAACCCCAGAACTGAAACCCTTGGATACTCTGTATCCAAGAAGACTAGTAATAAGAGCTCATGAACTGCTAGAAATAATAATTTATTCAATAATCTACCAGTAGGGGGAAGTTCTCCTAACCTGCCTGCGTTAAGGCATTGCTGTTTTGGGGAAGTGGTGACTGTGACAGCTCAGACATGACAAGCTGTTGTCAAGCCCAGGAACACCAAGAACACACGCGGAGGCAGAGGATCGAGCCAGAAGCTGCATAGCTGCAGCAGGAGTTGTACAACCTCAGCACAGAGCAGTGCTGGCAGAGGGGAGCTTCAAGAGAGGGCAGGCAATGCCTTAGAAGCACAGGGCAACAACAACAAGCCAGCAGGTACCTGGGAAATAAGATATCGGGTACAGATGAAAGGGAGAAGATAAGAAAAGGACTCACTGTTGGCAGGAGAGTCAAGGTGTGAGGGTGGGGAGGGCAATCCTTATAACTCGCACTATTAACCTGATGGTCCCATAGGCCACTCCCTGCAGAGTGGCCCTCTGCTGCCAGCCCCAGCCACCCACACCCCTTCCCAAAATGCTCATAGTCCAGTTCCCAGCCAGCCCCTTACCCCAGAAGCCCCACACCTCAGTGCTGCATCAGACCTTCATCCCAACACCCTGCAAGCACACTACACCCTACTGGGGCACCAGCCCCTTACCACAGCACCCCACACATCTCCCACCCCCCAGGACCTAACCAAAGCCCCCCAAACCCCCCAGAAGCCCCCTCCCCGCACCTCACCCGGGACCGGGCCCGACGCTGCCTCCCCCCCGTCACCCCCACCCCACCATCACCTCTATGTAGAGCCTGGTACACCTCAGCACAGCACCAAACCCCCAGCCCGGGGCCCCACACTCCTCACATACATACACACACACACTGCCACCCCCACCATACAACGCCAGGCCGGGGGCCCGGCAATTCCCCCCTCAGCCCACACAGGCGCCTCAGAACCGCACCAAGCCCTGTCACCCGCACGCCTCGTTCCCCCTCACACAACTCCTACGCCTCGACACGGCGCCAAACCCTCACCCCTCCGTCCTCCACACACGCCTGAGCCGAGCCGGGCCGGGCCCCACTCCCCCCGGCCCCGGCCGCGCTCCCTCACCTCAGCGCCGCCTCCGCCGCCAACGCTCCCGCGCCTTCGAATCCGCGCGCCTTCTCCCGCCCGCCCGCCCTTCCCCTTACCATTGGCCGAGCGCCTCGTCACTCACGCTGTATTTCATCGCCATTGGCCTAGCTGCGGCGCGCCGCTCTGCGCCCGCCCTACCCGTTTTACAGCCAATCAGGTGGCAGAACTCGCCACGCACCCTCACCCCGCTCCTCCCAGGAGGACTCCAATTCCCAGCGTGCCTCGCGAGGGCAGAGCCGCCTCCGCGCTGCGGGAGTTGGGGAGGGTAGGCGCACGGGGGCTGATGGGAGTTGTAGTCCATACGCGGTGCGGCAGGCGGCGCGGGAGACTCAAGGCGGGGATTTGGGCATAACAGGGGATGGAGTGAATCGAGAGGCGCTTGCAAAGGTTAAGGGGGCGGTTAGGGGGTGCCCAGCAGTGTCTTTGCTCTCAAATGGCCTGTGAGAGGTGACAGGGCGGCGGCAGCTCCATGGAGGCCCCCCCCGCGGAGGTCCTCCCATGGCCCCCAGGCACGCTCCCAGGGACTTTTACGCGTATCCAGGAAAAACAAAATAAAATAAAATAAACTGCGCCCACAGGCCCCTCAGCTGGCCCCGCTGCAATGAGCCCTGCGCGTGCGCACACGGCGGGAAGCTGCGAGCCGCGGTATTGCGCATGCGCGACACGGCGCTCCAGCACTGCTGGGGCATAACGCGCATGCGCCGACCTGCCCGTGCCGTCGCCTCCCGGGAATTTTGCGCGTGCGCAATGCTCTTTCTGGCTTCACCGCCCGGAGAGTTGGCGCATGCGTAGAGGGCGGGAGCTAGCGTTCGCACCGCACTGCGCATGCGCGATCCTCTGGTACGCATGCGCCCTGCTCGTTTCCGCCCCCGCCGTCGCTCAGGTGCTGCTGGAGCGGGAGAGCGGCAGCCGTGTGGAGCCCCGGGCCGGGTGGGCTGAGGAGCCGCCGCTATGGTGTTTTACTTCACCTCCAACGGTGAGTGGGTGAGGGGAGAGCGGCTAGAGGCCTTAGTGCCTGCGGGGGGAGGGCCGGTCTGTGACGGGCCGGGTCCCGCCGCTGTGAGGGGAGCGCTGGGCCGCGCCCCCGGCCGGTTCCTTAGAGAGCGGGGCCGCCCGGTAACGGCAGTCCTCCTGCCCCTATCCCTCTGAGCAGCCCCGTTAGTCCTGCCGGTGCGTTTTTGCGAGCGCCCGGGGTTGGGTGTAAAGGACACGGTTTGGGCCGAAATCGGCTACAACTTAAACTCGGTTTAGGAGCTACGAGGCTTCCTGAGCTGAGGAGCCTCTTAGTAGTGGTTGCTAACAGCCTTGAATGAATAGCAGTACCCGTGAGTGAATTCTGAAAAGCTTTCTCAAGTGTGCTGCCGTCGGGAGTTTGTGGGAAGGCTTAATGCATAAATGGTCTCATTATTTGTCCTTTAATATAGACAGATCCATTTTGCTTGCCCATATGAAAAGGTTGGCCACTTCTGAAGCATCAGAAATCTGTGGTTTGATGTAGTATGGGCTGATGATAGGGAGGGTAGTACAGGAATATTCCTTTTTAGTGTGCCCCCAGGCATTTCACCAGTGTATAAACTGTTCGTGAAAGTATCAGTGTGGTTTTTACCCCTTACCCACTGTATCCACAAAATAAATTTTACAGCATAGCTTTTCTCCATTCTAGAGGGAAGGTTCCATAGTGAGAAAGATTTGAGTGTCTGGCTGCTTGATTTTCCTTGGACAAGACAAGGCTTAACAGTCTTGTGAATGTTTCTTAAATAAATTTGGTTTTGGGATTGGTTGAAACCCTTTTCTTCCTCTGTTGTGGCAAGTCAGGCCCTTTACACCCTCAGTGAACAGATGCACTGGCTGTGTTGATCGCTTAACCCAGCACTTGGATGGAAACATTTTCTGCTTATCTGGAGACTGTTAGGGAGAAGTTCAGAGACTTTCCTGGACTTCCCTTTTAGTGGGGAGGAAGGAGCCTGGTACAGTGCCTGGCAGACGTGTAGGGTACCTCGGGGGGTACTAGGAGCAGACAAGCTGCAGTTAACTCTGCTAATGATGTGAACAGTCTCCTTTGGTTTTTAAATGCTAGTTCTGCAGAGGGTTTCTGACGCTTTATAATCAGTTTTGCTGCCAGAGAGAGGTCTACAATAAGGCTATTACCGTTTGCCTAACATCCGTTGCACTGTTACTAATGTGTGTTAAATCATATGGGTTTTAAGTAATCTCCTCTTTGGTTATGTTAGTGTTCCCCCGCTGTTTTGGCAGGATGAGCTTCATTTTCACAGAACCATCACTAATGCAATTTTATTTTTGAGCATTTAATTTTACGCTTATGGGTAGTGCCTGTAGTCACAATGATCTCACATTCTCTGGACTCTCCTATGCGTCCAAGGTGGATTTTTTTCCCAACCTTAACTCCCACAGGCATATAATCCTTTCATATTTTTGAATTTCCATTTCTTATTACCTCATTACTAAACTGAAAAGTGTCATCTGGGCTTTGTGCTAGTGATGTTGGATTTCTAATAAAAATGCCCTCAGAAAGGACAGGGTCAGTAAGCAGTTTGGGATCCAAGTCATTTCACTGCCAGAGTGGTAGCACGTAAGTGAAGTGTGTCTGCTATTTTAGTGACTTTGAAAATATGAGGTTAGACACCATATTTTCAAAAGATGCTTTTTGAAAGCAGATTTGGTCACCTGCCTTTCGTTTGTTTGCTCTTAGTCCTTAATTTGTGAGTTGCTTTAGAGAATTCTGTTTGTTCTGCAACAATATATGAAAAACACAAATCTGTGTTGCTGCAGCAGGTTGTTTCAGCCACTGGCTGTTACAGTGTGAAGCCGTCTGCGGAAAACCCGCTGTCAGTAATTCTTTGTGTAGAAGTGCACAGGTGCTGTAGGTCCTCATGAAGAACAGCTAAATTTCAGTGCAGCGCTGAGGCTTGTAACTATAGCTGCAGCATTTGCTCACGCACAAGATAATTGTTAAAAATCGTAGAAGTTGGAAACGTGACAATCTGGTAGATAGTGTTGCTGTGAAATTGAGATTTCCCTGCTGCCACATACAAGAACAGAGCATTTCTTTTTAAGCAGGCTGCTCAGTGATTTCTGCAACAGGACTTCCCTGACTGTAGCACCCTCTTAACTGCTCTGTGTCCATCTCCCAGCTGTGCTGGCCTTCAGTCGAGACGCTGACATGTTTGGTTTCCCAGAATTGGCAGTGTCTTTACTGCCTGGTGGAAGGAGCCCTAAAGAAGAGAAGGACACTGTTTTACATGTCCCAGTAGGGCACAGATGAGCCAAATGTGTTTATGGAACTTCGGTCTTTCCATTGTGTTGTGAATTTTAATCCTCCCAGGCTACCTGGAGGACGTTCACATTGGGCTTCTGGTACTTTGGGATGAGCTGTTTCACTCGAGGCCCTACAGAATGTTCATCCCAGACCGTAAATACAATGTCAGCCTTTCTGGCTCCAGACATGTGCTTAATTGAACAGATTGTACAATTACACAGATACACTCTGAACCACCTGGATGTTGAGGGGGTTTTGCCCAGAAAGCTGTTCCTTGCTGGATAATCTTCCATGGAAAGCAGTGGAAATGCCACATTCCAAAGTCTGTTGAAGCATTTGGGACAAAATCTGGAAGAAACGCAAAACCATCTTCCTTCGGCCCCCAGGAGAGAAGTGGGATGGATGGATGGATGAAGCAGTTTTCATTCTAATTTCTGTGACCAAGACTGGTGCGTTTGTCATTCCTTGCATAGTTTGTCCAAACCCCTTTTGATTTGTTTTCCTCTTTCTATCCCTCAGTTGTTCCTTCCGTTTACACCATTTACATGGGAAAAGATAAGTATGAAAGTAAGTACATTAATGCCTAACGGCTTAGATTTAGATTTGTGGGGATTTAAGGTCATTTTGAAAGGATGTCTTTGTATGTGTTAATTCAGTATATTGTTTGAAAACTTGTTCATCCTTGCAAGTGATTCTGACTTACCCCTCTGAAATCCACTGTTACTTTTATTTAGGATAAATAAATTTTGTAAATCCACTAGGTAGAGTAACTGCCTTCAAATACAAGTGAAAACTAAATTCACTGGGAAAAAAAAATCTGTCTAGAGAAAAATACTGGGTTTTAGGTTGCGTTTGATAACTTTTTACAAACCAACCTTCCATTTCCCTGCTCAGTCTGTATTTTTGTCCTCTCTAGTGAGCATTCGTACTTTGTAGGTTTCCTGTGCCCATCCTTTCCCTCACGGTAAAGGTTATGGTTCTGCTGCACCTCCTGTTTCCACATCAGTAGTTGATGTGAAACCGGGTGTCTTACTCCAAGGGAAGAGTATTAGTGTGGCTATTTTGAAGACTTGCCTTGAAAGTCTCCCCACATTAGATCAATATTTGAAGAAACATATTTCACTTAAAAATTTCAAAATTACATGATGGAGGTGTTCCTGGCTTACATGTTTCTGCCATACATGGAGCAGACAGGTGCAGCGTTAAAACCCTTTTCTCTTTTGGTTCAGTCGCCATGCAGTGGCTGACCAACAGCAGAGGATTCCTGCTCAACAGGTAGTTGGATTTGTTGTTGATGAGGTCCTGGGCTTTGCTCATTGATGCTTTTATTCCTACAGATGAAGATCTAATAAAGTATGGCTGGCCTGAAGATATCTGGTAGGTGCTGAAACAAATTGCCTTTTGTTACGCACCTGAGTCAAATGATTGTAACAACCCTCTTGCTTCCACAGGCACTGTAGAGTCTCTTTTTTTCCAAGGCCACTTAGCTGTTTAAATACAATCCCGGGGTGGAGGTGGATTGAAGAAGACCTGGGTGCAGCTGTTGGGACCCCACTGATTCTGAATTCATTCCCCTGCACCTCCGCCTTGACCGCCCCCCACTTTGTTCATCATAGGAGCTGGCCCCTTTGTGAAGCTTTTGGGGGTTTTCTGTGCATGGAGCTGCTGGAGTAGCAATAACCTGAATAACACCATACATGGATATTTATGTTTCAGAATATAGTTGCTAGCTTGCTGTTACTCTTTCTGTGTTTGGGAAATGAGCAGAGTTAAAGGAGAAGGGCAGCTTGGTATTTGTAAGAGAGCACACCTCCTGAGTCAAGCAAGAGTATCAGATCCTGGATGTCCACACACACAGAGAAGCGAAACCAGCAAAACCAAAAGGCTAACAGAGGACAGGCAGAGTGGAGGCATCAACATGTGAAATCACGGAGCAGACGGGACCTGGGGATGGAGCCAGAAATTTTTTAAGCAACAGTAAATGCTGTGCCTAGAGAAAACTGTCTGTTGTCTCCCAGTGCCTTTTCCTCTGTGTCACCCCAGTGTGTGCTGTGGGCATGTACTGGCCTGGCCTGTAAAACAGCTGTCGCCATCTCAGGAGCTGCAGTTGGTGAGCACGAGCAGAGGAGTTTGATATTTTGATTCCTGCCAGGTGAAAGCCATGTCTGCTTTAAGCAGACCTGCTAGAGCTTTGGCCAGGCAGGCAAAAGGAAGCGTTCTGTCATGTTCACAAGGTCTCATCGGAAGAGAAAACAAGGGCAGGGGAGTTCCCAAACCTGTTAGCAGCAATTCACAGCATCTTTGCTGGCTGGATTAGTCCATAAAGTTTCCAAACTGATAAGGTTTGAGAGATGTTTAGGAAGGAGTTAGCTTGCTTCCAGGCACTATTGCACAGACCAGCTGTATCACAGTTGCCGCCCTCTCCTTTGCTAACAGTTGCTAACAAGAAGCACCATGTGGATTGTGTGCCTTCTCTCTCTTCAAGGAGGCCTCTGCCAGGATGAGCTGAGATGTCTTGGTAGGACTGAAGCTTGAATAGGTAGTATCTAACACGCTCTGTAGAGGATGTTTTGTCAGCAGTCAGCTAACTGGCAAGGGAATATTTTTTCTTTTCTAGCAGAAGAGATTGTACTTCAGCTGAATAACACACTGTTGTAGCAGTATCACATTCATTTTCTGTCTCATGTTTGTCCTATCACTACATAATTTAAGGTATGTCTACAATGTTATTTAGGAATGACCTTGAGATTCATTCTCAAATTGCCTGACCCATGAAAGTCATCTTTTCCCACCTCTTTTGTATCTTGTAGCTCACACTATGTTGTTTTTTTTGTATCCTGGTGCCATCTCAACAAAATATCCTAGGTCCTCTTGCGGAGGCCTCCTGGGAATTGTTCTAATGGTGTCTGGCACTTTTTAGACTTCTTTTTAAGAGGGGTCCAGTGGAGCTGGGGTAGGAGACTCAGGAGGTACAAGTGAGAGTTCATGTGTTGGTGCTGGAGTGTTTTCTGTCTTGCAGCAGGAAGGAAACAGTCCAGTTATATTAAGTGGTGGAAAGAAGGGTTGGGAGGTAACATGAGATCAGTTCCCCCCCTCTGTCCTTGGAAGTCTGCAGGGTTGGAGTGAGTGTTGATCAGGACAGAGGCTTAAAAAATAGGTGATTATGGTAAAAACACAGTCAAGTTAGAAGAGGTCTGGAGAAGGGCAGCTGGAGCCATTGAGGAGATGAACAGCTGTGCTGTGAGGATGGACTGGAGTGGAGACCTCTCTTCAGTCTGGTAGGGAGGCAGGGTGATTGAGGCTTATGAAATCTTGGAGACAGTGAATGAAGTGAATGCAGAACTGGTGTTCACCTGCTGTTGGGACTGGTACCCACTGAAACCACTAGGCATGGTAAACTTCCCAGGCAGCATCGCCTGTTCCCGCTGTTGGAGGCAGAGCACTGGGCTGCTCCATTAGTACTGACCAGTGAGAAATTTGGGGGATTTTTTACTCTGTGATGTTGAGACTAGTCATCTAAGTGCTGAAGCAGTGCCTGCTGCAGAGTTCACGAGTTTGCTGTTCCTCTTAAGAATAAATAGACAGATCAAAACACCACATACACAGGCTCATGCTGTGAGTGTTGCCTGCATGTAGTATAACATTTAAAAGAAAAAAAGGGAGGGGGAATGGGTTTTTATTATTTCAGTCTCCCATTGAGACAACTGATGTTTCTTGAAGGATAGGCTCTGACTCCCTTGCCTGCTTTTAAACATGAACATTTCTATACTTAGTCATCCATGGAGTGGCTATTTTGTCACTTGTTAGGAAGTAAATCTTTCACAACAGATCACCATCTCTTATCCTCTGTTAAATGTGCTTTTTTTATTCTGCAGGTTTCATGTGGATAAGCTCTCTTCCGCGCATGTGTACCTTCGGTTACACAAGGTAATCCTGTGACACGTACATTTAAAAACATTAATATTCACTCGCATAAGAACTGCACGTGCCCATTCTGCAGTGATTCCTGCGCAAGAGACCATCTTTGCTTACGTGAACTGCTACAGTCTGCAGGGCTCCCTCAGGGTGCAGGTAACCACCAGTGTGGGGAGACTGAATTTACAGCCTCCGTTAACCAAATAACGTGGGGAGGAGCAGGAAGTATAACGTGGCCCAACAGAACAATTGATTTCTGGCTTGACACCAAGCGTATGTCTAGGAACCATCACCCACTAAATGAGGATACCTTTGAGAAAAACAGGTTGCAAGTTGCTCGTAGTGCTTCAAGCCTCTCCTCACAAATGCCACAGAAGACTCCAGTCTTGTAAAATGTGGAGCGTAGAGGTCTTGGCTGTGTTTGTAGATGATCATGCCCTGCTTCCTGGCTTTTGTGTGCTCATCAGTCCCTACAGCCCCCTGCCGCAAGCCGCTCACGTTGCCTTGCTCTGTCACAGGGGCAGACGGTGGATGACATTCCTAAAGAAGTTTTGATAGACTGTGCCCATCTAGTGAAGGCGAATAGCATTCAAGGTAATACCGATTCCCGGGAAATCGGTGTGAGGTGTTTGCGGCGAGTGTTTCTGGTCCACACAAGCGTGTTGTTTTTTGGATCAAACACTTGTGACATTTCTGCTGTGGTGCTCTCTGTTAAGCCTGTGCCAGTGGGTCTTACGGGAAGCAGATGTCGCTTGCAGCTGCTGGGGCTGCCTGTTACACTTTTGTAAGGAGGAATTTTAAATCTCAGAAATTCCTGTTTGTGCCTCCATATTACTGTCTGAGCCAAGGAGGCCTTGCAGTCTCTTCTCTAACACCACCTTGGGGCCCCCTTCCATAGTAATCACTCTTCTGGCAAAGACGGTCTCCATCTGGAGTTCGTTAACACTGCTGCAGCACTCATGTTACTGCAGAAAATGATGTCGTGGTGTTCTTCCGTTTCACTGTAACACTGGAAGGGCTTCTCCGTTTTCGTCTTTCTTGCCTAGCTAGTAAAGTTTGTGACAAGAATAACTGCCAGTGTTTCCATGTTCACGGAAGGCTTTAAGACCTCTTTCAGCAGGGAGAGAACTGAAATGTTTCCCTTCTCCCTTGCTTCCTAGGTTGCAAGATGAACAACGTCAACGTGGTATACACGCCGTGGACTAACCTGAAGAAGACTGCAGACATGGATGTGGGGCAGATTGGCTTTCACAGGCAGAAGGATGTAAGTGTTTGCTGTAAGCCAGTGACAGTGACCTGGTGGCAGACTAATGTTTCCGTGTTAGGAGCTGGGTGGTTTGTCTTCAGCGTTTCCCCTAAAGCCAGGGAATCATCCACTCTTGAAGCCTAAGAGAGATCCCAGGAGCATGTTTGGACTTGCCTGAACGTCACCTGAAAATCCATGGTTGAGTGTTGGCCTGTAGCAGAGTGTAGCCTGTGCAGTGTGTGTTTCCAAACTCCAGCATGGTGTAGCTGATGAGTCTTTGCTGATGCCGAATGGTATCATGTGTTAGTCTGTGCTATCCGTTTGAAATTATCTCCACTGAAATAATCTCTTACTACAGCTGAAGAGCCTGCATATGAGCAGTTACTTTGGATCAGCTCACAGACAGTACTGTAATCACATGTCTGGAAGGGCTCAGGACTTGAACTTGCTGGGCAAAGGAGGGCTGTGTGGGGTCCTGGGGGTGTCTGACGCTGTGCTCGCTCTACTGTCTCTGCTCCAAGAGCTGTCTCACCCTGGTGCTGCCTCTGAATTTGTTAAACCTGTTAAAAGGCCAAGCTGCTTAGCTTTGGTGTAGGGTCAAGCCAGTGTACTAAGCTATTCCTGAGCCTGACCTAGTGTCCACAGATAATGTTATGCTTAAATTGTAGTTATGTAGCTTGGCTGCTGGGAGAGAAGGCTCTCTAGGCGTGCAGTTGTTTGACTAGAACAGGTCTGTACCAGGGCAAGAAATGCTAAAACCCCTGCAGTCAACAAGCAGAGCGTGTGCTTCTCTTTCCGAAATGGGTCTGCAGAGACTTCATGCCACCTCTTCAGGAACTGGCAGAGACTGGTTCTTGTCTCTTGGCTTCTTTGTTGAGGCATGTGCCAAGAAACAAAACTATTAATGGTTATGTACTTAGCAATGCTTATGCTTATTAGCTATGTGCTTCTGAGTGTTGGGAGTGGGCCTCTTTTTGCTGTTACACAACCTGCTGAATAGGCCTTGGTGGCAGTGATTTTCCTTAGCATCTGTTTTTGTGGGATTCAGCCATGTGTAAAGTGGAAATAGGGTGTTTTCTTTCCGTTGAGAAAGTGCCAGAATAAAAGTATTTTTTTATAAGGATCACAGTTTTTTGCACTCCAAAGGTGAAAATGCTGACAGTGGAGAAGAAGGTGAACGAGATCCTGAACCGGCTAGAGAAGACAAAAGTGGAGCGCTTCCCAGACCTGGCGGCTGAGAAGGAAGCCAGGGACAGAGAGGAGAGAAATGAGAAAAAAGCCCAGATCCAAGAGATGAAGCGGAAGGAAAAGGAAGAGATGAAGAAGAAGAAAGAGCTGGAAGAACTTAGGTAAGTAATAAATTGAAGTGCCAACTTCTAACTATTGCAGTTTTCATTGGTGCTGGGAGGGAGTCATGGGTCAGCAGTTTCTGTTTAATAGTTGGCTTGGCATTACTCAGTGTTCAGCTGACCTGCTCTGGCATAGACGTCTGCATGGCCCAGTGATTTCCTTTGTCTTTAGAATAAATGCGTTTTCCCCATTTCTCCTAAAATAAACCTGGATGTTAAACCATTGTTAAGAGAAAGGACTGAGTCTTTTGAAACCTGTCCCTAACTTGGGTGAAATTGGGCAAGCAGCTTGGCACTCTCTGTCATTGGGATGGGAGCAATTGCTTCCAGCTTTGCATGAGCCTTGGAAAGCACTGAGCCTTTGCTAGAGTTCTTCAGCTTCCTCTTGCATCACTGATGTTAACTAAAACATGTGTGAATCCTCAGTCGCACGCTCCTTTAAACACAGAATGAGGGATGGTGTTTTGAAATGTCATATTGACCTTTCTGTCCATACCACAGCATGTGTGAGCTTGTACCATAGTACTGACGGCCCCGTACAGCACTGGATGTATCCGCTGGCTTGCCCCAAAAACTTGCTTTTAAGCTTTAGTAAGTTTTGTTTATCTGTAAATGACAATGAAACCAGAATTTGAAAAACTCTGGGATTTTGTGAGTGATTCAACACATGTAGAGGTCAGAAAGGAGAGCTTAGAGAAGCAAACTAAACTGGGGAGAAGTCACGAGCAGGCACGTCTGTGCTACAGAGTAAGGGGCCTGCCTGCTTATTTAACCTCGCCCCAGAGCTGCCTCTTGGCCATCCCCCAAAGTAAAGGATTTTCTACCTCCTGGGATGATCTAGCTGGTAGTTCCAGAACAAAAATGTGGAGGAGTCTGCATAGTGCCTGGGCTTTGTCTGGTTGTTTCAATTAGTCAAAGAGTATGAGATAAGCAAATAGAGGTCCAGCCTGCCTGAGTTCAGAAAGGAAAAAAATTTGTTTTTCTGTTACTTGGTCCTGTTTTATCAAAACGCCTCTCTGTTGGTATGTTTTGAAAATGTATTGTGCAAGATAATGTAATTTCTCTTCCAGGAGCTACTCATCCTTAATGAAGGCTGAGAACATGTCCTCCAATCAGGTAAGACTGCCCACAGAAACCTTTCAGACAGCTGAAATTCAATGCGGGATCGTGATGGTACAGCTCCCGCATTGCAGTCTGGTTTTGGTGACTCCTGCATGACAGAGCACATCTCTGTCACCCCTTCTCGGTGAAGGACACTGTCACTTTCCTCCACTTTCTGAGAGGGCCCTATTGCTTGTATGTCAGCCAGGAGGAGTCTGTGCTGCTGGAAGTGTGTGCAAAGTCCTCCCAGTCCCCTTCCCACCCAAGTGAAAGAACAGATGGAGTCTGAAGTGGGGCACCAGGCTTGACTCTCCTTGTGAGATGTTCGGGCATAACCTGGCTTGTGAGCAGAGGAGATCTCCCTAATGGCAACCATGACCTGCATATGCCACCTTGTTACTTCAAGAGAGGGGGGGAAAATGCACATTTTTAACAAGAAGTAAACTGGAGGTGTAAGGACAACAGTTTGGGGAGGGATGAATATAGGTGCTGAGGGGCAGAAGAGGAAGCTTGAAGGGATGTGCTTGCAGAGAGCAAGCAGGTGTTGGCCTGGGACTGAAGCAGTATAACATGGCTGCAGTCTGACGGTGGAAAAGGAGCCAAAATGGAGAGGAGCGCAGGCCGGCAGGAGGGAAATGAGGAGGTGGATCACAGGAGGGTTGGGGGCTGAAGTTCAGAAGAGGCCCTGGTGGGCACTGGATGCACCTGTGCTTTGCCTGAGGTCTGGCATGTCTGCAGCTTCCTCCTTGGTGGGACCTTGAGCAAATGGATCTTGGAGCTCCTCTGAGTGACTGAGCTCCTCAGTTTAAAATCCACCTTTTGTATCCTAGTTCCTGACTAGCTGCTTAGAGGAGTGTGTGGTTTTCAAGAATCCTTGAATTTCCTCCTGGTTGGCGTGCAGATCCCCTTTGAAACTTGAACTGGGTTGAAGTATAAGCATCTCCTGACATAAACAAGCAGGCTGTGCCTGATTAGTGACACTTGCCAGGGAGAGGCGTGGTGGAAATGCTGTGCAGGGAGTCTCCTCCTCTCTGCACCTGACCCCCGTGTGGTGCCAGACTGCTTTCCTTCTCCTGAGTCAGAAAGAAGCTTAGGTTGTGATACGGAGATGGTCCACAAAGCTGCTGGTGAGAGCCTGTTCTCTGGTTCCTCCCAAATCGCAGCAGATGGGCTTCAGTTTCAGGGAAGTGATACATCACGGGGACAGCAAATAGCAACTGCTGTTTCACAACGCAGAGCCTCACACAGAGCTGTTCCTGCTCCAGAGCTGTTGAGCATCCGTTTGGTTTGATTTCGTGGTGTTTGTACCAAAATGGCAGGAAACCAGAATAAATGGCAATTCTGAAATCCTGCTGAATGCACCATTTCACCATTTTCTGTTTTAATGTGCACAATGATCCTGATTTGTCTTTCTTCCCACAGGATGGCAACGATTCAGATGACTTTATGTAAATAAAGTCTCTCTCCTTTCTCAATCATGAGGTGGTTTGGGATGTCTTAATATGTCACCATCGCTAAGAATGCCAAAAAAAACCCAAAAAAAGTGAACTCTGACTCCATTTCTTCAGAACCTGGTTGGTTCTCCCAGCAGCCTAACCAGCTCTGTGCCATGGACAACTTCTAAAGGGAGAAGATCTATATGTCTGCACATACATCTCTTTTTTCAGGGACGTGGGTGGAAGGAAGCAGAATTGATGTTTCAGTTCTACAAAGACAATGATATTTATTCTAGGGAAGGGATTGGTGTAGCTTTTAATCCAACAAGATTTAAAGAAAGGAAAACAAATTTGTGCTGTCTCACCGCTGTCCTGGCAGCGGAGTGACTCGGAAACAGTTGCTATTAACTCGGTTTGTACACGAACGTGGCGCTGCCGACTGCGTAACTCTTCTCTTCATGCTGGCGATGGTCAGCAAAGCTGGGGGATCCCTCTACAGTTGGAGGGTGTAAATTTGGACAAGCTCCCAGCTGCTTTGCAGGCCTCCCCAGCCCTTGCTGGCAGTAAATCTGGTGGCTCTTCATTTAATACAGAGCTACAGATGATGAAGACTGAGCTCGGCTGTTGTTGCAGCCTACACGAGCATGACCGCTGGCTGTGATATGTGCCTTTAGCACAGAATGAGAATAGCCCCACAGTGTATTTTCTTTTAAATTACGCTCAATTCCTGGGCTGTTCCTTGAAAACCTTCTCTGGAGAGAGAAGTTTGTGAAGAAGAGTTGAGTTTTGCGCAGCGTCTGCGCCTGTCCAGGCCAGAGCTCTTGCCTGAGCCCTCTGTAAGGTTTCGTGCATAAGTCTGTACAAAACGGTCGCGATAATCCTTGCAGCACCTGTATATATGTCACAATTAAATTCATACCATGCTGATAAAACGTGCTGCTAGGTGGGAGTTACCTGGTGTGCTCATGCCTCTGAGAAGGAGCGGAGCGGTGAGGGTCCGCGCAGTGTCTCCTCGGGCAGCAGAAAGCCACACAGAGCACAGCTGTGCTGAGGGGGGACAGCAAAAGTCTATGAAAGTCTGGTTTTGGGGTGCATCTCTGGATGCTGCAAACTTGCCTGCAGCCTCAGCCAGGCAGGAGGTGCGGGAAAAGCCCCTCTGCCTCGCCTTGCTTCTCCCTGGTGCGAAGTGAGGATGTCTCCTGGTGCAGGAGTGGATTTTGGGGGGGGAATAGGCAAAAGGGAAGCGCTCCTTAACCAACTGAAGAGACCTTAAGTCTCATCACAGAATTACTGAATTAGTGCAGGAGAAAAAACCTACCGTGCTACACGGGCAAGTCCCAATAATGCATTTAAACTTATTTGATGTGCTTCCCAGCATCTTCCTTCTGGGTCCTGAAGGTGTGGGGTTGGGACTGGGGAGGGCGAGGGGGTCCAGGCCCTTGTCAGCCCCCAGTTCCTTGCTGGGAGGAAGAGCAGGGTGGGCTGCTCATGTCCTGTCTCAGCTCGGGCTGACCTGAGCCTGGGGGGGGCGAGGAGCTGGGGGGACCCCGTCTCCGGTACCTCCCTCCTCTCCACCATCAATGGGCCCTTTCATGGGACTCGGGTGTTGGCCAGGGACCGGCGACCTGAGCCGCCGTCAGCAGCGGCCGCAGCCCTGCAGCTGCGAACTGTTGTGCTTGGCCGCGGCGGCCATCGATGGGGCGACGTCCCCTTGCGCATGGCTGCCGTGGGCCGTCTGTGTTCACAGCACCCTGTGCCTGGATGCCTGGGGTGGAAAGCGCCAGATCTGCGCTGTCCTTCGTTTAGGACAACCCTGTCGGGAAGAGCAGGGATGGCGAGAGATCCCCGCTCCCTTCCGTGCCCACCCCACCGACCGGCAGCCGCCAAGAATAACCCCCTTGAAGGCGAGCGGTCCCGGCTGCCGTCAGCACTTCCCACCCGGCCCTTCCCCGCCTTCGCTCCTCGTTTATTTATTAATCCTTTTTCTCCCAGCTCTGAAATCCTATCACCCACCCTCACCACCGCCCGGAAAGCGCAGCTCTGGCCTGTTCTGGGGGGGGAAAACCCTGCCTTTGCACATTTTTTTGCAGGCCCAGCGGAGGAGGCGGCAGCCCATCCACAAACACTGGCACAGCTGCTGCCCAATATTATGCTAAGGCTGCTCCCTGGCGAGATGTTCTCCGGCTTTTCCGCAGACGCAGGAGTTTGGGAAGGGGTGAGGAGGTCGGGGTGGGGGTTATAGCACGGCCAGGTCCTACCTAGTTGGGGGAAACTGAGGCACAGAGTGGCAGCGGGCATGGCCGAGGCTCCGGCGCCCGGCTGCGTACCGGCGGCGGGGGGCAGATGCAGCCGGTTCGTTAAGATCTCGCGTATGCGCTGGGTGCTGCGGCAGAGGCAGCCCCCCCCCGAGCAGCCCCCCCAGCCCAGCTGTGTGCCCATGGTGTGCTTCCTTTTGCAGGGTGCCCACGTCCCCCACCCCCCAGACCCTCACTGGGGGGGTTCAGGGCTTTGTCCTGGCCCCCCCCCCAGAGCCCCAGCAGGATGAACCCAGCCCTGCCCAGCCATTGCTTGGGGGGCCGTCAGCTTGTGCCCCATCTGCGTAACGAGTTGTCAGGTCTCTGCTCCCCCCACTGCTCCCTGCTCAGAGCCCACCCCCCCACCCCGTGCTGCCTTTCCAGCCATAGCAGCTACAAACCAGAGCCGGGGCCGTGTTGGCCCATGTTAATAACCAGCCTCGGGCTGTTTCTGCGATGAAAACAGGAAAACGCTTTGCCAACAGCAATAAACCGCCTGGCTGGCCGGATCCTGTGCCCCGGGCAGGGCAGGGCACGGGGGTCCCGGAGCTGGGGCACACAGCGGATGGAGGGGATGGGGACGGTGGGGCTGGCCTGGCTGTTGTCCCCAGCGCCATGATGCTCTTGGCACCGCAGCCCTGGCTAGGGTACCTGGGGCCTCCGGTCAACCCCCCCCCCCAGCTCCAGTGGTGTCCCCCCACAGCGGGGTCTCGGGGCCCCTGGGTTTGGCTCAGGGAGAAGGTGACACCGTTCCCTTCGACCCTGGTGGCCTGTCTCACCGGGCAGCCTGCTTTGGGAAACTGAGGCACAGAGCAGAGCTGCAATGCACCTTCCCTGTGCTGGTGGGGGTCCCAGCTGCAACACCACCACCCCCCCCCCCCGCCCCGAGGCAGGGTCAGCCCAGGGCAGGGCATCCCCGGGGCAGTGGAGGGGGGGAAGAGGGGGGCGGTCCAGTTTGGGGGAGAGCCGAGAGCCCCGTTTCCCGCTGCCAAGGGCATGGGGGGGGCCGTGGGGGGGCCTGCAGGGGGGGAAGCCGGGAAGCGGCTCTGCCGGGGGGCACAGCAGGGGAGCGGGGTCCCCGTCAGAGACCGCGTCTCATATGGCACACATGCACGCTTGCACGTGTGTGCGCACATCTGTGGACATCCTCTGCAGGCGTGCCTGTACGTGTGGGCATATGCCCACACGTGTACACGCACCCTCACTCGTGCACACACGTGCACACGCGTGCCCATGCATACTCACTCATGCGAACACATGTGCGTGCACGCAGTCACGCACACGTGCACATGTTCACTCATGCACACACGTATTTGCGCGCACACTCATGCCCACGCCTGCTCACTCAAGCACACACGGGTACAACACACTCCCCCCCCCCCCCCAACTTGCACCCCACCACCAGCAGCGGTTTGGGTGTGGGTGCCCCCCCCCAGCGCACCCCCGTGTCCCCCCCCCAGTGTCCCCAGCGCAGGAGTCACCTGTCCCCATACAGCTTTATTGTGCCGGGAGTACACTGGGGACACACAGCACGGGGTTGGGGGGGGACAGACGGACAGACGGACAGGGCACAAACCAGCTGTACCCCGTCCCACGGGGACCCCCCCACCCCAGAGCCTGGCGCCGGCAGCATCCCTGAGAGCCGGGGACCAGCCCCGGACCCCCGCACTGGGGGGGACCGGGAGCCCTTTGCAAACCCCCCCCGCCCCGTCCTGCGAGGCTCTGCCTCAAACCCCTGTGGGGATGCTCTGGGGGTCCGGGGGGGGGGTGGCGGTGGGGACCCCCCATCCTGGTGCCCTGGCTGGCAGCAGGCTGGGTTACTGTCCCGGGGGGCCAGGGGGGCCCGGCAGCCCCGGGGGTCCTCGCAAACCGGGGTCACCCTTAGGCCCCGTCGGGCCAGCCTGGCCGACAGCCCCGGGGGTCCCGGGGAGTCCCGGTTTGCCCTGCGGTCCGGGGGGTCCCACTGGCCCCGGCACCCCCGCCGGCCCGGGGGGGCCGGGGTCTCCCTTGGGTCCCCCCTGTCCCCGGGAGCCGGATTGCCCAAAGCTGCCCTTGGTGCCCTTGAGGCCGGGGAAGCCTTTCAAGCCCAGGGGACCCCTTTCACCCTGGGGGCCGGGGGGTCCCGGGGGGCCTGGGGGTCCCTGGGGTCCCGGCGAACCCAGGCTGCCCACGTCGCCCTTCTCTCCTTCGCTTCCCGGGGGGCCCTTGACGCCCACGTCGCCCTTGAGGCCGCGGGGGCCTGGGAGTCCCGGCACACCTGGGGGGGGAGAGGAGGGGGTGAATTGGAAGTATGGGGGGGTAGCACCCCAAAGCGGGGAGAGAGCTAGATGCCCCAGCCCTGCAGCCCTTGCTAATACCAGGATCAGCTAAGCCCGGCTCATCCCACCCCGCAGCCCTTGCCGTGGGCTCCAAGGACAATCGGCACCCCGGGGCGGGGGCACGGTGCCACCACGGGGCTCCCCCTAAAACCAGATCCAGGAAAAGGCCCAGCTCATTAATTAGGGCAGCCCTGTAACGATGCAGATGCGGTTGCCGTATGGTACCCGGGCTGGGTGGTCTGTGGCGGAACGGGAAGCTGCCGGGGTTCCCCGGGGGGCTCCATGGAGCCGATGGTGGAGCCGGGACAGCCCCGCTGCTCCCCTGGGTGGATGGAGATGTCCCCAGGCCACCCAAGCCACTGGGAGAAGCTTTGGGCACCCTCGTCCAGGGGCAGCCATACCCTCTCCACCGGGAGCAGCAAGAAGGGTCGCCGGCACCGGTGTGTGTGCCGGCTGTGCTAGAAGGAGACGGGTCACCTCCCCACTGTCCCTGTCCCCCCCCAGGCAGGGAGAGCTCCGCAAGCTGAATCCATGCAGCTCCATCCCCAGGACACCCCTGCATCCATGGGCAAGTGTCTGGGTGTCTTTGTGCACATCTCGGTGCTACCTTGGCCTCAGCGATGGCGGTTTGGGTCGTCCACCGCCTGCCTTGGGTGCAGGATGCTCCCAAAGAGCCCAGATCCCACCATGCTCAGCCGCAGAAGAAACAGCCCCCCTAAATTGCCTGCCCAACATGCCTGGCCCCAACCCATGCCCGGGCAGGGCTTAGACTGTAACCCACCAGGATGCACCTCACCTCGTAAGATGGTGATGTTTTTCAGCATCTCCCCATGCCGGACGTCCACCACCTTCATCTCCTCCATGACCATGGACAAGTTGCGGATGTCAAAGTCCAGCCGGGCGCTGAGCAGGCTGTAACGCTCCCGCAGCAGGTCCGTGGTGCCCTGGACCAGGCTGAGGGATTTGTTCAGGTAGTAGAGCTCCTCGGCGTGGGTGTGGAAGCCCAAGGTGCAGGAGAGCCGCACATCATCCAGGTAGCGCAGCATGCTGTGGACGTGGCTGTCGGTGGCATTGATGTTGGCAAAGATGGTGCTGATCTCAATCTCGTGGGACGTCATGCGACCTTCCAGGGTCTCGAAGCGCTCGGCGGTGCGGTTCTGCGTGTACCTGTTGTGGTAGCGCAAGTCATTCATGTTCTCCTCGTGGTCGTCCAGGAAGGAGGAGATGTTGTCCAGCTGCAGCTGCAGCCCCATCACCTGCAGCACCAGGTCGTGCATGCTCTCCGAATTCTGGCCGACCTGCCGAGCTGCCGCGGCAATGCTGCCTTGGATGCTCTTCACCAGCTCGCTGGTCTTGGAGGAGGTGGCCCGCAGCCCGCCGAAGAGGCGGGTGTAGTTCTGCCACTCGGTGACGATCTTCTGCAGCGTCAGCGTCTCCTCGTCCGTCTTCCTCTGGATGACCTGGATCCAGTCGGAGGTTTGTCCCAGGGTGAAGTTCATCTGCTGCATGGCTGCTCGGACGTCGTAGCGCTCCTGGGCCAAGCCCTTGAGAGAGTTGTCCAGCTGGGAGGTGACAACCTGCCAGCCCCCAACCTGGGCCAGGAACTGCCCCAAGCTTTCGTTGACCTGCCGGATGGAGAAGGAGCAGTTGTCCACCTCGCTGGTGATCTCGTTGCTGGTGGATGACAGCTGGTTGTGGGTCTGGGAGGTCCGGTCGAGCAGGATTTCTTGAACCAACAGCATCTTCTGGATCTCCTCCAGCTCTCCCTGCAGCTTGGTGATCTCCTGGCTCAGCTGTCCTGTCTCGTGGCAGAGGGAGCAGTTCCCCGAGGTCTTCTCATCTGAATGAAGGGCAGAGGGGTCTGTTACCCCAACCCTACCCTCAGGGTTGTGTGGCCATCCCTCCCCAAAATCCTGGCAGATAAGTGGGGGTTTGGTTCTGAGGGAGCCCCAGAACCTGAAAAGTGGAGATGCTTCAGCCCCTGGCTGGCAGCACTGAGCAGCTGAGGTCTGCTCAGCTGGAGGGACGTGTGGGGCTGAAGCCTGGAGAAGACCTCCAGCTCCAGGTGCGAGCCACTCACCCAGCCCCTGGAGGTCCTCCTGGATGGATATGATCTTCTTCTCGTAATAAGTCTGGGCTGAGCTGATGTCGTTGGAGATGGAGTTGACTTTCTTGAACACTGTGGAGGGAAGGTGGGGGGAGGTCAGGGGAGGTGGGCAGGTGCCGGGATGAGATCGTCCTCCACACCTTTCCTCCGGGCTTGTTCCCTGGCGAGGAGGGTGGCCAGGGCTCAAAGAGTCAGGCTGGGTGGCTGGTGGGTGCTGGGTCCGTGAGGTGGGTGTCCCAAGGGGCTTTCAGGTTCGGGGCTTGGCTAAGGTCTACAAAGCATCGCCGGGGGTCCAGCCCCAGGGAGCCCACCGTCCCTCTGCTGAGCCTTGGAGGCTGTTTCTTGCCTGCGGAGGTGACGGGATGGCAATCTCCGGGCTCCGGGGTGGTTCCTGAGGTCCCCACGGGGGTAAAGCCATTCCTTAGTGAGGTGGCATCAAGCACAGCATCGCACGTGCATCCCAGGGGCAGGTCAGGGGGAGCTGGATGCTCCTCTCCAGGGCTGGGCGCTGAAGGTGCTTTGGGGGAGCCCCGGTATCCCCGAGGGGCTGCCCTGAGGATGGCAGGAGGGAAGGCGGGAGGGAAGGCAGGAGCCGGACCTCCCAGCCCTGCCCGTGCTCACCCAAGGCAGCCAGCACGGTCACGGCCACGATGAGGAGGATGGAGAAGACGTAGAGGACTTTGACAGCCGTCTGGAGGGAGAGGTTCTTCTGGCACCGGCTGCAGCTGGTCCGTGCCCTGCCTGAGCGCAGAGAGGGGAAGGATCAGGCCCTGCCGCACCCCCTGCCCACCCCGGGGGACATCCTTACCGCTCGGCCGGTAGCTGAAGGTCGGCATCTCCTCTTCCTCTCCTCCCGCTGGCTCGTCTTCTGAAAGCCAACACGGGAGGGACCTGAGCTGCCTGCGCTGCCAGGGCCCTGCCTGCTGCCCGCACTCTCCTGCTCCCAGCCCCGAGGATGCCGGTGGTCCCTGGGGACGAGCTCCGAGCCTCGCCGTAACCCGGCGTCCCCGGGGAAAAGCTGAGGAGCCACATGGGACCCATCGCTGCCACCCTCAGCTGGGCAAAGCCCGGTGGCACCAGCCCGTTGGGACACGTCCCCGCTCCACCTCCTGCTTCTGCGGGACTTGGCTGTGACCTTTGCACTCCGAGACCATAAACTTGGGGAAATTTGGTTGAATTTGGCCAAAAAAAGTGGATGATGGAGAAGCTGACGGCTGACGGCTCCCAGCCCCGAGGGGCTTTGCGGCTTCCCAACCCCTTCTCGCAAAAACCATGGCAGCAAAGAAAATCCCACGTGCCGCCTCAGCCGGCACCCAGCCTGGACCCCCATGCCGGCGGGGGGGCGAGTTGGGGTGGTCCCACAGGGTGGGAAACGCCATGGGCTGGATCTCACCGATGGCTCCGGCACGGGGGATGCGCTCAGCACCGGTACCCGACTCTGAAGGAGCCCGGGGCAGGGGGACCGTGCCTCTTTCCCTGGCTCCCCAAAGCTGTACCATGCCCGAGAGCCCCCCGCCGCCCCCCACCAGCCCAGCCACCCCCTGCCCGGGGCCTCCCCCACCTCCTGGCCGGCAGAAGGAGGGTTTCCAGCCCGGGGTGCCGCAGGGGGGCTGCAGGCACGGCCCGAGTGACCGTGGCACCGACATCCCCTGCTTTATAAAGCCCGGCCTCCCCCATGCAAAAGCAGGCGGGGGGCAGGAGAGGGGGTGCGGGCGGTGGGGGGGGTTCGCTGGGTTGGGGAGCAGCAGCGATTCCCTCCGTCCTCCCTGCCGTGGCCCTTTGCTTTTTGGCTGCCTCAAATGTTCTTTTCTGCCCCGTGGAGTCAACAAGTGATGGGCTCTGAGCAAGGCGGGCTGGGAAGAGCTGCCGCTGGTTTGGGAGCCCTGGAACCTTCCCCCCCCCACCCCCCCCAGCCCCTTTTGCTCCCCACAGCGGTGTGGGGTTCCCCGGCCCTGGCCAAAGCCGGCTCAGCCCCCAGCCATGGGGACATGCTGCCCATGGGGAGCAGGGATGCGGTGGGATTCGGGGGGTGCATCCACCCCGATGCCGGCTGCCCCCCCAGCTCCGCTACCGGCTCCGGCACAGCCGTCCCCTCCTGTCCCCCGTGCCACCAGCCCTGCTCCTCTCCCCACGGTTCCAACCCCCCCCCCCCCAGCGCTGCCCCCCACTCACCTCTCATAGCCCCCGAGCTGGGGGGCGGTGGGTGCAATCCTGCACCGACCCAGGCCTCACCGCCCCGGTTCCCGCATCCACCCCGGCACTTCTTTTCCCGGCAAGCGTCAGCGAGCGGCCAGCATGGCCGGGGCTGCTCCCCACCGCCGGCCCCCCGCTCCCAAAACTTCCTGGGGAGCCTTCAAAAGCAATCGCAGTGGCCGAGCATCCCCACGGCTGCCCGCTCGCCCATGGCCTCTGCCCACGCGGGATGGGGAAACGGGTGACGGGTGATGGCAGAGCCCAGCTGGGCTGGACGCCGGCCACCGAAAGGCGAGGCGCTGGGATATGTGCTGGAGAAGAAAGGCTGGTCCCGCGCCCGCCCTCCTTCCCTCCAGCCCTAATGACTAACAAATGTCCGACCGACGTCGTGCCGTGCTGTGCCGTACCGTGCCGGCCTGGCTCAGCCGTATTTGGGGGGGGGTGCCTGGGGTCTGGGGAAGGGGGGCTGGTCTGGGGAGGGGGTTCTGGTCCAAGGCCAGCGGGGCTCGGGAGTTTGGCTTAGGGAGATGGGGGGGCTGGGATCAGGATTGGGGGTTTGGGTACATGTGTCTGGGTCAGGGAGATGGGGTGATGGGTCTGGGGTCTGGGGTATGGCCCCTGGATCTGGGGCAGGGATACGGGGACATGGGTCTGGGGTCCTGCTTTGGGCCCCTGGATCTGGGTCGAGGACATGAGGAGATGGGTTTGGGGTCCTGGGTATGGCCCTTGGATCTGGGGCAGGGACATGGGGAGATGGGGTGCTGGGCCTGGGGTCCGGGGCATGGCCCCTGGATCTGGGTCAGGGATATGGGGTGCTGTAGTTTGGGGTCTGGGGTCCTGCTCTGGGCCCCTGGGTCTGGGTCAGGGATATGGGGTGCTGTAGTTTGGGGTCTGGGGTCCTGCTCTGGGCCCCTGGGTCTGGGTCGGAGACACAGGGTGCTGTCGTTTGGGGTCTGGGGTCCTGGCTGGGACCCAGGGTGCTGTAGTTTGGCTCCTGACTTCTGTTTTGGAGCCGCGGTCCCAGTTCAGAGACACGGGGTGGGGGTCAGGGATGTTTGGGGGTTCCTTGCTGAGACCCCCCTCCCCACCAAGGCCTTTGTGTCGGGCTGCTGCTGCCCTCTGCTGAGACCCAGCCGGGCTCTGAGGCAGCCTTCCTCCCCACACTGCCTCCCTCCTCCTCCAAGGGTCCCCCGCCACCTCTGGGACATCATGGGGGGGGGTCTTCAGCTGGTCAAACCTCTGCCACTCTTGCAGCAGCCCCCTGCTTGCTCCAGCCCCGGCCTGCCCTTCTCGTCTGGGTTGTATTAGTCGATTTTCTATAATATTCCCCATACCAGCACCCGCCTCCCCCCTCCTCACTCGGACGTGGCTCCTGGACATTGCCATCTTGTGTTTTCAGGTCCCGGAGCCTCCCCCTCACCCCCCTGGCCATTTCTAGGAGCATTTTTGGGGTCTCTCTGCTGCTTCCCTGGACTTTCCCCACCACGTTGTACTGGAGAACACGCCAACACCTATCATGATAATTTTTTAATCACCAGAGCCCCACGAGTGATGCTCTTGCAGTGGTTCTGTCCTCCGACGCCCCAGCCCATGGCATCCTTTTGGGGTTCACGAGGTGGCTGCCGGAGGATGCACGCTGACAGCCAAGGTCTTCTTCCCACCATCCTCATCCTCAGTGGCTGCAGTTTGCTGCTCTTCCTCAGCCCGTTCAGGCCGTCCCTGATGACTCATGGCCGGTGGAGCCGATCCAGAGATGTCCAACTCAGTCCATGCCGCCTTCCTTTGGCTGCAGCTATTTTAACCGCCGCCTTGCTACGGGATTTACCAGCCGGCTAAATGCTGGTGCTAAATCAGCGGCGGGGTTGCTCTCTTGCATCTGTGCTGACTCAGCATTTGGGCTGCCGTCTCGCCCCAGAAGCAGTAAATATACTTCTGCTGGGGTGGCAGATGGGTCCCTGCCACAAGTCCCTGGGCTACCAGACCCTGGGCTACCTGCTGTGCCCCGGATCCTGCCATCAAGTGCAGCTCGTCGTTTGGGGGTCCCCAAGTCGGGGTGGCTGCCCCACACCAGCTCCCGTTAAACAGCCGAGAGCCTCCCACCTTGCTGCTCCTCTGGCTTCAACCAGCTTATGGACCAGAGCTTGGGGTTCCCAGGGTCTGTGCACCCACAGGGCTCGTGGTCGCCCTCCACCACCTTCCTCATTTGGTTTACCCGTTGGACTTGATGATCTTAAGGGTCTTTTCCAATCTAAATGATTCTATGATTTCTATGATTTTAAGTAGCAGAGGGGCTTGGAGAGCTACAACCTGGGAACCATCAGGAGAGATGGAGAAGGCTACGGACCCACAACCCTTTGAAGACCATGAGGAGCATCAAGAGATCATCTGAAGGTCACTAAGGGGGGTTGAGACTCAGGTGTTGGGCACCGGTGGCTCCTCTCTCCTCCTCCACCGCTCCCAAAGGCTGCTGAGCCTTGAGACATGATTCACCGGTGGTGTGGGCGAATCCACGCCCCCCCCCCCCCATAGGCAGAGGAGTGTGAGAAGCAGAAAAGGCCTTGACACTGTGCAAGCATTGTGATAACTAAAGCATGCCTCTCTTATCAACACTTCTCAGCCCAAATCCAAACCGCAAGCTGCTATGAAGAATTTAACTCTATCCTGGCCAAACCCAGTACAGAAAGGAAGAGGAAAAACAAGAAAACTTGTGGGTCAAGGTAAAAATCGTTTAATAAATGAAGGAGAAGTGGAAAAAGAGGGAAAGAAAACACAAAAACCAAAGCAAGTGATGCAAAGGCCATCACTCACCATCTCCCACGGTCCCGAGCAGAAACCGGCCCAGCTCCCCCAAGCCCCCCTGGACTGAGGGTGGCAACACCATCCCAGTGCTCTCAGCACTGTTGGGGCCACAGCCGGAGAGCCCAGCACCATGCCGGATGCTATGAAGAAAACCAACTCCATCCCAGTCAAAACCGGTATACCCAGCAAGTCTTCCCTCCCCATCCTCAAACACCATTAACAAGAAGAGGTTGCGCATTCCTCAGTCCTGCCTAAAAGCTCCCTAGTCCTGCTTAAAAGCTCCCTAGTCCTGCCTAAAAGCCCCCCAGTAAGCCCAGTACACCCATTTTCTCCCCACACCACGATACACAACCCACAGACAGCAATCTCACGGAGGAGTCGGGGGGGGGGGGCTACGGCTATGGAGCATCCCCCTCCAGGCAGCCCCTCCGCAGCGCAGCTTGGGTGCGGTGCTTGTAGAGGACCCCGTCCTCCTGCAGCCGGCAGAGCTGCAGGAGGATATTGCCCTGGGGACAGACGTCCTCCTCGCATCCCCTCCGCACCTCCAACGGGAAGCCAAAAATAATTTGGTAAGGGCTCAGCATCGCTTTCCGTGCCTGTATGGATCTGATCCCCGTCAGGATCAAGGGGAGCATCTTCACCCACTCCTTGCCGGCGCCCCGGGCCAGCCGCTGCAGGGTTGCCGTGGACGATGCCACCTGGCCGGACTGCAGGACGTCCCACGGGACCTCCACGTCGGATGCCGCCTTCACGACAGCATGCCGGAGGACGCGCGGCACGTTCGGCAAACGGATGGCACGAGGCGTCCCGTACCGTGTAAAAACCTCCCTGTAAAGCGCCTCAGCCATCTCCTCCGCAGTCGCCTCCTGCAACGGGAAGGCTTCCACCCACCCCGAAAACTCGTCCTCCACCACCAAGAGGGAGCGGTGCCCCTCCTTGGCCTCGGGGAGACCACTGATGTAGCCCAGCTGGAGCTGCGCCCACGGCCCCTCTGCCCGCTGCACCAGCACCCCGTCCGCTCCGTCCCTGCCTGCGACACATTTCAGGCAGTTCTGCACCCAACGGGCCACCTCCCTGCCGTCACCTTCCCAGCCCGCGACCTGCCGTACCCTTGCCAGGGTCCTCTCCACCCCCTCGTGCAACCAGCTGTGACACTGGGCGATTATTTCTTGCTTCTCGTGCTTCGAAGGCTCCCAAATTTGCCGGCTGCCCGCGGCCCTGCCAGCCATCGCCCTGGCCCTCCTGCCCACTTTCTGGCTCCACTCCCACTGCTTCGGGTCCTCGCATCCATCCCAGCCCACGTCCCTGATGTGCAGCACCCCTGGGTTGGCGTGGACCCACTGCAGGATGCTCGACCATAAACCCTGGCTGGAGCGCGCCCACGGCTCCCACCCCCACTCCTCGATCTGGCTTTGCAACCTTTCCACCAAGGACCAGCAGCTGGTGTACAAACAGAGGGGTGAGGGGTACCGGTGGTGGCGCAGGAGCTCCCTGAGAGCCACCAGCTCCGCGCCCAACACCGAGCTGCCCTCGGCCACCCCGAGCAGCCACTGCTCTTCCAGGTTGGCCGCAGCAAAGCCGATGGAGCAAACTTTCTCGCTGGCCGTGAACCACACGTTGGCCTTGGGGAAGTGGGAGGGCAGCTGCTGTAGGGGGGGAGCGGTGGGGACCAGGCTGCCGGGGGGGTGTCCCCTCTTCGGCTGGGATCCCCTTGCCGTCACCCCCTTCTTCACCAGCAGCAGAGTCCACTGCGCCACGTGCGGGCTCGTCCCGCCGGACCCCAACGGGTTGCCCCGTAGGAGATACTTCCAAGGGGAATGGGGCATCTGGATAAGGATGGGGGCAGGCCCTACGAGGGTCTCGAACGCCTGCACGGCCCAGATCGCGGCCAGGCACTCCTTCTCCTGCGGCACGTAGGAGACCTCACGGTCCTTCAGGATGCGGGAGCTGTGTCCCACCGGGACCAGCCGGCCCCTTTCGTCTTCCTGCAGCAAGGCAGCCCCTACCGCCTCTTTGCCAATCATTAACCTGATAACGAAGGGCTGGGACTTATCTGGGAAGCGCAGGGTGGGTGCAGCCAGGACGGCGCATTTCAGGTTGTTCAACGCCTCGTCCTGCTCCGGACCCCATTCCCAGCCGGTCTGCTCCGTGGTGAGGCGGTGGAGCGGCCAGGCCAGCTCCCAGTAGCCGGCGATGTGATCCTGCAAGGAGCCGAGCTGGCCGAGCAGCGAGCGGAGGCTGTGGACGTCCCGCGGGCAGGGTGCTCTGCAGATGGCCTCCAGCTTGCTGGCCTGAATCTCTCGCCCCTCGGCCCCGATGGTCATCCCCAGGTAGTCCACCTTGGGCCGGACGAGCTGCGCCTTCTCAAGCTTGGCTTTAAAGCCCGTTTCTTGGATCAGCTTCAGGACTCTCCTCGTTCGGGCTTTGGTCGTCTTCTGGTTTTTGCCAGCGACGAGGATGTCGTCGACGTAGGACAAAACCCAAGGTTTGTCTCCTTGGTCCAGCTGGAACAACATCTGAGCCACCCGCTGGTGCACGATGGAGGTGGTGCTGTGGAAGCCCTGGGGCAGCCGGGCGAAGAGGTACTGCTGGTCCCAGAAGGTGAAGGCAAACCTGGCCATGGAGCCTGCTGCCAAGGGGATGGCGAAGGAGGAGTTCGACAGATCCACCACCGAGAAATACTTGCTCTTGGGGCTGAGGGTCGAGACGAGCTTGCTCCTGTCCAGGATCACCGGAGCCACCGTCACGGGGGTGGCCTTGTTGACAGCTCTGCAATTCAGCGTCAGGCGCCACGACTTCCCGTCGGCCTTTCGGATGGGCTGTAAAGGGCTGTTGGAGGGGGAGATGCCTTCCACCACCACGCCGTCATCCAGCAGGTCCTGCAGGATGCTCGCCACCGTGTCTTCCACGTCTGCTGAAAACCGGGGTTGCTGTTGGAAGGGCACCGGTGCTCCGGTCACCTCCACCTTGCCGGACACCCGCCCGCAGTCCATCTCGTATCGCGCCCACAGGTCCGGGAATTCCTCCCTCCACTGCTCCAGGTCGTCATCAGAGTCCCCCCACCTCAGCCCGTTCCCGAACAGCTCCGGCGCGGCGTGGAGGTGCCGATCGTCCCGGTACGGGGTCCCCCCGATGGGGACGTCATCGTAGACGGCGAGGTCCCGCGGCCTCGGGCGCTGCCGCACCCCCCTCCACTGGTTCTGCCTGCTCCAGAAAGCGGCCATCGCCCCCCAAACTGGGAAGGAAACCGGGTGTCGCCCCGCCGGCCCCTCGCCTTCGCCTCCCACCGCCGCGGCACGGGGGCTGGCGGTGGGACCGAGGGTCGTCTATCTGTCCGTCTGTCCGTCCGTCTGTCCGTGCCAGCACCGGCAAGAGCGGTAGAAAAAGGGTTACGGGGCTGCTGCCTGCCTGGGGAGGAAGAGGAAGCTGGGGGAGGAAAAGAGAAAGGTTGGTCACAGGTCTCTCGGGGGGGGGGGGTGCGGGGTCACAGCTCGGCCCCGCCGATGTCCCCCTCTGCCAGGAAGATGTCCCCCCCCTGCGCGTGCGGTGGGGCTGCGGGGAGCGGAGCAGCGGGCTGTGGAGCCCTGGGAATGGGGGGGGGGGGGGGGGCGAGGGGGGGGGGGGGGCCGGATGAAGCACCAGCCCCCCCCCCCTCCCCGAACTTGCACCCACCTTCCCCGCGGCCCTCGCTGGCCCGGGCCAGCTCCCACGCCGCCCGGGGCTCCCGAGATGGGGGCTGAGGCAGAGGGGGACCCCCCCCCCCCAGCCCCGTACCGGCTGGGGAGAGCACGCCCCCCGTGTCCCACCCGCGGGCCCGGGGGGAACGTGCCCCAACACGTCCCCCAACAGTCCCGGGGGGAGTTTGCACTCCCGTGCACACGCGTGTCCCGCCCCCCCGCGTGTCCCGTACCCGCGGTCCCGAGCGGGTGCTGCAGCCGCTCCGCTCCCGCGGGGCCGTGGGCTGCTCCCCCCTTCCGCGAGGGGGGGGGGGGGGGCGGGCCAGCCCCTGCGCCCCGCCCCCGCCCTTTGCTGGGCTCCAACCAGTTCCCCCAGTTCCGAAAGCTGCATTTTTTGCACTGGGCCGGAATCTGCAGCCGGAAAGTTGTTTATCGCCCCGGGGGGGAGGGGCACGGACTGGAGCGAAGGGGGGGGGGGGGGCGAGAGGAGTTGGGGGGTCCCCACGCAGCCCCCGCTGGGTACGCGGCCGCGGGTGGGAGGGGGATGCCCCGTTTTGACCGGCCCCCCCCCGCGGCTGCAGCACCCCGTCCCCCGGGGGGGGGCAATGCGGTCCCCCGGGGCGGGGGGTGTTTTGGGGGGGTAATGGGGCGAGGTTTTCCCCGTCAGATTGCAGCCCCCTGATTTTGGGTGCCCCGGAGAGGGTGCAAGGCCCCCCCCCCCCCCCCCCTTCCGCCGCCGTTTTGGGAGGGCGATGCCCACCCGCGGCGGGGGGGGGATGTAGGATGCGCTGCCGAACGGCCCCGCGCCCATCCCCGCGGCGTCGGGGCGCCGCGCACCGGGCCGGGCCGGGCCGGGGGGGGGAGCACCGGGGGGGGCGGGCCGGGCCGGGCCAGGGCCGGTCCCGCCGGTTCCAGAAAGCTCCGGGGCCGGAGCGGGGCGGACCCGCAGCGCCGCGGCCGGATAAATAGGGGCGGGCGGGGGCGGGCGGCCGCGGCGGAGCTCGCCAGGGCGGCTGGGGTGCAGGTACGGCTTCCCTTCCCTTCCCTTCCCTTCCCTTCCCTTCCCTTCCCTTCCCTTCCCTTCCCTTCCCTTCCCTTCCCTTCCCTTCCCTTCCCTTCCCTGCCCTTCCCTTCCCTTCCCTTGCCTTCCCTTCCCTTCCCTTCCCGTCCCTTCCCTTCCCTTCCCTTCCCTTCCCTCATCCTTCCCTTCCCTTCCCTCATCCTTCCCTTCCCTTCCCTTCCCTTCCCTTCCCTTCCCTTCCCTTCCCTTCCCTTCCCTTCCCTTCCCTCATCCTTCCCTTCCCTTCCCTTCCCTTCCCTCATCCTTCCCTCATCCTTCCCTCATCCTTCCCTTCCCTTCCCTCATCCTTCCCTCATCCTTCCCTTCCCTTCCCTCATCCTTCCCTTCCCTTCTCCTTCCCTCATCCTTCCCTTCCCTTCTCCTTCCCTCATCCTTCCCTTCTTCCCTTCCCTGCAATGAGTTTTTGCCAGTCTCAGCCAGTACCGAAAGCCCCCCCAGGACCCCTCCCCAAGCAGAGGACCCAGGGGTCCCCCCTGAGGGTGCTCCCTGGGGTGCCCCTGCCCCGGCTGGGGTGCAGTGGGGTGGGAGGGATGGGGGGGGTCCATGCCCGGTTTGGGGGTGCAGGGACTGATGCCTGGGGCTCAGCCGAGGAGGGGGGGCACGGCTGTGGGGCAGAAGTGGGGGGGTCTGCACCCCGGGGTGCCCCCCCCGCACCTCCGGGCCGTGCTGGGGGAGGGGATGCAGCGGGCGGACGGGAGTTTCCCACAATGCCCTGGGCCGGGCAGGATGGAGCGGGGCTGGGCGGGGGGCGTTATTTGGGGCAGCACTGGGCGGGGGGGGGACGCAGCAGTGCAGGGGGCTGCAGCGGTGCCCGCAATGGGTGCTGTGGGCAGTGCTGCGGGGGGGGCAGGAGCCCCGCTGCAGCTGGGCCATTACTCAAGCTTTTTGGGGGGGTTGGTAGCCACCCTGCGGCTGGGCTATTGCACAATCATTTTTCTTTTTTTGGGGGGGGGAAGCTGGCACCATTGCACAACCCGGGGGGGGCTGGCAGCTCCCACACTGGGGGGGGGACGGGACGGGACCTGAGGGTGCCAGCGCTGGGTGCCTTGGCACCCTTCTCCTGCCGGCAGTGCCTATCCCTGCCCATCCCTGCCTGCAGCTGGCAGGAGCCCAGCCCTGTTCCGGCTTTGCCCCCCCCCCCCCCGGCCCCCTGCAGCCCCCCCTGCAGCCCCTCTCCATCCCTCTGGAGGAGGGGGGGCAGGGGAAAAGAAAGGCAGTGCTGGCTCTCGCAGCGTGGGGGGCGGAAAATCCATGCCCGGTCACCGTCTTGGCCGCCCGCCCTGCCTGGCCCCAGGCCTGGGGCTTGTTTGTCCCGCAGGCAGGCGGGGGGGGACACACACACACACACAGAAGGTTCTGCATCCCAGCCCCCCCAGCCAGGGCTTTGAGCGGGACCCACCGCCCAGAGCCCCCCCACCCAGCCCTGGGCAACATGGCATTAGCTCAACCATCGCTGTGTCCCCAAATTGTGCCCGGGGTGAAGAGGGGGGGGTTGGGGGGGGGAGGCTGGTCCCCGCTGCTGACTCAGAGCCCCGTGTCCAGGGTGGGGGCCGGATCCTGCTCTGAGCCCCCGCTCTGCCTGCGCAGGCAGCTGCCACCAGGTCGGGACCATGGCGCTGGTGCTGCTCTCCCTGCTCGGCCTCCTGATCGCCTGGGAGGGGGGACAGGCCCTCGTCCCCCCCAGCGAGCTCAAGCGTGAGTGGGGGCTGGGGGGTGGGCGGCAGCCCGGGTGGGTGCTGGGGGGGGGAGGGCAGGGGACCTGGCAGCACCGTGCCCAGGGCAGCCTTGGGTGGGGAGGATGCAGCACCCACTGGGTTGGGGGGGGGGCACGGCTTTTCAATTTTTTGGGGGGGTTGTTCCCTACAGGCTGGGGGAGCAAATGGGATGGCTGTGGGGTGGGGGGAGTGCTGTGTCCACGGGGGGGGGGGATTGGATGGAGGGGGCACGGCATCGCCCCTGGGGGGGCTGGATGGAGGGGGCACAGAGCATCATTCCGTGAGGGGCTGGGGCTGGATGCTTTGCGGGAGGGGGGGACACACACAAAGGAAGATCCTGCCCCCAGAGATCCCCCCGGGCTGGCCAGGCGAGGGCTGGTGGGGGCACAGCGAGAGCCGGTGCCGATGGCCGGATGGGGGGTCCAAGGCCATTCCCGGGGCGCAGCCGGGGACTCACGGGCAGCGCTGGCCAAATATTGGGGGTGACAGGCAGGGATACGCACCCCCAGCCTGGGCGAGATTTTGGGTCACTTTTCTCGGGTTCTGTGAACTGGAATTGGGCCGCTGGCGAACAAACAGGACTCTGCACCCGCAAATATTTGCGTGCGCTGCTGGGGCTCCCACCGCCGCCTTGGGAACGGCCGGCCGAGGGATGCCCTTCCTCCCCCCTCCTCCAGAGATGTCGGCAGCCGGCAGCAAATACATCGACACGGAGGTGGAAAACGCCATCAACGGGGTGAAGCAGATGAAGACCCTCATGGACAAGACCAGTAAGGACCACCAAGCCATCCTGCACACCTTGGAGGAGACCAAGAGGAGGAAGGAGGTGAGTGAGGATGAGGAGGGTGGTACCCAGAGCCCCTGGGCTGAGCACATCCGAAGGGCTGGGGGGATGCCGTGCCCCGGGGTCCGCGTGTCCCGGGAGCAGGGGGGGGGATGCCCTCGGGGCTGGACACGGATGCCTTGCAGGAGGCGGTGCAGCTGGCCCGGGAGAAGGAGCAGCAGCTGGCGGCGAAGCAGGAGGTGTGCAACGAGACGATGCTGGCGCTTTGGGAGGAGTGCAAGCCCTGCCTCAAGCACACCTGCATGCGCTTCTACTCCCGCACGTGCCGCAGCGGCTCGGGGCTGGTGGGGCGGCAGGTGAGTGGTCCCGCAGCACCCGGGGATGCTGAGGTCGGGGGGGATTTTGGCCTGATCCTGCTCCCTTGCCCGGCAGCTGGAGGAATTCCTCAACCATTCCTCACCCTTCTCCATCTGGGTGAACGGCGAGCGCATCGACTCGCTGCTGGAGCGGGACCAGCGGCAGGAGCGGCAGTTCGAGGACCTGGAAGAGCGTTTCGGGTTGCTGGAAGATGGGGTGGACGACATCTTCCAGGACAGCACCCAGGTGTACAGCCGCATGTATCCCTTCTTCCGAGCACCCTTTGGCAGCTTCCGCGAGGCGTTCCGACCCCCCGTCCAGCACGTCCGCCTGCCCCTGCGCAGCGGGAGGTTTTCCCGGGACCTGCATCCCTTCTTCCAGCATCCCCACCACAGCTTCCACCACCTCTTCCAGCCGCTCTTTGAGATGACGCAGCGAATGCTGGAGGAAATGCAGGGCAGCTGGGAGCACCCACTGGGTGGCTTTTCCTCAGGTAGGGTGCTCACCGTGGGCTGGGTGTCGTGAGCTCCCCAGTTTGGCTGGAACCCGCAGGGCTTCCCAGCAAACTCCCCCCCCCCCCACACACACACTTCCTATTAGGGGGTGACTAACTTAGAGGATGAGCTCAACCCTAATACGACACATCAGAGAATCCCTATGGGAATCCAGGAATCACAAGCTCCACTGTTTGCAGAGCTGGCCTGGGGTTTTGGGTTTTCCCCTCCCCGCACCAACTCTTGGCTGCCGGAGCTGCCGCTGTCCTGGGAAGGTGTTTGTTTTGGGCAGGCAACGCCGGTTGCAGCCCGGTTACCGGTGCCGTCACCGTCTGCCACCGCGGCCCCGGCTCGGGCAGCTGGGAAAAGGGATATTTTGAAAGGGAGGTTGGCAGGGAGTGCTTTGCTTGGGAAAAAACAGCTGGGGGGGATGTCAAAATTCCCTGGAAAAAGCACTTTTATGGCCCCCCAGGGTGTTGGCCGGGGCTGGCCCCACAGCTCTGCCCGGCACCGGGGGGGGTCTGTGGCGCTGCCGCCCCCCCACTCTGCAGTGTTTTGGGGTGCTGAGGCCAGCCTGGGCTTTCCACAGAGTCTCGTAACTTCAGCGACGAGCGCATGGTGTGTCGGGAAATCCGGCGTAACTCGGCCGGCTGCCTGCGGATGCGGGATGAGTGCGAGAAATGCCGGGAGATCCTCTCCGTGGGTGAGCCGGGACGGGACGGGGACCGTGAACGGTGCCGGGGGAGGGCAGGAGGGATGCACGTAGGGGAGGAGATCCGGGGGGGGGCATGCAGCGGGGCTGCGGGTGAGCCCTGACACCCCCCAATGCCCCCCAAACTTCCCCCCCTCCGCGCAGACTGCTGGCAGACGGACCCTGCCCAGAGCCAGCTGCGGGAGCAGATGGAGGACGCGCTGCGCCTGGCCGAACGCTTCACCCGCCGTTACGACGACCTCCTCCGCGCCTTCCAAGCCGAGATGCTCAACACCACCAGCCTCCTGGACCAGCTCAACAGCCAGTTTGGCTGGGTCTCGCGTTTGACCAACATCACCCAAGGCACCGACGGCTTCCTCCAGGTCACCACGGTGAGTCCCACCGGCGCTGCGGCACGCTCACAGGGCTCCAGTCCCGTCCCCCTCTCCCCGGGCAGGGCCGGCGGCCACGGAAAGTGGGTCAGGGGGAGAAAGAAGCGATTGTGCGCCCGACCGGCTGCCTCTCGGCATAATAGCCGGCTGCGGGGCCGGGTGCCAGGGCCAGGGGCCGGCACGGGGGCTAACCCAGCTTTCCCTGCTTTGTCTCCCCCCTCTCCAGGTCCTCTCCAAGGCTCCCAACCTCGAAGACCCCTCGTCCCCCCCCGACACGCAGGTGACGGTGCAGCTCTTCGATTCGGAGCCGCTGTCCCTCACCGTGCCCGGGGACATCTCCTGGGAGGACCCCCGCTTCATGGAGATCGTGGCCGAGCAGGCGCTTCAGCACTACAAGCAAAATACCATGTGAGTGTGGGACCCCCCCCCCCGCCATCCCCGTGGACAGGGCTGGGGTTTTGGGGGGTCCACACCACGGCTCACCCCCCTCCCTTCTTCACTCCGGCAGAGAGTAGCCGGGTGTTGCTCCCCATCGCCGCCGCAGCCCCGGTGCCCCAAGCCCCCTCCGCCGGCCCGGCCCTGTGCCGGGGGGGGTTGAATGCCGCTGCCACCGCCCTCCCCCCCGCCACCGCCGCTGCTGGGGTCCCACGGCGGGCCCCGAACAAACAGAAAATAAAGGTAGAGTCAAACACCCCGACTGTGCTCTCCGGTGCGTCTTTGGGACGAGACCCGCCAAGCAAATAAATGTCGCAAAAAGCAGCCACGCGTGCCTGGGGCCGATCATCGGATATTGCAAAAGGGTGGGGGGGGGGGGGGGAAATCACACAAGGACACAGCTGCCCCCAAACCCGGTCTGGCAGGAGCCCCCCACAAGGACCCCGGGGCTCACTGCCTTCTCCCACACCCCAAGTGAAAGGGGTCTGGGTCCTCAGCCAGCCTGGGGGCCAGCCCCCAGCATCCCCCCCAGGACCCTCCCCACAGCCAGCACAGACCCCCAGCGAGCCAGCCATGGGCAGATGCACTTTATTGGGGGGAAACACAGGTCGCGGAGCAGTGGGGCCAGCCCCAACCCCAGCCTCACCACCACCACCAGCACCACACCCCCCCCCCCCCCGCCCCCAACCTGAGCCCCTTGGGAACAGGGGCAGAAGCTTCAATCTCCCCCAGACAGCCGGCTGGGGTCCGTTCCCCGCCGGGAAGGGCAGGCACAGCCTCGCCATCCCCTCCCAGAGCCCCGGCAGCGAGGCAGGGGAGAGGTTTCTCCTGCAAACGGCAGCAAGACGGGGGCCGGCGTCACCACCACCGCGCCGATCGCCTCCCGACGAGGGGAGGAGAGAGGGTCCGGGGAAATAAACCCCGGGGTCAAGCCCGACACGGGGCAGCGGTAGTGAGGGCTCAGCTCTCACTGTTGATGGCCGTGCTCTCCCCCCGTAGCAAGCCCTCCCGTTCGGCCACCCCGCCGGTCTCGTCCGCGTGCCGGGGCAGGCGGGCGAGCAGGGGTCGGTGCAGGCCGTTGTAAAGAGCAGCACCCACCAGCAGCACCCCAAAACCCAAGATCTCCAGGCCGTGGAAGGTCTCCCAGCCCACAGCCAGGCTGACGGCCCAAATGACGAGGGTGCGGAGGCTGTCCAGCACCATGCGGGTGGTGGCACTGATCTCCTTGGTGACGCTGATGCCAGCAAAATTGAAGAAGGCGATGCTGCTGATGTTACCCAGCAGGGCCAGGGCGATGAGGGGCCGGTGGCCGATCTGGCAGAAGGCGTCGAGGGCGTCTTCCAGCGTCTGCCGAGGGTTCCCACTGAAGCTGCCCACCGGGATGTAGTACATGGGCACCAGCAGCAGGGCCAGGATGATGAAGCCGAAGAAACCTGGGTGCGAGTGGGGGTCAGACGGTCAGATGGGTGCTGGCCCCAAGAACCACCCAGGGCTGCCTATCCCCCCCTGCCCCAGCTAATTCTCCCTGCCCTGTGGGACCCAAGCCCCCGCCTCAGCAGCGGCCCCTTCGCTGCCTGTGATTCCCCCCAGCACAAAGCAGCCCTCCCCAGGCTGAGTTTGCAGGATCCAGCACCCCTCGAGCACTCAGCACCCCTCGAGCACTCAGCCCCCCTGACGATGTCGCAACAGACCTTCGGTGCCGACGGCCCGCAGCGGGTGCACATCATGCTTGTAGACAAACTTCTCCTCCAGCACCATCTGGATGGCGACGATGACCTGTGCCATGACGATGAGCAAGTCACCTGCAGGAAGGGGAGAGAAGAGAAAGGAAGGGGAGAGAAGAGAAAGGAAGGGGAGAGAAGAGAAAGGAAGGGGAGAGAAGAGAAAGGAAGGGGAGAGAAGAGAAAGGAAGGGGAGAGAAGAGAAAGGAAGGGGAGAGAAGAGAAAGGAAGGGGAGAGAAGAGAAAGGAAGGGGAGAGAAGAGAAAGGAAGGGGAGGCTGAGCACCCATCTCCCTGCCCACTGAATGGGCAGCATGGCTGAGCCATGCCTGGAGAGCCAGGCACGCACCCTGTGGGAAGTTGTTCCCCCCCCCATGGCCATCCCACACCCCCCCCCGGGCCACCACGTACCAGTTATCACCTCGCTGAGCTTGTGCTTCTGGTCGTGGGAGCTGTGCAGGTCAGCCAGCCCCACGACCACCAGCCCCACGATGGTGACCAGGATGCCCAGCCACTGGCTCAGCTCCAGCTTGCGGCCCAGGAAGGCCACGGAGAGGAGCCCGGTGAAGATGATGACAGATCCTCGCAGCATCTGGAAGCTGGAGGCACTGGTCATGTTCAAGGCTGGATGGGGAGAGACAGACCCATGAGTTGCACACAGACGCTGCTGGAGCTGGCTAACACCACCACCCCTCTGCTTAACGGGCTGCTGCCATAATTAAGAGCAGATCAGTCATTAACGGAAGGAAGAGGCAGCAACACTGTCCAACCCTGCTTCTACTTAGAGCTGGCAGCAGAGAGGCTCGTGCCAAGACGTGGCCCCGTGTCCCTGCTCCATGGAAAGCCTGTGCCCCGAGGAACACAGCTTACTGAGCGCTGCCACAACTCGCTGCATGGGTGGGAAGGGTTTGCTCAGATCCCTCTAACCAGCTTCAGGGTCATTCCCCCCAAAAACTGAATGCACCATGGAGTGCTGCAGCCCGACAGCCGAGTCCAGCCCCAGGCACTGCCAGATCCCCACAGGGGAAGCGGGGGACAGAGGCAGCGTCCCCGTCCCCAGCACTTACCCACGTACATGATGCTGGTCCCAGTCATGTCACAGAGGGCGGGGGGCAAGAAGAGCAGCGGGCTGAAGGGCTGCGACGGGGCCATGCTGGGCTCTGGCCTCCACCGATCCCTCCACACCAGCAGGTAAAACACCCCCAGGCAGGAAAATTCACCCAGGAACATGCCCACGGCCTGTGAGAGAGGCGGGTGAGGGGGCTGGCCCCGCTGGCAATACCTGTCCTGCCCTGGGTGGGGGGCTCACCTGCAGGAAGGGGTGCTGGAAGCCATGCTCCTCCGTCCCACCACAGCCGGTTGCGCTGAAGTTGTCTGCCCACCTACGAGGCAGAGGAGAGGGTGGTGGTTAGAGCAGGGGGCCGTGGGGAGCCAGAGCACACCCCAAGAGCCAGCCCAGGCCTGTCGTGTGGGTCACCAGCCCCCCGAGGTGACAGCTCCAGGGACACAACATCCACAGGGATGGAGACAGCAGGGAAGGAGACACCACCGTGGCTGCCCCAACCTGCCGGCAGCTCCTGGCCCAGCTCCCGGCCCTGAGTGACAGGCAGGGAAACGGACACCGCTGTGTTGCACAGCCCCGCAATCCGGCGTCCCCGTGCTCATCGCTGCCAGCACGCGTGGCCAGAGCTGGCCAGGCAGCACCGTCACCTGCTGGGGAGACCGGGACAGCGTGGTGGGGGGGTCACCCCAAACCCTTCCTCCTCCCTATGTCACCCACCTTGAAGACTTGGGGGCTAAGGGACACGGGACCCATAAAAGATGATGGAGCACAGGCTGGGGGGCAGCGGCTCCCACTGCTTACATCCCCAGTCACAGTTTTGGGGCACTAACTCCCTCTTTTGGGTATTCCAAGCAGCACAGAGGGCAACGCTGGATAAACACAGGCTGCGGCACAGGTCCCCACGGCCCGTTTTGGCAAGGATCTCCCCTCTTCAGGGGAGATCCACGCGTATGGGGAGGGGACCCCAGCCTCTCGGTGGCTGGCTGCCTGCCCCCAGGACACCCCCAGGGTGGGGGTGCACCCCGACACAGGCAGGCAGGCACCCAGCTCCCCTCTGGTGGCTTTTTGCTGATGCCAAGCGGCCGCAGACCTGCTGAGCTTGGGGAAAAGGGGCACGAGCGGAAGCTGGGGCAATCCCCAGTCTGTCCCTCGCCGATCGGCAAGGGGCTTTTCAGCCAGGCCAGCAAGATTTCAGCGTGAGTCAGCCCCGGCTGACACGCCGCAGCCCCTCCGCCATGGGCCAGCTCAGGTCTGTGTTTCGCAAGAGGCTTTGTCGGGCCACACGCAGGTCTCGTGAGCTGGCTGAAAGCTCGGTGACATCTCCCAGCTCTGCCCTGCCCCACGAGGGCTCCGTGCCTCAGCTTCCCCATCCGAGGACCTCGGCCTGCTGCAACATGGGGGCCAGCTGAACTCTGGCCACCCGGCAAAACCCTGCTGACGTCCACGCGTCTGTCCGGCGGCAGCGGGACGAGCCGGCCTGGCAGGTCTGCCTTGCTGGGGCACCTCTGGGGAACACCATCCTCATCCTCACTGCGAGGGCCGGGAGCACCCCAGGGTGCTCTGGGGGGGCTCCCCCTACGAGGGGGCTCGATCCAGACCCTACTTGGCTTTTGGGGCACTCGCACGGCTCCTCCCCAGCACCCCAGGGCCAGGCACAGCACCCACAGCGGGAGACCCGCACCCCCCAGCAGCAAGCACAAGAGGGCTGGGGACCCCCAGCCCCCCCGGGCCGTACGGCCCACCCCCCCATTCCTTCCCCCATCACCAAGAGCTGGACCCCCAAGCAGCAGCCCCAGTCCCTATGGGGCACCCCACAGCCCAGGCCCGCCCCCCCCCAGTGCAATGGCAGCCCCCCGAACTGGGGAGCACTGGGCAAGTCCTGGGGCTCTGCCTGGACCGTGGCCCGGCCTGGGGCAGCCCCAGGGCCCCCCCCGGTCCCTGCGTGGGGCTGGGGGTGCCGCGGGGAGGAGGCCCGAGAGGGTCCCCCAGCAGGACGGTGGGCCCGGCTCCGGGCCCGAGGCGGGCCGGAGCCGTCACGGGACCCCAGCCCCGGGGGTGCGGGTCCCCCCCCAGCCGCCGGGAGGACTCACTTGGCCGCCAGGGTGTTGATGGAGCCGGTGAGCAGCATGAGGGCGGCCAGGCCCAGCTGGTACCGGGACCAGGCCATGGCCCCGCCGCCGCCGCCGCCTCCCGCCCTGCACCGGGGCCGCCGCCGCCGCCACGGCCACGCCCCCCGCCAACCACGCCACGCCCCCTGACAGCCCCGCTCCGCCCCGCACCGTCTAACCACGCCCACATGCAACCACGCCTCGCCTCCGCAACGCCTAACCACGCCTACATTTACTCACGACCCCGCCCCGCCGCGCCTGACCACGCCTACATTTACTCACGACCCCGCCCCGCCGCGCCTAACCACGCCTACATTTACCCACGACCCCCGCCCCGCCGCGCCTAACCACGCCTACATTTAATCACGACCCCGCCTCGCCGTGCATAACCACGCCTACATTTAATCACGACCCCGCCCCGCCGCGCTTAACCACGCCCCCAGGCAGGCCCGCACGTCCCCAGGCCGCCGCCCTGCCGCCCACCCGTGCCGGTCCCCCCCGGGTCCCCGGTGCCCGTGCCGCGGTCCCCCGGTGCTCCGCTCCCAGGCTCGGTTTGCAGCGCCGCCCTCCCCGTGGCCGGTGTGCCTCCCCCCCCCCCCACCCCACCCGGTGTCACGCGTGTCCCCGCCGCGGCGGGGCCGGCAGATGGCGCCGGCGGTGCAGGATTGGGCTCCCCGCCGCACCCGAGGCTCGGGCCCCCCCCCGGCCCGTCCCAGGCCAGGCAGGAAGACCGGATCCCCCCCCCACCCGGCCGGGGTTACCTTCCCGGGCCTGCCTGGGCTGCCCCTTTGCGGGGCTGGGTGGGGGTGCCGCCCCCCCCGGGCACCCTAGAGTGGGTGTCGGGGCCCCCACCCGTGGACGCAGCTCCAGGGCAGCCCCCCCGCAACCACTCGGGACTGTTTGGGTTTTTTTGGGGGGGGAGTGCAGTTCCCCCCTCAGCCCCATTCGGTGCCAGCCCTGGCTCCCCGGAGCCTCACCCCCCCCCCCCAAACCCGACCGAGGGGTGCGGGGGGGCCCCTCCACACCTGGCAGCGGGGTCTGCCGCCGTGTGTCCCCCCCCCCCCCGCCTTCCCTTCCCCGGGCCTCCCCGCCAGCCAGAGATAAATTGTTTTTCCATCCGACGTCAGCCCCGGCAGCCGTGACCCGTGGGAGGCCGCGGCGGGGCGGGGGGGCAGAAAAACCCACTCCAAGGGCCTCGGCCAAGGCTGGCTGCGCCGGCCAGAGTTAACCCTTCCCGCGGCGGGGGGGGCGGGCGGGCAGGGCAGGCCCGGGCATCGCCTCCCGGCCTCGCCGCCCCCCCGGGATGCTGGGGGGAAGGGGACCGGAGGGTGGCCCTGGGGAGGAATGGCTCTGGTGGCTTCGTGGGGGGGTGGGCGGGGGGGTCCTCCCAAAACAGGGCCGGGGCAGAGCAGCCGCCCCAAACCCCGCGGGACCGGGACACCCAGCAGCCGCTGGCACCCGCTGCCCTTCGGGCTGTGGATCTGCCTCCGGGACGCCCCGGTGACCCCCGGTGACATCCCAAGCGCATCCCGATCCCCCCGGCGGGGACCCCTTGGCAGCCGCTGGGCCGCATCCGAAGGGAAAGGGCGAAGGACTCAGGATGCGGCCGCCTCCTCTGGGCCCCGTCAACTTCTCCTTCTTTGGTGCCACCGAGGCCGTGGCCATTTCTCATCACCCCTCGCTCCAGCCAGCAAGACAAACACCCCCCCGTGTCCCCCTCGTCCCCCCCACCGTCCCTCCCTGCAGCCCCTGGAAAATACCGGGCGGTAAGATGGTGGCGGGCGGGCAGGGGGCACAGCGGGGAAGGCAGCATCCCGCCACGGGCAGCTCATGCCCGGAGAATCCCGACCACGTGTCCGCACGGGCAGCGGGCACCGTGCCGCTCGCCGGTGTCACCCGTGGGGACGCCACGGGCTGGGCCAGTTGGGCTGGGCAGGGAGGGTGGGACAAGAGGGGATGGTCTCCTGTAGCCCCCCTCCTCCAGTCCTGGGATGGGCGAGCGTCCCAAGGACACGCGGGCGAGCGGTGGCAGAGCCACTGACTTCCAAAGTCGCCTGCGCGGTGCCCGCCTGGTGCCAGCCCGCCACGGACACCCGTGGGGGGCTGCCTGGGGTCCCCAGGGCGGGAGGAGAGGGGACGTTAGGGACACCCAGCACCCTGCGGCTGGAGACCAGGGGGAGCGGGGACCGGCTGGCAGGGTGGAGGCGGTGGCATCTCCTGCCCACACGCACGCCTCCCTGCAGCTCAGTGCACGTGCAGCCCCCCCGCCAGCAGAGACGCTCCCCGGCCCCACGTAATTAATGGGGCCATGAGGCCCATCGCCTCATTAACAGAGCGCATAATTCTTCCATCTCCTGGGCTCAGCTCCTGTTTCTCCAGGCTCGGGGCCACCAGCCGGAGCGTTCCCATCCCTTCCCATTCGCCCTGTCCGGGGGGGGGGGGGGGGTTCAGTTCCCCCCACCTTCAAACACACACTCTGCCCCTTGGGTCACCCCAGTGTCCCCATCACCAGCCCAGGGTCCCCAAACCGGTGCTACTGGCACTCCCCATCCCGTGGCCGCATCCAGCCGGTGTTCCTCCCCAGCACCTCTCCAGTTGGGATCAGTGAAGGGGCAGGTTGGCGGCAGGGAGCGGTGACCCCCAGCATGTCCCCGGCCCCAGGGTGCCAAGTCCCGCAGCTGCCTCGGGATGCCCGCGGCATCCAAAGGACCCTGGTGCAGAGCAATGAAGATGTTGAGGCCATGCGCGGGATAGGGAGAAGGTCAGGGCAACAAAAATAAGGGTTCCTACTCCCCAGCAGTGTCTGCTGGAGCTTTTTGCTGGGTTTAATGAGCTGGGAAAGGAAAACAAAAACATTTAATAAGACTTTTTGTTTTAAAACTAAACCCCTCTTTACTGAAAATGGCTTTAGAAAGCAGAGCAGCATGAGTTTTCATTTCTTTTTCTCCTGCCCCCATCCCATTAAACCCCTCATTTTCCCCTTTTCTCTACCTGCTTCCCACCCACTACCTGGCCCCTTTTCAGCCTTCACTCCCCACCCCTTCTCCTCCTCTTCCTCGTGGCTTGGAGGAGGCTGCAGGATGAGTCCCAGCTGCCCAGGGCTGAGCTTCCCCCGCAGCCATAAGCAAGCGGCCGCGCTGCTTAATCCCAGGGAGGAATTTTAAGTCTCTCCAGCGGACTGTAAATATTTGGGCTACAGCTGACAAGGAAAATGTAAATGCTTTGAGAGAGAAAAAAAAAAAAATCACCCGGGATGAGACAGCGGGGGCGGATGGCTCGGGGCGCTCCTAAACCCCCTGGGACCTGCCGGGAGGTTCCTCCGCAGGGGACACCCCTCAGCCACCTGCCATGGGGGTGTCCCAGCTCCCACCCCATCCCCTGCCCATAACAGGGACCTGCCCGCGCAGCCCTGGTCTGGCCAGAGAGGACCAGTCCCTGCGGTTCCCTATGGGTCCCCTGGGGATGCTCTGTTTTCCCAAAGCGGATGGTGGGGCGGGGGGAACCACCGGAGGTGGCCGAGCCTTTTGTCCTGTCACTGGGCACCACTGGGAAGATCCTAGCTCCATCCTCTTCCCCATCAGGTGTTTATAGCCATGGTGAGACCCCCCCTGAGCCTTCTCTGCTCCCCAGCTCCCTCAGGCTTTCCTCCTAGGAGAGATGCTCCGGTCCACCAACTTCATGGACTCCCTCCAGTATATCTCTCGGGGACTGGGGAGCCCATAACTGGGCCCAGCACTCCAGCTGTGGCCTCACCAGTGCGGAGCAGAGAGGAAGGGTCCCTTCCCTCGACCTGCTGGCAACACTTTGCCTAATGAAGCTCCGAATACCCTCACCCTTCCTTGCAGCAAGTTATTGGCTCATGGCCAACCTGGTGTCCTCTTCTGCCGGGGTGCTTTCCAGGCGGGTGGCCGGTGCTTCATGGGGTTGTTCCTCCCCAGGGGCAGGACTTGGCACTTCTCCTCATTGAACGTCATGAGGTTCTCCTCTGACCGCTTCTCCATCCCTGCCACGTCCCTCTGGCATCTCCACCACTCCCAGCCCTGTGTCACCAGCAGCCTCCCAGCAGGTCCACCCCAACCCATCAGTGACTTTCTCCCCAGCTGCCCCAGCGCCAGGGGCCTGTGCAGTGCTGGGCAGGTTGGCGGCTCCATGCAGAGCTTGGGGGACCAGTTACACTCCAGAAATGGTCGTACTGGAGCAGACCAAAGCTCCAGGTGGCTCAGCGTCGTGTCTTCCTGATGGGAAGCATTGGAGGAAGAGGAGGATGGAGGGATGCCTCCAACCCCTCCAGCTGCATCCCAGGGGCAGGAGGGAAGGGTTCAACAGAGAGACCGAAAGCCAGGGAAGCCCCCAGCCCCCTGATGCTTCCACATCCCCATGGGTGCACCCTCGGGCAGGGCGAAAGCTGCTGCTCGGATGAGCCGCTCTCTCCATCAGCTGCTGCCGAGACAGATCTGCTCTTTGCAGGCTTAGCTTTATTAGATTAGGTGGCAGCTCTCACCTGGGTTTGGACGCAGAGAGTTTTATCCACTTAAAGGCAGGAGAGCGGCCCAGAGCTCTGCTGGTGGCCCCAGCCATGGAGATGGCACGTCCCCGTCCGTCCCGGTGCATCCTGGCCGTCAGCGATGCCCAAATCCCCTTGGAGGTTTGGACCCAGACGCCCAACACCATTTGAGGTGCCCCCGGCTCTCGTCTTTGTGCATCTCCCCTCTGTGCCTCAGTTTCCCCACACAGCGTGAGACAGGGGTCTCAGCCCTGTCCCCCCTGCGTCACACGGTAGATCGCAACTGCTCGCAATCGTCGGACGCTTCTTGGCTGGTGCAGCGAGCAGAGGGAGGTCCCAGCCTGCGTGAAGGCTGCAGAGATGCTGCTATGGGCAAGAACAGGAGGGATACAGCTCTGCTGGGTCTTGCGGGGGGGGGGGGGGTCCCATGGGAAAAGCTGCTGCAGGACCCCCTCCAGCCTTGCAGTAGTGGGTGATGGTGGGAGGGAAGAGGTCAGGGAGCCCCGAGGGGTTCTGCCCTACCCAGCAGCCCAAAACCCGTCACCCACTGACCCCACCAAAGGATGCTGCAGCCCCGGCAGAGCTCAAAGCTGAGCCTCTCCTCTCCCTCGTCCGTGGGAAAAGTCAGGAGAGGGGCAGAGGCTTATCCTGAGGAAATTCTCACACTTCTTGGTCACCGCAGAGCAAAGGCAACGGGGCACGGAGCCACGGCATGGGGAGGTCCCAGGGGATCGGGACCCTCTGCTCGCAGTCCCTCATCCTCACCCAGCACCCAAGGGAAGGAGCCGAGGTAGCGCCGAAGTTTGAACCAGCCTTTATTTCTCTCTCTAAGGAAAGTAACTCAGCGGTACAAATATGCTTTGGCATGAGAACCAGAGAAACCTTGCCGGGGGGAGTGTGGCTCCCCGCGGGTGCCCTAGGATGAGAAAGATGCAGAGAGCAAAAAGAAATTCCCCGGAGTCGTCAACAGTGTCCCCCCAAGACTCCTTTCTGATAGATATTTATAGATTTCTATAGATATGATGATAGTGTCATTTATAATAAATATCCTCTCTGGTATCTAACAGTATGTACAGGTCGTCAAGTATTAGAAATACATTGGTTTTCTTCTGTTAAAAGGTGAGAAAAGACACAGGTGGGTTGGGTGCCCCGGCTGTCCCCAAAGTCCCCCTGGCACCCCTGGGGCTCAAAGAGGGACCAGTGCCCGTCACGGTGTCCCCCTGTGTCCCCTCTGGCGGGGGGACAGCCTGTGCTTTGGGTGCTGGGAGGGGGCAGCGCAGTCCTGGGGGTGAGGGGGGTGCTCCCCGTGGGGCTGGGGGCTGCCCCGTGCATGGAGGGGGGGGGGGCAAGGAAAGAAGTTTTTGCCCCCCTCTTGCCGTGCCGGGGTGGCCGTGCCGGAGATGACCCCCGGGATGTCCTGGGTCTCAGAGAGGGGGAGCCCCAGGAGCATCCCCTGCTCTGGGCTCAAGGCGTCGGGGTGAGATGGGGTGCGGGTCGAAAGGGGAGCGGTTCAACCCGGGGGTGTGAAGGAGAAGAAGGGTGGGAAAAAGTCTTATAATGCCCCAGGTTGTCCCCTAAAAAAGCTCCCCGAGGGTAACGGCTCCGGCCCCAGAGCTGCCACAGGGGAGGATGGAGAGGGGGGTCCCAGGGGACTGTGCTGCCGCTGCCCGTCCGTCCTACTTCCCGGGGATGGCTCGCCATCAGGAATATCCCGGGGATGCCCAGGTTTGCCCATCTAAAGAGAGTTAAAATAAGCCCGTAAAGCTCTCGGAGGGTTGCCCACCGAGTTGCGGCAGGCGTTTTCGGCAGCCTACGTGACTCACGGCTTGTTTTCTCGGCCGCAGGGGCAGGCTGATGTGCGCAGGGATCGAAAAAGCTCCGTCTAAGCCCCTCTTAGCCTGATTTGCCCGTTGATGCGTGCTCGCCTTCGCCACGGCATCCCTCACCGCCCGGAGACCTGCCTTCCCCGGGGCAGCCCCGTGGCCGGAGAAGGCAGAGGATGGAGGGGACGGGACCTCGCTGCTGCCCACGGTCACTGCCAGGAGCCCCACGTCCTCCTCTCCCCACGTCCCACGAGGCCTCTGGTGCACACACGGTCACGCGTCCGGCTCACGGCCATGCCGTGGGGCTGCCCCGGGGCCGTGGGGGTCCCCGGCCGCTTGCACAGAGGTATCACGGTGGGAGGTGCAGGCATATCCCCCACCCCATCAGGTTAGAACACTCTCCAGCTCTTCAAATTTCACATTTTTGAGGAGTGGTTTTGCAAAATAAAATAAAATAAAATTAATTTAAATTAAAATAAAATAAAACCAGCAGCTCCCTTCGTCCCGCTTCAGAGAGGACCGGGGCAGCCTCGCCGCTGCTCCCGCATCCCTCCCGAGTCCCGGCAGAGGAGCACAGCCCCCGATTCCCCCGGGGGTCCCAGTCGCTGCCTCCCCCTCCGCAGCCCGAGCCTGGGGCAGTTTCCTCCTGCCGTGACCAAGAAAGTTCCTCGGCCACGGGGCCAAGGCGGCGGGGGGGTCCGGGTGGGGATGGAGAGGGGCTACACAGAGCTGCGGCGCTTCATGAGCCCCTGGAAAGCCGCCAGGCTGTGGAGACCGGTGGAGACGGAGCTGATGGCCGACCGGCGGGTGTTGCAGAAGCATCTGTTGGAGGGGGTCTCCGGACAGCGGCCGGGCGAGGAGTGGCTCTGCTCCACGCAGGTGTCCGAGGTGGAGAGGTCCCTGGGGATGATCATGGGGATGGAGTACTGCAGCTTCTCCCGGCTCTTGTACCACAGGCACGAGCACATGGACTGGAAGTGGAGAACCTCGGCGTAGACGTTCCGAAAGCCGCCCCCGCCACTTCCCACCGCCGCCGGTGCGGCCGAGGCGGCGTCCGCGGCGTGGATGCTGCTGGCTTGCCCGTTGCGGGTGAGCAGCGCCCGGTGCTCGGCATCCCGCTTCTCGTCCTCGGCGTTCATGGTCATGAAACGCAGCACCACCAGGTTGAGGAAAGCCCCGATGACCGTCAGCCCCGTCAGGATGTAGACGAAGCTGAAGGCCACATACTGTGGCTTGTTCTGGAGGGCTTCGTCCTTCTGCAGGGCCACGTAGTCCCCGAAGCCGATGGTGGTGAGGGTGATGAAGCAGTAGTAATAGGCGTGGAAGAAGCTCCAGTGCTCGTAGTAGGAGAAGGCGGCTGCCCCGATGCAGAGGGTGCTGATGCAGGAGAAGAACCCAATGGTGACCATGTTGGCCATGGAGACCTCCGCGCGCCTCATGCCAAGGCACTTCTTGATGCGGTGGAGGAGGTACCTGACGAAGGTGTTGATCCTCTCGCCCAAGCTCTGGAACATGACGAGGGTGAGGGGGATCCCCAGCAGGGCATAGACCATGCAGAAGACCTTCCCCCCGTCCGTGCTGGGGGCTGCATGGCCGTAACCTGGGGAGCAAAGCCACAGAGCAGGATCAGCTTGGTGGTCTGAGGGGGGTGCGAGGTGCGCACCGCCTCAAACCGCTTCCCCGACTGAGTTGGTGGCGGCGAACCCCAACCCTGACCAGTGCCATCCTCACCCCAAGGCACAAGGAGGGACCACGGATGGCTGGGCAGGCTGGGGGGGATAATGGGATCTCCAAATGAAAATGAAGGTGAGGGAGCTGGCGAAGGTGGAAAGCCCCCAGCTTGCGGGGAAAGGAGCTCGGGGGCTGGCAGAGGGTGATGGATGAGGTGCTGCATCTCTGGGTTGGGGTGGAGGCAGTTGGGGGATGCTCGGATGGACCCTGGCTGGGGTAGGGGCGTTCCCCAGCCTTGGGGTTTTGGAAACTGGAGATTGCTCTTCCCCGAAATACCCATCCTGGGACGAACCATCTCAAAGCAGCCAGGTGGAAAGGCACAGGAGATGGGGAAAAATAGGGATTTTAAGGACTCAAGAGACGAGGGCAGCTGGCTCTTCTCTCACCCCAGCCCCGCGTCCCCATGTCCCACTGCCTGCTGGCTTGGGGCTGCCATGGGAGCTGGGGGAGCATCCGTGCCCAGCCCTGGGGGCCCATCTGGGTCTCAATTAATCTCCTGTCTGCACAAAACCGATGCAGGTAGGACTTATTCTGCCTCTGTGCTGGCAGATCATTCATCCCTAATGGATCCCGGGCACCTGCAGCTGGGCAGAGGCAGCTGAGCCTGGGGGATGTGTGGGTGCCGAGCCGGGGCGCCCCGGGGAGATGTGCAGCGCCCCTGCGCTGTGGGGGGTGCCCGGGCAGCCAGGGACCAGCCGCTCCCCTTCCCGTTCCCTTCCTCTGTCCCTTTCCTTTCTCTTTTTTCCTTTTCCTTTCCCTTCATTTCTCCTTTCTGTTTTCCTTTTCCTCTCCCTCTCCCTCTCCCTCCCCCTCTCCCTCTCCCTCTCCCTTTCCCTCCTTTCTTTTTCCCTCTTTCCCTTTCCCTTTCCCTTTCCCTTTCTCTTTTTTCCTTTTCCCTTCCCATTCTCTTTTTTCCTTTTGCTTTTCCTTTTCCCTTTTCTCCTTTCCCTTTCCCTTCCTTTCTCTTTTTTCCTTTCCCTTCCCTTTGTACCTTTCCCCTTCCCTTTCCTTTTCCTTTTCCCTTTCCCTTTCTTTTTTCCCTTCCCCTTTCGTTTTCCCTTCTCCCCCTTCCCCTTCCCTTTCCCCCTCGCCAGCACCGCACACCATCGACAAGCGTCGGGGCGAGGGCTTCACCTCCGATGCCTGGGGCCAGCAGGCTGGGGCCCCAGGAGCAGGCAGGGGCAGCGGGCAGGGGCAGCGGGCAGCAGGCAGGCAGGAGCGCTGCTGGGGTCCGGGGGGCTGCAGCCGCAGCTCACCGACCGCTCAGACCCCAGAGGGGCTCAAAACCGCTTCCCTCGGACTCCGAGCGTGTTTGGGACAGGGCTGGGGGTGCCGGTACAAGCACATCCACCGCAGCACCCGCTTCTCCAAGGCCTGTCCCAGCAATTAAGCCAGAGCCAGCACCCACGGCCACGTGATGCCGCGGCAGCCCCCCAGCCCGTGGGAACGGTGGAGGGGAGCTCGCCCTGCCCCGGCTCCGTTTAATCCTGGCTGGGCGGAGGCAGGCGACATCCCTCACTGTCACCCTCGCCGGCAGCCTCGGGAGGCCAAGGATTAAGCTAGGCCGGAGCGAGGCAAAAACAAGGATCGTCAGATCTCTGCCCAAGCCGCCTCTGAGGAGCTGGTGTGACCTCTCCCAGCCACCAGTGCCGCCGGCTTGGGCTGCGACCGTGGGAGCCGGAGAGCATCGCCGGAGAGCATCGCCGGAGAGCATCACCGGAGAGATCACTGGAGAGCATCACTGCTCTCATCAGTGCCAGGTGCCTGCCTGTCCCTTCCCTTGCTGATGGAAAAGGGGGCTGCTGCTTGCTGTCCCCCCCCCCAGCCGCAGAAGGGACACCGAGGCAACGCCATGCCACGCGGGTGGCCACCGGGTCCCGCAGCAGGGCTGGGCAATGCATTTCAAACCGGGGTCACATCCCACTGCCCTCAGGGCAGGCACCGAGCCCTCACCCTGCCCGTCTGCCTGCCCCTGCCCTTCATCTTCTGCCGGACACCCTCCCAACAGCCCAAATCTCCCCATTCCTCGTGCATCAGCTGGTCGGGGACGGGGTTTTAGGACACAAGCCTTGAGCAGTGCCCACAGGCCCCGTCCCTGCCGACAGCCTCGCTGAGCATCCTCCTGCCCTGTCCTGCCTGCCCCGCACCACTGCAGCCTCCCGTAGCTATATTTAGCCCCATTTCCCCAGGGAAGGGAGTTTATGAGCTCTCGCAGCGTGTCCAAGCGTCCGTCAATCTGCCAGCCCCCCCTTTCCCGGCTTTAGCGGGCACTGCCTGATCTCCAGCACGTTTGAGGATGGGGGGAAGGTCGTCGGGATATGAAACCCAGCCAGCGGGGAGAGGGAGACGCCAGGAAGGTGGCAGAGAGGGTGAACCCCCAAACCTCTCTTGTACCTGTGGTTTCATCCACCGCGGCAAGGAAACGCGCTGGAGAGGAGGGCTCGGCTCCCGAGGATGCGGCAAAGTCCTGGCAGCTGCCAGGCTCAACGGTGGCTCTGCTTGCCCCGCCGCACTGGCACGTCTGGCTTTGGGGCACGTCCCGGCTCGGCAAGGCTGCCGGGCACAGGCAGCGAGGCTCCCCGCCATGCTCCTGCCCTCCCTGCGGAAGGGGTGCAGCATCCCCGCTCCTCTCCATCTCCTGCCCCCCTCCTGCAGCCCCCCCAAACCTCCCCGCCGGGTGGGTACTCCTCAAAGGGGTGTCCCAGGAGGGATGCTGCCAAGGGAGAGCACGGTCAGGGTGCTCTGGGCTCCCGCTCAGGGTGCTGCAAGCAGGCAAAGGAGCACAGCATGTGTCCCCTGGGAGAAAATATGACATGTCCCTGAGGAACGCGGCCGGCTCGTCTCCTTTTTAGGGCTGCGGAGGAGCAGGGGTAGATCTGGCCGGGGCTGCGGGGAGCAGGTGCAGGTCTCGGCTGGCCCCTGGCCCGGAGCAAATCCCAGGCTGTCGGAGCGATGGATGGTGGGGATTAGCGGGGCAGCTGCTGGGGACGGGAGGAGGGGGGTAACATTGCAGAGCGGAGGTGTTACAAGGCTGGAAGGTGCAAAGGGCTGGGAAGGAAGGGAGAGGGGCCCCAGGAGGCGGTACTGTGTGCTGAAGGGGTATGGGGGGGGGCTGATCCCTCCAGGGAGGGGGTGCAAGGGAGTGGGGGTATGAAGCAGTCAAGAAACCAGCTCCCTGCTTTACAAAATCGCTGCAGGAAAGCAGGCGCTGGTGCCGAGCGAGGGCTGGTGGCCACAAGCCGTCGCCCACGCCAGGACACCTCCGTGCCCAGGCGGGAGCCCTGCACCCTGCAGCCAGAGCCATCACGCTCCTCATCCTCCAGTTCAGTGGTGGGGGCTGCTCCCGGGGTCCGTGCTGGCCATGGGGTGGGTCTGTCCTTGCACCCCCCTCACCCCCCCCCATAATCTGGGTGTCTGCTGGGTGGAGGCGTGGCTGGTGTGCCCCTTCCTTAGCCATTGCCACAGCCTGGCCCCTGCAGGGGGATGCCAGAGCCCCTCACCATGGTCTCCGACCTGCTGCAGCTTTCACTGTTCATTGCCAGGCTGTGAGGCTGCAGGAGCGATGAGGGATGGTGGGGAATGTTCAGGCATCCCGGCTGATGGGGGATCTACCAAAGCATTAACCACTCAGGGGGTCTCCAATGCTTTGGAGCAGCCTCAGTTTCTGTCCCAGCCTGGAAGGCAGACAACTCTGGTCCTGCCAAGTCTGGGACAAACCCAACTCTGGTCCTTCCAAGCCTGGTTTCACACAACCATGAAACCCCACAGCCTGCGGAGCGCTGCCTCCCTTCTCACCCTGCTTCCTGGCAGGTTTAGCAGCAGCCACCAAGGTCGGTACGTTCCCGTGCATTTTGGGGAGAAAGGAATAACCCAACCGCATCTGTAGACACTGGAGGATCTGCAGTCAGGAGAGCCCCAAGGATGCTTTGGTGAAGGAAAAGCCTCATCCTCTGGAGGTGTCACCCCCCACCATGAAGACCACCCTCCCCAAGCAGACCCCACGCTTGCTGCTGGCTGGCACGGCGGTGAACGCGCAACGACCCCACGCTCCCAAAGCACTTTAGCACTCAAAAGCAACCAACGCACAAAGCACTCAGCCCTGAGCCCTCCCGAGTCCCTGCCCCAGGCACCCCCTTCTCCTGGCCCTCGTGGAGAAACCCTTGGGGGTCCCCCAGGGATGGAGGCAGTGAGTGGGTATCCCTTGGGGTGCAGCATGCCCTGGGCAGCAGATTTCGCCTCCTCCTCGTGTCAGCCCTGCAGCCAACCCTGCATCCCGCCCCCCATCGCTCCCAGTAAGGACCAGCATCCCGCTCAGCGTTTAACGGGTGCCCGTTTCCCAATGTATCCCCTGGGTGACGCAAGCTCGGCCAAGGTACTAACGGCACCCGCGCAGTGCCAAGCTCTCTCCAGCACCCGCAGCCAAGAACAACCTGGTTCTGTGCCCAGTCCTGCCAGTTAACCAGTGCCGGGGCTGAGCCTGGGGACCCCAGCTGTCCCCCAGGCCGGGGATGGAGACCCAGGCGATGCAGCCGGTACACAGGGTGCCCCTCAGCGCTGCCTGGGAGATGCCCTGTCTTCGCAGGGCGAGCAAACAAGCAGGCAGAGAGCGGCTGGGAAAGGCAGCATGTGGCAGCGGCAGCAGCGCTGCCAGCCTGCCCTGAGCAAACGCGGCCCTGGCACGAAGGGGCACGGCGCTGCCTGTGCTGCGTGGGGACACGCGTGTCCTGCAACGCCTCGGTCCCCTGCCGGACAGGGGTTGAGGACGGTGGGAAGGGGCTCGTCCTGCCCGGGGACACCTCCTGGGCAGGGCAGGGTGAGAGGCGGCCGGAGCAGAGGGACAGGACCCGGGCGGCAGTATCCTGGGGCTGGGCAGAAATTGGGCAATGCAGAGAGGGAGCGAGCCCTGGGACCCACAGCACCCAGGCTGCTGCTGTGCCAGCTGGGTCCTGGACCCACAGCAGGGACTGTCCTCGCTGTGCCTTCACCAGGGCAGGTGAAGGGGCAGCCAGCTTGCCATCCTCTCACCCTGCCATCCATCCATCCATCCATCCATCCATCCATCCATCCATGCATCCTTCCTTCCATCCAGCCATGCACCCACCCACCCATCTGTCCTTCCATCTATCCATTCATCTATCCACCCATCCAGCCTCCCACCCATCCAGCCTTCCATCCACCCACCCGTTTGTCCGTCCATCTATCCATCCATCCATCCATCCATCCATCCACCCACCCACCCATCCTTCTACCCATCTACCCATCCTTCCTTCCTTCTATCCATCCACCCACCCACCAAAGATCTCTGCCCACCCACCTCTCCTCCTGCCCCCCTCTCTCCCTGTCCACCCTCACCCCCATCTTCCTATTCTCCCCCCCCCCCACCCCCCCTCAGCCTCCCTCTTGCCCCAGCCCAGTCCAGCAGCACTGGGGGCTGCCCTGGGTGGGGGTGTCACATTGGAGAGGGGGTGGCGGGCCTGGCTGGGGGCTTGTGCCTCTGTAGGATGGAAGGGATCCCAGGATTGGAGCCCCCTCCAGGACACCATCTCCCCAGCAGGATGGAGGCTAGACCCTCAGGTCCCCCAAAATCAGAGCAGCGGGGTAACCCCCCCAGTACCCCTTCCCATCCTCTGCACCCGCGTCTGCGCCCCTGCCACCCCCCTGGTCCCTGCGTCACTGTGACCCCCTTCCCCCCACATTTATCCTACACGTTTTGGGGGGTGTCACCCCCCAAAGGGGCTTGGAGCCACCCCCGATCTGGCTCCCACTGCAGGGAGGGGGCAGAGCAGGACAGTTTGGGGGTGCAGCTGGTGCCTGTCCCCCCCCAGGCATCGCTCCCTGCAGGCGGGGGCCGGACCCTGCCGTAGCAGGGAGGGGGGGTCAGGATGGTGTCATGGAAAATCCCGGCGCCGGCCAAGCGCCCTGTTTGCGCCGAAACTGGCAATTTTTCCCTCAGTCCTGGGGCTCCGCCAGGCCCCTTCCTGGCCCCCTCCGTGTCTCCCCCCGTTCCGTCCCTCCCCTCCTCCTGCAAGAGGGGGGTGCAGCCAGGTCCCCCCAACTGCCCTTAGGGGCCCTGCAGCAGGAGGGGGGTACTCTTGGCGCTGGTGGTCAAGGCGGGATACCCCGGTGATGGGCATGGCTGGATGCTGATGAACACCCTGACACGGGAGGCTGGTCTTGCTGGTTGAGGGTTGGTTTTTTTTGGGGGGGGGGGTCTGCCCTGCATACATCGGCTCACACCGCTGGGCAGAGGGACCCCGGCCCAGGCAGTGAGACCCCCCCTCACCCCCTGCAGCACCCAGGGGCCACCTCCCACCCTTGCAGGAGGTGCTGGCCCCCCCGATGGTGACACAGACCCCAGCCTCCTGCAAGACTCAGACTCCAAAGGACCCCTCGACACTGCCCTGCCGCTCCCCACCCCATCTACAAACGCACCCCTCTGCCATCCCCCCGCTACCCCGAGTCCCAGCGGGATGGGGTTGGGGTCCAAGCCCAGGAACCATCTCCCCGGGGAGTTACAGCCAGTCCGGTCACCCCATCACCTCCTCCCCGGGGAGCTAAAGCCCCTGAGCCCTTGATGGCTCTCGCCGCAAAGCTCCTTAGCCAGGGATGCTTCCTTCCCTGCCGCCCTCTCCTCCGCCAAATCCCCCGCATTCCCCCGGGAGGCAGGTGGGTGCCATGTGCTGCTCCTCCTTTACAGAAAACGGGGTTTTTCGCCACCATTTTTTAGCTCAGGCCTTTGCAGGGCAGAGCCGGAGGCTGGCAGAGGGGGGGGGCTGCCCCATCGTTCAGCCCTGGCCCTCCCCGGGGCACTTCACCCAGGGTCTCCCGTTGGAAAAGCAGGATGCGGCTCTTTCCTCCCAGCGCTCTGCTTAGTTTGGGTAGTGGGAAGGTGTGGAAGGGTGTGCACCAGCACCCAGCACCGTGCACCAGCACCATGCACCAGCATGCAGCACTGTGCACCAGCACCCAGCACCGTGCACCAGCACCATGCACCAGTGCTCAGCAACACGCACCAGCACCCAGAACCGTGCACCAGCACCCAGAACCGTGCACCAGCGCCCAGCACTGTGCAAAAGCACCCAGCACTATGCAACAGCACCATGCACCGTGCACCAGTGCCCAGAACAGTGCAACAGCACCCTGCACCAGCGTCCAGCACCGCGCACGCAGCACTGTGCAACAGTGCCCAGCACCATGCACCAGCACCATGCCGCAGTGCCCAGCACCGCGCACCAGCGCTCAGCACCACGTGCAATGCCACACACTGCACACCGTGCCACGCACCGAGCGCCGTGCACTAGCACCCAGCACCGTGCACAGTGCCACGCACTGTGCGCCAGCGCTCAGCACCGCTTGCAGCACCAGTGGGGCCCTTCTGCCCCACGGCCCCTCTCCTTCACCCCTCTCTGCAGGCAGACAGGCGAGACCCCCGCCCCGCCAGCACGCTCCGCTCTTGCTCCTTCAATTAACCCTCCCGGCTGTGATTTATCCAAGGTGGCGATGCCTGCTATAAATCCCGCGCCGCAGTCACTTCAGCCTGAGAGCTGCCTGATAAATATTTAAGCCGGCTCATAAATCACACGCCGGCAGAGCGGGGCTCTCCCACAGCTCCAGCTGGGGTCCGGCTTCTTGGCATTAGACCTGGCAGCGCCGAGTCTGAGCAACCAGCCCTGGGGCTTGGTAATTGGGAAAAAACCCACCCCAAACCCAAAGAAATTGTTGTGTTTTTTTTTTTTTCCCCGGTCCTGGGCGATGAACCCCCCCTCGCCTCGGAGCATCTCTGCCCCAGCACGTGGTGTTTATGCCTTGCTCTGAGTCAGGCTTTGCTGGCGAGTTTAATGAGGCATCAGCTGGGAGAGGCCGAGCAGAGGGCAGTGAAGGAGCCGGTATTAATTGCTGTTATCGCTCCGGGATGGAGAGGAACAGGGAATTTATAGCCTGGGTGGGAGAGGGGAGCGGGATTGGGGGGGGGAGGGATGCTTGCGGAGGGGCAGCGCTCCTGCCAGCAGGGCTGAGCCCCCTGGTTCGGAGGGTCCTTGGGCTGAATCCTGTGGGAGAGGACACGCATGATACCTCCATGCCACAGGTTTGCTGGAGCCTCCCTGGGCAGAGGCTCTGCCTCCTCGGCAAAGGTGCTGAGCCCCAGCCGAGCAGACTGCTGGGGCAACAGGCTGCAGCTGCCACCCCTAAAAACCACACCACTGCTGGGAAGGGCTCAGGGATGGCTCCGGTCTCAGCCATGTACACGCCATCTCCCCATTCACCCTCTTTGTGCTTATTCCCTGATCAGTGGCAGAGGTGCATATGCCCTCATTAGGTTTCAGAGTGAACAGCCCAACCAGCAATCCCAGCATACCACAAGCAAAGGTGTCAGGGGACGGCCTGATGTCTAACTGGAGAGGGAAGGAAAGCAGTCCTGACCTCCCAGCACTGCTCTCTGCCAGCTCCTGCAGCTCGGCAGCATGGCTGGGGTACCCAACCCCCCCCCAGCGACCGAGGAGCTGCCAGGCTGGACAGGGCTGCTCTCCTGGGGAAGCCCCACACATTCCCAGGGCTTGAAAGGGGTGAGATGCTGCCTGTCTCTCCCCACTGCCTGGGCATCACCTCCCATCAGGGCTGACGGGAGAGGAATCCCAGCCCTGGAACAGAGTGGTACAGTTTTTCCCTCCGGCATGTTAACTCGGAAACCTATCAAAGGCATGTTTGTAAGTGCCAACACTAATTTTCACTGCTATCTTTTTTAGCAGGCACAGCTAGTGCAGAACGGGAACAGAAATGTCCAGAGGGGCTGGAGGGAGCGGGTGCCCCATCCCTGGCCTTGCCCCCCCCGACCAGCCGCACGGCAGCCCCAAAACTGCTGCAACCTCCTCCTTATCCCAGCGGTGACGGCTCCCGCGCCTTCCCTGAGATGTTTCCCTCTGCTGCATCCCCCAAGGCCAGAGAATCGGGGGTCCTTCCCCTCCCACTGGTGCCAGTACCGGCAGGGTTGTGCCGGTACCACTGGCACCGGCGGTGGTGTGCCGGGGCTGTGCCCAGGTCCTTCCTCCTTTATTGCTGGGCCAAGCCCACAGGCGTGAGCAGGGAAGGGATTCCCGCCAGGAGAGACGCTACGGCCGTGATGGACTGGGGACAGGCACGTTGCCACTGGAGGAGGCAGCCCCGGGATGGGGGTGATGGGGTGACTGATGGGGAGACCACGTGCAGAAGAGGGTCGGTGGGGACTCGGTGTCAGCCCAGGGTCTTCTGGCCCGAGCAGGATCCCTGTTCCCTTAATAAACAAGTGGGGAGGGAGGAGGGCTGTAACAGATGGTGACACTGCGGTGGCATTCGTCACCTGCCCCGGCCCATATGGCCACTCGCTTCTCCGCACGCAGTGAGGGGGGGGGGGTGGGGGGGTGGGCAGGGAGATGTGTTTTTTGGGAGTTATCCAGCGAGAGCCATCACAGCCAGCCCTGGAGCATGGAGGCCCCTTGATGCAGGGACAGGGACCGAGGTGACAGGGGACATGTCCGGCTGATGCTGGCATCCCGCGAGGGGACCCTGGGGACAGCTCTGCCTGGCTGCAAGGGCAGCCACGCTCCATCCCTGCTCGCCCTGCAGCTGCCCTTCCCCTGGCTCTGCAGGGAGGGGGGCAGAGGGTGATGACAAACCGAAATATCCCGGTCCCCGGTCCCCAGTTCCCCTCCGTGGTCCCTGGGCACTGGGGCAGCTTCTCAGGGTGGGGATGGGGGGGGCTGCACCCCACTAGCAGGGTGCAGGGCTCAGGGCAGCTTCGTGGAGGGAGGGAGACCTTTGGACCAGTGCTGGCAGGGCAGCTTGCCTCTTGGCTCTTTTCCCAGAAAAAGGAAAAAACCAAAACCCAAACCCCAAAATGCAAGAAAAACTTTCCGAGTGGGACCTGTCACCCTCCTGGCTTTTCCTCCTTCCTGCTTTAAAGCCGGCCACGGCACCAGGATCTCAACCGGCACAGGAGCCCCAGCACCCCGATTGCCTCCTGAGGGCGGTGGGGAGCCTGGCTCTTTGCGGTCCCCGACTGCAAGTGGAGGGGCTGGTTGGCAATTTCCTGGAAGAATGCCTTTTTTTTCCCCACTGCAAAATCCCACTTCATGGGAATAATGGAATTTTCTTTCCTCTCTTGTGGCTTTAGACGATTTTGCCCTCTTTGCTGGTGCACGCTGGCCCCGGTCAGCAGCACCCAAGCTCCATTGCAACAGGCCAGCTAAAGCACCTGCCTTCGAAACCATCAGATTTTGATAAAAACAGTATTGTCTTACATATTTATGTCCATGCCCCTTCCCCCTACACACCCTTGGACATCACGGAGGCTGAAGCTGCCGGCAGAGAAGGGCTCGATGCCTGCAGAGCAGTAAAACCCAGTTTGGGGACATCGCCTCTGCATTTCCCTCCCACTCCGCTGCAGCTGGACACACATTTTTCGGGGCCGGGTGCCATCACCCCAACCCCAGAGGGGCCCCTGAGCTCCCGCATCAAACCCAAACGAAGGTTTAAAGGTTTTTAACCCCCGGCCACAGCTGGCAGGGTGCTTTACTGGGGCGTAACGCCTGCATTGGGGCTCAGCCACGCTCAACCATCCCTCCTCCATCCCTCCCGGGGCTCGGGGCAGCTGCAGGCGGGGCAGGGGAGCCGGGCGTCCCGGGGGGGTGGGAGGCAGGGCAGGGGTCCCGACGCCTGCCCGCAGCCCGGTGCTGAGCCACGGCCCCTCGGGACCGTGAACACGGGCTTGGCTTTGTGTCCCTCCTCCGTCACTGCAGCATCCTTTGTGTGGGCTGGCGAGACGCCGCTCGCTCCCGCTCGCCTCCCGCTCGCTCCTCTCCCCAGCCCCCCGCGCACCCCCTTGCCCGCTCCTCCTCCCTCTCACGTCAAACATAAGCTGCTTGTCTTCACTTTCAAAGCCTTTCCCAGCTGCTCCCGCCAGCCGGAGAGGCCAACCCCTGCCTCCGCTCAGCCCATGGCCACTCCAACGCCCGTTATCTCAGTCCCGGGAACCAACAGCCACCCCAACGCCCGCGTCTCAGCCCCCAAAAAACAACAGTTACCCTAAAATCCACGCCTCGGCTTCGAGAACCAAGAGCCACCCCAACACCCGTGTCTCAAACCTGGTGCCCCACCAGCCCTCCCACCCTGCCAGCTCCCACCGGCATCTCCCCGGGGCTGTGGTACCCACGGAGATGCTGGTCAGGGCCAGGCCGGCCACGTGCCATCCCGGTCCGGGCACCGGCTGTCCCCCGGCCCCCCGGCCCCTCGCGGTGGGCTGAGGATGGGGCAGTTTGGGGACCAAGGGATGGTGGGGTCACCCCAGGAGCTGCGTCGAGGGGACCCGAAGGACGGACGGGTTGACGATGTGAGCGGGTGAACGTACAGAGCAGTGGTCTGGAACCCAGGGGCGGATTCTGCAGCACCCCCCCCCAACCTCCCCAGTTTCTGCAGCCCCTCTCCCGAAGTGGGGGAGCACCCTGGGCACCCTGGGTGGGGTCAGGTCAGGGCAGGGAGACCACCCTGAGCACTGGGGCACAGCACCCACACCCCCCTTGGTAGAGCCAGAGCATCTATGCAAGCAGGGATGTACCCCCAGACCCCCCTGCCCGGGCTGGGGGTCCCACCAGGCCTTTGCCTGGGAAGGGCAGGAGATGGGCTGAGAGGCAACCCTGTCCCCAGGGGACCTTCCTCCTCCTCCTCCTCCTCCTCCTCCTCCTCCACCAGGGAAGGGGTCAGCCGAGGAAATCGCCTGTCCCACAGCCCCGCTGTGACCCCCCCCACTGAGCATCCAAAGCCCCCACTGCCCTGCTGGATTCTGCACCCCCCCGGAAACGTCCCTGCAGGGCTGCAAAGGGGGTCCCAGCTCAGACCCCCCCCCCCCCTCACCCTCCCGGACACCCCCGAGCTGCAGAGGAGGTGGAAACGGGGGTGAGGAGCCCCAGGTCCTTGTGGGGGATCCCCAAGGTTGGGGGACGTGCTGGTGGGGAGCCCGGAGGCTGCGGGGATGGGAGCGGGGGTTACCTCGACAGTAGGGAGACCAGAGACCACGGGGATGGGCAGGTCGCTGTTCCCCGAGGACGGGGGGCTGGGGCAGGAGGGGTCCCCGCTGCCTCGGGGACGGGGGGGCGACGGCGGGGGGGGGGGGTCCGGCGTTGGGGTGCGGGGCTGGCGAGCGGCCCCGATACCGCGGGGATGGGTGGAGGTCCGGGGGGGGGGGCGGGGGGGGGGAGTTTCCCAGGGCAGCCGGCCGGGTAGCCCTGACGCTACGGGGATGGGCGATTTCGGGAAGGTCCGGGCTGGGGTTTCCCGGTGGCGGAGGCGGGTAAGCCCGCCGCCGCGGGGGTGGGCGTTTTGGGGAGGGTGCTGGCGGGGCTTTCCCAGGGCCGGCGGGGGCTTGGCGGGCGGGTCGCCCCGAGACCTCGGGGATGGGCGGGGATCCGGGCGGCGGAGGAACCGGGCAGGCCGGTCGCTCCGATACCACGGGGGGGGGGGGGGGGGGGGAGCCGGGCGAGCGTGTCGCCCCGACACCGCGACAATGGGAAAAGTCGGCACGGGGGGACGACCGGGACCGACATCCCACGGCCGGGAGACGGAGGATGGCGTCCGGGGGTACCGGGCAGCGGCGGGGCGGGGGGGGGGGGACGGACACCGACGACGGGTACCTATGGTAGTGATGACGGTGATGGCGAAGTAGAAGGAGCCGGCGAATTTCCACTGGACGCCGGCCTTGTGGGGCTTGAGCTTGAGGACGACCCACTCGAGTTCGCGGTAGCTCTCGGCGCTGAGGTTGTACTTGCTCTTCAGCTCCTGGCTCTTGGCTTCCAGCCTCCGCCGTTCCGCCGTTTCTTCCTCCGACTCCAGCGCGTCGAAGACGGCGGCTCCCACCAGCAGGTAGGTGAAGGTACACATGATGAGCGCCAGCGTCCGCACGTTCTGCCGCTTCATGGTGCGGCGGCGGCGGCGGGGGGCGGCGGCGGCGGCGGCGGGGGGGGCGTCTGGGGCATGGCGGCGGCGGCGGCGGCGGCGGCGGGCCCGGCTCCGGGGGGTTCGGCTCGGTTCGGCTCTGCGGGGCCGGCGGAGCGGGGAGGGCGGCGGAGGAGGGACGGGGGGGGCGGGGGGGGGAAGGGGCGGAGCTGTTCTTCAGCACCAACCGCCCCGGTCACCGCCCGCCCCGGCACCGGACACCGGTACCCACCCCCCACCCCCCCCCCCCAAAAAAAAAAAAATAAAAAAAAATTAAAAAAAATAAAAGCAAGGTTTGCGCGCAGCCGGGGCGGTAGCGGCGGGGAGAGCGCTCCCACGGGCGTTCGCACACGCGCTCGGGGGGGGAGAAGGGGAGGGGGGGGCGTGGGCACACCCAGGTGCGCGCACGTGCACCCGCGTGCGACCCACCCCCCCCCCCCGTCCAACCCCCCCCCCCCCCCCGCCCCCCTCCGCGCTTGCACACGCGCGTGCAGGCACACGCGTATGCACGCTCACGCCCGCGCGCACACGCGCGCGCACACCCCCCCCCCACCCCCGCCCGCCCACGCCCGCACCCATACACGCGCTGGCGCTCGCACACCCCCTTGCACGCGCACATCTACACGTTTGCACGCGCACATACGCGCCCCTGGGCACACGCACCCACCCCCCCCCCCCCCCGGCTTGCACACACACACGCGTATGCGTTTGTGCGCACACGTACATGCCCCTTGGCGTATGCACCCCCTCACCCGCACTTGCGCACACACACGTGCACAAACACCCCCCCCCCCCGTGCGTATGCACCCCCTTGCCCACACTCGCACACACACTTATATATGCGTTTGCACACACACGTACACTCCCCTGTGCATCCACCCCCACACACTTGCACACACATGCGCACGCACACACCCCCTTGTGCGTATGCACCCCGTCACCCACACTTGCACGCACACTTATATGCGTTTGCACACACACGTACACACCCCTGTGTGTATGCACCCCCTTGTCCACGCTTGTGTGCAATCCCCGTGCGTGTGCACCCCCTCGCCTGCACTTGCGCGCACACACACACCTCCCGTGCGTGTGCACTACCTCACCCACACTTGTGCACACACACGTGCACACACATGCCCCTGTGCGTATGCACCACCTCTCTCACTCTTGCACATACACTTCTATGCATTTGCACACCCCCCGTGCACCCACACCCCCTCGCCCGCACCTGCACACACACTCATGTGCATATGCACACCTGCGTGCACACATACACGCACACGTATGCACATACTTACACACACGCACCCCCCCGTACACGCTCGCACACTCACACCTCACCCAACAGCCCCGCAGCCGCTCCCTCACGCCTCCATCTGCAGGGCTGCTCACGTGTGTGCACATGCACCCCACCTCTGCCGTGCATCGCGCACACGCGCGTGCACACACACCCACGCACGGTGCAGGGGACGAAGGCCCAGCTGCCCAGACCAGGGGGCCGGGGGCTGTTCCCGCTGCGGGGGTATCCCGGCATCCCGGGGGGGGCCCTGGCACCCGCGTGTGTTTGCAGGGCACCATTCCCTGCTCCATCCCAGGCACCTGCGGCGCGAAGTCGTGGGAGATCTTTGGGAGAAAGGCCCCAAACGCCAAAGCGGGAAGCGGGAATGGATCCTGCCCTCTGGAAAAGGGAACGATCTCAGCCTGCGCATGGGCCCCGGGACACGTTTCATGGCCGCTGACACCCGAAACGAAGAACAATTACTCTTCGCACATGTGCTGGCACCTCCGGCAAGCTGCCGGCAAGCAGAGACATGTGTCGCCGCCGCAGGACGCGCCGGGGTCCCTCCGGTCCCCGGGGAGGTGGGGGGGGGGTCCTACCACAGCATCGCTGCAGGGACCCCCGCGTCCTGCCCCTCGGCTCTGCCCTGACGCCCAGATGCAGGAACGGGGGGACAAATCCTGCCCCGATGGGCGGCGGTGCCGAAAGGGCTGGCGGGGACGGGAATTGTTTCATGCCGCAGCCTGTGCTGCTCTGACGCAGGGCACGGGGAGGGAGGATGCTCCGTGGTGGCACTAAATTAACTCTCAGTGACAGCTTCCCGGGGGACCTCCCCCCATGGCAGGAGGTGACAGTTGCCCTCCTGGGCTCCCGGCCGCGTTCTTCTCCCCCTCTGGGAATATTTCTGGTTAGTTTTCAAGTTGTGGAGGTGAGAAAGGGCAGGGGGGGCAGGAGAGGAGGGACGGGGGGAGCCAGCCTGGCCGGACTGCGGCAGCCAGGACACGCTTGCCCACAGGGCAGGCACGCTGGGCTCGTCCAGAAGATGGTTTACATCTGTTTTGCACCCAGTGAAAGCGAAGGGAAGAAAACCCAAAGATTTTTCCAGGAGGCAAAGTGTGTAAAAAACTGAAAGAATGATCACGCAGGAGGCAGAGCTGTGATTTCTTTGCCCCCAGCAGCACGCTTCCCAGATGCGCGGTTCCTTCGCGCACACGTGCGCTTAACCAACAGGTTGTGCCAAAGGCAGGGCGGCTCCTCACCCAGAAAAAGCACAACGACTTTGGGGAAAGTTCGCTTTCAGGTTCGGGAGGGTTTCTGCAGGAAGAAAGAGCCCCCAGTGCACAGAGCAGCTCAGCGCTGTGGGGGGCAGGTGGCGGGGACCTGCCGGTGTCACCGTGTCCCTGGGGATGGGGAAAGGCTCTCCCAGGCTCTGGCCACCCGCTTCACCCCGCTGCCGGCCTCGGGGTGGGCGGTGGTCATACCTGGGTGTCTGGAGGGGAGCACCTCACCCTCTGATTTCTCTTTGCATCTGGAAATTAAGAGCTGGACCGATGATTTACAGGAGCTGCGCGAGTGCCTGCTCACCGTGCTGCGGCTGGTGGGGTGCTGCGGCTGATGGGTTGCTGCAGCTGGCGGGGTGCTGCGGCTGGCGGGGTGCTGCAGCTGGCGGGGTGCTGCAGCTGATGGGGTGCTGCGGCTGGCGGGGTGCTGCGGCTTCCCCAGCACAAGCTCTGCTCTTCGCCAGCCGGAGCCGCGAGGCGTGAGCAAACAAAGTGCAACACAAGCTGTCGCCCGCAGCTGCTGCATCGCCCACCACCGCAGCCCCAGGCGGGCTGGGGAAAAGGCAGAGGCGACCTCTCCTTCTGGGGAGCATCTGGCGGCTCTTTACTCCCAGAAAATGCTCGCTGCTCCCTGCCGAGCCCCTGACGCGAGCCCCAGGAGCATCCCTGGTCATGGCTCTCAGCTGCCGGCACCTTCTCTGCTGCTCTGGGACCTCTTTAGATGTGGGAAAGCACAGCACTGAGCTCTGATGCCTTATTCAGCCCCAGACCGGGGACCCCAGCTAGCTGGCTTCTTGCGAAAGACGCGCAGAGTTTGCCTGCCGTGGCTCTCTGCCCCCCAGGGCTGCTCCAGAGCTCATCCCGGAGGCCCGGGCAGGGCAGACTGCATCCCACCCCACCGCCCTGCGGAGGGGCTCAAGCCCGCTGCCAAGTGCAGGCAGGGAGTTGAGGAAGCAGAGTTCCTGCTGCCAGACCCGGGACTGGAGATCCTGGGTGGGTGAGGTCTGGCTCCAGAAAGGGACTGAGCTCTCTGCTTCCAGAGCAGATGGAAAAGGAGAGCAGTGCAGGGTCTTTTGCAGGTCACTGGACCCCCCAACCACTCCGGATACCACCAAGAGGAAGAGGATGGTGTTAGAAGGGGCCCGAGGAAGGGGAGCAGGGACGGGTGCTGCCTGACTCCCTCTGCCTGGAGTGAGGACGAGCAGGGTGTGAGCAGGTTTCTTCATTTCTAGTGTCAGACTGGTGAGGACTCATGCAATAGGTCCTTGGATTGCTCTGAGAGCCGGTCCTCCACCCCAGCACCCTGCTCCTCCACCCCAGCACCCTGCTCCTCCAACCCTGCTCCTCCATCCCAGTGTCCCGCCACTCCAGCTCTGCACCCGTGCCGCTCCATCCCTGCATCCTCGTCTTCCAGCCCTGCTCCTCCATCCCAGCACCCTGTTCTGCAAACCCTTCTCCTCCATCCCAGCACCCAGCTCCTCCGTCCCAGCACCCTGCTGGGTTTGCAGCACCTCCCTCTCCCCTTCCCTCCCCTCTGCCTGGCTGTGACTCATGCCCTCTGCAGCACAGAGACTCTCAAACTCCGGCCACTTATACCTCTTGAAAGCCGCAAATGCATCCGGGCTCGAGCAATGCCATTTACTCCCTCCCTCCTGCCATCACAGCTGCCAAAAATAAAGTAAAATAAAATAAAATAAGAAACCAAAAAGACCTCCTAAAAAGCAAACTGTGCTGTCTTTCTTCCGGCTGTGCTGCCGAGTCACTCCCCAAAGGCTTTTTATTTTGTCTTCGCGGGATCCTAATGCATTTCTGCCCCGACAGCCAGACACCGAGTCCCGCGGGGAAGGGGAGGGCTGCCAAGGCTCCTGCGGGCAGCACTGTCCTCCCTGCCCACGTCCAGGGTCCGTGCCGTGGTCCAGCCATCCCTGCCAACACCCTTGGGTGGGTTGTGTGGAAATTGGCTTCACAGCGCTGCTCTGCGAGATGGTTTTGGGAGGCCGGGTGGGGGAAGCGCTCAGGTTCCCCATCCTCACGCCTCCGGAGGAAAGCAGAGCAATGCCTCTGGGAGCCGGCATTTCTGCCCCATCCAGGGAGACGGACTAGGGGGTCGGGACAGGAGCTCTGCAAACGGGACTCAGGGAAACAGCTTTGTTTTGGGGACTGCCCAGCAGAAAGGACATCGTGGTGGTGGCCGCTTGGCCTGGGTGTCCCAGGGCACCCCGTCCCTGCAGGTCCCCAATTCTCATTCTCCCAGGGAAGCCTGGGCAGGGGACTGGGGGCACCGGCAGCCCTTGTACCCCCAGGTCCCCTGCGTGGGGACTGGCACTGGTGGGACAGTTCACCCTGAGCAGCCCGGGTACCTCCCTGCCTTTCCTGCAGCTGGATGGACGTCCAAAGAACTTCCCCGGAGCCACCTTCCTCTGCAAACCAGAGACTGGGCGGGCTGGGAGAGCAACAGCCTTGGATGGGGTGGGATGGGGTGCGACGTGTTGGGGTGGGATGAGTTGAGTTGAGTTGGGATGGGATGTGTTGGGATGGGACGTGTTGGGATGGGATGGGTTGGGATGGGATGTGTTGTCACGGGATGCATTGGGATGAGATGGGATGGGAGGGTTTTCCCAGGCAGAGGAATAACCAAGGGTCCTCTGGGACCCCAGGACAGAAGGAAGGTCCTTTGTACGTCTCCCATCAGCAGCGCTGAAATGAACTCGGGGAAACAATGGCACGACTGGCGCGGCGGAGCCAGCCCCTTGCAGCAGGCTGGTCCTGCTCTCTGAGTGCCGGGACTGCTGGATCCTGCAGCCTGTCCTGGTCTGCCCCTCCGGCACAGCCCAAGCCTAACACTGACCTCGGCTCTGACTTTCTTGGGTTTCCTTTGTTTTCGTTCTTGGGCACTTTGACCACTGACATAACCTAGGAGTATCCTGCACGGGACATTAGGCTCTGAAGCTAGATGGGACCATCAGATCCCGGCTCCTACTCCTCACCCAGTGAGCGCTGCTTTATTCCTCAAGACAGGTACAGGCTGTACAGCCCCACTCCGTCATCTGCAGAGCCCCTGCTGTACCGTCACCCGTTCCTGCTGCTGGGGTTCGCACGGCAGTCCCAGGAGCCGCGGCTGCACCATGCTCCATGTTGTATGAGTGGGTGTGTTTGCTAACAAAATACAGGGCCTGGATATCTTTATAGGGCCACTGAGCCGGAAGGTTTCCACGATACATCTCTGTCGTTCATGCAGAAAGCAGTTGCACAGCAGAAACAAGACACAAAGTCCTCTTGGTGCTTCCCAACCTGGTTTGGGCAGGGGCTGGTGCTTCTCCCATACCGGTGACCCTGAGGTCTCCATGTCCAGCTGGAAGGGGCTCGGAAAGCGGGAGCCGAGCCAGGGCTTGACTTTGGGGTTCGCAGCTCCTGCGGCATTGCCCCCCTGCGTGCTCAGCCCCCTCCTCCTGCCCCGGTCGCTCTCGACCCAAAGCAGCCCCGGGCGGTTGGGTGGTGCAGGCTGCGAGGAGGACGCCCAAAGCAAGAACCTCAACTTGGTCTTCTCCTCTCACACCACATCCCTGTGCCGCTGGGTTTGGGCATTCCTGGCTTTGCCGTTTCTCCAGCCCGGCAGCACCAGCTCCACGAAGTGGGAATTTTTCCCGCACCAGCTCATTATTTTGGCAGGTTATTTCCCAGGGAAAGTCTGTGAGCAGTCCATCATCCCCAAGTTTTGGAGAGGGGCTTGGTAGACCCCAGGAGGCTGCTGCAGGCACGGATGGGCGCAGGGGATGTCCCCAGTGTCCTCTGGGGCAGCATTAAGCTGGAAAGTGGCCGTGCAAATCCCCAGCCGGGCAGCACGGTGGGGATGGTGGGGTGCCCCGCACCCCGAGGCGGCAGCGTGCGCCGGCAGCACGCACCCGTCCCGGCCTCCTTGGCATCGCCGTTCCCTAATGCATCATCAGCCTCTCCAGCCAGCTCGATTTAGCTCCGGTAAATGGCTTGGTTTCCTGATCTGATTTTTTCTGACGTGAAGCCGTTCCTGCCCTGCGAGCTGCTCTCTCTGCCGCCGCAGCTGGATGGATGCGGTCCCTGAGGACCTGACACTTGTCTGCAGAGGTGAGGGGGGAGTGAGCCACCTTCTCGCCCCCCCCCCAGCAAATCCATAAAGGCAGCCAATGTGCTGTGCAGGGCACAAGGACCCTCCCTGCCCCTTCCCCAAAATCCCCCCTCCCTGCACCCCCAAAACAAACCCAGCCCGGCAAGAGCCACGTGATCCCTTAAAAACCCAACAAAAACACCAAAACGGTTGTTCGTGCCATCTGGAGCAAAAGAAAATGGAATTTTAATTAAAAACTCATGAGCTAGATGCTATAAATACATCGTCTTGCTGTAAGTTATTCACCCATCAGGAACACGGAGGTCTGATCCCGGGCTCAGCGAGAGGAGCAGGGTTGTTTTTTCATTTCTGGGGATATGACGGGTTTTTCCCCTTGCTTTTCCCATTCAGCCCAGCTTCTCCCCAAGCCCTGGCGAGCAGCAACACCTGAGCACCCAGCGCACGGTGGTTTCGGGGAGACCCGGCCGAGCTCACAGATCTCTGCCCGCAGAGCTGGAGGCCGGCAGAGCTTGCCAGCCCTTGGGCCATGGCCAGCAGTTCTCGGCACCAGCAGCGGGAAGCATCACTCTGGGTAATTTGGGGCCTGGATTTCTTCTTTCCAAGCATTGGGAATAACACACAGCTCAAACCAGCAGCTACCTTGGGGAAGCAGCGAAGTTTCAGTAACAGACCCCAAACTGCAGGCGTGCTGCTCCTGCAAATCAGCCACCCTCATCTGCCAAGCGGAGACTCAGACTCCTCCGCTCTGGCGGTGCCTGCGGCTGCCTTGCCTGAAGAGGGAACCTGTTAACCCTGAAGCCTAATGATCGACTTCTAGAAGTAACAGGAAAAGAAAAGCTTCCTGACAGCAGTACTGGGTGGGATCCAATATTCGTCCAGAGCAGAACAGCCCAATCCTTGTCTGGATACCTCCACCATCAAGAGTTTACGGATCTCCCAAAGCACACACTGAAATACCCTTGTCACTGCGGAAATCTTGGGAAAGCGATTTCATCCCAGATGTTCTTCAGACCTAGTGTTTTGTTTAGGTCCTTCTCAGGGTCTCATGCTGGGAATTAGCTGGTTCCCAGTGGCGTGGCAGGAACAGGAGCCAGGGAGGCCAGTCCTGCTCCCAGTCCTGTGAAATGCAGGCAATACCCTGCCATGCAAACAGGGTCTACCTTGGGATCTCTGGGAAGCTGGAGACCATCAGCAGAGAATTGTTGACCTCCTCTAGCACGGGTGAAAGCATGGAGGGAAGAGAGACAGGAACGAGCAGCAAGTCTATCAGGACAGACCTCAAACCCTCCACGTTCACACAGAGCAAATTTTCTCCCAAAAAAGAGCCCTGGGTCCCTGCTAGGAATTTATTTGCAGGATGCTGCCAGACCCCATCCCTGCCTGCTCCTGGGTAGGTCCTGTGCCAAAGCAGGTGGGATTCGAGCCCTCCCCAAGCTGTTTCCCAGGGAAGAAAGAGCAGAGCTGGCCTGGATGAAATGCAGAGCTCTGCTTGCAGGGTCTTACAGGGCAAATCCACCCCACGGACCCCTGCTCCAGCCCAGCACTGCTGGTCTGGCTTCTGCAGTGATGCTTTTGTGGGCAGGGGGTCTTGTCAAGGCCACTCGATCCCACCCTCTTGTCAAGGCCACTCAATCCCACCCTGGGGTAAGGTGACCACATAAATGAGGAGTACGGGGATGTAATAAACTTTTTTTTAATAGTTTGACGGGCAAAACTTTTTTCCTGGCACAAGCTTGCACGTTTCAGCTTTCACTTATGAGCCCTGCTGGTAAATCATGGAGCTGCTTTGCTGACCGCAGCCCTTCGGGCACTGTGGACCTTCCCAGCCCAGGTCCTGCAGGAACAAGGAGGCTCTGGAAAGACGTTGTCTTCTGGATCCAGCGGTGCCGGGAAGAGCGGACCCTGCTCGCAGCTACTTAGATCTTCCCTTCTCCAGGAGGCTATTGCCTTCTTGGAGAGCTCCCAAACCCACGTCCGTCAGAAGGAGCTCGGTGATTCAGCACATCCTCTGCACGGTGTTTAAATGAGGGTGAGATGAAGCACCCTCCGAGATGCCGATTTCTCGCTCTAGACGATGGAGGGAGACAAGTTGCTGGACTTCAAATAGATGTAAAGCATTTAGCCAGCTACAGAAACGACAAGACTATCATTATTTAAGTAGATCAAGCAAACCTAAGTTATTCAGCTTAAAATGGGGCGAGGGAGGGCTTGTCAGAGCTGATATGAAGCTTTTTCATGTCCCGTGCTCTGGCAGGGCTGGCGAGCAAAGGCATTTTCTTTCGTGAGTGCTTTTTTAAGAGCACACACTCTGACGGGCCGAGACACAAGATCAAACCGACGGAAAACTGGAAGCCACCAGAAAACTTTCCCAAACGCATGTTGTGATTCATTTGAAGTACATACTTTTCCTGTCACAAAAAGACAGAACCAAGAATGCTAATAAACTAAAAGCAATGTAAATATAGAGCAATGCAGTCAAAACAACAAAACCCCAGCATTTGTTCTGATTTTAAATGACACACAAAGGCAACAACGCTGCACTCAGAAACACACCAAGGGAGAGCTTTGCAAGCGGCTGATAACCCCGGCGTAGGAGTGGCTTGTTTTTGCCTTCACGGCATCACAGGCTGCGTGAAAGCAGGCTTCCCAGCCCAAAACACAGCACTGTGGTTTTCAGGGCCAAAACACCCTATCTGCATTCCTCAGTCCGAAAGCCCAAGCCCAGTATCTCGCCATGCCATGTGCACAGCCAGAAAAAGACGCAGGAGGATTGACACGGCTTGCGTTCCCTCTTGCAGACCGGTGTCCCTCAGGGATGTTTCTTGTTTCCCACCTCCGGGATCTGGGAGAAGCTGGTGCTCAGCGTGCAGCTGCCCATGCCCGTGGACACCCCACACTCCTGCACCGTGGTCCCTGTGCGTGCAGCTCCTGTGGGCACAGGGTCTGGACACCACTGTGCAGTGCACCACAAGCAGAGCCAGAAGGGCATCATTTCTGCTCATCAAATAAGCAGTGCAGTGTCCTGTCCCCCAGCCCCAGGTGCTCGTCCGAAGCTGCCCTGCAGGCTGCACCAGGCCGTGCAAGCTGCCCTGGGGGTCCCCTGCAGGGTCCCGGGGTGGGGTGGAGCCGGGCACGTCCCAGGGTGGGTGAGCAGGAGGCATTGCCTGGGTTTGGCCGTGGTTATACCCTGCAGTAAGTGTACCCCCAGAGCTTGGCTCCAGAGGGGCTGCCACCCTTTGTGCCTGCTCGGGGTGGGGGCAGCCACCGTGTCCCCTCAGCCCTGTGCTCCCAGCATCACTCAAGGGCTGCACATGCACTTCAGAGCGCCACCTTGTCCCTCCCCAGGACCTCTAACATAGCAGCAGTACCCCGAAACAGGTGGGATTCAGCCAGGTACAGCAACCTTGGGGTGTCCCGGGGTCTGTCCTCATGCCTGCAAGTCCCTCTGTCTCCCCACTGCCTCCCCATGCTGGCTGTGCCAGGCTTACGTAAAGCACAGCAAGCTGCAATAACAACAGGGCTGTTTGGCTGGCGGAGGTCGAGCCGAGCTGCGAGATGCTGCCAACCTCCCGTTCCCCTGCCAAGCGCGCAGTGCACGGGCTTTCGGCACCTGCTGGGAGCCCAGCTTGGCTGAGGAGTCACTGCTGTCACCGACCCGGCGCTTTGGGAAAGGTCTCGGCGCTTTGGGAAAAGTCCTGGGTTACATATGGGAAGGACATTAAGTGGTGAACAACCATGCCGTGCCGGACCCTGGCAGTGCCCATGGTGCTGGCTCTGACCGGGGACTGCTGTGGGATGCCCAGGGATGGACCCAGCCTAAAGAGAGTGCGAGGAAGCGCATGGAGGAAGATTGGCTCAGATGAGCTGGAGACGTTGTTTTGCGGAGGAGAAGGACGGTGAAGGCACATGGGACTCTTCTTGCATCCCGGGGTGGTATTTGCTGGTCACCAGTGGCTGGAAAGATGTGAGGAGCCCTCCTTTGCTGTCCTGAGACCCTTACAAACTCCTACCACCCATGAGCCAAGTGAGATCACCTCTAGCTGCTCCCTGGCCACGGCGTGGAAGAAGAGCATCATCCTGGTCACACTACTGCTCCCTCACGAGGTGGAGGGCAACAAGGGGACAGGATAGAAGAGAAAGGAAGGAGGGTTGGCATATGGGGCACTGCTATAAAAATGGGATGACACTGGTTGCTCCTTACAGCCAAGCCCATCCTGGTTATCTCTGGGGAAGCAGAGATCCCACCAGCAGGATCCCTTGGACCTCTCAGGAGATACCAGGGAGAACAGGGGTAAGAGCGAAGCCCACCCTGACCCACCATCACTGGGGAAGTGCAGAGGAGGAGGTTGCAGCCTCTTCCCCTAAAACCCAGCAGTGAAATGCTGCTGAGCTGAGGCTTTTAATCCTATTTCTCAAATTGTTTTGTCTGTTGTCACAACAACCTGGGGTTTCAGCTTCCGTCCCAGCCCTGGATGACTTTTATAAGGGACCTTCTGGAGGAAAGCGCATGGGACGGGTGCTGTCAGGGCTGGGAAGGGCACTGGTGATGGAGAGATGAAACCTTCTGCTCATGGGAGCATCCAAGCTCTGGATGTTCTGCAGAGAAGAGGGAAATCCCGGGAGGAGAGGGACTGCAATGGACTCTGGAGAGCCCTCCTCAAGGAGGACAGCCCAGGTGGGGGTTTCACAGGGCAGAAGTCCTCTTCGCCTTCCCCACGGGTGCCCAGAGAAGTCCCCTGGGGAGGCAGCCAGCCCAGGGGCTGAGCTGAAAGCATCCCTTCCCCAGCGCTGGAGCAGGGACCACCATTGCTCAGGGTCCCTTTTGGGTTTTCCTTAAAGGATTATTTTTCCTGAGAGCTGAGCATGCCCGGACTGCCAGAGGGCATAGGATCTCTAGGTCTCTGGAGCTTCACGTGGTGTAGGCAACTGTTGGGAGCAGGACCTTGGAGCGAAGCAGGGAAGAAACCAATGTCACAGGAGAAATCCTCTGGGCACCAGCATCTCCAGTCCTGGAGCCAGCAAGCATCATCTCTTCCAGGATCAGCCAGTCCTTGGCCATGGTTTGACTTTTGGGACCACCATGTCCCCACAGCTGCTGGGAAGGATGAAAGGATGGAGCTGCTCTAATAAAATCCTGGTTTTCTTCTTTATAGCTGAGGGCTGCCCCATTTCTGTCTCTGTCTGCACCAGACAGGCCACCCGCTGCCTTGCATCCAGCTTTGGAGGCTGTGTCCCAGGACTACAGCCACAGGCAGAGCTGGATCCAGCCCCTTCCCGTGTCCAGCTCAGTAATCCAGATGGCTCATCTGCGGGATGCTGTGACCCAGATCACGTCCCTTCTCCCACCCTGGCTACGTGAGAGCCCTTGCCGGGAACGCAGCAGCTTCTGGCCACCATGGTTCAGGCCATCCGGCGCTGACATCAGCCGACACCGGGTATTTAATTGCACGTGGGTATGAAGGGCAAAGCCCCAGTTCATCTCTCTTCCAACTGCCTGGAACTAGGCATCGGTCCACAGAGTTGGCAGCAGTTCATCCTTGCTCAGGCAGCCAAGGATTGCACTAAAAAGCCTGGGAAAGAGCAGAGAGAAGGGGACGGTTGTTGGGCTGGGAAGAGCGGGACTCCTCGCCTCTTGCAAGCACCCGGGGAAAGCCATGCTCCAGCCAAAACTGGGCACAGGCTCCTGCGGTACCCAGGACGCTTCTGGCATTTGTATTCTGAGCAGCAAAAGGGCAAGAGGTGTCCCAGGTAAGTCACAGACACAGGCGTCCAGGGAAATATGGGATTGAAATCTATAATCCACTTGTCCTGCTGAGGTCTGAGGCTGGGAGCCACAGTCTGCCAAGAGGATATATAAACATCGGGGTTTTTTTCCTTTAAAAGAAGGGGAAAAAAATGAAGGAAGGGATTATTCAAGGATGCGGTGCGAATGATAGGGTACAACTGGAGGTTGCTTTCCAGAGGCCAGAGGAGCAAAGCCCTGAGTTAAAATGCAACCCATAATGCCTGGCAAAATGGCATGAGAGATGCGCTCATCTCTGCGGCTTCGCTCCGGGTCTGTGGGCCAGGTAGCTTCCAAGCAAGGCCAAGGTGAGCTGGAGGTGGCATGGGCTTGGCAGTGCCCACCTGGGGATGTCTCAAGAGGACCTGCTTTTCAAAGAGTCTCTTTGCTCTTTCTGTTGTCTGGTTTTGAGCACCTGAAGATGAAGTCGGTTGTGGTTTCCCAAAGCATCTTGCCTGTGTCTGAACCAGGAGCTGGGGAACTCAAGAGAGCGTTTTCAGACCAAAAGTAGGTATTTGATGATCCCAGGCTGTGATCCAGATGCCCACAGGTAGGCATCTAGTGCCATTCACGATGCCCTCAGGTCCCATCTGCTAGTCCAGAAAGCCATGGATTTCCCATGAAACTCTTGCCAACTTAGCCAGCCCATGGGGATGTCTTGGACACCCTCCCAGGTCCCATGAGTAAATCAGAGGGATCTGGCCACCCATGTTTGGGTGACTGACTTCAGTCTATAACACCATGAGAGGTTGTTCACACTCCCTTTCTGCTCAAAGGGCATTTCCAAAGAGCAGCTCGTCTTAGCTCATCAAGGCACGAGTTTATCTCACTGCACCCAGGAATTTCTGCTTTTCTCCGGGGACTTGCAATGGGGTGGGAGGGTGAGCGGCTTCAGTGGAGGTGCGTGAAACTGGGTGTGGAGGCTACAATGCTGAGGACTTGCCAAGCTCAAGACACGGCCTGCAGGGTTGGACTTTCCCAAGAAATACATTTATGAGGAGCACCAGGATGGGTGTACCGGGTCCATCCATGTGGGACCTCTTCAAGCAAACCCAACCCAGAGACAGCGTTGAGGCGAGTGGAGTGAGTGGTGGGTCAGGAGGACAGTCCCTTGTACGAGGGCTGTGTCTGCAAGTTCCGTCCATAGCTGGGTGCTGGTGTAACTGGTTAGTGGACCCACACGTAATGCTGAGAAGATCAGGCTGGCTGTTCAAGAGGTAGCACAGCCCAGTGTAACACCACTGGTGGTCACCAGACTGTGTAAGATGGTGGGGGTAGCCCAAGCGATGGCTGCAGAAGAGTGACCCAAGCAACTACCCAAGCCCAGAGCTAATGCCACATGCCCCTGAGCAAGAGGAGGGAAGGCAGATGGCAGAGAGCAAGGCTCGGTCGATGCTCAGCTGAACTTCTGTTGGCTTGTGAGCTGCTGCTGGGTCTCAACATGTGGGCAGCCCACGGGGCTTGGGGCTCTGCTTCCAAGAGGGCTAAGTGGTCTGCGGAGTAAGAAAGGATGTAAAATTGGGAGCTCCTTCCCCCAGGCAAAACCTTCTGCTTGTCCTGAGCACTCCCTGATGCATCCTTGTTAACCTGTTCTTGAACACCTCCCTTCACTGACCTTGGATGGTCCAGACCAGCAGTTTGCTTTTCTTTCTAGAAAGATTTTCCTTAACTTTCACCTCCCTTGCTGCATTTTGAGCCTGGGCTTTTCTGCTGGCCACCAGGACAGCGGAGACAGGATAGTCCTTCCTATTTGCAGACATATTTTTTGGATTTGAAAACCAGGGTCAGGTGTCCCTGGCCCTGTCTCTTCTCCACACTAAAGCAATTCCCATCCCTCCCAACTGCTGTTGCAGGTCATATTTTCTGGACCACTGGAAGCAATCAGAGCAAAGGCACCGGCGAACCAGTGTGGGGTCTCGGAGCATCTGCACTGGCCCTGGCAGTGAGGGCAGGGGAATAAAAGACATGAAGACAACCGAGCTCTCAGCTGTCGCACCAAGAGTTGTTTGAAGCAAGAACAGAAAAGCATTGGGGAGCGGAGAGAGGCATGAAAGCCACAAGCGCCTGATATGACAGCAGAGGAATGAAATCAGAGAAAATCCAATTTCCACTGGAGAGCAAAAATAAACTTTGACAAGCGAGGGGAGGAAGGGAACAGCGTGTTCCCAAACCCACTGCTTCCCCAGGCAATGCGCACAACCCAACCCGACAGGCACCAGTGAGCATCCCGCAGCCCTGGGGTCACGGTCTCCCGAGGTGATGGAGACCCTGAGCTGTCCCCCGCAGACCCAGTGCAGGCAACCGCTCGCTCTGCCCTTCCCAGGGCTGTGGTCCCAGCCCAGCTCCTTACCTGGGGCTGTGCACGGTGCCCATGGTTACGAACCCCTCTGAGATCAGCAGAGAGGAGCCCAGAGGGGCTGGGGACGCGCTGCCTCAGCGCTAACGAGCCCTCATGGGCTCGGGCTCCATCCTAGCCTCGGGACGGCGGTGAGGACCTCAGTGGGGACCAGGGCAGCTTTTGCACATCAGCCAAAATCAGGGTGTGGCTGCAGGGAAGGAGCGGGATGCTCTTTGGCTGGGGGGGGGCTTCCCGGCCACCTGGTCGAGACCCTTCCAGCTGGTCCTTACAGGGTCTTCCCTTTGCAGAGCCGGTACAGACGGACGTACAGGTGAATCTCTGCTGGGGGATGAGCCCGGTGAGGCTCAAGAGGCAGACGCCGGGCTCTGTCCCACTGCCGGTCTCGCCGTCTCTCCTTCCCCTTGAAAAAGTTGCTTTGTCAGGGTGTTTCCGTGATGCAGAAAGGACCGTGGGTCCGTAGCTCCTCTTGGAGGGACTCGTCGGAGGTGTTGCAGTCAGCCCTGGGAGAGCGATGGCAGGCACAAGGGGAGCGGGTTGCACAGAGCCGGTCGGCACATCCACGGCCAGACCCCGGCTCAGCAATAACAGGGTTATAGCACTGGTGGCATGATGCTTTCCCAGGCAGTACGTGGGAGATGGGGGGGACCATTCATGGCCAATCTCCTGCCCACCCTCCCCGAGTATTTCATTACGGGCTTTTCTAATCCACATTTTCTTAGCACGCCCACACCACTTACGCTGTAATTTTGTGTTTTCCTCTCTAATTACACAGATAACTGCACAAAGGCGGCTCCCAGCAGGTAGTGAGCATCCTGCCTGTGAGCAAGCAAGTCTGCCGTGGGTTTCTCGCTGCAGCCTGGCAACGCCTTGATCCTGCGTGGACTCACCTGCTGCGAGAGGTGCCCGTCTCTCTCGGGAGAGTTTTGGTGCCTGGGGACCAGGGAACCAGCTTTCTTGAAAACAAACTATTTCCCCTCAGAGCCTGGCGGTTTTATCTCCCTTTATGTTCAGCCTTGCAAAGAAAATCACCTGCTCTGGCAGGTGATGCATCTCACGGATCCACGTGAGCATCTGCGCTGGGTCCTGGGCAGGGAGACAGGTTCTTGGCGGGGTTTGGGGCTGCAGACAAGGAAGGGACCAGGTGACAACAGCGTCTGTGAGAGCTTTGTGCTCCTTTTCTCTGGCTTTGGGGTCCTGCAGACATATGATGCTTTGAAGAGGTTTTACTTCTACATTATTCTCTTTTTTCCAGAGCAGGTTTCTGCTTCACAGAAAACCTTGCAAATGAAAATGGAAAAGCTGTATCCTGGGTAATCTCCTGGCCAGCCTTGCCCCACTGAGGCTGCAAGAGACCTTGCCACCCTCCCAGCCTTGCACTGTCCCCTCCACCCCGACACCCCTGGACCCCACAAGGTCCCCCCATGGGCAGGAGACCCCCTCCCCAGCTGCGGGTGACTCTGCCCCCAGCACCAGCAGCTGCCACAGTGGCTTCTTCCTCTCTTCCCCAAAATCGCATCCTCCGTCATCCGTGCGGCTCTGCCCCACGTGCCTTGTGCCACGAGCTGTCTCGCCGTGTGCTGCCTGACGCAGCCCTGCCTGCACCGCTGCTGGCTCGCGAGCCCCACAGATTATCCCGTTGCAGGCAGCTCCCTTTGCTGTGTATCCAGCAGATGAGAGCTAGGAGGGATGAGAAGACAGACACGGCACCCCCATCCTCCAGCTGCCTCACCATGACTCCTGCAGAAACCACTTTTGCGGCTCAAGCAGCACATTTGAAGGATGGAAGCTGCATCTGGCCAGCCTTGGATGCTCAGGACCAGGCCGTGCTTCGGCTGGCAGAAGGAGCATCAGCATCCCCACCAGGATGATGCCCAACATCGACTTTGCCAGTCGGACGCTGATTAAAGTCCCGACCCCCTCCGCCTCCCTCCTCTGATACAGGCTGATAATGCTGGAGATGCACCAGCGGACTTTAACTCCAGCTTAATTGCCTTCCCTGTCTTTCTTTATTGTTTCGATGAAAAGGGATCTGAAGAATAAACTCCAAACAGCTATTTTAAGGGGAACAACCTAATGCACAAAAAAGCCCACGTTTCTGCCAAAGTGGCATCACAACGCGGCGGCGCGCTTGGCTTCTCCTGAAACCGAGCACCATGCCCAATTTAGGTGAAACTATTTGCCGTCGGAGGCAGATACCGCAGGGTTTGCCCAGACCCATCTCCTCGGATAGTCACCGTTGCAAGACACAACAGCCTTGCCTTGTGCCCCATGCCTGTGGGGCAGGGAGGAGAGGCTTGCGGCCAGGCTGGTGGTCCTGCACCCCATCATGGCCCCCCTGCCGCATCCCTCCTGGATGGATGGGGTAGACGACAGCTCTGTATGAGTTGAGGTGGTGCGTTTTGTGGGGAGGGGACTGGCTTCTGGCATGCAGGGACATGGCCCTGGCCCCCACATGACGACCCAGCATGGCACGGACACAGGCAGGGCAGACACAGGGGTCTGCTCTCCTTCACCTTGAGAGCAAAACAGCCGCCGGGAGCCATCAAATATTGATGCTTTCCATTTACAAGGCCCTCAGAGCTGGGTTGTGGTCGGCAGAGAGGGAGGCTGATGCGCTCCATCTCTTCCAGAGTCGTGCAGTCGATCGATGACAGCGTTGGGAACAGAAACAGGGACCTCTCTGGTGCCCTTGTCCCCGTCTCATCGGCTGTGAGCTGAGGATGACATCAGTCCTTGCTCTTGCAGATGGTCGGCCACTTCGCCTGGTAAAACCAGTGGTTTTCTGCACCTTCCTTGGCATGTCCCAGCTTGCCATCATGCTTTCCAGGCACCTGGGGAGAAGCAAAGCCAGCAGTCCCAAACTGCAGAGACTGGCTCCCCTTCTGCAGCAGCACACGGTCCCTGTGGATGGTTTTCCATCGGGGCTGAAGAACATGGGGAACGGCAGCGCCAAGAGCACAGGCTCAGCAGGAGATGCTGCAGAATACCCGGGACATTTGTTGCTGAGGGATGGTGCAGGGCTGGACAGGACTCTCCTGGCAGAGGGGTTCATTAGCGTTGAGACACGCTGAGGGCCGTGAGCAGGTTTGGCCATTTTCAGGGGATGGAGAGGGTCTGGCCGAGGTTAAGGTTTCCTTTCGCTTGCAGTGGGCTTTTTAATCTTTTCCAAGCATCAGCTCAGGGCTGCTGTTAAAGACAGGATCCTGATTTCTTGTCTTTAGGGTGTCTGCAGGAAGGGCACACAGTGAAAGCTTGCGTCGGCTCTCAGTCCCACAGAGCTCTCAGGACTCTGTGTGAGGGTCCCTGGCCCGGGTGTCTGCAAGCCCAGCACCCTTGCTGGGGTTACACCATGTGTGAAGGACACCAGAAGGTCCTCCTGGAGCAGGGTCCTCTCCTGGACATTTTCCAGTGTCCGCTGCCACCATCGACGCAGTCCCTGATGTCCCAGCCTGCCCCATGGCACATGGTGCACGCTCGGATGCGTCTAGCCCGGAGCCCACGCTCCCCCTTCCCCACCGTCCCCGGGAGGCTCGAACGCAGTGCAAGCACCCTGGGCAATGCCGCCACAAGCCTGCAGAGCAAAGCTGCTAAAAATACCCTCCAAGCCTCAGAGCGGTGACAGCTAAAGCCTCCTCCCCCTGATTTACAACATCTCCAGCTGCAGCGTTGGCTCCCCGGGGCATCGTGGCCGCGCTGGTCCCTGCGGGATCATGGAGATTGATTTTCAGGGTGACTTTCCCAACCAGAGCAGGAGAGCCCTGGTGCTTGGGCAGCCCCGCAGCGCTGTGTCCCCCAAGGAGCCCGGCGAGAAGCCTGCGTGACGTGGCTTCTCCTCCGGGCTGTGAGTGGACATCCCACCCTCAGGCACAAGCCCACTGTAAGCCACCAGAGAAGCCTGGAGGGGACGGAGGATGGGAAGCAAGTGACAGGGACGTGGCAAGCCAGAGCCTGGACAGGAGCTGCCTTGGAGCCAGACGTCCTCGGGGGACACTGGTTTGGGCTTGGGAGGAGGAAGAGGTTCCTCACAGCCCTGCACCCCTGGGTGTGCGCAGCTGGTTGGGGAGCAGCACCCAGAGCCTGAGATCTGGCCTCTTGTAGCCAAGAGCAACTTGACCCTGAATTTTGCAGCGACATGAGCAGAGCTTTGCACGTGAGGATGCTGAAAGCCCTGAACTGGGGTCAGAAACCAGTGTGAGCTGGTGGCCCTGTGGGCGATGCCAAACCTTGGCAAGGTCCCGCCTGGGCAGTCCTCCCCATCCAGCTCTGCCAGCACTGGGACATCGGGAGCATTTGCAGCCGAAGCCCTGACCTCTTTGGGGCACTTACCCCTGACAGGTCCCTTGGGTGGGAGCCCTGCACCCCTCAGCACCCCAGGCCTTCCCCAGCCCTGTCTGCAGAGAGGGAGGAGGTCAGGATGAGCTCATGTGTGGAGCACGGACAGGTCCCTCCATCCGAGGTGGCTCATCCTCTGTGGCAGCTTTCAGGGCCCTGTGTTTTGGGGGAGGCACGGTCAGCAAGGGGAGCATGGGGGTACGAAGGAGCCCTGAGGCCCAGGTCCTTCCCTGCCCAAACCCCCCAATCCCAAAAGTCCAAGGGGAGGTGACTGGGGATCCTCCTCCTGCTCTTCTCCTGTATCTGAAAAGGCGAGAAGCAGCCCCAGGAATCAAATTCCCATCTTTAATCCCTCCAGCAACATATTCAGTTTTGGGGTCTCTGCCCTCCACAAAGACCCCAGACCCCAATAAGTTGGGGCTTGGGTGGGGCTGTGGGTGACAGCCCCTGGCAGACCCCCCCCCCCCGCGTTACTGTCCTGGGATGGGACAGAGCCCTTTCGGCAGCCGGGAAATATCAGAGAACCACAGCAGAGCATCCTTTGCTGCTTGGCATGCCGGAGGTAGGAGGATGCAGCATGCTGCTCCTCCCTTCCCAAATCCCCCAGCCGCTTCCCAGTGGGAGCCCAGGGTCCTCGGCTACTGCCGGTCTCCTCAAGTGGGGAAATGGGAGCAGCAGGAGGAGTGACAAGTGCCCACTAATAGCTGTGCCAGTCAGCTTAAATGGCCCGGGGAGGGTCGGGAGAGCCCAGCTTTACCGTTACAGAAATGGTAAATTTGACCTAAAATTACCCCGCTTGACTAACTGACTTCCCCTGCAAGGAGTGGGCAGACTGGAAGATCCCCAGACCCGCAGACATTTGTCAGAGGGTTTCGCTGTGTGGGAGGCGATGCTGTCATCCCCAGCCCATGCAATCCCAAGTGACTCCATTCAGAAATCACCGATGATGCAAAAGAGGAAAAAAAAAAAAAAAAAAAAAAAAGGAAAAGCATCTGAAATGGAGGAAATGCCAGAATCCTGGTTGCCCGGACAACGAGTTTGGACCCCCTTGTCCGCACGTCTGATGACTCAATCCTTAATAACACAACGGAGGATCGTTTTTGCCTGCAGGAGCCCCAGCTCACCCAGGGAGCAGAAGCAATCACAGCCAATGCGTGAGCAGACACAGCCCATGTCTGGCCTCCTCCAGGCCTGCCGACAACGTCTCCCTGTTTAAGGCCAGGCACAGGCTTTTGCCCCATTACCAAAGGACCGTCGTGCTGGGATTGGGGCCGGCTAAGCCCTGGGGACACCGGGGACACTGGATGGGAGGCTCCGACTCCTGCAAGGATGCCCAGGGAAGGGCACCCAGTGCAGGAACCGGGAGGCAGCAGCGGTTACAAGGCTGGGTCACCCACGTCTTGGAGACGTTTGGTCTTTTCCTCTGGTTTTCAGCACTGTGAGAAAGTCACCAGCAAGATCCACTTGTGACTTTTATTTAAAATCCTGTCATGTCATGCTTTTTTTTTTTTTTCTTTTACGCTTGCCATCTGCCGGCATCCATTCTCCCCAAACCCTGCTCCCATAGGGAGTTTGGATTGGGGAATAAAAACGCTGGGTAGGGAATAAATAATTCATCGGGCACAGTAACCGAATGCGGCATCCAAAGCCCGTGGCGTGATAGGTATTAAACTGTCCCGCTGCGGCACGGAGGCCAAATAATATTGCTGGCCGCGGCTTCGTCCTGATGCTGGCATCTGCCAGGGCTGGGAGCACGATGTACCTGGTGCCTCTGCTGATGCATCACAGCATGCCCAGCCTCTTCATCCTGAAGATTAGGATTCCTGGCACGGAAAAGAGAGGGAGACTTGGGCTTTAAATAAGAGAAGCTGGCGGGCTTGGGATGGTGATGGATGGGAGTTTTGGGGGGGGGGGGAGGCAGAGCTGGGGGCATGGAGGACGCAGCCCTCCAGGGACTGCAGCGGCCTGGCCAAGGTATCCTCAGCCGAACCGGTGGCCGAGTCTCCGTCTCCTCGGCGGGGACAGTGTCGGAGGCTCAGCTGGGGCCCGGAGGGGAGGAGGTGATGTTTCCCCCTGCCCTGGCAAGGCAGGGTGGGTTCAGAGGGGCTGGCAACCCTGCCAGACTGTGCCGACGTGACCTCCGGCAGCAGGGCAGAGCCGAGCAGGAGCTGGCAGCAGACACGACGCCACAGCCTTGTTTGTGTCTACTGAGATCATCACTCCGGTTCTCCTTCCCCTTTGCAATGAGAGGCTTGTTACAGAGAGGACCACCCCAGAAAGGATGCTCTTGCCAAGGGGCTGGTACCCCTTGCTGCCCGGCATGGCGGGGTAGGGGCAGCCGGGAAGGGCAGCGAGGGGCTGGGAAAAGGCGCTGCCGGGGAGGGGACCTGCTCTGAGAGGCAAAACAGGTCACGGCTGTCTCCCATCCTCACCGGAGACAGCACGTAAGAGCTGGCAGGCAGGCTGGCGGCTCGCTGCCAGCCCTCGGTGATGGATAGTGACTCACCCAGGTGAGGACCACGCCAGGGACTGTGCTTGTGATGCTCACTGAGCTCCAGCCTCCTCCGTGGAGAGCTCTGGGCTTCATCCTGCCACCCTCACACCCTCCTCTGCCTCTGTGTCGGCACTGGGAGCGGGTCGGGGCTGGCCAAGGACAAAAGCCATATTCTTGCCACATCCCTGTGCAGGCAGAGAGCAGGAGCAGGGGCTGGGGGTGAGACCGGGAAGGTTTCCCCCAGCAGCAGAAGGGGCTAGGGTCAGACGGGGTGTAGCTTGTTGTGGGGAGGTACCGCCTGAATTTCGGAGCCACGTGCAATTCGGGTGCAGTTTGGTGCTGGAGCGGGGCTGGGGATCTGAATCCTCATCGGAAGGAGGGTGAGGTGTGGGGAGGGGGCAGCCGGTGCATCCATCCCAGGGCAGCCCCCATCCTGCCCCGCCGGCGGCTGAGCCCCTCAGCTCACCCCACGCTGCAGACCCCCAGCCGGACAGCCGGCTGGCTAACGCTGCCGAATATGCTGTTCTCCCAAGGCTTTTTTTAGCCCCTAATCCAGGGGTGGTTCAGCTGGATTTATCCACCGGGTCTGACCTCTGGGGGTTTCAGGCAGCTGGGTTTCCCCTCCAGCCTTTCGGTTTTCCTTCCAGCATTTTTGCAGTAACATGTGTCGAGAGCAGAGCGGGTCCTCGCCAGGGATTGCTCAGAGAACCCCCCTTTTACACGCTGCTCCCCTCGCCGCCCCTCTCCTCTTGCAGGAGACACACAGCCCACGGCCGGTCACCTGAATCACCGGCTCGTTTTAGCTCGGCTTGGGTGCCAGGGCTTTGTAAAGAAAGGACTAAGGGATATTTACAGGGAAACCATCCCAGGCAGGACTGGCTGCTGCTGTGTGTCCGTGATTCATTTTGCAGGAATCTGCCCTGTGAGGAGGGACCATCCTGTCCCAGTTACTTTACCAGAACAGAAGGGGCCCCGGGGCCCGTCTGCAGGTCAGGACTGTAAAAACAGGCTTTAGGCTGTGCTAGAGAGGGAAGCGATGGACGCACCGGCTGCCCTGGGGCGAGTGGGATGCTGCCAGCTCCCGGCCGGCAGAGCCATGGCCATGAGGGGCTTAGGGCAGCGATGCCGGGTAGCCCAGCTCACGGCAGGGATAGCCACACCAGCCAAAAGATGCTAATCCCGTTGAAAGCGGCCAGACCCCGCTCCAGGATGAGCTGACCCCTGCCTGCACCATCAGGCGGGGGAGCAGGAGGAACCAGGGGGGAGGACAGGGATGCTGCAGCCCTCCAGCAGCTATGTGGCTACAAAAACCTGCCTTTTTTTGCTCAGTCCTTGAGAAATTTTTCCCCGGGGAACCCTCAAAAAGGAAAGGCTGGAGGGCGGGGGTGCACTCAAAGCTTTTGTTTTTATCATCTAAGCAATGCCGCGTCGGACCCTGTACACAGGGGCTTATCCAGCTGCTGCCGCTTGTCTCACTGCCTCCGGGGGACAAAGAGGGTCACGGCCACCGAAACAGGACACCCACGGCCGCCGTGTGTGCCCCTGGCCGGGGATGAGCTGGCAGGTTCCCCGTCTGGGAATAAACATCTCTGCAGGCAGCCCTGGCATGGGCACGCTCCCCTGCGGGACACGGGTGCTCCCACCCTGCCGGCCCCGGGTCTCTCACCCCAGGGGGGCCTCCAGGGTTGGGGTTTGTACTTGTTTGTCCTTTGGGGAAAGGAGATGGGGTTTGGTCAAGGAAGAACCTGCCCTGTCAGTCTTCTCAGCGTGCAAATACCCTGCCTGGATCTCCATGAGGGCTTCCAGGGCTGATTCAGGGCTAATAAACCCCCAGGACCTGACCTGGGTCCCCGCAGAGGCACTTGGGTTCCTCAGCATTGCGCTTACCATTACTGTCCCAGCTAAATAATTTATTTTTACCATTACCTGGGTTATCTTTATCCTATTGCCTCAATAATGGCAATTTGGCCTTGAAAAGCACTTGGCTTTCTGCACCACACAAAGAATGATGCTCTACTTGAAGAGAAGGAAAAGAAAAGAAAAGAAAAGAAAAGAAAAGAAAAGAAAAGAAAAGAAAAGAAAAGAAAAGAAAAGAAAAGAAAAGAAAAGAAAAGAAAAGAAAAGAAAAGAAAAGAAAAGAAAAGAAAAGAAAAGAAAAGAAAAGAAAAGAAAAGAAAAGAAAAGAAAAGAAAAGAAAAGAAAAGAAAAGAAGTATTTTCATTTGGAAGGGACCTACAGTGATCATCTTGTCCAACTACCTGACCAGTTCAGGGCTGACCAAAAGTTAAATCATGTACCCCCCAGTCCTTCCAGGCGGCAACGTTCGCCTTCACATCTTCTGCGACTTTCTCAGTCAGCCTGGGATTGAAAACGATCTTTCCAAACAAGACCGTGGCAAGCACCGGCATTTATCCTTGTAATGCTTAAATTTGTATGTCTGTGTCTGCACACGGCCGGTCCCCCTGGCTGCGCATTATCTTATTGACCCTATTTAGTAGGATCGTGCTTCCTCATTTATCATCAAAAGCCGGTGCTGGCTTTGCTGGAGCCACGGGCTGTATGAGCAGCTGAGTGGAGCAGTAAGCCCTGTTTCTGCCCGTGCAAGGCGGTTCGGCTGCCCTCGGAGGCTGGGCAATGCCATCCCTTGGTGCCAGCAGCCCAGCCTCCTTCCTAATAAGCTTCTCCAGCACTTCAGACTAGATCCGAGGTAGCAGCCTTCCTAAAGGAAACTGAGATATTAATTAAAAAAAAAAAGACCCTGATAGCCACCTCCCTGCTCATCATCTTAGTGGTCACAGCTGGATGATGGGCAAATAATGGGAAGAGAATAACAGGTTTTGTCCTCCTTGGTTGATTTCTGCTGTAGAAAAGTCTTGTTCTTGAAGCTCAGAGCAGGGTTTGGACAACCTTCAACCATCTCCACTGCTACCTGGAGCTGCCTGTGCAGCAGAGAAGGCAGGGGCATGTGGCAAGGAAGGTCCATGGACAAAGCATCTTCCAGAGCACTCAACCCCAAAAAGACCAGCCCAGACCATCTGAGCATCCCTGGCGCCAAGGATGCTGGCTTTTAAGCATCTGCTAGCAAGCCAAGGGCCAGGAGCGACGGGGTGTTTGCGAGCAGAGGCTTATTAGACCAGCCAGGTGCTTGATGGAAAGCAGAGATTGCTGCAACACGTCCCCAAAATGCAATTAATGCTTTTAAACAGCCAAGTCCAGCTCAGCAGGGTGGCTGCAGCTTCCAACAGCGATGCACTAGCCAGGCCCTGAAGGGCAAGGTTTGGCCAGTCAGATAAATGGATAATGCCACTGGGTAAGGTTTTGCAAGGGAAGGAAGGTTTTAGGTGGCAGCCCAGTGAGTTGGCAGAGTGAGAAAACAAACACAACCTAGGTCTGGTTATGAGTTGCTCGCAGATGGCAGGAGAGGAACAGAGGTCACCCGGGATGGAAAAAGGTAAGCAGCCAAAGTCCAAGTGCCTCAATTCCCCAGCGTGGCTTTGGAGAGTAATTTGTACCAGGGAAGCGATCTTACCACTGAGCATTAGAGCTGAGGGTCTTCCGTCTCTGGTTTTGGGTCCCCAAAATGTTACCGTCCCTCCCCTCCCAGCCTGCTGTGTGCAGCTAGCGGAGGCAGGATGGGACCTCAGCAAGTGCTGAGGTTGTTTTCCTCATTCACCGCTATTTAACGCAAGCGCTTCTGAAGCCGACAGGGACAAATAAACCTCCTCTTGTTGCAGGTTTGGGGGCTGGGGGGAGCGAGGAGCTTTGCCCTGATCCTGCCATCTTCCAGCCTCTCCTGTATCCTGCACATCCCTTTGCCACCTGCAGAAGGGGGATGGAGATGGGATGTGGGAACCGACGGCTGGCGGCAGGAGGAGGATGGGGTTGGCAGGTTTGAATGAAAGAAAATTAGGGCAAAAAACATTCTTTGGCTGTTTTCCCCACAACTTTCCACACCAAGTAAAAGTCTCTCCGGTCCTTCATCTTTCCATGCTGTGCCTCATGGCAAAGCACATCGCTCCCTTTCTCTGTGGCTCTAATTGGCATCTCTGCTCTCTGTCAGGTTCTTGGCTGCTCTCAAGAATGGTGAAGAATTGATTTTTTTTTTGCCTTTGAAGCAATCAAAGGGCTTATTTTTAAACTCTGCTTTCCTCTAAAGAATCCCATTTTTCTTCTTGCAGAATCTAAATCCTCGGATAAATAAGATCCTTGCAAAGATAGTATTTCTGACCTGGTCTGATCCGTTTGAGTCAATTTATAGTGTAACTGCTCCCTGTTTGGCTGCACGGGGAGAATAATTAACGTCCGTGTTGCAGAAATGAGTCCAGCAAGGTAGAAAGAGCCAAAAGCCATTAAAAGAAGGAGAAATATAAATATTGAAAGGCCAGGGTCAGCTGGACTTCAGGTTGCTGCTACAACCTTAACTCAGCCCCTTGGGTCTGGAGGGCACTGCCATCAGCTGCTTTTGTTGGGGACCAGGGAAGGGGACTCGGGTTCACTCAACCTGTTGCTGCAGTTGGGACCATGCAAGCGTTGGTGCCTCTGCCAGGTCATTCCCAGACAAACTGTCCCAAAACTACTGCTTGAAGAACAGGACTAGTTTGGCAGAGGGTAAGAGATGATGCTCGTTAACTTTGCTTCCCTACTGCTGGAACCAAAGCTGTTTGCTGCAGCCCATTGTCCATCAGCACGGCCCTGGCACGGGTGAACCATGGCCAACACACCCATCCCCATCCCCGACCAAGGCAGAGGTTAGTCCAGGACAAGCATCGCCTGCTGGTGCATCCTGATGGTATCTTTAACCCTTTTCATCTGGGAGAGCGAAACGGGAGCCGCATGCATTGGCACAAATCACCTCCTGTCCACAGCAGCTCCAAGGAACTGCCCCCGGATAAGGTCTTTCTGCCCTTGGAGACTGCTAAGCTATTTCTGAGCTATATTTGCTTTACCCTGGGGAATAATGAGTTCTTATAGACTACTCAAATCACTCAACTTTACGTCAGTCCTCCATCAACATTTACTATCCTATTGCCATGGTTATATTATTACTGCTTAATATTTGGTCAGTGACCAAAAACAATTCCTGATAATAATCACAAGCTAACGGAAACGTCATCTCCTGGATTCCCTCCTTCGCTAGTGGCCACCCCAGCTTTCTGGGTAAGAGCCCGATTCTGCACTGTCAGCAATCCGAGCTCTCGATTTCTGCAAGACGTCAACCTATGCAAACAGCATGGGCGCCAAGGGACAGCCCTGGGAGCAGTTGATATTCGGTTTTCTCTTCTTGTGGGTCTCACGAAGGTACGAGCCACCAGCACGGCACTTGCCCGAGATGTGCTGCTCTGCTGCTGCGGCTTCAGCCGCGCCACATGCGATGTGGGGCACGATGCCCACGCAGAGTGCGGCTGGCTTCTAGACTCTGGTAAGCAATGCAAATCAGCATTGCTCTCTAATCCAGAGAGGTGTAATTTGAGCAAATCTGGGTAGACATTTCTTTTATACAAAGGTGCTGGAGGTACCTCTGCGTCATAGCTCCAGCTTTTTCATGAGCCCATTCTCCAGGTGAATGCCAAGTCATCCGGAAAGCAAAGGGACAGAGCTCCCTAGACGAGCAGTCCTTCAGAGTAAAACCATTGCATGAAAGTGAAAGGAACATCTTTTCTCTTGATCTAGTATACAGCACAGATTGGCAAGATGATAAATAAATTAATAGCTCTGGGGCACCCGGTGTGTTGCCCAACACTGAGATGTTGGACAGTCTCAGTGCCTACCCAGAGGTGAAGCACCTCGTGCTCCTGTTGCACAGACGGAGAGAAATGAGCCTTTCCAGGAGGAGTTTCTCTCTCTTAGCTGAGATGAATCATTTCCTAGAAGAACCCTTTTCTCCTCCTTCCTCCAAAGGCAGCCAAGGCCACTGACCCAGGGAGATATACAGACATATTTTGTCTTGTTGGGCTGATCTCTAGGTGTCCTCCAGGCGCTACTCGTTGGGGTTAATTAGGCCAGCAGTTCCCAGGCTTTTGGGGATACCAGAACAGCCCAACCTCACTCCATCCTCCCCGCAGTTAGCTTTGTCCCCCAACAAGTGATGGGACCGTGGGCAGTCATGGCTATGGGGTAGGTGCGTAGTGGATGGATGGTGGAGCTGGAAAACATCTGCAGAGAAGGTCGCAGATGGGCTCTGGGGCCAGGGAGAGCAGCGAGAGGGTCCGGGACTGTGCGGGGCAGTACCCTGGTAGTGTGGAGGAGGGAGGAAGGTCCATCAGCTCCTGTCCTGGTCAGCTGTCCTGCCAGAAGAAGCTGTCCCACATGGAGCAAGGGGCTTTGGAGTCTGAGCCAAAGAGCAGCCTCTGAGGCAGGAGGGATTTCCTATCCCAAGATCGTGAGCTGCAATTAAACCCCCGCATTGGTGCAGTGGCTCACTTTCTCTCTTTCTCTCTCTTCTTGCAGCAAAGAAATGGGTGGCATCACGTGGACCGGTGTTATACCAGGCTTATCTTTCCTCCAGGGTCAGAGGTTGTAATGCTGCATTTGTGCCCAGGATTGAGCCCCTTCACCAGGTCCCATACTCCAAAGAGTCCCACTCCCCGCCATGGCACCTGGTGGAGGTTGATTTACTCCCTTCAGCCCACCTCATTTGGTACTCCTTGTGCATCAAAGCAAAGGTGAGCAGGGCTCTTGGCACTAGGGCTGGCTCAGCTACCTTTTCCACTGCTGCAGGAGGCTGTTCCTACTTGGGAACAACATGCATCTGAAGAGAGATGAGAGCTTTCAAGGAAGGTCCGGGACTTCTGGTACCAATGCAGGACTGTTGGTGTCACGTCTTGTTGCCGATGTTATCAGGACACCTAGCGCTGGTCTCAGCTGTGCGGATGGTTTGGTTTGGGGCTGTGTATCAAGACCCTTCCTCTCCTAGCTCCTGGTCAAGCTGCAGTCAAAGACGCCAGGGCCACACCAGCTCTGCCAGGGGAACAGGAGGGAGAGCTGCAGAGATATCGTGCCAAACTTCAGGACCCAGAGGCTGTTTGGCATAACCCTGAAGCTGCTCGGGTGTTTGTACCCCTCTGTTGCTTGAAAACAACCAGAATACAGTGGAGGGAAGAACTACATCCAGCTGCTGTCTGCTCTAAGGCATCGAATACAATTGACATCCAGAGCCTGGATTCAGTCCAGCCTGATCATGCACCTTTCCATAAGCAATCTGGAGAGTAGAAGATGCTGGCCTGGAGTAGATGCTCCAGGCTGTGCCTCATCAGCCACATGGAAACCCTGGCTGGGGTCCAGCCACCACCTCTGGCTGCCTTTAACTTGGGGTTTAAGCTCAATTGCATCTTTGCATTCTTGCACACTAGGCAGTGTTGTCCACTTCTGTTTGAGCTGGTCTCCCAAGTGCCCAGTGCCACAGTAAATGGCAAGTTTGCTTTGCAAACCAATCGATAATAAGCTATTTAAACAGTGTTGTGTTGAGGTAATAGCATTAGAGTGTCTGTAGGGAATTAAGGAAATAACAACTGGCTTTATTAAGGAGCTTAATTCAATTGCATAGGCAGGATGGTTTAAGCTTCAGTCCTGAGCTCCACACCTACAGCTCTTGGAGCAGGATGCTCAGCGGCAGTGGCAGCGAACAGGCAGCCAAAACCAACTCCGATCTCCCTGGGAAACTGCAGCATGGTGTATCGGTGGAGCCCGCAGGACACGCGACAGCTTCCCTTCACCTGGAGCACGTATGCTCCATGCTGGAGTGGCAGGAGAATCAGCAGGGCTGAGGCTGGTGGGACTGGGAGAGGGCAGCCCTGCCCCAAACTGGGATCAGCTCTTCACATGTCATCCCCGATAGATGCGTGCTAACCGTCCTCAGACCACGCTGGGATGGAGCCTCCGCCCCCTCCCAGTCTATCCCAGACTTTCACTTGTTTGAGACTGTCCCTCTAGTGCTTAACCTCACCGTTCCGTGTCACATCACCTAGCCTCACCCTCCCATGCCATGTCACCTAACCTCACCCTCCCATGCCATGTCACCTAACCTCACCCTCCTGTGCCACTCAGGACACCCCATCCCTTCCTTGCCCTGGTGAGCACAGAGGGATGAGCAGGCTCTCTCCCTCTGCAGAGACTTCTCATCAGTGCGGCGGTGCCCACCTTGTTACCACTTCTATTTGCCCACCCTCCTTGCACACTGCAGCGTGCTCGAAGCATCCGGGCTGACACACAGCAAACATTTTCCAAAATTATCCAAGCCCAGAGAGAGGCTTTGCTGTCTGACTGCAGTTGGTACTGGTGGTTACTGGTCTGGATGCAGACAACAGCATGGGGACAGCAGTAAGAGATCCCTTCACCCTGTCTCCCCATTCCAGAGCTCCTGAGCACAGAGGACAGGTTGACACTGGCCACAGATGGTTGCAACGGAGATGTCTTCCCGGGATCCTTCCTCTCCCAGAACGGCAGCACAGCTGCTGCCCCAAGGGCTGACAGCCATGACATGTCCTGCTGGGGCTGGGAAGAAGGAGGGAAGCAGGAAGGGTGAGGCAGAGTCTTGGGAAGCGTCAGCTCTTCCCAGACACCGTGGTGGGACACCATCACCACAAAGCAGATGTGTCTGCTGTAAACAGGCAAAAAATCTTCCAGCATTGTCACTTTGGGTCCTCTGGCAGCTCTCATGAACCTTGATGAGGATGGCCTCACCACAGCAGACTTTGGGTAAATTCCTGGGTATGCTGCAGAGGTAACGGAGATTGGGTTTCCATTAAGAAGGGCATCTGCAACGTGCCTGCACCCGCCAGGGCACACAGAGTACTGAGGCATACCTAAAATAAAGATGCCTTGCATCCAGTGCAGCACCCAGGGAGGATGCTGGGGGCAGAGCCGAGGTGAACATCTCCAAGTCCCGACTCAGAGCTGCCCTGGGCAGAGCCCAGTGCTCTGCCTCTCTCGGAGCTCAAACAGCAACAAGGAGGCTGTTCTGTCTCCAGGACACTGGGGAAGAGAGATGAAACGCTCACCCTCAGCAGCAATAGCAGTTTAATAAACACTGGCAGGAATGGTGAGGGACATCTGCCTAAGAGACGTAACTGAATTTTGTGGTAGCAAGTGGATTAAGGGATCTGAAATGGAGAAGTTTTGAAATCATAATAACGCAAGGCAAGAGACATTGCACAATCTGATTCTGCTGTGGACAATGGAAACAAACAGATTAATCCCCGGGAGGACAGGAACCAAAATATCTGGCAGGCAGTGAGAGGGGGTCATGTTTATACAACTTGAACTACGCTGCCTGCCTCTCCTGCCTCTGCGGAGCTATTGAAAAACCCATTTTGGGTCATCTGAGCCATTCTCTACCTCGTTTGGTGAGGGAGGCAGTTCTAGCAGTTTGCCAGCACCCTTTGAGACCCAGAGGCTGCAAGTCTTGTTGATGTGACTTGAAACATTTTGGGGAGGCTGATACCTCATCACAAATGCAAGATCAGCTGTAGGGGCATCCTCCTGCCCTGGACACTGCCTCCAAGCGTGACCGACAGCAGAAGGCTGGGACAGGACACCCATGATGGATCATTTCTCTGGTCAGACACCCCTGGCTGCTGGTAGCCAGAGGAAGGACTCCCGGAGCCAGCCGTTGCATGCACGATGACCGACCACAGAGGAGCTGTCTTCCATGGATCAGTCTGGCCCTGTTTTGAATGCATATACATTTTTGATGTCTTTGACACCGTTTAATGACAGACTCGATGTGCAGAAGTACTTCCTTGTTTGTGTTTGAAGCCTGTTATCTTCTCGCCAGGTTGAAAGTCCAGCCACTCCGGATGACACTGGGACATCCATCTGTCAGATTATTTGTCAGGACCAAAGTACTGACTTCAGGAGAAGAAAGGCAACTGCAAGAGATAAAGGGGCTGAGATAGGAGCGCTCCCAATACGAGTGCTGCCGAGCACCAGGGGCGGGGAGGCAAGCTGTCCAAGCTACAGGACAAGAATGACTAGAGACACGCTGCAAATGAGTAAATGAAGCCTGTGAAATAGAAAGTTCATAACCTTAGAATGGCTGTTTTCAGCCTGCAGCAAGGCTTATCTTGACCAAATGTGTCCTCTCTAATTTCAGTAGTGATTGCTCAGGAAAAGTGTGTAAGACCAGGGTGTTATTTAGTGTCCCCTTGATCTCTGGCTTCTTGAAACAGTTCGGTGGAGGGTGGGTAAAAGCACCAAACACCACTCTGCCCCAGTTCTCAGACTTCTGCTGATGTGCTGGGAACACATAACTGGGCCACATGAACCTTGTTCCCACACCATCAGCTCTTCTTCTGTTCTTCATCACAGTGCAGGAGAGCCATCCAGCTTCAGCGATCAGAGGTTGTCTTAGATCTTCCCACACCACAGATAATACCTACATTTTTAATGCAAGAGTCCTTGAAAAGAATTTCCCTCATGTCTTGAACATTTTCTTTCGGCAAGAAAGGGCCTGCATCAGTCTGTGGTGCTGGGTGGTGAAGGAGTTCTTCCAGCTTGTTTCACAACTCCCTTCAGATCATTTCACAGAGACTGTTTTCCTCATTCAAAGTGGTTCTGCAGCAACGGGTCAAGAAATAGTGTTCTTAAGCCTGAGTTAGTCCATGTTCTGGAGATGAGATGGGACAGGATGGCATGAGATGGCATGGCATGGCATGGCACGGCATGGGGTGATGAGACGAGGTGGTGTTGGGTATCACAGGGCCTTTGAGTATACAGTCCAATTGCTCCATCACATTCTTCATCAAAAGCGCCCCAAAGAGAGGGAAACTAGAGCAGCTAAAGAAGGCATCACTTGCTGGGAGGTAAAGCCCCTGGGAGCTGGAGCAGGGAAAGGATTCCCTGCCCTGATGGGATGTCCCAGCTCTCCCAAGCACCTGCAGCATGCACCAGCCAAACACACTGAACTAGTAATTCCAGCCTGGCAGGACCAAGCTGGCCAAGCAAACTGAACTCTGAAGCAAATGCTTGTTCTGGTGAAGAAATGTGTGTCCCATTTCCCCCCTTTTCCCTCTCTTTTCATGTGTCCCCTCTGTGAGAAACAGCAACAGTTTCTACACTCAGTGTGCAACCGGCAGAAATGATGTCTTCACTCTGCTGCCTTCTGGAGTCCTGCTTCAACAAAGAGGGGAGTTTAATTGTTTCTTTACTAAAACTGGATGAAAAAATAACAGCCCTGCACAGTTTCATCCTCCTGAATGAAAACATCTCAGGGAAGCTGCGATCTATTTTATTTTATTCTTTTACACTCCTCAGTGGCTCATACATCTGCTCAACAACAATTTAATTAGGAGAGTCCTCACTTCCTTTCACACATGGAGGAACAGCAAAACAGAAGCGAGCAATAGTTGTACGAAATTATCTCATTCCAGCCTCTTTTGAGATGGAGAAAAGCAAGAGGGTGTTTTCCTTCCTGGGCTGTGGAGAGATGAAGAGGGTCAGGCTGTGCACTTGTGTGAACAACTGATGCTCAGTTGTTCTCCTTGCTTCCAAATATTTTTCTTATGCTACTCCAGGACCAGGCTTGCATGGCAGAAAGGACATTGCTCACCTCTTCCAGCCACTGAGAATATTTTGTCCTTAAACTTGCTGGTATCCAGTGACTCCCGCGTCGGTGCCTGGAGAGCATCACCCCGGTCCCTGCTGCTGCTGCTGCCCTGGAGCCCACACGGCAGAGGGTGGTTCTGCCGGGGTAAGGTGCATATCTGGACCCCCACATCTGCACAGGATGGTCTGATGAGCCTTTTCCCATCATCCAGCTCTGCCTAGCGTCATCCTCTGCTGAGGACAGGCTGAATCATGTTCCAAATGGAGACACCATCTGTAAGTGCAGGGAGTTCTCGTGTGACCCAGCTCCTCTTAGCTTTCATCTCCAACACGACATGAAATGGAGTCTCTAAGGGCCAGTTTATTACATTTTCCTGGAAATTTCACTGCCCAAATGTGTTTGATGATTGAGAGAATGGAGGCAAGCTAAGGCAGGGCCAGCGAGGCTAGGGAGCGCCAACATGTCCCAGTAACACACTAAAAGGGCAATAATTATCTATCCAGTTCCCCAGAGAAATTAATTCCTCCAAGTACAGCACTTGAAATGTATTACTTAGGCTACTAGTGCTTTCCACACACAGCCTTTCAGGAGGGTGCTTGGGGCAAAGCTGGCAGGAGCATCTTTCCATCCCTTTAACCAGGCTGGAGCTGTTTCCCTTAACAGATGCTCCGTTATTTGAGTGAGGCTGGGATGGCAGGGATCATAACAAGAAGAGATGCCCGTGGGTATCGGAGGCATCCACATGGGGCTAGAAGGTTTTAGGGGAGACCTCTGTCTTTGTCTGGACTTCGGGACTGAGCCCAGAGCAATTCAGCTGCCCAAGCCCAAGGCAAGCTGGATTGCCGCCTGGGTCGGATCTCCACGGGCTCCAACAGGAGCCGGGCACCAAGAGCGCATGCAGATGCCAGGACACAGTTTGGGACCTACATCTGGAGGGGACTCCTGCCCCAGCCACCAGTCCCAGCCAGGGAGGATGTTTTTAGGCAGGTGCCGATAACATTCCTCCTCCGTCTTTTCCAAGCACTTTCTGGAAATGAGTCAACAGACGCACGAGCCCATCCATCAGTCTGTCCTCCAGCTGGCCGAGGAGGAAATGGATGCAGTGAGGTGAAGTCTGTTTAGATTTGCTAAAAGCATGCCTGTCTTCTTGCCTTGCTCACTGTTTATGAGAGGGGAGAGGGCAGAGAAAAGACACACCTGGACGAGGAGATGGAGACATTGATGATGGCTCATGCCTCTGGGAAGGCTTTTGACTAGGATAGCCTTACTTCTGTTGAGTAAGGATGCTCCTTAACCCAGGCACAACCCAATGCAACCTAACTGCAGAACAAAAACCCAGGTCACAGCACCCCCTTTCCATTCCCTTTTTCCCTAACCAAGATGCAGCAGGTTAACACAGTCTTTCAAGCCGTTCAGCTTTTCACCAACAGCCTCCAGGTCTGCTCAGACCAGTCACTGCACTGGCTCAGGGATGCTCCGCTGCCACCCTTGTCCCAGGTGAAGCTCACTCCGTCCCCTCTAACCAGCCTGTGCAAGAGCCCAGAGAGCTCAAGGAGGTGCAGAGACCAGAACTATCAGAGATTGTGTCTCCTAATGAAAAAAGGAATCAGGTAACCATGGTAACACTCAGCAGGGAAACCATGGAGACCAAACTAATGGTATGGGGCAGCGGGTACTGCTGGGAGGGAAATTGTCCCTGTCCTAGATGGGTGGTGGGTGTCCCAGCCACCCATGAAGCCCCATGGGATGAAGTGTCCCAAAGGCCATGGAGAGCAAAGTCCTGGGCATGAGTGAGCAGCCGGCCTGCCGATAAAAGCACAAGGGTTGATGCTGGAGGAGACAACCCAGTGCCAAGAAGTTCTGAACCACCAGCAATGCTCAGGAGGTCAGGAACAGCAGGGTCTGAGGCTGGGATGTCTGTGGAAGTGCCAGGACCCCAAAGCAAGCAGGGACCCCAGGACATCAGTGTGAGGACAGCAGAGCAAGGTCGGGGAGGTTGGTCTCACCCCAGGACTCGGTGTTGGGCTCAGCGAGCTGGCAGAGCTGGAGCGCAGGCAGCAGGTGAAGGCAGGGCCGCGGAGGACGCGCTCAGTGATGCTCCCAGCCTGGTGGCACCATCTCCATGGGGTGAAGTGTCCCACTGCAGAGCTCTCCTGGGGATGGCATTTTGGTGCCATGTGGCTCTGCAAAGTTGCACGGGCTCAAAGGTGGCAGCAGGGTGACCTTGGTGCTGCCAGCCCCTTCCTATCCTAACCCTGCTTATCCCAAACTACAGAAAAGGACCAAGCATCACTTTTCTCTTCACCCCCTCAGTGCCGGCATCCTCCGGGGAGGCTACAGAGGTATTTTGTGACCATCCTCAGCCCTGCGTGTCGTGAGGCTCCAGCTCTTTAAGTGGGTAAATGCTCCAACTTCTCCATTTCCCATGAGCAGAGCTTCTTATTTCAAGTCAAAGCCACCTGCCTGCCCGTTAATCTCCCCCAAATCCAGCAGAAGCCCAGCGATCCCATTTAAATGGGGTTGTTTTATCTGTGGCTCTGGCCCAGTGTCAACTGGGATGGATACTCCCTTTTAACTCCGCTGTGTGCAACTGCCCATACTGATTTGTATTTAGGATAAGTGTGATCTGCAGCCCTTGTTCATTAGTTACCTCCCACAAGCAGCAGGCACGAGGGAAACAAATGGGTTATTTTACTCACATCTAATCCATTGCCCTTGGAAACCCACTAATCTCTGAAGCTGTCATAATTGTAAGGAGGATGCTAACAAGACTGATGCCGAACAGAGCAGGGTAAATAAGGGATAATTTGGTTTAGCGACTGAACTGAGGAGTCAAAACTCCAAGTTATTCTGTGAACAGGGAAATTCATTAAGCCAGAGTTTGGTTTGGATTTTCTTATGCCTCCCAATGGGATAATCTGGCTGTCAAAGATGGAGAAAAAGGAAAAACGAGGAGTTCTACTGTGTTACGCAAGGAGCAGTGCAAGAAGTTGGGGAGCTAGCCACATCCCTTCAAACCCTAGGCTGCACCACAGCAGCATGGGGGGACAAGGCAGGGAGCTAAACACAAAACCTCCAGCTGGAGATGTTGCACCAGGTGCCCGGCTCTGGGGGGAGAGCAGCGCATCTCCCACGGTGGTCTCGGAGGACCCGGAGGCTCGTGGAGGCTCTCTGGGTACCACCGAGCTCTGCCCAAGCCACACGCTCAGGTCACGCGAGGTGACACCAGCAGCAGGCCAGGAGCGAGCGAGCACAGTTTGTTCGAGACACCTCCCGCCTGGGAAAAACATCTGTCCTGCCAACGGACACACGCGCAAGAGCCTTGGAGGACAATCTGAAAATAATTTTGAGTTTTCCACTGAGGGTCGGGGGTTTAACACATTTTCCCCTGTCCACAGAGAGTAGCAAGTCCAGAAAAGGCAGGTATCTGGTACTAACCTGTCTCCTACATTGCATCTGAAGGGGATTAAATACGCATAGCATGCAGCCAGGTCTTCCTTTTTTTTTTTTTTTTAATTTTCCCTTTGTCATTTCCCTTTTTAATCATTTGGCACACTTTAGGGATTAAACGTCTTGTTAGAAAATTCATGTTACTTGTATCTCTTGTCCCTGAAAGAGGTGACACAATCCAAATAGTCTATATGCTCTAAGAATAATGTCTATATTTTCTTAACAGAGAAACTACACATGTTAAGATTTTAGAAATACTGCTGCCTTATCTGCCCAGCGGGAAGGAAAGCACACGTTCCTGCAGCAAGGTTAATGAACGGCTCCCAGCCCCGCGCTGCTCAGTATTCCCCTCGACGTGCCCAGAGCCAACCTTAAATCCTTCCTGAGAGCTTTTACCTCTGCCTGACACAATGACGGATGGAGAATAACGGCCGAGCTGAGATGCCAATGCAGAACAGTGGCGAATCACTTTGGGGACGATTAAGCAGCGCAGGGTTTAAGGCAGAAATAGCAACAAGTTTTTCTTCCTCTTCGCCCCTCGCAGCATCGCCCTCGTGGGTCAGGGGATGGATGGGGGCGTGGGCATCATGTCGGTACCCAACAGGTAGGGACAGTGCGAGGGACAACAAAGATCCAGAGTTAGGAGTTGCCAGAACATCCCCAGTCTGCAAAGTCCTTCCCGCAGCGTGCTTAGGCTTTCACATCAAAATAAAGGTAAGGGAGAAAACTTGTCACAGCATATAATGACCTCTCCTGGGGGGAAGTGACTGGTAGTGGAGGCTCTTTAATCAAGCAGGCAACGGGAGCGTGAAAGAGCTGGAGACTAAACTTAGAGCAAGCAAAGATGAAAGTAGGAATAAGATCAGAGCTTCCCAGGATGACCTTTCCAAGGGAACTGGCTATCCTGGGATTCAAATGAAGCCTTCATATCCACTTAGGAAACCTCCACGAAGGCTTCCTCAAGCCCCTCAAGGATGAACCACGGCTGGAGCTCTGCAGGGATCAGCTCAGGAGGTCTATCTTCTGATCCCCATCAGGACATGGACCACCCGGGATGCCTGTGTATGGCATGGGGTGGAGGAAGGTGTTAGGACCTGGCCCCCAGCCCGGTGCTGTGCTCCTGGTACCCACCGCCCCCTCCGTGCTCAGCTCTCAACATCTTATCTTCTCCCCACCACCCGTGCTCAGACATCTCCTGCGGCCTGGCCTGGGCACCACGTTTAAAACCCTTAACCATGGCCCAAGCTCCTCTAAGGCTGGGCAGGGTGTGAACCATTTGGATATCACTATATGAGCATCGTATGTAATTTCCAGGCCTGAAGGCTATGGAGCACTTCTAGGGAAGGGGATGCGGTCCTGCTTGGTATGCATGACATTGGTCCTAAAGAACTTCCCCGACTGTTCTGCTAAAGACATCTTTTGGACTTTCATGCAACACTGCAAAAGTTCCTTTAAGGGCAAATCCCCTTCCTGACTGCAGCAACTCGGGAAGGTGCCGGAGGTTGGGTTTCTGCAGCCAGACCTACCACGAGTTCCTCAAGACCCGGGGCAGCTGCAGAAGAGGCAAAGCTGCTGTGTCCTGGCCACGGTGAGGTTGTCCTGCTTTTGCATCTGTGGGGAGCTGGGAATTGGCACCAAACTCATGCAAAAGGTTGTCTTCTGCTAAATCAACCCTACGGGGGGACTTGGCCAGCCCTAACCTCACCTCCATATGGCTTTCTCAACCATCTGCAGAACCCAGAAAGGATTTACTGGGATTTTCTCTCTTCTTTTGACGTGAAATACAAGTTAATCATGCTGAAGACTCGGGTCTTTTCACATTTTCCCTCTTGTTTCCTTTTTTTTTTTTCCTCCCTTGTTTTTTTCTTGCTTTGTAGTTTTTCCAGCTCTGGGAAAGCTGCGGAGCAGTGAAAGGGGCTGTCAAAACTGTTTCTTAAAGGCAAAACTGAGAAAACCATCCACTTGTTTGAGAACTGCTCCTGGATTTTGCTCTCCCCCTCCCCCCCCCCCCCCGCCAGCTCCAATCATCCTGGTTAAATCTTGACCTTGCATTTTCAGCTGCAGCTTGCCTTTCATGCTCCTCACCCCAGGGCAACTCTGTTCTTTCCAGCAGAGATTCCTCCAGGCCCTCCCAGGCAACTCTTGAGAGAGACAAAAGCTGCGCTGGAGCTTACTTGCCAAAAAAAAAGCCCTGTTATATTGGGGTCCCCGAATTGCTCACCGCTGAGTGGCCTCATGTGTGCTTTGCCCCTTGCATCACCTGCAGCCAAAGTGCAGATCCCTAAAAGCAACGATGTACAGGGGCTGCCCCAAATAAGAGGGGGACAGCCAAAGAGAGCCAGCTGGGAGGGAGGAAAAAGGTCAACGGATGCTAATAAGAAGTATAAAAGAATGGTAATAAGGTGGCCCCGAAGTTTCCTTAACGGCACCTATACTCAAGGGGCCATGGAAGCCTTACACATAAAATTGTGCCACTCTCAGTGCTGCTGTATAATTACACATCCCTGTTAGGGAAGAAGCTTCTCATTTCCCAGGGTGCTGTAGCATCGAGGACATATTAATGAACAATCTCATTTAATTACTTCCCCTCCACAGGACAGATGGCATGGAGGGGGGTGGGAGCCAGATGTTCACCGCGAGCCCACAGCAAGACATGGTGGTTCCCAAATGAAGCCCCAGCCCTAGCAAGCAACTGGGAGATACTGGAAAAGAGGATGCCTCTGCCCAGACCCTGGCAGTGCCCTGGCACAGCCGGGCACAAGCCTCTCCTGGAGGCCAAGAAGTCCGGACAAGGATCTAGCAATCACCATCACGGATTTCTAGTGCCCTAACCGTGTAATTACAGGGATTACACTGATTAGGGAAAAGCAGGGCACATGCAAGGGGGAAGAAATATGTTTCACTTAATACCGCTATTTCACTTAATACCACAAATTTGCTTTCAGACACGAGAGGAGCATCTGGGGACAGCTTGCTTTGGGGGGGTGGAGACCCTCTCCGGGGGCATTTCTCCATCCCTCATCCCAATCCAGCCATGGACCAAAGCAAACCCCACTGAGATGTCTCCCTCACGCTCATCTTGGGAGCATCCAAGTACTTTGTAGATTTCCTGCAGGGATTTTCAGTGCTGAGGGTTCATTTCTGGGATATTTATGATCCTAGAAAAAAAAATAATTGTTTCTCTTGAAAGGCAAAAAATGAGCAACCTCGCCATTCCTATAATCAGAGAGAGTCTCTTGTTGAGACCCATCCAGATTTCCTGCTGATGTCATGAGCGTCCATCACCTGTCTGGGACTTAAAATATATGAAAACACACAAATGCAAATATCTGTGCAGGAAATGCGCTATCCCGAGGAACAGCAAAAAGTAAAAAGGAGAAATTCTGAGTTGTGCTTAAGGAATCAGACAATTGCTTTGGAGGACTTAATTAAAATCCAGGAACTAAATATATTTAGATACACTGTCAGTCTGAATTACACCAAGTGTGTTTGACTTTCACATGTTTAATTAAAGTTCTTTGCATGACGGGCTGCACAAATCTCACAGCTCAACTTTACAAGCTCCTGGAACAAATGTTTTAAGAATGAAGAGCTCTCAGAGGCATCGAAAGTTGAAAGAAAACTGAAAACATGGGAGGAAGGCTGTACCCCCACGTGCATGGGGGAGGTGGGGTGGGACAGAAGGATGTGTTTTGGGGAGGTTTTTTGCTTTCCAGGTATCGATTGAGATCTGGGACTGTGGGGTCCTGCTCTGGGCAGGTGTCCTGCAATGGGAGCTCATAGCTGGTATCACCCCCTCTCCCCCCACCATCCTGCAGAGGTTTGGGGGAGATGCCCCATTCCCGCATCCCCATCGGGCGCTGCACTTGGTACCCGGCTGCGCTCTGCAACCGCGGCGCCTGCATCCCTTCGCCCCGACAGCCCGGCGGTGAGCTGGCCGCGGGGGCAGACACCATCACCGTCCCGTCCTCCCAAAACCCAGCTGGGCTGAGAGAGAGCACAGATGAAGTTGTTTATTCAGGGCCGAGATGCTCGTGCCAGGCAGAGCCACATGCCCGGCTGGTGCCCCACCGGCTGGGGGGGGAACCAAGCTCAGCGATGCCGAAACCTCCCGGGACAGGCGCCAGGCGGGTTCCCCCCGTGCCAGCCATCCCACGCACCGTGTCACCGCGGTCACCCCTGCGCTGCCTGAGAGCCCGTGCTAATTAGCCTGTGTTTTAATATCCCTCTCCGCTGTTTTCGCCTTCGCCACTTGACATTTGGAGTTATGTAAACACGATGAGCCGTGGCAGACTTTGTGCTTTTTTCCATTCAACGCCACTGCTGAGATTACCTCCGCGACCGCGGCGGCCAGCAGCATGTCAGCCAGGAGCATTGCAAGCGTGAGAGGACCGTGCCTTCCCCGAAATGTGCTGCCACCCCTCTGTCCCTGCCAGATGGCACGGGGGTTCCCACCAGCATCTCCTTCCATGCGTGGGAGCACCACCAGCCCCCAGCCCTGCTGCTTTGGGGGATTCTTGCCAAATCCCCCTTTGGGGAACTCTAGCCAGCCTAGCTCTTGGGACATTTTCTGCACAGCTTTCCCCCTCCACATTGTCCCGATCCCATCCTTGGCTGGTTGCTTACTCCTGCGAAGTGCCAGTCTGCCCCATCCTCACGTTCGGTAATGTGACTCTGTGTTCCTCTCCTGCTTGCCAGCAGGACGTGGGAAGGGCTTTTCATCCCTTTGGGGCAACACCTCGCTGTCCTGGTAAGCAAGGCAGAGGGATGGGAATCACCCGGGAAAGCTGTGGCAGAGAGGTGGCTCCCAAACGCTGCGGGGAGCATGGTCAGTGTGACAGTCCAGCTTTAGGTGTCTTTCCAGGTGGTGGGGACAAAGAGATGTCTCCTGGGTGTGATTTACCTCCTCCTGGAGCCGCCGTTGGAACAAATTCATGTGACTCCTGCCCCAAAAAGTAGCTCTGATGAGGATGTCCCCGCTGCACACATCGCAGCACCGGGATGGATCCTGCTCTGTGCCGGCACAGCACTCCCACCGCCCTCGCCGCTCGGCTGCGGGTCCCCTTCCATGGGGTGGGGAGGCTCCTGAGAAGCGGGGTCCCTCTTTGCAGAGCCAGCATGGCCCCGAGGAGGTGCAGGATGCGTCCCGTTGCCTTGCACCCGCTCAACAGGCTCCTGTCCGGAGGGGTTTCTCCTGGAACTGCAGAAGACCCCTTCCCGCAGGCAGGACTTTGGGGTGCTGGCCCTGATGCCATGCAGCTCCCTCCCTCCTCCCCAGCAGAAATCTCCCCCTTGGGAGACAAAACCAGTCCCCCAGGCGAGATGACTGGTGCAGAGCTTCCCCCCTTCTTATGTATTCCTGCAGCATCCCCAGCGCAGAGCGAGCCGGAGACAGTCAGAGTCTCGCCACGCGTCTGCCATGGATCATTTCAGATGAACACTTTGCATTTCGGGAGGGCTATAAAATGCTCAAGCGAGCCTTTCCCCGGGCTGCCTCTGCAGTCATTACCCGCCGAACAGACAATAAAGAAGACACAACTGTGCATGTTCCCATAATAGCGGGACGGAGGGCTCCAGCAGGCAGCTCACGCTCGCCCGCCTTGATTGCTTATGCAGATAACGGGGCACCGAGCACAGCAGCACCGTCAGGGAGCAGCTCTGGTTTGCCTTTGTACAACTGGATTTTGCACAGAGCTGGGGGCAGAGAGGTGGGGGTTTATTTTCACTTTGGGAGTCAGAAAACAAACACTTTGTTATTATGGATCATCTGTTTTATGCAAGTATCTAACGGCCCTGCCTAACACCAGGCGTGCTTTGTGCCGCTGGCTGGCTGAGTACACAATAAAACACATCTCTAGTCCAAACAAGCGCCAGTCTAAACACAGAAAGGTGGGAAAAAGCCAATGTCACCCGCTCGGGTAACCGGAGCACAGAAAGATTAAAGAAGTTGTCAAAGACGGTAAAGAACATCAGATCGATCCAGCAAACATCCACCTGCCGCTTCCGTAGCCGGAAAAAGACAGCAGGACAGGAACTGGGGCTGTAAGGGCGGGCGCCTACCTGGGTTAACCTTTACCTGGTTAAACGGTGCCGGTGGCTGTGCCAGCCGATGCCCGGGCTGGTGGCGAGGGGGGACCCCACCTTCAGGAGGGATCCGAGATGGGATCTGGGAGCAGGCAAGGTGGGGAAGGGGCAGCGGTGGTCAGCGGGAGAGGCAGATTTCCAGGGGCAGAAGAGGAGGAGAGGGCTTGCTAGGAGCTAAGCTGGGTCTGGACAAAATCAGCCTGCATTTGCAGAACACTGAGCCTGACTTAATTAATGGGACATGCTGGAGGGTGGGAAGAGTGCAGTAAACAACCATGTCACAGAATCATGGAATCACGGAATCATAGAACAGTTTGGGTTGGAAGGGACCTTAAAGATCATCTCTTTCCAATCCCCCTGCCATGAGCAGGGACATCTTCGACCAGATCAGGTTGCTCAGAGCCCCGTCCAGCCTGAGCTTGGATGGTTCCAGGGATGGGGCAGCGACCACCTCTCTGGGAAACATATGATTGAAGGGATGAAGGGAATAAGATGGGCAATGAAGGGTTTTCCTTCCCTTTCTCCCCTTGCTTTCTCCCCATGTGAAAGGCAGGAATCTCTGCTAGTATTCAGGGTGTACTCAGATTTCCCAGGCAGGTTTGACCAAGACCCACAGAGGGGCTATTAAAGCCACATGGATGAGCTGGGGCATCCTCCTGCGGCTCCGGAGCTGCTTGGAGGCCAGCAGATAAAGTGAGCAGGGGTGGGCATGGGTCCTCTTCTCAACGGAGAAGAGCTGCTGGCGGGGCTTTCTGGAGCTCTGCGCCCAACAGCACCCACAGGTAACATGGAAAAGTGGCACGAAGTAGGCTGGGACACTCAAACCCAGCCTGCAGCCGGCAAGGTGAAGAAGGAACTCTCGCTGCAGGCTGCCTTGGCAGGACATGGGTCATGAAATTCAACATTGACAAGTGCAAAGTAATGCACCAGGGAAAGAGAGACCCACAATGGGTTTTAAACACGCTATGACTGCTTGAAGAGGGGCCCAGGCTTGAGGGCAAACCTCACGTTAGGTTTTTCCAGGAAGGCAAGAGTGAGCGAAGGAGGGCATCGCTTCCAGCTGTGTGTTTGGGGGTGTCAAAGGAGGACATTGCTTCCAACTGTGCTTCTGAGAGTGTCATGCAGCTCTGGAAAGCACATCCCCAGGAAAGCTGTGTTAGATGGCACAGGGTGGCCAGTGGAGCGGCTCAGCTGCCCAAGAAAGAGAGGAAGGACAGAGCAGGGGTCTTCCACCCAGAAAAGGGGCAGCTCAGGAGGGTGTGAGGCCTGCAGGCTCGGGGCCACCTGAAGAAGATGAATAGGAAGCGGTCCTTGCTGTGGGCTTGACCCATCCTAGAGCCTGGGCCCCACCCAGGGGGGGAATTCCCACCCTGCAGACCTCTTTGCCATGCAAAAGGGTCGAGGAGCTCCTTCCCCTCCACCCGCAGCATGGAGGAGCTGGTGTCCTCTTCCCTAGGGCTGCAGCAGAGTGTTTGGCATGTCCCTTATGTTTAATGAGGATTTCACTCTCTTTGGACACCAGGTGTGTCAGCGACGCTTGCACTGTCCCCGTCAGTGGGCACCGCTTCCCCATCAAGGCTGTGACCGTGTCCACGTTCCTCCTCCTGAATCTGGTGGTGGTTCCCACCAGCCAGTGGTGCAGGTCCTGGACCTGCAAACCACAGAGTGCTCCCAGTGACCCCAGCATAGCCTTTGAGGTGGTGACCCTCAAATTTCTGCTGTAGTAGAGCACCTCAGAACTCCCTAGCATGTTTTAATGACTGATGACATAGCACCGTCTGCGCACCGCCTTATATAGTCCTCCCTGACACTTTGGATTTTATCCCTACATCATCCTTTTGATGGTTGGAGCTTTTCCAGCAAAGTAAAATTCTTTTGGAAAACGCTGGTCCCTGGAGCGCCACATGTTTTGGTTTGTTTTTTCGGTATCTCAGGTTCAGTGAACTCTCGCTGGTGCCCAGGCCAGGTCCATGGGGCTCTGCCTGGCCTTTCTGCAGAACATTCTGGGATGGGGGACCTTCTCCCAGCACCTCCATCTCCAAGCTCTCCATCTTGGCTCCAGTGGTGCTTGCACAGCAGGGTGCGGGGTCCCTGCTCAGGGTGCCCCAGACCACCAGCTCCTCCACACAGGACAACCCCCAGCAGGTTTCCCATGCCTCTTATGGGGTCTGCAGATAACCCCCCCCATACCACCACCTCCTGAGGGAGCTGCTTGGGGTCAGCCCGGTGGGATTTCCGGGGGGGGGGGGGGGGGTCAGCGTGGGGAAGTCTCACTCCTGAAGCGCTGGTGAAGGGGGGTTTTGAACACATTTTCCCCCACAAACTTCAGCCATCTCAGGCTATTTCAAGGCCATCTTCATATCCTGCCCTTGGCTTTTGCTGCAGAGGGGATGCTCCAACCCTTTATTTCTAACCTGGCTGCTGCTCCTCCTCTCCTGTCCACCCCATCACCCCATCGCATTTGGGGTTACCTCTCCCAGCCCCTTCTAGCACCACAGGAGCAGCAGAACATGACAGCCAGGATCGGTCTGCACTGCAAAGGAAAATCCCATCCCACTGTGCACGGACATGCAACAGCCTTGTTTGGATGGTGGGGTTTAATTCCAGACACAGCTGAGCTGTCCCAGTCCCCAGGCCCCAGATGGTGACAGCCCCACGGGTCTCCCTGTCCCCCGGGGATTTTCTCCCTTCTCCCCGGGCACCCAGGTCCTGGAGAGGGCCCTGCAGACAAGCAACACCATCTCGGTGGGCTGGGAGTCAAAGCAACTGGAAAATGCAGCCCGGTTTTGCAAATGTCAGCACTCTCCCCTGCCAGAAGGGAGCCTGTCCCTGCCCCAGCTCTGCTGCCCGGGCAGGAGGCACCCCGTGATTTCTACCTTGCCCTTCCTCTGTCACTCACCCCTGCCCCATGTCAGGAGCAAGAGAGATGCCGGAGTGCAGGTCCCATACAAGCAGGCATGGTCCCCACGGGATCCGGGTGCCTCAGGCTCCCCCCACACCCAGACAAGTCCCCAGTTGCGTAGTCCGAATCAGCGAGGGAAGCGATATGGGAAACTGAGGCAGGAGAAGCGGTTGTCCCTTCCCTGCACATCCATTGCACGTCCCTGCGCCGCAGCTGGGTCCCTGCACCGAGCAAAGCCCTATTGCCCCACGTCGCGGCACCAGCGTGGGGCAAAAACTGAGCGGAGATGCCGCAAGGTAAATTCGGTGTCCGTGCAAGCAGCCAGCTTGGAAACCAGTCCAAAGGATTGGGGGTCCCATAACCCACCTTCTGCCCGAGCAAGCTGCCAGTGAGCACAGAGCACAGTTTGCAAGCTGCTGGTGCCCTCTAAAGGGAGATGCAAAGGGAAAAATCCCCAGCAGCTTGGCCCCAGCCGCAGCAGGACAGCCACCCTGCTGCAAGACAGATGTCTTCTGCTTCAGAAACAAGGCATGGATTTTGGCAGGGGGGGGCTCCTTCCACCAGCAGCACCACCCAAGCAGCCTGGTCTTGCCCCTGCTCCAACCCTGCCTGCGAGAAGCCAGGGCTGCAGAGCAAAGGGACCTGATTATCAAAGCCCTGGTGAGAACAAGAAAGCCACAGAAACCCAGAGAGACACTTTAAGGGTATAAACTTGAGGCAGTTTTCATTTGCTTCTTGTCCTAGGGAGAGTTGTACAGCTCGAAATGGCCAAAACAAACATGTACTTCATCAGGATTGTGCTGTTCCTCGGCCCGCCAAGATTGCCACCCTGGCACATCACCCGCTGCAGGGGCCAGCCCATCTGCTGCAGCAGCCCCAAAACTCTGTGCAATGGGGGAAACACCAGAAAATGGGGCTGTTTGCTGCATCTGTGCTGCTTGAGAACAGGGAGGGGAGATGTACCCACCCTCCTGGGCTGATGGAGAACAGATATTATGGGTGTGAGTGCTCCAGAGCAGGGGCTCGCCTTCCCCTACCTTCAACATTTCTTATTAAAGACATTCAGAAATGTGGCAAGGATTGTCTGCACCATTGGCAGGGCTTAGGTGCTCATATGCTGAAAACATCTCCACTTCTCTTTGCATTAAAGGGCTACTGAAACAGGGTCACCAGAACTGGCTGTTCAAAATATCTCCTGGAAAGGCCAAGATATTCTTGGTGCCTTCACGAGAGTGCTAGGGAGGTGGAAGGAAAAGGAGCCAGGAAAGCAATTGAAACGTCTCTTGCCTCTGTTACACTGGGTGCAATAATTGCCAGCATAGTTTAAAGCTTGGAAAACCACCCTGATGTTCTCAGGAAGGTTTCTTCACTACAGGATTCTTTTGCATCTGTTTTCATTTGCTTTCCTGTGCTTAAACCCTGCAGGGTGTATTCAGGCAGCCCTCTTTTCCCTGCCCGCAGGTCAGTCCTGCCAGGCACCGAATCTGCACCGTGCCCTCCACACACCACACTTCTGCACTTGAGGACGTGCTAGGCAGTGACAAAGCATGTCCCGGGCTAAAAATAGGCCCCACGTTGGGTATTTGCGGTAAGATCACCTCCCCTGCCAGCTCCCTGCCAGGCGGCCCTGTGGAGGGGATGTGGAGTCATCTCCTGAGGACGTGGTTTGGTAACCCCTGGGCTGCCTGTCTGCTGCCGTCACGTTTCAGGGACTGGGGAGAAGAGGGAGAGGTTTCCCCACGATGGGGAACCACCTTGTAGGGTTTGGTGTTTGGACCGTGCCACGCACGAAGTAAAGACCAGGGGTTTCTCTACGTGCAGGGGTGGCTGGAAGGATGAGTTTGTCTTAGAAGTCTTGGCCAGGGCAAAGATAATAAGAGATATTTATCTGCGGCACTGGCTTTGATGTGCAGGGATGCTCCAGGGAACTTCAAGGACAGGGCTAAGGAGCTCCTCCAGCATCTGTGGGGAGGGGGCTGGTGATGCTGAGGGGCTCAGGCTGATGTTGAGGAGCTGCAGAGGGGTCTCACAAGAGTGTGAATAGGCAAAAAAAGTCTTCACTTGGCATCTAAAATGTTAGCCTCCGAGTTGGCCATGGTCCAGAGCCGTCAGCAAAAGGACGATTTGGGCTTGGCCACCTCGGGTGGGAGCTGTGAGCTGGGGACAGCAGGCAGGGGTGCTCCGTGAACCCCATCGGCCCCCACAAACCCACCAGAGAGCTCACAGGAGGAGGGTGAGGGGTGACATACCCACAGCCCCTCTCTGTCATGCAGGCGGGTGGGCAGATGCTCAGTTCCCACTCCTGCAGCATCCCTCTGGGTGCCTAAAAACAATCTCAGGATCAGATCCTGGACCTGCAAGGGGTGACCCCTGTGATCTGCTGATCTCCACCCAGCCTGGGCCTCTGCACTAAAGATCTCAAACCTCTTGTTTAATTCAGGGGTCCATCGTGTGATACAGCACCCAGACAAGAACCTCCCCAGGACACCTCAGCAGCCACGTCTGAGTCAACATGCAAAGCCCTTCCAGGGAGACAAATGAAATTTGGGGGAAATGATGCCATTAATTAATGTTGTCTTATAGTTCAAATAAATAGATCTCTCTTGCTGTTTGGCCTTTGCACCACTGGCTCAAAGTGACTTTCTTCTTTGTGGCTGCTGCAAACATCCTTCCCGCCCTATAAATGCTGCGTGGTTGATCTTGGCAGAGGAACAAGCCCTAAAAAGCATGCACGACTCTGTCTCACTGCAAACGATGACCTGACAGGAGTTTAAAGTGATTTTAGTAACGCACTAGAATACATGAGGACTTTCCCTGGTGTGTTAAACCCGAGCTTTTGAAGTGCTGCAGTAGTAAGTCCCCATCAGCTTGCTCTAACTGGATGAAATGTGCTGGCTGGGGAGTGAGGAGGAGATAAGTTTAAAAGGGTTATTTCACTTCAGATGTCAGCGAGTGGGGGAAAAAAGTCAATAAAAAGCTACAAAAAAACCCATCTCTGGGTTTCCAAAATAGCTGCTACAAAGAGCCCCTCATTGCTAAGCTACTTGTGTGTTTCGAATCAGACATGGGAATCAGACAGGAGGCTGGTTATGAACCAGCTGAGTAAGGAAGAGCCCGGGGATGTGGCTGGGGTGGAATTGGGGCGAGGACGCGAGGCTGCTCCTGTCCCTGGCAAGGCAGCAGTGACCAGGGCTGAGCTGGACCTCCAGCCTCTGCCCTCCCTCCCAGCAGCTCCAAGCTGGGGTAGGAGATGGACGTCTGCCCGTAATGGTGCAGAAGTGGGGTCAGGACCCCTTCTCCAGCCCCGTGGGCAAAAGCCACAGGCTGACACGCAGGGAAATACTCTTCAGAGGTAAGCAGATATTTCTCAAACACTGGCACAGCTTGCAAGGGTGCTCACTGGTTGCCCATAGGTGTCAGACCCCTCATGGATGGGTGGCATACGGGGCAGAGCCCCGGTCGTCAGCATCAGTGACAGACTCTGTCTGTGCCCTACCATGTCATCCACTTCCAAAATCACAGGAGAAAATATGTCTTCTCAAATAAATTAAGCAGGGCTAAGGCTGTGTGCTGCCCCTTGCCCACACTGGGACACTGTCCTACCAGCCCTGGCATGGCTTAACCCATCCTAACGTGCTCTCCATGGTGCATGAGCCCTCCCAGAGGATGGAAGAATTAAGTTCCCCTTCCTCCTAGCAAAGCAAATCCTCCCTAGAGTCATTGTCCTTGTAGTCAGTCATCCTGAGAGTAGTTTTCTTCCGCCAGTTTCTCTGGTAGCTTTTTGAAACCATGTCAGATTTTGCTGTGCACAGCATCCTAGGAAGGGGACTCCAGTGGTTTGGAAGAATTACCCCGTTGGGTTTGGTTTGAACTTGACAATGGCCACCTCCTGTGGTCCTGGATGAGACAGTGGACAACCGACCCCACCGACCCCCTGTCCTCTCTCTTCCAGGCTGACGGGCTCTATGTTGCATGGCTGTTTCTTGCACGGACGCCACGTGGACCTCCAGCTGCTCCAATACCCTTCCCTGAACCTTCTCCCGCTCCAGCATCTTACCCTCTCCTGCTCCTACTCCATCATCTCCTCCTGGAGGCAGGACAGCCATGCCATGCACAGGCAGCAGGGAGGGCAACCCCCTATGGGCTTCCAATGCTGCCTGCTCTGCTCTCCACTCTTTTCCTAATTATTCCTGGGGTCTGATTTGTTTTTTTTGGCCACTGCCAGCCACCCACCCGCTGTAAACCCATGGTCTGGCTGCTGGGTGGTACCACTGGGCTGGGAACCCCATGGGTGATTTAGCAGCATCTTCCCCAGAGACCCTCCTGCAGCCTTGCCTTCGTTACCTGGACGATTTCATGCTGTCTGCAAGCCCGTCACCCTGTCTGAGGTCACTGGTGACTATGCTGAAGTCTATGTGCTCTTCCCCACCATTGCAACACTTCAGCAGTTATCCCAACCCAGGCGAGAGGGTCCTGGGTGACCCCCCACCACCGCGAACGGAGCCCAGACTGGGACAGAGGTTCCCTTCACCCCCGGCAGATGCAGCAGCGTCCATGGGCACGGACAGAGCTGGGGGGGACATTTTGCCTGCCAGACGGTGACCCCGTCAAACGGAGCTAATCCCCCGCCTGCCCGCAACCTCAGCCCATTGATCATCCCAAATGGCAAGAGGAACTGCGTGGTGGGCAGCCGCCCCCTCTCCTTGGAGGCCATGGACAAAGAGCACCCCTGCCACATGCGGGCAGGTCCCCATGGCACACAGAGCCCGAGACAGCCGGCAGCCCCCTCTCCTTTATTTTCCTGTCACTCCACTCCCAGCTGGAAAACTCGGTTTCCACCGTGGGCAGGGTGGATGCCATCGCTTAGGCTCGGTACTCGAAAAAGCTGTCTCGGGTCTCTCTCTCTCGGGAGGTGACTCTCTTCCCTGAGGGGAAGGTCTGGTAGGTCCGCAGGTTCACCGGTGACACTCGCAGGAAATGCCAGTGGGTCTTCGCACTGAGCGGTGGGCTGGGGAGCAACAGGGCACCAAGGATGGTTACAGAGGTGCAGGCAGCAGGTACGGCGGTGCAGGCAGGGGTTACGGAGATGCAGGCAGGGGTTACGGAGGTACAGGCAAGGGTTACGGAGGTATGGGCAGGGCTCAGCCATAGGGGTGTGCTCCAAGGGCACTGGGGCACCCGCAGTCCTGGCACCGTTCACCCCAGCAGAGCTGCAGAAGTAGGCGAGCTTGCAGCCCCAAGAGAATTCTTCTTTTGTCCCCACAAGAGAACTTGTTCAGTCTCACCTTGTGCTGGGCTGATGCAACCCTAGGGCTCCCAATTCCTGAGCTCCCGCTGGCTCTGTCAGCTCCTGAGCCCCTCACATGCACCCAAAGTCTTGCTGTCACGGATCGCATGGGCACAGGTACTGCTTACTGATAAGTGCAAGGAAAACAGAGGCAGAACTGGGGTATTTTGTCTGTGCCATGTTCGGAGCTGGTGCTGCAAGGCCAAGCGATGCTCTCCTGTTTGCAAACACCCATGACCTCCAGGCCACAAATACTAATGCAGACCACTGCACGGGGAAGGACCCTGGGGATGGGGAAGTGCTTGAAGGGATAGAGGGAAAAGACAGATTACTTTTGAGGCCACCATCACTTGTGCCCCTTTGGGGACACGTTGCCTGTCCCTCCAGGAACAGGTCAAAGTCAAATCATTTCTGTGGACACGAGTCAGGGAGCAGCGAGGTACTCAGCAACAAGGAGCAGGGGTGCGTTAGCAGCAAGTCAGGGTCAGGATGAGGTCTGAAGACCGTGGTCGGGGTCAGACACAGCCCGAGAGCCACCCAGCAGCAGGTAGGTCCGAGGTCAAGCCCAGATCGGGTCCAGGTTGGAGTGGAGGAGGTCCAAGACCGGGCGCAGGGCCAGCTGTGGCACAGCTGCAAAGGTGGGGGCCCGTGATAAATCTGTGGCTTAAAAGCAGAACCCAAAGGAAAGGAGGTGCCAGCCATCACCTCCAGCTTTGCTCACAACAGCTCTTATCAGCGCTGGGGCTGACCTTGGCCTCTGCCAGCTAAACGCCTGGAAGGGGGATGCGCTCATGGCCCCGACAGCATCTGGTTTACTCCATGCGCTTTCATCTATCCTCCTCATCCCACACATTTCTCTGCCTTGCCGTGAGACCTGGCCTGGGTGAAGGACAGCCTCCCCCACTCCTGTTTGTTTTGGATGGGCACCGAAGGGTTGATATGAAAACATGAGCTGGCCTAGATAGCTACAGCACACCGCCAGGATGAAGCGCTCCATGCCCATCAATTAACCTCTTCTTTAAGCAGCTTCTCTGAGCTTCGCACACACAATTTTGCAGAGTCCCAGGCTTCCAGGGCTGGCCATAACCAATTTCGCTGCTGTGCTCACAGCATGGCCATGACTTCCCATCTCGCAGCAAGGAGGGTCCAGCCACCTCCTGGGCTCTGCAAGCAGGAGAGCGGCCAGCGAGGCAGAGGCAGCATCCAGCCCCCCTGGTCGGTGCCTGTGGTGCTGTGGCCGGTCTGAGGCTTCTCCGTGCAAGGAAGACACGGACATACCGCAGCAAGGGCCACCAAGATGGGCTGGAGGACCTGATGTGGACCAACCCCACCTGGAGTCCTGTGTCGGGCTCTGGGGCCCCCAACATAAGAAGGACATGGACCTGTTGGAGCAGGTCCGGAGGGGGGACACAAAAATGATCCGAGGGCTGGAACACCTCTGCTGTGAGGACAGGCTGAGAGAGTTGGGGTTGTTCAGCCTGGAGAAGAGAAGGCAAAATTGTCTACAGCTACCTAAGGGTAGGTAGCAGAGAAGAGAGGACCTAGAGAATGTGGAGATGCAGGAGGCTGGAGGATGCACCTTGAATTTCGAGGTGCACGCTGATAGGAGCAGTGATAGGCACAAGTTACAGCATAGGCAGATCCAGCCAGATATAAGAAAAATATATGAAGATATTTTATCCGAAGCCCTCTGAAGATGAATGGAGGGGTTTTTTTCCCTGGATTTTACACTCCTGTTGGATCACAGGAACACGGCACTAGAGGGCACCCGCGTATTTCTGCGGGCAGCTGGCTCCAGCTGCCTCCCACCGCAGCTCAGCTCCCAGGCCTGCACTGGCAGCTCTGTAGGTGCATTTTCAGCCCATTTCGGGTGCTATATAATCATCCCAGGAGGCCAGTGTTGTGCTCAGAGCTCAAGGCAAGAGGCTATTTTGGATGCCAGCTATAACCCGCATTGGTCCAGAGCAACACATTCCTCTGACAGCTCCCCTGGTCCTTGGAGGGTTGAGCAGGGCAGTGGGGGCTGTCAGTGCCATGGGTGTCCATGGGTGGTGGGAAAGGTCCCAGGGAGCAGCAGAGCCTGCAGGTATCCCATAGTAACGAGGAGGGGAGGAGATGGGACAGGGGGCCCCCAGGATGCTGCTCCCGTTTTTGTGAGGGCTATGAAATAAATAAACATCCAGGATTTCAAACACACAGCCAGGATGCTTTCTTTAAAAAAAAAACCAAAACCCTGGGACTGCTAGGTTGGGAAAGAAGCCTCAAAGCCTGGCACACCTCCCACTTTTTCTTTCCTTTCAAGTTAATCTGGCTTCTTCTGCTCTCATTTTTCTGAAGACAGAAGGTTTGGGTGAAACAGAGAAGGAGGATTAGGCTCGCACTCCCCCATACTTCTCCAGTTTCATCCCACTAGCCCAGACCTTGGGATTTGGGTGCCACCATGTCCTAGGGACTGTCCACAGGGCTGTCGGTACTCACAGGTCAAGTGGATGAGGATATCTCTCCTTTTCCTTCGAGGGCAGCACAAAGTAGGGAAGGACATACAGCATCCCGCTCTTGTCCCGGTAAAACTCACGATGCTGCTGGGTCAGCTGCAGATAAAAGCAATCACCCAGGCATTTTGGCTGAGTCCAGTGTTCCCAGTCACGTTTGCACCAGCATTTTGCAGGGCTTACTATCGCAAAGCACGTGGCAATCACCTCCCCGCTCTAAGCGTGCAGAAACACCGGTCACAGCCCTACTCCCAAGCTGCCCTGCCTCAGACACTCGGGCTGCTGCACTAACAGGCAAATTAATAAGCAGCATCTGTGTTCCCATCATTAATTTGGCAGCTTGGCTTGAATTATTCGTGATGCATCGTAAGGTGTCAGCAAGAAATGGGCCCTGCCGTGGCCGGGGCAGGGGGGGCTCCTGCAGCCAGACGCTCCCCCTGCTTCTCAAATGCTGAGTTATCTCAGGCGCTTGTGCCCGCAGGTCTCTGCCCACCGCTCTGCGGACAGTGCCCGTTGCATTCAAGACCCTCACCCTGTGCCCTGCCCTCCGGCATGCCAGCCCGTGGAGACAGGGGTCCTGGAAGGGGCAGAGCTGGCTGCTGCAATGGGGGGGCTGCTCCCCACGCAGCACCTGGGAGCGGCAGCCCCGGCTGCCTGATAAATACACACGGCGCACTCCCCCATGAACACACACACACGTGTGATGCCGGGGATTAAACCCCCTCCAGCCGAGGCTTGTTTCAGTTTTGTGAGCACCCAAACACACGAGCTGCCTGGAATCAAATTTGGCTGCTGAGGGGGCATCCCTGCCTCCTGCCTGCACATGGATTTCGGACGGCGAGCCTCACCGTGTGCAGGCGGCACAGGAGGGGTCATCTCTCCGCAGCCCCTGGCAGCTAGTGGGACACTGTGGCCACCCTGGTTCCCCTCCATGGTCCCTCGTGTCCTCACCTGGTAAAACCTGCTCAGCTCCTGGGACCGACCGCCGTCCAGGCTGAAACGGGTGCGCAGCGGGGTGCGGGGGCACGGGTCCCGGTCCCCTGCTTGGCATGCCATCACGGTCTGGAGACCCTGGGGGTATCTCATGGTGGCGTTCCCACGGGTGTTTCTGAAGGAAAACATTGCGTTTGGGATGTGCCTTCAATGCCTGCGTGGGAAATGTGGTCAATGAGGGCCATGCTGGGGCTTTCCAGGAGCAAGGAGCTCCCCTCTCCTCCCTCAACCTGCAAAATGCCTGTGGGAGCCAGCACCCACCTCTCTGGGTTTAAATAACGCTACTTTAGCAAAAAAACCCACATTTGATGCACAGTGTTGCATCTGAGGATAAACTGCTGCTCAGGGGATCCTGGTGATGGAAGGAACGGTGCCTTCATGACCCAGGACATATCCCATTTTCCTTTTCCCTTTTGAGCACTCTTCCTTGCATTTTAGAGGTGCCCCGGGCAGGGAGCTGCTGCCAGCAGAGCAGGGTTCACTGCATCCCCGGCCGGCCATGCACCCGAGGAGTGGGAAAGGGGAGCAGCTGGTCCCTCTCCTGGCAGAAAACCTGCAGGAAAAGGGAGAATGAATGGGACCCCTCCATTCCAAGCATGCAGACCCCCAGCATCCAGGAGAGGTCACCACGCGTTTTGGCCAGCTGTCTTCTGGTGGCCTCACATCCCACAAACCACAGGGTTTCAGGCTGAGGACGTGGTACCAAACTCGGCTCATTCCTACCGGGCAGCTCGCGGAGGGCTCAGGGCTGATGGGGAGATGCTGCAGAGCATCTCAGGGGACCAGCCTTCTGCTGGGACGGTCCCAGAGGCCCTCTGATGCTGTCTCCCATAAAGCAACCAGGAACCTCTCTCAATCAGGGAACAGCCCCACAGATGCCCCCTTTCCAAAACCCAAGGCCGGGCTGGGGCAGGGAATTCATCAGGACGTGGCGCTGGCTGGCCCTGAAAACAGGGGAGGGCTGTACAGACTCATTTCTACCACTTCATCTGCCCCATGAAGACATTATTTGGAAGTTCCCTTAGCGCTTTGCACGCTCAGAGCTGAAAATCCAGTTATCACTAATAATGAGTGGTAAAAAAATAAACTATATTTGCCCCTTCAGCCACCCTGGAGATCTCATAGGACTCTCTGTGTGTTCCCAGAGCATGGATATATGTCATTATTCTCCCGCCAGCTTCTCGCAATGGCCGTGAGCAGTTGGGTTTTCTGCAAAGCCTCATGTGTCGAGACAGTGCCATGTTTCACAGCAGTCAGTGGAAACTGCTTCTTTTCACCAAGTAAACTCACCCAAGGCATATTGGAGTTAATTTTCCTGCAGTCTGAGATTCTGAGAGCCTATAACCTGAAACCAGTGTTTCAGCTGGTGCAGGAGACCTTGGCTCTGAGCACAGAGCTGTACCATTCTGCAAAAGCCAGGAGGAGAAAAGGAATATCTAAGGGAAAAAGAAGGAAATATAACCCTTTCCCCTAGCTGCCAGCGCAGAGAAAACAGAGCTGGCAAAGAAAGGAGATAACTGAAGGCGAAAATCAATGACAAACTACTTAGCGCATCCCCTGGTCAATGAGACCCTGGGCTTGCTGAGTCCTGTGCCTTATGCCCCCCTCCCCAGCGATGCTGCCACAGTTGTTTTTCGAGTCTGGGTGGATGAAACCACTGTCCTGCTGCCTGGCCCGCAGGGACCGGCCTTGGTGGCCCCAGCAGCCTCCCGTGCTGAGCCCAGTCCCTGCCCGGTCCTGCTGCGGGGACAGCACTAACACCCAGCAGACACCCCAGGTACAAACACAAGTTCATTTGTCTGGCAGACAGCAAGATTCCACTTAGAATTCTGGGACAAACACAGCACAAACCCCCCAGTTTTCCCATCCATTATATAGGACTTTTTCTGCCTGACCCTGCCCAGTTACCATAGTGTAGCTTGAACCTGGAATGATGATTTGCACACCACAAATTTGGCTCATATTTGAAAAAGATTGGGTACCAGGGGTTTTGCTCATTTAAGGACTCAAATGATTTTTCACAAGATAAGGTCATTAATATGGATTCTGCTTGCCGTGGCCACTGGTGCAACAAGGCCATCAGGCCACCAGTGGCCAGACCCAGCCCAGCATCGACCGGCCGCAGTTTGCTTCACCTGATCCACAGGACATTTAAATACCCTGCCTTTGACAGAAAACACCCTCGTTCACCAACATACAGGACGAGAGCGCTGTGCTGGCCCGTTCCCTCTGCTCAGCCCTGGTTTAACAGCCAAATAACGAGCATTTCTCTTCTCTGAGCCTCTTGAGACACAAAGGGGATGACGTGCAGCTGGTGACACAGCCCTGCAATGCTGTTCACCTCTATGGGTATCAACGGGCCACAAATCCAAAGCAAAGCAGTAAAGACAGACATCTGATATGCAAGTACCCTGCTGCTTGCCACCCTGGGAATATTTGTGTGAACAGGTACAGGTGCCAAAAAACGTGGGATGCAACTTAAGCGTGCGAGCACCCGTGCAGTCAGGGCACCCAGCCTGGAGCCCAGGGCAGGCAGAGCAGAGCCCAGCGCCCGAGCATGCAGCTCAGGACATTTGGGTGTTTGTCTCTGCAGCGTGGCTGCAGTTTGCTGTTTGCCAGAGCAGCTGAAGAAGAGAAAAGGTGAAAGATTTGGCAGCAAACCCGCTTCGGGGTTGAAGCCGTGAGATGTGAACTGGGAGTGGGCTGTCAGCTAGAGCACTGGATGGTTGACTGATGCTCTGGAAAGACCAGAGGAAAACATTTGTATACATATACATATAAAAATAAAATATGCATATATCTCCTACAAATATAGCTCTGCCTGTAAGGGAGAAATGGAACTCCAGCAGGCTGGAGAGAAGCAGCGAGAGGGATGGATGCCAGCCCCACACATAACCCCACCAGCAAGGAGCCCGTGGGTGCGGGTGCACCTCCTGGGCGCACGGGACACGTAGCCTTGGCACCCGGCCTGGCTTTATACCAGGGGAAAGCTGCCAGGGACAGGCATTACCCACCCAGGGCAAGGGCATCCCGCGGCAGTTTGGACCAGCCCTGGCCGCAGAGGAATCTTTGCTTACATGAAACAAAAGGAGACATGAAAACAAACAAGAGAAGAAGGGGGAAATATGTGATGATGGGAAGGGGCTGGGGAAGCTGCCTCACCCGAGAGGGCAGGACAAGCTGAAACTCGCTTAGACAAGAGACATTTGGGGTCTATTGGGGAGAGGAAAAGCCCCCAAAGTCCTTCCAGGACCAGGCGGGTGTTTTGGTAGGGTGCACTTGAGAAGTCTGCCTCTCTCAAAGGCTGCATGCATTATTCACTGCCCTCATGCGATATGCATGAGGAGGTGAGAAAATCCACCGCTCTGTCCCTCTACAACCCCCGATAAAGAAGACAACCCCTGACCCGTGTAAAACAACCCGAGGGAACGCGCAGACGTGGGGTTGCAAGAGCAGAGCAGTCAGGAGACGGAGTCCCTGCAGTACTCGGCTCTTACAGCCCGTCTTAAACGCGGTCCGGTCACGGGAAGGGTGCAGGGTGCCTGGGGCAAGGTCCCAGGACCCGTGAAGGGTTCCTGGGGCAGGGTGCAGGATCCGTGAAGGGTGCAGTGTCCATAGGGCCGGGTGCGGGGTCCCAGGGTGCGGGTCTGGTTGTGCTCAGCCCCTACCCGCTGCCAGCCGTGTCCGGGCTGTGGAGGGTCCCTGCCTTGCAGCTGCCCCCAGAACTGTCCTGGCGGTTTCTGCCTGGCCCAGCCGGGTCACAAACACCGTCACTGGGCAACGGTGGGAGTCCAGCAACACCCCTGGCCGCCCCCGCACCCCGCCGGGACCCTGAGATACCCCGCACCCCCCTCGGCACCCACTCTTGACCGTGTTCAGCACCCACCACTTGCACCCAGCCAGCCCTCACCGCTGCGCCCACCCCAGAACCCCCTGCCCTGGACTCTCCTGCTGCAGGGGATCCAGAAATATCCCCAGGTTTGCATTTTGTTAGGCTTTGGGTGGTTTTTTCCCACCCCCAGCTCCTTGTGTAAGGGGAGTAGTGGGCTCTGTTCCTGCCCCAGGAGGGCAACCAGGGACCTGTCCTGGAAAGGCTTTGGGAAGGGTCAGTTGCCTATAAAGAACCAATGTAAAAAAAATAATTGCACACAGAGATCTGCGTGTTCTAGTAAAATAATCCTTGCTTGTAAGGGGCACTGGAAGGTGTGGGAATTGGAGGGGCTGCTCTTGATTTGTATTTAAGCTCTGAGGTATTTCAAATAAAAAAAAAAAAAAACAAACAGGAGAGAATAAGAGAAGGAAAGAAAATAGAAATCCAGGGGCTTTCAGCACCTGCCTCACGCTAGGACATTACAGTGCCAGCTCTGGAGAAGGTCTCCCAGCCGCTTTCTCTCCCAGCTGGGTTGTGAAGCAGAGGCATGTGTTGGTCTCACCAGGCTGTGCAGCCTCAGGTTTCAGCATTTCCAAAAGCCACGTGCCATTGCTTCCCTCGAGGACGGATCCACTGGGGAGTCGATGGGCTGCTCCCAGGTCAAGCCGTGCATCCCCGTGAGCTGGACCCTGCGGCTCAGTGGTCAAGCTGGCCAGGCTTCTGCTGCCACCTTCTCTAGTTCCCAGTGAGACGTGGATTCAGCCACCGTGGGACTGGGGAGAAACTGGTGGGGTGGGATCCATCGCTGGGAGTTTGCTACAGGCATGGGAGACCTCATGCAGAAAACCACTGCATGTCCTTACAGCTGGCTCCTCTCTGAGAGGAGAGATGAGGTAATCTCGGTTTGCTAATTGCACTGAATTCAAGAAAATGGGAAACCCCCCATGACAGAATTAAAAATAATAATAATAATAATAACAATAAAAAAATCCACTCATTGAGAGCTGCTGCATTGCTACAGCTGCTGAGTAACAAGTACAGCTCTGGCATTTAAGAAGGAATGAGAAGGTTGTCTGGCTCCCTGTGGGCTTGTGACCCGGCATCCGCACGGCTTTCCAATCCGTCTCGGAGGATACAATGGGAAGATAAGAAAGTAAACGGAAAATGATGCAAAAGGCCAGACGGATTTACCAAAAGTCAGTCCTGCTAGACTGACTAGTTATTGTTATTGTTATTCATCCTTGTTATTCATCCTCCAAGGCTCCAGCTCAGTCCTTGTCGCTGGGGCAAAGGGGCAGCATCAGCACAAGGAAGAGCAGGGCCAAAAAACAGTGAGTCCAACGGGAAATGAAGAAATGCACATTGCTGTCCCTCAGGGCAAGGAGGCTCTGGCACTGCTGCCTGCACCTGCGGGCCCTGGGCTTGGTCTGAGGAACACCTGCATTGCAGGAGAAAGGGGGTTTTCTGCTCCTTTTTTGTGGTGCCTTCAGCTACAGCCTCTTTGCCACCCAGGCAGGGCTCCCCTCCGGGCTGATGGTGATGGAAAAGCTGGTTCGGTCGCTGCTCCTGTTCTGCAGGACTTGGGACTTTAGCTGCCGATGGGGAAGAGGACCACCATCGCCACCAGTGACCTCGGCAGAGAGCGGACCCAGCGTGGGAATCTGCAGAGCTAAGTGCTGCAGGCTTTGACAAGTAAATAAAGCAGCCTGGAGGAAAGGGCAGGGAATATTTCTCTTAGCAAAATCACCCACTGGAAAATGAAATCCTCTCCCTCGTCGCACAGAGCCGCTGCGTGTCCCGGCTCAAGAGCTCCCTGGCAAGGGTATTTCCTACGTCTGAAAGGAGCCCGTCAGCCAGAGCTGCACGATTGCTCTCTGCTTCCTCTCTCCACCCTCTGCAGCATCGCCCTGCCAGCACCGCTGCCATACTAACACGCTGCCCCAAAGCACACTGTCCCCAAATCCTGCTGTCCCCAAAGCCTGCTGCCTGCAGCCGGCTTCGTTTGCCTCTTCACCGGGCTCTGCCCGGCGCTGCCTGCATCCTCCCGGGAGCGAGGAGAGCAGCGGGATGCAGTGCAATCTGCTGGGACACCTGACGGCTGCGCCTCCAGCGCAGAACCATCTCCCTGCCCACGTCTGGCAGGAGGAGACCCCCCGGTTATTGCTGATTTCACTAAAACACCAAATTCCTGCTCGGCGGGACTCAAGAAGCATCACTGTGCTGGTCTGCAGATGCAAGGAAAGGGGATGGGTCAGGCACCCGTTAAGGCTTTCTAGCAACTGGAAGAAAATTTGGAGCGGATTATTCGGCACATTTATTGCGGGTATGTTACTGGAAGGAGAACTGCCTTCTTCAGGCTGTGTTACCGCAGCCTGGATCCGCTCAGGCTAGCGGGCTCCTGGGGATTTTACGCAGCAGCCTGGATGGCAAGAGAAGAGAAACCTAACGCAGGAAAACATACAGCTCTGTATAGGCACTCACACTCTTACACAATATATTAGCATCGCCCATTAGCGTTTAAACGTCACTCAAAGCCTGTCCCAGAGATTCCTGTTGAGGAAAGGGGCCAAAATCAGCCCCCAAGTGCGGTGTCTTTGTCCGACTCTCAGGCAACATGAAAAAAATGGGAAACGAAAACCACAACAGCTTTCTGTAATTAATATAGAGGATTTCAGTGGTTTGACAAATGGGGAGGCTGATATGATTTTTCCAAGCGTGGGAAGAGAAGAGCTGGGAAAAAAAATAGAGAAAAAGAGTTAAGAAGAGAAAATTTAATTAATTTTGGACTTAACGTTCCATAGCATCATAAGGCTATTGCTTCAGCATGTGCAATTGGATTTATTTCAACGGGATCCTGGTGCTGTGGGAGGTGTACGCGGAAGGACTAGTTAAGGCCTGATTCTGCCATGGCAAGAAGTGCCTTCCCCCTTGCCTTTGGTGTAAAGCCATAGTAAATAAGAGCAATCATCAGTGATTCAGAGGTGGGTGTGTAATTTTGATCACATGCAGCGATGTGAAAACTGCAGAGACATTGTGAAAAACTGGAATTAATGTTTAAAAAAGGCATTTTCTCATCTTGCTCAGTCACAGGCAGGCCTCTTTAGCTCTCAGGCTGGAGAGAGCATTTTTAACACACCGTAATTTGACAGTCCTTGTGTTTTGTCGACTTTGTTGCAGTTGGGTTCCCGTGTTGCTCCTGCTCGTCTTCATTATCCAATTTATGAGTATAATGGGTGGATAAATCACCAGGGGGGCAAGTGTAGATCCTCCACCATCCAGAAGAGCATTGAGCTCTAGAGGTGTCTTCAGCTACGAGAGGATAAACTTTGCTGAGTTGTAGCATCCTAAGAGGATGCCAGCAGCTGAAGGGCAGTAGTTTCTTGCGCTGCTTTCAGCGACTACAGGCACCAGATTGCAGTCAGATTTAATGCACCATATTAAAGACCCCTATGCATATCGTCTCCTGTCTTAATTTCTTCTTTCTCACTTTGCTGTGTCTCTTTAAGTCTGCGAGTAAAACTATGGGTTATCACTCCCCAAGAGCCTTCCACGTGTGCTTTTACAGTAGGAACGGTTAAATCATGTCTGGGATTTCATACAAAATAAAATCAGGAAAAAAGTAGTCATGGTCCTTATCAGGTCCTTCAGGCTGGTGTTTTCACGATGGCCATCCAGCATAACCTAACCGCACGCTGCAGCTCTAAGCGATCCCTCCTACTGCCTCTTGTAACGAATATCTTCAGCCAACAGCCCTTCCGCTGGATTTTTTTTTACTTAGTTATCTACTTTCTGATATTGAGTAAGAGGTTTAAAATTAACTACATGATGTAGCAGGTGTTTTCTGTGGTACTTGTGCTTTTAGGGCAACGTGGGTTGCTCTGAAGATGCCTCCTAGAAACGCTGGTGTAATTTGCTTGCTCTCGAACCGGGTGAATTGGAGAGGTGGAGCTGGGGGCGATGAAGGTGAGGCCATCTTCTGCCACAAAAGATGAGCAGTATTTGGCTGAGGGGTTTCACGTGGCTGTTACGTCCCACTAGAGCTGCTGCCTTCACCGCCACCTCCTCCGTCCGTGCTGCAGCACTCTCCCCTCCGGGCCATGCTGCCAGGAGGTAATTATGAACATAGTGAGAAACGGCCCACACTGTTAATCTCCACAAGTTCTGTCACTCTCGTGCACTTATGAATGAGCATAACGATCTTTTCCGCTGGCAGGAGGACAGCAATCCAGACTCACTAACAGAACCTGACGTGGTAGATGGAAACAAATGTCTTATTTCCAGTTTTTTATTACCCATTTGCGAAGGTTTCACCCTCGCTTCTCTCTCTCTGATGATGCTGAAGGTCTCCTGGGTTTACGCTTCACCACAGATGGATTTTTCCTGGAAGTGCCCACGCAGGAAAGGCAGATGTGTGAGGCTCAAAGGCCCTTGCGTCTATGTTCTTCCTCTTCCCAAACTTGCGTGTTAGTTGTCTTCCCTGAAATAACGGACAAGTTTAAGACCCCAGGAAAGGTGTTCATGAGCAAACCTACAGGCAAGACCCGCTCCAAACTGAGCCTGCAAGCCCAGATTGTAAAGCTATCACTTATGTCTGGAAATTCCACTTAATCCTGTTGAGGTTCAGCCTAGCACACGGCAAACACGCAGAGCGGAGCGCGGAGCACGCTGCAGCTCGGATAAGCGCGCGGTAGAGCGCGGCACTGCCGACGTTTAGGCAGCGGCTCTTCCAGGCTGGGATGCCACAGCCCCGCGGTGTGCCGACGCTGCCTGCGCTGCCCAGGACCTTTCTGCACCCACCCAGCACTGCTACCAGACATGTCCCATCCTCCGGTCCAAACTTGTTCATGGTCCAGCTGAAGGGCTGTGGTCTAGCGGCCCTGCTGCCATAGCCGTGAGCTGTGCAGGCTGGTCTTAGCTCTGCCTCCCACCACTGCTGGCTGTCACGGCGGAGGGGGGACATGGACAACAGCCCACCCATCTCTTGCGCCTGACCCCAGGAGATGCTGATGACAGTGTGGGATCCCTGTGCTGCTGGCCCTTGGTGGTCCCAGGCAGTGGGGGGGGGCTGCGTGTGGTCTTGTCCCAGAGGCTCCAGCGCACCCGGGGAGCCCTGCCTCAGTTTCCGCACTCACAGTCATCTCCTGCAAGTGGAGGGGGAAGTTCCCTGCAGAGTCCCATCACTCCCCCCAACCACCCACTTTCCCAAGGGAAGGGAAGGAAGAAAGGAAGGGAAGGGAAGGGAAGGGAAGGGAAGGGAAGGGAAGGGAAGGGAAGGGAAGGGAAGGGAAGGGAAGGGAAGGGAAGGGAAGGGAAGGGAAGGGAAGGGAAGGGAAGGGAAGAAGGGAAGGAGGGAAGGGAAGGGAAGGGAAGGGCAGGAAGAAAGGAAGGGAAGGGAAGGGAAGGGAAGGGAAGGGAAGGGAAGGGAAGGGAAGGGAAGGGAAGGGAAGGGAAGGGAAGGGAAGGGAAGGGAAGGGAAGGGAAGGGAAGGGAAGGGAAGGGAAGGGAAGGGAAGGGAAGGGAAGGGAAGGGAAGGGAAGGGAAGGGAAGGGAAGGGAAGGGAAGGGAAGGGAAGGGAAGGGAAGGGAAGGGAAGGGAAGGGAAGGGAAGGGAAGGGAAGGGAAGGGAAGGGAAGGGAAGGAGAGGGCGGGCGGTGCCGCTGCTGAATAATTCAGCGCTGGGGGGAACACCGCCCCGCGGCTCCGCGCACCGCCCCGCGCTCCGGAGCGCAGCCGGGAGCGCAGCGCGGCGCCGCGCATCGCACCGCGCATCCTACCGCGGCCGCGGGCACCGCACGGCGGGCAGCCCGCACCGCTCCGCGCCGGGCCGCGCACCATGGCTCTGCTGCTGCAGCTCCGCACCGTCTCCGGCCTCCGCGGCAAAGCCGACCGCATCGCCAAAGCGGCTTTCCGAGGTAGCTGGGGTGGGGGGGTGCCGGGGGGCTGTCCCGGGATGGGTTGGTCCCTGCCGCCGCTACTCCCTGCCTCAGTTTCCCCACCGCGGCCGTGGTTGGGTTGGGAAGGGGGGATGCGAGCCTGACAGCTTTAAGGGCTGCGCACCCCTCCCTGTCTGGGGCATGAGCCCCCCCCCCCAGCCACCAGAGCTGCTCTTCTGGGGTCTCCCCGCCTGCCGGCACCCAGCCTGGGACACTGCAGCCCCCACGCTACCTCCCCTGCGGGCAGCCCCTGGGGAGGGGGATTCAGCCAGGGCAAAGTAGGTGAAGTCCCAGGGTGACACCCCCCCCCCCCCTCCAAGGAGCGGGACCGTGCCCCAGCTGGAGGGAACTGGGCTCCTGCCGTAGGGTCAAGGGCTTGGTCATGAAGCTGTGCCACCAAGAAAGTGTCACTGGAAGGGCCAGGAGGAGAACTTGCCTTGTGCCGGGACCCGACGTGTGCCTGGATTTCTTCTAAGGATGCTGCAGCTTTGGTTTTTCTGCTCAGATCCGCACCAGCTCCAAAGCTTTCTAAGGGAAGCTTGCAAAAGGAGCAAAAACTCTCCGGGGGTGCGTACCCTCAGCAGCAGCCAAACCTTTTCCAAGTCCCTGAGGGCTTGGGGAAGCCTCTGCGTGAGCTCGCTGTGTGGTGCCGGATCCATCCCCCAGCGTGCGGGAGCCCACCAGCAGGCAGAGGCGGGCGTGGGATGGTTTGACAGCACCAGGAATCAGGAATAGCAATCCTTTTTCTTGGCAAATGTGCCATGGGAGAGCGGGGAAGCAGGTATTTTCATGACCTCCAAGCCAGGCCAGCCAGCACTGCCTGAAATGGCCTTCCCTGCACTGCCTTAATGACCATAGTGTCCTTAAAAAGGTGTAAGTAGCCCCTTATTTCCCTGTCCCTGCCTCCCAGCATCAGTGCAGGGGCAATTAAATAACCTCTGCAGGAACAGATCGTATCCCCGGCTGACGGTGAAGCCTGGAGCCATCCCAGCCCTAAGCCACCCCCCGGCAAGCCCCCACCTCCTGCCCTGGCAGTGGAGAGGGGGGATCTGCAGGAGAACCAAAGGCCACTGCGGGTTTTCCCAGTGAGCCCCGGGAGGACCCATGTTTCCAGTCCTGAGCGTGCCTGGCCCCTAGCCTGGGACACAATCCCTGTAGGATGTGCAGGAACCATCCCTGCTTTCACACCTTTACTTAAGAGCCACTGTGAGACCCTGCGGTCCAACCGATGGGCAATGGGAATGACACCCACTTTGAGTTGCTTTGGGATCAATGCTGTGCCTGCTGCGCTCCTGCAGCCCTGGGCTAACCCCTGCCCTGGGATGGGATGGGGTTGGATGGCCCGGCAGGATGGCCTGGACCCTCAGAGCCAGACCCAGGAGAACATCCCGCTGTGGACGGTTGGGTTTTGGTGCCAAGATCTCTAGAGGGAAGAGTCTCCTGCCTTTCCCCAGTGACTCTAGAGGGAGCTTTAGACCCCTTTAGCATGGAGTGAGGTGACCTCCACCGGTCTGGCATCCCTCAGTGCTCCTCACAGCAACTCACAGGTTGAGTGTTGTGCTGATACTCCTCAGTACCCTGGTTTTCCTGGAGTTACTGAGCGTTGCAGAGAGGGATGCTCTTCGCTAGTCAAGCTGCCATCCAGCCTTCTGCCTCTCCTCACCCACCGGCAGCACAGCCTGGGGCGTTTGGGCAGAGCTCCCCGAGTGGTTCGTTCAGCCACAAGTATCTATTATTGCACAAGAAGAAGTTAAAGAAAGAGTTTGACTCCAGTGTGACAGGCTGCCATGTGCGTTTCTGCAGGTGGGCAGTGCTCTGAAATGCTGCTTGACTTCCGCTCAGGTGGGAGATGAATAAATCACAACCTTGATAAAAGCATTCCTGAGAAAAGGGCTGAGAATGACAGCTGTGTGGGATGGCTATGGAATAATGCTGCTTCTCTTCTCCCAGGGATGCCAGCACTCCTGGCAGCCCCTGTGAGCCGTAGCTGCACTATTTGCATTTTGCAAATAGGAGAAACTGAGGCACAGGCAGGAGCTCCCAGTTCTGGACCCATGGGAGCAGCCAGGGAGAGATGCCAGGTTATCCAGGTCCCAGTCTGGAAGTGGAAGGGAGAGGTAGCCAAAAATCCACTCCTACCTCTGAGCATCAGGGATTCATCTCCCACCATGGTGCTGGATTTGACTCACCAAATGCCCAGGGAACACTCGTACCCTGGGAGGTTGCGGGGCGGGGGGTGGGTAACCAACAAGATCCCTTGACTTTATGACCCTCCCAGTTATTCATAGGAGATTCGGGGCTGGTTTCGAACTTCAGTGTCTTGTAAGGTACACATCGCTCCACAGCAGCTGCCCTGAGCGTGCTCCAGGCTGGCTGAAAAGGGCTCTAAAGCCCCAAATCCAATGCCATTGCAGCTCCCCAGTTCTCCACCTCTTTGCAGGTGAAACTCAGCTAGGGGTGACTTTAGGATTTTCTGCAAATACTTGCTCTTCAGGCTGGCTGCAGGGGAAGAGCAGAAAAATGGTGAATTTTCTTCAGCCTGCCCATTTTGGGGGTGCTTGCTCCTGTTCCCCAGTGGGGTCTGAGCTCATACAGGGTCACTTGCCCATAGCAAAGTTTTCACTCTTAGACCAGCCTAATTGCATTTGCAAAGGAGGGGACTTCTGCCCCAGTGCAATTAGAGTGCTTGTCAGCTAATTGATCACAGATGGAGTTATAAAGAGCTTCTTGGCGAGGCTTCCTCTCTGGATTAGTGTGTGTAAATGAGGGAGATAATTCATGGATACCTCCTGGACCACCACTAGGCACCAGTGGGTAATGATACTGCTGTAATGAAACATCACCGTGATGCTCGCTGGACTGGGAGAGGATGGGGCAGGGGAGTCCCACCGTGTTGGCTTGTCTTAAGTCCTGCTCTGCGGAGAAATATTTTGGGTGGCAAATTGTCCCCCTTAGAGTGCCTTCTCCCAGATACTGTTTCCTATGTGTGTTCGCTTGCAGCCGATTCACCCCCTGACCCGTGCACGTCTCCTCATTAGTTTGGTCCCGTATCTACGTGAGGGTGCTCTGCAGCTTCCCCTTGAGCTCACACCACGGCTGAGATGCTGGCTGTGCCTCTGGCACGTGATGCCTTTTCCATCACCTGGGAGGCTGGGGGGTCCTAGAAACATAGAATCATGGAATGGTTTGGGCAGGAAGGGACCTTTCAAGGTCACCTAGTCCAACCCCCTGCCATTCAACCAGATCAGGTTGCTCAGAGCCCCGTCCAACCTGACCTTGAATGGTTCCAGGGATGGGGCAGCGACCAACTCTCTGGGCAACCTGGGCCAGTGTCTCACCACCCTCAGTGTAAACACTTTCTTCCTTATATCTAGTCTGAATCTGCCCTCTTTTAGTTTAAAACCACTACCCGTTGTCCTATCGCTATAGGCCCTGCTAAAAAGTCTGTCCCCATCTTTCTTCTAAGCCCCCTTTAAGTACTGGAAGGCTCCTGTAATGTCTCCCCGGAGCCTTCTCTTCTCCAGGCTGAACAAGCCCAACTCTCTCAGCCTGTCCTCACAGCAGGGGTGTTCCAGCCCCCTGATCATCTTTGTGGCCCTACTTCTGGTGGCTCCATCCCAGTGGAGGACTGGTCCCATTCCCATTCCCCATCCAGGTTCCCTTGCTTTGGGTGAGGAAGGGCTGGGCTGCATCCCACTGCAGCTCCCATCCCACTCCAGTGAAAGCGAGGAGGGAACCAGCACTGGGTCCTTTTGCACTGGGAGGCAGCCAGTGTGCACAGGGCAAGGGTGGGCAGCCATCCCACAGCCCTCGAGGCTTGTGGGTCTCCTCCACCCTCACCCAGAGTCAGCTGGCATGAGAAAAATACAGTGCTCTGCCTATATCGCCGAGAAACTCAGCGGGATACAGGACTTACCTTCTGGGTTTGCTTTACCCAGGTCGGATGTTGCAGACAGCAGAAAGCCTGACAAAATGATTTTCTGGCTCTTCTTGGGTAATAGTTAAATTAGAAAGGGATGGGGCATTCCCTGTCAAGAGCCGTGTCAGCAGGATGTCTCAGTCTTTGGTAAAACGAAGTAAAAGTTGACCCTGCAGCAGTAAGGGGTACCCTGGCATCCACTTACCCTGACCACGGGTTGTCTGTGCAATGCTGGGCCCAAACCAGGCTCATGCACAGAGATGTTTTTAATTACCCAGGAGACAATTTTCTTTTCTGGAAGGGAAAGCCTCACTGTGATTCAGTGATTAAATATTAGCATTTTTATAAGTTTTCCTCCTGCAGTGTTATGAAGTGGATATTAACTAGAAATATTGATTCAAGGGAGTGTGTGTAGCTAAGGTTATCCTACCGAGAGCAGCTGAAAGCATGGGGCAACCTAGGAGCTGGGGCTCCTTGGGAAAACCTGATTACTTCAATAACTAATGCACATGCTTGGCTGCTCTCCCTGGGCTTTCCCTCCACAGTAGCTTTTCCTCTCATCCCATCGCTGACGAGGGGCTTTCGAGGCTCCCCTGCCTGCACAGGCAGAGCAGCCTCAGCTCCTCACCTTCCCCAAATCCCTGCCCCGGGACAGTGCCCGGCAGATCCGGGGGTGCGGCGGTGGAGGGATGCTGCCGTCGGGGTGGGGACGCGTGGCTGCATCCACGCAGTTGGACTCAGACCTGCAGATCCTCTGCTCTGTGCAGGAGCTGGGGTGGTTTTCTTGGGGTAGCCGGTCCTAAGTCTCATCCCTGGGGTTCGAGCATGCTGCTGGGGTGTGTAACCTGCATCCCAATACCCCGAAGCTTGAGGACCCCCTGTTCAACCAATGCAGAAACTGCCACCATCCCCCTCCCCTTGCTCTGTTTCATCTGCTCTGCAATAGACGGGACAAGACTTGAGCACACCAATTAAGTGTACTCCAGAAAAAACTTCTTAATCAGCTCTTAAAAGAGGTTAATATGGTGTATAGTGCCGGTGCGGGGGAGCTGAAGCTGGGTTCACCCTCTTGTGTGGGCTGTCCCCCGCTTTGCAGACACGCACACGTGCCTGCAGTGCTCTCACACCTTCGCAGACGCCTTTTCCCCACCCCAGGCGATGCCCACAGACCGTGTGCCATCGGGGCCACCCCTGCAGACCCCGACCCTGGGGTCTCGCTGCCGCCGGTGCTGTGCAGCTCCCACCCCGTGTCTGCTGCTCTGGCTGCGCCTCGCCTGGCGGCAGCCAACCTGTTTTTCTTCTCCCCTCTCCAGGGCTCTCCTTCTACACCCGAGTGCTTGAAAACTGCGAGGACGAGGCCAGGTTTGATGAGGTAAGAGAAGACGTGTTTTCTTCCCGGTCTGTCTCACACATCTGGTTGCTTTGCCGTGACCCCCTTTCTGGAGAAATATCCCCGTTCCCCAATTTAAGTGTGTTGGCATCTTCATTGTCTGCTCCAGGGTTTCTCCTGGCAGGTACCAAATGGGTCTCTTGGCTGTGGTTTGGCTGGGGCTGAGGACACGGGCTGAGGACATGGGCTGAGGACACAGGCTGTCCTGTGACCTGGGAACAGCCCTACAGCATTTCCCCATGAGGCGATTAATTAAAAAAACAAAACCAACAAAAAAACCCCTACCCTGTTGTTTGCACTGAAGTTTCAGGAAAAAATTTCTTGTCTCCACTGGCAAATCCCACTGGGCTCTTGGCTCTCCTTTTCCTCGTCTCAGGGGGAAAAACTCCTCCTTGTTTTAAATCCCTGGTGCGTCAGTTGATGCTCACCCTGGCAGCCTCCCCCTTCGTCTGCATCCCTCAGCTTACACCAGATAACAAACCAATTGATCTGCTTCAGGTGCCGATCGGATTCTGTATTGGCCTTCAGTGCTCAGTTTGGGGCTTGGAAAGGGACAGAGAAGGATTTGAAACCCAAGATCTGTGTGGTTTTAAAATACAGCCTTTTCTTAAGCAGTTACCAAGCAAATATTCTGAGATGACTGAAATAAGGTCACCCACACAAGCAGGGAATAGAGTTGCTGCTAAGTCACATTCAAAATGGAAATATACTTTCAAAAGAGAACGGATATTTCCTCTGATTGCTTTGTGTTTCTCGTAGAAGATAACCTGTTCCCAGGGGCTGGAGAATACAAGAGGCTATGAGGAATATTAAGATCTTTTATCGCTTTCTAAAGCTTTTCCCACCTTTAGCAAATAAGGTTTTGTCCTGGTTCCAGGCATGGGATGTTTTTATGTGGTGATAAATCCCATGGCGTTCCAGCCTGCGTGGCCAGAAGCACACCCGCCTCCTCCCTGCCCCTGGCATGGGTTAGTCCTCATTCCAAGTTTTAGGGGAAGAGCTTAATCTCAAGCTCCCCTAAACTGCCAGGGAGGATTAAGGGTCAGGGGAAGCCTGCGTAGGATCTGCCCCTCATAGCTCCCGGTTTGCATGGGATCGGTGAGGCACGGCAAGAAGGCGGCTGGAGATGTGGTTCCAACCACGCTCCTCGAAGCTGAGGCAGCTGGGGGAAGCTGCTGATGGTAACGAGATGGAGATTTCTATACATCTGCACACAGCAATTTGTTAGTATAATAACCGATTTGAATAACAACCACGGAGGTGTGCACTGGTGGAGCTGCCTGTGTCTCAGAATCCTTTGTGATCTGAATGAGGAGATCGTTCCCTGCCGGGGCTGAAGAGCTGGAGGCTCCGCGCGCTCTCTCAGGCTCTCTCAGGCTCGGTGGGTGCCGGATGGCAGCTGCTCCGAGTGCTTGGTGCTGCACAGTGATCCTGGAGCATCCCAGCCAAGCTTGGAGCATCCCAGCCAAGCTTGGAGCCCCCTGCGGTCCCAGGCAGCGTGCAGGAGACAACGGGCACTCGGTGCATGTCAGGACAAGGACTAGAGAGCTTAAAAGACAGCAGGTATAAGAAAGCCTTGAGCTACAGGTGTATCTTAGTGTGTATCATATTTTCTTCTAGTGCCTCTTACTGCATCTGTGGGGATGAGCCCCAGGCTGTCCCCATCTCTCTCTTTAGATCATGTTTATTACAGTTCCTGCTGTGAAAGCCTCAAGTAAACCTGGTTAGAATCAGCCTGGTAGTATCTACACAGTGAATTGCAACAGAGTGAGGCAAGCTGATTTGGAGCAACCTTGCATGCCTGGACCAAGCCTTGGGCTCTTCTCATCTCCTTGCGCCGGGTGATAGGCGATGCATTGGCAGCAGCTAGGCTGTACCCAGCTCCCGGCTCCCACACACTGCAAATACCCTGATTTTTCTCATCAACCACTTGGCTCCAGCCGGAGGAAACTCCAGCGTGAATCAGAGGTTACTTTGCGCTGGGGACCAAGGTCAGCACGGAGCCCTGGCAGAGATGACACGAGGGTGTGCAACTTCTGGTCGCTCCAGGTCTTGAGACCTGCCAAAAAAGAGTAATCCCAGTGGTTTTCAAGTTAAGCACCTTCTTAAGTCTTTCCCACATCGGTAGGAGAGTGCTCATGCCCTGACCGACTACCCCATCAGTCAGGCTTTTATCCTCTGGGTCACGCAAGGTCTTCACAGCATCTAACAGATGAGCCGGCATGTGTGTAGCCACTCCGTGAGGCATTCCGTTACCTAAACGTGTGCTAATGCCATGATGTGTTCTGATAGTTTGATGTGTTCCGACGGCACGGAGCGAACAACACAAAAAACCCCGCAGGAAGCGACGCGGGGGACTGCCGGTGAGATCGACATTCCTGCAGGTCGGAGGGGAAGGCAAGCCTACGTTTCTGGGTTTGCCTTCCCAGCTTTGCTGGGGGCTTGCTGGGAATTCAGCCACATCTGCAAGATTAGCCCAAGTGGGCCATGCCTCCTGTACGGCTAGGAATGGGGCACCTGCAGCTTGCCCTCCTCTGTAAATTGCGGAGATCTCTGTGAGAGCAGTAATACCGGTGCTGTAGCCCTGCCGCACGCTGGGAGGCTGAATGCTGGTCCCTGCTTGCGCATAGCTGGTTACTGGGGCTGAGAATAGGTAGCTGCCTTTAGGAGGAACAGGCTGGACACTTGCACAGATGCATCGTCCTTATCATGTAGGGCAGAGCACAAGCCACAGCAAAAGAGGTGCAATCCTGTTTCTTCTTCCCTTATTAAATCTCTCGTTATCTCGGGCTGCTGAAGGACTCCCTGATGCAATGGCCACGGACACCAAACCTGCTGTGAGCTAGGGAACGTGTCTTGAGCTGCCTGGGGTAATTAGCTGATGAGGCTATCCAGGAAAGCAGATATTTCCCTTTGAGTGTACACACAAGGCAAGTTATCGTGCCACTGATGACAAGCCCAGCTGATGAACTTTATCGAATAAAATTTTATTATTGCATCACTGCAGCACTCAACTACTCCTCTGCTATTCCCCCACACAAGGCTATCACACGGAGAGCTTTTGCAGGGAGGTGGTGGGTGCGTGTGGTCTGTAATGCTTGCGATGCACAAAATTGAGCTGTCCTCTAGGTGAGCCCTGATGGCTGGAGCAGTATCAAGGGGTCTGCCTGGGGGCACTGCCAGTTCGGGACAGTTGAAGATGAGCAGGAGGGTCTGCCTGCCCTCCAGTCCCTCTGCAGAAGCGCTTTTATTCCCTCTTCAGCTTCCTAGTTCTCCTTGAACTTTGCAATGAATTAATACCCGTGGGATGAGAGGTAGGGTGTTATTTCAGATTACTCTCCAGTTACCCCGTGCACCCTCCTAGTGCTCACGTGGTTCCTTGCACTGATCATTTATGAACCAGAAGCTTCAGAAATGACCCCATTTCCTCCTGCTTTCCTCTCAAAATGGGGTAAAATGGTGACCTTGTGTCTGGGGGGTGATTTGGATGGGGGGATGTCTCATCCCCCATGTGGGGAAGGCTTCCGAAGCTGAGCCGGCCGATCTCTCATCTCTGTGAGAGGAGATGAAACGGCGTGAGGATGAAGAGGATGCTCCCTCCCTGCAGCAAATTCATATTAGGTTCATGTGAAGCCGAAGGTTTTTTTGACAGCACTAATGAGGACATCAGCCTTCCCTGCCACCGCTTAACATTCATGAGGATCCACTACCAGGCTGAATTTGGGCTGCCCCAGTGGTTTCCATTTGTTTGGTTTCACTCTATTCCTTTTGCAATTATTTTTATTCATTGTTTAATGAATTATGCAAAGCCTGTGCTGCTCCAGAGCCTGGGGAAGATGATCTGCTGCCTCTTCCAGAGGGTATGTACGGCACTATGGCTGTATTTGACTTAACTGGGACCAGCTGCATTGTGTCCTGCCTGCACCCCAAGGGGTTTCTTCTTAGAGGAGCTTGTCCCGCAGCTCTTCTGCAAAAACCCACAGGAGGGAAGGGGACTCCGGTGACGGTGCTGGGCATGGAGAGCTGTGGATGGGTCCTGTGTGGTCTTCCTTGCCTGCATTCAGTCTCTCCTAAAGGGTCCGGGACAGGCTTAGGTGCTGCTGTCGAGACCCAGAGCTGCAGCCCTGACCCAAACATCTGGAAATGCCCCCGATTAATCAGGCTTGGAGATGATAGGCAGCATGAGTGTCCAGCCGAGGATCCCAGGTGCTGCAGAAAAAGGGGTGACATGGCTTAAAAAGGGGTGGCATGGCTTGCAAAGATGCCCTTTCCCAGCTCCCTTGAAGCAGCATCAATATAAGTGTCTGGCTTCTGCATTCTGCCAAGGCATTTCTCTGCCTCTATCTTTTTTTTTTATTCCCTTCATTAATAAAACCAGATAAAATCGACCCAGCAGATATCACTTGCTTAGCTTTGCACAGGGCTTTTTAAAAGGATTTTAACAATAAAACCAGTAAGGAGAATAATCAGGCAGTCAGCCAGGGAAGGAGGAAGGGTACTGAAAGCAGGGAAGTATTTGGGAGCAGCCCCAGCCCCAAGCAGTGCCGCGGTGGTGGGTGTGCTCCCGGACCAGTGCTGCTGGCGTTTCCTAATGGGACCAGTGGGGAGGGAGCAGGGAGAGTATCCCATGGGCGTTCAGGATGGTGCTGAGCCCCATTCTGAGAGCTGCTTGCTATCAACTTGGCTATCAACAGCAGTGCAGGCACTGTGAGATGCTGATCTTAGCTGTGCACCCTCTCCCTCCCTCTTCCACATCTGGCACACAGCTGGATCAGACCTCATGGGCAGTGCTGGCATAGCTCTCCCCCAGGGATGGTTTTTTCCTGGCATGTGTCCGGGAGCATGAGGCATTGGTGTGGGCAGGGAAGGGGTAGCAGGGGCTTCTCCAGCCACCCCACTGTAACACCACCCCCCCCACCACCCCATCACAACAGTGTCTGGTAGCTCAGGATCTTGTTCTTCACTTTCTGTGGTTCCCTTGAGCCTTAAATGCCGGCTGGTTGCCAATTCTCACCTCTTTATTTGGTGCATCATGCTTGTCTTTTCTCCCAGGACTGCATCCCCAATACCTTCCCTACAAAAATGTGAAGTAAGAGCAATTATTTCATAGAATGGTTTGGGTGGGAAGGGACTTTAAAGGTCATCCAGTCCAACCCCCTGCCACGAGCAGGGACACCTTCCACTAGTCCAGGTTGCTCAGAGCCCCGTCCAACCTGACCTTGGATGGTTCCAGGGATGGGGCAGCGACCACCTCTCTGGGCAACCTGGGCCAGTGTCTCACTACCCTCACAGTACAGAATCTCTTCCTTATATCTAGCCTGAATCTCCCCTCTTTTAGTTTAAAACCATTACCCCTCGTCCTATCGCTACAGGCCCTGCTAAAAAGTCTGTCCCCCAATTTCTAGGCAGATCATTGAGAAGGAATAAAATGGGTTTGTGGATCATACTATTACTTTAATAATGACGTAGTACTTAGACCATGCCATGGCTGGAGGGATTCCTGATGGATATGAGATCACCAGTCCCAGGAGGTCAGCTGTGGAGAGCCAGACAGGTGGGGAAACCGTCAGGGTCAAATGCCCACCTTGGTGACAGAGGAGCGACCGTCTGACTTGGAAGGAAATAGAAAACCCCACAGGTGGCAGATATTTTTGTCCCCACCCAGCAGCATGCAGCATCTCCTTGAACGCATCCCTTGGTTAGATGTGAAGTTAGGGTTTAGCATGAGGTTTTTTTGTTTCTTGGTCGGCACCCGCCGTGACGTCGCAGGCATGTTTTGCAAAACGCTTGGATGTTCATTTCTCTGTAAAAATGGGCTGAAAGGTTGAGTGGAGCCGCTGCTGCTGCCGGGGGAGGAGGGACAGACGGATGTGCTCTCAGAGACCTTCCAGCCTCATTCCCTAGGCTTCTTTGACCCCGTGGGCCGTCAGACTGCCTAATTGCATCCGATAAATGTAAAGTCTGTGGCTTTCACCCTGCAAGCCAACTCCAGCGCTCGTGCTGAAGCGGAGTGCTCTTTGCAAGCTTTTCTATTGACACAAGACGCATTTTTTGCAGCAGCCCCCGCGCAACCTCCTGCCGCGGGAGCCCTCTGCCACGGTCATAGTCGCAGTGAAGAGCAGCCAGTAAGCGCAGCCCCTTGCGCAGGTCGGACTGTCCCAGGACGGGCAGGCTCTGGGAGGACAGACGGGTCACCTCCGTGGATGCCCCATCTGGGGAGCACTTTAGGGCTGGGGATGCATCCCAGTCCCTGGTGCTGCTGGGTTTTAGCAGCTTGGAGGAAAGCAGCTTGGGAAGGCAGGCGTGGGACTCGCTGCAGGCACTGCAGCCCCTGCAACTGAATTATTCCGCGGAATGGTTTGTGTTCGCTTCCCAGCCCGCGTTACCTGCCACGCGACCGGTGTTTCCCTTCAGCCCGGGCACTCTGGATTGATGAGAGCAAGTAACCCCTCAGGGCCTGTTATAAATTAACCCAGAAGACTTCAGCTCTAAAACATTTACCCTCTTTCATTGCTTACCTGAAGGGCAGCACCCAGCGAGGGTGTCAGGGAAGGAAAACCTGCCTGCAAAGAGCCGAGGCTGGGCGAATGCAATGCCGTTCCTGGGTGACCTGCAGCTGCTTCGGTGCCAGTGAGAGCGGCAAAAATTTGCGGTGCGATGATGCCTGCCCCGGCAGAGCTGGTGCTAGGGGCTTTTAGCAGGGTGCCTGTCTCCAGGCTCCTTTCTGGGGGTGCTTGGCTTGGGCTGGTGGCATTGCTTTGCCTCTCTGCGTTGCAAAGGGAGCGCCGGCTTCAGCCTTCACCGAGGCAATTCCCTGGGTGCGTCTCCACAGGCAGCGAGGAATGAAATCTAAAAAGCCAAATGAAAGAGTTTAGGCAGCACCTTACTTGGTGGGAGAACACAGGGCAAAGGCTGGGGAGCTGAAGCCCATGAATTCAAAGCAGAAATATGGTGCAAATGTTTATCGCTAGAAGGCAATCAGCTGTGGAAACCACTTATCTGAAAGTGTAATTAAATGTTGTTGCTTGAATTCTGGGATGTCTTCTTTTCCTGTTTCCCTGTTAAAAATATGTTCTGACTGCGCTACGAGTCATATCTGTTTGATTTAGGAGCCTTTGAGTGAAACATGAAAATCTGTGGTCTGGGTTGTTTAAGAGGTCAGGCTGAGCGACTGTAATAATCCTTTCCAGGCTTAAAAGATAATAATAATAAAAAATATCTATCTTAGGAGGGAAAGCGTATCGCCCAGTTCTTTTGAGCTGATTTTTTTTTTTTTTTTTTTTTTCTGCCGAGGCTGAGGTGGCTGTTGTTAACTCAGAGAGATAAAGCACAGAGATCTGCATTTTCATTTCCCAGCCAGGCTGACTTGCCACTGTCAGACCTCCACCCACAAGGTGCTAGATGTGGTCTGGGTGTTCCAGACCCACCACCCGCCTCTCCAAAATACTCAAAATCGAACAACATTTGGAGAAGCTGACAGCAGCCTTGGGGTATCAATGCCCCAGGATGTGTACGGGACAACGCATTTATAAAATGAAGAGGGGGAAAAAATAAGTTTGTAGAACTCATGGCTGGGTGCCACAAGTCGATGTGAGTGGTTTTCCATGCACTGGAATAAAACCAAGAGGAGACTGAGGGTGACTGGGCAGACCAGCAGAGCATGGGTCATGGGTTGGGGAAGATCGTGCAGCAGTTTGTTCATAGCCTGAGGGTCTGAGTGCCCATTCCTTGTCCTGTTAGTGGTTTTTTGGGGGGGGGATTTTGGACAGCTTCCAGAGCAGGGTGTCCTCCTTAATCTGAGGCATATAGTCATGGCTGGATAGTCTGCCCAGAAAGGATAAAAAGAAGTGTGACCCCCTCCCAAAGGTGAGCCATGGCTCGGTTTGTACCCTGGATGTGCCAGAGTTTCTCCAGCGACGGAGAGCCCGGAGGAGGGGTGTTGATTTGGGTAGGTAACCTCTAAGCTCCTCAGTCAAGGTGGAGGAATCCCAACCCTGATTTTGAAGCCCAGAGAGCATCTGCATTCCACCCGAAACGATTTAGCCAAATTCAGCAGATCTGCAGCAGAATTCAGATCTGAGCCCCTTTCCGAAGCCCAGCGCCAAGAAACCAGGGATTACACCATGAAGAGATGATTTCTCCTGTGGTAAATGGTACCCTGTATTACATTTCCCAGGATTTTAGGCAAAACTCCAAGTGCTTTAACTAAATTGCTTTAGTGCCTCTAGACAGGTGGGTCCCTCTGGAACTGGAAGCGTGCCTGCACGTGTGCTGGCACGTGTGCGGGGAGTGCTCCCAGGACGATACGGCACGTCGCAGAGCACAGCAGATGGAAGCGTGCTCCTCCCCGCCGTGCATCACTTGCCGGCCCCCCAGGGTTTGCTGCTGCAGCAGCAGCGGATGGGCTGCAGCATCGACCTCCCCGGACGAGCTTCTTGGTGCGGAAAGCTGTCGGCAAGGCTGTTCAGCAGGGATCCTGGGAGGCTTTCTAGGCCACCGCGCTTTCCAAATGACCTTATTTGTTCTTTTGCTTCCTGGCAAACCTCTAACCGAGGCAGGGGTGCCTACACATAGTTATTTCTGTGCCTTATCTTGGTAGCCACACCTGAGCTTTGGGATCTGCGGGTTGCAGAGGACCTAACTGTAGAGCAGGACTTCCCTGTACTCAGTGCTGTGCGTACCCAGAGAGCAAGAGACGGCCTCTGTCCTCCACCCTCTACCCAAGGATGGGGAACAGAGACTCACCCAAATGTGTTTGTGACAGAGGCAGGGATGCCCGCTGATTCCAGTTCCTCCCCCAGATTTGGTCTGTGGACAGAGAATGGTATTTCTGAGGAAGGAAAAAAACCACCCCAGGACCTGGCTGTGTCCAGCAGCAGAGCTCTGCTGGGGTTTCAGGAGGTGCTTCCAGACTTCTTTAAACTGCCAGTCTGTGTCAGATATGTGTGTAAGCAGAAAAAAAGCCTGTGCCTGGACCATGGTTTATTATTCTATGAAGACGGTGGAGGGGTTTGTGTTTGTCTTGTGCTGGCCAAGGCTCTGGGCAGAGGGATCAAAGCTGAGGCGCTGTTGAGGTGGTGAGGATGCAGACAGGAGGTTTCAGAAAGGACCAGCAGGATCCTTCCAGTACTCAAGGAGGGCTTAAGGGGGGCTTGTAATAAAGATGGGGACAGACTTTTTTGCAGGGCCTGTACCAATAAGATGAGGGGTAATGGTTTCAAACTAAAAGAGGGGAGATGCAGACTAGATATAAGGAAGAGATTTTTTTTATGGTGAGGGTGGTGAGACACTGGCCCAGGTTGCCCAGAGAGGTGGTCGCTGCCCCATCCCTGGAACCATCCAAGGTCAGGTTGGACGGGGCTCTGAGCAACCTGATCTGGTTGAAGATGTCCCTGCTCACGGCAGGGGGATGGACTAGATGAGCTTTAATGGTCCCTTTGAACCAAAACCATTCTGTGATTTGATGATTCTATGATCCAGGCAGAAATCAGGTCCCTTGAGCTTGGGCTTGTTGTCTCCATCTCAGAAGCAACCAGAAGTCTTGATCTTGACAGAGCCGAGAGCAGTACACACACACATGCTGTAAGGGGAAGGGCTGAGTTATATCTCCATGATGGAGAGTAAATCTGGCTGCAGAATGAGGAGTGAGGCTGGACCATAAGCAAAATGGTATCACTGTCGTGGGGCCATTTCTAGTTTTCTTTTATATTTCATGGGGTTTTTTTCATTTGCTTCCTTGACTCACTGCGGAAAATGTAGAAGGGGGAAAAAATAGCTTAAAAATGAGTGTTGGCATATTTCTGAAGAGTCACTAATTTCTTCCTGTGAAGTCACTTGATAAGCACTTTCCTTTCAAGACTTTGAATGCGGTCCTGCCACTCCTGTAAGTGATGCAGGGCTCAACCTCCGCATCCAGGGTGTCACATTCCCATCCCGCGATGCACCGAAAGCAGCTTGGCAAGGGGGTGTGCTTTGCTTTGGGAGGTCACAGGAGGCCTGTGACTTGGAAAACTGCAGGCAGCTCAGGTGGTTTAACCTGGCAGACTGATTTCTTGCCTTGGGAAGCAAAAAAAACCCACAAATGAAAGTGATTATATGTATTTAAAATATGTTTGTATATATATAATGTGTGTGTGTGTAATATGTGTACACACACACATTTATACAATGTATGTATATATTTATACTATCTACCTATTGGTATATCTATCTAGAAAATATTTGGCACCGAGATACATTTTTGGTGAGACCCTTGTAAAACAGCCCTGCCTGCCTTTTTGCTGGGGAAAAGAGGTAGTTAGCCTTTTTCCATGGTCATCTCAGCTCCGTCCTCATCACTTCTGCAGCAGCTCCCTGAAACAAGCCTGAACATCTCCCTCTCATCCTTTCTCCGCAGACCTTCCGCTGGCCAGTGGCAAGCAATATTGATGGGAATGAGATCCTGGAGATCCAGGTGTTCAACTACAGCAAAGTCTTCACCAACAGGTGAGAGCGTGGTTTGTCCTTCCCTCCCACCGATCCCCCAGGTCCTCTCCGGTGGGAAGAGGGAGCTCCTGCTTGAGCTGGAGCCACATCCCCATTTGGTTTGGAGACTGGATGGTGAGGAAGACGTTGGTGATTGATGTCTCCTGGGAAGGGCGAGGAAGCTGAGATGCGACGTGTACAGCTCAGCGAGTGAGGTTGCTAACCACCAGCAAGTAGATGGTGGTCAGTGCCATGTCCGTGCCACGGTTTTCCCAAGGTGCTGCCATTTGGTTCAATACAATTTGCATGTCTTTAAGAGAAACTGAAATCTTTTGGTTAATTAGCAAGGTGGAAGTCGATACCTAAATGTAGTGTTTCAGCTTTGCAAATTCTCCACCTGTTTATTTATCTTATTCTTGTAATTTTTTCTCACATAGATACTATGGTGGTTGCCATGCCTTATGTATTATGTGCAATGTTATGAGCATTTTTTAACATTTCTTACAGTCTAAGTTTGCCCCCACATTAATAATGAACACGAGAGAAGGAAATCTTGTCTTTCCCTTCTGTCAGCCTTAGTGTATATTTCCTACATTTGTCCATGTTGCCATTGCAAAAATATGGGAGCATTTCACAAAAACCTGAGTGGCATATGTGAATTGTCCTACAGAACATTTACACTGACATTAAAGAGGGGAAAGGAAAAAAAAGAGCTGAGGAAAAGATCTTGCTTGTGGTTGGATGCTGCACTAACATTTTTGTCCTGAAATCCAGTGTCTTCCCCAGCTGGAGCTCAGCAGGGTCTCCCGAACATCTCCCAGGCACATGTGCATGCAAAAGCTTGCTTCTGAGCCAAAAAAATGAGGAGACAGACAGATGGCATGCAAGGCAGGCATGCTAAATATACATGATTTTAAAAAAAAAAAAAAAGGGGCAAGAAAAAAAGAGAAAAAAAATTACCTACCTTTGTCTTGCTTTTAAGTAGGAGCTTGAGTAGCAGAAGGAGAGTTGAAAAAACTTGTTTCATTCAGTCGGTCGGTGGGAGGAGGAAGGCAAGGAGTGCCCAGAGGGTCCCAGCCCAGGTGGATGAGTTGGGTGGGGAATGGACGGCGGATACAGGCAGAAGAGTGGTCCAGGGCTTGTGGGGCGATCTCAGCTCTGCCACAGGAGCCATACGTAGTACAAGTCACTCTGAGCTGTGTTCAGACCACCTCCGATAGGCACCTGCATTGAGATAGTGCAGTTGTGGCGGTCACTCAGTTCATGAGTGATGGGTGCATGGAATAGATCTGATTCATTTCTGCAGCCCTGAAGTGCCCCAGGGTCCGTGTGCGAAGGGACTCCTCAGGGGCTCTGGGCAGCAGATGGGTGATGGGAGCCCAAGACGGACAGATGCAGACCCGGAGATCCACCTCCTTCCCCAGCCAGTGTCAGCTCCAGCCTCTGGAACCTGCTCTTCATGTTGCATCTGTGACAGCAGTGGGTTTTCTTTGACTGGATGCTCCTTCAATGCCTTCCTTCACTTTCTACTCCCCTGGTGTGAGCTAGCAGCCTGGATACTGCCATGAATTTGTTTAGTGCAGCCGGCCGCTGGACAACGTGAAGGGTCAGAGCATCCTTCCATCCATGATGGCTCGAAGCTTCATGTCTTCATTACCCGGCAGAAGTGGATGAAAACACGCCACCTGAATCAGATGCTTTTGCCCTAACAAACTGCATGTCAGGATGTACCCAATTTACCTCCTGGACAGCAATCCTGCGTGCTCTGCACACAAAGAAGCAATCCCTTCTCTCCCTGTCTTAAAACCTGAAAAAAAAAAATCCACTTGAAAGACGCAATAAAAAGCAGAAAGTGGTGTTTCTGTGTCTGGAAGTGAAGAACTGTAACTGTTCCTCCATGGAATTGGGAATTGGAAAGGCCAGGGCACATCAGCAGGTTGCACTGATTAGAGGCTGAGAAAGCGATCACTCAGGTAATTCCTTCCACTTTCAATGTGACCAAAGTCTCTTAGAAATTTCCAAACACCCAACACAGAATAAATATCCAGCTAGTTCAGCCAAAATGCTTAAAGTGCCTTTTTTCCATTGGTGAGTTGCACGTGTATCAGCCAGTCGAGAGCCACTTCTACCTCCAACATGACCTTCTGTTTTATCATTTTCATCACTTTAGATGTTTTCCTCAGTTTGTCTTTGACACCTGAGGGCCTGGGCTGCTGCAGAGGAGCAGCCTTACCTTTGAGCAGCATTTGCTGATGCTGCAGGGCAGCAGGCTGCAGCCATGTCCCAGTGTCCTGGCTGGGCTTGCACTGCCCAGGATGCAGCTTGCATCTCTTTACCTTCTGCTGCCATCTCAGCTAGCTCAGCTGATGCTTGCGTGCAGTGCCATTAACTTTATTCCTTATGAGTAAGGGATGGCCGGATCTGCAGTGGGTAGGACTCTGGTTCCAACACCCCATGAGAACTGCCTTCTTCCATCAATTTAGTCCCCCCGTGGTACAAAGAAACCCCCACACGCCGTGGTTCTTGTCCCGGGGACCCAGGAGTCTGAGCTGAGGCAGCTGGGCTCCCCCGTCGTGGTGTCTGCAGCACGTGAGACCAGGAGCGTCTCTGCCCATTGCTCGGCAGGCATGTTCTGCCCTCGAAAGCTCTTGCACATTTGTAGTCAAAGCACCTCCCAGTCTTGTTTATAAGAAGGCCGTTCTTGGCACCTCTCATTGCACAGTGGTTTTTACCATCTCAAATCATCTTTGCAGTTCTTTATCCCTCTAACGTTCAACTTTCAACATCCTCCCTCTAAAGAACAGGCACAGGCTGGATGCATCCAGCGCATCTCCCCAGCTCTGCAGACTGAGGATGAAATACATCTCTCTTCCCCCCATCCCTCCTCTGGTCATGCAGTTATGGATTAATTGGTTGTTTATTCACCGTGCTGGGCTGCTGGTGCACCGCACTCCCTGGAGCTGTCGCGTTTGTGGAAGTCGAGTCCATTTTCTGCCAGCCTGAGGTGCAGATGCTGCTTCTTGGAAGTGCTTTTGGCACGTGACTGCCCTTTTTGTTTGGCTCGGGCATATCCCAAGGTCCCCACTGCTCTGCATGGCTGCCTCCACTCTCAATGTGTCAATCTTCACATTATTTGAAAATTTGATTGTAAGTTATTTTTACATCCCAGTTACTGATGTAGTAGTCATGGGCTTAATAGCAAAATTGCACCGTAGCACTGTCATTCAAAGATGATTTTCAGCTGATGTCCTGTTTTTAGCATTTCTCCATTAATCTGCTCTTGTTAGTGTGTAGCACTGGTAGCAGGCAGTGTTAAACCAAACATTTTGTAAGAACCTGCTCCTTTCATGCAATTACCAAACAAACCAACCCCAAAGAAGCAAACCGAGCTTGTTTTGACAGGCTCTATCTCCTCATAAACCCACCTTGAGTGTCACTGATTACACTCCAGTTTATAACTGCTTCTCCATTGTATCCGGTACAAGCTTCCCTATTCTTTTCCTAGGATGGCTGCCAGGTTAGCCTGGCTCTCTTCATTCACCCCATAAGAACTCTTTGTTGTGCTGGGATTTCTCTAGTATTCCAACTTCATTAAAAATTGATATCAGTGGATCAGAGGCTGCTGGTTCTTTTGTACTGATTACCCACGAACTACCCCTGGCCTGCAACAACCAACAGAAATATTTATCCAGCATATTTGCCTATTTTGCATCGTTACAGGCTGGAACAGGAGCTGCTGCTCCTGTTTCTGGTGTGCATTTGCCTTGAAATCATAGAATCATCTGATCATAGAACCGTCCTTACTGCCCATCTTTGCTTTGGGCCACTGGAGCGACCCAGCCCTGCAGCCCAGCCCAGGAAAGGAGCCGCGACCAAAGAGCCCCTTCAGCAAACGCCAAGCAAGACATCTCCCCTGGCTTTGCCTTGACAGCTGTGGGAAGCAGAATCCCAAAAGGGGCTTCATCTCCTCTCACTGCAGCATAGGTGTCCATGGGGAGCCAGGGCGCAGCTCAGGTGCCCTTTGAGTCTCCAGCTTCTGGAAGGACCCATGTCTCCTGTAGATCCAAAGTTGTGTCTGCCAGCCCTGAGTTTGTCTGCACGGCAGCAGGTACTCGTGTTTAGGTGATGGAGCTGAACCTCTGGAGAGGGGTCTGGGGGATCCAGGAGCAGCAAGGCATGCCCTGACCCAAGGCAACGTGCTTTGGGCACAAGGAACTGAGAACTGCCTGTGGCTGAAGGATGGGCTGAAAAGGCTGAAGTTCCCTGACACAGAAGGCAATCGGGAGCCCAAAGGAGGCAACGCCAGGAGAGCCTTAGTTCAACCCTATAAGCTGCTTACTGACAGGGGAAGGAGTAAGTTTCAGACCTGAGCATCAGTGGCAGGAATCAACCTGCAGAATAGACTACTCCAAGTCACAAATATAAAGGAATTACCCAGGGATTTCTGTTCAGACTCACAGCATTTCTCCTGCTGGCTAAGAAATGTCTACACCAGGATATTAGTGACAAGGCACAACCCATGAATCTAGCCCCATCCCACCCCTGGGCAGCTGGTGCTGAGCACCTCCCTCAAGGGAATGTAGGGAATCTGTGGTACAAAAATAAAATTAAAGCCCAGGGTCATAAGCCGGTGCTGTAACTACAGCCTATCCTTCTTGTACAGCAATGAGTTGGAGGAGGACAGACAGACATAAATCTTGGAGAGGAGGGAGAGGAGTGGCGAGAAGCAGAGCCCTGGCGCTGGGCTTTGGAAAGGTGAGCCCTGCTCTCTGTGAATAATTCACACCCAGCTGATTAGTGCTATTTATCAAAGCCCCAGATAAAGGCACGACACCTGATGCGGGTCCACGCTGAATAATGGAGGGGGCCAGTGCTGAGACGTGGCTGCGTGGCTCATTGAGTTGCTTTTGTTTCCCGCCTCAGTGGCCATCAGCACGTAGCTAATTAGCTGGTAAAATAATCCTTTCCCGGCCCCAGCCGGGTGCCTCAGCCTCCTTACAGCATCTGATCACACGCTGGCTCCTCGGAGGGGCTGTGGGCTCCGGCGGGTCTCGCCTCTGGGACGGTGGCTGTCCCTTGGAGCCATTCCCTCACGTGTCTGAGTGCCCAAAGAAAGGGGCAGAGCATGGAGGTAGGGAGATAGTTCATGAGGACAGCTCAAATGGGCCAGAGCAGCAGTGCCACCAGCCCAGAAAACTGTCTCCAGCCCCTGACCAGGTAGGGCATCCCCAGGCTGGGAAACTCTCCCCTCCAGCCAAGACCCATCCAAACCACCCCAGGGATGCCCTGTCCCAGTGCGGGTGGATGAGGGGCAGTGCCAAATACTGCCCATGGTTAATTTACTAGTGTAGACGCAAACTGAAAATGCTCCACACAAGAGAAGGACCAATAATCGTGGGTCCTACACACCCACCCTGCAGACATGAGATGCTTCATCTGACGCCACGTATTCCATCCTGGAAAGCGGGTGTTGAAGCCAAATAACTGCTGCATGGTGGGATGACCTGGGTAGAAATACTGAGATCCTACTGGAAGTCAGTTCATCTCTGTCCTTTGTCTTCTGGTCCCCTGGGGAGACCTACAAAATACCTTCAAGATGGGTGAAAATTCACAGCATGTGGTCCCACAGCAAAGGGCCCTGGGAGAAGGCATGAGAGAGACAGTGCATGGTGTGAGATCCCAGATGTGGATTTGAGCGTGTCTGAGTAGGAGAAAAAACTATGGGACACGTATGAGTGATGTGGGTGGAGGACCATACACACAGGAGAGGGCAGAGATGCAAGAAGCAAGTCGAGGCAGCGGCCAGGGCAGCATCCTGTGCTGGTGAGACATCAGAGAGGATGACTGTGCGGTCCAGCGCCACAGAGCATCATCCCTGAGGAAGGAGGTCTGGTCCCTGCTGCTGCTCCCATTCCTGAACCGCTGGGACAGCCTGGACAAGCCTCTTCTGGGCCACATATTTTCCCTGTGTAGAAAACAAGGACAATACCAGTGAATGACCACATCCCTTAAGGATGAGGAACGCTGTGCAAAAACGAAGGGCTTTTGCTTCGAGGTGGTTTGTTTTCCTCTGTGTCACTGTTTTCCTCTCCAGGGCAAGAAGCAGTAACTGGAGCTGGACAAAGGCTGAAAGCCATATTACAAACCCATCGGCTCCCCATCGGCCTGATGGGTGCTGCAGGGGTGGGGGCACAGATAACATCCCCCTGCAGAAAACTGATACCCACGGGGAAGAGGCAGGAGCTGGCTCTCCTTACCTGACAGAGAGACAAAGAGACTAATACCAAAGGCTTTTAATACAGCACTGTGCTCTCCAGGATAAAAATAGAGCTTTGTTTTGTCCTTTGTACTCTGGCTTCGCCAGCAATTAAGATCTTTGAAGAATTCAAGTCTTTTGTATGAAACTGCCTCCAACTTGCAGAAACCAGGGTGCTCACCATTTCATCCACAGAAAATAATCCGCTGCAGTATCAGTGTAGAAAGAGTATAATGGAAAAAATTATTAACTCTGGCACAGTAGGTTTCCCCCCTTGTCTGAGTGCCCTCCCCGTGCAGAGCAGCACTCAGACTCTGGGCAGGTAGGGAGTTGCAAGAGCTGCGTTTTGCAAACCAGAAGGCGCCTCGGTTTCCTTGAGACAGTGCTTGGACCGCAGCTGAGCAAGCCTTTCTGCTGCCCAGCTTGCTTAAACATTGCAGAGCTCTGAGCTGCAGCCCTTGGAGCATCGTCGGTGATGCAGGAGATTCAGTTCTCCCTAGTTTCTTCCCGCTCGGTGTGGAAGATCCCAGGGATACCCTGAGGTCACATCCAGGGGTCTGTGTCTGACTCACCAGACCACTGGACAAGTGATGTCTCCAGTGCACACATCAAGATGTTATTTTTGTCTAGAGAATTGCTAAAAGGCAGAAAACAATTAAATCTCTACAAATCAAACTGAATATGCTTGCAACCCAGACAAAATGTTTACATAAGATCATGACACACTGGCCTCATGCTTGGTTTGCTTCTGTCTCCATCCAAAACAACTTTTTGGAGTCCCTTCCTAATTCACCAGTAAGACAAAAAAAAAAAAGTATGGGAAGATTTTAGGGCCACCTGCACAACTTAGGGTTTATGTTTGTCATTTTCGCATGTGATTTGGATCCCCAGACTTTATTGTGTGAAGTCCAGACTGCACAGGTCTCTTGGGGGGGGATCTTACGCCTGTCTTAGTAGTTGGGAGCAATCCAGTAACCTTGATTATCCAAATATCATTAAAACAAGCTCTTCTGCTAATGCTTTCAGCACTGGAAACACAGAAAGTTGCTCTCCATTGCTGTTATAGCCTGTCTTTGCAACACACTGTTGGTCGTAAGAGTCCTTTTGTTTGTGTTATTAACTGTGCAGGAGCAAAAAGGATCCAATAGAACAGACAAAAGCTCTGGAGCAGCTTTTATATGAGGAACTATAAATTAAGTTAGTCCAATTCAAAAGAGGACGTAATGGATAGCCACAAGATTAAACTGGGGAGGAAGCAGTTATTCATCATCTGTTTCAGTAGAAAAACTTGGAAGACATGAAAACAGACAGTGGGAGGGAGGCTCAGGTCGAAGTAGGTCTTCAGATGATGCTGGGTGAGCTGTGGAGAGCCCCACCATGAGTGCTGGTGGATACTGGAAGTTTACAGGTTCAAAACTGAGTGTGACATCTTCAGAGGAGAAAAATCTGTGCGAGTTTATTGAACACAAAGATATCCCCTCTGGCCCCAGGAGTCCTAAGGTGGACATCTTACATAGGCCAGAAGACTCATGCTCTGGATGACAAGGTTTGATGAACTGTGGTCCTTCCTGATGTATCTGGGTTGTCATTACAAATGGATTTGTCCTCCTGAGAGCCCAGGCTCCCCCATCCTCCTGATCCATGGGCTGCCCTCTTTCTTTTCATGTTCTTTCTTCAACCAGCACTTTTATTTCTTCTCCATTTTCCATTGCACTTCTTGAGCTGTGGGATTATTCACCTCAGGAGGAAGGTCCTCCTCCAACTTCTTTTCCAGGTGATGCAAAATGGATATGGCGGGGCCAGTCCAGTGAGCAGGGTCTCCTCCCACATACCCCTCCACAAAGTAGGGTGGGTGGCAAGTGCTCCAGTGCCTGAGGTTCGTGAAGCCCAGCTTAGCTTCCCAGCCCTAGGGACTGGTGCCTGTGATACACCTGCAGCTGCCCGGACCGCAGGCAGCTGTATCATCTACCTGAAACCTTTCTCCTGCACGAAGCTCCTTGCAATGGGATGGCTGCAGCAAGCAAGTCTGAAGTGTCATTAAGACTTTCTAGCATCAGCTTCCATGGAAGGTAATGGATAGATGGACTGGGGGTGCTTGGTTATGACCTGAGAGGACTGATGTCACCAGGGGCAGGAGCCTGGAAAGGCAGAAGTTTCCATACCATGTCAGAGGTGCGAGCTAATCAGCCGAGATGTCTATGGAGGTATCAGCTCAGCCTTTCTGTGAGGGATACCGTGTCATACAACTTGTCCAGTTTTGCAGGCAAGGCTGGAACATGATAAAGAGCTGAAATGCTGAGCTCCATTGGAGGAGGGAAGCTGCAGAGACAGAGACAAGCAGAGTCCAGACTTCCCAGGAGGAGCTGTAAATCATCTTGGCTCACCAAGAGCCAGAGTAAAGCGAGCAGGGCAGAAGGCAGCTGGGATGGCTGGCTGTGCTCAAGTTGGATGTGGCCAGCAAGCGATGATGTGGCTTGTGTAGTGCAAGCTGTGCAGACGAAGAGGTCTGAGCCCTTTCTTCCATTTTTTATTACCATCTGAGGCAGGCTGGATGTTTGCCTCCTAAGGGAAATGATACTTTGCTGGCTTTCAAACCCCTTGCTTTTTGTAATGCCAGAAATTCAGGTCCTCTGCCTGGAAGTCTGGAGGAGTTCGTGTTTGGGCACTTTCAAGAGGAGACCTTCCTTCTCTGGACTGAGCCCCACCAAAATCATTTTGCATCACCAGGAAAACACATTTCATGGAGATCTCTGGCAGCAACAGGACAATTTCCACCACCCAGCTTCGCCTGCCTGTAACCTGGGCATTGGGTTTAGGTCCAATGGTCAGCAGAGAAAGACCAGAACGTCCCACAAGCATTTTCTCCCCAACTCAGATACATCTAAGGCATGTGGGACTGACTTCCCTCGAGCTTGGACAGTCCCTCCATTTGAGCACAGAGAGCTCAGGGACTAATGGTGATGAACTGCAGGACAGTGACGAGTAGTTGGGATGGACCCTTCCACAGGGAAAGAGGAAAATGAGCAGTCACCGGCACATTTTAAACCCGGATGATTTTGAGTTGCATCAGGGCTTTTTGCCTTTTGGGGTTTTGTTTCGTTTTGGTTTGGTCATTAAGCAAAGTCTTTTAGAGAAAGGGAGTCTTTCAAGATTCCTCAGCCTTATATTTAAGCTTTAAAAGCAGACAGAGCATAGGTGGGCTTCCCGCAAACTGCAACAACAGCCAGATCTGATATCCCTTGGCAACTTGGGTGTCTGGAGGAGGGGAAAAAAAGGAAAAGAAGAGAGCACTTCTGTTATTCTTTACACAAAGACCCAAAACCACCTGACCTGACACCACTTTTTTTACATCAAGGATAGCTTTAAAATGATCTCCGGGCAGAATCTTGAGCCCAAAGTCCTTCTTGGAGGCAGCCTGGGATGTTCAGTGATAGCACCTTGGCACCTCTGCCTCCAGGGTGGAGCAAAGCCCTGCCAGGCAGGAGGTGGGCATGAAGAAGGCTTGTGCAGCAGAGCCATGCAAAGGGGATTGGTGAGCCCCTGCCCTGGACTTACCCTGTCCCAACCTCAGTCACAGCCCATCGGCAATGTGCCAAACACAACTTGGTTGGTCACATCGAGTTGGCCGTGCTTTTCCTCTTTGCCCTGGCATGGCCCAACCCTCTCACCTTGCAGAGTTCATGCGTGCTGAGCGTTTTGGCTCAAAGCCTCCCCTGCTTCTTCAGATCTGGGTTGGTAAAATAACCTTTCATGGGTTACTGTCATTTCCATATAGCTTCTAGATTCATGCAACTGAAAACCCAAGACCTCCTTTGCCAAAACTGAGTGAAAAGTTGAAAACAGTGATTTTTTTTTTCTAGCCATCGTAGCATTTTCTAGTGGTATAATTTCTCTGTCTCCCAGCACATGAGGACATGCACCAGGGGCTAAGCTGTCGGCAGCTTGCCTCCAAGAAAGGTTTCTTCGCTGTGGGACCTTCTTGCTTTGCATCAGCAACCCACAGCCATGGCTGTCCTTTGGCTCTGTGATGCTTTGCAACCAGGCAGGACTGGCTAGGAGACCAGAGTTGTGCGAGGGGTCCAAAAGTGGGTGCTGAGAAACCAGGGAGCCGCTCTGATGAGCATCTGGGTGGGTTGGTTTGGTCCATGAAGTTCATTGGGGTACCTGGCAGGGAGAGGCAATGGCTCTCTGGGAGCTCAGGCTGGAAAAGCAGAAAGTGAATGAGCTGAAAGGGAGTTGCTGTTGGATACTGGGGGAGCTGACGGAACGTTTGGAAGCTGCCCTGCTTGCATTTATGTACAAACCCGTGTTTGGGCAATACTGATAAATGCAAACTGTTTCCTCTCGCGGCTGATGTGATGAGTGCCCTAGAGCTTGGATCAAAATGAAGAGCCTTTTTCACTGTCTAGCCAAATTGCAGCTTCATCTGTAATCATCTGACTCTTTAAGTTAAAGCTTCCTAAATCACTTCCCTCCTAATTACCCCCTTTGCACCAAGCCTGTGCGGTAGGCAAGTCAGAGCTTACACTTGCAAGCGTATGTAATTAGTATTGTTTTGTTATCATTTGGATAACCTGGTGAAATGTAGGACACGACAGCAGCTCTATCTCAGCAGCCTCCAGATATTAAAAGTTGCTTCAGTGAATTATCTTTTTTTTCAGCAAACCCTTGCAAAAATTCTCATTAAATATAAATAGATTTTCTTTCACCCTTGAAGACAAGTGGAATAGCATAATGAGTGCCAGCAGCCCTGTTGTATTGAAATATATCTTGCCAGGTAACGAATCTGGGATGAGATTACAGATCTGGTTGCTGAAGTGGTAATTTGTCTATACTTAGACTTTTGCACTGTGTTTGACTTGGTGTCACGCAATATTTTGATTAAGAAAGGAAAAATTATGCGGAAATTTGACACGGCAGGTGCTGAAGGTGTTATGCATGTGAGCAGTGCTCGGGACCGACTACAGGCCGGGATTTGTCACTGAGGATGCTGGCGGGCAGTGGAACCCTGTGGGGACCAGACCTTGTCATACAGCAGTTCGCATTTCCCCGGGTGCAGGGAGCGGTTATGGCTAACAGCATGGGCAAGGATGCCGAGCTTGGGGAAGGCATCTCTAGGGAAGCTGGCAGGGAGCTCCTGCAATTGCTTGGCAGCCCGGGAACAACAGCATTATGTGCTTCAGTGCAGTCCGAAAAAACCCATACGTGCCTAGTTTCAGAGCCCACTGCTTCAGAAAGGTGCTGGCGAAGTGGGGCTGGTTAGAGAGGAGCAGCCAGAGGCATTAAAACCTGAGCACATCTGCCCACCCTGAAGTCAGCAGCAGCTCTGTCTGTTTGGCTTATTGGTAAGGAAAGGAAGAGGTAGCCTGATCGCGGACCAAGAAGCAGGAATTTGGTGGCCATCGCCCTGGGAGCTGACAAATCCACAGGAGTTCATCAAGCCAGCAGATTTTAGCTGAGTAGGGCTGAGCCGCTCCTTCATTTAAGCCCCATTGATGGTCCAAAAGATTAGCATCTCCCATGATCACTTCTTTGAGCAGCCAGGCATCAGCCATGTCCCTGTGCTGCCTGGTTTGCATTGCAAAAGCTCATGAATTCAGGGAAGACGGTGGGACAGGCATTTGGGAGAACTGCTCTCCCACCCCACCATGCCTCCAGGTTGGAGGCTGTGTCGACGAGGAGCCCCCAGATCTCCTCAGCCCTCTTTACAGGTTGAGCAAGGCAGTGCTCGGTGTGTCACCTGGGTTGTAGCCAGGGTGCAGGAGTTCGGAGATGCTGCTTTGGGTTGGGGGGGTGACCAAATCCTTCAGTGTTTGCAGCTCTTGGTGTCAGGGGGTGGGAGGGCATCCTGGCAGGGGGATGCATGAAGATGCAACATGACTGCTCCTGCCTGCCCTACTCCCCCCCCCCCCCCGAGTATTCCTGGTTTTCTCTCAGACACTTTGGAGTATGACGAGCGTTGAAAGTTTGTTTAGGTGGGGAGAAGGCGAGGCTGCAGGTATGGGCTGTACAATGGTTCAGCAAGATAACTCTATTTATTTATTATTTGCCTGTTTGACATCAGATTGCAATCCTGATTTCAATTCCAGTTTTGATTTGGGTCTGACCCAGTTTCTCCATCTATCCTACTGCCCCACACAGACATCACCAGGGTCCTTTTCTGTCCCAAGACCCCAGCTGGGTTGTCCATGGCCAGGTGAGGAAGCTCTCCTCTCCAAACCGCGCTGGGCTAACCCCTGCCCCTGCATCCCTGCGATGGGTTAGGGATGATGCATTGGCCTGGCTGACCCTGGCAGGCAGCATCCCAGTGTGGATGGGCGAGGGACAGTGCCCAGGCAGCACTTAATTCATTAATTTAGATGGTGCCAACAACTCTGAGTGGTTCAGGAGCAGATACCCGCTCTCCCTGAGGCCTTTACTGTAATTGCAAGTTGGATCCTCCCTTGGGCAGCTGAGCCTTCAGTCCCATCTCCTTAGCTTTTGCAGCCTGGTAATGGGTTAAAAGCAGTGGCAGCCCTCTGCTTTCCCGCCCTACCTTGCGAGGAATGTCTGGAGGTAGGGACCAAACAGAGATGCCACGATTTGCCTTTTGTCACTTCCCAGGATCTGATGATGGATGGATGGAGATGCAACCCCACACACACACAGAGGCTCTCCCTGGCTGCAGGAGCCCAGGGAGCAAACGGCATCCAAGGGACACTAGCAAAGAAGAGGGGACAGGACTTCATGGGCTGGAGGATGCTCTTAGCAAAGCCAGACCAAGATGCACAGGCAAAGAGCAAAGCATGTCGCGGGGTATGCAGCAGCCCCAGACTACCCCGATCCAAGGCTTTGAGCAAGCTCTAAGCAACGAACCAGCCAGGCTGGGTTTGAAACAAGAGATGTTCCTACAGTCTGATAAAATTTCGAGTGACCCAGAAAAACGCCCTCTCTTTCCATCAGCAGAAACGCCAGGGAAGGGAGCAGGGCACTTAATGAATTATGAAACACTTGGAAAGGAAAGGCTGTGTAGACAAGTGCTGAATATTTCATTCCCTCTTTTTTGGCTCTCGCCTGCCAGGGGAAGTGGGTTGGGAGGGGTCCGAGGAAGGAGTGCCTTGTCCCACGCCTAACGCAGGGACATCTTCCCAATAATTCACACACTTGCAGACAAGCTGGCCCGAGGTCTGTGAGCGGAGCTGGGGAGTGCAGAAGCACATAAGTCAGGCTGAAAGTGTTGCAAAGACGTGCCAAGAGGATGGTGAAAGGGCCTGCACCTCGCCATCTTCTCAGGAGATGGGGGCATCTGCTCATTGCCTGTTGCTACCATCCAGGCTGGGGAAAAGCTGCCACGGGGCTAGCACTGGCTCTGACATACCTGCTTTTATCTGCTGCCACGGTAGCGACAGTCTGCAATTACGAGCACTCACAGGCAGTGTGCACCTTCGACTGTAGCTCAGCTGGGGAGAGCATCGACGTGCTGGAGATGGATGTGATGTTGCTGCAGCCTCTGGGCTTCTCTAAGGTGACCTTGTCCCAGGCAGAAGCAGCACCACAGCAGGTCAGAGAAGCAGGAGATGTCTGGAAAGTCAGTTTGGGGGGGTCAGGAGGGGCCCCTGGCTGCAGCTGGGGCACGTGCTCTCCCGACGGGTCCCTCTGCCTGGGACACCCCCGCTGTCCTGTTCTCATGCAGAGATGTCGCCTGACTCTGGGGTCTCCCCCACCAGCCCCAGGTCCCCCCATCCCACAACCACGCTCCTGAGCAAGCACGGGAAGGCTGTGCACAAAACATTTCTTGGAGATGTTTGCACCCTGTCGACTCCTGGGGTTTTCCCACACACGCTCTTTTTGCTATTTATTTTGATAGGGCCAGATCCAGATGGTCTCAGGGAGAACCACCGCATGGGTGCGTGGCTGCTGCCATGCCATAAAGCCTTGAGCACACAAACTGCCGCAGCTCTCATACCCCTCCTGGCAAAGCCACAACAGCTAGACTGGAGGAACACCCCAGTTACTCCTCTTTCTAAGGTGGCATTGATATCAAGACATGACATGTTGCAAGATGGGCTGAAAGCTGCCAGCTGGGGCAGGGAGCTTCATTAACTGTAAAGGACCAGGGAAATGCACGTGCATTGTTGCTGCTATGAAGCAGAGCCGTGCTCTTTCAGACCAGCCTCTCCTGTGCCCTGGCCCACCACCACCAGCAAGGGGATTTAGAGGACCCAGAGGAGCCCCTCATTCCCCCAGTGTATGCTCTAGGATACCTTTAGGTATTTCCCATGGAATGGAGTTCCTTGGAGGCACCAATTCATTGCAAAGTCTTGTCATGACTCATGTAAGACTTCAGTTGTTTCCTCGGTGAGGTCAACACCACCAGCCATCATCTGAAACTACTACCACCGCCATCAACGAGCCCTCAACTGACTAGTGCCTGGAGCATGCAACCTGCAGGGAGAGGTGGAAGGAGCAGGGCTTGGCTGGTCTGGTGGAGAGGAGACTGAGAGACCACCTAACAGCAGCCTGATGACAGTAGTGACAGGTGAAGTAACAAGGAGCGACAGGCACAGATTGTGGCTTGAGAGGTTCAGGTTGGATATCAGGAAAATATTATTCTGCAGGAGGGTGGTGCAGCCTCAACAGGTCAGCAAAGAGGTGGTGGAATCTCCATCCATGGAGGTTTTTGAAGCTTGGATAGACAACGCCATGGCCAAACTCATCTAGAGTTGGTGATGGCCTTGCTCAATGCAGGAGGTCCCTTCCACCCATCGGGTCTGTGATTCAGACACACTGGCCCTTGAACAAAAAGCTCTGTATTCTGCTGCGAGATCCCTCAGAAGAAGTTTCAGCTCCACACTGATTTGCTGTTGAAGCAGCAGCTGTGAGTGCTGGGCTGCAGCAGATTTCAGATGGGAAACCGAGAGATGTTCAGGCAAGAAGTGGGTACAGGCACATCCTATCCCCTGCAATTACAAAAATAAGGCAAGGCAGCCGGAAACCACTTTAGAGCAGCCTCCTCAGCTTAAATAGAAAGCAGAAGTGCCCAAAGCTGTGGTACTGCAGTCTCACTGGTGTTCATCCTCCATCGGCCCGAGGATACTGAAGTAGAAGGTTGACTGCAGTGTCATGTAAATCAGCTTTTCTAGAGCATTAAATTGATCAAGAAAATTCAGTTTTCTGTCTGAACCTGGTGAACACACTTCTGGTGTCAGACACATGCCTGGTTTATGGTAGCTAAGCAAGCTACCACACAACAGCTGAGCTTTGACGAATCTCCACATACTCATAGCCCACTGCAAAGACAAGCAAAAGCCTCCCTCTTCCTCATCCCACAGACATCATACCATGTCCCTCGGCAAAGGAGCACACCTTGTTTTGAAACCATGGCTCTTCCCTGAGGGTAACTCGGTAAACTAGAGGAGCTGGGAGGGAGCCTGAGCCTGGGGCAAGTTCTCCAGAGATCAGGCTGGTTCCAGGTCATTTTGCACTTCCCATCACAGTAGTAAGGACTTCCCTCATGGCTGGGGAATGTTCCCACTTACAGACACATCTGCCATCGCTCTGTCTGTGCAAGAAGCTTTCTGTTCCTTCATTATGTCACCCTGGGGCAATATGCATCCATGGGCCAGAGGTACCTGAGTCCACCTTGATCCAAGAGGAGCAGAGAAGCCACCACTACAGCTTAGAGCTGTGTGGCATTTCCAAGGGGATTTATTTCTATGATGTGCCATGAGCAAACAGGTTAAATAATACCAACACCTACAAACACATGTAAGAGCAAGAACTGCGCGGTGTGTTACCAGCTAAGCCTAGCAACCTTCACAGGCAAATCTAACTCATCAGCAACTGTGCTAAGATAACTTGATTTTAGAGCTCAAGCCACAAGAGCATCACTCCAAACTGACCTGCTGAAATCAAATCCAGCCAAAGGCAGAGGACAGCCCTCCAGAGCCCTGCAACAGAGCCTGTGCTCACATCCTGAGAGATAAAGCACAGACTTCTCTCAAGGAAGCCTTTCCAAAACAAGAAAGCTGCAAACAGCAAATAACATTATTTCACAAATCCTGAAATCCAGGCTGACACAGCAGCCTTTTCCCCCTGACAAGCCCATCTCAGAGAAGAAGCAGGTCTCCATGGAAGGTGATGATGCATTATTCATTGTGCATGAAGCAGTACGAAGAACACGAAGAAAAGGTGTTCACGTTCAATGCCCAACAGGGCACCTTGGAGATGGGCTAAAGGAGCTCAGTGCTGGGATCCACCTGCACACAGCACATGGGAGCTGAGGAGGGGACATGAAGGTCCTGCAGGGAAGGGCCCCATCCTGCACAGCACACAAGGGCAGGTCTGCCATGGCTCTCCTCTGCTCCTGGAGCATCAAGCACCACCAGCAAGCTACAGCAGGACCCATCAGAGGTTTGCTGGAAAGCAAGACCTCCCTGCTGCTGCTGCTGCAAGTCAGACAGAGCTAGATAAGTAGATGAGCAACAGTAAGGTCATTGTTCTGTTTTCCTCAGGGAGTTTATTAATTTCCTCAGGTAGTTTATTATTATGAGTGGTGTACAGTGGGATAACTACACGGCACAGTTTGATTTCTTTGGTCAGAGAAACACCCACAGCAATACCATCTGATCCCCATGCCTGCAGGTGTGTGCACAAGGGGACACAGGGACCATGCAAAGACAGGTCATTTGAGTGGGGAAGTTAAAGAGGGTTGGCAGCGGCAGGACCCAGGCAAATCAAGCCCCAAAGCCAATGAAGACCCCAGGGAGCTGAGCAGGGCTGAGCAGACCCTGCTCTTCCATCCAGCATTGTGCTGCATTTCAGACAGTGCTTCAAAGCAGAAGGGGATGGCTTGAGAGCTGAGAACGATAAAGGCATCCTCAGCTCTGCCACAGACTGACCTAGGGTAAACCTGCTAACCCGGCTTTTACCTTGGGTGTCCAGGCACAGCATCGGATGCTTGTGGTACACGGGGGCAGAGGCAGGAGAGGAGCCTTCGCTATCCCACCCCACAGCACGGGGAGTTCTTGTCTCCCCCTCTGAAACCACATCTCAATAAATCAGCATCGCAGTAAGCGATGCCTTAAGGTTTGCAAGGAAGTAGTTCAACCCACAGCAGCTTTCTCGCTGGCCCCAGCTGGCTGAGCACTGCAGGCATATTCCTGATGTGCCATGTAATATTTTCACTGTCATCTGGGATCACAGCACTGGAAGTGACATGCAAGGCAGATGAGGTAAGGCAGCTCCGCATTCACTGTTTCAGGGCTTTTTCTGCGTCGGGAGTCACTTGTTGATTCATAGCTGGCTCTTCTCAGGCTGGGAAGGTCCCTCTGGTGCCACAGCAGAACATGAAGGACATAAAGCCACAGCTCCTTGACAAGCCATGAGCTGGCAAATAAGTAATGACTTCTATTAGAGAGCGCCAGGCTTCTCCACTCTCTGTGGTATCTATCTAGACCTGTGATTTAACAAATGTGGCTGCTTTCAGTGCACACAGTGCTGCACTCCCTGGCTGGCTGCAGCAAGCCCAGGCAAGAGCCACTAAGAGCAATTTGATGCCTTTATCCTGCTCATCTTGGGGGATTTTAGGTGGTGATCAGATGCTCAGAGGAGGAATGGCCATGGTGGTTGGAAGGTGTTATATGCCCTCACCTCAGCGTTCATCTCAGCCCATGGTGAGAGCCAGCACCCGCAGGTCGGGTGGGAGAGATGCGAGACCTCCTCCTCTGCTCCCGTGCAGAGTCAGGCAGGCTGCTCGGTGCAGCAGTGGGGTTGGAGAAACCAGCGTGTTTTCCACTGAAGGAAAGTTAGAAGTGCTCTGCTGTCAGGACCAATAGCATCCAGCACAAAACCGAGAAGAACCTGGGAAGGAGGAATTAGCATTAAACCATTACTCCACGCCTGCTGTAAATGTCTCCCTTCAGCCACAACAAGCCCTTGGGGCTCTGGGACATGTTGTCCTGGCTCAGGTGAGGCTGTCACCAACTCCATGAGGTGTGACAAATACACAGGGACTGAACTTTGGCATGCAGCTTGCCCCACACCCTACCACAGCAATAGTTATAGGATCAAGGATCATATCAAAAGATCACAGGATAATTCAGACTGGAAGGCATTCCAGGAGATCTCTAGGCCAGCCTGATGCTCCAAGCTGGGTCAGCTTGACCTCACGGCAGGTGGCTCTTGGCTTTTTCCAGTTGGGTCTTGAAATTAATGTCTGGACTTGATGATCTTAAAGGTCCTTTCCAACCTAAATGATTCTATGAAAGCCCCCAGGATGTAGACAGCCTAGCCTCCCTGGGCCCCGGCCGCACTGCTTGAAGATACCCAGCAGGATGGGAGTGGGTTGAGACAAGGACACGAGCCTCCAGGCATCAGTTATGATTAGACCCCCCTTACCAGAAGGGGGTCAGTCTTCTCCCCTGAGCAGCTTTGAGACTCACATGCAGTGCCTTCAGGCTATGTCCATCCAAGTAAAATAACCAACAGAAGCCCTGTTCTCCAACCCTGGGCCAAGCCAGCTGGGCTGTTTGACTCATCCCACACACAACCAGGCACATCCAAACTGCTCCAGGGATGCCCTGCCCCAGGACAACCCCTCCTGGGCAGGGTGGGTTGGGGTCAGGCATGTTGATCTGGGGCCTCCCCATATCATGTCCTGTGCTGACAATGTCCTGGTGCAAATAGATGAGGGACAGTGCCCCGGTTCTTGCCTTGCTCAGTTTACAAATGCAGACATTCAGGATGGAGAAGGCCAGTTTGGGCTCCCTTAGTTGCATCCCAATAATGCAAGACCGATGGTTCCCAAAGTCTCCTCTTCTTATCCCAACAGTGTTACCTTGTAATGGCTTCTCTCCTGGCTCCTCCTTTGCCCACCATCTCCACTGAGCTGGGGTCACTGGCTGCAGCTGCCAGAGTCCTTGGCCATGCTCTGATCCTGCTTCTTACAGCTACCTCCTCTTAAGGCAAATGGGAAGCAAAACCAGCCACACGTGCTTGGGCGACTTGGCCAGCAGAGCCCTTTCCCATTAAAAATGAATGCTGGTTGGTGCTCACCACAGCTCACCTGACTTTTTTCTTCTTTGCTCCACAGGCTTATTGGCACTTTCCGGATGGTCCTGCAAAAGGTGGTGGAGGAAGGGCAGGTAGAGGTGACGGACACGCTCATAGACGACAATAATTCAGCCATTCAGGTAGGTCACGAGGAATAAGCAGCCCCTGCTGCCCTCCAGTCTTGGTCCATCTGTCCGTATTTCTGCCGACTCTGTGGGAACAGCGAAGGCTGCGTTACGCACCTGAATCCCTGAATCCTCAACCTTTCCTTCATCCCATTACTCTTGGTCTGAAGGACTAAGGCAGCTAGGACTGTCCTGAGGGTGCAGAGCAAAGGCTGGACATTCTGCATGCCGTGAGAAGTTTAGGATGGGGGCAAAGCAGGAACGGATCAGGTTTAACCTGCAAACAGGGCGCAATTGCTCATGCCCCACAGCTCAGAAATAGCCTGCAAGCGTCCTACTGCTGGAGACCCGTGGCAGCTCAGAGCAGAGCGTGGTCCTCAGATCCCCGCAGAGATGCTGAGCAGCTGCTTTTTACCTCAGTCCCACGCTGAGCTCGGCTCCCAGTGCTCTCCTGCACCTGAGCAATCCCATGCTGGCTCTGCCCTGGCCAGTAGTATATCGGCTTTAAGCCATGCCAGTAGTACTGGTTGTTTGAAATGCTCGACATTTACAGTATTTGTCTCTGACTTCAGCACTGCTTTTATCTGACCTCTGTAGCACATGAGAAATACCTCATGCAGCAGCTCCCCTGGAGGCTCATTCCTTATACCCCTCTGGGGAAAATCAGGAGAAGAAATACCACTCAGTCTGGGCCTGCAGCCCTCATCCAGAGCCCCCGATGCCAAGGAAAAGGCTCCCTGTCTGCGGAGCAGCTGCTGTGTAACTTGGTGCATTTCCATCTGGTTAACACATCTCTCAGGAGCTGTTTCCCATGGAGACTGAGTTTTATAACACACTTGGAAATACAGCTACTTCTGTTCTTCTTGGCTATCAAAACCCTGGTGTTTTAATTAAAAAATGAAGACTCAGCCTCCCCCCTTTTCTTAATCCTTTGTAAGCTGCTTCCTATACTCAGCATAAAGGAGAAGTGTAATTGCACGTAACCCTTTGTGCTAACAACAAGCAATTAGCTATGAAAAGACGAGTGGTTTCATTAGGAGGAGAAAGGAGGTGACTTCTCCTGCGGGGGTAGAAGGAATGAAACCAATAAAAGTACAAGGGACACAGTGCTGAGGTGGGAGAAAAGTGGAGGGGGTGCAGACCTAGGGTGCAAAAATAATTTCAGGGTTGGAGAAAACAGCTCCAACTGTTCTCTTGGTTTATCAGGCCGAGAAGTTGCCTGATTAAAGTCCATAGGACCCACCAAAGGAAGACAATCCCATATTTTTAAGAAAGAGCCTTCAGTATCACAGAGGGAGAGAGGAAAATCAACGGATGACAATGAAATACCTGCAACTTCTTGATGTTGAAAATTATGAAGTTTTTAGCACAAACTAACCTAGGACTGAGGAGGTGCCTGGATTGCCTGGTGCCTTGCAGCCTGGCCAGGAGCTTGGTGTAGCTGCATAGAAGGTCAAAGCAAATAGTCTGCTACCCTTGGCCTCTTTATAAGCTGTGTGCTTCTAACTGGAGGCACCTGGAGGAGAAACGACCTTCCCCAGCTGGTGCCTGATGTGCTGGATAACCTGCGCTCATTACCTCCCCTCTGAGGACCTCATGTCTACGTCTCCTCTGTGTCACGGCAGCTCTGCTGGAGTTGTTTTTGTTGGTATCCACAGAGTGCTCTGGAAAGCATAAATACTGACTGTTGTCTATTGCTACAAAACTGGGGCAGCCTGGGCAAGGCAGATTTTACAGGAGTGCAGATCTGTCTTGGATAAGGCAATAAATCCCGCCATGTTCTGCACGCCACAAGCCATATGGATGCACATGCACAAATCCTGCATTTCTAGTGCTTGCTGTGAGCAGAAATACCACGTCCCCCTCTTTCCCCTGCATTTCTGGGACATCGTCTTAGCCCCAGGTCACCCCTGTTCAAACCAGAGCTGGGAGGTGAGGGTATGTGTTTGCATTTTGGGCTTTCATCAGGATTTCGAATCCCTTCTCCCATGCAGTATCCATTGCAACTTCAGAGACAACTCAGCTTCATAAATTCCCTCTCCAAACTGCTTGCTCCCAGTCTCTGCTCCAGCAAGAGGACAAATTTGGACTGAGGGAGCCTTGAGAAGAGAGAATCCAGAGGGCAATGCCTGGGACATTTTGCATGGAGAAATGTTAGTGGCAATATAGATCTGGAATAGCTCCTGATGGGCAGCAGAGTCAGCCCTCCTGGAGAGGTGACCCACTTTCTCCCGGAATCAAAAGATGCTGATTTTTTTAGTAGGCGTAGGGGTGGACCGCGGCCAGTGAGGGCTGTTGCAGGAGGAGAGAGGGACTCAAAAATGATCAGACATATTGAGAAGGCAAAGGTGGGCAGGTATGGAAAGACACTGCCCATCAGATGAGACGGGATAACTGGCCATCTGCACTCCTTGCCCTTTGAGATGCAAAGGAAAAGGTTTTGCTTGGAAGCAACATGCTCCTCACATTGAGCAAACTCAAGGACAAATCATGTGCAATGGTTGCAAAAATCACCTCCAGAATTAGGAAAGAAAGCAACATCCATATGTCCCCTCTCGGCAAGCCTCATCTCTCTCCACTCCTTCAAACCTGTGATTTTAAAGGCATGTTTCCTCTGCAAAGGTACCTGAGCAAGTCCTGGCATTGCATTATCTCCAGAAGGGCTGCTGGCAAGCACAGCACAGATGCTGAAGGTGCTGTAATGCAGCACAGCTCCATTTTTGCAAGACGCCGAGCTGGCACCAGGGATCCCTCCTGCAGACTGTGCTCCCCGAAGGTCCTACCCCAGCGCAACCGTCCCACCTCCAAACCCACCCGGGGGTGACCACACTGCGGACACATCGGTGTGAAGTGTCTCCAGCTCCAGACATCAGCCCCCGGCTCTGGCTGAAGGGAGAGGAGCATCTTCACTGCTGTCAGTTCTTGGAAAGCAGTTTCCAGGCATAACTTCATCTTTCTGTAATCAAAGGCAAAGGAAGGGTTGAAAATTGTTTTCCTTTTTCTGGGCTGACTGCAAAACATCACTGGCAGCTTCCAGCCAGCCCTAATGAAACTATTGACTTGCCTTAGCAAAGAGATTAAAAGAGCCAGAAACTGTAAAGCCAGGAGGGATATGACTATCGTGTTGTCTGGCCTCCTACAAGAGAAGCTTTGGGACGTCTCAGAATTTGTTATTATCTCCAGTGGTGAAAAAAAACCCAACCAAATAAAAATGATTTTAAACTGTCCAGTGACAGAGCAATCCACCAGCCCTTTTGTGAATCATTCCTCTCGTTAATTTTCTATACTGTTAAATTGAGAAGTTTTTTTCCAGTGTGAATTTCTCTTGGTTTCAGCTTACACCTACTAATTCCCCTTCAAACAAGTGATGGTTTTATTCAGCCCAAACCAAAATCTTTCAGTTTATTACACCCATGATTTTTCATTGCTTTTAAAGGATTTTTCAACTTTTAATATAGTTTTAAAATGAGATTTCAAAATCGAGTGTCGCACAACAGCATTGAGGTGGTTTGAAAAATGTGAAAAATTAATGTTTCGACATGGCTTTTTGTCTCTCCTTTGCATTTGCTTTTTTAAACAATCCGAAACAGCTTGGTGAGGTCAGCACACTGTGGCAAATCATTTTGATTGACTCAAATTTGTATTTTGCCATATGAAGAATAAAATCAGTCAAAACCTTCCACAAAGCTCTGTTTCCAGCTGGGTTTGAGTCACCCCTTAGCTGTCATTTGCTAAATGCACACAATCCTTCCAGGCCATATCTTGTATTTTCCAGCCTTTCATCATCCCTTTGACAAGCTGCAGTTGGAGCGAGTGAGGATGCTGTACCTTCTCATGAACATGTAGATGAAAAAAGGAAGATTTTGTAATAAATTTTCCTGCTCTGGCTTGTTAGCCTTTTTGTTTTGTCCTTGCATCCAAAATCGATTGCCTTTGCATCGAATATAACTTCTAATTTCTCCGTGGAAGCTGAGTGGAGGTGGAGAATGGTTTTTGCTTTTGCTTTGATCTTTGTAGCAGCTGTTTGCTTTTCAAAATAGATATGTTTTTAGGAGAGAGATTTTTCTGGCTGCTTTGTCCAAAGCAGTGGTTTTACAAGGACTTTGGTCATCAGGGCAAAGGTAGTGCCAGCAGCTGAACTCGCACATATTTGGGTCTTAAATCCAGAGAAATATTTTGGGGGGGGGGGGGGGGGAACATTTGGGAGCTCCAACCCTGAATTTGCTGCAGCAGCAAGGTGCAATCTTGGGTAGGTAAGTGGGGAATGACCATGTAGAAGAGGGAGAGGACCTTACTCTTACTGGGTTCATCCAGAAGAAGCTTTGGATGAAGCTTGGACAGACCCAGTACCAGTGCCAGGTCCCTTCCCATCCCTGAGCCCCAGCCAGGGTGGTCGTGGCCAGGCTGGGAGACCCCCTTCCCAAACCAGGATCCATCCAAACCTTCCCAGGGATGCCCATCCCTTGCCAAATCCTGCCCTGCCTGGGCATGGGATGGGGCCAGGCAGGAGCAAGGCACCATGCATCCGTGGGGCTTGGCAGCCCAGCACTTAACAGCAGGGCACAAATTCTTAACAAGGTGATGCACCACAGGGAAAAACCCACCACATGACATGGCTTCATCTGCTCGTGGTGCCTTCAGCTGCTTGAAGGGTTGGTCTGCTGTTCAGGGCTTTTTATATCTCTCGTATCTGATGTAGCTGGTCTGGGATGCACCAGCAACTCCAAGTGAATCAGATCCCTGAGCAGGAGGGAGGCTGCAGCACCATGCCCAAGTTGGGTTGGACCACCTCGTGAAGCCAAAGACCTGGACTCCATCTCATGCACTAGGAAAGAAGAGACTTTGGGGTCAGTAAGGCTCAGAGATCGAGCCAGCTGATACCACAGCTCTTCCTGCCTTTCAGATTTTGCAGGACTTTCCTTCCTCCCTATGCTGCCCTGGGGGGCTGATCCTGTCTTTCTTGTGTGTTGCAGACCAGCATCTCCATAGAGATCAGGTACCAGGCTCTGGATGGGACAGTGGGTGCGTGGAATGACAAGGAGTTCTTGGAGACCCCCAGCGTGCACTCAGAGGGGGATGGCAGGTACCCCTTAGAGACAGACAGCCTCCTCTCCGGCCACCGGCAGGGCTCAGACGTCTCTCCAGGCAAATCCAACCAGCAGTCTGCGGAGAGGAGCTTCAGAAGGTAATGTGAAGCTCAGCACTTGAAAGCTCAGCAGGGATGGGGAGGGCTTGACTTGTCATGAAAGGGCAGCATTGCCCCAGTGCTCCTCTAAGGTACATCACACCTCCTGGCCCTCAGAAGACCTATTACCACAGCTCAAGGTGAGGATGGGCTGTAAGCATCCACCCACCGGTACCAGCAGGTCCCACCACGCCAGCCTGGCACAGAGCTAAGTCTTCCAGCAAGCACTGAGGTTTGTGGCACACGGCCGATGATGGAGAGCAAATGCAATTAAGTACAGATTCAGAGAGGATTAAGGGTCTGGCTGTTGGTCTGGCCTCATATTGGATAGGATTAGAGCCATGTGTGGGGTGTAGAGCCATATGTGGGATCTTGCACCTCGATGGGGCTCGTGGTTCCCCCAGAACTGACCTGCAGGTGTGCCAAGGGGCGAGTGCAGCTGCAGCCAGGGGCAGGGAGAGGAGGGCATGTTGGCCACAAAACCATACCAGTGTGGATGCTTCTGGGGCAGAAGGTGACCGTGACAGTGCCTCTGACCTGTGTCTGCGTGCTGGAGGCCAGTACGGGTGTGCACATCCCATGGCAAGGCAGGTGCCACAGCAGAGGTTGGAGGAGAAACCATGGATGCTGTGGCACCGGTGGAGGGAATGAGCCCTGGCACGTCCCTTGGCACTCAGACGGGCACTTAGCTTCACCAAGACATTATCAAAGCTCCCTCCACGGCAGTCTGTCGAGGCTTCTGTACCTCACCAGGCTGAAATGAAATCCCATACCAAAGGCAGTGCCTGGGCAGGTGAGCCCCGTTTGGATTAGCTGAGGGACCCCTCACCCTGTGATGGCAGGGGGCACCTCCAGTTCTTCTAAGGGACGCTGTTACCAGCTTTCTATTCATTTAAGGGACCTTAGCATCACCCTTGTGTCTTTCTAAGCTCATGGGACCTAACACTGGATGAAAACAAGCCCAGGGACCATATTCGTGTCTTGTGACTCAAAGCTGCTGTAATGAGTTGCAAATCCAGCCTGGTGACTGGGATGGGTGGAGAGGGCTCAGGACTGGGGATGCTGCAGCTGGCTGTCCATTGGGATGAAGTGCAAGCTGGAACCAGTTCTGCCATAAGCTGTTGCTTATGGATGCTCAGGGCTCAGTCCTGGCTGGGAGGAACAGCCCCTTCGCCACCTCATATGCAGCCAGGAGGGCAAGGCATGGACGAACACTGCAGCCACAGCGATGCTGGGCCAGATTCAGCCCACCCCATCACAGGTGGTCTGAACCCCGTGCTCAAATCCTCACCCAGCTCATCAGACAACAGAGTTTTGCAAGTGTAAACCCACTTGTGTATAAATAAATTGGCTCCATAGGCTGCCAAGCCAGATTTTCAGGCAGCTTTACATAGTTATGTAGTTGTGTTGTCCACAGTAGTGACTTTGTTGGTCTCCACTCCGGTATTTCCTGAACCCATTGGCCTCTTCCAGTTGGAGGAGTGGAGACATCAAAGTCCTGAACTTGCTAAAAGTCTTGTGGAAAGAGATAAACTGGTAGAAGAGAGAGACCCTATAAGTGGGACAGGCAGAGGGTGCAGGCAGCCCAGGCAGAGCTGGGTCCTCACGTCACCCAGCCCTCTCCTGGGATGAGCACAGCCCCTGTCTGAGGGTTGCAAAGTGCTGGTGGATCGAAGAAGGACAGCCCTTGTGTTTCCAAATGCACATGGGAGCCCAGCCTGGAGGTGTGAATCCAAACATACCCCTAGGAATCGGCTGCTTTTTTAATACCGTTTACTTCTCAGGCGCCGCTGCAGCCATACATCCCCCATGCTGGGTTTATGCAATTGTGTCCTCAAGCAGCATTTGCTTTCTGTCTGGGTTTAGCACTTTATTGAGGCCATATAAGGGCAAAATTTCTTTCTCCCCATGGTGTGAGATTGAGGGACGATACCTCCAGTCGCTCGCATCACTCCTAGGCAGTTAATTAACCATGTGAATTGGGCTGAAACCTGTGGATTTTCAAGCAAATTGAAAGTGCAGATTCGTTTCCCGGCTCAGTGGACCGTGAGGTTCCTGAACAGGGAAGATGCTGAAGGATTTAAAAGGGGGATGGCAGGGCAGAGTACCAGGCACAGCCCGGCTTGCGGAGTGGGTTTCAGCCTGTCTGTCAGCCCCGTATGTCGGGAAATCAGCGTCCTGCCTGCGCCACGTGGGCTTTGGAGTCGCGGGCAGCATGATGTGAACATGACTTGAGATGTAATTAATGCTGCGTGGCTGATGCATCATCGCCTGCAGCAGGCAGTCGGATGAATCGAGGCTCTGGATTAGGTCTCCAGGGACTGTAACATAAGTCTAAGGTGACCAGCTCAGCTGGAGGGTGAGGACAGCCACATTTAGCCTGACAGATCCCACCCCGGGGCAGTTTTTAAGAGGAGATGTGTGGTTTGCTGAGCACCCCTGCCCCGGCGCACAGAGCTGCATCGTGGCTGAAGGCTGCCAAGGTGCGCTGGCTGCATGCAGACAGTGCCGAGCAGAAGGACTTTTTGAGGTTGGTTCGTACATCACTGGTGAAAAATCCTTCCTGTTGGAGAGCTGAAGTAAATGCAACAGTTGTTTATAAACAGGCAGCGGGGACATGTAGAGGTTAAATATCACTGTGGCATCTGCAAATGGTACCGTGGCACTGATCCTTGCACTGCCTTTCCCCACAGGTCAGCGTCTCTGAGCAGGGGGGAGAGTGGCTCCTGGTGGTCACAGCGTGGGGCAAGTCCCTTGATACTTGGCTTCAGTCTCTCCTTCAGATCTGTGATGCTTTAGAAAAAAATCCCTTTGGATATAGGGCTTAGGCTGAGCGATACACGACTTTCAAAGGAGGAGAGGGAGGAGCATTCCTCAGCAGACACGCCAAAAAAGCAAGGCATGCTGGTCCCGCTGTCCCAAATAAGCTTGCATGTGGACAATTCAACTAAAACTGGTTTCATCTGCTGCTTTTGTCCCAAGGAGCTTCCCCATGTCCTCTGATTTGGAGTCTTGTCCCACCGCAGATTATTCTGAGCGCAGGGGGCTGTCAGGCTCGGCTGTGCCTTGCTGCCCTGCACGCCCCTCTGCCAGCCCCAAGGGCTGTGGACATTAATGTCACCACCGCTATCATTAAAAATACCAGGGAGGGAAAGGGCTGATGTTTTCCGTGTCACCACCCTTGCAGGATGGAAGAGGACGAGATGTATTACCACAGTGAAGATGAACTTCTGGGAGAGGGGGACACCCTTAGCCAGGGATCCCTCAACACGAGGTAGGGAGTCAGTCAGCACCCACTCGTGCTGGTGGCAGTGGGGTTTGCAGTGCTGTGTTGCTACTGCCTTGTCCCTACGGATGTTCCACAGGCATTGCCCCAGGATTCCCATTTCTTGGCTGCAGGAGAGCTGGTGGGGAGAAATGATGGAGCAGCTGGAAAAGCATCCTTGGAATGGATGCTCCGGAGGTGTGCTGGGATCCAGGGAGGAGAAAGGGCCTTGGCGTGAGGCTGTAACTGGGGTACCGCCTCGCCTTCGAGGCGCCCTTCCTTCTCCAGGTCCCACCACACATCAGGCACCGCTGTCCCCGGCCCCAGAGACCAGCCATGTCCAGTGCATGGGGAGGAGCTCCTCGTGATGTGCATGAAGATCTGATTTCTGTTTGCAGTGGCTTTTCTTGCAGTGCAGTGCTGTAAGTTGTTGCCCACTGTGTGCCAGGAAGAGTTTGGAAGGAGCTACCGCAAAGAGAAGTCCAGGTAAAACCCAGGGGCCAACCCAACGCCTCTGAGAGCAGCTCGGCCAAAGGAAGGAGCATTCTGGGGAGGAATCCTCAATTCATGTGGGTCCAGTGATGGCAGAAAGCACATGAGGGTGGTGCTTCCTACACCCGGCGCTTCTGGGGAGCTCATTTCTCGTAACAGCTTCCCACGCAGCCTGTCGCCGAGTGCCTCAAGCTTCACTAGCATGAAGATACTGACTCTCCGTCATGGGAATTTATGGCCACGTAAATTACACTGGTAAACACCTCTGTCAAGTCTCATTAATTAGAGAGTGCCAGGCCAAGCATCTGAAGTGCCCGTAACCTTAATGAATTATTAGGACGGTCTCTGAGAAGGTTTTGGGTACCTAGCAGTGACCCGAATGATCCCCAGGAAGGTACAACAGCCATGGGCCAGTACCAAAGGGCAGATTAGGGATTGCCCATCCAAACCCTTTCTTTGAACGGGAAGCATGAGCGTGGGTGCGATGCGTGCCGGGCAGTTTGGCTTCCGATTGTGCCCTTGAACGTTTTACTCTGCAGTGTAGAGCTACGTGGCTGTAGCACATGCCCCGTGAGCAGGGCACCCCAGAAGCATGTCTGTTCCTGCACGTGCCCCAGGCTGTGGATGTCTCTGGGATGTCTGGGTGCCTGGAGATGGAGGGACAATCAAAATGCTCTGACAAGGGTGCTGGATGCCTGGGAGTCCCCCAAAAGCTCAAATGCCACTCGGGCCAAGCCCGGGTGTGGGAGCCATCACTCCGTGAGTTGGCTGGGGCATGGCTGTGCAATGCCTTCAGCTTCCTGCGGGTACCACGGCTCAGGGTGGGGACTGAGACGGGCAGCCCTGCTGTGCCGCGCCGACCTTTGGACCTGACCAGCCCAAGGAAGCCAAGTTCAGAGCCAAGCCCAGCTCCCACCTTGCCTTTGAGGGTTGGGTTTGGGATAAGCTGCTCATCTTTTTGGCACAGGGCAGCCAAAAATCAAATTTCTGCAAGGTGGCAGTGAGACATGTTGTAGGAATAAGGGGAGAGAAATCCCAGGTCTGACTGGGAAGGAGTTCAGCTCCCATCCCTGGAGATGCTTAAGTACAAGCTGGATGCACATCTGAGGAACAGCTTGGGCCGAACTGATCCCTCTTGGGGAAGAAGTTGGACTTGAAATCTTCTTGCCAGCCCCTTTGCCTGTAATTCTGTGTGTCTTCACAGTCTGTGTCCATCCTCTGTGTCCCCCTGGGGGGTCTTTGAATCCAAATGAAGGCAGTGGAAAGATCTCCCTGGATTTCTACAGGCTTTCTGTCAGTGTCGTCTCCATCACAAAGCTGTTTACCTCCTCCCCTGGCTCATTAGGGACATTATTTTGTTATTCAGCTGATTCCATCTCCTGAGGGGTTGCAGAAGGGGGGAAACAAACAGACCTTGAAATGGGAAAAGCAGCAGCAACAACAAGGAATATATAAATAGCGCTGGGCTTGCCAAGCACTTCTCAGCCATTCGCTTGCAGCCTAATAGAGGTACCAGCGATGCTGGCGAGACACATGCTGGAAACCTGTGCCGACAGTGGGGATTATATCAGAGTTATCTGGAGCCAGGCTCAGTCCCTGTGCTGTCAGGAGAAGACACACACCTTGGAGGGAAATACCATATTTGCTCTTGTAACTCCTCCATGCCCAGAGCAACGACTTCAGTTCATAGAATACATTTGCACAAGGTGAATTCTCTTGTTTTCTGGACAAAATCTCAGGAGAGGGAGTGAGATGGGGGAGAAACAAGTTCGTACGGGGTAAATCAATGGCCCAAATGGAAACACAGGTGAGGGTTGGGCTCTGAGAGAGTAAAAGGCAGAAAAAACTGCAAGTGCCATCACAATTCACTGTTTCAGTCAAAGAGGTGCCCAAATCCCTTGGCCCTGCTGGGCAGGGATTGAGGAATGGTCTCGGAGCGTCCCTGTGGCTGGATGCTGCAGAACAGAGAGATCAAGCAAGGTCCCTCTGCTGCCAGCATCCTCCATCACTCCCAGCACCCCTCTCCTGCCACCACCTCTGTTTGCCTGGCTAAGCCAACAGCCAGGTTAGGGCATGGATCCACCAGGCAAAAAGAGTCAAGCAGTAAATAAATACACACTCCAAGCTTTTATTTATGTCTTTTTCAAAACTGGATCGCTTCCAGTTCACAGTGGGACCACATGCTGACCACCAAAGGAGCTGGCTCCAAACCTTACACCACCTTTGCTGTTGATCCAGAGCCTGAAACTCACTGAACTTCTGCCTGGCCTCAGACTTTGCATTTTTGCACAGAAGCTCAGACCTGCGTGCAGGCAGATGTGGAGGTCTGGCCAGGTTACTAGCCAGGTTCGCCTCCCTGTGGTCACTTAGAGGTGGGGACGTCCTTATGGCCAGGGGCTGCCCAGGGAGGTATCCAGCACTCCAGGGAAAGCTGGTGGGGATGTTACAGCACTGAGCTGTTACGCAGCAGCGAGCAAGGGATGACAGATTTGTCTTCCCTTTGCCAGTCTGTGCTTTATCTCCCTCAGCAAAGCAAGACCTGAAAGCCCTGCCCCAGTGCGTGGTCCGCAGGGGCCACTCTGCCCTCAGTAGTAAGAACAAATCCTTCAGGGTTGGCCATTTACTCCCCATAAAGTCCCAGCAGGATTCCTGGCAAGAAAGTGCAGATGCAAAGCTCTTTTTGCTATTTTTCCTCCATGACAAGGAAAAGTACCCAAGGGCCTGGAGCACCTCCCCAGCTCCCTGCTAATGATTCAGGCAGAGACAAATACGACACCAAGAAATAAGACTGCAATCAATAGACCTGCAGGAAGCAGTTTGTTGGAGGCTGCTGCCTCACTGAAAATATTCTTCTTAAAACACAGCTATGCTTCCACATGGCTTGACCGTTGCCTGCTGATGGATCCCTTGGGAGCCTGGGCTCATCCTCTGGTTGTACGCATGGTGCTTTCATGCAGTGTCAGCATCATTACTGGCATTTAACTTTGCCAAGACCGTGAACCAGTTGGTATTGGCATAGTCCAGCTCCACCTCTGTTTTTTTTCCACCCCCTGGAACAGCTTTTAATTTTTGCCATCCAAATATGCGATGTCTTTTCTAAGCTACCTTCCCAGGCTCCCTCAAAGTTAAATGGAGAGCAGTGGGGCATCTTCACAGGCTGTTTGTCCCCCCCGTACCCAAGCTCAAGGCAAGTGGAGGATCCGCCATCCACTCTGCCTCTGCTTCACCAGTCAATGTGGGGGATCCTAGATGAGAGGTTTACTTTCCACCTAAAGTTTAAATGTCTCAAGGTTAGCGAGACAATTCCCACCTCAGAAGTGCCTGCAGACAGTCCAAGTTGGCATTGCAAGAACTGCTTTTATTATTCCACTAACTGGAACTGTAAGCTTGAGTATTTATTAAAGACAGGCCATTAGTCCCTTACTTCTGTTACACTTCAATGTTAGAGCTGTTACCAAATTAGCAAGGCTTTTAATTAGCTGAGTCTCACAGGGTGCTAATCATGATCTCTTTATGACACTTCTTCATATGGGGTCCAGAGAGAGCTCCTGCGCTCCTGACACTCCATGGACCAAATGAGTGGTGGGTGGAACGGATGGGTCCCTGTGGGCCATTGCGGCTGGAGCATGCTCCCCAGGCACAGCGTGGCCAGCTCCAGTTTTTTATGATAGCTCTAATTATTTCGACAGCTCTTGTTATTTTGGCAGCCAGGAGCAAGGACTCCTGGTGCTCTGCATTTGCCCTCCGGCAGAGGAGGTGGGCTGATGGGCTCCTCTAGACCTCATTGCTCTCTGCAGCTTCGTGAGGAGGGGACGTGGAGAGAGAGGTGCTGAGCTCTTCTCCCTGGGATCCAGGGACAGGACACCTGGGAATGGTTCAAAGCTGCATCAGGGAAGGTTCAGACTGGACATTAGGAAGCATTTCCTTACCAAGAGGGTGTTCAAAGCCTGGAACAGGCTTCCTGGAGAGGTGGTCGATGCCCCAAGCCAGTCAGTGCTTAAGAGGCATTTGGACAATGGCCTTAATAATATGTTTTAGCTTCTGGTCAGCCCTGAATTGGTCAGGCAGTTGGACCAGGTGATTATCGTAGGTCCCTTCCAACTGAAATAGTTCTGTTCTGTTCTATTCTTTTCTATTCTAGTCTAGTCTATTCTGCCTTTGGCTTGGCTGGGGCCAAGGGCTCTGTCTGCGTAGCAGGGCAGAAGACGAGAGCTGGACCTTGATCATCCATCCCCAGGATGCCCAGGCAGGACCACCCCCTGGTCGGTCTGGATGGGTCCTGGCTGGAAGGGAAGAGGTTCCCACTGGCAGGCCGGGGTCCGTGCTTGTGGGAGTCACAGATGAGTATGTGAATAAAAAGTTAGAGCGAGGGAGATGGCGGCAGTTGAGCAAACCTGTTTGAATGAGGCAGGTTTTTTCAGGCGTAACGGGGCTAGCTGTGTCCATGCAAGCATGCAGCAGGAAGGGGAAGATGCAGGAAATATTGGTACGCTCTGCCCCATCCCTGAGTGGCGGAGGGTTTAGCCGCCTGCCCCCCTCCCCAAATCTGCACTGGGATCGATCCCCTTACAGATTGCACCTCTGAAGGTGTTAATGGCATTTTACCATTGACCGTGTTTTCAGTGAGCTCCCCTGGTGCCAGGAGGATTTTGCATGGGAGGACACAATGCTCGGAGAAATGTCTGGGGCGCTGCGCAAAGCTGAGCCTGGCTTGGGCTGTAGCAAACCTGTGCTGGAATTTACTATGAATCAAACAAGGGAAAAAAAGATGTTCCACCTTCAGGCTTTTGAAAAGAATCGCTTTGATGTGAACCATCCTTTCGAATCAAAGAAAAGGACTCATTTTGTTTAAAATTTTTTTTGTTCATGTGAACAAAAATGTCCTGGCTCCTCTGGAAGGTCTTTACTTTTCCATCAGTTACAGATCCCAGACTCAAGACAAAATTGCACCAAAAGAATAAAAAGAAGAGAAAGCTTTGGTGTTGCCAGCTCTGCATTTCAAACCCAGGTTCCAGCGTGGCTCGGGAGGGCTCCCGCTAGACTCTCCTCTGGCCATCCTCATCCCCCCATCCCCTTCCCAGCGGCTGTGCCGAGAGCATCGCAGACCCGAGCATGCCCCAGGGTGTCCTTCCTCCAGTCCAAGGAACCCCCTGGACTCTCTGTCTTCCACAGAAGATGGACAGTTTGCACCAGGGCAGCTGGACCAGGGTGCAGACAGCTGGATCTGGGCTCAGGAGCAGGCAGAGGAGCGAGGGGGGGAAGGACAAGAGAACGGGGATTAACAAGGCATGGCCCCTTCTGTCCCTGAAGGTCCCAGGATCAGCCTAAGGGATCATGGGCCAAGTCAGTCTACAGCCCTGGGGACATGGAATCATAGAATCACAGAATGGTTTGAGTGGGAAAGGACCTGTCAAGGTCATCTAGTCCAACACCCCTACGATGGGCAGGGACATCTTCAACCAGATCAGGTTGCTCAGAGCCCCGTCCAACCTGACCTTGGATGGTTCCAGGGATGGGGCAGCGACCACCTCTCTGGGCAACCTGGGCCAGTGTCTCACCACCCTCAGCATAAAAAATCTCTTCCTTATATCTAGTCTGAATCTCCCCTCTTTTAGTTTAAAACCATTACCCCTTGTCCTGTCACTATATACCCTCCTAAAAAGTCTGTTCTGGGACATGGGGACCTGGTTTAACTCCCATATTTGCCAATGACCTTTCCTATGATCTCAGGCATCTTCCTTCCTTGCTCAGCCTTTCTTCCACCCCACTCCCGGCTTTGAGACCTGATGCTCTCCTTTTCCCCCTGGTCAGTCTGCTGGGACTCAGACACAGACATCCCTGAGATGGCTCAGCCCAGAGATCACGCAGCTTTGGCAGGTCTGCTAGCAGAGGTAGGGCCCTCTCCAGCCCCAGCAGAGCCAGCACGGTCCAGGGCAGCCCTGCCATCTTCCCATGGAGCAGAGCAGTGCCCCAGCACTGCAAACCTTCATCAAGGATTTTGGGGATTGTGCTCTAGGGCTTCACCTCATGCTGCCAGTACCAGGGGAACCAAGTGCATATGCATCAGCAAAGGGTCCGCACGCTGCATTCGATCCAGCTCCTGCAGAGCCCCACGGATGTCTCTGCACCAGGTTCCCACCATGCAGGTGACCAGCGCTAAGCAGATCAAAGCCCTACTAAAGCTGAAACCCAGCAGTAATTCCGTGCTGACCAGTTCGGACTGCTCATCTTTTCCCACGTGGGCTGCCTCTGTGTTCCTCATGGGGTTTGGGTGGCCGGGCAAGCTGGCAGCCAGTTGGAGATGAGACAAGGAGAAGGCAGCTGATACCAGTGAGGAGGAGGAAAGCCATTAGCACCCCAGCTGGAAAAGCCCCCAGCAAGATGGCCTCACACATCAAAGTGCACTAAAGCAACATGGTTTGGGGAGAAACAGCCTTAACTGCAGAGGCGCCACGCTGGGCTCTGGCTCCTACCCCTCAGGAGCAATCTGGTCCCTGTGAACGCAGCTCAGCACACAGGAGCAGCCGAGAAAGCAGGCTGTGTGCTGGGAACACGGGACTGGGGACAAAAAAGGGAAAAGCATCTGGTAATTCATCTTCCCTCCTTCCAGGCAGCCTCGCACAGGGTACGGCACCAACCCAACACAGTTTTTTCCAGCCTCAGCATCTTTTATTCACCCCAAGCAGAAAGGAAGAGGGGAGGAAGGAGGTTGGGGTGTAGGGAACCAGTTCACTTTCACCCTAGTGTGGAGCTTGGCCAGCCAAATAGCCACAGAAAACCAGTCTGGGTCATGCATGGACCCTGCAGGCGCAGACGGGAGTGGTGTGGGTGGCAGAGGGAGGATCAGCCCCGTGCAAGGTGGTTGTGTGTTTTCAGACATGCATGGAGTGGTTTGCTGTGTTGGTATGTTCTGAAGTTCTTCCTGTACTGAAGCACATCATCCTGTTTTTAAAAACACGGACACAGTGGAAGAACCTCTGCCTCATATCACAGTGGGTTTTTTTCCTCTCTCTCTGTAAATGCCCTAGCCTTGGAGACGATGCAGGAGAAGAGCAGCACACCAGGTAAATACCCACACCAGCCCTGCTCAGATGGTGGCCCCAAAATCCTGCCTCTGCAGCGCTGAGACACATTCAAATTCTTGCTCTCCAGAGAGCGCTTCCTTAAATCCAGGTTTAAATGTCAAAACTTGGAGGCCCAGATCTGTCAAGTCTAGACAGGCTAGGAGCCCGCTCGCCCCATGCAGCGTCCATTTGATGGAGCAAGCCCGGACACAGGCAGTAGCACCTTCCCGTCTCTTAGGTTGTTAGCATGGTTCCTGGCATGGCTTTGGCTCAATAGATGTCTGGGATAGTTTGTGATAGCACAATGAATGTGATATGACAGACCAGGGACCACCCCCAACAGGTAGCCTGGATGCCATTTGCAGAGGGAAGGGACTTTACCTGCGGGACACAAGCTCTGTCATGGCCAGAGAATGAGCCCTGGTCCATTTATTTTCCGTTTATTTACCAATATAGGCGTATCCTTAGATTTCCTCTGTGGCCAGTAGAGATGGGCACTTCCAGAGGTGGTCCAGGGAGAGCAGGGATCCCGCTGGACTGCCAAAATTTGGATGGGATACAGCTGTGTATGCCATGGCTCCTGGCCACCTTGAAACTGAGATCCCAGGAAGCATCACCCGATAGCTGTTGACCTTGAAATATTCATGGGCAGGACAGAGCTCTGCAGCCGAAAGCAATCTGGTCATGGTGAATTATTGATGCTGTCTTTTCTTGTGTGTACCACTGGATCCAAGACATGTCTGACTGGGTTCAATCCTCTGCCTGCCACTAATTATCCCCGTGGGTCATTTGCTCCAAAGCTGGGGTCATTGCCAAGCACTGGAGTTGAACGTGGTGATGAAAATACCCATGACAGGAGTCTGGGAGAGGCAAGACTCCCTGCTTCTGTCAGGCCTGGGCACCTCGCTGGTCAGCCTGTGCTGGTCAGTGGTGCAAACACGGTTGCTTAGTGCTATTGCTGCTCATGGTGGCTTTCCAGAGCTGCTGTGGCTATAGGGAGGTAGAAATTACATAGTGCTGTGAGGTGCATTCCAGCACCATCCTGCATGGTCCTAGGAAGCTCAGCAAGGTTCTCGCTATGATCCCAGTCTTCCTAGGTTGTGCCTATAGTCAAAGGAAAGAGGAATCTCCCAAGGGATGTTAACCCACATAGAATCTGACTCAGCCTTCGGATGTATGTCTCTCCATCCTCAGTTCTCGTGGAAGACCAGTGTGGACCCTTCATAACCTCCATGTCCAAGTAGATAAGGAGGGTCCAAAATTGCTAACTCAAGTGTGGCATTTGGACACACATCTTAGGGGTGTCACACACCAGACCAGTGCCTCCATCAGCATAACCAGGCAAGTCTGGAGTCCTTTTCATCCTGAGCAAAAAAAAAAGTGAAATGGTCTCCCAAAGTCTGTCAGTCCCTGTCAAGTTTCCCCCATCCTTTTTGCAACCCCTCCAACGTACCATTAAATTGCTAGAAAAAAATGCATCCTGAGGACTGTGAAAAGCAGGAAAAGGGCTAGGAAAAGGTGTTCAAAGCACTGGACTGGGTGCTGCTGTGAGTCCCAAGGCAGAGCCTCCAGCAGCTTGAGATATTTCCTGGAAGCTCTTAGCACCTGTGATCTAGATCGACCCCAAACTGTTCCAGTGTAGGAGATCTTCCAGACCGAGCAGGAGCAATGGGTGAAGCTGGCTGTGCCAGGGTGGTGACGGCTCTAGTGCCTTGTGCCAGAAGCGCAGATCCTGTCACCAGCCAGATTTTTCCTGGGGACAGTGCGAGCGGAGCACCCTGGGCTGGGTGCACACAGCTGAAGTTACCATCCGTCAGCTGTCTTGGAGTACCCTGTGGCAGGGAACTGTGGCTTAGACACACCACCACCCCTCCTTGGAAGGGATGTCCCTTGTCAATGTTTCCCTTGCTGCTGGTGGGCTGCTTCAAGAAGCCTGACACTGGTATTCTTTTTTTTTCTCTCTCTTTCTCTTTGGTGCCTCACTCAGGATTAAGTATAACGATGGATACAAGTCAGTAGCAAGGTACCAATATGTCATGACTGGCGGGATCTTGGCTTTTGTGGGGGGGTTGCTCTCATCTCAGCCCATCCCAGTCACCCCACATCCCACAAATATGTGACTGCCCAGGCGTAAATACGCCCAGGATTTGGGATACAGGCCAATGTGGTTTAAGCTCCAAATCTTCCTTAATTCAAATTAATTCCCGAATCTTAAGCCAGGAGAGCAGGGTATGTGGTCCAGATCTGGGTGAAACCAATGCTTCATGCATCAGCATCACAGCACTTCTCTGCAAGTGCAGGACAGCACACGGGAGTGTTCTGGAGCTGGAGCTGAAGCTGGAGCTTTCTGTGGGACCCAGCCACACCTGCAAACCTCCTCCGTGACACACTGCAAAAGAGAGGAGGGTCCTGTGGTCCCTTTACAGCCATATCCCACATAATATGATGATGATCACCCCATCTGTAGGGCAGGTGGACTCCCAAAGGCACCATCAGTAAGAATACATCTGTGTAAGTAAATTTATCTGGCATGGGTGAGTCCAGGGCAATGATCCCAGCCCCAGCACATCCCTCTAAGTCTGTTCTTCATTGCTGCTGCTCAGTATTTGGGGGAGGTAGAGAAGATGCAGAAGAAACCTGCAGAAGAGTGCTGTCCTGCCGCTGGCAAGCAGGACCTGGGAGGTTCTGCAAAGAGCTGTGGGACAATGGCTCCTCAGTACCTCGCCACGCAGTGCTGGCCGAGGCCAGAGTGAGACCTTGCCCACCGGTGCGCGTTGCCCTGAATGAACCTTCTCGGCATCAGCCCAGGAGGATCCTGCCGGGGGGTGGTGGCAGCCGTTAGCCCCTTCCCCTGGCCTGGCCGGCTCCCAGGGAGTGTGGGAGGGTATGTCTGTTTGGGTGGGTTTGTTTCTTCCTCACGTTCATCCTCCTGGCTGTGTCTCTTCCAAACAGCGAAGACCCTGAAGATGCCAGGTACTGGTCATGGTATCCCTGCTTCGCTCAGGCCCTTTGGGCATGCTGTGTGCATGTATGTGACATGCGTGTTGGCGTACCAATCCCTGCATGGCATTTGGACCCAGGGAAAGGTCCTAACTGCTTCCTGCCCTCCTCTTAATGCGGGGCAGGGCTTTCTTGTATTCACCCCATCTCCTCCTCCCCGAAGAGCAGGGCTTCTTTGTGTTCAGTCTGTTCTCTCCTATGCCCAGCAGGGACATGTTCCTTCTAGTCAGGGGCCTTCCAATTGAGCTTCAAGGATAATATTTGTCTGTCTGCCTAGCTATCCACCCAGCCGTTACCCATCCATCCATTCATCCCAACGCAGTTCTCACCATCCACCGATCTGTCCACCTGTCCATCAATCCATCTCAATACAGTCCTAAGCATCCATCCATCTTACTGCATTTCTTTCCATCCATCACTGCAATTCTCACCATCCATCTATCTATCCATCCATCCATCCCGGTACAGGTCTGTCTATCTGTCCATTCATGCCAGTGCCATTCCACCCATCCATCCATCCTACTGTGATGCTATCTGTCCATCCATCTATGCATAGCACCAGCCAGCCCAGTGCCATATGATTTATCCATCCACGCTCTTTTTCTGTCAGTTGTTCTATCTTGTTCATGCACTCTCCCTCCTCCCTCCTCATTCCAGCACCACCAGTACTGTCACTCTCTCTGTACCAGTTCCCTGGATGCCAGTGGGTGAGGAAGTCCTGATGCAGCAAGATCTCCCTCTGGCATGCTTGCGAATTGGGTTTGGTTGATTGCTTGGTGCATGTCGCTGATGGGGGCTTTGAGGGGAGAAGGTGGGCAAGGGTCTTTGCCACTGCAGCAGGTTGAATCGTGTCTGAATGAATTGCTCTTTGTGATTGCAGAGCTAAGGCTAAGGGGAAAGAGAAAAGACATCTCATGTTACCATTCAGGTACCCTGACTCCCCCGTCCCTGATTGTGCCCACGCTCACTTTCCAGCTCCAGCCCCTAGCCCTTCGCAGCAGTGTTACTGCATCCCCCTGAAACGGCTGCAGGGCAGGACCACAAGTTCTTCTGTGCTAGTGAGAATGCTTAAGACCCAGTCGCTTGAAGGCAGAAAATGAGAATTCTCTGGTGGTGCCGCTAATGGGAAATCTGTGCCCTTTTCAGGCACCCAGAGCCCAGACTGTGGCTGTCTGGAGTCAGTGAGGCAACTTTTGCCGTGCGGGTTGGAGTGGAGGTAAAGGAGGGGAGGAAGAAAGAGTAATCTGGTGTTAGCTGTTCCACCAGGCCCTTGGAGAAGAATCTCTGGATCTCTCATGTAGTGCAGTCAGCTTGTTCACCCAGGCACTGATGATCCAAGTGCCCAGGACCAGAAGCACCACGTGTTGCCGCATAGGGGAGCCAGGAGAGCAGAGAGTCGCAGGAGGAGGGAGACCCTCAGAGCAAGAGGGCAGCCACTGCTGTGTTCCTGCATCCCTCATCCAGCCCACATGCACACCAGTGAAATGAACAGGGGAAGGATGCAGGCTCAAGCACTGCCCAGTCCCACCCCCCTGAAAATATTGCTCCCCATCCCAGCATGGGGGAAGACCAGACAGTCTGGCACTCACTCCCAGGGCGGTTCGGAGGGGCACTGGTGGGGAGGGAGAGTTTCCCAGCCCTGCTGTGGCAGGGAAGGGTCTCGCACCAGTGAGCCACTCGGGGAGATGCAGGTGCTCATCCCTGCAGCGATGCAAAGGGCTTTGTTCAGGCCCAGATGAACCAGCGACACTGTGGGGTGAGACGGTGATGAACCATGGCTTTGCAGGGAGCTCAGACCACATCCACGAGCTGCAGGAAAAAGCACGGAGTGATTTAAATCCTCTCCCTGCACTGGGCAAGGGCACTGGGGCAGCTTTTACAATGCAGATGAACCAGCTGAGGTGCTGGCATCGGTGTTTGCTTGCTCCCGTGGCAAGCTCAGCTGGCAAGGGAATAATTTCTGCTGGTTTGCTCTCAGAGCAAGTGTCTGTGCAGGGAGAGAGCAGGACTGCTTGTTTCAGAAGCAGCTCCTGGATGGATTTCCTTGGGCGTTTTCCAGCCCAGACTCTAAGCTGATCCCTGCCCACGCTGGGCTGAGCAGCAGGACCCTGCTCTTCCCAGGCTCCCACCCACCACTGGGTCCTGCCCCCTGCCTTGTGCTGGAGCTCGTCTTCTGGACTTCACCTCTCTAAAAACCCATCCAGCAACACATCAAACTTTTTTTTTTTTTTTTTTTCCTATGTGGTCTTCCAGCAGCTAAGTGCACAGGGAGCTGGAGCTTCATGCTCTGAAGCCATCCTCCTGCCCCACGTCCTCAGCACAGACACGGCCATAGGGTGAAGCAGAGTAACAAGCTGTAATTAAAAAACAACCCTCCTAATTACTTTCTAGAGCTGGTTAATTGCTTTCTCCTCCCTGCTTTGTTGGCGCACAATGGGGGAGATTAGCCAGGGAAGAAAGAGTGACTGGGGGGGGGCAGGACACAAAGAGAGAAATGCGGGACCCGTGAGAGAAGGAAAACAGGTTTAAAAGCCAGAAAGCCGAGCCAGAGCAGGGGTCTGCAAAGTGAACCGGGGAGGTGAGGAGTCGGCCCTGCGCGGTATGAGGGCAGGAGGACGCAGAGGCAGTCTGGGCAGGGGTGAGGACCCCCAGATCCAGCCCATCTCCTCCAGCTGAGTCCTCTCTGGAGGGAGGACATGAATACACCTTTGTGGGAGGTAAGGAAGACCGCTCCCCTCTACCAAGAAGGAGAAGCAGCCTTGTCTCCTGCCCCGGCAGCATCCCCAATCCGTGCACGCACCCACTCATGTCTGTGCAGCTGTAGCTGCTTTACTGGTCCCGTACACGCATCCAGTTAATGCCCGTCACCTCCAGCTCCTGGCGTAGGGAGCTGCGGTTCCCCTGAGCCCCTCTAGCCTAGCAAAGGGTCGCGCAGAGATGTTATCCACCTAAATTACAGATGTGGGCAGGACAGGGGTGTTTGGGGTCAACCCTGCTGAGGAAGGTTGCCCGTGACTGCAGCCTGGGGATGGGGCACTTGGAGCTCTTGTGAGGAGCACGGAAGCTACAAGGGAAGAGCAGCCTCTTCTGATTTTATGGTCTGATTTGAAGCACTTGAAGTGCACTGAAGCTTGTTTGCCTTTTGTTCCCTTGATGCGTGGCCACCGGCTCCAGCAAAGGCAAAGAGAAGACGAAGGAGCACAAGTAGGTTCGCTCTCCCTGCTCCTTCTCCCCCTTGTTTCCAGCTTTCCTAGCTTATGTCGTGGCTGATCCCGTACATGGTGTGCTCTCCCTTTCTCTAAAACTGAGCCTGCCAGCCCTGGAGGAGCTTGGGTCTCTTGGATGTGTGGCCTCAGGCTTCAGAGTCTGCAGGGAATATTTATCTACAGCAAAAGCCAAATGTAAAAGACAGGCTTGGAGCAGTCTCTGGCAGCACTGGAAAGGAACTGTGAGGTCTCAAGAGAAGCCTGGCTCCCATCAGGTTTGGATGGGTCCTGGCTGGGGGGTGAGTTTCCCAGCTTGGGCACGGACAGCCTGGCCAGGGCTCAGGGCAGGAGAGGGTCTGGGTGCAGGTCATCAGCACAGGGCTGGGCAAATGGGATTTAGCACCAGCTTTACAGCTCCTGTGCCCACAGGTCAGGCTGCCACATCATCCATGTAGACAAGTTTCTTCAGCTCCTGCCTCTCTTTTATCCACAGCTGCTTGCATTGGTGCCAGACCGGGCTGTGTCTGAGCTCTCTCCCAACAGCAGCATCCTCCAGCTCTCTGGCTTAGCAGATCTGCTGAAATTTAAGCTCGAGTCTCCTCAAGCACAGGCTAATCTCCTGCTGTCCAGGGGATGATCCCTGCAGTCACCGCAGGGCAATTCCCAGTCAGTGAGGTCCCTTCTGGCTTGTTTGTATTGCACTGCAGCTGAAGGACCAGTTTAGGGCAGTATCTTACTGATGGACTCTTCTGATTAATGGTGTAAAGCAAGGAGGCAGAGACGAGGTGGGGAAAGGAGAGAAATGCCTTCAAGCAGTCAGCAGGGAGAGGGCAGACTCAAGAAAAGATGGGAACGGATCGCCCTGCACCAGGCAGCCTGGCCTTTGCTGGCTCCCCTCCCCAGTTTGGCTGTGTGGGGAAGAGGGAGAGGCAGACTGGGTCTGAGGGCCAGGGTCTTCCCTGGGCTCAAGGGCGGTGTGTGCAGGATGACCCTGTGGGGCTGGCAGCGGGGTCCGTCCCCAGTACAGGCAGGAGAACTGGAAGCCTTCTTAGCACAGGAGCGATGGAGGCAGCACCTGCCTGACGGGCATAATTCCTGCAAAGAACTGAGCCTTGGAAACCGTGTTCCCTGCTCCCAGCTCCCCAGTAAAAGGCAATGATTAAAATGTCCTTTTTACCCATGAATAATTAACCAGTAACCTGCAACCGTATCGTTAACTAGAAGCTGGCCAGGAGAAAACCTGCTTCCACCTCTCTGACCTTGTCTCAAAATCTGTCTGTCCTTCCGTGCTCCCCTCCTGGAGACCCACACAGGCAAAACCCTAAAGGACAAAGCCAAGTGCTTCTGGGAGCAGCAAACCAAACAGAGGATGTGTGCTTTGCCATCAACTGAAGAGAATTCATCTGCTCAATCCTGTATGAGACACAAGAAAATCCAAGGGGAGAACGCTGTGGGAGGCTGGGTGGAGCCTCTGGTGTCTAATACAGGCTCGAGCGTGTCTGGAGGCTTGTCCCTGGTTGGGAACAGCCAAGGTGTTCAGTCCTCCACCCCCAAGCTTGCAGGAACCCAGCGTTGACCCTGCTGCCAAATTGGGTTGCAACAGGCCAGCAGCTTGCACTGGTTTGGAGAGGAGCAGGCAGGTGGGCAGCAGCATCCTCTCCAGCTTGTCAGTTCTTTAGGAAACCGGGCTAAACCCAGGCTTTGGCAAAGGGCGGGGGGGGGGGGCTCTTGGTGCCACCACGCAGACTGTGTCGGCATCTCAGGTTCGCGGGTCCTCATGTAATATTCATGTGGGGACGGTGTCAGCTCTCTGCCAGTGCCGGCTTCCCATCCGCACCCTCGGATGCCTGGCAGGACCAGTGGAGGGGTTGGCACGACCCCTGTTTAATGCTGCAAAGACCCTGCTGTGCCCAGAGAGGAGGCTTGGCCGGGGTCCCCATCCCCGCTCCATCCCGACCGGCACGTGGGGCACGGCTCTGCCCTCGGCACTGGGATGGCCGCTCCACCCTAGATGTGCCACTGGGCACTCTCCTGTCTCGGCTGAGCTCTTCCAGCATCTCCTTCCTCCTGGGGGAAGCCAAGTCCTGGACAGCCAGCGGGTGAAGGTAGTACTCCCACGGGATGGGAAGGAGGGGGTGTATGGGACGTGTCAGTACTCGCTTGGCTTGGAAAAGGTGACAGATGGGTCTTGGGAAGGGGCTGGGGAACAAGGGTGAGCCGCTGGGCATCTGCCTCCAGAGCATCTGGGGTGGCTCCTTCCTCATCCTTCACTTACTTCTTCCCTTCTCCTCAGCACCTATCAAGTATGCTGCCAAAATCCACTTTTGTTTTTCTTTTTTTTTTCTTTTTTTCTTCCTTTTTTTTTTCTTTTTTTTTTTTTTTTCTTTTCTTAGTGATGTTCAAACTCTGTTGTTTCCTAGATATTTGCCTCCCTGGGACTCCAGTCCACTGCAATAATACCAGTAAGGTGAAGGAAGGAGGCAGTACCAGATGTTGTGGGCTGTGAAGAGCAACAGGGAGTTGTGGCCAGGATGCAGGCGTGGGGACAGCACCTGAAGTTTTATGCCACCGAGGGACCTTGTGTCCTCTGGACTCAGCTCTCTGAACCAGCTAGAGCTGAGGCTCGTTTTGTGGATGTGCTAGAGGCCATTTCCCATTTCTGGGGCCTCTTCTGCAGTAAAACTACCTTTGGGGACACACGAGAGGCTCCTGCAGCCGATGTCCCCAGCACATTTACTGAGGCTCAGCTGGCAGCGAGGGGTCATCGCTCCGGGAGGGGATGGGGTTGACACCAGCTCCCACGTGCATCCCTCTGGAAGGAACTGGGTTGGGCTGGTGCTGCTGGGACAGGTCTCAGTGCACGCTGCTTGGCCCAGGGGCTTAATCCCAGTCTTGTTCCACATGGCCCAAAACCAGCTTGATCGTTTTACTGATAGGGGCATCGGATGCTGTGCTAACCAGGACCAAATGCATCCTCAGTGCCCACGCAAGGACCTTGTTATTTTGGGTCCTGGTAGAGGACCAGCGCTGCCAGTGTCTTCCCTGCAGAGTCCTGCTGGTTCCATCACTAGGGGCTCTTCTGCTCTGTTTTATTTCCCAAGAAGCCTCGGAAATTCCCAGGACAGATACAGTGATTTTATCACTAACCATCAGTGAGAAAATGGCCTGCATGCCAGCTCTGGGGCTGGTGGGATTTTTTTCCACCCTCCATTTTTAAGAAATTAATTGGAAAGAAGCAAATGTAATGTAACTGACCCTGGAGGTATGTTGCCTTATGGAGGGGCTGTGTGTCTGCTGGATTTCCCACAGCTGCTGGAAGGAAACTCAGTGATGGAGAGTGGTCTTGGAGCAGAGTTTCACAGCCTGAGCTCTTATCGCAGCATTTGCTCGTGAAAAAATGAGTTTGCAAATAGCTTGAAAGTGTTACTTCCCCCATAGCACCTCAAGGCAGGTGTTCCCTGGCATGATTACAGATACAGAAATCTAGCCCTCATCTTTCCTCCTAGCTGTTGAGAAACTGCCCTTTCACTGAGGATCCTGTGAATTAATCACAGCTATCAGACTGCCTTGAGGCCCAAGCATGGCTTTAGTCCCAATTAAACCTCAGCTATAAATAGTTCCTGTATCTTATGCTGGCCTTCTGCCCCGATTGAATTCCCCCTTACTTGGTGAATACTTTAGCCTCCTATTTTCCTTCATTTTCTTCTCATTTGCTCCGGTTCTGTCAGCAGCCTGCAAACTTCCAGTTGTTATTTAAGACAACAAATGCATCAGGCTGGCTGCAATGAGAGGACTTCTTTGTTTTGCCAAGAAAAAAAAAAGTGCAGCTTCATCCTTTGGCCCCAGCCAGATGTGAGCAAAGCTGAGACTGGGAGATCCCACAGTTTCTGTGCTGTTGCCTGGCTCATGGGCAGCACATCCCAATCCTGCTGCATCCAGGGCTGGTGCTGAGCCCTGGCTCCCCTGCCCTGGCAGCCAGCTTGGAGGTGAGGTCAAGGCTGGAGGTGAGGTCCCCCCTTGCTTCTAAGCTGGCCCAAGAACACGTCCATCCAAGCTGCAAGGCTTCTGCAAAGAGCAACGCTTTCGAGGAATGGCAATTTTCCACGCAAAAAAATTCCCCTTCAGCTTTACCACCTTCTGCTTTTGGGACAGTCACAGGCCATTGCCTTCAAGTCTCTCTCCACCTCTTTGCTCTTTAATATCAGAACAGGGTTATCGCGTGGTCTGACTTGTACTTCTTGCTGGTTTCAGTTTTACAGATACTGTGGAGGTTCTTTCCTCCTGAGGTTTTCAGCTGAATCTTCAGGCTAAAAATCCACATCACATCCAGACTCTGTAACTTTCACTGGGGTAACTCGGAAGCTCCCACCTCTTTGCAACAGCAGCACAGACTTACCTCCAAATACAGGGAACAGTCTCCTGAAAATATCTGCAAGGCTTTTACGGTCTATAACAATACCTGCCCGTTTGCTAGATCTGCATTTGAGAGCAATCCAGGTTGCAGTGCAGAAATCCTACCGTTTACTGAATGCTGTATTTGTGTATATTTGCTGTACGTGTATGTAACAAATGCCAAGTAACGTAGGGGTCCAGACTGGCAATGCACTTGTGGTTGCATGGACTGATTTCTGAGCCGGAGTAACCGTCCCAGCCCCACTGAAGCATTTGGAGCTAGAAGTTCTACTTCTTAAAGTTGTCTTGAAATGATCGCTATTTTTAGAAAGCAACTGACAAGTCATTTGCAAACCATTATTTTGTCAGACAATCCAGCCCAAACTGCCCTCAGTGAATTTGACCCCTGCCTAGATTCAGACAAGGAGCTGAGACTGACCTGGTACTGGTGTTTACCATGCTGGAAGGGGGAAAATCAGGTTGCTGCAATGGGCTGCTGAAAAACTTCAGGATCTGCATAGGTTTGCTGCTGATCTAGCCAAAGAGGTTATTGATTTTTCACAGCAGGGTGCTGGGGGAAGTGGTTGGCTGTTTTCATTTTTAATAAATGGTTTTAGGTAACTGGGGAGCAGTTGCACAAACAGGTCGGGAGAGATGAGAAGTCCGCACGCAGCCGGGGCCAGCAGCAGAGACAGGAGGCACAGGTCTCGGGGAAGAGTTTGCTGGCTGCTAACTTTGTGCTCCAGTTTTGTGGTTTATTCCAAGTCAGGGCATTCCCTGAGGCAAAAAAAGGAGACCCAAGACTCTGCCGGCAGTGCATTTAGCTGCAGTCTTGACTCTGCCCTGTGGCATGTTTGCAGCAGCCCCTGCTTAGTCTTTCAGCTGATATTTCCTCTCTTGCTTTTGAGCTGTGAAAGACTCCTCCTGTTCCCACTCCCAAGTCCCAGAAACAGCATGAAAAATACAGGAATTGATGGGGTTTTTTTATTTCTCCATCTCTTCTTCCAGAGCTGGGAAAGGAGTTTTTTCAGCTATGAAGCTTGGCAAGACGCGCCCTCCAAAGGATGACCATCGGAAACAAGGTACGTTGCTCCTGGGAAGAGGTTGTTCCCTGCCCCAGTGCCGCTTTTTGGCTATCCTCCACATCCCAGGAAAGCACCTGAGAGACCCCATGGAATTACACAATCGCAGAATGGTTTGGGTGGGAAGAGACCTTTCAAGGTCATCCCCCTGCCATGAGCAGGGACACCTTCCACTAGTCCAGGTTGCTCAGAGCCCCGTCCAACCTGACCTTGGATGGTTCCAGGGATGGGGCATCCACAAACCTCTCTGGGCAACCTGGGCCAGTGTCTCACCACCCTCAGCGTAAACAATTTCTTCCTTATATCTAGTCTGAATCTGCCCCCTTTCAGTTTAAAACCATTACCCCTTGTCTTATCGCTACAGGCCCCACTGAAACGTCTGTCCCCGAAGTGGGTCACGTCGGGCACAGCCAGTCAGTAACTCGGGGATTAGCCAGGGAGCATTGGGTGCTTGGGAGGAGAGCTGGAGAGAGGGTCTCCACAGGGGAATGGGAAGTAGGAACTGATGGAGAGAGTCTCCAGCTGAAGGCTCGGCCGGGTATCACCCACCTTGTGATATCCCACCTGTGACAACCCCTGGGAGTCGTGCAGGCAGCATCTGGATTATATTGAGGGGACGACCTGCAAATGTGGTAACGCAAAGCAGGATTTAGCCCTTGCACCTTGCTGGGTGCGCGGTGCAGCAGCAGCACCACGAGAGGAAGGGCTCAGCTGCTGCGGGGCTGCCGGTCCCCCCGGGCTCGGCACCGCAGCGGCATTGAAATCGGACGCCTTTCTGGAAATGCACAAGAGAGTCAGCGATCGGAAATTCGTTGTTGTTTCCATTCAGAGCAAAGGATTGAGTTTCAACAGCAAAGAAACGGGGGAACGCGTGTTTGTGAGCAAGGACAAAGCATTGCTTTGGATAATGTTTCTGGGCAAATCTCCGCTGTTTTTCAGCCAGGTTCGAGGGTAGGAAAAGGGAATTTGGCCTGGGACATCAGCGTAGGTAGAAGCATTCGCAGCCTGTGGGAAGGGATGGCATTGAAACCTGGGTGGCCCCCCTCTCTCCCCAGTGCCTGAGCGTTCATCTCATGCTTAAAGCTTCACGCAAGACCGTGGGGAAAGCATCTGGGACGCAAAGGCAGGAAGAGGGTGCACGGTCAGGTAGTAGAGTGCTGTCACAGATGGGGATTTACCCGTGGTCAGGGAATGGCTGCGACGCAGCTGCAGTATTGCATGGTGTGGTCAGTGCTGCACAGCTGTGGAGCTCCTTCTTCCACCTTCCCCAGGCTTTCACACACCTCACCGGGGCTCTGCTCTCTTTACACCACCCTCATCTCTCAGCCTCCATGCTGGCTTGGTTGTGATTCCTACCCTTGGTCTGGCCAGCTGGTGATGGGACGGGCTGGATGTGTCGCACCCTCTGCCTGTTGGCCAAGCCAGCAGCCCTCTTCTGCCATGGTCTGCTTTCCTCCCATAGACTGCTGGTCCTGCTCAGGTCAAAAGACCCACTGAATCACCAAAAACCAAGCTGGGAGGATGCGAGTCTGTCCGCGCACCCGCACGTGGCAGCATCGAACCCGCTTAGGTCCTTAGTGGCTGGCGTGGCTCTGACTCAATCTCAGAAACTCCCAGCTGAGTTGAGGACCCCCTTTCCCCACCCAGCCTGCAGCAGTGCATCTCTCTCCACCCTGATGGAGACCTTTTCCTAACACCCAGCCTAGACCTCCCTCGCTTCATCAGAAGCCCATCTTATCTCACAAAACCAATCCAGACTATGGTGAAAAACCTGATTTCTGCTCTCCTGGAGCATGCCGATCTCCTGGAGCAAGGTACAAGCTTGCCTAGGTTAGTAGAGAGACAGGGAACCTGTTTCCCAGGAGCAGCGTCTGTGCTGCATGAGCGGATTCATACAGCCATGCCACCAAAGCAAACCAGTGACCCGACAACTCTGCTGATGTTTCTGTCCCAACAGAAAAAAATCATTGCTGCTTTGTGGTCATTTCTCAGCCAGAGCAAAGGCAGGAGGAGCAGGCATGACATGCACACAGATTGTGCACAGGAAAGGAGTATCTCAGCAACTTCTTCCAATAGAGACGCAGACCAGCGGAGTACACAGCTGTGTCTCAGTGCCAGCGGAATCTGGGGTCTTGACTCTCCCTGCAGAAATTTTTCTTCTTGGGAAATGACCCCTTTCTGCTGTTTTTTCAGACCTCTCTACCCCAAAGCTAGACAGTTGGTTGTCTTTGCAACTACTCTTCTGGTAGTTAGAGCGGCAACACGTGCTCAAATGCACTTTCACCCCTTGAGATCTGGTGTGTTTGTCATTTTTGGATTTCTGCCTGCACAAAGCCATACATGGGCATGCTGCCCAGGCAGAATAATGTGTCACAGGAGGCAATACCTCTTTTTTAATCCCTTTTTAGACCAGGTTGATTGTGACCTGACCTGGTGACCATTGTTCTTTGTATTATCAGGTGAGGTTGACAGGACATATTGGTTACCTTTTTTCTTTGCCTTTAATTATTCACCGAGTGGAAACAACAAGAGACATTCTTTTGTCTCCTTTATGCAGATGAACCTGCTGTTTTGGAGGCAGAAGACCTGGACCGAAAAGCCATGAGACAGGGAGGCAGACTGGAGCCAGACACCATCTCCTTGGCCTCCGTCACGGCTGTCACCACCAATGTCTCGAACAAGAGGTGAGGTCCAGATGTGAGCTTGTGCAAACCAGGAGGTGAGGCCACGCTGGCAGACACCCCACAACCATGTGTTCTCAGGGGTTTTATTCCTCAGGTTCAAAGAGGGCAGGAGCTTTGAGGGGTGACCCTGCAAATGCTGTGTCACAGTTTGCAAGTCCAACTGTGGTTTGACTGAGAGTTTCTTCTGCCCTTCCCAAGGTCCAAGCCTGACATCAAAATGGAGCCGAGTGCTGGGAGGCCAATGGATTACCAGGTAGGTGACAATGTTATGCCCCCAACCTCAGCTCACGGAGGTCACAGCTCCGGGGATGCGGAGACCGTTTTGATGAGCAGGGCACAAGTTCGTGCTGGGTTTTAATGCACTGCACTCATAAAGCATGACTTCCCAAGAGCTGGCATTTAAATAGTCAAGCGATAAACTCGAGATTAAGTAATTAATTGGTTTTGCTCTCCATCGTGTGAAGCCTAGAAAGCCCAAATTAATCTGTGATTGAAACAAGCTATCTCCAATACATTTCTCTTACTCCCTGTCATGGTTTAACCCCAGCCAGCAGCTAAGCACCAGGCAGCCGCTCACTCACTTCCCTCCACCCAGTGGGATAGGGGAGAGAATTGGGGAAAAAAAGTAAAACTCATGGGCTGAGGTAAGAACAATTTAATAGAACGGAAAGGAAGAAACTAATAATGATAATAATAACAATAATAAAATTACAATAATAATAAAAGGATTGCAATATACAAAAGAAGTGATGCACAATGCAATCACTTACGACTCACCAACCGATGCCCAGTTAGTTCCTGAGCAGCAATTTGCACCCCAGGCCAACTCCCCCCAGTTTATATACTGGGCATGAGTTCACATAGTATGGAATACCCCTTTGGCCAGTTTGGGTCAGCTGTCCTGGCTGTGTCCCCTCCCAACGCCTTGTGCCCCTCCAGCCTTCTTGCTGGCTGGGCATGAGAAGCTGAAAAATCCTTGACTTAAACACTACTTAGCAACAACTGAAAACATCAGTGTGTTATCAACATTCTTCTCGTACTGAATCCAAGACATAACACCATACCAACTACTAGAAAGAAAATTAACTCTGTCCCAGCTGAAACCAGGACACTCCCCAAGAGCTTTCAGTATGCTGTTTAGTATTCAAGATGGTGAGCCCTGGCTGGCAGTAGGTTGCTCACTGGATTTTCTCGGATAGGCTGGTACATGGTTGCTGTTGTCCTGTTCAGGGATGCTCCATTCCTGCCACTTTATCTAGAATTAGAACTACACATTTAGTTTCCCAAGGCTCAGATGATCCATGCTGCTCCCTTTTCTTTTACTAGTTGGTGCCAGCATGATTCATAAATTGGCTTGTCTTCTCATTTTTGCCAAGTCCTGCTGATTCAGCAGTGATTTAGCTTTATGTCCTCGCCTCTCAGCACAGCAATATATATTGGAACAATGCAAATAATGATTGTTGTTAGAGATTTATTACGTAACATTTGCAGCATCCACTGCAGACCAAATTGTGAGGCTTACAGGGAATGAATGTGCTTGGTTCGGGGAGGGGGGGGGGGACACACACATAAAGAACATGAAGGGGAGGGGGAAGGTGCAAAACAAATTACAACCAAGAGGCAGAAGGAACACAAGGTCCAGTTATTTGGCCATTGCAAACACGAGGATCACAAGGTTAGTGTTCATGGGGAATGGCTAATTTCTGGAGTATAACAGGATTTGCAGTGCTAGGCTGGTTTATGAACAAAGTACGTGCCTTGCTGACCTCCGTATGTCTGCCTTCCTTTGGCAACTGGCTTTTGTGGAAGATCTGAGAATTAAGAGGAAAGGACTTGATCTTCCAGGCTCCATCCCTGGGAAACCTCAAGACACTGCCTCAGCCCATGGCAGCAGAGGGGATGGGAGGCAGGGATGGATGAGAGGCATCTCTCAAAAACAAGAGATGGGGAGACGGGGATTAAGGCAGCGAGCAGCATCTGGTGCTGCTCTCGGGAGGTGAAGGCACACAAATCCCTCTCCCCAGGTCAGCATCACCATCATCGAGGCCCGGCAGCTTGTTGGGCTCAACATGGACCCCGTGGTCTGCGTGGAGGTTGGAGAGGAAAAGAAATACACATCCATGAAGGAATCGACCAATTGCCCTTACTACAATGAGGTGGGTCTGTCTGCCAGTGATGCTCGCAGCTACCTGTTCCTCGGGGTCTATGTTGCCGTTAGACAATTAAATGTTATTTCTTGTCACTTGGGGTTTTTCTTTTTTTTTTTGTCTGTCACCTCTTGTTGGAATAAGATGAAATCTCAAACCACGCAGAAGGAGAAATGAAGCCTTTGCCCTCTGATATTTTGCAAAAATGGTAAAAAGTGCTCTCACTTGATCTGTGCTGAATTATTCTTTTTTCTAAGAAGTTAGTGCTTCCTACTAATTCCCCAGACTGCAGAGGTTGGAAGCGTTGGGGCTTACACAGGTGCATCCCTGCTGTGACATGTGCTGTAGGATGCTCCTCCAGGCAGTCACAGCTTCTCCAGCTGGAGCATGCACTGCAATACTGCCTTTCAATCCAAAAGGAGCCCACCCCAGCTCTCCTTCCTTCACGACTGCTCTTTGCTTTTCAGTACTTCGTCTTTGATTTCCACGTCCCCCCAGATGTCATGTTCGACAAGATCATCAAGTTGTCTGTAAGTGAGCATGGTTGCGTTGTCCTTTCGGTGGGGCTTTGGAAGAAACCAGCCTATTTTGTATATGCACTGGGGATAGATTTAAGGTCCTTGATGCAAGACCCCCACACACACAGGAGCTGAGATGTTTGGTCCTACAAGCCTCACCTCTTTTGCAGACCCCCGGTCCCCCTATCTGTTGCTGACCTTCGTTGCTGGGTCCACACAGCTCCACTCCTGTATTCATTATCTCTCTCTCTGGCTGATCTCTGGTATTTCAGAGCCAGGTAGAACTAAACCTCTCTTGGGATGTGTTTAGGCTTGGGGAGAAGCAAGACCTTCCCAAGCCTGCCAGAGGATTTCCTGGGGCATGAGGCTGGCAGAGGTATTGTGGAAATTCAGGACTGCAGGTGCTGAGAGCAAAGCAGACACTGCAGCCCTCCCCACAGCCATGGAGGAGGGTGGCCAACAAGATTTGGAGATTCACTGACCAAAGCATGCTAATTAATTAGGAGTATCCATATCTATTCCATGCACAGACCAGCTGTACAATTTCTCACACAAAGGTAATTAGACCATAGATTTGGAGCATCCTAAAGGCCCTTCCTTCAGGTAAACATCCCAGTGGTTGTTCCCATAGTGGCTGGAAAACTGCATCTTGTTTCAAAGATAAATTTCTTTGCATTTTTTTGTATTCAATCCAAGTATATACTTGCTTGCAATACCGCTAAGTGAGAGCTGCCAACAGCACCATGCCCCTTAATGTCCTTATACAGACCAAGGAAAACACATAGCTCCTTTTCTGTCTGACACTGAACACCTCTGAAAAGAGCCTTATGGCTCCCAGGACATGGAAAAACAGTCTGACCTGTTTTCCCCCTTCAATTTCCAGGTGATCCACTCAAAAAACCTCTTGCGCAGTGGGACTTTGGTAGGCTCCTTCAAGATGGATGTTGGAACCGTTTATACCCAACCTGGTATGTAAACGTTGTTTGCAACCAGTCCTATGTGCCTACCTGCACCATCGAATAAATGTCCCTGCAAGGTAGCCAGGCAGGTGCTAGTTTCCTTGGGTGATGCTTATCTACCTTAATGTTAGTATCCTAGACATAAGCAAGTCACCTGGGCTACCCTCTGTGGTCAGGAAAGAACACTCTACCTCCAGAGAAGGTTGTATACCCCATCCTGAAATAAGGTGTTACAGCCAGAGGCTGAGATGCCTTCTGGGTGCGCTGGTCTCTATCCACCAACCTGCTGAAGAAGGAAGCCCAAGGCAACTCGCTTAGGCAAGATATCAGCCTTCCAGATAGATGAAGGTCACGGGCTGGATCTTGCCCTCTGTGGCTGGCATTTAAACCAAGAAAGGAAGATATCTGCTGAGCAATGGAAAAGAGAGAGACGTTGATTAGAACTGCTGTTGTGTTGCTCACTGATGATAAACACAACAGCCATGGCCATTTGAGGGCCCGGTGCTCGCAGCATGCCAGAGCTGAACACACAACATCCCTTCAGAAAAGATACCTCCAAAATCACTGCATTTTGGGTTTTTTTTTATTTTCCTTGCTCCTATGTCACACCTATTGCAGCATTCTGCCTCTATAAATAAGCCTGAGAGCTAAGATGTAAATGAAGCCTCCAGAGTCTGCACTTGAGGGGTGGTCAGCAGATGATAAGGGGGACCTTAAGGGAGCATCTAGTCTGATTCCCTGCTCCACAGAAGGGTGAAGTCTTTCTAACACCATCCAAAAGGCACCTGAGACCTTGAAGACTTAGGATTGTAGAATAATTTAAGTTGGTAAAGGTCCTTAAGGTCATCGAGTCCAACCGTTAACCTAACACTATCACATCCACCACTAAACCATGTCCCTAAGTGCCATATCTACACGTCCTTTAAATACCTCCAGGGATGGTGACTTCCAGTGATGGAGACTCCACCCCCGTTCAGACAGTTTACCCCGTTGCTTCTCAGTCTTCAACATGAGACACATCTTCCTAATGAATTTTTCAGGGGTTTCTGTCTGAATTCCTCATACCTGAAGATGTCTCTTACACTTCCAGTCCATGCAGCAATTGCTGTGTCTCATTCTGATAAATGACTGTTTTATCCCCTGCCTTCCAGAGCACCAGTTCTACCACAAATGGGCCATCCTTTCTGACCCTGAGGATCTCACCGCTGGGCTGAAAGGTTACCTGAAGTGTGACATTGCCGTGGTAGGGAAAGGGGACAACATCAAGACACCCCACAAAGCCAACGAGACAGAAGAGGACGATATTGAAGGGTAAGGATCTGCAGAACCAGCGTCACACAGACTTTCTTGGGAATGACTTTTCACGTCTCTTTACCTTGGATCGTACAATGATGACAGCATCCCTACCACATCAGGCTGACAGCCCCTCTAGGACACATACCTACCCTGTGCAACGAAACCAGAGGGACCAATAAGTTGCTTTTCAGAGAGACAACATATGGCAGATATTACTGGTGCAAATCCAGGTCATATCAGGTACAGACCAGTTCTTATTGCCGGGTCAGACCATCTGCTAGTCATTGACATCTCTATACCAACGCTGGCCTGATGTCAACCAACCTCATGTCCCCAGTGTTTACATAATGCTCCTGTCTGCCCTGGGATGGGATGGGATGAGGTTTCATCACTCACTGCCAGGGTCTGGATCAGGTTCCCCAGGCTGCCTGGGTAGGCAGGGCTCTCTGACTCCCCAGAGCATCTAAAAGGCCATGGAAGAAAAATCAGGAGAGCTTAAAACTTAGTTCCAGCCTCAAAACGTTTCAGGCTGATTAAATATCTCCACGTGCAACCACAGGCTTTCAAGTCCACCTCTCAGCCTCTCATCACATAGTCAGAAACACAGACTAGTAGTAAAATACCAGTGCAGCTTTCTTGACTTGCTGGGTACTAGTCGGCTCAAGGCACCACCTGAACTATTTTCGGTCAGTGTTCCATGCTGCAGTGGTGATATTATCCCACTTTTTCATGGACAACTCCAGCAATTCCTCTAGAAATTGTTTTGTTCACAGCATCCCCCATGGCTCTCATTTCTTCCCCCAGAAGAGGAAAGCCAAATATGCCAAGAAAACCAATCTGGTGCGGCTCCTCTTGTGACCTGATAAAGAAAAAAGGCTCTTCTAATATCCTATTCATCTGGCTTGCTTTAGATGTCTAAATGAGGCTGAGTTTATTTGTCCCCTAGATTCCACTGACAATAATAATTATACCCCTTTAGTGGAATGCACTTTGTCCCAGGGGCACCTTAAGGGGCTCCTCTAAGATTTTGCTTACAAAACCACCACTCCCCACCCCAAAACAGGAGGATGGGCAGAAACAGAACAGCACTAAAACGTACGGCTGCAGAAATGGTCATCTTTCTACCTCCACAGAGCCAGTGCTCAGAAAGCGTGGCAGCTTTTCCCTCTTCGGTAAGCCTCTCCTGACAAACCTGCTAGCCCCAGCAGCTGTTTCCAACCCTGTGCGTTGATGTTGTAGGAACCTCCTCCTCCCAGATGGGGTCCCTCCGGAGAGGCAGTGGGCTCGTTTCTACATCAAGATCTATCGAGCGGAGGGACTGCCCCGTATGAACACCAGCATCATGGCCAATGTGAAGAAGGCTCTCATCGGGGAGAACAAGGACTTGGTAGACCCCTATGTGCAGGTGGTCTTTGCAGGGCAGAAGGTGAGCAAGCTGCATGCAGTACCAGGGTAACCCTGAAAGGTAACGTGAGCAGGACCAGCCATTGTGCAGGTGGCCAGAGATGATCTCAGTTGTCCTGGCATGTAGATGCTGAGATGCATGGCTAACCCACCTTGTTTGCTATGTTTCCCCTCTCTCGTGCAGACTATGATGGGTTTGCAGCACTCTCCAGTTGAGGAAAGGAGCTTGTTACTTGGGAGAGGAGAGTCAGAAGGCAGAACGCGTATTTTAGCGGTCATTAGCAAGGGAGCAGTTCGGGTTGCGAGGGATGGCTTGGGAGCTCAAACTGTTACCAAACGTCTATCTCCTCTCACTCGGCAGGGGAAGACATCCATACAAAAAAGCAGCTATGAGCCTCTCTGGAATGAGCAAATAGTCTTCACAGAAATGTTCCCCCCGTTGTGCAAGCGGATAAAGATCCAGATCCGAGACTCAGACAAAGTCAATGATGTGGCCATCGGTACCCATTTCATTGATTTGCGGAAGATCTCTAACGAAGGAGACAAAGGTAAAGCTGAGGTGGGGGGCACACTGAGATACCTTCTTCATGATAAAGAGACTTCCCTTTGGCAGAGTCAGCAAAATAGCCTAGGATCCTTCCCCACCCCTGGAGATAGCTGGTTCTTGGTGCACAACTGGAGAGACTTTGATTCAGTGCAGTGGTCTTCTGAGGTCACTGGATGTGCACTCTTTGAAAACCAAGTATCATCACAAGCATCCAGTCTACCACTTGAAAGAAAACACACCCAAGAACAAAAAATTCATTGCCATAAATGGATGAATATCTGACAGGTTTCCCTGTTCACACACACATGAACACACCAGCATACATGGGCAGGACCAATGTGAACCCAAAGATGGCTCTAGAAAGGGGACTAATGGGGGGCTTCTTTTTTCCTGACTCTCACATTAGGTAACTCACACAATTGCAACCATACACTGGGCATTGCCATGCCCACACACATGCATATTCAAGCCTGCGTCATCGTACGCAGACCCGGAGTGAGGCCAACCCACGGCTGAGTTTGTGTCCTGAGGCAAAGATGTGCCCTCCTCCTCCTCACACATCCCCTTCCTCACGTGCATGTCCGATCTGCTGCAGGCTTCCTGCCCACCTTTGGCCCCGCGTGGGTGAACATGTATGGCTCCACTCGGAACTACACCCTGATGGACGAGCACCAAGAGTTGAACGAGGGTCTGGGTGAAGGCGTCTCCTTCCGGGCCAGGCTTTTGATGAGCCTTGCTGTGGAGATCTTGGACACCAGCAACCCAGAGATCAACAGCTCCACCGAGGTGCAAGTCGAGCAGGCCACGTCGATTGCTGACGTAAGTCACCCTTAACCCTACAGCTGGCAGTGGTGAGTCGTGGGTCTCGGGCCTCTTGGTCTCACGAACTGAGGATTTCACTTAGTGTTGTCCTAAATGTTCTGGATCCTGGGGGATCCAGAATGAATGCAAATCTTGCAAGGATTTTATATTTTACGATCATTCAAATGCTCACCTCTTAGGAGTGCTGGACAGAAGGAATACCTGAGTGAGGGAAAATCCTAAACTTTTGAGATGTTTCTCCAGCTGGGAGTTAGACAAGGACAAAGAGCCATCTCCTAATGCCAGCTGTCTCGCTCCTATCCCAAAGATGGATTTCAGACAGAAGCCAAGAATCTAATCTATTTCCCAACCAACTCTGGCAGGGTGGAACTGGTCAGAGAAATTGAACCGCTGTTTCCTGACAAGAGAAGCCCCACAGCTTTAGTCCTGAGATGTAGACCCCGCAAGGCTGCTGCCTGTGCTCTGCGTAAACAGGCACATCCAGGCTTGTCCTACCTGGGGATGCCTACGTATGCCAATCCATATGAGCCAACAGTATGAAGCAGAAATGGAGAAGTCTGATGGCAGCACACCCTCTGTGTGAAAGCTTTCCTTCAGAAGTAAAGTGGCCTTAATTCACCTCCCGGGGAAATGAAGTCACCTGGAAATAAAGCCATTCCAGTTCTGAAAGAGCATCCACACAGATGGTTTGGTGTGGTTTGATTAATTCAATTTGTGGGTGAACTCAGGCTCGTACTCCTGAATGTCCCTTAGACAGTCCCTCATGTGCAAGGGATGACAGATCTCAACACATTTAAAAGTTAGGCTAAAATCTTTAAACTCTCTCTGCAACGAGCCTAGAGATGGCTCAGGCTGGGGGAGTGAAAACCCTCACGGTCCCGTTGAAAGCTGGAGCAGTGACATCTCGCCTTCAAAAAGCCCATGAGGGTGCTCAGAGGTGCCAGGTGATGCACCTCTCGGTCCAAGGGGACCTGCCCTCCTAGGTGTCCCTCTGACCTCAACATGGATCCCCGTGATCTCTCCTGCAGAACTGCACTGGGAAGATGGAGGAGTTCTTTCTCTTTGGAGCCTTCCTGGAAGCTACCATGATCGACAGGAAGATTGGTGACAAACCCATCAACTTCGAAGTCACAATAGGTTGGTTCTTTTTTGTGGAGGGTGGTTTTGAAGCACGCCTGGTGGGAAATGCAGTATCCAAGGCTGAGAGCAGGGTTTCTTCCCCATATTCCATACCGACACATGCTAGAGCATGCAGGGCCCTCAGTTTAGGGAGAAGGTAGTGGCTACTCTACGGGCACAAGCCATATGGAGCCCCAAATGACCTGTTGAGTGCATGCTGTGCTGTGGCCAGTGGAGCTGCTCCCTCTCTCATCCCGGCTTTGTGTCTCCTGCGGCTGACCACCCAAGGGAGGGTGTGTATTCCTATGGGCTCGATAGGGAACATGAGCAGGGGACAGACACCTATCACTAATTTATGGTTCCTGGGCATGGTTTCGGAGAGTTGAACTCCACTGTCCCCCATGGTTCCTGCAGAGCAAACTTCTCCCCAGCCTGAATTAAAGCCAAGAGATTGAGCCCAATTGGAGTTACAACCCTGTGACTTTATTTCACATTTTCTTCCTTGAGGTAACTACGGGAACCAGATCGATGGCATGGCCAAACCCACCCTACGGAGGAAGAAAGAGGGAGCGGATGGTGATGAGGAGGAGTCCGAGCTGCTCCAGAACTCAAGTGAGGATGAAGGTGATGAGGATGGAGAGCTGGTCTCTGTTTCTTCAACTCAACCCGTGAAGCCCCTGGTCACAGACAGGTAAGCATGCCCACCTGGCCACTGAAGTGCCACAGGGCAGAGATGTGGCTTTCAGTTCAGACACGGTCTGTAGTTGTTCCCACAGGAGCTGGGTGTCCAAGCTCCCACCACTGTCTGCAGAGGTGAAGTCAGTGCCCACACTGGGCTTGGATTCGTGTGGCCAAACAGACCTGGAAGCAGCAGTGGAGACCGGATCTCCATGCCCTGCAAAGGGAGTTTAGATACCACGTGTAGATACCTTAGATACTACAGTCTGCCAGCTGAATCCCCACCCCATTCCCTACAGCTCTGAGCATTCTTGTGGGTTCTCTGATGTCCAATATGGGCTGAATTCATCTCTCAGGCTTCTCTACAAAGGCTGTCCTTCATACACCTGGCCAGATGTGCACCCAAAATTCAAGGCTATCTGATACCTTTAGTGCTCTTCCTCTATGGCAAACAGGGATGAAGTGAACCAGTGGATTCAAATAATCGTTGGTGGACACTGCAAAAAACAGGTTAACTCCTGTACCTATAGGTTTTGTACATTTAGGAAACCAGTCTATAAACAGGTCCTTCCTTAAGATCACTGGCACAAGCTGGTAATGCATATCAGGGAGGAGACGTCTGGGCTTTGCATCTGTGCTCTCTCTAGCTGCCCAACATATAAAAACATCATGAGCACCATGTGGAGAAAAGGAAAGGTCCATCTAGAGATACGGCATAGATTTCAGAATTGAGGGTAATTTGTGCTGAGACAAAGTGCTTTTCTTTATCACTTGGGGGTCTTAAAAGCTAGACAAAGTCAGTGTCATGCAGAGACAGAAGGATGCAAAAACTGCTGGAAAAAGCTCTTGAGAATGTGTTAGGCAGGAGATTGGGGTAAAAGACTCCTTACTTTACAGCAACTCTCTTTTGGTCAGTCTGTCTGTCCCCATTGCTTACAGTCATTGACAGCCACACTCTGGTGTTTAACAGAACCAGGACTTGGAAAACCGGGTCCTACCTGGCTCTGTCATTGTACAGCTGATTGTCAGTAGACAAATTGCTTCTGGTTTCTCTGCCTCAGTTTCTGCAGCTATAAAATTATGGCAATTTTTTTGTCTGCTTTACAAATTGCTTTGTGATGTGCAGGTAGCCGTCATCCTAAAATTCAGACAAGATCCAGACAGCAGCAAGTGTGATTCTGGTGCTTTCCACCCCAAGCAGCTGGATCAGAAAGCTCCAAACTGAACAGGATCAGCACATATGGCTTGGGATGTCTGGGCTGGGCTTCAGCTACAGCCTGGATTCGAATACAAAGGACTAGTACTAAGGAAAGCTAATTGGATTTAACCTGATGACATATGCTTAAAGTGGATTTTAACCGTGTTACACCAGATGTTAATAGAATTAACTGCCTGACTTAATTCAATTGGGAGATGAAAGAAACCACACTGAATCGAGGGTATTTGCACTCCAGACAAAAATGTCTACCTGGGGTTCCCTCGCTTGTTCACCAGCTCCTTGCCAAGGCCCATGTCGCATGGACATGAGCATCCCCAAAAGTTTTTCAGCCTGTCCCCTGGGATCTGACTTTTATGCTCTTTACCCTGCTGTCTCCAGCCCCTGGGTGCTGGGAGCCTCACGCTCAACCGTGGGGCTTTGCTGACATCCTCTGGCTGGAAACACACCGGTGGCTTCAGAAGGATGAGCCGAAGCTGTTTTTTAACTAAGGGTACAGCAGGATCTGCAGTGGCTTTACACTGGGTGGATCCCAGCTCAAGGCCAGTGCTCAGGCAGCCAAGAAGCATGAACCCATTCTTCATCTTCATCCTTCTTTTAATTGTACCCACGACTGTTACCGCTCCATCCCACCAGTACACGGAAAGCTGTCAGCTCTGCAAAGGGCAGAGCCCTCTGCCTGCTGGGAAGGCCAGGGGACTATAGGAGATGCTTACCAGCATTTAGAAAAGGGTGTTAAGGTTTCGGTTTCTCTTGTGCCCCTGCTCACACTGCTGCCACGCCGGAGAAGTTTGCTCTCTGCTGGGCTATGGCTGAGGTCGTGGGAGTGGGAGCTTCCCTAGTTTCTCTCTGGGCCACCAAGTCTGAGATGATAGTAAATTTGCAGTCCCTGGGCACTGGGTCTGGCATTGGGAAGAGTGCTAGGAGAGCTGGAGCCTCTGTCCGTCAGGGTGCAATCCACCTCGGCCCCCTCTCTCCCATGCCTGACCTCCTATATATGCCGGTCCCCAGCACAGCATTGCCTTTCTGGGAGAGGTGTGGGACAGGGGCTGTTCCTGGCCAGGAGCATTATCACCACGGAGCATCTCTTATGCCTCCTCTTGCAGGAACTACTTCCACCTGCCATACTTTGAGAAGAAGCCCTGCATCTATATCAAGAGCTGGTGGCAGGACCAGCGCCGCAGATTGTATAATGCCAACATCATGGACAAGATTGCGGATAAGCTGGTCAGTACGTGCTGGGGAGGGAGGCAGCTTGGGGCGGGGGCTGGCATGAGGCACATCCAGGCTCCCTGCGCATCTCTGCAGCTTGTCACAGAGCAGGGACAAACAGTGCAAGGACCCACCGGCAAACTTGTGCCAGAAAGGGGGAAGTTTCCCAGTGCTAAATGCTCCACAATTTGAATTTCCAAATCCTAAGAACTCATTGACTTTTCTGTGGGTCAGACCCAGGTGTGCCCACCAAGGGGAGCAGGAGCAGGGAGGCTTTGTCCCCCTGGACTGCAGGGGTGAACCACTTGTGCGGCAGAGTCTCCTTAATAGTCTCAGCTAATTCCCAAGGAGCCTTTGTGACAGCTTCGTGCCGGCAGGGTCACAGCAGGATCCGCAAAGGGAGAGCCTGGCAGGTCCAGCCAAGACGGTGTGGACCTTGGCCAGCTAGTCTCACGGAGGGCGGTGGGGCCATTCCCCTCAGCCAGAGTCAGGTCCCCTCAGCCAGATGTGTGCCCGACCTGCGCCCTGAGGCCGGCAGGTCTGGAGAAGCAGCAGATGTTTCCCACTGGCAGCCCACACGGGGCTGCTCTGTGCAGGGTTGGACCTCAGGGGGGACCGTGTCCCACCAAGGGGCTCTGCCCCACCACCCCCTCACCAGTCGCCCGTTGACGCTGCAGGAGGAAGGGCTCAACGACGTGCAGGAAATGATCAAGACGGAGAAGCCGCACCCGGAGCGCCGGCTCCGAGGGGTCCTGGAGGAGCTGAGCAGTGGGTGCTTGTGAGTAAAAGATGGGCAGAGGTGGCACGCTACAGATCCCTGCTCTGTGTGGGCCTATGGGCAAGGTCATGAGCATCAGCTCACCTTCCTTATTGTCTGGATGACAGGCAAGCATTTAATTGCATTGACACAATGCCATGTCAGCTGCCTTCTGGCTTGGAGCAAGGGTGAGGTGGTGCTTACATCTGCACCCCAAAGACCCCAAACCAGTGGCGAAAGCCTCAGCCTTGTGGCCTCCACAGGCTGGTACCTGATCAGCACCTACTCCCCATGCATGACACTCAGCATTGGGTGCAAACAGGCTGCTTGGCCGCGATTGCGTTGCGGACTGGGGAGGAATGAAGGCATTTTCCTCCAGCGAGGTGCTGTCCTGCTGGCAGAGATCCAGCCGGCCACGGGTCCTTGGGGAGAGCCCACGAGCTCCTGTGGGATTCATGCTGCCGACATTTTTCCACCAGGCGCTTCGTGACGTTGGCTGACAAAGACCAGCACCACTCTTCCCGCACGAGGCTGGACCGGGAGAGACTCAAGTCCTGCATGCGGGAGCTGGTAAGTGGGATTCAGCTGGGCAGGGAGGAGGATTCATGACCAAAGTGGGGAACTTTGGTCCTTAGGCGTGCTGATTTTCAGGCTCTGTGGATTGAGGGTTTGGGGTTCATTTCGTAATAGAGGAGCCCAAGAGCACTTGGGTCTTGCACAGATCCCAGGTGGCACTTGGGTCCATGCTGCTGCCTCTCCTCCAACACACTCTGCTTTGCCTCGGAAAGATATCCAGGAGTGCAGAGGAGGAGCTGCATTGCTGCTGAGGAAACCGGGAAGGAATAATTTAAGGGAACCCTGCAGAGCACAGCTGCTCCAGGGATAGATAAAGCTTAGATGTTTGGGACTGCTAGCCCAGCTCCTTGCAAAGGAGTTGGATGTGCAAAAGAGATGCGCAAAGAGCAGGTGGCAAATCCAGCTGGCACAGTCATGGACACTGACTTCGTTAGCCAGCCGCATACTAGAGAGCGATAAATTCAACATGTGAAAGCCTCCACGTCCCCTTTTCTGAATGGTCAGGTGCTGAATTACAGCAGGGTCAGCAGAAGGGGAGAGACTACCCTTAATAGCAGGCTAGAAGCCATCCCAAAATGCCCTAAGCACAGCTGACACCTCTCTGTCCTGCACACCTTCTGCTGAGACAGATGTCTCTGCACTGTCAGGGGCCCTCCCTGCATCCTGCCAAGGCTGCTGAAAGGGCATCAGAAGTACCATCGCCAGGAGGCACATGGTGGGATTAAGGCATCTGCCTCCTCACCACCCTTTCCCAAACACCGGCAACCTGCCCAGTGCTGCTCCCTTCTCCGTGCTCCATTCTGCTCTTGCTAATGTGGTGTCCCGGGGTCTCCTTCAACCACAGGAGAACATGGGGCAGCAAGCCACAACTCTGCGGTCGCAGGTGAAGAAGAACACCGTGAAAGACAAGCTGAAGCTGGTGCAAAACTTCCTGCAGAAACTCCGGTTCTTGGCAGACGAGGTGAGTCCTTCCACATGTAGAGACAGTATGAGCTGGATCAGCATGTGGCGACAGCAGCAGGGGATGGATGGAGACCTCTCTGCAAACCCTGTAGGCAGGAGAGGTCCCCAGTAGCACAGGTCTTGTGCAAGGAGCCGCTCCAAGTCTACACACTGCCCCATGCCTCCCGGGCTTGCCCGTGCGCTGCTGGGTTGGAATGAGTCGGTGCTAAAACAAACTTAAGAGCCCTTCCCAGCCAGTAACAGAGCTGGGTCCTCCTGCAGCTGAGCTGAAGGCATTTCTGCCAGCCTCAGCCATGGCAAGGCCATGCACTTCCCTGGGAGATCAGTCATTGGAAGGTGGCACATGTCCACAGAGCAGTAAAGTCAGCAGCAGGGAGCCGTTTCTGATCCTGGCTAGGTAGAGAGTTGTTAAAATAAGCGGCTTTACAAAGGGCTGTGGGATAAAGCCCTGTCCTCTCACAGAACTCAAACTGTCTAATTTTTAGCAATGCAACTGTATTCTTGCTTCACTCCAGCTCACGGGTGAGATATAAAAGTCCAATATATTAGAGTTACTCACAGCATTTCTAAAGGGATGCTGTATCTGCAAAGTATTTTTCCCTTTCTTCAGAAAATTATACCATTCCTCTGATATTTTTACAGTTTAGGACCGAGTCAGGCAATGGGAGTTATTGGTCTTCATGGGAGCTGTAGTTGTTGCACCTCATTTCCCATGGCAGGCTCCCAGCCTCGACTACATATCCTTTGTTACAGCAAGGCCCTCCTTGGCTTTGATGCACCACAGCAGAACATAAACCAGACTATAAGGTGTGATGGGACCTGTCCAGACAGGGAACCTTTTCCATAGTAAGGAATGTTCAAGGTATTGCCCCTGCCCTACAGTCCCCGTGGCCACTGAATGAAGAGAGAAGGAAAATCTTCAGTCTTCTAATCCAAAATTATCTTTTTTTAAAACTAGAACAAATGTAAATCCTGCTTTCCTTCCTGGTAGGCTTCACGCTGCTGAGCTTAGCTCTGAGCAGCTTTTCTTAAGCAGACAAGCTTCTGCAGTTGGAGGCTCGAAACCATTTCAATGGCCCTAATGTGGCAATAGATCCATCCCTCTCCTGTGGCATCTGTTGAATTTGCCTTCAGAAGGTCTCCAGCTCCTCTGGTGCCTCAGTGGTCAGAAAGAGCAGAGACACTGACAGGTGTCTTTGCTGGTGTTCACAGCCCCAGCACACTATTCCTGACATCTTCATCTGGATGATGAGCAACAACAAGCGCATTGCCTACGCCCGCGTCCCTTCCAAGGATATCCTCTACTCCATTGTGGATGAGGAGATGGGCAAGGACTGCGCCAAAGTGAAGACCATCTTCCTCAAGGTGCTGATCTGTGTTTCCAGGGGGAACTGCAGCCAGGAGGAGGGAGATGGAGGAAGGACAGACTAGGAGGATGGGAGATGAAGATGAGAGAGCTGTGTATCCAGTTTTGCTGGGGCTAGAATACTAGGCAAAACAGATCCATAATCTACTGGTAGGGGTGGAAGTCTGCTGCTAGAAATTGTGAACCACTGATCTTACCCAGACCAGTAAGTGAGAAATGCTTGGAAGGAGAGAGATGTTTGATCCAGCTGGCCACCAAACAGGATGCTGGCTTAGAAAGAGGAAGCCAACACGGTGGGAAGGAGATAATGCATGAGCCAGAGTAGTGTCGTGATCTAAAATGATGAGCTCTGGGTCCCTGGTTTTAAGGCGCAGTGGTACAAGCCGTGCAAGAGAAGGAGATGAATGCTGCAAGAGGTGGTCTGTCCATCTCTGAAGGCCTTCCCTATATCCATGTAAGTTCTTCTGTCCTTTGTGCCCAGCTACCTGGGAAGAGGGGCTTTGGACCTGCTGGCTGGACAGTTCAGGCCAAGATGGAGATGTACTTGTGGCTGGGTCTCAACAAACAGCGCAAAGACTTCTTGAGTGGCCTGCCCTGTGGCTTTGAGGAGAAGAAGACCACCAGAGGCCAAAACCTGCCATCCTTCCCACCCATCAGCCTCCTTTACACCAGTAAGAACTTCCTGCCTGCAGTGGGTCTGGGGACAGGACATGGAGAGGGCAGGAGGGACCCTGGCTGGACGCCACTTGGACCAAGGGCTTCCAGGAGCTAAGGAGGAAATAATTCCAGTTGTCCCAGTCTGAAACCCACACTGCTCCCATGGGGAGCTGGGGTGTGAGCTGTTCACCCGCTTCCCTACCCCGTTCATAGCTGTCATTCCGCACAGGGCGAGCAGGATGGCAAGGAAGTCCCTATCCATTCGAACTCATGCTTTGAGCCTATACCCTTCAGTAGTGCTGGCCCTGAGCAAAAGCATGTCCCTGAGACCTCGCTCTGTGGGCTGAGCCCCACGGTTGGGCTCCAGGGTTGCGTACCAAGCTGTCTCACTTCCCCTCTCTCTTGCAGAGAAGCAGGTTTTCCAGCTGCGAGCCCACATGTACCAAGCCAGGAGTTTATTTGCAGCTGACAGCAGTGGCCTTTCGGACCCCTTTGCACGAGTCTTCTTCATCTCCCAGAGCCAATGCACCGAGGTAAGCACCATCTCCTGACCTGGAGGGCTGGGCTCTGAAGTTTGCACGCCCCTGGACACCCTGCTTCCCTGCCACAAGTCTTGTGACTGCTCGTCAATCAAGGTTGAGGTTGATCATGGGGTCCTGCGGTGGGAAAGCAGCTGTGGCACTGGGGCTTGACTGCCTCCAGGAGCCCCTTCCCCAGGATCACGACATGTCCCCCTGCACCAGCACAGAGCTATCCCGTGTCCCTGTGGCTGTGATTCACCTGCCCGGTTAGGAGAAACTGGAGCATGCTGAAGTGGGTTTTGTGTCTTCCCTTCCTGGGCTGAGGACTGCAAAGCTTTAGCAAGCCTGGTGGACACTGGAAAAGGTGGATATGGTGTCCCTGCCCACGGCAGGGGGATTGGAACTAGATGATCTTTAAGGTCCCTTCCAACCCAAACGATTCTATGATATGATTCTATGATATAATTTGTGTCTGCTTGCCTGCTGTTGGGGAGGGGGCGGTGGTTCTCAGAATGGTCCTTGGGAGATACCCCATGACTTGCTGGTCCAAAATAAACGTGCAGCAGCCCACTAGTGCTGCCAGGCAGCTGAGACCAGTGCCTAGTCTGCTGCCCTTGCACCAGGGTCTTAGCCTCTATCTGGAGCAGTAAGTGTCTCTCCCATTCTTCCAGGTTCTCAATGAGACCCTTTGCCCAACCTGGGACCAGCTGCTGGTCTTTGACAATGTGGAGCTGTATGGAGAAGCCCATGAGATGCGGGATGACCCTCCCATAATTGTCATTGAGATCTATGACCAGGACACAGTGGTAAGATGAATCCCAGCAAAGGAAAATGTTTATGATTTAGATGCTGCGATCAGTCCTGAGTCAGAGGGTGCAAAGGATGAGAAGCAGCTTTACTCCTGGAAAATGGTCCCCGCCACATCTCCCATGGCATGAGAAGCCTCCGCTGCTCCTTAGACCTCAGACTCAACTTAATGATATCTTATTTTTGGAGAGTGAAGCAAAAGCTTTTGTGAGGTTGGGGGCAAGGAGACATTACCTGAGTCTTTCCCTTTAGAAAAGCTCCTCAGCCCTGGCCTCCTTGCTGTCCCAGCCCTAGGCCATCTCTTTCACCTTATTTGAAGAAGCCAGGAGTGAAAGCTGTCACTAAGCTTTGGTGTCCCAGGCTCAGTGGGACCTGGTCCTATTCCGGTCCTGACTGACCACGATGGGGAGAGCTGTGGGGCTAATTTGGGAGACCTCCTGTTGGGTCAGCAAACCCAAGAGCTCTCTTCGCCTCTCCAGGGCAAAGCTGACTTCATGGGCCGCACCTTTGCCAAACCGGTGGTGAAGATGTCGGATGAGCACTACTGCCCGCCGCGCTTCCCCCCGCAGCTGGAGTACTACCAGATCTACCGGGGCAACTCCACCGCAGGTGACCTGCTGGCTGCCTTCGAGCTGCTCCAGGTACCAGCTGGCCAAAGCCACCCCAGACCAAGGGAGGGAAAGGACGGGATGGAGGGTTGCAAGGGAGCGGGGCTTAACCTGTGCTTATATATCTTAGGTGCTGCAAAAACCAGGTAGTTCATATATCCTAGAGAAGCTAGAAGGGTTTAGCACAGCTACTAACCCAGTGAGAGGGCAGCTCCTGCCCAGATACACTGGTCAAGATGATGTGCAGTGAGTCCAAGGTATCCTGCTGGACAGGACACCCCACTAAAAGTGTTGTGTGAGCTGAAACTCTCTACAACGTCACTGGGATACAGGAGATGCCAATGGGAGTCTTGTCTCAGTGATGCCAATTTGAAGGTCTCAGGAAAAAAGGGGTGTGAATTTATAGCAGCATCCCGAGGATATGGTGACATTTTAGCCGCATAGTCTGTGGGGCAGCAGAGTTAAACCCTCCTGCTTTCGTACTTCCTTTCCCATACGCTGTCACTGTTGTATTTGTATGGACGTGTCTCGGCAGTCTCCTGGTGTGCAGGAGACTTTGCTTTTCCTGCCTGTCTGCAATGTCCTCAGATGCCCTATGACAGCGGTGAGATCAGGGCAGCCTTGCAGGCTGCTGCTGAGCCTGGTGTCCCACTCTCCAGGGTGCTTTTCCCATCTCCTTTGTCTGCCAGGGCAGGTGCTCATCCAAGCCCTTTTTCCACCCAACTTTCCTTGCAGTGGGGTGGTTTCTGTAGGGAATGGCTCACATGGGATATTTGATCTCCCTCACGCCTTGGGTTGGAAACGGGACCTGAAACCCGCTCCTGGGCTGAGCTCTCAGACCATTTCTGCATCTTTTCACACCCAGCCCAGGCAGATGCAACCCCCTGCAGGAAGAAAAGGAACAGCCTTGGGGTTGGGGTATGTTGGTGGGCTGAGAAGTTTGCTTTGCTGCTGGGTCTGTCCTGTGTGGAAGCACAGCACTGCCCAGCACCTTCTGCTCACGTCTGCCTTCTCCTGAAGTACCTGCGCTGTACAGTCAGCTGGATGCTCAGCAACCCTTGTTGCTCCTGCACCCTCTGAGATAACACGGACTCGATGCATGAGACCAGAGTGTGCCAGTTACAGCTGACAAAAAACTGCTTCCCAGGAGCTGAGCACCAGCTCAGAGGAACAGATCCTAATCTATGCTGCATCTCTTCCAGATTGGCCCTGGGGGCAAGTCAGACCTGCCCCCAATCGATGGACCCACAGACATGGACCGGGGACCCATCCTGCCAGTGCCACTGGGGATTCGGCCAGTGCTGAGTAAATACAGAGTGGAGGTAATTGCCTCGAAGCACCAAATTTCAATGTTCAGCATTGTGTGGGGCAAGAGAGCCCGTCCGTGGGTGTTTGAAGGCCAGGCAGGATCTCCGAGGCTCTGATGACTAGCTGGGCACCAAGACCAGATGTTTGCAACTGCAAGGATCTGTCTGTACTGGCTGCACAGGGAGCGAGGTTGCAGCAGCCCTAAAAGACCAGGGAACTGGATCACTCCTTGCTGTCTTAAATGTGGGCACCACAGCAAGTGAATGCCACTTGGGCTGAGATGCAGTGCAGGGCACATTAGAGATACACATGTAATACACCACCACACGAAACAGTCACATAGGGCAGGTAAGCTGCATGCCGCCAACGTCAGGCATCAAGGGCAAGATGCCTCTCCGGTATCTGTAGATATCTAAAGGGTGATGCATCCAATCAGCATCCCTTTCCCTTGGTTGTCTTGGTAGATGGTGGTGATCCAGGCAATACAGTCGGTGACTTTCTGTGCACAGTTCACCCATGGTTGTAGGTGTCTCTGCTCAGGTGAGATGCTTCTGACCAGATCTCCAAGTCTCTAAAGGGATCCGAGCTCCTGGTCTTCAAGACATTTGCATCTGGTTAAATAAATTGTATTCCTCTGATGTGCAAGGTGAATACAGCCGGGAGAAGCAGGAGGTGGAAAAATCTCAATTTAGGGGAACTTTTGGTCTTGGTGGCAGTCTGTTACCCTAAGAAGGGAGAGGAAAGTTTCTCCAGTGATACTGATATAATTTTGACAAAATGATGCCAGTGCTGAATTAAGAGCCACTATGGATGGCCATGGTCCTGCTCCATGGAGTCCCACGGCAGAAAAAGGCTAGAAAAAGAGAAAGGCAGAAGAGTATCGAGGGCAACAGGTTGGAGACCTTAGGCTGCTGCAGGTCAGTTATGGGGTGGATTATGTGGGGTGTCAGAGACTGTGCTGCAGCCCTGAGCCACGTGGAGGAGAAGAAGATACTTCAGGGATCCACCACTGCCCGGACAATGACATTTGCAGTAGGGTCCCTGCTCCTGGGGGGTATGGAGAACCAACTCCGTTGTCTCTGGCCCGGCTCCAGACAGGGGCAGTCCCTCTCATATTCATGTTCTTCCTTTTCCTCCTCCTGCCCTAGGTCTTGTTCTGGGGGCTCAGGGATCTGAAGAGAGTGAACCTGGCCCAGGTGGACCGGCCCCGTGTGGACATTGAGTGTGCTGGAAAGGGGGTCCAGTCAGCCCTCATCCAGAACTACAAGAAAAACCCCAACTTCAGCACTTTGGTCAAGTGGTTTGAAGTGGTGAGTGTTTCCTCTTCCTTCTGAGCTACCAACTGAAACCCAGTTTTTCTGGAGCCCAAACCTAGGCTCCTAGCCCTTGCTTCAGGTTCAGCACAGCAATGGAGGACGTGAGCTCCATCCCAGTTGGTGATGGCCTTTCTCTGAGGGCTCCCAAGCCATGCTTTGCTGGAGCTGCTCTAGACCTCTTCCTCCAACACAGTCCCTGCTTTAGTCCCTACTGGCCTTTCCAACTACCAAAGTAGACATCCCACAGCCCACACCCAGCCCTTGATAACCAGCATACCTTTGCTTCCCAGGACCTCCCAGAGAATGAGCTGCTCCATCCACCCCTCAACATCCGGGTGGTGGACTGCCGGGCTTTTGGGCGTTACACCCTGGTGGGGTCCCACGCTGTCAGCTCCCTCCGAAAGTTCATCTACCGCCCGCCAGATAAGAAAGCCCAGCACTGGAATATGACAGGTACCAGGCTTGGGCCATGGGGGCCTGGCTGGTATGGGTCATCGGTGGGGCATTGCGCACGGAGAAGAGGGAGATGGGTAGAGGGTTGTAAGGACAATGGGATATTGCCTGCTGGTTGGTTAAGCAAGCAATGCGTCTGGGTTTGGGTCAAGGGGGTGAGAAGCCACAGGGCGTGAGGCCATGATTCCCCTTTGATTGTTTTGATCTGTGGGTTTCACTGCGAAAACTGTGTGCTCCCCCTGACACCTGTAAGACAAGAAAGGCTGGTTCACCTCTAACATCTCTGCAGCTTCATGACTCTAGACTTCCCAAACATTCCTCAAGACTGGGAGGTGAATTTGCTATGCTCAGTGCCTGCTGCTGCTATTATTTAAGTAGAGACTAGAAAGCTACAGATTGAGGCCACCCTTTCAAGCCCAACCACCACCCCATCTATCAGCACCCGCAGCAAAAACCATCACAAACCCACTTTTCCTGCACCCAGCACAGCAGCGGAGGGCTTGGTGAGCCACAGGAATTGCTCATCTCCTCCCAGTCCTTGGTGGAAGTGGAGGGTCTCTTGGCTAGGCAGAGACAGGAGGTCTGTGGGGGGATTGCCAAGGGCCAGCCCTGGTTCCAGCCAGAGGTCTGGACCTGTGGTTGTGTCCATGCCATATGATACTTTCAGGGCAATCACCCTCTCTGCCTCTTCTCCTCTGGACACTGGTGCGGGTGAAAAAACCCAATTCTTTCTCACCATCTGCTTTCCTTTGCTGTGGAAGGTTTTTTTACTCATGCTGTAAGGATCTGTGGTCATTTCCTCTGCTCTTCCCTGAACAAGGCAGTCACACATCACTCCTGCATGAATCCTGTAGGATCTCTCCTGAGCTCTCCATTTCTCCTCTACACTATCCTTCTCTCTTGTTCTTTCTCTTTCTCTGTCCTCTGCCCAGCTAAACACCTCAATGGCTACCTGGCAATGGCCAACGGGGCCCATCGCTCTCGCCCCACAGGGGAGATCGTTGTCAATATGGAACCTGAGGTTCCCATCAAGAAGATGGAGACGATGGTGAAACTGGAGGCTGTGAGTGTCCGTATGTCAGCACCACTTTAGCATCTCTTTCCTCACTGAGTTGCCAGTCTTTGAGTAACCCAACCCAAACAGAGGCCGCCTTGTCCTGCCGAACGTGGAGTTGGGCTGATGTCTGGAATGAAGGGCTTTGGGTCATTGTCAGTCCTACAAATTGGCCTCTTTCTGTCCTCTCTGAAATTAGCTGGTGCCTGCTGCTCAGAAAAGGACTGTCCTGGGCTATGGAAATCAGACAGCTTTATGTTTTCCTTCAAAAGTAGTTAGATGGGAATGAGCACCCACGAGCACAACCCTGTCCCTGTCTGTGACCAGCACAGACACAAGTGACCCATCAGAAATTCCCCATCTGCACAGCTGCAGCAATCCTGCCCTTTCAAAGCACCGCTCACTGCGCAGTCTCTGCAAGCAGTCATGGTCATGCAGATTTCCCTGATACTTTTTTCCTTTTTACAATAGTTTTGAGACATTCAGATGGCTACATCAGCTCTTTGAAATGCCCATTCAGCAGTCTAGATGGGTGGTCAGCACAGTGCTGCTGAACAACTGCTGTACAGCAAGCCTGCACCTTACAGGACACAGCAGATGGACGTGGTGTAGACCTGATCCAAGCACACAGAGTCAGTCTGAGGCAGCCAAAGCTCTTTAGACCTATTGTGCTTGCCCTGAAAATTTGACATTGTATGCATTGGACCGGCAACGTGTCCCAGAGGCATCAGGCTTTGTTCACACACTGAATGTGCCTGTGCCCATTTTCTTGCCCAGAACGAGAATTTCAGCTCCTTCTCATACCCTTCTGCTCCAGAGCTTCCTCCACAGAAAGAAACAGATTTCTTTTTGCAGGAGGCCCTTTGCAGCAACATGCTCACACACACCCCCCAGACAAGCAGCATCTGCATATGTGTGTCTAAAGGCATGTTGTGGGCTCCAAATATGCATGGCCCTTCACATGTGCACATTTACAGAAAGGCTATGGCACATACAAAGCCTCACAAGCACACATGTACAGATACATACACACCCCCCACAAGGTCCCTGGTGCATTCACATACGCACCTGTATGTGGAGTTCCTCGTCTGTGCCCAAAAAGCTGCATTGTGTGTGTCTGCTCCGACAGCCCCATGCAAGAGGAGCCTCAGGATATGTGTATGTGGGTATGTCTGGAATGCCCCAGCACACACGTGCTTCTTGAAATCTACCACAGTAGCTTGCAGACCTTCCCAGATAGACAAGAACAGCTCCAAGAGAGCAGAGAGGTGTTATCCACGCCGAAGGCCAAAGTGTCTTTCCAGCCCCAGTCCCTTGCTGTCAGGGACTGTGGTTCTCCCTTAGCAGAACGCAAGAGAGACGTCTCCCACGCGGAGGTGGGTTTGACGTGTCACGGCAGACGGCTCCCCTGTATGCAGAGCTTTCCCAGCCAGGGCTCTTCATTCCAAGGTGTCTGCTTCCTTCATTTTTGGGGACCTGTCCATGACTTCTAATGCATGCATGTGCCGGGGTGTATTTGTACTCAGCCAAGGCTGCGCTGCTAACCTGCTCTCCCTCTCCCTGTTCCCTTCCACCCCGGGCGGCAGAACTCCGATGCAGTGGTGAAGGTGGACGTGGTAAGTGATGGATCCGCTCTGCATCCCTGCTCCCAACCCTCCACACCCCATCCTACCCTTCCATGCGGCTTTCAGTGGACCATGCATCCTCACCAACCCCAAGATGGGGGGGGGGGGGGGACCAGCGCCCCTTCATCCCAGGGCAGAGACAGAGCAGCGTTGTCTCATCAATAGATGTGGCAGTGGTGTGGTTCCTGCAGGTGGGGAAGCTCTTCTGGGCCAGCACTTCTCAATCCAGCTGTCCTGGGAGGAGCAGGGCAGGCAGCACCCCGTGGGAGAGATGCTGGTTATTCCCACCACAACCAGATTCCAGCTGCAAAAGGCTTTATTGCACCACTAAATGGACCTGGGGTACTTTGCCGGGCAGAGGGAGGATTGCTACCGTGTCAGATTCAGGTGCTGTAGCCTGGGAAATGCGTGGATGAAAGGGATGATGGACAGGAGGGGATGTCTCAGGACTCTGACACTGTGTGTCTCTCTGGAGCCTTGGGCATCTTCCTTTGCTGCTCTGTGCCTCAGTGTCCGCATCTGTAAAAGGGGGACAGTGCCGGAGAGTACTGCCTTCGCAGGTGCTTCTACCCACCACATTTGCCCTTCAACAGACATTTTGCTTTCATCTGATCCCTCTTCTTATCTGTCTTTGCTGCCCTCATCCCTGCAGTCTGAGGAAGAGAAGGAGAAAAAGAAAAAGAAGAAGAAAGGGGGAGGAGGAGAGGAAGTAGAAGAGGAGGAGCCGGACGAGAGCATGCTGGACTGGTGGTCCAAGTATTTTGCTTCAATTGAGACTATGAAGGAGGTGGGTGCAGAGCAGAGGAGGGGTGTATGTGGGGGGGGAGAGGAAAACATGTCCTGCCTGCAAGGTCTCGCCTATTTCCAGCTACTTCCAAAGGCTTTGGGCTGTGCTGCTTCCCTTGCTAATCGTGGCTGACTGTCAGCAAGGCTTTTTTTTTAGCTGGCAGAGCCAAGCAGGATTCCTCTTCCTTGAGTGCACTCTGGGTGGACTTTGTGACTGGTTTGTACCCGGACACAAGTGTTTAACAGCATAAGGCTGCAGTGAGCAATTTCGATTTCTCCAGCACTGCCAGAACCTCGCTCGTGGCTCAGATGGGAAGAGCGAGCTGTGAGCCTGAGGTACAGGCATTTCCAGTGAGCGCAGAGACCTCGGCACCAGCACCCACTCCCTGTTCGCTTCATTTCTTCCCCAGCAACTCCGGCAGCAAGAAGCGGCCGCAGCAGAAGCAGAGGAGAAGGAAGAAATGGAGATTGCAGAGGGTAAGCAGGTTGCGAACGAGAGAGGGAGCATGGCAGGGAAAGGTAGGACCGGGACTCCTTTTGGTGCTCAGGCATCCCTTTCAGAGCCTGCTGCTGCTCTTCTGCCAAACCAGATGCTCGCAGTGTGCTGTATATCCCCACGCAGGATCAGTTTCTGTGAATGCAGGCCTGGTGTGGGCTAATGCCAGGTGAATCCAAATCAGAGCATGGTATTGTGGCAGCCTCCAGCCCATCCATGCTGGGAGGAAGGCCATGTGCAAGTAATGCAGACTAGTGACCGGGATCCGCGTTATTGTCCACGGACATTTTTGTGCAATTACAAGTCAGTATGTCAGTAAAAGTCCTGTCGCTTTGGCCGTGCAGATGTGTTAGCTACAGGACTCTGTGCTTGAAGTCTGTTGAGCACACCAAGTAACATACTTCTAGATCACCTTTGTGGGCTTTTCTATCCTCGTTTTGCAGGAGCCTTAAAGTTTGGGTTTTGTTTTGTTTTTTTTTTTTAATTTTGCTTCATTTTTATGAGGAAAGATTCAACCACACAAAAGGTCTGGGATTCATCTAATCTGATTGCTTTTACCTGCATGCAGAGGCCTTCTTGTCTGCTGTTCTAGCACAGGCAGTGAAGAAAAATACACAATTTTAGGGCAAGTTCTCTGACCAATTTTCAATACTATGCTACAATAAGATGAATAGCACCCTAAAAGCATTTTTCTCTGAAGGAAGTCACGGGTCTGTAGCTCAGATGGGGTGTTGCAGATGTCTAAAGTTGGGCGAGATGAATTTTGTACCACAAGCGATGTGGGCCAAGAATACTAGTGAGTTGGGATATGTTGGTCAAGGGTGACTTTGTCCATTTACAGCCTGGAGGCTCCTTGCCAGTCCCACCAGTGGGGCTTGGAGGGGTTTCCCTGAGGACTTTCACCTGTGCTCTCCATATATTCCATGTCCCCATGACAGCAGGTTGGTGTCATGCTCAGGCAATGCAAAATCCATTAGCTGAGAAAAATACAAAGCCTGGTTTCTTTTGGAAGACTAGCGTTCATATCATGAGAAAGATGAGGCTGGGACTTGCTGAGCTTGGAGACAACTCTAAGCAGCTTCTTCCTGGGCTTGCTGTCATGGCAGGGCTGCTGGGGAGGGTGTCTTGTGTCCCCCATTGGTTTCTTTCTGTCTTCTGAGAAGGATCCGTTTTCCCTTGGCACTCCCATTCCTTCCTCCTTTCCTCTTCCACATTAAGTCTGTGTCATCTCTCTGTCCCCATCTGCATTGCCCAGCAGTCATGAAACCTGGCAGAGGCAGTGAGGGACGGGGATTGTAGAAGGGTGGGAGAAGTGTTCTTTGAACGTGCTTTCTCCAGGCAGCCTGTTCCGACTGTAGTTGATGTCCCTGGCTGGTGGTTCCTCTGAATAGAGATCTGAACAACCTGTTGTTGCAGCTGGTCATGGGCAGCAGCCTGTGCTTTGGTGCTGAGCATCAAGCGCTGTCCCCTCTGCAATACCTAGGCTGGGGTTTTATCTCCAGGCTGCATACAGCTGGAAAAGTCTCCAGTGGAAGGAAGAAAAGGAGATGCTATGGGCAGGATCAGGTCTTCTCACTGCGGTTGAAGCTAGCCAGTGTCCAGCACTCTCAGTCTGTGTTTTGTAGTCCTCCAAGTGACTTCTGCTCAGGTCAGCTCTGGAAGTTCCCTGCACAGAGACCTCTGGGCTTCTGGAGATGCTGTGACCTGGTCAGAAGTGGCCAGAGTCAAGAAAAGACAGGAGAGGGCTGAGATGGGAGTTGCAGGCAGTAGCAGCTGTCAGCTTTCATGGTCCTCCTGTTTGAAGGACTTTGATCAAGTTCCCCCCTCCCTGTCTCCTCCACCCCTCCTCACCCTCATTTCCATGTCCTCCTTCCCCGCCGCTTCCCCTCGGACTCAGAAATCAAACTTGATGACTCTCCCATGAAAGGCTCCAAGGGTCAGGCAAAGAACAAGGAGAAGTCCAAGATGCCCAAAGACGATAAGAAGAAGAAGCAACAGTCAGCCCCCGAGCTTCCGGAGAAGAAGAACAAGCAGAAGATTGACGAACTGAAGGTGCGTGTGTCGGCAGGGGAAGAGAAGGTCCTGCCTGCTCAGTGGCAGGCTGGAAGTCCAGCAGGATGGCAGTCCCAGCCATCTGGAGATCAGAGCAGGATGGATCAACCCTGCCTGAGGCACCTTGCCTATCCGAGGGGTATCCCCCCTAGGTGAGATGTGCCTTGGGACCGCCAGCTTCTCTCCATATTTTGAAGGAGTCAGACGTAACATGCTTTACAGAAAAGGCATTGCCCTGGGATAGAATTGTCCTTGGGACAGCTTGGATGTGCCCTGGCTGGAGGGGAGAGTTTTCCAGCCTGGCCATGGCTGGCCTAGTCAGGACTCAGGACAAGGATGGGCTCTGGTTCAATGTATGGCCCCACGGTGTTTATTTGGATTAATGTAGTCTGTGATTCTGGGGCTCAGAAGGGGGTTGAACCTGGGTCTTGCACAGAGCACGGACAGCTGAGATTCCCTCTTGTACGTTATCAGTTCAGGGAAGTGCTTGTGGCGTCAAGGTCCAACCAATGATCCTGGAGATCCTTTTCCTTCTTAGAGAACTGGGTATTGAGAGCTGAGGTGTCCAGGTTCCCTCCAAGTTGACTTGGGCAGTCACCATATCTTTTCCTCACTTTTTTTTTTTTTTTTAACCTAATTCCCCTCCTTTAACTATCTGTCATCTCAGGTCTTCAACAAAGAGCTGGAAGCAGAGTTTGATAACTTTGAGGACTGGCTGCACACCTTCAACCTGCTCCGTGGGAAGATTGGGGACAACGATGACAATGCAACAGAAGAAGAGCGGATAGTGGGAAGGTTCAAAGTGAGTTTGGTTGCTGAGTCAGGCCAGGGCAGGGACAGCTTGGGGAGCTCTTGTCAATGGGTTTCCCTGCTGAAGCTGGTTTAGCCGGAAAGGGTTGGATGCAGTAGAATCCAATTTGCATTGACCCAGCTGCAGGCACCTTGCAGGGAGGGAAAGCCTCTAAGGATAGCCCCAGAAATCAGATGGGTTCAAAAAGCGCAGCCACAGAGGTGGTGATCTGCAGGCAAACAGATCCTTGATGGTTCTTATAGAAGGCCAAGGGAAAAGCAGCTTCTCTTTCTTGCCCATTGTGAAAATAAGTCATGCCCTGGGTTATCTCTGTGAACCGTTTTTCACCAATACCAGTCACCTGAGGTCACGGCCGTGTTGCACCATTTCCAGCCCCCAGGCAATGTAGGAGCACATCTGTCAGCTATAAGATTCTTAGACAAGAATCTTTTTGAGGGTGTAATCCTGGCCAGATGAAGCCTGTTGATGCCAGTTTTGCCCTTTGTTTGCTTGGTGGAGGAGATGAGCAGGCAGTTCCCTACCTTAGCGAGGATCAGATGCTTTGGGAGCATAGAAATCAGCAGTGTTTCATGTGGTAGTTCCCAGAATTTCCAGCCCATCCCTCATCAACCCTTTCATTCCCATTTTGTCCACCTGTCAGTTTTACTCTTGGAAATCCCAGTCCATGAGCACCTTGCTAGCCAGATTCCTCTGCAGGCCTCCTTCCCTTTGTCCAATTTCTCTGCTCATGGTTGCAATCTCTGAAAAGGTGCTTGTGCGGTGGAGGAGTTTTCCAGATCTGGCCTGTCTGCTCCAGCACATCGCTAGAAACAAGGATATTGACTGGGTCCTCAGGAAGGGTGGTTTGGGATGGGTCTGCCCACCCTGAGCCCCTGGGCAGAAGGACTCTCATCAGGCTGTGCCCTCCCTCACATTAGGGCTCCATGTGTGTCTACAAAGTGCCGCTCCCTGATGATATCACCAAGGAGGCAGGATACGACCCCAACTTCGGCATGTTCCAAGGGATCCCCAGCAATGACCCCATCAATGTGCTGGTCCGAGTCTATATTGTGCGGGTGAGTATAACTGTGTGATGTGGTAAGGTGTGATCCTGCGCTCCCTTCCATGGCACGCATCCAGGAGCTGGTCCCAAAGCTGTAGGGATGCTGGGGGGGGGGGGGGGGGGGGGGGAGTGTGCTCCAAGCACTGGGAGCAAGCCAGATCCAAGCTCCTCCCAGATCCTGAGACCTTTCTTCTGGTGTGTAGGACAGTCCAGCATATCTGTCCTAGTGCTTAACTCATGTGAATAATGTGGATCAGCCCAGACTATGAGGTGGTGGTTCCTTACATAGCCACGACACCTCAGTGAAGTACATGCAGAGCAGAATAGGAGCTGGCAGGGGCTAGTAGAGCTGGCTGAAGGGCATGGCACCTCCTTAAACTTGCACTGAGACATTATTGATTCATCCAGCTAATGCACATTTCTTTATATGGGGTGTGCTCTGGAAAAAGTCCTTTCCTGACTCCTACACTAGTCATCCTTGCGTGCCCAAGCATGTGAGTGAGGTACCATAGCCAGGCACTTGAGAGGGATCTCAGTCCTGCTAGAAGCACTGGGGCTGCTCTTTGTCACCACCTTGTCCCAGTGTTTTACAAATGCAACCTACTTTTGGCTACTTTTCCCACTAGCCTGATTCTCCATCCAGTGCTGCATCCCATTGCAGTAATGAGTCCCCCATCCATTACCAACAGACTGAGGCTGCAGTAGTAGACTCCAGCCTGGTCAGCACCACCAACAACAACCAGGACTGGTTGGATGTGTCCTGGCATGGGCATCTGCTGTTGTGTGCCACGATGGAGGTTGGGACTGGAGAGTTTGGGGATACTCACCCCCTTTATGGGGAGAAGCCAGAAGTCTTTGGCCCTAATGTAGTGAGTGGAGAGAACAAGATGGGAAGGGGACAGTTTTCTTGACATCTTGGTCAGGTTGTTGCTCAGGGTATTTCTTTACAGGACCCTGTTTCTTTCCACTGATGAAAGAGATGCCAAAGATGACTGTGGTTATGTCTCTCCGAGGGGACAAGGCCAGCCCCAACCCCTCCCCAAATCAGGACAGGGATTGACGCAAGGCAGGATTTATCCTCAGTTTAAACCAAGACACTCCATTTAGGGGGACCAAAGTGCTTAGCCACATGCCTATGGCTAGGCAAGGCCGGATGGTCTCAGGGACAGAGAATGGGGCCATCCCCGAATTCTTTGCTACTGTGGACAGCACTGATTTATCTCATCTGTTCTCTACAGGCCACGGACCTTCACCCAGCTGACATCAATGGAAAAGCCGACCCCTACATTGCCATCAAGCTGGGGAAGACAGACATCAAAGACAAGGAGAACTACATCTCCAAGCAGTTGAACCCTGTCTTTGGAAAGTGAGTTGCCCCAGCCCTGTTACCTGTCTGCACCTGGAACTGGCGAGCTAAGCCTGAGCCAAGCTTGCCAGCCCTTGGACCTGCACCCTAGCTGTCCCACAGCTGCTGCTTGAGCTCAAAAGATGGGAATCATCACACAGAACTTGCCTTGCAAGCGGCGTAGGCATCCTCATTTCAGCCATCTGTCCTTCTTTGCCAGTGGTGTGGTCAATATAGTAAAGGGTGTTTAAGAGATGTCCATATCTGATCAAGATTAAGTACCTACTTTAGGAATCGTTAGGTCAAAACTCGAGCGAGGGTATGGCCTGTGTCTCTGGTGACACACAAACTTAGCTTCAGGGCTACTGAGACACGCAGGTCAAGCAATGACCCTGTGCCAGCTCCTGTCTAGGGCTGCTGGATCTGAAACAGCCCATGCAGAGATTTAGTTAAAACCCCTACCTCGAATGTCCTGCAGCGGTAGATGCAAACTAAACACCCTCCACGGACTGGAGCAGACCCACCTCACCTGTGTGTCTGTCTTGTGTGCCTCCTTCAGCAGCTTTTCTCTTTCCCCTCACCTGCTTTCCCCCGGCTTAGATCCTTTGACATTGAGGCCACCTTCCCCATGGAGTCCATGCTGACAGTGGCGGTGTACGACTGGGACTTGGTGGGGACTGACGACCTCATTGGAGAGACCAAGATTGATCTGGAGAACCGCTACTACAGCAAGCACCGAGCTACTTGCGGGGTGTCACAGACTTACTCCATGTACGAGCAAAGCTTTCTCAGCCCAAACTTCTGCCTGGACCCATGCCTGTCTCATCTTCCACACCAAGCCCAGATCTCCCGCAGGAATTTCACTCCTTTACTGCCTGCTAATGGAGGAGTCTGTGCTGCACCCTCACTCTTAAGACAGGTTTTGTGACCTGTACAGCAGGGCAGCAGCGGAGTGGGTTATAAGGAGCCCAGGGCAGAGAAGAAGGGACCGAGGAGCACTGGTGGGACTGGGCAGAGGGGTGAGGCCAGAACTGAAATAGCAGCAGTGCCAGAGGAGCAATGCTGAGCATCAGGAGTCAAGTGGGGTGCACTGGGAATTTCAGGTCTGGGTCAGCACAGAGTAAAGGGGCTGGGGTGGAAGGGTGTTAGCAAAGTGTAGAGAGGGGGCACAAAGGGACCTGGTCTGCTCTCAAGTGTCACATTTGCTGACTCAGACCTTTTCCCTGTGAATCCCAGGTCCTTCATGGCAGCAGCGTTTGTTTTGCTGGCAGAGGGGAACAAAATGGCTTTTTCCTCCAAATCTTGCTACTACCTCACTGACCTTGCCCTCCTATTCACAGACATGGTTATAACACCTGGCGTGACCCCATGAAGCCCTCCCAAATCCTGTCCAAGCTGTGCAAAGAGGGCAAGGTGGATGGGCCGCACTTTGGGCCAGGAGGAAGAGTGAAAGTTGCCAACAGGGTCTTCACCGGCCCCACGGAGATTGAGGATGAAAATGGTACCTGCCCCATGGGATGAAGGTTGTGGAGGGGAGCAGGGGTCTGGGGTATCCCCTCATCATCCAGGACTGGAGACAGATGTAGTGGCCCCATCACCCCAAAGCAGCACTGCAATCACTCTCCATCCACCACCTTAAATAGACCTTCCAGTATGTGACCAGTTAGAGTCTTACAGACCACCCACACCAGTGGGTTGCTCTCAGAATCACTCAGGGGTATCTGTGGCATAGCATCATCAAAGCTGCCTTTGAGGAATTCCTACTGGAAGTGTATGCCCAAGGAGCAATGAAGACAGCCCACCCTGGCCTTCCCAGGGTTTAGGAAGCCATTCTCCATGTAACTGTACCCCCAAACAATGGTGGCGTCCCAATGCACTCACGTGTGCTCAAGAAAGATGAAGGCAGGCCAGGAGGGGTGCAGAAGAGGAGGAGAATGTGGACAATGGTTTCGGAGCTTGTTCAGCCTGGGAAAATACAGACAGGCAGGGGATCTGGACTTTCTATAAATGACATGGTTTAGAGAGAGGAGAAAGAGAGGAGTTAGGAAGTATTGGCTGAAGGACAAAGTGTACACAAGGAAATGGACAGAAGTAGCTAGTAGGTAGTTCCCCCTTGGAGTTAGGGGTAGAGGAACAGTTTGCTGTGCCTGGTGTCTCTCTGCTCGGTTCTCCAAGCTCAGCCCTCCTTCTGCCCATACAGGTCAGAAGAAGCAGACAGATGAACACCTGGCCCTGACGGTGCTGCGCCACTGGGAGGACATCCCACGGGCGGGCTGCAAGCTGGTTCCCGAGCACGTGGAGACGCGTCCGCTGCTGAACCCTGACAAGCCGGGCATCGAGCAGGTCCTCAAAGTCCCAGAGCAGAAGTGGAGGCAGCCCACGCTGCCGAGCCTGCGGACCCTCCAAGCAGGGAGCAGAGATGTCAGCTGGGCAGAGCAGCCGTAACCCACTTTGTCATGGGCAGCAGAGACGGGGGAGGCATCCTGCAAATAGTGGCACTTGGGCATCAACGGCCCTTAACAGTCATCTGTTGACTAGCAAACTAAATCTTTTTTTTACTAAATTACTAAACTAATTCTGCCTCTCCTGCTCCAGCCTGCATCCATTTCGTGTCCCCCCCCAGGTCCCTTGGTCCCCTGACTCCCCACGCTGTGCCCCTCGGCACCACGCTATGCCATGAGATACTTCTGCAAGGGGGTGGGAAAGGACTGATGGCACGGGGGAGCCCTGCCTCCCCCCATATCTGGCAGGGTTCAGTGCTGCAGGGCCCTACCCCACATCTGGCACGGCCAGACTGATGTTGAAGGGCAAGAGGAGCTGGGGGGGACCCTGCTGGGTGGAGGGGGCAAGGAGGGACCAGGGGAGCTGACTGCACCTTTCCAACCTTGCAGGGTCGCCTGGAGATGTGGGTGGACATGTTCCCCATGGACATGCCAGCGCCTGGCCCTGCCATTGATATTTCCCCCAGGAAACCAAAGAAGTAAGAACCTCCCAGCCAGCCAGCCCCAGGGAAAACTCAAGGCTGGGGACAGAGCCCTGCTTCTCCCTTCTCCTGCTGCTGCTCCATGGCCCAGCCCAGCCCTCTGCCTGGGTACCTCGACCGCGCTGGCATTTCCAGAGATCCCAAGACTGGAGACATCAAGTGATGTCTTCCCTTCCAGCGCTGCTCCTGAAGGGTGGTATCATGCCCGTTCCATTTTCTGCAGCTCCCGATTTTTCTCGTCTCTGTAGAGTAGGAAACTAAATTGTACCCCAGTGCCCAGCATGGGGACGGGGCAGACCAGTGCAGCCAGCCCTGAGACCCTGGGTTAGCCCAGGGCAAGGCGTCCCTGGGGAGTTTGGATGGGCCCTTTCCAGGAGGTGATGGCTAGAGCCCGGAGCAGGGAAGGTTACTGAGACAGAGTTGGTCAATCCAAGCAGGAGAGAGCAGGCAACAGGCAGGGTAATAAAAAGTTCTTCCCTCCCCACCCTGCCCTCTCCCAACTCATTTAGAGAAAAGACAGACATTTCTTCCCTTGACATCCTTCCTATCCCTGCCTTACCCTACTAGACTGTGTCCTTGGACCCCCTTTCCCACCCTTAGGGCCGAGATACAGGGACAGCACTGGGCATCCTGGTGGGAGTCTCTTGCACTCCTGTGCCCTTGCACAGATGATGCTTTGGATGGAGAGAATGTCCCTTGATCCCAGTGGGCTTCATCTGGGGTCTGAGGAGCAGAGCAGACAGCTGCAGGAAAGCTGAGGCCAAGGGCAAGATCCAGACACCAGCGTGGACCAGAAAAGCAGAGGGTTGTCTGCGAGACAGCCATGCTGAGCAGTGACCCATGAGCTGGAACTGAGATGTTCCTACTGATGGGCTGAAGAGAGGGTTTGCAGGTAGATAGCCTGTTTCAAGCAAGGTTATGCCTGGTTATTATCCTAGGGGTTGAATCCATCTCCTCTGTCTTTGTAGAGCACTGGGCACTACCTGACACTAGCTGTAGGTGCTGGAAAGGCACAGTATGGGACAAGCTCCCACCCATGGGTGCAGACAGGAGGGGGCTGGAGGAGATGGCAGGAGTCCCACAGCTGGGCTCAGCCAGGGCATTGCTAGAGGGAGATACCAGAGGAGGTGGGTTAAGGAAGCTGTAAATCCCCTTCCCCTCCCCTGTAGGTACTTCTAGCCATGTGTTGTGCTTGTGGCCACATGGCTGCCTTTCTTTGCCACCGTCCCCCAGCCTTCCTCCAGCCTTTCCACGTTGCAGCTGCGCCCTGCAAGGAATATGGCTTCTGCTCTTCCTCCACCCGCTCCCACCGGAGCTGCTTTCTCCATCACCAAAATTCCCAACCAAGCCAAATGTGACTGGGAAACCCCGGGTTGCTGCACAGAAAAAGCAGGGCTGGGAATATCTCAGAGTCTCTGAAACTGCTGGAGTCCTAAGAAGGACTGTGATGCCCATTTCTAAGGGGGGGCAGCCCTGCTGACTAAGGTGGGGAAACCAGGAAGAAATCTGGACTCAAGACCATTTTGCAGACACCATTTTAGCCACAAATCCACCAAAGACCAAGCCTGGGCTGTTCCACTGAGCCTTTGGCATGGGCTTTGCAGAGGTTCAGAGCAGAGGGAGGTAAAGCTCCCCTTGCAGCTCATGCAGAGACTCCCCCTCCTGTTCTTGTCCCCAAGATCCCTCAGATAAGATCCCTGTGAGCAGTTCCCTGCCATCTCAGTGCCTGGCCCTGGTTTCTGGCAGCGTCACCCCTTTCCCTCCTGCCCCTGTGCCTCACCTCCTTGTCTCCCTTCCTCCTGCCAGATATGAGCTTAGAGTGATAGTGTGGAACACAGACGAGGTCATCCTGGAGGACGATGACTACTTCACTGGCGAGAAATCCAGTGACATTTTTGTCAGGGGGTAGGTACAGCATGGCGTGCCAGTGCCAGCTCCTCTGCTTCTCCCTGGGGGGTGTTAGTGCTGGCTGGGATCCCCGGGGTGGTTTTGGAGAGGGGAGGGGGGATACGATATGGACTGTGGTGCAGGGTCAGACAGAGCCAACGCTGCCATTGTCTTCTGTGCTGTGTTTCTTGCCTCTCCATCTCTCTCTCTGGCTGCACGACCCGCTGTGTGTGCCTGGCCTGGCTGCCCAGCTTTGAACTGCGGGTTATTATCTGGAACACCGATGAGGTGGTTTTGGAAGATGATGCTTTCCTGGCGGGAGAGAAGATGTCTGACATCTATGTCAGGGGGTAATGGCCGAGGCCTCGCTGCTTGGTCCCCGCCGTCTGCCCCTCTACCCCTTTTTGAGCTTGTCTTGATGACCCCACTTGGCATTTCAACCCTGCAACCTCCAATTCCAGCATCTGGAGCCAAACTGTGGTTAGTTCCCATCTCTGCTTTGCTCTCACCCAGCAGCAGGGGAAAGGCCTTTCCAAAACTTGCCTGTACAGAGGTGAGGGGACTCACTCTTGGCCATAGCCCAATTCTTTACAGGACCTCACATCAATGCAACGGCATTTCAGGCTGGTGGCTGACTATGCAGTGACTTCCCACCAGTCTGTTAACCTGCTCGGTGATTTCTCTGCAGCCTCACCAGCTCAGGCCAGGTCTCCTCTGCTTGCATCTCATGCTGCTCTCAGGAAACTGGGTCTGTTTCGGTGTCTTGGGTTCCACCAGCCCAGTGGCTTTTCTGCAATGGCTCTGAAGCTGAGATGCTCCAGCCCTTCCCCATCTGTATGGTGGGGGATCACTTGACCTTTTTGTTTTGCGCGGCAGAGCAGGGCATCAGCATGCTCAGAACCTGAGAGACCAACCCTGCATTGGGTGCTCGAGCATGGAGTCATGTCGCTGCTGGCTGCAGTCCCTCAGGACAAACAGACACACAAAAAACCTGAGAGCACTCTGGGGAACGGAGATGCCTTGGTTCATCAGAGAAAGGGGGTGGGGGGCACTCACAGTCTTTAAAACAAAACTGTGTTCCCCAGGGACCCAGACTTGCTGGTATGGACTGTTCTCTGTGTCCCTTTTGCTCTTGGAACCCTGCTCCCTGGAGCCAGAAAATTAGGGGCACAAGCACATGCGACGGCAAGGTCAGCACGGCCACCCCATCTCCCAGGGCAGGAGGATGGGGATCCCACTGTCACTCCAGTGACCTGGTGTCCACGGTGGCTGTCTGAATGGGCACTTCAGGTCCCTTCACCGGAGATTAGGTCAGCAGAGACAACCCCACCCTCAAGCAGAGCCTGCAGCAGGCTCTAAACACCTCTGACGGGCTCGGATAGATGTGCCCTGACACAGGGAGCCTGCGGTGACCAGCACAGACCAAGCTGCCTCCGCAGGGACAGCTGCCATCAGAGGAGGCCTAACTACCCCACGGCGGAGTGAGGAGGTCTCTACAGCCTCCCCGCTCCACCAGTGCGGGATGGGGACATCCTTCCAGGATTCTCTGCTCCAGACTCCCCAGCAATGCTCCTTGCTCCTGTCCACCTCTTTAACATCTCCCTGCCCAGAGAAAGACCTCTGACAACCCGCTTGCATTTCTCGCTCTCAAACTCCCCTGTTCCTTCTAGGGCCCTCCTGCCCCCATGTCCGTTCTACCGCTTGGAGATGCTGCTGCTGCAGTGATTGGAGCAGCCCCAGCCCGTTGCTCGCACCTTTTAGGTCCTTCCAGTCTGTCCTGGAGACATCCTGGTTGCACGGACAGGATGGTCCTGTGCCCTCTCCTCCCTCCTGTAATGCATGCCACCCCTCTCACCCCTCTGGACCCTGCAGGTGGCTGAAGGGTCAGCAGGAGGACAAGCAAGACACGGATGTCCATTACCACTCGCTCACTGGTGAAGGCAACTTCAACTGGCGCTACATCTTCCCCTTTGACTACCTGATGGCGGAGGAGAAGATCGTCATCTCCAAGAAGGAGTCGATGTTCTCCTGGGATGAGACCGAGTACAAGATCCCAGCTCGCCTCACCCTGCAGGTCTGGGATGCTGACCACTTCTCTGCCGATGATTTCCTCGGTAAGTGGAGGGTCCGCTCAGGTGGGGCAATGGGGCAGCCAGCAGGGACCCCATGGCCGGACAAGCAGAGAGCAGTGTGGGATGAGGCAAAGCCTATATAGGAACAGAACCCATAAGGGCAGCTCTGCTCCTCAAGTCCACAACATCCTACAAACCCCCTTAGATGCTGCTCGTAAGAGCAGGCAGGATGAGAGCCCTTGTCTCTGCTGCTGCTGTTCAAAGGCTGCTCCTGTAGTAAAGGTGTCAGCTTTTTAGTTCCCAGAGCTAGTTCAAAGTTGTTCTCCAGGGAGGAGATGCTGGCCCAGCCCACCTCCAGCCAAGGACTCAGCATTTGGGGGTTCCAACATCTCTGCTCCTCTTTCTCCTGCCAGGGGCCATCGAGCTGGACCTGAACCGCTTCCCCCGGGGAGCCAAGACATCGAAACAGTGCAGCCTGGAGATGGTGACAAACGAGGCAGAGCTGCCCATGGTCTCCATCTTCAAGCAGAAGCGGGTGAAGGGCTGGTGGCCGTTCGTGGCCAGAGATGAGAATGATGAGCTGGAGGTCACCGTAAGGAAGGGGAAAAGGGAGGGATTTTGCATCCTGGGGATGGCAACTCTTTGCAGACAACCTCCACCCCCCCTGCACTTGCTTCTGTTCCCTCAGGTCCCCTCTGTCACCATGTCTCGGGGGCTGAGGTGGGGAGCATTGCCCAGGTCTCAGCACAACTCTCTGCTCCCTGCAGGGGAAAGTCGAGGCTGAACTGCACCTTCTCACAGCAGAGGAGGCAGAGAAATCCCCCGCCGGGCTGGCTCGCAATGAGCCTGATCCACTGGAGAAACCCAAGTGAGTAGGAAACCCCACTCCCCAGCAGGCACCTGGGCTTCTGGGAGATGCTGTGAGGTGGTCCCCAGGGAGGGAGCCAGGCATGGGGAGGAGAGGAGGGGTCGCACTGGGGGGATGTAGGAATGAGAGTCATGGGCAGAGCAATCTCTACTGGTTCCCCCCCGTTGCCTACTATTCACTGCCCTGCTGCTTTTCCTTACTTTATTCCTTCTCTGCTTCTCTTCTTGGCTCCATCCCCTTTCCTTGGCCTCCTACCACCTCCTCCACCCCTCCAGTCCTCACCACCAGATTCCAGCTTTGACTGGAATCCTCACCCTCCCTCACAAACCGGCATTACTCCATCTGGCATTTGCCATGCTGACTCCCCTTGTCCACTCTCCTGACCCTCCTCCTGGTTGGGCTCTTTCACTCTGTGCAGGCTTACACAGGGAACACGATCCTGCACCTCCCTTTGCCCACCATGTCCATTGTTGCACTGCCTGCTGTGCCTCCCTTCTCTATGACCAAGGCATTAATGATGGGTATTTGTTTCCCCTGCAGCCGCCCGGACACGTCCTTCATCTGGTTCCTGAACCCGCTCAAGTCCATCAAATACCTCATCTGCACACGCTACAAGTGGCTTATCATCAAAATTGTGCTGGCCTTGTTGCTCCTCATCATGATCGCCCTCTTCCTCTACAGCATGCCAGGCTACATGGTCAAGAAGCTGTTGGGAGCATGAAGCATGGGACCCTCCCCCATGTCCCCAGTCCCATGGCACAACCTTCCCCGGCCCCATGCCCTTCTCCTCCCCGCAGCCTCTCAGCAGCTTCTGGGGACATCCCCTCTTTTGCATTCCTCCTCTGTGGGTCTCTTTCATGGCTTTAGTCCCAGAGAAATGGGGCTGGAGGATGGCACCGATCCCGAGGCTGTGCATCCCTCACCGGGGCACCCAGGCTGGGACTCTCGGAGCCCTCCCAGGGAGCTCAGCCCCCAGCCCCAGGGGAAAGGGAGGGAGAGCTGGGGCCGGGGCCGTGGGAGCGCTCCCAAAAGGCTCCTTGGAGGGACTTCAGGAACAAGGGTGAAGCAGGGACCGGGGACAGCTGGAGACACACCAGCCCCACCAGTGTGGGGATGGCACCGAGCGGCCCCAACACTCGTCTCCCTTGCCAGCACTGTCCCCGCTCCACTCCTAGCTCTGGAGGTCACTGCATCCCAGTGCAGGGACCCATCCCACATGGGGGAACACCAGGCATTGTACCCCGGCAGCCACCAAGGCCCTTCAGAGAGCCCTGGGGCTGTGCAAGGGGACACCCTGCCCTTCCCTCCCCACGGCTCTGGCAGAGGCAGGGAAGGGTCCAGCAGATCAAACATCTTCCTAAGGTTACCAACCCAGAGGTGACTGTGGCCAGACATCCCTGAGGGCCCACAGGGAGCCAGGTTTTGTCACACAGTGTGAGCTCCCTGTGGCCTTCTTGATTCTCGGTTTCTTTTGTGTGGATTGGTATATACTGCAGCTGGAGACTTTCTTGCCATGTATATTAGGGAAGGGCTCTTTCCTCAGCTCACTGCAATATTCAGCTGTTGAAAAGCCACCTTTCTCAGCTTCAAGTGTGCAAGACCCTCATTGAATAATTGAAGAGATCTCGGGGATGTTTTTAGGATACTACTGTTTTAATCGGTCAATAAAGGTTGGGTTTCCCTGATGGGTTCTCGTGTTAGTGGGGAAACCGTGTGTCGCTGGCTGCTTCTCAAGACAAGCCCCTTCCTCCTTCCCTCCGGCTGCCCCGCGGCTTCCCAGTGGCAGCCTCTTTTCCCGCTGCCTCTCCCCAGTGTCCGTGCCCTGGCCGGCAGCCTGGTCCCTCAGCTGCACGGGGAGCAGAGCAGGCACGGCCCTGCCTTCCCCTCTGGGCAGGACGGCAGCAGGCAGACAGCGATGTCTTGGGGGCAACGGGGACCGAGAGGGGCTGCTGCTGGGCAGGGAAGCCCCAGTCACTTCTCCCCATCGGTTGGGGGTGCTGCCCAGCGGGAAGTCTCTTCTGGCCTGCCCTGGAAGAGAGAACGGGGTTGAGGAGGGACCCCAGGGCTCCATTCGTCCCCGGGCAGGTTCCCCCCCACAGAGGCCCAGGCTGGGGGCAGAGGGGGGCCCTGGCCTCCAAACGGGGTCTCTGAGCGAAGGGGCATCTCCTGCACATCCCCGGCATTAACCCTTGCCCTCCGCAAGCCCCGCAGGATCCCCACCTACCCCGGCCACTTTCCGGCTCTGAGCCGGACCCTGCCTCTCCGCGTGTTTTCCCTCCCAGCGGTGTCCACACCAAAACTCAGCGAGAGGCCAGCGCATCTCTCACTGCCGCCCCCGCTCTGCCAGACCACACGATCTCGTCCCACAGAAACGCCTCCTGAACAGCACAGCTTCCACGGCTGCACAAGACAGCCCAGACCCGTCCCCGTCCTCCCGTCCTGCGCTTGCCCTGCCCACGCTCCTCCCCGTCCCACCTTTTCTTGCCGATGCCCCTCATGCCTCCATCGCCATGGCGTGGAAGAGCGCGTCGACCTGAAACCGGAGGTGGAACGGCAGCTTCGGGTCCGCTTCCATGGTGCCCTTTGGTGCCAAGCGCCCTCGCACGCTGCTCTTCACTTTGCACCAGGACTTCCGGACGCGCTGCAGCCTGACCCCCTGCCGCAGGCCCTTGTAGCCCACCAAGGGCAGGGGCTCCAGCCCAACTCTCCGCAGCCGCTCCAGGGCCGTGGGAGGGGGAGGCTGTGCCCATGGGGGCAGGGGCCACGTGGGGACCACGGTGGGGACAGACTCCCCCCGCCTGGCTGGCTGCAGGTCAGCACGGCTGGTATCTTTTGCCCCAGCGTGCCTTGCAGGAGGAGCCCTCGCGTCCTGCCTGCCCAGCCTCATCTGTCCCGCTGCTATTCCCGAGAATCTGGGCACGGGGAACGATGCCCGCAAGCCCTTGCTGTCCCTGAGGCTCCTGGGCAGAGGCGCGCTGCACTCCTCGCAGCATCTTTCAGGGGCGATTTTGGGGAGCCGCTGGGTTATCTCCCACGCGTAGAGCAGCTCCCCGTTGATGGCCAGCTCAAAGCCCAGCCCCACTTCCAGCTGGAGGTCCTCCTCGTGCACCAGCATGTCCACAGTGCAGAGGGTGACGGCCAGCGTGGGCAGGTCCTGTTCTGCCACGGGCTGGCTGCAGTGCGGGCAGCTGCCGGTGAGGCATCGACGGCACTGCAGGCAGACGGGATATTCTTCCCTCATGGCTCCGCACAGGACTGGAGCGCTGCTATCCCGAGGTATGTTCAGCTTTCGCAGCAGGTTGCGGCAGATTTGGGCGATGTTCAGGGACTCCATCAGAGATCTGGCGAGCTCCTCCATGTTGGCGACGGAGGGCTGGCTCCCTGATCTGCTGGCAGCACTGAAATTTCCACGTTGACCCACGTCTCCGGTGTCCGAGGGGATCTCCCTTGCAGAGGCTGCTTCCTTGCCGTAGCCGCTTTCCCACCATTGTCCTCCATGGGTCTTCTCCGACCTGTGGGGGGACATACCGGCGGGACTGTGGGGGCTGCTGTGGGACAGGACCCACCCGGCTCCCTCTCTCTGCCTTCTCCTGGGCGATCTCCCAGCTGCCCGCAGCCAGTCCTGCCAGCTCTGGGATGCTGGGGGTGAAGCTGGGGTCTCGAGAACATGGGGCCAGCCCAGGCCAGGGGCTGAGGACAGAGAGGGGTGACGGGGCCACCGGTGGGCGGGGGGGGGGGGGGGGGGTCACCAGAGGGCACTGGCCTGGAAACCTGCCCTCCCCGAGCCATCCCTCCCTTCCCTCGCCCCTCGAGCCCTTTCCCTTCCTGGGGCTGAGCCCGGACCCTGGCTCTCTGCTGAATCCTGCTCTCGCCCACCCACAGCCTCCCGGGGGCAATGGGGCAGAGGAACCCACCAGTGGGGTTCCCCAGCCAGGGGCTCCCAGAGGGGCTGCCCCCCTGAAGGGAAACACTCCGCTTACCTTGCCTTCAGGCTCTCAGCAGAGCCCTCCATGGCTTCCCAGGGGACGGATGATCCTGGGAGAAGAGACAGAGGGAGAGTGAGCGAGGGCAGCCATCTCTCGCAGGGTGCAACGGCATCTCTCGGCCGGGAGCTGCTGTGGAGCCCGGCGCAGCTCTGGGATGGGGCTGCTCACCTATCGGGTCCTTCCTCCTGCTGCTGCGACGTCTCTTCCCCGCACAAGTCCCCTGTTCCCAGAAAGCAAGCCCCCGGTTAGCGTGAGGTGTCTCCCCTCTCCTGCCCAGCAGATGAGGACCCTGGGAAGGGTAACCGGAGTTTCAGGGACAGAAGCGGCCCCGGCCCCGAGCCGGTGCCCAAGCGGAGGTGGCTCGGTGGCTGTGGAGCAGGGGCCTGCCTGGGTGGGCAATGGCCTCTGTTCACCGCTCCCTCCCAAAAATCCCCGGGGATGGGCTCTGCCCTGGGCTAGCCCCTGCCCAGGGAGCATTTGGAGCAACGCCAGGACGGACGCCTACCTTGACCTTGGCCTTGATGTTGGGCCACCAGGCCATGAAGATGCCCAGACCCAGGATGGCCACCAAGCTGGGGGTGCAGGGCAGCACGAGTGTGCAGAGGCCCCAGAGGCTCAGGCTGGAGAGGAAGAGCAGCACCGTCACCTTCCACTCCTCCATCTCGCGCAGGGATCGCCAGCATCTCCTCCAGCGGTTCTGCATGACCAGGGGATGTGCAAAGGCGTCAGGAGGGCCCCTTTGTGCGGAGGCCGAGAAACCCGGGGAGGAGAGGTTGGGGGGATGCCAAAGCACCCCGCTCCTACCTGCTGGTTTGCTTCTCCTCCCATCTCTGCTGTCTTTTCCACACGCTTGCCCATCTGCTCGCTGGCTCGCGTGCAGTCAAAGTGACACCCGAGCCTCCCCGCAACCCACTAAGAGGGGGGACACCTTTGTGATGTTGTGGTGACATCGTGTAGACACACAATGGCTGCCACGTCAACCCAGGGCTGAGCTGGCGTGGGAGATTGTGACGCCATCGGGGAGCAGCCACCCCAAAGAGCCCCTGTGTCAGGGTTCGGAGGGGCAGCGCAGCCCAGGACGTAGCCCAGGGCCTGCGGGAGAGTGGGCAGGGAAGGTCCCTCTGGGCCACCCACCTCCACCCCTCGGCCAGGATGGGCCACTGCGATGGCTACTTGGTCTTGGTGGCACCAGGGCTGCTCTAGCACCCCGGGGGGACCTGCTGGTGGCCCTGGCAGCAGCCCCCCACTCCCATCCCCAGGGACTGACGGCTTCTCACCAGCCAGGGACACCATGATGGTCCCTTCTCCTCTCTGTTGCACCAGGGATCCTGGCCAGGGCCCTAGCACACCCCGTCGGAGTAGTTGTGTGGCTGCAGGGAGGCAGGGAAACCTGAGAGGGAAGACTGGGGAGTAGGTTAGGTGAACTCGCCTCAAGGGTTTCTCCACGAAATTCCCATTCACGCTTAAGGGGCTGTTATGGTGACTTTTCTTGCCAGTGCTCCTTATACCTGCATCACCATGGCGTGCAAGAGCGCATTGACCTGAAACCGTAGGTGGAACGGAAGCTTCGGGTCCCCTTCCATGGTGCCCTTGGGTGACGAGCTCCTTGCTAGCCACAGCCAGCCCCGCTTGGCCCCGAAGCTCCTCCGCACGCTGTTCTTCACTTTGCACCAGGACTGCCAGACGTGCTGCAGCCTGACACCCTCACGCAGGCCCTTGTAGCCCACCAAGGGCAGGGGCTCCAGCCCGACTCTCCGCAGCCGCTCCAGGGCCGTGGGAGGGGGAGGCTGTGCCCATGGGGGCAAGGGCCACGTGGGGACCACGGCGGGGACAGACTCCCCCCGCCTGGCTGGCTGCAGGTCAGCACGGCTGGTATCTTTTGCTCCAGCGTGCCTTGCAGGAGGAGCCCTCGCGTCCTGCCTGCCCAGCCTCACCTGTCCCGCTGGTATTCCCGGGGATCTGGGGACAGGGAACGATGCCCGCAAGCCCTTGCCGTCCCCAGGGCTCCTGGGCAGAGGCGCCTTGCATTCCTCGCAGCATCTCTCAGGGGCGATTCTGGGGAGCCGCTGGGTTATCTCCCACGCGTAGACTGGCTCCCCGCTGATGGCCAGCTCAAAGCCCAGCCCCACTTCCAGCTGGAAGTCCTCCTCGTGCACCAGCATGTCCGCAGTGCAGAGGGTGACGGCCAGCATGGGCAGGTCCTGTTCTGCCGCGGGCTGGCTGCAGTGCGGGCAGCTGCCGGTGAGGCATCGACGGCACTGCAGGCAGACGAGGTAGTCTTCCCACGTGGCTCCGCACAGGACTGGAGCGCTGCTATCCCAAGCTTTGTTTAGCTTTCCCAGCGAGTTGAGGCAGATTTGGGTGATGTTCAGGGATCTGGCGAGCTCCTCCATGTTGGCGACGGAGGGCTGGCTCCTGAGGAGCTCTGATCTGCTGGCAGCACTGGAATTTCCACATCGACCCACATCTCCGGTCTGTGAGGAGAGGTCCCTTGCAGAGGCTGCTTCCCTGCCGTAGCCGCTTTCCCACCATTCTCCTCCATGGGGCTTCCCCGACCTGTGGGGGACATACCGGCGGGACTGTGGGGGCTGCTGTGGGACAGGACCTACCCGGCTCCCTCTCTCTGCCTTCTCCTGGGTGATCTCCCAGCTGCCCACAGCCAGCCCTGTCAGCTCTGGGATGCTGGGGGTGAAGCTGGGGTCTCGGAAACATGGGGCAAGCCCAGGCCTGCAGCACAAGGTGCATAGTGAGGGGCTCGGCGCCCGCCAGCCCAAGGAGAAAAGGGCCAGCCCAGGCCAGAGGCTGAGGACAGAGAGGGGTGCCAGGGCTACCTGTGGGCTCTGTGGGAGGGGCTATAGTGGGTGTCTGCAGAGTGCTTGGGTGAGGACACCACTTCAGTCCTGGTTTGGGGAAAAGGCGTGCCCATGGCCTGCAAGTCCCAGGTTTGGGAACATTGGCCTGATCCAGGGAGGCTACTGGCCTGCCGCTGATTCTGTCCATGGGGGCACAGGGTCCATGGCAGGGCGATATCTTGAGGCAGGGGGTATCGCTGCCCCAGGGCTGGCCTGGGGACGGGACAGGGATGTCCCTGACTGTGGGCTGAGCTGGGATTGATTTGGAGGGTGGTCCCTGACCTCCTGCCAATCGGCAGGGAAGGGGGAATGTCTGACTGGTTCCGGATTCAGGGTGGTCCCTGACCCCAGGCCCCTTTGGGGAGAGGTCCTGGGTCCCGGGAAGGCTGGCAAGGCCCTGTCAGGTCCCTGCCCCCTGCCAGTTGGTGGCAGGGGTCCTGGCCCCAGTGCCGGTGTGGGGCAGGGGATGTTCTGAGACCCGAGGACAGTCTCTGAGCCTCTGCTGGTTCTGGGTGGGGGGGTCAGGACCGGGTTGCAGTTTGGGGTAAGGGATCTGGAACCGGCACTGGTTTGAGGGTGGGGACGTCCACCCCCGTGCCAGTTCGGGGAAAAGAGGAAACCCTCCCAGTTCGGGGAAGAGGAAACCCCCTGTGACCAGACGCGGGGTCTGGGGAGGAGGTGCGCGACTTGGTGCCGGCTGGGAGCAGGGAAGGGGCCCGGGCCCAGCTCGGGTTGAGGGGGAGCCGGCTGGGGGTGCAGGCCGCCGCAACCGGGGCGCTGGCGGACGAGCCCCCGTCTCTCACCGGCGCTTGGCATCGAGGCGGGCGGCGATTCGCTCCTGGGGGCCGGGGCCGGGGTCGCTGAGAGCCGGGGTCGCTGAGAGCCGGGGTCGCTGAAAGCCGGGGTCGCTGAGAGCCGGGGCCGGGTCCCGCCAGCCCGCCGCCGCCGCCGCCATAGCGCCCGCTCCCCGCCTCAGGCAGCCCCGTCTGAGGCGGCGACCGCGCATGCGCGCCGCGCGGCTGCAGCGTCCCGGCGCCGCCTAGCAACGCCAGGGGAGCGCGTGCTCGCCGCGGCTTCCCGCCTCCTCCGAGCGGCGCGCGCCGCGGTCCGCGCAGCGCCCGTTGCTGCGCGTGCCCCCTGAGGCAACTGCCCTGAGGCGGGAGAGGGGGAAACGCGGGCTTGATCCCAAGGAAAGGAGCGAAAAAGGGGGAGAAAGGGCGAATTATTGGGGTGAAAAACGTCCGCGGGGGCACTCTGAGGCATTGCTGGGGCTCTGTGTCCTCTGCGCTGCACCGCTGGTACTGGCTGGGTCGGCAGACCCCCCTGTCAGCCACCACAGGGCTCCTCACAGGAGCCTGTCTGGAGGTGGCCTGGTCTGAGCCCCTGCTCAAGCAGGGCCACCCTCAGCCGCTTGTCCTGGGCCACATCCAGACTGCTTTTGACTTGTCTCCACAGGCAGAGGCTCCACAGCCTCCTTGGGCAACCCTCCCAGTAAAAAACACGTTCCCTCCTGTTCAGCAGGACCCTCCTGCGTCTGAGTGTGTGCCCGTGGCCGCCGGGACCGCTGAAAAGAGCCTGGCTCCGTCCTCTTTGCACCCTCCTTTCAGTAGGCGCACATTTTTCCTCAGTCCACCCAGGAGGTGGGAAGGAGGGATCACGCCAGCTGGAGCTTCCCAAAAGTCCCCGTTCCCCAGAGCTGCAGGTGCAGGGACAAAGCACAGGTGACTTCTCAGCAGAAGACAGCCCTCCCTGCCTCCACCCCGTGAGCGGGAAGATGGCAGCAAGTTGCAGCATCTCCCCTCAGCTCTTCCTCCCCCTGTGAACCCCATGCCCAGCAACCCCTCTGTGCCAGGTGTGAGAAACGCACTCACGCAGAATTTTATGAATTTTACAACTTTATTATAAAGCAAAGGCAAACAGCGCTGGGCACATGGTTGAAACCAGAGGCGCACCCGGTTGCACCCGAACTCACCTTTTATACACTGTGTTCGTGGCATTTTCAAAAAGTCACTTTAATATTTCAGATACCTATTAACATAACTCCACCCCAGACCACCCCCACTTGCACGCATCTCTCATGGTTTGGGGGGGCTCCCAGGGATCCGCAAGGGATGAAGTTAGTAGTCTTCCTCCAGCTGCACCTTTCACCCCGCGATTTTCCGGCATCTGCAGGCGGTTGTCTTATCGTTCCATCTTTCCATTTCCAATTAGCTCCAAGGTTACATTTCCCGTGTCAAGGCCTAGCTTAGTGTCAGTGAAGCAAACATCCTGTCAAGATATAGCTTATGCGGCAGTTAGGCAAACTTTCAGTATTCTCATTTTGCGAAAGACAATATACATTTCGCACCAGGCACATCGCCCCTCCGCCAGCCTGGGTGCCGATCCCCAGAACAGCTCAGGAGGGCCCCGTTGCTGGTGGAGGGCATTTGGACTGGGGAAACGGGGGTGCCCTGTGCACTGTGCCCTTCTCCTGCAGCCTTTCAAGGGACATCTCCCTGCCGCTGCTGCTGCTGTTGCTAGGCCTCCTCTTTTGCACTCCTCCTCTGTGGGTCCCCTTCGTGGCTTTAGTCCCAGAGAAATGGGGCTGGAGGATGGCATCGAGCCTGAGGCTGTGCATCCCTCACCGGGGCACCCAGGCTGGGAGTCTCGGAGCCCTCCCAGGGAGCTCAGCCCCCGGCCCCAGGGGAAAGGGAGGGAGAGCTGGGGCCGGGGCCGGGGGAGCGCTCCCAAAAGGCTCCTCGGAGGGACTTCAGGAACTAGGGTGAAGCAGGGACCTGGGATGGATCAGCTGGGGACGTTGCAGCCCCGCATAGGGTGGGGATGAGGCACAGAGTGGCCCCAATGTCCGTCTCCCTTGCCAGCACTGTCCCTGACACCCTACCCTACCCCCGTTCATGCAATAACAGAAGAGCTCTTGGGTCTGTTTTAAGGATGCTACTCTTTTAATCGATCAATAAAGGTTGGGTTTCACTGCTGGCTTCTCTGCAGAGGCCTCGTGTTAGTGGGGAAACCGTGTGTCGCTGGCTGCTTCTCAAGACAAGCCCCTTCCTCCTTCCCTCCGGCTGCCCCGCGGCTTCCCAGTGGCAGCCTCTTTTCCCGCTGCCTCTCCCCAGTGTCCGTGCCCTGGCCGGCAGCCTGGTCCCTCAGCTGCACGGGGAGCAGAGCAGGCACGGCCCTGCCTTCCCCTCTGGGCAGGACGGCAGCAGGCAGACAGCGATGTCTTGGGGGCAACGGGGACCGAGAGGGGCTGCTGCTGGGCAGGGAAGCCCCAGTCACTTCTCCCCATCGGTTGGGGGTGCTGCCCAGCGGGAAGTCTCTTCTGGCCTGCCCTGGAAGAGAGAACGGGGTTGAGGAGGGACCCCAGGGCTCCATTCGTCCCCGGGCAGGTTCCCCCCCACAGAGGCCCAGGCTGGGGGCAGAGGGGGGCCCTGGCCTCCAAACGGGGTCTCTGAGCGAAGGGGCATCTCCTGCACATCCCCGGCATTAACCCTTGCCCTCCGCAAGCCCCGCAGGATCCCCACCTACCCCGGCCACTTTCCGGCTCTGAGCCGGACCCTGCCTCTCCGCGTGTTTTCCCTCCCAGCGGTGTCCACACCAAAACTCAGCGAGAGGCCAGCGCATCTCTCACTGTCGCCCCCGCTCTGCCAGACCACACGATCTTGTCCCACAGAAACGCCTCCTGAACAGCACAGCTTCCACGGCTGCACAAGACAGCCCAGACCCGTCCCCGTCCTCCCGTCCTGCGCTTGCCCTGCCCACGCTCCTCCCCGTCCCACCTTTTCTTGCCGATGCCCCTCACGCCTCCATTGCCATGGCGTGGAAGAGCGCGTCGACCTGAAACCGGAGGTGGAACGGCAGCTTCGGGTCCGCTTCCATGGTGCCCTTCGGTGCCAAGCGCCCTCGCACGCTGCTCTTCACTTTGCACCAGGACTTCCGGACGCGCTGCAGCCTGACCCCCTGCCGCAGGCCCTTGTAGCCCACCAAGGGCAGGGGCTCCAGCCCAACTCTCCGCAGCCGCTCCAGGGCCGTGGGAGGGGGAGGCTGTGCCCATGGGGGCAGGGGCCACGTGGGGACCACGGTGGGGACAGACTCCCCCCGCCTGGCTGGCTGCAGGTCAGCACGGCTGGTATCTTTTGCCCCAGCGTGCCTTGCAGGAGGAGCCCTCGCGTCCTGCCTGCCCAGCCTCATCTGTCCCGCTGCTATTCCCGAGAATCTGGGCACGGGGAACGATGCCCGCAAGCCCTTGCTGTCCCTGAGGCTCCTGGGCAGAGGCGCGCTGCACTCCTCGCAGCATCTTTCAGGGGCGATTTTGGGGAGCCGCTGGGTTATCTCCCACGCGTAGAGCAGCTCCCCGTTGATGGCCAGCTCAAAGCCCAGCCCCACTTCCAGCTGGAGGTCCTCCTCGTGCACCAGCATGTCCACAGTGCAGAGGGTGACGGCCAGCGTGGGCAGGTCCTGTTCTGCCACGGGCTGGCTGCAGTGCGGGCAGCTGCCGGTGAGGCATCGACGGCACTGCAGGCAGACGGGATATTCTTCCCTCATGGCTCCGCACAGGACTGGAGCGCTGCTATCCCGAGGTATGTTCAGCTTTCGCAGCAGGTTGCGGCAGATTTGGGCGATGTTCAGGGACTCCATCAGAGATCTGGCGAGCTCCTCCATGTTGGCGACGGAGGGCTGGCTCCCTGATCTGCTGGCAGCACTGAAATTTCCACGTTGACCCACGTCTCCGGTGTCCGAGGGGATCTCCCTTGCAGAGGCTGCTTCCTTGCCGTAGCCGCTTTCCCACCATTGTCCTCCATGGGTCTTCCCCGACCTGTGGGGGGACATACCGGCGGGACTGTGGGGGCTGCTGTGGGACAGGACCCACCCGGCTCCCTCTCTCTGCCTTCTCCTGGGCGATCTCCCAGCTGCCCGCAGCCAGTCCTGCCAGCTCTGGGATGCTGGGGGTGAAGCTGGGGTCTCGAGAACATGGGGCCAGCCCAGGCCAGGGGCTGAGGACAGAGAGGGGTGACGGGGCCACCGGTGGGCGGGGGGGGGGGGGGGGTCACCAGAGGGCACTGGCCTGGAAACCTGCCCTCCCTGAGCCATCCCTCCCTTCCCTCGCCCCTCGAGCCCTTTCCCTTCCTGGGGCTGAGCCCGGACCCTGGCTCTCTGCTGAATCCTGCTCTCGCCCACCCACAGCCTCCTGGGGGCAATGGGGCAGAGGAACCCACCAGTGGGGTTCCCCAGCCAGGGGCTCCCAGAGGGGCTGCCCCCCTGAAGGGAAACACTCCGCTTACCTTGCCTTCAGGCTCTCAGCAGAGCCCTCCATGGCTTCCCAGGGGACGGATGATCCTGGGAGAAGAGACAGAGGGAGAGTGAGCGAGGGCAGCCATCTCTCGCAGGGTGCAACGGCGTCTCTCGGCCGGGAGCTGCTGTGGAGCCCGGCGCAGCTCTGGGATGGGGCTGCTCACCTATCGGGTCCTTCCTCCTGCTGCTGCGACGTCTCTTCCCCGCACAAGTCCCCTGTTCCCAGAAAGCAAGCCCCCGGTTAGCGTGAGGTGTCTCCCCTCTCCTGCCCAGCAGATGAGGACCCTGGGAAGGGTAACCGGAGTTTCAGGGACAGAAGCGGCCCCGGCCCCGAGCCGGTGCCCAAGCGGAGGTGGCTCGGTGGCTGTGGAGCAGGGGCCTGCCTGGGTGGGCAATGGCCTCTGTTCACCGCTCCCTCCCAAAAATCCCCGGGGATGGGCTCTGCCCTGGGCTAGCCCCTGCCCAGGGAGCATTTGGAGCAACGCCAGGACGGACGCCTACCTTGACCTTGGCCTTGATGTTGGGCCACCAGGCCATGAAGATGCCCAGACCCAGGATGGCCACCAAGCTGGGGGTGCAGGGCAGCACGAGTGTGCAGAGGCCCCAGAGGCTCAGGCTGGAGAGGAAGAGCAGCACCGTCACCTTCCACTCCTCCATCTCGCGCAGGGATCGCCAGCATCTCCTCCAGCGGTTCTGCATGACCAGGGGATGTGCAAAGGCGTCAGGAGGGCCCCTTTGTGCGGAGGCCGAGAAACCCGGGGAGGAGAGGTTGGGGGGATGCCAAAGCACCCCGCTCCTACCTGCTGGTTTGCTTCTCCTCCCATCTCTGCTGTCTTTTCCACACGCTTGCCCATCTGCTCGCTGGCTCGCGTGCAGTCAAAGTGACACCCGAGCCTCCCCGCAACCCACTAAGAGGGGGGACACCTTTGTGATGTTGTGGTGACATCGTGTAGACACACAATGGCTGCCACGTCAACCCAGGGCTGAGCTGGCGTGGGAGATTGTGACGCCATCGGGGAGCAGCCACCCCAAAGAGCCCCTGTGTCAGGGTTCGGAGGGGCAGCGCAGCCCAGGACGTAGCCCAGGGCCTGCGGGAGAGTGGGCAGGGAAGGTCCCTCTGGGCCACCCACCTCCACCCCTCGGCCAGGATGGGCCACTGCGATGGCTACTTGGTCTTGGTGGCACCAGGGCTGCTCTAGCACCCCGGGGGGACCTGCTGGTGGCCCTGGCAGCAGCCCCCCACTCCCATCCCCAGGGACTGACGGCTTCTCACCAGCCAGGGACACCATGATGGTCCCTTCTCCTCTCTGTTGCACCAGGGATCCTGGCCAGGGCCCTAGCACACCCCGTCGGAGTAGTTGTGTGGCTGCAGGGAGGCAGGGAAACCTGAGAGGGAAGACTGGGGAGTAGGTTAGGTGAACTCGCCTCAAGGGTTTCTCCACGAAATTCCCATTCACGCTTAAGGGGCTGTTATGGTGACTTTTCTTGCCAGTGCTCCTTATACCTGCATCACCATGGCGTGCAAGAGCGCATTGACCTGAAACCGTAGGTGGAACGGAAGCTTCGGGTCCCCTTCCATGGTGCCCTTGGGTGACGAGCTCCTTGCTAGCCACAGCCAGCCCCGCTTGGCCCCGAAGCTCCTCCGCACGCTGTTCTTCACTTTGCACCAGGACTGCCAGACGTGCTGCAGCCTGACACCCTCACGCAGGCCCTTGTAGCCCACCAAGGGCAGGGGCTCCAGCCCGACTCTCCGCAGCCGCTCCAGGGCCGTGGGAGGGGGAGGCTGTGCCCATGGGGGCAAGGGCCACGTGGGGACCACGGCGGGGACAGACTCCCCCCGCCTGGCTGGCTGCAGGTCAGCACGGCTGGTATCTTTTGCTCCAGCGTGCCTTGCAGGAGGAGCCCTCGCGTCCTGCCTGCCCAGCCTCACCTGTCCCGCTGGTATTCCCGGGGATCTGGGGACAGGGAACGATGCCCGCAAGCCCTTGCCGTCCCCAGGGCTCCTGGGCAGAGGCGCCTTGCATTCCTCGCAGCATCTCTCAGGGGCGATTCTGGGGAGCCGCTGGGTTATCTCCCACGCGTAGACTGGCTCCCCGCTGATGGCCAGCTCAAAGCCCAGCCCCACTTCCAGCTGGAAGTCCTCCTCGTGCACCAGCATGTCCGCAGTGCAGAGGGTGACGGCCAGCATGGGCAGGTCCTGTTCTGCCGCGGGCTGGCTGCAGTGCGGGCAGCTGCCGGTGAGGCATCGACGGCACTGCAGGCAGACGAGGTAGTCTTCCCACGTGGCTCCGCACAGGACTGGAGCGCTGCTATCCCAAGCTTTGTTTAGCTTTCCCAGCGAGTTGAGGCAGATTTGGGTGATGTTCAGGGATCTGGCGAGCTCCTCCATGTTGGCGACGGAGGGCTGGCTCCTGAGGAGCTCTGATCTGCTGGCAGCACTGGAATTTCCACATCGACCCACATCTCCGGTCTGTGAGGAGAGGTCCCTTGCAGAGGCTGCTTCCCTGCCGTAGCCGCTTTCCCACCATTCTCCTCCATGGGGCTTCCCCGACCTGTGGGGGACATACCGGCGGGACTGTGGGGGCTGCTGTGGGACAGGACCTACCCGGCTCCCTCTCTCTGCCTTCTCCTGGGTGATCTCCCAGCTGCCCACAGCCAGCCCTGTCAGCTCTGGGATGCTGGGGGTGAAGCTGGGGTCTCGGAAACATGGGGCAAGCCCAGGCCTGCAGCACAAGGTGCATAGTGAGGGGCTCGGCGCCCGCCAGCCCAAGGAGAAAAGGGCCAGCCCAGGCCAGAGGCTGAGGACAGAGAGGGGTGCCAGGGCTACCTGTGGGCTCTGTGGGAGGGGCTATAGTGGGTGTCTGCAGAGTGCTTGGGTGAGGACACCACTTCAGTCCTGGTTTGGGGAAAAGGCGTGCCCATGGCCTGCAAGTCCCAGGTTTGGGAACATTGGCCTGATCCAGGGAGGCTACTGGCCTGCCGCTGATTCTGTCCATGGGGGCACAGGGTCCATGGCAGGGCGATATCTTGAGGCAGGGGGTATCGCTGCCCCAGGGCTGGCCTGGGGACGGGACAGGGATGTCCCTGACTGTGGGCTGAGCTGGGATTGATTTGGAGGGTGGTCCCTGACCTCCTGCCAATCGGCAGGGAAGGGGGAATGTCTGACTGGTTCCGGATTCAGGGTGGTCCCTGACCCCAGGCCCCTTTGGGGAGAGGTCCTGGGTCCCGGGAAGGCTGGCAAGGCCCTGTCAGGTCCCTGCCCCCTGCCAGTTGGTGGCAGGGGTCCTGGCCCCAGTGCCGGTGTGGGGCAGGGGATGTTCTGAGACCCGAGGACAGTCTCTGAGCCTCTGCTGGTTCTGGGTGGGGGGGTCAGGACCGGGTTGCAGTTTGGGGTAAGGGATCTGGAACCGGCACTGGTTTGAGGGTGGGGACGTCCACCCCCGTGCCAGTTCGGGGAAAAGAGGAAACCCTCCCAGTTCGGGGAAGAGGAAACCCCCTGTGACCAGACGCGGGGTCTGGGGAGGAGGTGCGCGACTTGGTGCCGGCTGGGAGCAGGGAAGGGGCCCGGGCCCAGCTCGGGTTGAGGGGGAGCCGGCTGGGGGTGCAGGCCGCCGCAACCGGGGCGCTGGCGGACGAGCCCCCGTCTCTCACCGGCGCTTGGCATCGAGGCGGGCGGCGATTCGCTCCTGGGGGCCGGGGCCGGGGTCGCTGAGAGCCGGGGTCGCTGAAAGCCGGGGTCGCTGAAAGCCGGGGTCGCTGAGAGCCGGGGCCGGGTCCCGCCAGCCCGCCGCCGCCGCCGCCATAGCGCCCGCTCCCCGCCTCAGGCAGCCCCGTCTGAGGCGGCGACCGCGCATGCGCGCCGCGCGGCTGCAGCGTCCCGGCGCCGCCTAGCAACGCCAGGGGAGCGCGTGCTCGCCGCGGCTTCCCGCCTCCTCCGAGCGGCGCGCGCCGCGGTCCGCGCAGCGCCCGTTGCTGCGCGTGCCCCCTGAGGCAACTGCCCTGAGGCGGGAGAGGGGGAAACGCGGGCTTGATCCCAAGGAAAGGAGCGAAAAAGGGGGAGAAAGGGCGAATTATTGGGGTGAAAAACGTCCGCGGGGGCACTCTGAGGCATTGCTGGGGCTCTGTGTCCTCTGCGCTGCACCGCTGGTACTGGCTGGGTCGGCAGACCCCCCTGTCAGCCACCACAGGGCTCCTCACAGGAGCCTGTCTGGAGGTGGCCTGGTCTGAGCCCCTGCTCAAGCAGGGCCACCCTCAGCCGCTTGTCCTGGGCCACATCCAGACTGCTTTTGACTTGTCTCCAAAGGCAGAGGCTCCACAGCCTCCTTGGGCAACCCTCCCAGTAAAAAACACGTTCCCTCCTGTTCAGCAGGACCCTCCTGCGTCTGAGTGTGTGCCCGTGGCCGCCGGGACCGCTGAAAAGAGCCTGGCTCCGTCCTCTTTGCACCCTCCTTTCAGTAGGCGCACATTTTTCCTCAGTCCACCCAGGAGGTGGGAAGGAGGGATCACGCCAGCTGGAGCTTCCCAAAAGTCCCCGTTCCCCAGAGCTGCAGGTGCAGGGACAAAGCACAGGTGACTTCTCAGCAGAAGACAGCCCTCCCTGCCTCCACCCCGTGAGCGGGAAGATGGCAGCAAGTTGCAGCATCTCCCCTCAGCTCTTCCTCCCCCTGTGAACCCCATGCCCAGCAACCCCTCTGTGCCAGGTGTGAGAAACGCACTCACGCAGAATTTTATGAATTTTACAACTTTATTATAAAGCAAAGGCAAACAGCGCTGGGCACATGGTTGAAACCAGAGGCGCACCCGGTTGCACCCGAACTCACCTTTTATACACTGTGTTCGTGGCATTTTCAAAAAGTCACTTTAATATTTCAGATACCTATTAACATAACTCCACCCCAGACCACCCCCACTTGCACGCATCTCTCATGGTTTGGGGGGGCTCCCAGGGATCCGCAAGGGATGAAGTTAGTAGTCTTCCTCCAGCTGCACCTTTCACCCCGCGATTTTCCGGCATCTGCAGGCGGTTGTCTTATCGTTCCATCTTTCCATTTCCAATTAGCTCCAAGGTTACATTTCCCGTGTCAAGGCCTAGCTTAGTGTCAGTGAAGCAAACATCCTGTCAAGATATAGCTTATGCGGCAGTTAGGCAAACTTTCAGTATTCTCATTTTGCGAAAGACAATATACATTTCGCACCAGGCACATCGCCCCTCCGCCAGCCTGGGTGCCGATCCCCAGAACAGCTCAGGAGGGCCCCGTTGCTGGTGGAGGGCATTTGGACTGGGGAAACGGGGGTGCCCTGTGCACTGTGCCCTTCTCCTGCAGCCTTTCAAGGGACATCTCCCTGCCGCTGCTGCTGCTGTTGCTAGGCCTCCTCTTTTGCACTCCTCCTCTGTGGGTCCCCTTCGTGGCTTTAGTCCCAGAGAAATGGGGCTGGAGGATGGCATCGAGCCTGAGGCTGTGCATCCCTCACCGGGGCACCCAGGCTGGGAGTCTCGGAGCCCTCCCAGGGAGCTCAGCCCCCGGCCCCAGGGGAAAGGGAGGGAGAGCTGGGGCCGGGGCCGGGGGAGCGCTCCCAAAAGGCTCCTCGGAGGGACTTCAGGAACTAGGGTGAAGCAGGGACCTGGGATGGATCAGCTGGGGACGTTGCAGCCCCGCATAGGGTGGGGATGAGGCACAGAGTGGCCCCAATGTCCGTCTCCCTTGCCAGCACTGTCCCTGACACCCTACCCTACCCCCGTTCATGCAATAACAGAAGAGCTCTTGGGTCTGTTTTAAGGATGCTACTCTTTTAATCGATCAATAAAGGTTGGGTTTCACTGCTGGCTTCTCTGCAGAGGCCTCGTGTTAGTGGGGAAACCGTGTGTCGCTGGCTGCTTCTCAAGACAAGCCCCTTCCTCCTTCCCTCCGGCTGCCCCGCGGCTTCCCAGTGGCAGCCTCTTTTCCCGCTGCCTCTCCCCAGTGTCCGTGCCCTGGCCGGCAGCCTGGTCCCTCAGCTGCACGGGGAGCAGAGCAGGCACGGCCCTGCCTTCCCCTCTGGGCAGGACGGCAGCAGGCAGACAGCGATGTCTTGGGGGCAACGGGGACCGAGAGGGGCTGCTGCTGGGCAGGGAAGCCCCAGTCACTTCTCCCCATCGGTTGGGGGTGCTGCCCAGCGGGAAGTCTCTTCTGGCCTGCCCTGGAAGAGAGAACGGGGTTGAGGAGGGACCCCAGGGCTCCATTCGTCCCCGGGCAGGTTCCCCCCCACAGAGGCCCAGGCTGGGGGCAGAGGGGGGCCCTGGCCTCCAAACGGGGTCTCTGAGCGAAGGGGCATCTCCTGCACATCCCCGGCATTAACCCTTGCCCTCCGCAAGCCCCGCAGGATCCCCACCTACCCCGGCCACTTTCCGGCTCTGAGCCGGACCCTGCCTCTCCGCGTGTTTTCCCTCCCAGCGGTGTCCACACCAAAACTCAGCGAGAGGCCAGCGCATCTCTCACTGTCGCCCCCGCTCTGCCAGACCACACGATCTTGTCCCACAGAAACGCCTCCTGAACAGCACAGCTTCCACGGCTGCACAAGACAGCCCAGACCCGTCCCCGTCCTCCCGTCCTGCGCTTGCCCTGCCCACGCTCCTCCCCGTCCCACCTTTTCTTGCCGATGCCCCTCACGCCTCCATTGCCATGGCGTGGAAGAGCGCGTCGACCTGAAACCGGAGGTGGAACGGCAGCTTCGGGTCCGCTTCCATGGTGCCCTTCGGTGCCAAGCGCCCTCGCACGCTGCTCTTCACTTTGCACCAGGACTTCCGGACGCGCTGCAGCCTGACCCCCTGCCGCAGGCCCTTGTAGCCCACCAAGGGCAGGGGCTCCAGCCCAACTCTCCGCAGCCGCTCCAGGGCCGTGGGAGGGGGAGGCTGTGCCCATGGGGGCAGGGGCCACGTGGGGACCACGGTGGGGACAGACTCCCCCCGCCTGGCTGGCTGCAGGTCAGCACGGCTGGTATCTTTTGCCCCAGCGTGCCTTGCAGGAGGAGCCCTCGCGTCCTGCCTGCCCAGCCTCATCTGTCCCGCTGCTATTCCCGAGAATCTGGGCACGGGGAACGATGCCCGCAAGCCCTTGCTGTCCCTGAGGCTCCTGGGCAGAGGCGCGCTGCACTCCTCGCAGCATCTTTCAGGGGCGATTTTGGGGAGCCGCTGGGTTATCTCCCACGCGTAGAGCAGCTCCCCGTTGATGGCCAGCTCAAAGCCCAGCCCCACTTCCAGCTGGAGGTCCTCCTCGTGCACCAGCATGTCCACAGTGCAGAGGGTGACGGCCAGCGTGGGCAGGTCCTGTTCTGCCACGGGCTGGCTGCAGTGCGGGCAGCTGCCGGTGAGGCATCGACGGCACTGCAGGCAGACGGGATATTCTTCCCTCATGGCTCCGCACAGGACTGGAGCGCTGCTATCCCGAGGTATGTTCAGCTTTCGCAGCAGGTTGCGGCAGATTTGGGCGATGTTCAGGGACTCCATCAGAGATCTGGCGAGCTCCTCCATGTTGGCGACGGAGGGCTGGCTCCCTGATCTGCTGGCAGCACTGAAATTTCCACGTTGACCCACGTCTCCGGTGTCCGAGGGGATCTCCCTTGCAGAGGCTGCTTCCTTGCCGTAGCCGCTTTCCCACCATTGTCCTCCATGGGTCTTCCCCGACCTGTGGGGGGACATACCGGCGGGACTGTGGGGGCTGCTGTGGGACAGGACCCACCCGGCTCCCTCTCTCTGCCTTCTCCTGGGCGATCTCCCAGCTGCCCGCAGCCAGTCCTGCCAGCTCTGGGATGCTGGGGGTGAAGCTGGGGTCTCGAGAACATGGGGCCAGCCCAGGCCAGGGGCTGAGGACAGAGAGGGGTGACGGGGCCACCGGTGGGCGGGGGGGGGGGGGGGGGTCACCAGAGGGCACTGGCCTGGAAACCTGCCCTCCCTGAGCCATCCCTCCCTTCCCTCGCCCCTCGAGCCCTTTCCCTTCCTGGGGCTGAGCCCGGACCCTGGCTCTCTGCTGAATCCTGCTCTCGCCCACCCACAGCCTCCTGGGGGCAATGGGGCAGAGGAACCCACCAGTGGGGTTCCCCAGCCAGGGGCTCCCAGAGGGGCTGCCCCCCTGAAGGGAAACACTCCGCTTACCTTGCCTTCAGGCTCTCAGCAGAGCCCTCCATGGCTTCCCAGGGGACGGATGATCCTGGGAGAAGAGACAGAGGGAGAGTGAGCGAGGGCAGCCATCTCTCGCAGGGTGCAACGGCGTCTCTCGGCCGGGAGCTGCTGTGGAGCCCGGCGCAGCTCTGGGATGGGGCTGCTCACCTATCGGGTCCTTCCTCCTGCTGCTGCGACGTCTCTTCCCCGCACAAGTCCCCTGTTCCCAGAAAGCAAGCCCCCGGTTAGCGTGAGGTGTCTCCCCTCTCCTGCCCAGCAGATGAGGACCCTGGGAAGGGTAACCGGAGTTTCAGGGACAGAAGCGGCCCCGGCCCCGAGCCGGTGCCCAAGCGGAGGTGGCTCGGTGGCTGTGGAGCAGGGGCCTGCCTGGGTGGGCAATGGCCTCTGTTCACCGCTCCCTCCCAAAAATCCCCGGGGATGGGCTCTGCCCTGGGCTAGCCCCTGCCCAGGGAGCATTTGGAGCAACGCCAGGACGGACGCCTACCTTGACCTTGGCCTTGATGTTGGGCCACCAGGCCATGAAGATGCCCAGACCCAGGATGGCCACCAAGCTGGGGGTGCAGGGCAGCACGAGTGTGCAGAGGCCCCAGAGGCTCAGGCTGGAGAGGAAGAGCAGCACCGTCACCTTCCACTCCTCCATCTCGCGCAGGGATCGCCAGCATCTCCTCCAGCGGTTCTGCATGACCAGGGGATGTGCAAAGGCGTCAGGAGGGCCCCTTTGTGCGGAGGCCGAGAAACCCGGGGAGGAGAGGTTGGGGGGATGCCAAAGCACCCCGCTCCTACCTGCTGGTTTGCTTCTCCTCCCATCTCTGCTGTCTTTTCCACACGCTTGCCCATCTGCTCGCTGGCTCGCGTGCAGTCAAAGTGACACCCGAGCCTCCCCGCAACCCACTAAGAGGGGGGACACCTTTGTGATGTTGTGGTGACATCGTGTAGACACACAATGGCTGCCACGTCAACCCAGGGCTGAGCTGGCGTGGGAGACTGTGACGCCATTGGGGAGCAGCCACCCCAGAGAGCCCCTGTGTCAGGGTTCGGAGGGGCAGCGCAGCCCAGGACATAGCCCAGGGCCTGCGGGAGAGTGGGCAGGGAAGGTCCCTCTGGGCCACCCACCTCCACCCCTCGGCCAGGATGGGCCACTGCGATGGCTACTTGGTCTTGGTGGCACCAGGGCTGCTCTAGCACCCCGGGGGGACCTGCTGGTGGCCCTGGCAGCAGCCCCCCACTCCCATCCCCAGGGACCGACGGCTTCTCACCAGCCAGGGACACCGTGATGGTCCCTTCTCCTCTCTGTTGTACCAGGGATCCCGGCCAGGGTGCTGGCACACCCTGTCGGGGTTGTTGTGTGGCTGCAGGGAGCTATCACGATGACTTTTCTTGCCGGTGCTCCTCACGCCTCCATCGCTATGGCATGGAAGAGCGTGTCGACCTGAAACCGGAGGTGGAACGGCAGCTTCGGGTCCGCTTCCATGGTGCCCTTCGGTGCCAAGCGCCCTCGCACGCTGCTCTTCACTTTGCACCAGGACTTCCGGACGCGCTGCAGCCTGACCCCCTGCCGCAGGCCCTTGTAGCCCACCAAGGGCAGGGGCTCCAGCCCGACTCTCCGCAGCCGCTCCAGGGCCGTGGGAGGGGGAGGCTGTGCCCATGGGGGCAGGGGCCACGTGGGGACCACGGTGGGGACAGACTCCCCCCGCCTGGCTGGCTGCAGGTCAGCACGGCTGGTATCTTTTGCCCCAGCGTGCCTTGCAGGAGGAGCCCTCGCGTCCTGCCTGCCCAGCCTCATCTGTCCCGCTGCTATTCCCGAGAATCTGGGCACGGGGAACAATGCCCGCAAGCCCTTGCTGGCCCCGGGGCTCCTGGCCAGAGGCGCGCTGCACTCCTCGCAGCATCTCTCAGGGGCGATTTTGGGGAGCCGCTGGGTTATCTCCCACGCGTAGAGCAGCTCCCCGTCGATGGCCAGCTCAAAGCCCAGCCCCACTTCCAGCTGGAGGTCCTCCTCGTGCACCAGCATGTCCACAGTGCAGAGGGTGACAGCCAGCGTGGGCAGGTCCTGTTCTGCCACGGGCTGGCTGCAGTGCGGGCAGCTGCCGGTGAGGCATCGACGGCACTGCAGGCAGACGGGATATTCTTCCCTCATGGCTCCGCACAGGACTGGAGCGCTGCTATCCCGAGGTATGTTCAGCTTTCGCAGCAGGTTGCAGCAGATTTGGGTGATGTTCAGGGACTCCATCAGGGATTTGGCGAGCCTGTACTAGCCCCTGTTTATAGGATCCAGACTGATCAAGCAAAATCCTTCAGAGCACTTTTTTAATCTGTCAGCTTCTGAGTGGTTCCCAAAGAGGTGAAATTTCCTCCGACAGCATCTCCGCTCCTCAGCAGCAGCTGAGTCTGCAACCGGGTGTTTGCAGTGGTGTAGCCCCCCCACGCAGTGCACGCTGCTGCCCAGGCCTGCACGAGTGGGTCCTGAGTTGCTTTCTACAGAAGCCACGCTATTTTGGAGGTGGCAGAACCAGTGTGACCATTGCTGTGAGCCAAGCTTTGCCTTTGTCATTGCCAATTACCCATTGCACTGTGGACGTGCATGGGTCATGAGCAACGCAAGCTGAGGCTGGGCATATGTAGCCAGAAGGAGCAGGAAAATTGCAGCAAAGGAACAAGTTTTGCAAGGACAAGCTGTCATCCAGCACAAACCATGAGCAAAGCTGCAGCCAAGGGCATGGAGCCCCTCTGCAGCCCCACTGCATCCCTGGCTACTGGGCTCCTGCACCGAGGATGCACCTGAACACGCTCCGCAGGAGCTGTTTCACCGAGAGAGATCCTCAGAGGGACACAGGACATGACCCAGGCGAGCATGCCCCGCTGCCGCTGCAGGACCCCAAACCCAGCCTGACGCCATGTCACGACCTAAAGGGTTCCCCGGCCTGCCGGTGTGTCCAAATCAGGACCTTGGGTCTGCCGGATTCCCTAATACACAGGGACACAGAAGCTTGATCTCTAAATTTCTCTACTCTATTACGCATTGCCACAAATACCACAAAAATCACTTCTAGCAATGATTAATAAAGGGAATATATATGTATCAAGCTATTACAATTTACAATATTATTATCAGCAATCAATAGTACAGCAGCAATTAATTATAGCAACAACCAATAATAGCAGCAATCAATAACAGCAGGAATCAAATACATATAATATTATGGATTACTACAATCTTATCACTAGTGAAGCAAATTTATAAATAATATAAAACACTAGATATACTTATGATAGCTTACTTATATACACACACATATATATATAATGTATGTTTCCTATATCAAGTGCATTAAACAGATCCCCAAAGGGGACCCAGCCATCCCAGAAGTGGCAGGACAAACTGAACCAAGCCCAACATGGGACCCCGAGGGGGACCACTAAAATAACAGAGTCTCACTTTGAAGATGATCTGCATCATGGAGTTTGGAGTCAGCCAGACATCCTCAACGAGGGTCCAAGATCTCATAGAAAGTTCATGCAGACCTGTTTAGGAAAGGGAAAAGTCTGTGCAGCGTGTGAAGGTCTCAGAGAGAAAAGCTCTATTTGGGTAAAAACTATGTCATTTTTATACTAGACACATAAGAGGGCATAGGACACCACCACTTCAAACAGCCAATATATGCTGTTAATTCCTATTTTTCACCTGGAACAGACAATAGATGACGACGTTTTCTGTTCTCTCTGACCAATTTCTAGTTTTCCAGACTGTTTTCCTGTTCTTGCAGTTAGAACAGCCAGCGGCAGTTACTGATTCTTACTTTCTCAGGATGTTTCCCCCTTTTTCCAGACTCTTTTTCACCTTTTCAGACCATAAGTTGCTGTTACAGTTCCTTGTTTTTGCGCTTATTGGTGGTATCTCAGGATGTCTCTGGTTTCTCGGTACCCAGCTGCACTGCAGAGATGCCAGCTGCACTTCCCAAGGATGCTTCTGGCTCCCAGGCTGAGTTCCCAGGCTGGCAGGCATTTTTGCTGTAGACATTTTCTTCTGTTCAGTAATTTTCCCCTTCCAACCAGGTTGCCTTTATGGCTGCTCACATCACCTCCCCAGCTTCACCCAGCTCCCACCTGTCAGATACAGTTCCTGATTGACCTGCGCACCAAATGACTCCCAAAATCGGGCAAACTGGGGAGCTGGCTGCAGACCGGTCCCTCACGTCACCCATATCCCACAGGCCATGTGACAAAGGAGGCATGGGGCTCTGGGGCTGTGCATTTGACCCCGTTTCTTGGAGCAACATCAAGTAATTATGGTTTGTAGGAGGTAGTAGCAGGTTCCCCTCACCAGCGTGATGGGAGGACACAGAATTTGCTTTCTGCCTCCCCCAGAGCTGCAAACATCTCTGCACGGGGCAGGACCAAGCTCCATTTCCCTGGTCCGGGTATGTCGCTTGCCCACAGCGGGGATTCCTCAGCGCCCGCCCGCAGCGTTCCTGCAGCCCCAGGGCTTACCGGCACTCGGACCCACTGCCCTGGATGTGCACCAGCAAGTCCAAAGGTGGGCAAACATGCCACATGCCTGGCTCCTCTGCCATGGGGCAGCCAAACCAGATTGCAGCACCCAAATCTGGGGTGCCCTGGGAGGGGTAGCCCCCTTGCCAGAGGATGCTGAGGAGGGTGTAAGGCCCCCCCAGTCCCCCCCATTTTGGGCAGGTGATACCCACCTGCGGAGGGTGAGCGGAGAGATGTGTGAGGAGCTGCTGAGCAGGACTGCGCTCATCCCCACAGTGTTGGGGCACCGTGTGCTGGCAGGGAGGGGACAGAGGAGGCCATGGCTGGATAAATATGGGTGGGCAGGCAGCTGTGGTGCCAATGGCAGGTACAGCTCTTCCCCCCAATTAAATGATGAATTAGTGAATTCTTGTGTTAGCCTAGTCTGTACAAAAGGGATTGAGCCCTTGTTTGTTTGTTTTCTTTCCTAATAAGCTCCGAGAATAAAGTTTAATTGACAGAGTATGTTGTCCTGTAAATCTGCAAGGTCCAAACGGACCGTGGCAGCAACCTGGCCTGCTGGCACACGGTGTGCTGCCGAAACGCTATTGTTATTAACAATCCCTTAAGTATATTACACCTACCGCAACAATCCTCTTAGAGGAAGCCGTCGAGACGGCTGATAAAGGACGGGACATCACTTAAATACACCTAGGCTTTAGCCCAGAGGGAAAACGCGTGGCCCCGGGGCATGGGAAGAGGCTGCAGGGCTCTTGGGTTCTGCTCAAGGCTTTGCCACCAGCCTGCAGCCTCCTCCACTGCTCCCAGGACAGCTTCAGCCCCAGATTCCCTGTCTCTGCTGTCACCCCATGTGCCACATGCGGCTCTGAGGTTTCCCCAGCCCGGCACCACGGTGGCTGCTCACCCGCATCCTGCAAAGATGAGTTAAAGGTGGCCTGGCCAAAGACAAGCTCCCCCAAAGTTTGGGGATGCTGGGTGGGTGCCACAGTGTGAGGGTTTCAGACCCTCTGCAGCAGCTCGGGTATGTCTGTGGTGGGGCAGAGCCCATGTCCGCTGCAACGTCCCACTGGCTGGGGTGACGGCCATGCCCCACGGAGCTGCAGGATGCAAAGCAACCCCTTTGCTTCGGGAGCAAAATGGCTCCTGGGGCTGTTTCACACCCACAGTTTCACAGTTGGGAGAGCGTGGTTCCTGCCCCAGCAGCACCATCCATCTTGCACCTTTATTTAGAGCAATTCTGGATCTTTTCAATAGAAATGCTAGCGGGCAGGCTGGCACTGATGGTCACTGTGGTGGACGTCACCGCGGTGCTGGGTACAGAGTGCTGTGGGAAGGAACAGCAGCGTGGGGCCCCCAGGACCCCCCTGCCGCAGCACCGGTGGAGGAAGGCAAGGCTTTCCCAGCAGCAAAGAGGTTTCAGGCCATGACGGCATCGGTCTGAAGGGCACCAGGCAGACAGTGTGACCCGCAGGAGGGTGGGACTGGGGCTGAAACTCCCATGACCACCAACTGCATTCTCCCTTCTACCGAGCAAAGGGCATGAAGAACAAATTTAGGGCATGGGGTGTAAATCCTGCACCTCTCAGCCAGTCTGCTGAGCTCCCCAGGAGCTTCTGGGGTAGAAGCACTGCTTTCTGCTCTGGGATGTCTACCTGGAGATGGCCAAAGCTGCCACCGGTCCGTTCCTCTCCATTTAGCTCTCTGCCACTCGTGCACTTTCCTGGGCACGCCTGGAGCTGCACACGCAGAGCAGCGACTCAGAACCTCCACATCTAGCTGAATTTTGATGCAATTTGGTGGCCACAAACTAAGATGCCTCCCCCAGCCCCAAACTGTGTGTTTGGAAGGCAGAAGGTAGTCCCTCTTCCTTCCCCTGCCACAGCCTTTCCCACCACTGGGCCACCCACCGGAGCAAGGACTATGTCCCTGGCCACCTCCACGTCCCAGCACAGTCCAGATCCGAAGCTGGGTGACCCAGGAGGGCCATGACTCCACTCACCCCCCCTACAGAAAGTCATCCTGGGGCTTGAGAGGATGTTCTTCCTAATTCTTGACCTCAGCCTCCCTGGCTAAATCAGTGTCCATGGTCTCCTGCCCGGGACCCGCAGCCGCCAAGAGCAGCTTATACCCCCGTGCGCAGCCCCAGCCGTGCTGGCACAGGGATAAGGCAGGGATCACCCTGATTAGCACCAAAGAGCTCGCTGCAATGGCGAGCAGCTTTGCTGGGGCAGAGCTGAGTCCTGACTTGTCAGGGCAGTCAAGCTGCTGCCAGGAAAACACCCATTACCAGTGATGCCCAGCCTCCTGCGGTTGAAGCAAGCCATGATCCCAGCTTCAAGGAGGCAGGAAAGGGTCGTCAAGTAAAATACAGCATCTCTGCCCACTCTGCATTTTAAGCCCCAGCAGACAGTTGGGAGCCCCGTGGCCACAGCCCCGCACAGCCCCAGCTCTACCCGAGCCATCCATGGAAAAGCAGCACCAACTCCAAGGATGCTTTAGGGATTTAATCACTCGTGCAGGGCTTAGGGCTGACCCCTGGCACACCTGTTGCAGAGCAGGGCCTGCAGCCTGGAGCAAGGACAGATCCAGAGCCAGCTGCCCAAAAGACAGACCCTGCCACAGGGAGCAGCTTCGCTGCAAGGGCTGCCCTTGGCCCCTGACAAGGGGGCTGCTGGGGGGTGCCTGAGCAGGGGCCAAACCCCTGAGAAGAGGGTGTCTGAGGACAGGGACTCTGTTTTCCTCTGAGGAGCCCCGATGCCTGCCCTGGGGAGGTCAGAGATGCCACCTCCTTCCCCAGGGCCCAAACCAGCACCCTGCACAGGCAGGAACAGGGCAGGATGTGCTACTCCCTCATCCCATTGCCCTTAGTGTCCAAGTCCTGCTGCTTCGTCTTTCTACAACAGCCATATCCACCCCATCAGCTGTAACCCACAGCCTCCCCAGTACTGCCAACTGCTCTATCTGCCTCACTCCCAAGGAGCAGCCGGCAAGAAACCATCTCTCTGCACACTGCCCTCGAGCCCGTACCTTGCTTCACCTTACCTTCTTCTTCCTCACCACATGTGTCTCAGTCATGTTACCGGGGTACACGATGACTTAGAGGGTGCCAGTGGTCAGCACTGGCTGCAGGAGCGGCAGAGCAAAGGGGAGAAGCCTACAAGTCAGAGGAGAGCCTTTGGGATGGTGGTTTCAGCTAAAAGAGGATGCTGCACAACTCCACGCAACCCCCTGTCCCTATACCACGGCCCAGGGTCCTGTTAACCCAGGAGGGTGCCCTGGGGCAGGCACAGCCCAGGGCAACGCTACCTTCTCCTTGCCAAGTCCTCCCCTATACTGCAGCCAGCCTGCTCCCTTCCTTCCCTGCAGCACTTCCACAAGCAGCCTGTCACAGCAGGTGAAGAAAACCCAGCCCTCCAGGGAGAGCCTGCAAGAGCTTTTCCACCTTGGCCATGGCAAGCACAGTTGTTCAAAGCAGGGCTGCAGCTCCAGCCCAGGCACCACTGCCCAAACTTGCCACTGTTATGCTGGGCTGCCTGTTCAGAAGAAAGAAAGAAAGAAAAAAAAAAAAAAAAAAGACAAACACCATTAAAAGGCTTGGAAAATTTTATTCTTTGCTGAACTTTAATAGTTTTTTGTTTGGTTTAAACACAATAAATATTTCAGTAATAGCATTTAACAGACTGGAATTCAAACTCACTGCAGTACCTAAACTCCCAGCGACAGGACTTCAGGGAAGCGATCGGGGTCCCTAGGACCATGGCAGTGCTGGGACCGCTGCTGACAGCCAGGCTGCTTCATCTGATCTCTGAGTCCAGAAGGACTGGACTTTCTCAGCTCCAGTGGGCAGCCTGGCAGAGCACCCTGAGCCCCAGGCCCCCACTGACGGCAGCTCCTCAGAAAGGCTCAATGGGGAAGGGACAGAACCAAACCACCACACCAGCACAAGCACCAAACGCATCTTTCCCTGCATCATTTCACAGCCCCCACAGACCCAGGGACCAGGACAGCAGCCACCAGCATTGGCTCTCCAGCCCCACTGCACAGAGAGCTGGTGGCAGAAAACCGGGCTGCAGAGTCCAGTTAGTGCCTCCAAACTTGTTTCTAGAAGGACAAGGCAGCATCACTAACATCCTCCCCACCCTGCCCAGGAAAACTGAACAGCCGCACGGACACAGGCCTTTGAAGATGCTCTGAAGAGTTGCAAAGAAGCTCCCTGTCCTGCATTAATAGCAGGGGCCCAGTGGCAGGAGCCCAGAGAGCCAGGACCGTTTCCAAAACCACTCAGATATAACGGTTGAGTCTGAAATGCTCCAGTTCACCCCACCTCTGCAGGTTGGGTTTGATGCTGCTGCCTTGGTTTGCCTTTAGGTGCAGGGTTACAGCTAAAGAAGAAAGTGATTCAGCACTCAGTCAGAAGACCCGAGCCAAAACCAGCCTGGGACCCACCACCCTCCTCTTCCAGAGGGGCTAGCACCAGCACAACATGGACCACTACCAAAACCAGCATCCACTTCAGCTGAAAGCTTGAGGGACAGAAGCAGATCAGTTTGAAACACTGCCGGGAAAAGCAGGGCAGAAGATTTTGATTAATGAGGTCTCCAACCTGAAGCATAGCACCAGCTCCTACCAAACAGCCACCACAGGTGCCACTGGCTGAGATGGAATGGCACCTTGGAGGGCGAGCAGCAAATTTCACTGAGAACCTCTGCTCCTGGGGCAACAACACTCCGACCACCTCCTCAGAGACCAGCTGAGATACCTCTCAAGCCAGGTCTGACCACACCTGTATGGGCCAAAGGGTCTTCTACAAACTAACAGAGACCTCTTCCAGAAGCAAAAAGGTCAGCGTAGCACCCATCGACACCACGTCCCACCAAAAGCAGCCTCCACCTCACCTCAGCCACTGCTTCGACACAGCACAGCGAGGTACAATAGGTGGGCAAAAGCAGGATGAGTCAAGGTTGCAACCCCACGCCAGGGCTGCAGATCTGCATTAGACAAGCAGAGAATAAATGAGCTTTCAGCTGACCCAGCTCCATCACCATTGAAGCAAGGCTGACACACAGCACTGAAAGATTTTGGGATGGGGGTGTAAGGGAATGGTGGTGCGCTGAAGGACTCCCACTTCTCAAGCGAGTGATGCACACTAAGCAAAAAGGGACAACTGGAAACAAGACTGCTTCAGGGAAGTTCCTGCAGGTTTTGGAAGGATACAGAAAACCTCATGCACAGTTTTGCCATAAACTAAGGTGACCAGAGCTCAGCTACAGCTTGTTTGCACAAAAATCAATTGTTCCCTTAGACCCATGTATGGAGGGAAAAAAAAAAAAGGGGGGGGGGAAGATCTGAGCTAGTTTCCAAAAAGCACTACTTCTCTTAGAGACTTTCCATGTCTATCACAGGCAGGCACAGATGCTCTCAGAGGAGAAGAGTTTAGGGGCCTTGCTAGAACTGACCTGACTAAGATCAAAACAGCTCCCGGACTACAAACTGCAGGTACTCAATGCACCCAGGAGGTAACATCAGGCCAGCTCTATTTAAGGAGCTTAAATATGTTTCCAGAGCCTTAGAAGCTCACGCTTACAACATTCTGCTCCTCTGGCTCTGGCAAAAGCTGCCTTTATCGGGTGGCTGATGTTTACGAGAGAAGTGAATGCTGCCGAGCCCTTGCAGTGACCAACCGCAGAAGAGAGGAGTTAATTGCAGCACTGGGGAAAGGAACAAGCTAAAACCACAGTGGTAGGTGCTTAGTTTTCCTAGTGTTTGTACGCCCATGGGTCAGCTGCAGCGTTTGTACTTGTAAAACATTGCTTTTAGTGTGACAGCCAGTTTTACGCAAACCCCAGGTGGTCCCAAAACCTGCACTTCACCCTCAGCCCTGGCTCCACTTGTGAATTCCTGCGCTAGGTCCCTGCATTGGTGCAGAGGCAGGAGCTGTGATATGAACCACAAGACCGAGATGAGAAAGGCTGCAAGCAAAGCTGCCTCTCTGCCTCAGCTACGCAAGTCCTTTGCCAACACATTGGCGTGTCCCAGGCTCCCACCAAAACCTGCTTCAGAGCAAAGGCTGACCGGCCGCAGCGTGGTGAGGACCAGGAGGAGCTGGCAGTGCCGGCCACCTCTTCCCACAGCACAAGGACCTGCCTGGAGCCTGAGACCAGGAGACTGACATCCCAGTCAGTCTTGAAGGGGTCTTGAAGGACTGCACCCCCTCCCTGAACAGGTTTTTTCCTGGTAATACTCTGTATTGAGATAGAATGTGCAAAACAGATTTAGGAAAGCATAAGACAGTCCTATTATCAACTCAGCAGGTCCATCGGTAATTAAGAAAATATGATTAACACTATCCCTGGGAGAAGAGACAACACATATCAGCTCTTAAATACCGGACAGGAGGAGCTGAGGAGTGAGCACACATCCTACCCAGCCTGCGCACAACCCTGTCCCATCCCAAGGAGCACATCTCACTGCAAGGACATAGTCTAGCCAGCAAGGCAAGCAACCATCACCATAACACAATTACCCTCAGATGCTGTTAGCAAGGAATACATTTATTTTTAAGACTTAAAACCATTATTATTCATAAATAGTTTGTTTCTCAGCATGCCACACCCCACCATGGCAAGATGGTTTGGTCTTTCTGTTTGTTTCCACTCCCCCCAGAATCTGGGAGCAGGAATCACTTAATTTCTAGCAGCCCAAAGAGAACACCCCCACCCCAGCTTCACAGCAGCAGGAGTCAGGAACAGTTACCTGTGCACTGAGATCAGGTCTGCTCTCCCCTCGCTCTGCCACAAGCCTGGCAGCACTAGAGACAAGCGAGCCTATTTTCCAGCACTGATTTAAGGAGATATTTTTCTAGCTTCAAGGTGCAATAAATTAAGGCACCAAAAATCCAGGACTCTCCAAAGATAAAGCCTGTGCAGATAAGAAGTGGTTCCAGTTTAAGAGAGATCTTTCTCCTACAGCATGACAAATATTTGCAGAATTTTAGAGAGGAAGCCCTGCTTCCACATGTTTGTAACTTCACAAAGGGGTTTTTCAGGGTATATTACGTGCTGCAAAAGCGCACCAGCTCACAGCTAAGTGAGACAACAGATAAACAGTGTATTACTGAGACAAAGTGACATCCTAAGATTTCAGATTGGACAACTTCTCACAGCATTAGCCCAGCCTTCAGGGCCCAGCAACACTAATGGGAAGAGACAGGAAAATGCAAGCTCCAAGCTTGGGACCCCAGAGCTCACTGAAAGCCTAAGGGAACAGCTCAGTTATTCCCTGGTCCTGCAAACTACAGGATCTAGTACTACAGGATCTAGATAACTACAAAGTAAATCATCTGACCTCCACTTTTTGTCAGTGCTGCTAGCACAATTTTGCTATCTATGGGACATGCTCAGATAAGTGTTGTATCCCATTTTAAGATTCCCTGTAATTCTTGTGCAAGTGTGACTTAAATTTATCTCCCTTCATAATTATATTTCATTAAATAGCAAGAGTCAAAAATTCAAGCACGGCCCAAGTCATTCGTACACTTAGGTTTTTTCTCTGTACAACATCAGTAAAATATATAGGAGTAAGCTACTTTATTAAATAAACTCTGAAAACCATTTGCCCCCTCTCCCAGATTAGCCACCCTTCCCAGACACGTCATAGCCGTACAGACACATGAGCATACAGACGTTCAGCCAAGCCCTCCCACGATGTCAGCCCAGATGAACACACCAGCTCGCTCCTCGCAGGGCGTACCGTGATCGAGCAACCCTGACGTTGCACCCCATGCGCGGTGAATGCGTGAGCTTGCCTCAGGATTTCAAGTCTCATAGGCAGCATGACAATGATTCAAATTTACAAAAGAAAAAGCATTAAATAGCAGTTACAGTTTGCAGGTTTCCTAAAGCAGGAGGGGTCTTCACCTGCAGAAGGAAAATGCTGTGACCAAGCTTCTACGAACCACGTTGCACAATAATCAGTGTATAAGCGACTTTGTTCCCATGGTAGATTACATATGCACAATCTGCTGTGCTTGTTCGCTTCCGGATGCAGCCTTTCCAGAGCCTGGGTTTAAGCTACACTCTTCATTCAAGCACAGGTCTTCATTAAATAAAGTGAACCGAAAAGAAAATCAGCATTCAGTCTTCACCACCCCACTCTAACTCAATTGAAAAACAAATTAAAAAAAACAAAAAGTCAATGCAAACATATCTTTTACAAATGGACAGTAAACAAATATATCCCTGGATGAGACATGCAGCCGCTGAGGACACTGGTTTTGAAAAATAAAGGGATATTTGGAAGGACCCCACCACACACACGCCTGTCAGCTTTCTGAAAGTGCACACACAACCAACACAACACTTATTAAGGTGCTTCTCCAAGCGGTGGATCTGCTGCCGTTGATGGTCTGGCGGGAAGGGAGATGTGCAGACTGAGCCTGGCTGCACTGCTACAAAAGAGGCTCAGGCAGCATGCAATAACCCAGCAGAGCCGACCTGAAACAGCAAGTTCATCCTGGTAGGAAGAGGGGGGAGTTAGGCAGGCTAGTGTAAGCCACTTTCTGCTGCCAATCAGAGCCCAGACCCCACTTCCAGGCAGGGAACGCACGTGGACAGACAGGAACACAGTCCAGATGTGCTCCCAGGTACCCACAGCTCGAGTGGAGGTATGCAGAAGCCACCTTCCCACTCTTACAGGAAATTGAGCCCTGATTTTCTAAGCCCCCCAAGTAGAATATTACTAGACATTTTGTGTGTTGTTCTTTTTTTCCCCTCTTAAAAAAAAAGGTGCAAGTATTTGCCCAAATAGGTGAATGCAGGAAGGCAGGACAGAATGCTGGAGAACTGTCACCATCTGCTCCCTAAGTACCAGCCCAGGACAAGGGCTGTCTAGCAGGATTAGGGACAGACAGGATCTCCCCCGACCATCAGGATGTTCCCCGACCTTGTAGAAATCAGTTGTTATGTTGGTTTTGGTGACAGGTCAAGATGCTTTGCTCAGGTAAAGCCATTTGCATCCTCAACCAGCTTTACCTGAGCAAGAGCTGGAGTTTGAGGTTTCACTGGGAACATTCAGCTGGTCTAATATACAGTAATAGTGACCTGAAAGGCTACCCTCCATGTCCAGTTTCACCCAAAACCGAAAGCTTGCATTCAAACAGCAGCGGGGGCTGCCCCACACCAGTCCTGCCCTGGCTGCACTGGATACCGTGCGTACTTTGCCCTGATGTCTGTCCAGAGGATAGGTTTAGATCTGTGGTGATGGTTGAAGTATTTACAGGTATTTGCAGCAGTTATTTACAGTACTTCTGCAGACCGCAAGCCGATTTTCTCTTCCTCCACTCCTAGTCAATCTGGCGTGGGCTTCTTTAGGGAGAAAGGCCGTATATTGAAGTGCCTGCTCAGCTGGCTTACCTGGGGACAAGGCAGACACCAGGACCAGGTTAGCGAGGCTCAGAAGGGACAAGGAGGAAAGCAGGCAGAGTGCCAGACCGGTTCCCAGTACAGCTGACAAAGCCCCTGCCACCTTCCTCCACCCACTTTCCCCACCATCGCCCACCCTACACACTCCCGACGTGAGCAGCAGATCTGGACCACAGCCTCTGTCTTGTGCTATGGGGCCAGCCAAGCTGCCCGCCCCAGGAGCCGAGCCCTGTCCCTGCCAGCCCAACACTGAGGCCAGCCAGATGCTGAGGCCAGCCAGACGTGTGGTTCCACAAGGTGCAGCCTTGCTCCCTTCCCGTTTAACAGCCTGGTCTATCCAGGAGCAGGCTCGCCTCTGTTGCTGCCCTCCTCAGGGGTAGGATTCAAAAACACCTGCCCTGAGCCCAGGCACGCAGGATTCTACCCTGTACTGCTCCCTCTCTGCCCCTCCCAGCAATATTTTTATTATTTGGCTTAAATTAATATGATAATCTCAGATATCTATATGAAAAATCACTCCCTGAATCCATCTGCAATTCAAACTGGGGGTCGGGTACTTCGCATTGACCATGAAGACACACACAGGAGGGCTACAGAGAGGGGGGAACCCAACACCAGGTTTTGGATAATCAGGTCCCTTTTACACCAGTCTTTGGAAGAAGCATTTACCACCTCCTTTGCACACATGAGAAAACCACAGAAGAGCAAAAGCTGCACAATGCAACGAGCTTTCAGGCATGGTTCAGAGAACTGCAGACAGAAGGATAAACGGATGGTGTGGCACCGGCATCTGGTGACTGCGAGGTAACAGTCATTGCAGAACCAAGAGCGAGCAGTGCTGAGCAGCATTGGAGGCTGAGCTGGGCACAGAGTCAGGGCAGAGGGTTTATACCTAATCATTACTCCCAAATTCAGAGCAGTTTGGGATTATGTCCCAGTCCCAGAGCCTTAAAAGGCTCTTCAGCAAAAAGTTTCTTCTTTCCTGGAAGAGAAAACTGCACAGATGGGCTCTTGGAAAGCTAGAGGAGGGTAACGAGGGGAACACAAGCTCAGGGCAGCAGAGTACTAAGAAGCTCACTGCAGGGGATGGGCAAGCCTGGGCAGGAGGATTACACCATCCGCTCAGTCCCCATCTCCAGCTATGATTCCAAGACCAAATTTATTTAAGCTTCTTAGCTATTCAAATCCTTCTTGCACAGAAGCCTCATTACACTAATTGGAAAGACAAGACAACCTGGCTATTACTTCTTTGCTGTAATTACAGTTCAAACTCGACTCTGGAGGCTCCACGTTGTAGCTGGGGTTCCTAGGAGACAGGGCTTCCCAAGGAGGGTGTACACACATGGCAGCAGCCAGCTCTGTAAGGGACATCAGGTCCCTTGCCCTCGTTCCTCAGCAGCTTCCTGGGGCATTTCTAATGGCACTCAGTCTCCTCTGAGTTTGTTCTCTCTCCTAATCAAAACTCAGGGAGTCAAGCAGAGCTGGCACAGAGCAAGGGGAACAAATCAGTCCCTGGATCTCTACACAGCCCTTGCAGCAGGGGAAGAGGCATTGCAGCTGCAGTGTCCCCACCTTCCCTAGCAGGGACATCCCCTCTTCCATCCTGGCTCTCCCAGTGACTCCAGCGCAGGGCACGTCAGCGAGGTTGCAGTTCAAACTCATCAACCAAAGTAACACCAACAGCAGTTTAACTTTCTATACCAAGACTCCCAAATTAAGCACTCCTGCCCAACGTGCAGGCACAGTATCTGCTGCTCTGGGTACCTGCTGGAGTCACCGTTCCCAAGGGTGCAGGTCACCCATGCTGGCTTACATCCAAGCTGGTCACTAAGCCACAAGCGCAGCCAGGATGAGTTAAACACGGTGGCAGAGATGCAAGTTTTTGTTTCAAAATAATCTCCGGTACAACAGCCCCCTCCGTCACATTGGATGAAGCTTGCTTCAAACCCATGCACCAGTCTGCACGAGCCTCTGACACGGAAGTCAGCTTAAGTTTCATATGGTCACAGACAGCATGACAAGAGAGCCATTCCCACTGACATCCACATTTTTAAGTGGACTATTCTCTGCCCCAAACAACAGCAGCACCCAAGCAAAGCCTGCAGTCAGAGCACGGCAGCCAAGCCCGAAGCCCACGTGCCGAGTTCACCTACCACGACCACTCCATAGTGGATGTGCGCCAGGGTGAGGAAAGCAGTTAACAAGTAGAGGAGAAGTGTTTCGCTGTTTGGCGCAAACCCAGACATCACCACGAAGAGCACCGCTGCTATGGGGAGCAGCATCCAGTTCAGAGGCTGGCAGCGCGTGCTGCTCATCTGACAGACAATCAGTTGGCACTGCAGGAAGAGAAAGCTATCAGAGCTTGCACCCAGTATCAACGCTGCAAGTCCAGAGTTGTCCATAGTTGCAGAGAGGACGGTCACACACATACATGTACCAATCGTCTGTGCTTACAGCTACCATCGTGCAGTTTCCCCAAGTTTCTCACTCGGGATCTTTCTTTGCATTAGAATTCCTGTGGGAGACAGAGCAAAGCCTCGTGGGGCAGGAATGTAATAGGGAAACAGGCATCAAGGGCATCTTTAAAAGAAAAAGGAGTTCCCTTGAGCTGACCAAGCCTTACCAGCATTACGTGCACGATCAGCAGAAAATCCTGCCAAGCAGCAGCGTGAGCTGCTCGACCCAGGACACGCACACACAGAGCTGCTCAGCCATGCGTCTGAGGGGACGAGCACAGGTGCCTTTGTTAAGGTCTCAAGCAAGCACAGATGCAATATGCAGCTAAATTGGATTTTGGCAAAAAGCTTTAGTCCCCCACATTTTAAGTTTCTCCCAAAAAAAGGAAGCAGAAACTCCTTTTGTATTAGCAGTTTGCTATTCACAACACAGAGGATGCATGCTTGTGTAAAGACACTCAATTTAACTCTCTCGTTTCCCAAGAGTGAGAGCTGCAGCACAAAATTCACAGACTCCAAATCCTGTCTAGTTTCCTGTTTGCTCTTTCAACCATAACAAAATAGTAAAGCTGTTAAGTTAATCTTCACATCTCCCTTCTCTCCTCACATCTGAGCTGGTCTTTTTCTTCCTGCCTCCCAAGCATTCTGGCAGGCTTCACACTTCCCAGGGGATAAAGTGGAGCATAAAGCAAAAGCCACTTACAGAAATGTTAGCAAAGGCTGTTCCAACCATGAAATAGAAGAGCCTGGGATGGACCTCCAGGATGTCTGTTGGGGACATGAAGATCCACGTGGTGCAGAGCAGGAAGAGCAACACTGGGGATACCAGTGGCAGCATGATTTCATACACAGAGTGGTGCTTCAAGGTGTTATTTTTATAGGCCCTGAAAGGCAAGCAAAGACATGAAAATACCTGGAACCACAGCTGAGAAATACCTGGTCCCTGCTTTCTGGAGAGGGCTGCAAAATCTCATTGGCCATTCTGCTACTCAAAACTGCTGGTATCAGTCATAACCACGGTTAGACAAGGAAGATGCACACCTTGATTGTTAACCCAAAAAACCTCCTGAATTACAGAAGCACCTGGTTGTCTGGTTCTCTGGGTTGTGACCAACAGTACAAGCCTACAAAAGCTGGTGGCCCTTCTCTGCAGGATGGTGCTGAGCAGCCTGCCAGCCCCCTCCTCCCAGTGCACCCTGTAAACTGGCGCCTTCTGGTGTGTCAGACCCATTTTGCCACATGGAAAACAAGTCATCTGACTACTACTAAGGAAACCAAGTTCTAAGAGACTTTGGGGGCTCTTGCAAAGGTGCTAGTGCAGGGAGGGAGTCCTGAGGACAGAGAAACTTACTTGTAGAAGTTATAGAGGCTCATCGGCAGTGTCACAGTGAGCGCACAAGCTGGAAGAGAAAAAGCCATGTTACTGCCCCACAATAGAGGGAGACCATCATGTGCACCCCACGAATAGGCAGGTGGTTGTGCTCTGGTTTAAGTTGCTCTCAACAAAAATAGCTCAGAGGTGCACCAAGAATAGCTTGGCACGTTTAAAAGTAGGTGCTCATAATTCTGGTCCAAGAGCTGTAATTACAAGTTAAGGTCTGCTATAAATTAAAGACATTTCAATTTTTAAAAGTTGCATTAATGAGCCCAGTATTATGTTTTAATAATTTATGAAGTCTTGTTATAATACCATCTTTAAAGAGACATGAGGCGAGCTCAAACTCCACAAGTGTGGAGTATTCATATGTTAAGTTATACAACTGCCAAAGGAAAGCTCAGAATATCCACCTGATTAAGAAAAGCGCAATCACTAGATTTAACATAATTCAAGACATACTGACTTGAAATTGAGTAGCTACAATCAACCCCTAAAGAAAGGGACACAGACTAAGAAAAATTAAACCAAGAAAGAACTTCTGAATAAGCCAAATTTCATTAAGCAAAGACAGCTCTCCCCAGCTAAGCTTCACCTACATTACTCTCCCCTTTGCAGTGACTCGTTCTGACTGACGCGTGGAGAGAAAAGCTGGGCTTTTATTTATTTCTTTTTTTGTTTCATTTTTACACGGGTGGATGGAGGGCAGGATCCCCAAACAGCAGAGTGCTTTTCCCCACCTCCATGGCTGTAACCTCCCTCCTGCAGCAGCCTCAGGCTCCCGCACAGCATTTGGGCTTTAGGTCCTACCCCAAACGTGCTGCAGGGCAAGACGGAGGCCCAAGCAGCAAACCAAGCACACTCTGCCAACAGCCAAAGTGCCAGGGGGTCCCCGCTGGCCGCCAGCTCCCAGTACCCACCCACACACTTGTGGGTGCATGTTATTCCCTAAAAACTCCACAACTCTTGCTGAAAACAAACTGTCCTTCCCCTGGGCAACACAATGCCTGCAGCCCCAGCACTCAGGCAACACAGCTATTTAGAGGAGACGTATTTTCACACGCTCACAGGTCCCAGGCACGAGGGAGTCTCCTGTTTAGCATTCAGGGGCCAGCGCTCGGCTCCAGCTGCCTCCCAGCATCCTGGGACACCCGGCCCCGAGCAGCAGCCGCAACCCTCAGCCGCTCTTCATCTGCTCGCTGTGCTGCTCCAGGCCAGGAACCATTTTGTGTCTGTCTGCACAAACCCTTAGCCACAGGTAGGCAGCACCAGGGCTGATCTCCCAAGCAGCAGCATGCACCTATACCCTCAGGATTGGCACAAAATATATCTGAGGCACAAGCACAGCACTCTGCTTCCTTGCCCTTTTGGTCAACACAGACCCAGGCAGACTGGAGTTAACTTCTCCAAAGTAACTACATGGAAGACAACAATACTTTGAAATCCTGGGAAAGGGCAGGCTGCTAGAACACCCTCTATTACTCACTTCAATAACAGCCTACAGGAGCTTTCATTACAGCAAACACAACAGCATTATCATATAATTAAGACATTGTGTTTTGTTAAAAAGGTGGAGTTTAAAAGACAGGCTTCAACATGGAGTTTCTTACCAATAATCATTGCAGTGAATAGGTCTCTATATAAGAAATTAAACAGGAAAGGTGCATACCAGGCCTCAACTCCCACAATGGCTGTCACTATGTAGACAATTGAAATGGTCTGAAAGAAAGCACAGGACAAGCAGGCATGAGCAACTGGACAGGCAAGTCTGGCAGCACCCTACCCGGCAGCACAACGCACGTGCTAGGCAGCTTCAGGGAAAGGCAGCTCGAGAAGTACGCTCTAAGCTACATCATGTTCATTTCTCCCCACTGGCAGGAAGGAGAAAAATAAAAGAAATCCAGAAACATCCCATGTTGTGAGACCAGGTCTAGTTAAGTGTAGTAGCTGAGCTGCTGAGAAGGATATGACCAGGAGCTGCTCCTCACAGCAGGAGCAAAGATGCCCTCCCACAGCTTGAACTCACAAAATGCTTGAAGCGTGAGAGACCACTTTTATACTACAAGTTGCAGTGACCCTGGAGGGTTTGTTCAGGGACTCTTACCCACCTGCTGAAGCAATTACAGGGAACAAGCTAACACGGGATATTTCAGTTTTAATAGTAACCCTGAAGCTGGCTGAAGCATGCTGCAGCGTGGCTTAGCCCTCCACCCCCTGCCTTTCTGCAATAGGCAGAGATCTGAAAGCATTAGGGTTAAGCAACACTTTTGGAAAAACGGGCCAGAGTATAGTCACAGGGGACCAGCTTCAGTCTCCTTTTACCAACAGAGATGATTATTGCAATTAATGCAGCTGCATTAATCACACTCTCCTTCCAACCTGTTGCATTTCCCAGCCAGCATCTGATAAGCCAGAAGATAAAGGAGTACTATGTGCTGTGCAGTGCCATGAGATTGCATCCTGGCTAGGAAAGACAGCTGCCAGCAGCAAAGGTGAATTATATCATCCAGAGCTTGCTCCCAGTTCTGATGGGCTCTTCAGAAAGAGCTTCCTGCAGAGGAGTCCTTAATGGGAGATGGACATGCCAACATACCAAAGGGTCCATCACTGCCAGTCTTAACATCAACTGCCTGGTTACCACAGTACAAAGGGGCACCTCCCCAGGAACCTTTGCTCCAGGCACAGTGATTAACGTGCCAATTAGATACTCTGCTTCATTTTGGCACATATCCTGCTAGTGCCAAAAGGCACCCCAAACTTCTAGACTTGAACGTACCCATGTTTGTGTAATGCAGGAAACTAATTAGAGCAATGATTAAGGTGGCCAAAACATGCACCTTAGGATAGCAGAAACCAAGCAGAGGAAACACAAGGCAATATCCATTCTTCAAGCCTCATTTTTTGTGAAGAGTCCATCTACAAAAGCTACTCAGAACAAAATAAAAACCACACAGCACAAACCTCCTTAGATTTAATGGTTTTGAGCAGTCAAACTCTAGTGCCACATGACCCTGGCTCATTAAAGCAATTAAAGCTTAAAGTCATGCAAGCAGTCTTGGAAAGCTCTCCTCCTCCACAGTGCCTGGAGACAGGCTGAAGACACCCACCTCCAGAGAGTGTTGCAGTGACCAATTTACAAGGCTCTGGACACATAGCAGAGCTGCATGTATCCCAGGCATGCTAGCAGTTTATTGAGCTTCTGCTGAAGCCGAGCAGCGGCTGCGGCAGCGTGTACTTACCACCTGGCTGATATCATATCCCCAGGGCAGGAAGAGAATCCCTGTGTTATACTTCTCCCAGTGGGAGAGGATGAACGAAAACAAGACCACCCATAAGAGGAGGTAGAGAACGAAGACACTGACACCCGTGGAGCCCCGTCCAAAGGTGGAGTAGACTGTCACGACAAAGTACACGCATGCCCAGCTGTCCAAGCCATGATCAAAGAGCTCTCCCAGGGGTGTGCTGGAGTTGGTCCGGCGAGCCTGTTTCCCATCAACACCATCTGGGAAGAGAAGGAGGAGAAATGGGGAGCTTTGCTAGATGCCCCCACACAAAGTAATCGGACAGTTTGCAGTCGACAAAGTGTGCGCAGCTAGCGAACAGCAGCTTTCACTACCTCCATCCTCTAATGGGGAGTGCGCTTCCCACCCCCCTGCTCTACCTGAGACTGAAAAAATGCAATAGTCTGGCAAGATTATATTTATTTAAAGCAGACCAAAGACAGAACTTCACAATTCATCTCAAAGTCAGTTCCAGCATCCTCCTTTCACATCACCTGCTCTAGGACAACTTCCTTCTATCCACTTTGCAAAGCAGCTCCCAGAAACTGCTCTAGCAGCCCGAGCAGCAATTGGATTAGTGCATGGCAGAAACCCAGAATCAAAAATTTCTCAACGGGCTCAGAGATAAGATGACATGCAGCCACAGCATGAACAGATGACAAACACAAACTCCCACAATCAACTAGATAAAGTCTTACCTAACGTATAGGCAATGAAGTTGAGGAGACCCACAATGACCCACACTGCATTCGGAACGTGCTGGTGATCAGGGGCTGCAGAGATCAGAAAGACCCAAGTCAGGACAGCTCAGTATGTACTTTCAATGGGTTTATTTTGGCACAAGAGGCACAGCAACAAGGACCGGCAGCTCACCAAGACAAAGCACCTACAGAACGCAAACAGTGACCTGAGATGTTAGCTTTCCAGGTGGTGATGACAGAGCTATTCCACAACAGCACATGAAGCCAGGTCACCAAGGACTTTTCTAGGACATACTTGTCCTCCATCCCCAGCTCCCCAAAGTCACGGGATCTAAGAACTGATGATGGCAACTAGCAACTGTAGCCCAAATGCATGACATGAAAGTGTGTGCAGATCAGACTCTCCTCAATCTCTTGCTCACAGAGCATCAGGCAGAGCCTCTTTGAGATGTGGCGACACTCTGCCTCTGCAGAGACATGTCAGAATTCCTGGCCCAGTCTCCAGTCTGCATCCTGCCAATTGAAACAGAGTTCGTCCTTAATAACATCTCCACCTCCTCCAGCACTGTTTCAGCAGATAACCAGCTTAGCTGTCTGCAACTCAGGGAGCCCAAAGGTGCATTTCAAAAAAGCAGGAACAGCTTCTTGGCAGCAGCCTCGCAGGAGGACACATGGAGGTCTCCTAGGAGGAACAATGATTCTGTGAAATGCCACCTCCTGTTTGCTTAGAGCAGCATGATGGTGCCTTTCCAGAAGCATATGGAAAGCATCATGTCTACAAAACCATCCAACGAGGAAGGCAGGCACAAGCTTCTGGAGGCCTCACCAGCAAAATGAAAAATTCTCTTTCCAAGCAGGACATGCATAACACATACGTAAAAGGGTCACGAAGCATGAGCTTCATCATCCTTTTGGCAGAGGCCAAGTTTCTGGACACTTGATGTCCTGGGGATTCTCACATTGAGCTTCCTTCCCTGAGCTACTGTCAGCTTTTCTTCCTGTGGCTCGTGGACCAAAACATAGTCAAAATCTTAGCTAACGGCCACTGATGCCACCCAAGCTTTTGAAAGTCTGGCATATCATGAATGGTACTTGTCTACCTACCAATAAAGGCAATCCCAAGAAACAAGTATTTTTCCCACTTAACTGTGTTTTGATGATTGGCACAGTTTTAGAAGAACTAGAAGAACTCTTCTAAGCAACCTAAACCAAACCTGGCAGGGGCAAAGGGAGAGAAAAATATAGAGAGGAAGCCACTGATAAGTGAGAGTTATTATGAGGAAGGGGACACAAGTGAACCTTTGGATTCACGAACAGATGAACATGGGTACTCTTAAAAAGTTTAAAGCTGTACATATCCTTGTCTTATGCAGAATGGTGAAGCTGAGAAAGAGGATTTTGCCTTTGTTAGTCTGAATATGGTGCTAGCATGTTTTTTGCAAGAGAGTCATTAGCTGGGATGCAAAGAACAAGGCTCTACCTGCTGACTTCAGGGAAGCAGCGTTTCCCACGTTACCCTCTTAAGATTTTAAAATAAGGATACCGGGTTCTTGTCTGGTGTGTAAGCAGAGCCAGTTCCTACTCAATATTTTGGCTGTTTCCTCCTCCCTTGCCTGCATGCTGCCAGCCAGGCTTACGTCCACCCAGCAGTCGGAGGGAAGGTGTAACATTCAGACAAGTCCTCATCATGAAGCCCAGTAAGTTCAACCCCTCAACTCTGTCCCTCCTCCAGCACAGCCACCTGCCACTGGAAAGGCCCAGACTAAGAGGCCTTATCAACGAGCACCAGAAGTCACGGCAGAGGTGGTGACAGATTTTGCCACTCCAATGCTTTGTGTCCAAACAGGAACATGCAGCCTTACCAGAAGCATAAAAGTCAGGGTCGAAGTATGCCATGAGGAAGAAGTTGAAGACAAGCAGCAGGAAGCCAGAAAACGTTATCAAATTTGGGGCCAGCCAGGTAGGGAAGATCTACGGGAAAGCAGCAAAAGAACACATGAACTCATTAAAACATGTAGTAAGGACCACGTGCTGCTCCCAGCCATGGCACAGACCTGGTTACAATCGTCTGGGCGTTAGACAACACTGCTTAGTCGCATCTGGCTTATTACGGGGCAGCAGGAAGCTTCAGGCTGCGATGCAGTGAGCTTGGGGCAGGCTGCAGGCTGGAAGGCAGTGCCCTTTGTAATTAGTTGCACCACAAACAAGGCAGGGCTTTTCAGCTGACAGTTTTACAGAGAAGACTTTGTGGTGACTGGAGTTTTGCTGTCCCACTCAGGGTAGGACGAGGTCTCACCTTCACTATCGTGTTCCAGAAGGGATGCATAACATACAGAGACAAGGGGTTGCTGTCCACGGCACTGTACTGTGAATGACAAGGGAAAAACAAAAAACAATAGTTAGGGCTCCAACAACACTCGCAAAAAGCCAGAGATCCCAAATATTGAGCTTTCTGTGAGGACACCTGCTACCTGAGTGTTGGCATTGCAAGAACAGATGCGTCAAGGATGGAATCGCACCCGGGACAGAGCTAAACCACCTGAAAAGCACCCACTAGCTCCAGCAACATTGGCCAAGGACCCACAGATGCAGCTCTCAGGTACACCTTTCATGCCTGCACCCAATGCCTACCCTCCGCAGGGAGCAGTCCCACAAGAATAGTAGGTAGCATGCCCATGGCAGTGATTTTTGGAAGGTGAGAAGAGACTTGAGGACGCACACCCTTATTTTGCAGCCAATGCTCCTGCCAGAGCCCCACACCTCGATGGCCGCAGGCCTAGTGGCAGTCTTCACAAGCTGGAGAAGTGACAGTCCCATGGCCCCAGGCACCCATGCCATGGGACCGATCCACCGAGGACAGCTTGGCATGCTCTTGCTTGAGCAACCCTATAGAGTCCTGCCCCACAAGATGAGCAGGACCAGGAACCTTCTCGGCTCAGCACCCAAAGGTGCCATGCAGAAGGGCAGGGGGAGACTTCCCCACCAACCATGAGAGCTGGGGCTGGTCTTCAGGCTTCTTAGCTCTCACACCCCGGCACCCCTTTTGCCAAAGGCTGCAGGAGGACAGCAATGAGCACCTTTGGTGGGTCCTGAAAACAGAAGACTGTTCTCTGACAGACAGAATACTAACGGGCAGCTTCAGGGCACACATTTCTGTGCCGACAGCTCTGAGCAACCCAGACGCAAGCAGTGACTGTCCCCAGAGGTCCTGCACAAGAGCTGGCGTGCTTTAGTCAAGGACTAAGCTCATTGAGATGGCAGCTATCACTGTCTCACCCATCTCCAGTCACTTGGAAGGCTTTCTCCTCCCGGAAAGAGAGCAGATATTTATAAGCAAGGTCTTCAAACCCCTCCCTTGTCGTGCAGATACTCCAAAACACCACGTATACCACTGTACCACCACACATCCACAGGTATCTCCAAATCCCACACATCCCGTCACAGTTTCAGGCATGGAGGGTCATTTGGCACTAAAGAGAGGTGCAGAGGCACCAGATTCCCAGTGCAGCCACGCAGGTGACCTCAGCTGGTTGGCAGACACCATGGGACATGGGGCTCCCAGCCCCATCTCAGGAGGTGGGGGCAGAGATTGGGTCCAGCAAAGGAACAAAGTGATGATAGCAGAACAGGCAACAGATTTCACCGTTTGGAGGTAGGACCCATGACATTTTTCCTTATTCAGTTAGGGCAGAGCATTTTGAAGCAGTTGCCCACTGACCTGGTGAAGGATCAGCATCTTGCTCCTTGCCTGTGTCCAGCTCGGCGAGCTGGAGTTCCCATTTCCAAAGGGGGAGGACTGGTGGGTGAACACCAGGAGGCCCACGGGTATCCCATGCCAGAGGGCTCCTCAGAACAGCTTCTCTCCGTTAAGGAGCTGAGATTTCTGCAGAGGCAGCTGCTGCCCTTGGTAAATGGGGAGGAAGAGGTCTTACCCCTCATCCCACTGCTTTTAGGTCATTTGAGGTGGTCAGGGTGTGTATGTGGTGGGGAAAACAAAAACAGAAATAAAAATCAAAGACCTAGACAAGCCATGGAACAGTTTCCAGTTAGAAAGTTAAAATTTGACATCATTTGACTCTCAAGAGCACCACAAGCTGTTATCTGCTCTCCAGCTCACAGCTGCTTCCTAGCAAAGATTACCCCGTCTAAAGTCCTCTTCCCCAAGTAACACTTTGATAAGAATCCCAAGAAAAAATTCATAGGCTACAAAATTCCTCAACTCACATGCTCAGTGCCAAGCAGGGCAGCTACCAGCACCCACCCACCCCGGGTGATGAACCCCATGGCTGGGACAACACCCAGCATCAGCACCTGCCACCACCTCACGCGACTCTAATCCCAGGTTATGAGCAGTGTTATGGAGAGCAATCAAAGCCTCCACCCCTCCTGCACCACCACGGATACAACCTATGCACTCTCTGAGATAAGAGCAGTTTGGCTGGTAAAAGGAAACCCATCAGCAGAGAGCAGCTCCTGGTCCCCACACACCCCACGGCCTTGAACAAGCCACAAACTCCACACCCACAGCTTTGTTCCTCCTGTGCTCCTCTCCTCGGCTGGAAACCCCATCTTGCCTAGAAGCTGGGAAAAAAGTGATGGGAAAGGGCAAAACAACACCCTACAAGACAGATGCTAGCACAAGGAAGGGGCACCAGGTCTCGCCAGGCTCTGAGAACACAGGCTAAGAGCTTACAGCATTTGTTCCTAATTGGGTGAATCCCATCCTTGGCAAGCATTTCTGTACCCCCATCAGCTCCTCCCTGCCCTCCCCGTGACAGATCAGTCCACCTCCCTGGGGGTTAGCCCCAGCACTTACATCCCCATGCCAGCAAGCCCACAGGAGCTGCAGAGCAAGCAGCAACAAACACTGAGCTCAATGCCATACAGAGGCGAGGTTTAAGGCGCAAGGAATTTCTATCCCAGCTTAATGCAATTTCAGGGGACAGAATTCCAAACGCTTTACAAGATAATAGGATTTGAACCACTAGTTAGAGGAGGAGGAGAGCTGGAGACTGATTAAATCTCATTATCCCCAAAACAGCCTGGAACAAGAAAACAGACACAACGCTTGGAGCAAGGCAGGGGAAGTGCTCTGTAGTTTCTGTGCTCATGTTTGTAAGGTACCTCAGGGAAGTTTCCCCACGCCCATGTCCCAGGAAGCTTTCCCCTCTCCCCTCAAAGGCTGGGGATAATAGTCAATAAGCAGCTTTTTCCCCATGGTCATATGTGTTCCCACCTTGCTTGGAGAACTCAAAGACCTGGAACAACCTATTTCTTGAGGGAGAGGGCAGCTGTTTTGCAGAGGTTTGCTGATACAATGACCCCAGCTCCAACCAGTCTCCTGGAGGGACACTTCTTTGCCTGCTGAGCAAGGCAGGTAGGTGCTCTACGAGCTCAGAGGACACCAACAGACCAAGGGAACCGAGCTGGGGCTGGCTGTGGTGCCAGGCTGCCTGCCACCCTAAGGGACAGTGCTCCTGGGCATCCAGGACAAGGCTGCCTGCCCAGGACAGCTGCCTGCCAAAATACCAATGATCTGCCAGGCACTTTCAACTACAAAACTCAAAAACTTCCACCATACCTAGCCTCCCCACAACTGCTTTTTGTCATCTGGTTTTCTTCCTGCAGACATTCCACCTTTTTACCTTTCTGCACTAGCAAGAAGAGGGTCACAACCTGCACAGCACATGCACTCTGCAGAGGACAGCAAGCCAGCAGCGCTGCTGGGGACGCTGGCAGTAGGTGAAGGAGGAGGGACAGGCAACACAGGCACGGTCATCACGTCCTCCAGGTGTGGGGCCTCTGCGTGGTCACAGCTGGAAGCAAAGCAAGCTGTAAAGACGCTTCACTTGCAGCTCACTCCTCTGGCCACTCACCTTCCAGCCCACAACATGGGAAGAGAGCAGGTCACACCATGCTGGTGACAGAGGCAGCAGCCTAACCTTGAAGGAAGCCCTTAGCCAGGCTCCTCATTGCGTCAGCCCTCCAGGGCCAACATTTTTGGAGACTGACATTCCCAGAGAAATACAGGCTCAGGATATCTGTCTTGATCTGCCTGTTCATACATGCTTGTGCCTTGGAGCAAAGCTGAAGAAGGAGCCCAACAGCCCAAGAGCACCAGGCTGAGGCATGGGGCTCATACTCCCCCAGAGCTCATCTCACGCTCAGCTGCTGCGGTTACTCTGATGAAACACTCTCCAGGCTGTAAACACAGTGGTGTTTTAGCTCACCACACTGTCATTCCCCCACCTCATCCTCACTGCAAATTAGCGTCACCTTTTCCGTTTTGGATCTCTACACGTTGGTCTAGTGACTCATGCATGTGACTATTAGCCCTCTCCAAGTCATCCTTCTATCATGGCTGATGACTACCACCAGCTAGGACTGTTGATTTCTCCCTCATTTTCAGGGAGAGAACATCAAAGGAAAAGCGTGAGCGCACAGAAGGAATTTTGTATGCCTCAGAGCCTCCTTCTCAAAGGAGACAGACATTTTGAATAGGTCCTGCTCTAAAATAGCACTGTTGCATGCAGACACAGCTTCTCCTTACCACTGCAGGAGGGAGGGAACCCAGCCCAGACAGTCTCCTCAGCATTTGGTTTTAAACTTCTTAAGAAAAGAGCAAAGCCAACTTTGCAGCAACAATCCCATCACTCATACTGTGCAGCAGCAGCCTCCCCCGTGCCCTGTCCATGCCAGGACAGCCACGGGATCACTCAGCCCCCTGCTTGCTGCATCCAGCCACTCCACAGGGTGCCACAGGGCACCCCAACAGCTGGCAGACTGTCGGGGCTGCCCCGGTACTGCTACAGGTGCAGCAGTAAGCTGACTGGCATCATTATGGGATTGAGAGACACGAATGGCTCATACAACTTAAAAACAACATTAATCATGCAACCAGGATGTTTCTGGAAGATCCAATTATGTGCTCAAGGAGGAAAAAACATACAGATTTATAGCTCAGATCCTACTAATAGCCTTCCTGTCAGAAAAAACAATTCCACTTGTAAGTAATCTGGTTACCCGGAGCCAGCAGCAGACCAAACACTGTCGCATGGGTGCCCTGGGCGCACCAGTGTCAGACATCCAAAAGGATCCAGGGTAGGCTGGGGGAGTACAACAGCACTGGTGGCACAGGCACCTGCGCTGCGGACAGCAAGCAAAGAAGGATTTGTACACTGCATTTTGCACGCAGGCACTCTGGCAAGGTCCATGGCAGCCTGTGCTGCTGGTCGCAAGTTGGCATATCACTGCTTGCACTGGCAAAAGGAGCAGGGCAGAGAAAGCCTCAGCAGAGCAGCTCCAGCAAGTCCATAAGGCTGTTTCCTATAAATCTCCTTAAGTACAAAGAGGGCACAAAGCTAAGAACCTTCTCCCATCAGACTCGAGATAAGTCAGGAGGCAGCGAACTCGACAAACCCTGGCAAACTTAATTGAGCAGAGCCATGCCAGTGTAAACAAGTCACATTTGCACTATGCCCACACTGCACTGATGCATGAGAAGTCACATCGTGCTTTAATGATACTTATTAACTTGAGTCTTGTTTATCTTTTCTAAGGTCATTTCTCAGCTGGCATAAGAATAGAGTACATTGGCAGTGGTAAACCCCTGCAACCACCACACCAGCAGAATGGTTTGGCTCCCACCACAAGCAGCAGCAGCTCAGCAGACAGCAAACAGCACGAAGGATGTTCCGTCTGCCTGCCCCGCGGCACGGACGACTGCCCGAGCAGTCAGCAGCACTAGCTTCAACACCGGCATCGCTTCTCTCCTCCTGCCTGCTTTTCACCATGCAGGTTTTAGACACCTAGCAATTAAAGGTCAGAGCAGAAGCCCTGCAGAGGGATAAAACAAGCACGCTTGCATGCAAAGCATCAGCAAGTGGCCCAGGCAGAGCGGATACACAGCACATCTCCACCCAGCCTAACCCAGACCCAGCCGCTGTGCGGGTCAGACTCGCTCTCCAGCACAGCGGCTCATGAAGGGACCTGCCTGCGGTCACCCCAGGAGCTCACCTTATGAAGACCTACCTGATAGGGAGCCCACACCCAAGTCGATCCTTGGCTGTGTGAGCTCCAGCCGGCTCATCCAGAGGGCTACAGCTCTGTGCTGGCACTGGGGCCACCCCGCAGTGGGACGGAGCAGGCAGCCAGCCCCAATACCCTACTGCCGAGTCCTGACCCCTTCCCATCACCATGCTGGGGGAAGCGGGGGGAATCATTTCCCCATGGATACATAACATGGAGCAACACTTGATGTTGATGGCAGGCTTCAGCAAACAGCCTGCCAATTTCCACTGCATCCAGGAGCGCTCTCTGTTTGGGAGCATTAAATATCCATGAATATGGGTCACCACTGCTTCCGCTACAGTTTGAGGTGATCGGCTGTAGAAAGGATGCACAGATGGTGAGCACAGGAGTGGGAAACATGAACCTTCAGGGGCCTGAGGCAGGGATACAGTTAGAGGAGGATCAGCCAGCAACGAGCCTCTGGAGTGGGAATCAAGGGATCAGAGCAGTGACTCTGGGGAGGAAAAACAGGGGGAGAAAGAAAAGGCAGAAGCAAAAACCCACAAACAGGAAACCTGTTAAAATAACACTGCAACAGCCTAAAGACTTTTTTCCTACAGCTGCCAGAGCTGTTTCAGATTTCGAAAAAGAGGGCTGAAGTACCTGAGAGGGGGATCAGACTAGTTTTGCAAGCCTGTTCATAGTGCCAAAGGAGAACAGAAGGGACCAGGGTGAGCACAGCAATGCAACATGGGCAAGGGGGCAGGGGAGAAAGCAGCAGTCACTCTCCATCCCCAGGCACACTTTGACATCCACCCTGTGCCCTCCTGAGGGCATTCAGACCCAGCAGACCACCCCAAACCCAGTTTTCTGCTGGTTCAAGGGAGGCGAATTGACCCCTCCAGGCTGGGCTTCCTCTCGCAGAGGCCATGAGCCACTGGGGAGGTGCAGATGCTTGCAAGATTGCAACCCCAGTCTCCTCTCCAGAGGACCAGAAGGCCATGCGGAAGTGGGCCAAATTCAGGAAACAGCTGGGTTTGATGCCAACCCACCAACCAGGAGAATACACGAGTCAGTGCAAGAAAAGAGAATTCGTTACAATCCCTCGAAAAAGAAATCAAGTTGAACTTTAAAGTATACCTATCAAAGGAAAACACAAGCCCACGCATAACTGGAGATGATTACAGATGAAGCAAGGCACTGCAGGGAAGGAGGGGGAAGACTACCTTCAAGTTTCAACAGAGCCTATGTGAAAGGCACAAATAAAACATTTTTTTCCAAAGCACATAACCCTCTATAGTACATAACACTCTGCCTCTCTCTATATCCCTCATCCTGCCTCTCCACAAAGAGGAAATTCACAATTAACAGAAAAAAGATGTGTTACTTCATAAGCCCTGACATCTTGCTTTGTGCAAGACTTGAAGCACAGCAAGTCAGGTCAATTATACAAGCCCTAATAACGCAGCCATTTTCTGAGCCAGCTATGGGAAGTGATACTTCAATTTCCACAATGCACTCCACTTCTCTTCCAAAAAGTCCCAACAGCCAAATACTTGCTGCTAATTAGCAGAGAGTGACTTTTATGATCTAGTTCATTGAAGCCAAGATTCAACATGCACCAATAAACACTGCAGTAAACTTTCAGTGCAATTAAAGAGACCCAAGATGGACTGACAAGCAGCCTACACTATTTTTACGTGACTGCTCTGCACGTCTTGCAACACTGGGTAGGCACTCAAGGTAGAGCTACGACCCAGCTCTCCTCCACATGCCACCCACCAGACTTGCCTCTCAGACAGGGCTAGGGCTCCTCCAGCACATGGAAAGGGGTCAAACAGCCAAGTACTCCAGCATCCTTATCGGTGTCACCCACCACAACTACTCCTTTCTTTCCACATCCCTGTGGTCATTCATTTTGGGACTGGCTCTGTGCTGACACTGACAACAGGGACAGGGGAGCGCAGCAGAGCCAGAGCACTCAGCTGGCTGCCTGCTCCCTATGGAGGGTGAGGGAGATGTATACAACCATCACAGCAAACTCCAAGCAGGACAGCAAAGGAGGAAGGCGTGTGCAAAGATCTATCAGATATCCAAAGCAAAAATGCAGAGTAAATAACAGACTTTTTCCTTTTTAAAGGGAATCTAAAGAGCAAAAGGCTGCTGAGGAGCAGCTCTGCTTCCTACTCCTCCCTTGCGCTCAGACCCATGAGAAAGGTAGCTGGTTTTAGCAGACGTCCCCAACCCCCAGCTTGGCACAGCAACCTTCTGTTTCAGGTGGGGCAAAGGACGCAGAGGGATGCGGGCAGCAGTCAGCTGGGCAGAGCAAGAGTTGCATCCTCCACCTGCACAGCAAGAGAAGAGCCAGAAGGGCTCTTGCTGCAGTGCAGGACAAGGAATCCACTACCTGCACCCATCGCACGTGCGAGCTGCCCAATTCACACCTTTAAGGGTAGGGACTGCAGTAAAAAAACCACACAAACAGCAGTGAGGAGCCAAAGACAGCTCCCCTCCCCAGAAAGAAGGGGCAGAGACGTGGTTTGCAGCATCACAAGCCTCACCCCGTGAGAATCAACCAAACCACCAAGAGAAGGAGCAGCCCTGGCCTGACAGTCGTGCTGGTGCACCAGCTGTTTGGCAGCCAACACAGCGAAACTGCATGTCCGTGAGCAAGTCATCTTGTCATACAGAAACCCACAGAGCTTTGAATTTCCTCCGAGGAAACCCTACAGGACCCACCGTGGACTGAAGTAGCAGTAGGTCCCCAACCACAGAGGGCTTCATCACTGCCACTGTATGGCTGAAAACAGAGAGTCTAAGAATCCCCCACCAAAACATGGTTCATTATCTTTGATACCCCGTAGAGCAAAGGCCACCGTTCAGAAACCAGATCTGCGGCAGCACCAAACAGCAGCCCAAGCTGCTGGCAGCAGTTTCAGGATTGTTCAAGATGAAGAGATGTAAACACACACAGACTAGGTCACAGGAGCGGAACTAGCTCATTACTCATCAAAACCTTACAACACACATCAGAAGTGTCTCTAGAAAGCAAGATAAATCCCTTACCCTCATCTCATTGCTTAGCACAGAGCAAAAGCTCAGCCAAGGCTTGTGAGCCAGGTCATTTCCAGTTAACCTAAAAGCACTGCTACTGTCTCCTCCAACCACGGCAGCTGGGCAGTTTTCAGACCACAAGAGCTGCAACGGACACACTAAGCTGGGCAGACGTTCAAAACTGTGAATTTAACTGCAGGACAGGAGAAGAAGAAAAACACCTCTAACTTTTACACCTGCCCATCTCAGAAGTCATGGAGTCTAGGAGGACTTCTGGACTTCCTTACAGCATCCTCCGCAACACAGCACAGCCAAGCAGCACCTTGGGAAGATGTGCGCAGTTTAAAGGCAGACAGAGACACAGTGTCTCAGAGCAATTAGAAGAGCCCTTGGGGAAGGAATTAAGTGATTCAAGAACAGGGCTCAAAAGCTTCCCCTTCTTCACACCCTTCCTGCTAAGGACCTTGCAGGAAAAGACAAGCTGTTTGTCTGGGGGTGAGGAAGACTGGCCTTTTAATGACCATGGCCTCAAGCCTCACATCCACATCCCTAGCATCAAAAAGCTTTCCTTTCTGCTGCTCTCACTACCAGTTTTGTTGTTGTTCCACTGGTCTGAACTCTCACTGGCATACATTGGTGTCTCTGCTCAGCAGAGCAAACCTGCAGACATCTCTTTAGGGCTCATATTTCCAGAGCAGCCTATAAAAGCCCGCCAGGGACAGCTTCCAGCCATCTGCTTCCCACAGTGCAGCATCTGTAGCCCTGCTCTCCATGGCACTTGAAGTCTGAAGGCAAGAGGACTTCCTGAGGCTGGTTGAAGAGAAGTGCACCCTCTTCTTCAGGGCAGAGAGGACACCATATGGGATCAGCAGTCCTGCTTCATGCTGTTTGCTTAAGGGACCTATAGCAACTGTTCAATCAACAGCCAAAACATGATATACACACGACTCGTGGCTCTGCAGTGCCTGGCAGGTCTGCTGCCAGTGCTGGCTTGGGCTGGTGACAGCCCAGGAGATCAGGGGTTCCCACCTGGAAGAAGGGTGCAGAAAAGGGAGAAGAGCATCCAGAAGGAGAGTACTTTCCACAATAAAAAGAAATCCTTTAAGCTAGATGCCTAGCCCTTTGGTGCATTCAGTGCACCAGGTCTCCCAAGCTAAGGTCTCATCTGACACTGCAGGACAATTGTGCCTGACATACTGCAAACCCAGTCCATTGTAGTAACCCTGACCAGGAGATCGCTGTACATTAAGGAGTCAGTGACCCACATCACAGTCAGCCTGAGTGCGCCCAGGCCCATGCTGTGCTGCACAGATTCCTCAGCCACAGGATAAACTCAGCCAGCTCGTTGCAGTGGAGAAGCCTGCAGGCAGCTCCCACTCAGCATCAGTAATGGGGCCACCTGTGTGCCCTTGCCTTTATGTAGAAGTGCAGCAGGAAGCTCTCACGAACATCCTTTCCATCTGACACTGGAAATGAGCAATAGAGTTGCTTTCCTGTAAAAAAACCCTGTAATAGCTCAAATGATCGAATGAGGGAAGCATCTTCTACGGACGGGGTCTGCCCAGCATGCCGCACATGGATCAGAGGCCCATTTGATGCTACGCCACCTGGGGTTCCCGCCATCTAAAAGGGATCCAAGATTATCTATACTATCCTCTCCTTATAGTGTTACATCTAATAAATAGCATTTTAAATGGCACCTTACAGAATCCAAGTGCCTTTCTTAGTGGGATAACAGACCAGCACCTCCTGGTGCAAAATCTCTGCACCCACCATAGGGCTTGCATGCTCTCAACCACACAGCTATGCTCAGTACAAGATGCCTTCTCCATGCTCAGGAACACGCAACTGGAGAAGAGCCCTCCTTTCCCAAGGCAAGAGATGTCACCCCTCACTGCTGCAGCCGTCCTGCAGCAGCTGCTTTGAGCAGCTCTACACTGGACGTCTCAGTAGGAGAGAGATGCTGGGACCTGCTGAGGTACTCCTCTCTGCACTGGGAGAACGGAACAAGCTCACAGCAGATCACCGGCCAAACCCACAGCAAAGTGTGGGTCACTGCAGAGAGAAGCTGGGCTGAGCAGCAAGTCAGGACATTTCTTCTAGCACTTGAGCACTGCTGGCTGCCCCCAAGCCTCAGCCCAGCAGGCATGCGGAAGCAGACACCAAGAGGACTTCATTTTACTGCCCACGCAGGTAACGAGACAAAGAACCTCTTCACAAGAGCCACCAGTGAGCAGGCTGCCACCAGCCTCCCCCGTGCTGCTGCTGGTTGTGTGTGAGCCATGGGCTGCCATCAACAGCTCCTGCTCAGAAGCAAGTACACAGAAATGAAAGGGGTTGAGGGTGCAGTAATTTTGCTATAAAAGGCACTTCCCAAGCCCCAATTCACTTTCCTCTTACTGAACACATACTTGCTCCCAAAGCTTCTGGGGTGAGACACCAGCCTGTCCCACCTTTGGACCCAAACACAACACGTGTCATTGCCTTTCCTCTCACATCCCTCCCATGCCACATGTAAGGAATGGCACTGCCACGTCCTCCCTCGCTGGCATTTTCCCCAAACCATTACTCCTGAGGATAACATGTACCCTTAAGGAAAGCCCAAGATCCAGGTGGCATCACAATAGAGGCTCGTACCTGCACTTTCACCCAGCTCACACAGTGAGGAAAGCACACAAGCAGTGACCACTTACGCACGTGGCCAGAGCCCCATACACAACACTCATCACTCAAGTACTTTCCCTGCTCCTACATGAGCTGGATGAAAGAGCCGGATGAAAGTGCCATACAGCGACCACACATCTGGCTAGAAGACGTGCCCCAGGAATAGTCATCAGTGACTCCATCACACCAGAAGACTCCAGTACAAGTGCAGGACCCCACACAGCAGAGCTGAATCAAAAGCAGCTCAGACAACACCAGGCAAGGAAAGGCTACAGGAAACACAGGGCACATGACTGGAATACAAAAAGACAGTGACAAACCATCAAAGCTGTCTGTAACTAACAGGACACATTAAGTTGCAGCGCTCTCCCCCCACTTGCAGTCAGTATCACTTTCCACAGCTGCTTTTGGCACACGGCAGCTGCGAGCACAGCCTCCCAACCCACTGAAATGAGCTGCAAGAGTCACAATGCCGCAGAAGGCGACGTGCAGCTCATCGGGACGCACAAGCAGAAGTAATTCGAGTGCTGTATGCGACGCACGAAGCCATCCTTCCCCTCTCTGCTGTGCTGGCAAGGCTCCAGCACGCACGCTGCATCCAGCTCTGGCCACCACACTCGGGAAACGCAGAGACAACTTGCACAAGGGAGAGTTGTTTGGGTTGCTCTGTGAAAACAGGACTCAGAGGCAGTCTGGAGGAAAGAAAGGAGTAGGTCTTTCTCCTAGAGAAACCGAAGTAGGAGCAGACACCTCTGTGAATGTTCCAGACGGTCCCATTTCCCCCCTTTCCTACAAATTTATAGAAGGAGGTTGCCCAGAAGTCTGCCAGAAAGCAATTTGCAGACAGGTTTTTAAGACGCAAATCATGACCTCTGGCATCCAACTGCAAGGTTTACACTCCAAAACAGCAGTGCCTGGCTGCAACTTTCTTGACAGAGGACATTCAATACTTAACAGTAAAGGAGTGTCTGGTTTTGGCAGAGGACATTCCATACTCAACAACAGCAGAGCATCCGGTTTGCTTTTCTTCGGAAGGTCAACACATGCATCCTGCTCTACAGCCTCAAAACAAGAGATGTATTTTTGATATCACAACCTCCACCCTGCCAGAAGCATCCATCATCTACACCAGGCTGACAATCTGGAGGAAGTACTAGAGCAGACACACTTAGGGTTTGTCTGGCTCTCTGACCGCCGCGTACAGCATCTCCTCGGGGAAAACCTCAGCATGCTGCTGCCAGGCAGGGCTGTAATACATTAGCTACAAAGGATGTATTTGTTCCAGCAAAGAAACCCTTCCTTCCCATTGTAGGTTAGCTTAACTTAAATTGCTTCCAAAGGTACATATGCTACACCCAAATCACACAATCCTACGGAAGGACTGTTAGAGGTACAAATTAAAAACTCTTCAATAACACTGCACTTTTTGCTGCACAGCTCCCTCAGGCAGAGCAGCTCTTCGGTGTCCCTTCAAGAACAGCTAAAGGACGGTTCCCTCTACACCCCTACCACCCATGGCACAGAGCCAGCCTGTGACAGAAGGAGCATACACCTACCTCTCCCCCAGCCAGGAGAAACGTGCACGCTGCAAAGCTAAAACCATCTGGACTCCTGACTCGCCGCTTCCCATATGTGCTCCTGGCAGCAATGGGAGGAGTAAACCAGCCAGGGCTGGAGAAAGCTGTGGATCATCTTGCATGAAGCTCTTCTGCTCCTGCTCTATCAGCTCCAGGGACACTAGCTCCTCTCCAAGGACATGTTCCTTCCCTTGGACACATGTTGCCTCCTCCACATCCCCCCCGAATCTGCTTGCTCTTCTCCAAAACTATCATGTGCAGGCTGGAGAGCTTCTGCCTGGCACAGCTTAAAGGCTGAGGCAGAGTCAAAGGCTGCACGGCCATTTGCAGTAGGAACTGGAGGAGTCTTCCTGCAGAGGGTTCTGACTATGCATCACCTTTTTGGCTGGTCCCGCTGCCTTCCAGCTACACTGGCTTTGGGTACATATTCAAGTTACTCAACGTGAGCCACCTTCTGTGGCTGCTGCCGCACACTGACCTCTTCCACTAAGGTTAAAAACACAGGCCCACTTTGGGGATGAGGCAGAGAAAGCAGCTCAGCAACAGCTAAATTAGCCTTCCGTTATTTTACATTGCCATCCATACCCATCCCACACCGCTCCTTCCTTGCTCTGTCCACTTGGGATGACAGTTTATGCTGTTGCAGAAGTTTTCTGGGCAAGAACAGTTAGTTGTATCCAGGTCAACTGGCTTTTCATCGACAGAGCAGTGATGGATCTGGAATCACACCTTCAAGGCAAGGAAAGGGCAGAGCAGGACAAACCTCAACACCTAAAGCAAGGCTGGAATATGTGACCCAGTATCAGAGATTTGTGCCTGGACCAGCCACTTTCTCAAGGCTAAAATAGCAAAGGAAAAAAAGCTTCCCAAGCAAACAAGATACATAGGAAGGGAGCGCTGCAGAGAGGCCGACTGGGGCTTCATTACACCTTACGGCAGTCCAGCATGTCAGCACCTATCACTCTCCTCAATACAGTTTATTACAATCTCCAGCAAAGCACTTTCACTCACAGGTGCTCACACTGCCAGCGCTACGCAGCCCTGACAACCATGCAAAGATGACGCATCGGCGTAGGGCAGAAATGATGCTCTCTGAGCACTACGTGTGAACCTGCCCATTCTTATCAAAGTCCCTATTGACTCAATAAAACCACAATCTCTCGAGCAAAGCTCCTTCTGCCAGCAAGACTGCACTCCTGCCCTTAGGGCATACGCAGCTTTATTGGTCTCTGCCTGTTGGTTCAGCTGTGCCAGGCTGGAAGGGATACCTCCATTGAAGACCTGCTTACACATTTCAGCCCTGTGCCATCCGAAACCAAAGCCAGGAAGCACAACGCCAGTGCATTAACTGGTGACAGTAAGCAGCCGATGCTGCCCACACCGTGCTTTATGTGCTAGATGGGGCTTTCCACTTCACCCCGGTCTGCATTCAGGGTCCTGTTCATAGATTTAACTGCAATGATATTTCTATCAGAGGCATCTTCAGAAAGACCATGACCTGGGAGCAAGTCTTTGATGCCTACTACACAAATGACACAGTTGTTCCAGTTGTCTGAACCTTTCCGAGTTCAACTGCCAGCACAACCTGTGGAGGGTGGAGACCCCCTTCTCACGGCACAGGTACTGAGAGATAAGGTAGCAACACCACAAATCCCTCCAAGCACTATTGAAACAGGCTGAAGACACGACAGTCTCCCTCTTTAATCAAAAGCATTGTCTTTGCAGGAGCAAAATTTGTCACTTTGGGAGGCCTGGCTCAAAGCTGACTGCATTTTGCTTACCTTTTTCCAGCACCCACATAAACCCACTATCTTTCACTGCCTTTCTAAACACAGTTAAAGTTTACTGACGAATCCCCATACGATCCATCTTCCACAGGGAACCTCAGGCAACCTGTCACATTGGTCAAACTCGCTCTACCAAGTCCATTTATCTCCACCGCCTCAGCTCCAAGTGTGCAAAAGAAGAGCACGAGCAAGCCCTGACCACTCCTGCCCCCACAGACTGCTACAGAAGGAGATCAGACCCACGTAGACAGCCTCACCCAGCTATACAAGACAGCATGTCACCTGCTTTGCTCCCTGAGTGCATCACACTTGTCCTAACTGTCCTGTGTGCTTAAATGACACCCCATGAACCACCCTGGAAAGACGACTGCAACATGGCCCAATGTGATGTATCCTAGAACAGGAGCAAAGCAAACAAGAAGGTGAGGTGAAACCTTTTAGCTTCACTGCTGGTGTCAGAGAAGAAAAAATACAGCAAACACCTTCCCCTCCACATAAACGCACAACCCAGGGTTCCCCCATGTTAAGGATGCCACGTCCTTTGGCACAAAATCAGCCCCTAGGGATTTAAACTGCCACGGCAGAGCCTGTTAGCACTTACAGCAGCTTCCTTCAAAGGTTTCCAGTGCTTTGAACAAGACACAGACTGCCACGCTTGCATGAGGAGACAGGGACGATCTCTGGCACATTTCTGTGGGTCTGACTGTGCAGGGAGCAACCACAGGGCAGGAGCAACGTGGTCCTGAGCTAAACGTGGGGGGAGCCCCTGGGCTGGCTGTGCTCCTACCGTGATGCAGACCTACACACCCCTAGAGCTCCCTCCTCTGTGGTCCTTTCACAGCAAGGGCAGCCACAGCACAACCTGGCAAGGCGCTGACTTCACTGTGTGCGGTGACATGCCACAGCTGCTTCTCTTGACCACATCGCTGCCAGCCCAGGAAGAGGTGGGAGGACAGGCAAGCAGCCACACCGACGCTCCCAATCGCACCCACATGGCGCCCAGCAATGCCCCCCACTTCCAGGGACAGATGGGGGGGGGGGGCCACACACATCAAACGTGATCACACCCCACGCAGTAACATCATACAGTGCTGTACTGTAGAACGTGATGGTGTGTCCCCACTCCAGTAGCACGGCTAGGGGGAATGCAGTTGGCGTGAGATCACGCTGCCACCGCCCCACGCTCTGCCGTTCCCACGCCAGACCCCACAGCAGCATACGCAGCCTGTCCTTCCCCAAGGGGGGGGGGGCAAACAGCCAGGGGGTGCCCACGCAGACACGAGGACACACTCGCACCACGTTGCGTTGGACGTTGTACCCCACAGCATCATAGAGGGAGTCCTCATCCCCGCTGGGAAACCGGCTGGGGATGGGGGGGGCGTTTGCAAGCAGACACCCCTACACCCCTTGACTCGCTGTGGGGCACACGAGTGTCCCCCTGCCCCGCTTCCTGCGCGGAGGGGGTCCCACGTCTCACACCATCACACCTTCATCCTCACTACACCCAGCCCCCCGTGAAACAGCCCGGGGAGGGGGACTGGAAAAAGGAGAAGGGAAAAGCGTTTTATTACACCGCATTGCACTGGCCCACGGCTCGCCCCACCCGGGGAACTGCGGGGGAGTGGGTGGGGGGGCCCTGCACGGAGCCCAGCACCCATCGCGCTGCCCCGGACTTCACCGCACCCCACGGTGAGGCAGCGGGGGTGGGGTGTGGAATGGGGGACACGCGTACTTCACACAACCACCGTTTCAACGCACAGCACCGGGCCCCACTGCGGCCGCCCCCCGCCCCACGGAACCGAGCCCCACGGCTCCCCCTCCACGGGGCCAGGACCTACGGCAGCCCCCCCCCCCACCTCCCCTAACCCACCCCCGTATCTCCTTTCCCAACGGCGTCCCCCGAGAGCCCCCTCCCAGTCACGGCGGCCCCCTCAGACACCCCCTCACGGACGCCAGGCCCCGAGGCGCTTCTCCACCGGAGCTCCGGGCCCCACGGCCGGGACCCCCGACACCCCCCCCCAAGCCCCTCGTCCCGCCGGTACCTTGTACTTGCCGAAGCCGGCCAGCTGCTCGGCGGTCACGTACTCCATGGCGACCCCGACGCCCGGTGCCCGGTGCCGGTCCCTCCGCTCCGCACCCGCCCAGGCCCCCGCCGGCCGCCGTAGCCCGCCTCTGCCGCCGCATCGGCCCACCCGGCGTGTCCGTGACGTCACGACGCCCCGCCCGCTGCACACGGCCAGGGGAGGTGAAGGGGGGGGGGGGAGGTCCGGCGGCGGAAGGGCGCCGCCTGCCGGGCGGGAGGCCGGCGGGGTTGTGAGGGGAGAGGTCGGCTCTAAAAAAAAAAAACGATTTTGGGGGGGAAATAAAAGACCTGGGGAGGTCCCGTAGGGACCAAGCAAGCGCGGAGGAGGGCGAGCCAGGCCTGCCTTGGGCAGTTCTCCCATGAGGAGGCGAGGGGGGCCGGCTTTCCCTGGGGAGATGGCTTCCCGCCTCGGCAAGGCCAGGGTCGCAGCCGGCACCCCGGCTCTCCCCGGGGACTGCTGACCCTTCTTTCCACACCTGCGGGTGGGGAGGAGGTATTTGGTTAAAAAGAAACCCTTCCTCGGGGGAAGGAGAAGGAGCAGGGGCTGCCGCAGGCGGCTGGGTCTCTGCTGAGAGGACTGGCCGCAGTAGTGGGCTTGGCAGTGTTAGGTTTATGGTTGGGCTCGATGGTGGTAAAGGTCTTCTCCAAACCTGAACGAGTCTATGTATCTTCTCCCAAGCACCTCCTCCCCCATCACTGTTTAATTGGGAGTTCTGGGATTTTTACAACTTTCCACCACATGGAAAGAAAAGCAGCAACATTTTCAGTTTCCCATCTCACAGGAACGTCTACCCAGTCCCAGTCCTGCTTATTCCACTTGGGTGTTTTGTTGCAGTTTTATCTTTTTTTTTTTCTTTCTTTTTTTTTTTTTGAAAGACAGTGTCAGAGAAAGGTGATCCCAAGGGGCCAGAACAGGGACCTTCCCAACACCGCTTGGACTGGGACCATCCCAGGCTCCATGCACACCGACGCCGGGACTGGCGGGGGAACCCCAAGAGCACGTAGGGCAGGGCTGGGGTGAAGGGAACCTATGGACTCCGCAGAGAACCTGTCCTTGTCCCACCGGCTCCAGGGACAGGTGGGACAAAGGATATATATTTGGGATCCCACGGGATGGGGGGAATGAGGGGAAGGGTACACACAGGAAAGAGGGATGGGAAGGATAGAGCAAGGAGGGGGAGAAGAAGATAAAGCAAGGAAGGGGAGAAGAGGAAGCGAAAGCAAAGTTGGTACACTCGGATCTCCCCATTTCCATTTCCAGCACCATCCTGGCCTCCTCCCAGCCTGTCACCCCAGCCCCGTCACCTGCCTTCTCCAGCCGCCGTCTTTCCCACCTTGTGCATCAGACAGACCCCCACCAGGCAGTTCCTGCTCAGCTTTACATTCACATCCCAACACCATCAGGTCTTTTGCCTTCCCTAACGATTCTTTTGAGTGAGTCGGTGTCACTGAGAACCTTAGTTACAGACAGGAGAGTTACTGCATCCCTGCGTCACTTGAAGGCATGTTTGCATTCCTTCCCACAGCAATGTCTGCAAGGAAGGACGTGCCGCATGATCTCTCCGAGGGAGACATGGGCCAAGGTGGACTGGCAAAGACACCGAAAGGCGTGGGCCACCGCGTAGAGTACTGGCTCCCTGTACTGGAGAAGGAGCTGGGAGTTACCGGCATACAGGATTTGAGACATCTGAAAGATGATGATCACCTACAGCTTGCAAGCAATGCACAGTACACATGGGAGAAAAAAGCCCAGAAAGAGTGCTTCAGGCACAGGGCAAGGCGAAGGTACCAGCACGGACCCTCCACCCGCCTGACACCCCAGCCTGGGCCCGAGGCCACCCTACTCACCGGCTGGTCCAGCTTGAAGTTTGCTAGTGAATTCACATGCACGCCCCACACACACCCGGTTTGGGGGATACGGACACTCAGTCTCTGCCCAGCAGCCAGCACCAGGCACATGGGCTGAGATCCACAGTCCTGCTCCAGCTGCTGGTGCTCAGCCCTTCACTCCCCTCACTCACACTGGTCCCCCCAGGTTGTTCATTTTCAGGACACACACCATTCCCATTCCCCGTGGCTGTAGGGTAAAGACCCCCACTTGCTCCAGTAGCTGGCACTGAGACCCCCCCACTCACTCCAGTAGCTGACACCATGGGCCAGAGGCACCTACACTCCCAGTCTGACTCCAGTAGCTGGCCCCAAATCCACTCATACACACACATCTCTCACTGGTGCTTAGTCCTTGCAGCACACGCTCACACAGTGATGGTGAGGTTTGCTTCCTGTCCTTGTCTCCATGTCTGTTTTGTCAGGTCTGCGTCTTGGGTTTGGTTCCCCTTTTTTTCCCTTCGTTTCCCAGCTGACCAGCTCCCCGATCAGATAACCTCACTGGAACAAACCTTCTCACCCTCTCACTCATCAGTGTGACTGACCAGGCTTGGTTCCCACCACTGCCTCCCTTATCACTTGTTGGTCAGATTTGTTTAACTGGATGTTCTCATTTACAGCTTCCTCCCCTCCTTATTATCCCTTGAGACATCAAAGAAGGTTCTTGACCAGACACTCTGAAACGGGCAGACACTATCCTTCCACGCACCATCGCCCAGTTGCTGCCTGTCTGTCTTCACAGCACAAACGCTGAATTCACACACAACTGTGGCTCACCTGGAATTAAAGGATACAGAGACTGGTCCAGTCCAATTTGACTAGTTTATTAGCAAAGACTACAAGGGATTATAGTGAATCACCACTTTGGCCAACTCTCCAGGAGGGCTTGGTCCTTGGGTTTCCAGCGGCGTTGCAGGAACTGCACAGCAAAAACCACCAGCCACTCACTGGTGCAGTCCCAGCTGGTTACACGTTCTCCAGACCACGGCTCCGTTGCCACTAGCCTGTCTTGACAGCACAAACACCAACGTCACGCACTGCCGATGGCTGCCGAGGAAGCTGCAAAGATGCGTAATTCTCCACATTGGTCATATAGAGGCTTTTGCTCAACAGCTAAGCAAACGGCAAGAGCAGTTGCTATTGTGGCTGAGAGCTGGAGGAAAGTTCCCCAGGCCCAGGCACCCGAGTAGGAACAGCTCGCCTTAACATATGAAGTATAGCTAGTGAACATTGAGTTAAGCCAGTACCTAAATCCACATAGGCTGTTGTGTTAACTGCTTTAATGACATCGGAGACAGAACAGCTGCTGGTCTCAGTACTAGCTCAGTTTATCAATAAGGGATCAATAAGGGAATGATAATACTGAAAAGCTAAACAGCACAGCTTGCAGTCAATGGTGAGCTGCTCTCAGATCCTGCAGCCCTTTCTTTAAGCGTGACAAGTACTTGCTGCAGGAAAACTGGGGTTTTACCAGTGTCACTTATTTTCTCATAGCAGCTGATAAAATTGGTACTTTCTAATGCTGTCTTTGCTCTCCATCTGGCACTTGGTCTTAATCTTGGCCATATGACTGCTCGCTGCAGGAGTGTTTTGGTTTTTTGCTCTAAGACAAAGCAGAGTTAAATGTTTATGGCAAGAAGGAAAGAGCATGCTGACTTTATCATGAAGCAAGGAAATTTCTGAGTGATGGCAGAAGTAGCATGCCTTATTTCACCCAATTTTGTGAGCAATTAGATATTGTCTTCTTCATGTGGCTTGAGGTCATAGTCATTATAACAACATTTTGTGGATAGACTTGTACTATGTTCTTCCAAAATGCAAAGCAGTTGCAGTTCTTCCTTCAGATCAACTTGACCTAAAGCTGCTCCAGTTCATCAAGCGCTTGTTGCTTTGTAATTTGCTGCCATGAAGCAGGGATTTCTCCTTTGCCATGAAATTTCCCATTGTAATATTCTTCTAGCTCTGTCCTGAAATGGCACACAAACCATTTCCAGTACGCTTGCATGGATGGATCAGAAGGAATGTTCCAAGTGGAATAAGGAGGTCCTGCATCCCGGTATCTCTTGTAGGGGATCCATGTATCTTCACCAATCCTGAATAAACAGTCACTGGCAACGCTACTAGAACAAATATCAATGACCAGATTGTCTGTTTTATGCCACTTGCATCTTCTCAAAAATTCTGGACGATGGAAGACAAGCTGATGGTCTCCACTGTGATTCGGTATGGTGCTTGTGCAAACAGCCCCACAAAAGGGACACCGCTCCCAGCACCCTGCAAACTGTTCAGCCAGGATTGTGTGAGGCTGTGTTTCAAATGAGTTCATGTCAGCACTAGCAAGCTCTTTCTTGAGACGATCCTTCAGGGAAGCCAGTGCTTCTGTCACGGCATTATTCAGGAACTCTGTGTCTGTTATCTCCTGATGCTCAATGCCTTTCAGGTCCCTTCTGGGCAAGCTTAGCACCTCTCCAAGTGCACTGCAAAATTCATCCAGCCAAAGAGAGATTTTGTCTTCTCTGTCTTTTCTGTCTTTGACAATGTTGGTTGATTTAAAAACAGCTGACTGGATGCTTTCATAGAGGTGAGTAAGGGAGTCATCTAAAAACTTCTCCAGCCTCCTGTTCTCATCTAAACAGTACATCTCAACACATGTCTCAATGTAACTCAGTAAAGAGTCTTCTGGGTGATTAAGGTACTCCTTGAAATTCTCAAAATCTTCTTCTTCTGCCAGGCATCTCAGTATGCAAACTTCCAGAGAGGATCTATTGCCATTGAAATCTGGGATTTTACCCTTCATGTCTCGAGCTATGGCAAGAGCTGTCCTCTCATAGACCGCCCGGTGAAGAGCTGGGGCAATCTTGTCACACAGGTAAACAGCAAATATTGTGATAGAAGTGGCTCCTCGGCAGGAAATCTGGAAACTTTTAAAGAAATCTTCTCTCTTGCTCTCCAGGTAGATGGCTGGATCATTTGCTTTTTTGAATGCTACATGCATGGCTTTAAACCTTTCCGCTGCCATTCTGCACAGATACAGTGATAAATCTATTCTGTAATCTTTATTAAAACTATATTTTGCATTGCTAGGGACAGAGTTCATACCTTTCTGTACTTCATTTAGTATTTCATGAATAAAACTTCGACTATAATCCCTTTTCTCCTTTTCCTTCTTATCAATGTTTACCTTCACACACGCTATGATGTTATCTGTAATGCGGTGTATGTTGCTCACATCAGCATCCTCAAAATTCATATTCAAGATGGCCCAACGTTTTTTCTTAGCGACATGTTTCTCCAAGTCAACAGAAAATACCCTGTGTTTGGGAAACGTCCTGATTCGTGCATGTAACTTAGGCTCCTTAAAGTGATCTAGAAGGACATTTTCTATTTCCACATCGATATCAACCTGTTCCACAGGCGGAGCAGCAGAGGAGACTTCAGTAATCCAGATTGCCCAGAGAGAAATAAAGTTGTCTCTTAGTTGTCTTTCACTTAGTCTTTGGCCTTTTAGAGACAGAGCCAACTGCCTACTCCTTTTCAGGAGCTCATTTTCATATTCTGACTTCCTTTCATCCAGTTTACACTGGTTCTTCTTTAGTTCAATAAGATTCTCACATTTCTTTTTCGTTTCAAGAAGAAGAGACTCTTTTAGTTCTTTCAGCTTCAGTTCCGTGCTGCCTTTCCACTGGACCAGTGTCTCAGAGTCTCTGTCTTCACTGAAATACTTTTCCATGTCTTTCATGATCACATCGCTTGTCCCTTGCACTAGTTTTTCAAGATGTTCTGTGGTGACCTTTTGCAAGTCCCCATTCCGAATTTTATTGTCCAGTTTCATTTGCAAGTCTAAGATGTGACTCCTCAGCTGCCAGGTCCACTGACTAAATGCGGTTTCCAGTTTCTTGTACACAGCAATCTCCACTGAATTCTTGAAGCTGAAAATGAAGTTTTCATTCAGCAAAGCGTTCCAGAGGTCACTAATACGAACTTTCAAGCTCGAGAGCCTCAAAATGCTGCCCTGCAACTCCTTTGTGGCAGCTTGGAGAATTTTGCTCTTTAATTCCTGGACATTCTGGCTGTAGGTGGGGTTGGGTGGTGCCATTGGGGGGTTTCCTTCCCACAGGTGAGCGAAGTAATGGATGTGGGTGTTCACATCAAAGCGGATGACGTCGCTGAAGCAGGAGACGTCACAGAATTCCTGCTGGGCAGCTGTCACAGTCATTTCATCCAACTTTTCCTGCAGACGTCTTTGTCCTTCCATGTTCTGTTCCTTGGCAGTTATTTCTCCCACATTTTGGTGTACAAACAGGCAGCTTGGGGAAAGATTTACTTGCTTCATCCTCAGGAAAGCCTGGACAGCAATCTGAAGGACATCTTGCATTTCTGAAGGATTTTCTCCAAAGATATTGATCAAAGTCATGTTGCCGATGCCAATGACAAAGGTGGCCAGCTCGTTGTCATGATTACGGGACTGTTTATTGGCCATCTCTATGGCACGAAGTCCCTCTGTGTCAACAATTAGCATGTAATCGAAGTCCAGATCTTGTTGCAGCTTCTCGTCCACTTTAATTAGCTGCATAAATGCTCCCCGGGTGCACCTCCCTGCACTGACGCTAAACTGAAGACCAAACATGGCATTCAACAGGGTTGACTTCCCTGTGCTCTGGATGCCAAGCACTGAGAGAACAAATACTCGTTTGTCCCCTAGCTTCTCAATTAATCTGTCAAAGATTGCTCCGATCCATTGTAATGGTACGTAAGAAGCATCACCATCCATCAGCTCGACAGGATGCCCTGAAACCATCAGATCAGCTGCAATTTCAGGTAGTTTGACACAACAGTTATCCTTTGAGTTCATTGATTCCAGAGCTTCATAAATCTGCCCTATCTCTCTCAAAATATGCTCAAGGCCAATGGATGAATCGTTGATTTCACTGGAGAGGGCATCTAACTGACTCAGCAACAGAGGCTTCACATTGTTTTTTTCATTGGTTTTCTTTATTGCCAGGATTTGAGACCATAACTGGTGATACTCTCTCTTCAGTTCGTCAAGGCCACCAGAGGACAGGTCATCCATAAACACCTTCATCCACTGCAGGAAGTATTTCTTGGTATCTGCTGGCTGTGACTGGAGAAAGCCGAGGACTGATTTCATCAGCTGATTGAGGGGGAATGCCTTCTCTAGTTGCTTTCTTCTTATTGCTGACTTCTCTGACTCAATTTGGCTCCGATGATGCTCTATGCTCTTGTTCCCCTTTTCCTGCAAGCGAGTGAGTTCTTTGTCCTTTTTGCACCACGTGTACCACAGTTTTCCTTGAAGAGGCAGTAGCTGGGATTTGATCTCAGACAACTTCTCTTTCTTCAGAAGCTTCACCAGCGCCTTTGCCTTTTCTTTGGCTGTCACACACGCATCTGTATCTTCGTCGACTAAGAACCCGTGCTTGCGAGCTTTGTCCAGGCAGGAGTCAAGGCTGAAAAGCGTGTTAGACCCTTCCAGGAGATCCCTGATTGTTTTTGTCAGCTCGCCCATTAATTTTGCTTCATTTTTGTTCTTGATGCCTATTCTTATGTTTTGCCTAGATTGGCCAGGTGCAACATTCTCTTTTTCAGTGAAAAGACAAACCAAAGGACTTTGCGACTGCCACAGGTCACGTAAAATTTTCTTCCCTTTCTCGTCATTCTGATCAGAGTTGGATATGAGAGCCACGTTCACAGCAGAGATCTCCTGTAAAAACTGCAGCTGTTCTTCGTGATCCCTTGCATCTCCGTGCAGGTTACAGAAAGCAACACAGCAGTCAAAGCTGTCATCGTCACTGCCCCGGGGACAGTACCAGGAGATCTCCACAACACCTTTCATCAGCAAACAGTCCTTGGTGCTGCCTTTGCAATGTCGATGGAAAAAAGTATCATGGTTTTGTTTGCTCAGTAGAGCATTCAGGATCTGAGACTTGGAAGAGGAGGGAGAACTGCCGATCCGTAGGAAGGACACGATGGGTGTCTTTGCCTGGTAAATGAGTTGGTTTTTGTAACTGTTAATTCTGGTCTGCTTTCCCGACTTCTCAGACCTTTTCCAGCTCTTTTTTATTTGGCTGAGGGACCAGAGGGGGAACTCTATCTGTGAAGTGCATGGGTTTGGTACCAGGAGAGGTAGCGCAAATTGGCAGAAAGCAAGCTTCGTTGAAATGTACTGTCTCATGAAATCATCAGCGCAATGAAAAATTGCCATCTGGAGGTCCATGGGGTGCACACTACTGTCCCTGATTTCAGAGTCAGGGGCTTCTTCCTCCAAATCAGTGAAAAAGTCATCAAAGGACTGCGAGGGTTCATGCTCTTGCTCTGTGGGTTTTGGCACAGCTGCGAGTCCTGGGTTGCTGTCGTCCTTGCAAGTCAGGTACCTCACCCGATAATCCACAGTTAACAGCTTTTGCAAGAAGTAAAATGGTAGTTCATTGTCCTTGCTGGGCTGGCTGTCATGTAAAGATGTCTTGTATATGATGTGGAAATCTTCAGTCCCCATTTTTCTTGGATAGTGACTTTCAAGTCCCAGGCGCTTAAGTAAGTGGAGGAACTCTTGGTTTGCAATGGCTTGATTTGCTTTGGATTCGCTGCTGTCTGATTTGGAATTGGACTGACTGGAAGGCTCTGTTCTTTGGAAAGTGTCTTCCATGTCTTTGATGATACTGTGTTTCTTCAGATCATCACATGTATCATCCAAGCGCCCACTGATGAAGGAATGCAAGTCACTTTCCAGCTTCTCCCAGTCTTTGATTGCACTATGCTTTTCAAGGAGAGTTTTTATTTCTGCGGACCATAAGTTTTTCATCTGATCTTCCATGAAAACTAAACGCTCATTCTTCTGCTCAGGGGACACCACTTTATATTCAGATGTCACAGTTAGACCCATCATCAGCAGGAATGCCTGGGCTCTGTAAACATCTTGCTCCTTCAGACTCAGATACTCCTTATGTCCCATTTGGATTTCATTTATCATGAAGTTAATTTCTGGACATCCAAGGAGGTACTGAAAAGTGCTCCTTTCCACCTGGTATCCCATGCTGGTCGTAATTAAGAGCACCAACAGTTCTATGTCTTTCTGTGCCCTTTCCTGGAGAAACTGGAGTAAGGAATAAACAGCTAGACTTACAGTCAAGGTGGCTTTTATCTTTGCTTCGTGAATGGCAGATGCAGAGGTTTCGGGTGCATAGGTGGTGTCCTGGATGTACTCCTTCATTTGCAGCAGTGTCTCGGTGAGATCTTCAAGCTCAGAAACATTGGGAGTTTCAGGAAGCATGTGCTCAGTATGGAAGATCCATTGCATAATGAAGGAAGACCTGGGGAAGTCCTTGACAGAATAGACGTGAGGATCCAAGAGGCACCTCAACAGAGACTTGATGTAGATGGTGTTTTCTGGAGGTGACTTCTCGCAAAACAGAACAGTATTCACCAGGAACTCCTGCACTGCTTTGTCCGACAGGCATATGTTGATCCAGACACTATGGTTTCTGGTTTTTTCATTCAGATTCTGTTTGAAATCTATCAGCGTGAGCAGTTGCCTTTCATCCCCTGTCACCTCCCAGGCCCTCACGCACTCCACGAAAGCTCTGGCCTCTTCCACTGCACTGACCAGTTCCTCTCCAAACATGGTGCCGACACTGTGATTCGTTAGCACCTCGTACGCAGCCCTGAGGCTGCTGCTCATTTCATAGATGGACTTGAAATCACTTTTGTGATTGAACAGGATTATATCCCACACTGGGATCAGCTGAAAGCCTCGGTCGATAACATGCCACGTTGTGTTATTAGTTACAAGCCCCGATTTCCACTGAGGAAGAGAATCTGTCTCTGATGGGCCCCCTGTGGTGGCCACGTAGAGCTGAACCGCTGTGTGGGCACTCCTGCTGTCTCTTCCCTGAAAAGAAGCCTGTGAGCTGGATTTTGAAGCACCCACATCTGCTCCCACGCTGACACTGAAGCCGCTGTAGCTGGCCCCGACGTAGCAGTTCAGTGCTTCAGATGCTTGTCGCTTCACCTCTTCCCGCTGCTCAGCTCTGAATCCTTCCACGGATGCCTTCCACCAGAATATCCCCCCAAAGTGGAGGGGACCCTGGTTTATGTGGGACCCAAACCTGCTGAAGAAGCTCGCACACCTGCTCTTCAGCATGTGGGGCCTGTCTGCTTCCTGAGTGATGCTCAAAAGATGCTCGATGTCTTGCAGCTCCTGCAGGGCCGCATCCGAGAGGCGAAGCTGGTGCTTTTGGAAGTAGCAGGAGGCCAGTGGGATGTACTGGTACTTGGTGGTGCATATGTAGGTCTGCTCAGAGTGGGACTGGTGGGTGTCCTCTGACTGCAAGGACCTGCCGTAATCTACACCAGCTTCCACATTAAACCCCCAGAACCCAGCTTTGGCAGCAACACTGATGCTGAACCCCAGCTGCTCCATGGACTTGGTGAAAGTGGCTTCTGCTGCAGAGGAGGAGAACTCCTTCCTCTCAAGCAGCGACCCTTGCTCCGGACTGGCGAGCTTGAATCCGTCGGGAACCCCAATGAGCTGGTCTCGCCTTGCCAGCACATCCACAAGGCTGTTCGTTCTGTAAATGCCCTGCAGGGCCAGTCCCCCCGACGCCCGCCTCAGGACCTCCATGTCAGAGACGTTCTCACCCTGGCCCGCTGACAGCTCCTGCTGCTCCAGCTGCTTCCGGATGCTCTCCAGCACATCCACCAGTGACTTCTCCGGTGGTGCCCAGTACTCTTTGGGAATCTCCATGGCTTGCCACAGAGCCTCCTCTTTCTGTCTTATAACGTCCTTGCTGTGGCTGCGGCTGTTGTGCATTTCTTTCAGCTCCTTCAGGGCGAGCTTGGCAGCTTCTTGTCTCTGCTTTGTTAGCTCCAAGCGCTCCTTCTGCAGCTCCTCAAAAGTTGCTTTGCTGTCTGTTAGTTCCAGGAGTTTTCGGAGTGCCTTTGTTTCCCAGGGGTACCGTACTTCGCACTCCAGCTTAAGGTAGTCCTCATACTGCAGATGTTTCAGGGCTTCTCTGGACTTGACTCCCAGTATCTGCGACAGTTTGGGGAGCCAGTATCCATCATCTAGTCCTTCTTTCTCGCATGTTTCTGCCAGTAGTCTTTTAGCAAGATGTGCCTTTTCATCATCCTCTAGTATGTCCTCCTGTGAACCCATGGCTGTGGAAGAAAACAGACTTTCTTTAAGGTATGTTGTAAGAGGCCAGGGCCTCTTACAAGAGGGCTCTCCAGCCCTGGGGATTCCTCCTACCCGGCTGCTAGAGCCCAGCCTGGAATGCCCCAAGACCCGGGGGTCTCTGTCCCAGGACGATGGATGCGCCTGCTGCTTTACCATTTGCAGGTTCAACCCTGAAGCTGAGTGTCTATCCCGGAGACAACACTCACAGACACACACGCACATACGCTCTTTGTCTTGGCCACGCAACCTGCCGTGGACAAGGTGCTGCTTTCAACAGTGCCCATGAATACCCAACAGGACTTATAAACACATAAGTACAGGCAGCTGTGGGCATTCCTGGATCCCTCGAGCACCAGCAGAGCCCCTCTGTCCATCCAACACCCCTGCCTGCATCCTGCACCCTCTTACCAGCCCCACGGGTCTCCTGCTCGCTGGCTGGTCCAGCTTGGTGCTCACCAGCAAACAGAGGTACGCATCACACACTCATCTCACACCCCACGCTCACAGGACACACTCACCCCGGATACCCAGCACCAGGCACACAGGCTGTGACCCGTGGTCCCGCTCCAGCTGCCGGCGTGGAGCCCCTCATTCGCCTCACTCATGCCCGTTCCCCCCAGGAGCCGGTTCTCGGGACATGCATCATTCCCACCCCAGTGGCTGGGAAAAATCCGAGTTGTTCCCATCCAGAGCTGTGCCTGGAGCATCCTGTTGGCCCATTGTTAGTGACTGGAGACTTTGGGTCGTCGGCATTGTCTCCGGGACCCCCTGTCTATCCAGTCTGCGTCCCTGTGTGGTTTTGTTTATCATTTCCCCCCTCACTTAGTATCCCATATGCACTGGAAAGGTCCTTGGCTGCTAACCTTAATGGAGCTGATGCTCTCACTGTCCACGTGCCTTTATGCCTTTTTTTTTTAAAAAAAGATCCCCCCAGCATTGGTATCCTCCCCCAGTACCCAACCGCTGCAAATATTCTGATAAAGAAATCAGAATTTAATCACATAGAAGAGTTAGGTTTGATTAAGAAGTAAAATTGTGAAGCATAACGTATAGGATTGTTAAGTTTGAAATGTAGCCATAGAAACTTTAGGAACTGTTATGTGTGACTATAGGAACCTTAATATTGTTGAAGTTTGAAGTAGCTAACCATAGAAACCTCACCAGCAAGTTACTGGGTTTTCTATGTTTTGTTTCAAGAAACTAAGGAAACTGTCATGGACACCAGTTATGCTTCTTGGAAACCCCTTACCCTTCCCATCTCGATCTGAGTATCGAAGACTCCAAGCAGTAGAGCTAAGTGAAATTGACCAATGATTGTTTTTAAATAAGAATATTGATAAAGTTATATAATCAAAGGACCGATCATTATAAAGGTTAAATTTAAGAGCAAGCATAGTATGCATTTTTATGTAAAGAGCTTATGTAACAATGACCTGACAGAAAAAGTCTATAAAAACGGGTGGATTTTGATACTAAGTGGGACACGCTTTTGGAGGAGCGATCCCCCTTGTCTCCAGCGCTGCAATAAACTAAGTGCCTGCTTCGTAACTTCACGTTGGCGTTAAGGAGTTTTATTCTGGATTTCGGTAACACAACTACCAGCTGACCTCTCAAATACTGGCCCTCCTGCCAGCACCATGCAGCCACCAGCAAGGGAGGGTTCGGGGCTCACGCCTGCTTTCTCGAGGGGAGAAGATGTGGAAGGACGGAGAGCAGGCCGAAGGATGGAGAGTAGGCTGGTCTGTAAGAGCAAAGCCTGGACACCTGTGGAAAAGTCCCAGCTCCAGATACACGGGCTGTCCAGTTAACATCCGTGCTCTCTGGTCAGGCTCAGCCAGCCTCAAGACAAAGTCTGGACGTGGCAGAGCCTGGGGGAGCAGCACTGACAACGTGGCAGCACGTGCCATGTCCCACCACTGCCCAAATCATGCATCTGCTGCTGTGGGTGAAGCTCAAGCCCCCGAAGAGAGCGGGAGAAACTTGAGGGGGCTTGACCCCACCAGCAACTAAGCACCCACCAGCAGCTCATGCATTCCCACCAGCAGGACTGGGGAGAGAAGTAGAAAAGCAAGAGCAAGAAACACTCCTGGGTCAAGATAAGGAGAGTTTATCAAGTGAAGGAAAGCTGCACGTGCTCACAAAGCAAAGCCGAGTGTTTATTCACTACTTCCCATCAGCGGGCAGATGTCCAGCTGCTCCCTGGGAAGCAGACCCTCAGCGCACGTGATGGCCGCAGCCACCAACATCTCCCCTTCCTCATCCTTCTCTCCAGCTTTGATTGCTGACCGTGACGCCATACGGTGCGGTCCACTTGGGCACCTGTCCCGGCTCTGTCCCCTCCCAAATTCTCGCCCGTTGGCCCATTACCGACGCTATTTCAGCCTCAGATGCCCGAAACAGCACCACATGGCTGCAACTGAGAACATGAACTTCAGCCCAGCCGGACCCTGAACTAGCACCCAGGCACACTTGGAAGTCCCAGCATGGCTTCATATCTTGTCAAGAGTAAGGAAAAACCACATGCAATTGCGTTAGTGCACTCAGAGGATGACTAAGCTTATTTATGGAATTACTCAGGATTGCTTTCTTGCTTGGAAGCAAATGAGGGAAGCAGGAAGGCTGGCAGCTTGAACTGCCATGGGACCGCCTGCACCCTGTTTCATGGCAGCAGCCCCTTTGAGAGTGTTTTCCCCAGCCCTGCGCAGGGGAACCGGTCTCTGGAAGTGCTTGTGCCTTAGAGAGACCAGAGACTGTAGGAGAGGCTGGAGGAGGTGAATCCCGCCATCACTCCATAGAGACGAAAAGGGAGAACTCTCCCCCCTAGGCTTGGGGACAGAGCAGGATGTCCCACGAACAACACTCGTTACCCCAGTGCTGCCACGCTCTCTAACGAGCAACACGGGAGGCAGGCACCACCATCCAAGCAACCCATGCACCCCAGCACCCATTGCTTCTGTACCCTCGTTAATGCTGACAGAGAGCATGCCACGGGAAGGGTTATTATCAGTGATGTTCCCCAAATTAGCCGTTGCAGCCTCCGAGGCCACGGGAGGGCCCACAGAGCTGCCTTCCCACCTCCCCGGTTTTGCTCTGACACGTCCCAGCCCTGTCCCCTGTCTCCAGAGCAGGGAAGCAAATGGCATCAGGGTGCAGGTCCATGCACAGCTCCGCAGCCGCCCTGGCCCCTGGCCCACAGCCCAGCTGGGCTTCAGGTGAGCGCACCCATCCTGACTCACCGTGGGGCTGTGTCACGCCTGGGGTGGGCAGGATCAGCCCTGGCTGGGAGGAGCATTGGTAGCTCCCTCCCCATCCAGCCTTGCTACCAGCTCTTGAAGCCAGGCTTTGCGCCCCCCCAGACATCAGTCTGCCCTGAATCCCCCCGGCATGTCTTCTCCTTCCCCACCTACTCCTGCTCTGACCCCCTCGCCTCCTTCCTGCCCTCCCAGTTCAACCCTTGCAGACACACACACCTTGATCTTCCTCAAACAGGCTGGCGAGCAAAGGCTGCTTCCTCCATCCCACGCTCGGAGCAGGGACCACTCGCCTGCTGCCCTAAAACCCCTTATTCATTCCTGGCATCTCTCAAGGGACAGGAAAACACATGAAAGACGAAGCAGATGACAAAAAATATCCCTGCTCTCTGCTGATCCCCAGCTCCCAGCATCCCAGAGCTCATCAGCAGGTTCCTACCGTCTTGGCCGCTCCCAGGCTGGCGTCAGCCCAGCCTAGCCCCTCTCTTTATAGAGCCGACCGGTCTCCAAGGTGGCTTGTTGCTTCCCGTTCGTAAAGGCAGCGAGGAGGGCTTCTGCTTTCCTGGAAATCAGGACACTGCCTGCAGAAGAGTGTGAAAGTGAAACTTGGCAGCTGCTGCCCGTGCTGGAGCCGAGCCAGGCAGATCAGAAGGCAGCAGCAGCCCCGGGTATCCACATCAAGCTCCCAAATCGTGTCCTGGGCTCTGCACAGGGGTGCCCGGTGCACCCATCCAGAGCTGGTGGGGTGCTGGCAAAGCTGCTGCCTATAATCAGGGAGAAAGCGGCAGGGACTGGGCAGCACTTGGGGCTTTCGGCTGGAAACCTCCCCAGCCTGCTCCTCTTACTCATGAATCATCAAATCACAGAATGGTTTGGGTGGGAACGGACCTTTAAAGTAATCTAGTCCAACCCTCCTGCAATGAGGGAAGGGACATCTTCAACCAGATCAGGTTGCTCAGAGCCCCGTCCAACCTGACCTTGGATGGTTCCAGGGATGGGGCAGCGACCACCTCTCTGGGCAACCTGGGCCAGTGTCTCACCACCCTCAGCATAAAAAAAATCTCTTCCTTATATCTAGTCTGAATCTCCCCTCTTTCAGTGTAAACATTGCCCCTTGTCCTGTCACTACAGGCTTTGGTAAAAAGTCTTTGTCTTTCTTATAAGCCCCCTTTCGGTACTGAAAGGCACAATAATGTCTCCCCGGAGCCTTCTCTTCTCCAGGCTGAACAACTCCAACTCTCTCAGCCTGTCCTCATAGGAAAGGGCATTCCAGCCCTCTAATAATTTTCATGGCCCTCCTCTGGACCCGCTCCAACAGGTCCATGTCTGTCCTGTGCTGAGGACCCCAGAGCTGGACGCAGGACTCCAGGTGGGGTCTCACCCGATGGGAGCAGAGGGGCAGAATCCCCTCCCTCGACCTGCTGGCCACGCTGCTTGGGATGCAGCCCAGGACACGGTTGGCTTTCTGGGCTGCGAGCGCACATTGCTGGGTCACGTCCAGCTTTTCACCCACCAGTCCCCCCAAGTCCTTCTCTGCAGGGCTGATCTCGATCCCTTCAGCCCCCAGACTGTGTTGATACCGGGGCTCACCCTGACCCACGTGCAGGACCTTGCTCTTGGCCTTGTTTGAACCTCAGGAGGTTCACACAGACCCACATATTGAGCTGGTCCAGGTCCCTCTGGATGACATCCCGTCCCTCAGGTGTGTCAACTGCCCCACTCAGCTTGGTGTCATCTGCAAATTTGCTGAGGGGGCTGATCCGAGGCTGCCTCCGGGGAATCCCAAAGGCACCCCATGGGCATCACCCCTCCAACCACAGCCCAGCACCCAGGGTCCCCCCAAACCTGCTCCCCCCAGACCCACCTTTGCCCTACCCAGCTGATGCTGCCTACCCAGGGACTCCCATACCGCCTGGATCCCCTGCCTCTTTGGGGGGTCCATAGGATCCAGTTGGAGCCCCCTGACCTCTCAGACCACACGAGACTCGGGGTGCCACAGGAGGGTATTGCAGGGGGAAGGACCACTCGTGCCACCCCCCACCCGGGAATCAGGTCCCAGGGACGGATCCCGCCCCACCAGCTCACAGCCACCCGGGAAGCCTGCCTGGTGGTGGCTCTACCAGCACGGGGGCTGGCCCTACCAGCACGGGGGCTGGCCACCTTCCCACTGCTGCAAAAGTTTAGGGCTGGGAAAATACCAGGGGAGAGCAGGCTGCAGCCTCCCTCTCCCGGGCTGTGGTGGGCTTGGGCTTTCAGCACCGAGTGAAATCTGGGAGCGGAGACCCCTCTGTCATTGCCAGGAAGGTGTTTATTTTGCTCCTCCTGCCAACCCTGGGCACCGAGGCGATGGATTTCCCCATTGCAGCAAGTCGGGACCTTGTTCCCCCCACCACGCTTGCCCCTCTGCCCCACGGATGGACAGCCCACTGTGCCCCATCGCTGGAGGGTCGCTCCTGGGGCTGGGCTGCCCCGTGGTTGCAGCAGGGTCCTGGGGGACTGGTAGGACTCCCCCCAGCTTGCCATAGGAGTGGCACAAGGGGCAGCCACCTTCAACCTGTGCTGCCGGGGACCCGGTGACCACTTCTCCCTGCCTCGCCTGCCAGCACCGGCCAGGTCTGGGCTTCTCAGGGGGACACAGCGACCTCGGGGCCCCCTCCAGCACCGCTCGTGCCTCAGGTGTTCAGTTCCAGCCGCTGCTTTGTCCTCCCGTGGCGTCACCTCTCCTCCCGCAGGCTCCGGGACATCCATAGGGACACCACCTTCATTCTGGGGAGAGAGGCGATGGTGACCACCTGGGGGAACCTGCCTGCGCAATCCCCAGCATCGTCACAGCCAGTGCCCACCCTAAACCCACAGCCCCGGGGTGGAGGATGCTCACCCTCAACGATGCTCAGCAGCTCTTCGAGCTCCTGCTGCAGTCGCAGTCGCAGCAGTTCCCGCAGCAGCTCCCGGCGCCGGCTCCGCGGGGCCACCCCCATGCGCCGCAGGGTCCCCTCCGTCAGCCGCAGCAGGACCCGGCCCGAGACAGCGTGCTCCTGCGCCAGCTCCGCCAGCTCCCGGGTCCCGCTCCGCGCAGCCAGCCAGGCACCCACCTCCGCCACGGTCCACTGCCCTGCTGGGCGCTGCTCCCACCGGGCCCCCTCCGACACCTGCGCCAGGAAGAGAGGGGTGAGCTGGGATGTCCCCTTGCCCCCAGCCTGTCTCTCCAGCCCCACGGAAGCTATAGGGTCAAGCTGGCTCCTCCGTGCCGCAGTCCCCCCTACCCAGCCTGAACATGACCCTCAGTCCTATCCCCACATCTGACCTTCACGTCCCCATCCTCCACCCGTGGGGGGTCTCCCAACTGCCAGGACCCTGCCGCAGTTATCCATGGGGCACCTCCAGCCCCTGAACCCCTGCCCATGCTCACCTCAGCCGTTGGGCATCCTTCCTGCAGTGCCTCGGCCCCATCCTGCACCCGTGTGTCCATGTGGGGCAGCGTGCAGGGCAGCTCAGGCTCCCTGCAAACAGGGCTTCATCAGCCAGGGGTCCCATGGCTTTCCCCCGGACCACCGTGTCCTGCCAGCCAAATAACCCCCCCAGCCCCTCACCACAGCAAAGCGCCCCATCCCATGGTCCCTGCCCACTGCTGCCTCCCCAGGAGGATGCGGGTGGCCATCCTCCTCGATGCCACCCAGTCCGTGCCCCCCCAGCCTCCCCAGCAGAAGGGGACTGCTCACCGGGGTGCCAGGCCGGGGGCCACAGCGAGGCCCCATTGCCCATCTTGCCATGTGGGCGTGCAGAGCCCGGCGCGCCCAGGAGGTGAGATCAGCCCCAACTTGCCCATGCCCACCACCTCTGTGAGCCTAAGGTGGGGGGGGGTGGGGGGGTGGGAACTGGCACAGCACAGCTCCCCCAGCCCAGCCAGGACCCCTTCCCCAGCCTGACCCACCTCCTCCTCCTCCTCACCACCGTCCACTCCAGGTTGGCGCCGAACACCAGGAGAGCGAAAGAAACCTTTGCCCCAGCCCTGCCTCTGCAGGCACAGCCCCGTGCATGCCCCGACAACCCGGCTTCCCCCCCAGCAAAGAGCACCGCCAGGCTGCGAGGGGCTCCCCGCCATTTCGGGGAGCAGAGGGTCACTGCCAGGCTGGGTCAGAGGAGAGCAGAGCCGGGCTCTGTCTGTACTGAGAGCCGGTGAAGGAGTTCTGCAAAAGCTCTTCCATCTCCCCTCCTGCTTCCCTGGAGCCAGCCCGCCCAGTTTGCCCCGAGACCACCACCGGACACACCAGAGCAGCTTCGCCAACGAGGACGGTGGCGGCGAGGGTCCTGGCGGGGACACGGGAGAGGCACCGGCAGAGCAGGCGGGAGGAGCAGGATGAGCCTCAAGGATGAGTCACATCCCGAAGGGCTGCAGCCCGGCCCTGCCGAGCATGTAGGGACCCAGCCACCGGCTGCAACAGCCCATGGGGGCTGCTCTCCCCCCTCCACATTCCCTGAGACCCTGGAGGGGGATTAAATCCCCCCAAATAACTGTGAAAATGATCCACTATGGAACAGGCAGGCCAGAACAGTTGGAACAGGGCCAGGGGGCTGCAAGGGCTGCCCCAGCACACCGGCAACATGCTTGCACCTGAGCCGTGGAAGTATTTCACACCATCTCCCAGACAGAGCACAAGCAGCGTCTTCCCAGCCCCAAACACGCCAGCACCAAGCAGCGTACGTGCTTCAGCTCCCTCCGGTTCCTGCAGCAAGCCCTATCCACACCTTTTCTCCCAGCACAGCCGCAACAGCGCCCTCCAGGCTTGCAATGGGGGTGGTTTTGCCCCCACTATTCACCCATTGCTGCAGATGGGTCCGTGCCCACAGCGGCAGGACACATGGGCTTAGCCTCATCAACAAAGCAAGGAGCTAACCATTTTTATTGCGTGGTGCTACGTTACCCTCAAAGGCACCCACAAAACCAAACAGGCCCCTTCTCACCCAGGCAGTTCCCACTTGGACCCACAGCCACCTCTCTGTGCCACGTTCCCACCGGTGCAGAGTGGCAGCATTGCACAAGATTTCCAACCAGGAACAAACAAGAACCACCCACTGTCGCACCCATCCTTTATCTCAGGTGCATCTCCTGAGCTGCAGGGCTGCACAGCAGCTGGTGGGTCACAGAAGCTGCTTCCTTCATACGAAGGACTTGAAGGTTTTTGCAAGTTGTTTTAGAAGAATCTCTATTTCCTGGCAAGTCACACAAGCCATCCCCAGCTAACAAAAACAGAGATGAGCGAGGAAAATAACCCAGAACATTAACCAAAAGGGCAAGAACAACCACCTCGTCTTCCCAAAACCTTGGGAGAAAGACCACAAGCCTGCACACCGGAAGTTTATCAACAACTTGATTCTGCATAAGCATTACACTGCCCGTTTCTGAATTTTCAAAATGCCAGACACTGAAATTGTGTAATCAAGGTGCCATAGAGAAGCAGGAGTTACCAAAACAGTCTCAAAAGCATTGATTTTGATGATTCACTGGGGCTCTGGAGCTCAAGGTGGGTTCTGGGCAGATTTCACAGCAGCTGTCTCCCATTTCAGAAGGCAGACACCTGCTGCCACCTCAGAGCACACAGCCCCCACAACAAACACCACAGAAACCCTCCCCAACACATTTCAGGTGAGTGGAGGGAAAGAAAAAAACCCAGACTTTTTTTTTTTTTTTCCTGATTTATTGTGGCTAACATCAGTGACACTCATTTGTCAGAAGCAATTTGCCAATTCCAGTGCTGTTTGGACATCGCACAGCAAACTTCCTCCTTACAAACGAGATCAGCCAACTCGGTTTGAACCCGTTTCTGAAAACAGTTATTACTCCCTACAAGGACAGATTAACTCACATCTCAGCCCACCCACCTCCAGTACTTTACATTCTCTTTATCTCCAAACTTAGTCCTCCGTACACAGCTTTGGAATCATTCTTCTCCAGGGGGAGAAACCTTGCTTATTGAAAAGTTACGGTAGAAATCAGATAGGTTACAAGGACGCCAGAGAGACTAAGAACCGCATTAACTTCTGCTCTCCTGGAAGTGGAGTATTTCTTAGAGCGTCTTCAATAGTTGAAAATTACCAGCTGAGTAGCTAAAAGGTATTTACAAAGGCCACCAAAAATCCTTTCCGAGAAGGACTGTATGTATGTTTTTATTAGTGCATTAAAATGGCATTGCCAGGCACGGGACATATGAGTATCCACTCAGCAGTGCCTTGTCCTGTTATTGAGGGTAAAGCTCCACTATCATCGCGTGCCCCTGGAAGGAGACAGAAAGAGAGGAACAGTCACAGAAAAGACTAATTATTACAGACACACACCCAACAAGAGATGCCCATCTCCTGACCATCTTAAAACAAAAGGGGAGATGAAAATCGAGGGCTGATTCACTAAGAGGATTCTGCAGACAGTGGTTTGATGGCTTCAGGACAGCACAGATGTGCTTCAGGCTGGCCAAGACACCAGAGTCCACCCTGACCCAACGCATCAGGCTGTCCTGAGGGCCAAACCAGGAATTCAGGGTGGAGGCAACATCGGGACCAGTGCCCTCCGGTTACAGAGGGCCAGCCCTGCTAGGTCCCCACAGAACTGCCACCAGTCACCACAGCCTGAACCAGGGCTCCCATCTGCATCCTCCAGAGGTGTAGGAAGAGTCTCGTCCCCATTTTTCTTCTAAAGATCTTTCTTCCCGAGGTTAGAAGAATGATCCTCGCAAACCACAATTTGGGAAGTCTTTGAGAGTCACCAAAGGAAACCCTCAGAACATGGCAGAAATCTCTCCTTCCCCTTTTGTACCATACGGGCAGCAAGGGGCTGCAGTCACTATCGCCCAGGAATGATTCCGAGATGGGCTGGAGAGTCTCTAAAGCGGACGAGGCGGAGGGAGCTTGCCAAACCAAGCTGTGATAAGGAGGCAGCCAGCCGAGCCGGAGGGCCTTTGAACACCCAGTACCACGGGACTTCAGAGGTGCCCCCACACCTGCTGTAACTGGAGAGGACTTCACAGTACTGACAGGAGCAGAAATGTAATTACTGCCCCTCTCCAGAGGAACAGTGCCAGACCATGCAGCATCATTACCTGCCCTCCCGCAGCACAGGCAGCAACCAGGCCATATTGTCCTCCCTCCTTCTTCAATCTATGGGCAGCAGTAATTACTAGACGGCAGCCAGTGGCAGCGAAAGGATGTCCCAGCGAGAGAGAGCCGCCCCAGTTATTGAACTTCTCCAGAGGAGGGGCTCCGACCTGCAAGAAAACACACAGGGACACACACACAGTCACCTGTCTGGAAGGAGACTGCTTGACCTACTCACGACAACACCAAACCTGCAGTGGTCCAGGCTGGCCATATAAAGCATTCCTTGGCACATACCAGTGCCTGATGACTGGACAAAATTGTGCTAAACGCTTTACTCTGCTTCACCTGCAGCCAGACAGGTATACCCCGTGCTGTTAGAAAGCATGCAGAAGGACAGAGCCCCTCCCACTGTTCTTAATTCCTTCCTCTCCAACAATTACTATTATGGCTCTAGACCTCCACCTCCTGCTGACAACGGCAATGCCATTGTTCCCAAAGAAACTGCTCACATTGGGATTTGCTAACCCAGAGTTCGAGAAACATTGCTTCTCCTCGCAGAACATAACAAAAGCCCTGCTTTGCAGCACTAGCGTACCCTGCTGCAATGAGGAATTCCATTAATCCTGAAGTTAAACTAAACTAAAGATAAAATCATCCTGACTGTGTCTTACCTTTGACTTTCTGCCCATGCAGTTTTGTGCAAACCAGTCCGAATCCATAGCTTTCAGGTTAGCCAGGATCTGCCCCTGAAAGGGAGGGGAGGCCAACGTTAATAAGGGTAATGGCAGACTCCGAGGAAAGCCTATGGACAGTACTAGCAAATAGGAGATATCCTGACACTAGCTACGGCCACAAAACTAACACAGCCAACTGAAAAAAGCATTTTACAGGATCAGCCCTGTTAATCAATGTTCACTCAGCCTTAGCTAGAAAAAGACGACATCCAATTAACAAGCCACCTCACCACAGTAACACCTGTCCCCAACTCAATTAGTACATGATGTAAAGAAGCGGTTCCTTTCATACAAGCGTCTTGAGAAAGTAAGATTACTTCTTTTTTTTTACGTATTATTTTAGAAGAATCTGTATTCCTCTGGTGACTTCAAGCAATATAAGCCACTCTTAGCACGGATGGTGTCAATGTAAAAATGTTACATATCTAAAATATATACAGTACTTATATTTAGACATAAATGTAGAATCACACCCATCTATGTTTAGCGAAGGTCTTAAGAGCTTTCACCAACACGAAACCAGGTGTCTACAGAATGGCATTTTACAGTTAGAGGCATCCTTCGCGTTCAGAGTACTTACAGCAAAAGCTTCGTGGAATTCAAACACATCGATATCAGCCATGGTTAGACCAGCCTTCTCTAGCACTTTGGGAGTAGCGTATGTTGGACTGAAGAAGAGTTAAGAAAGAGAAGTCTTGCATGAATATGTTTCCACACACCATCCTCCTGTTCTTCCCCAGCAACCCACGTTACATTCCTTCTCTCTAGGGTTCGCAGTACAGCTCTCTGTCTGTCCCACTCCAACTGAAACACTACCTCAAGTAACTACTGCTAGTACCAACATGCTGAGGTGCTTCCCAACAAAGCAGGGTGGGTATTTCTGGCACAGCTGCTCTCCCATGTTAGCCACCACCCCCCTCCTGAGTCACACCCCACACACCGGCTCTCACACCTTTGCGAGAAGGCCTGAAGAGATGTACTATCTCGTGAGAGACTTCCCAAAAAACCCAAACATGTAATGGCAAGTCAAGGCTGTTGTGCTAGTACGGACTGTTAGTGGATGCTCTTGATCGTCATCACCTACCCCAGTAGCAGCTGATCCTTTGGATCCTGGGACACATACACAAAGTCCCTGCACAGGAGAAATGCCATTAGTAACAGAAAGAGGAGCAGAAGGAAGCAAGAGCTGACTTCAGAGACCACATAGAGCAGTCCCTTTTTTACCTTAGGTAGGCCTTTGGTTTGTATCCCATTGCCAGAGCCTTCTCCTCAGACATAAGTAGAACTGCTGAAGCACCATCTGTCTGAAACAGGAAGACAAACCCTGTGAGGTCACTGCCTGAAGAATAAGCACACCCTGCACACAAAACGAGCCTGAGAGCCCTCCTGCAGAGCAGCTGGCAGGAGAGGACCCAAATATAACCAAAGCTTCCAGGACATCCCCGTGCGATGGGACAAAGAACATGCCTGTATGATTGAGCCAATGGATCGATAGACAGATGGTGTCTGAATGATGTTAGCACATGTATCGCTGAAGCACTTCCTTACAATCCAGACCCACAACTCCGCCTGCTTTCAAACAGGACAGAGAGGCCTAAAAGCCCTGCCAGTCCTGAGGACAAGCTGGTTACCCCAAAAACTCACCTGTCTGCTCAGCTCCATTCCAAAACCAGAGTACAATTCTGGGGTAACATAAGCCACAGGCTCACCACATTGCAAAAATGAACATCATGGCTTTGGCACATGACCACTCATTTCTGGGGTAATAGCCTAAGCTGGCATACAGACCTGTGGCATAGAGCACACCAACAGCATTTCAGCTGTTCCTGACACCAAGGCTGTGGCATTACCAGGCTTTTCTAAGTTCCAAGAACACTAAGGAATAAATAGCATTGCTGCTGAAAGAGCCCCAGCAGTCGTTACTTGCTTCCTTTGAAGTGCTCATCACAAACTGTGAAACAGCCTTTTAAACACACAAGAACCTGTCAGGGCTGCATGCAGGGATAAGACAGTCACCTCGAGCCCTCTGCAGGAGACTTGCAGTGGCAATCACCTTCTACTGGGGCTCAGATACACCTCACCTAATTTACACAACTACCTTAGACTTCAACATCTAAAAAAGCTTCCTTTAAAAGCACTAAATACAGAAAAAGAAGCATATGCAGAAGAGAGCTAATCGTAGATGTGCTACAGAAATCTCTCCTTCCCCTCTGTGGATTACAGGGTGAGCCTTAAAGTGACAGATTTAGACTAAAACTACTAACTTCTAGACTTACAATGTGATCAATCCCATCCTGGGACAGAATTTCTACATGTACCTTTGAATGACCAACCCTCACAAGGCAGCTACAGAAAAGCAAACAGGTAAGACAGACCAAAACTTCAGGGCTTTAGTTATTGATTTTAAAATGAAACAATCCAGTACCCAAGTTCACCAGATTATAATACAGTTCAAAGTTACCCTTGAAAAATCCAAAAGCAGGTGATGTCACAAAGGAGACAACTCATTCCCACAGATTATACCAGCTTGACCTACATGCTATGGGAGGCAGAGGGTAAACCAGACAGTTTTCCCCTCTGGCTCACAGTGATGGGAACACGCATTACCAGGAAGGAGGAGTTGGCAGCTGTGACAGTTCCGTATGGCTTGACAAAAGCTGGCTTCAGCTTGCCCATCTGCTCCATTGAGGAAGGACGGATCCCATTATCTTTGGTAACTGTATCTTTGCCTGTTGATGAAAAAAGCATATTTAAACTATGAAAGTCAGCAACATACATGAATTTGCACATCAGGAGTCGGGGGGGGGAGGGGGGGGGAATTAAAATATCAGAAAACTGTGCTTTTTATGACAAGTGGGAGGAGAAAAAAAGGGAAAATCCATTCATGGTATCAGGATATTTAACATGGCTAAAAAGCAGTGCTTAAACATTTAAGCTATATTACTTTCTCTCTGAAGACTGCAAAAATGAAGCGCTGCAATTGATTTAATGTAAGAAAAAAATTACCACATGGAAAACCCAGTTGATAAAAGACTTTAAATTCAGATTATAAAGCCTAAATTGGAGAACTAGGCCTAAATCAGTATACATTAATGTGCCAAGTTTTGAGGAAGCAAGAGCACTGGGAAGAACCAAACATATGCATCTTCAACTATACCAACTGCTTAAATAAGCCGGTTAACAAAGAGTACCAATTTCAGTATAAAGACCATGTGTAACCATGGATCTACAAAAGTAAGGTCTCTCTAGGAAACTAACTATAGAGTAAGTGTGCCCCAAATGAATAGGTATTACACCAAAGTGTGTCCAGTGGCTGATGGGGGATGAAGGTAGAAATCAGGCCACAGAAAGGACAGCTTCAAGTTTCTCCCCAAATTGTTTCATATCAAAGCACTGACTGTGGGGCCTGGTGGAGCCCACCAAGCAGAATACATTTCAGGTCTTCCTATCCAGCACCTGATCTATCAGGCCAGGATTTTATTAGGCTTTCTATTTGTTGTTAGTAGCTTGGGGTATAAAGACAGGTTCGCTTGCCTGGCTGAAAGAGCAGAGAGATTTTTGGTCTAACCATTCCGATTTTCCTTGCTCTAGTAGCACAAGTAGGAGGTGGGTGCAACAAAATCTAGATATGTTTATATATTTTGACATGCATGTTTAGAAACATGCTTCTATGTCAGTAGTTTTCCAGGGAGAAACAGACACCATTTCAAAGAGTTAAAATTTGTATCAGATACACAGAACATTATAAATCTGACCCCAGTACTTCCCCTCCTTTTCTAAATAAAATATTTCTTTATTGAACCAGTGCATGCTAGCAATGAAACGTGCACTTTTACCTGGCACTTTGAAGGGTACCACATCCAGTAGCAAGCCTCCATCCTGGGCTTTCTTGGCTAGTGTGTGTGAACGGAGGGCATACTCATCTTGCTCCAAACGGGAAATGCCAAAGGCGGCAGCCAAACGATCGGCAGAGTGCCCCATAGTCTCGCTGGTTGAGAACTCTGCCACAGCTGGGAGCTATGAAACAGAAAAATAAAGTCAGCACATGTAACTGCCAGCTCTGGGCAGTTAGATAAAGTTCAGAAGTTGGTTAAGCCCTGCACAGTCAGCCAGCGAGGCCCTTCTGTTTATTAAGTAGAGCAGTTAATATTAGAGCTATGCAATTAACACATGGTAACCATACCAGAAGTGACTTGGTCAACATATTAGAGGAACCATTGCTTTCAAAGATTTTAGGAAAACAATGGATAAAAATGAGGTCCAGACTGCTGCTTACTCCAGGGGTTCAAGAACTGTATTGCCTTTGCACATGCAGCTGCCCTGTGCATTTAATAAGGACTCCCCTACAGATGGTGACTGGACTTTTTGGGCTAAGGTGAAACAACACATCTGGGACCTTAAAACTCCTTGTCAAATACCTCTACGAGCAAAACCAGAGACAGCAGGTGATTTCAGCTTAGCTTTTGTTCTTCCAGCAGCACGCAGGAAATCCTTGCATGCATTTCAGTCCGCAATTTTCATATCTTATTTGGACTTTGGATCTCATCTCTGTTGTACGTACACTGTGCTTCACTGCACTCACGCTAAAGGCAGCCAGCAGTGGCAGAGACGCAGATAGCTTTGTTGTGAAGAGCTCAGTAGTGGTGAGGAGGGAAGTGCTTTCCCTTCTCTTCACCAGGTCGTAATTCACCTCTCTCATGACCTCCAAGACAGAGAAGAGTGGCTCCCTCTACAGCAGGCTCCTGACATGAGCCAGCAGACTGCAGATTTGCATCAGGGCCCAAACATGGGAGCTGAACACATTCAGCACCTGGCAGGATTTGGCCAGGAACAGTAATCATAAGGCATATTTAAGATGCATTAATCAAACAACAATTATATTAATACACTGAGGATATTCCTCTTTGATATTAAGCATGTTACTTCTATTACCTAGGAAACAAAAATCCTTCTGACCCTTTAGGACCCTTGCAGAATTTTTATATTTAGGGGGAAAAAGCTTCTACTTTTGTAGACTCCAGCACAGTTTGTCTTGGAGTTGCAGGAGAGGGAGGTTTTGATATAAGTTAGGTTTACTGAAGACCAACATGAAAGAAGACAAAACGGAAAGTCAGGAATGCTATGAGAAGCATTAATCAACTGCAGTTTTAACCTAAAGCACAGGACAAAGTTGCGGTAAAAGCAAGCCACAGGCAGCCACCTTACCCTTTTTAAATCCTCTCCACTGAGGCTAAAAAAATTACCTAAGCCAACTTGTCTTACACCTCCTTATAAAACAGTTTAGCTAAATATCTAAATGCCTGGAAAAAAAATTACCTCAGGAGCAAAGTAGTCAGGGCGAATTTTGGAAATCAGGGAGAGCTTTTGGCCCAAGGTTTTGGCTCGGTTAAGAGTCAGCATAGTCTTCCTCATCTTCCTACTGTGACGAATGGGAACATCTGACATTAACTCCACACCCCCTGCTACGACGACATCGCACTGTCCAGCTGCAATCATACCCACACCTGCAGAATGAGACAGAGTTTCCCATGAGAGATGCGGGGAGAAGTGACACTTACCCCATCAGTGCCTTGGACACTACCACATTTTATTTCCTTCTCCAGCCTCTGGCTTTGGCCAAGTTACACAATACATGCTTAACAGAGACTGAGCAGGGTGAACAGACATTTTCTGAATCATACAAGTTTTGTAACTTTGCTTCCACTTCTCTTTTGTCACACGCAGCAGTTGGGAGAATATCCTCAGCAATTTGAGACAGTAACCAGCTCTCAATTTTTTTTCTCTGTTTAGCCTACGTCAAAGATGAAAGTAGCCTGAAAGGCAGCAACTTCCTTATCACTATGTAGTCTCTCCTCCCAAGCTAACATGCACACTGAGCACAGACTATTGCTGAATGGAAAGGGTGTCAAGCTGCCGGCAGGTCTACAGTAGGCACATGATTCGTATTATAGTTTGTTGGTTCAAAAATTTTCCTTCCATTCCAGAATGTCTTCAGATGCTTACTTATATTCGCTAAGCAGTGCAAGTTAGATGAGTGAGGTAGAGGAGTTGCTAAGCTCAGTCTCAAACCCACAGCTTGTTCTTCCAGCCAACATACCTGTGGTCATAGCCTGGTTTGAAGAAATGCAAGCCATGGTGACTGTATGGGCTGGAGTTTTGTCAGAGAAACCCGCTCCCAAGGCAGCCTATGAGCAACAAAGAATGGTTGTTGAAACCTACACCTTTTGCTCCACAGGGTCAGAGCTACTTTCTGCCCAGAAACACACCTTTCCAGACTAAAGGGACAAGAAGTACATCGAGTTTTCATTCAGCCAATTACTGCAGCAGCTCATCCCCTCCCTAGACTCTGGGAACAGGAGGAGATGGCAGCTGCCCAGGCTCTCAATCGCATTATGCAGACAGTCACTGGTCCCCCACCCATTACTAAAGGGACAAATCGATCACACACCTCACAATTTCAAAAGAGCTTCCAACTACTTGACATCATCTTTGCTTCACATTATTTGCAAAGGCAGCACGTGAAAGTAATTATTTAGACCCCTCAGTACAAGGCACTGTGATTTGCTTTACACAGAACAGAAAACATTTCTTGCAGTTCAGAATGCAGCATCTTGTTTGACCCAGCTGAGAGCACAGCCTCCCATCATGGGAGAACTGCTCACAGCAAGACCTTCCCTAGTTGAAATGTGGCCAACTAGTTTAAAGTTCAACAGCTGTTCCCAAGTTAAAATTACACCACAGCCTCATCTGACCAGCAGGTGACCAAAGCAAGTATTTGTATAGACAAGGCTAAAGCTGCCGATGGAACTGGAGAGCCTCATAACCTCCTAAGTCTTCCCAGCCCAGGTTACATCATGGTTTTGCCCAGTTGCAGAGAACAACAGCAAAGGCTCTGGGTTATAGAAAATCACATGCTGCCTCCGTAACATTCCTTCAGTAGACCAGCTTCTTTCTGTGTATAATACACAAATTGTGTTTTCTGACTGCCAGAAAAGAGGGTAGCTAAGCTACTCCTTTTCAAATCATTCACGAGCTGCATCTGATCAGCCAACTAAAATAAATAAATACCACAGTAAAGCAATCATATCACAGCATGCTCTGGTCCTCTCAAGTACTTTGGACAAGCCAGCACGTGAGTCCAACTGGTAAAGAGCTGGGTGGTCAGCAATCGTTAACAAAAGCTTCCCTTTCAGGGAAGAATCAAGCGGAGGCTTCACAGCACTAAAATGCACTTGATCTATGGCAGATTTCAACAGGAGGCAGAGCCCCATACAGTTATTTGACAGACAATACTGCACAACTAGTTCATATTCACAAATCATGTTTAAATGAATCATAACGCTGGAATTTTTTTTTTTTTTTTGCAAGGGTTTGTCATCTTCATTCCAGTTGCAGAAATCAGACTCGCAGGGGAAATGCTGCATGTAACTCACCTCTCTGGCAACATTACTTGTTTTCACCTCCTGGATAACTGTGCCATAAACAATGTAATCAACAACATCCCTTGGGACACTGGTCCGGTTCAGCAACCCCCTACAGAGAAGGTGAAAACAAACAGAATTTGCACCATGTAAGCAATAACCTTGTCACAGTCCTCAAACATCCTCTTTCCGCCAGCTTGGCTGGAGAACAAGGCAACAATGGAGCCCAATCTTCTGCCCCTAGTTCAGAAGAAATCTTGTGTGCATATGTACTTAATGAAAAGTGTAATTGACTATGGATTGCAAATAATCATGGTGATAATATCACAATAAATGATTACATAATTTCATGAAAGCAACTACTCTAGCTCTGCCTCAGCCCCGAAGCAGTTGTTAGTATTTTGCCCAGTTTGGAGTATTCTGACATCAAAATTAAAGGGAGAGAGCCTTAAGAGATAACAAAGCCAATCACCTTCAGTGTAGGAACATGTAAAACTTCAATAAAGACATAGAGAAAATAAGCAGTGTGTTTTCACAGTTCATTAGAAAACATACTGCATAACTTGCCAGAACATCTTGACAAACACCTTTGCTGTGCAAATCCCATTGCAGGCAGTCATTTAAGGCAAATGGGATTCAAATGTAATTTCATGTGCTACAAAGTGCCACATAAAAATTAAACTAAAGGCACCTCAGTCAATAACTTCTCTTCCACAGAACACTAAAACCTCCTCAAAGTCCAGGACATAGCCCCCATGCACGACCAACACACTGCCTGTCAACCAATTAGCCTGCCTTGGCTAACCGTGGCATTCAGATTTGGCATGACCACACCCAACCTCACCATCTTTCCTTAGGCCTTGAAATCTCTTTCCCCCCTTTGGTAAAGCCTTCTCTCTTTTCAACGGCACTTTCCCCTGCTTCTCAACAAAACAAGCCCACTGCTAATGACCTACAGCTTTTGTCAAATCACTACAGAATGGGAGGGACAGGCAAAATGACAGAATTAGCTTGTTATTCTTCTTGCCACTTAGTTTTCTCTGCATTGCCCAGATTGTTTTTCCCACAAATTGTAAGCACACCTCAACAGTAGCTACAATCTCTGTATTTAGAAAATAACAGTCGGAATTAAAATTAACTAAAATTTGTCCAGGAGGACAGCAATGCCATCTTTTTGTAACAATATACTTTAACACAAGCCTATTGTAAACCCTACTGCTTAAGCCACCTACCAAGGTGGTGGTAGACCATGAAAAATGAAGCACCAGGATTGTATCGTTCAGAGACAAAGCTAGAGCCTTGGCTTTCAAATCTGTTGAAGCCACGGTACCAACATTGGGACCCCAGCAGTTCAACGAGTTCTCTGGGCCCTTCTAGTATTCAATTTACTTACTGCAGTGCTGCTCTTGCTAAGTCATGTGGCATAAGATCTGCATACCTGGAAGTTAAAGAAGAGAGGCAGAAACTTAGGAGTGTCAGAAATGGATACAGAATGTCTACTTTACCACTGTAAGCGCCCATCAGCAGCAAAGAACTAGTGACACACCAGAAATGCTTCACTGCATTTGTAATCAAACATTTCATACCCCAGGTTGAGAAGACTATCTGTGTATAGGTCAGCATACAATCGCTGTATAAAAACACTGAAAAGCGGCAGTACCAGAATAAAGAAACCCTCTACCCATCCTAACTAAGAATTCAGTCTGGTCCTAATTCAGCTGTGAATTTGGTGACCTAACAGTCTAGTAAGAAGAGTCTACAGCAGATTCTCTGCACCTGTCCTACTAGTTTTGTGACACTTGTTGCTTTATTGGCTACAGATTCACCAACAGCTTCCTCTAGATATGCAGCATAAATCCTCATTCTTCTTAGAATTCATATATATGGACAATCTTCTTCAAACCATGTGTTTTCATTAGGTAAGCTGGAACAACTGTAGCAGCCTAACTCATTGCTACTTCACTACTTTTAAGCATAACTACATCAAGAAGAACAAGTAAACCAACTTTTTTCACAGCAAGATTCTACTATTAACTAAGTCAACATGCATTTTCTTCTTATTTTATACTTACGAGGTGCCAGACTGCAAAAACGGAATACGGACACCCTCTACCACAACAATATTCTTCACACCACTTTTGGCTAAGGTCTTCTTACTCTTAGGCTGGACTGCTAAGAGAGAAGGGATGTTAACAAGAATACCAGTAAGCTTAAAGTAAGACCCCATAAAAACTACTAGAAAACTAGGGAAATGGTTCTGTTCTGGTGCTTAAGTCAAAAGCAGAGTTGGTAGGACACCTGAGCTATAATCTTGTCTCTGGCTAATTATGTGACCTGTTGAAAATGATTTAACAACTCAGTACATCCCCCATCAGCAGAGAGATTCATCTATAGCTACAGAGACAAAAGTACAGCTGAGAACACAGGCACATGACTCCCAGGCTCTGTTACCACTGACAAGAATACTGCAGGAAGACATACCTCAAAATGCCATACAGCTTACAATACGAATGAGGTGGACCAAATTCAAAGCCTGAGTAAGATCTCTCACTTGGGGAGCAGCAAGGACTGCAAACAATAATCCACCTTCCACAGTAACTGCCTATGTATGTGCTTTTACTGCACAGTAAAGGTGAGATAATTCAAGGTAAATCAAAACACAATTCAAGAAGTCAACTAACTTTCAATCCCATAGGAAAGTAGTAGCAAGAAGAGCACATATAGTTGCTGTGGGTAACTTGCTACTTCTCCGTAAGGTGTCCGAGCATCTCAGGTTCAAGATAAAGCATGCCATGATAAAACATCGTTCAACGAGCCACTGTCAGAGCTCTTCTGGAGTGATGATTAACAAACAGTTCAGTAAGAATTTCCTAATCCAATAAGGCCTGCAAATCTTAACGAGCATATACGGCAGCATGGGGCAGCTCCTTTACAAGCAGGAAAAGGACAAAGACATGTAAAAGCAGATTAAGTCCAGCTAAATACTCAAGCAAGCACGAGCACCAGGATGAAACTCCAGTACTGTTCTTGGGTTATAGAAGACTCTCTGCTCAAAGCCAAGGAGATGAGGAGGAGCTTCTTTCTAGGCCAGTTTCCAAAATCCAGGCAGCTCAAAGCATTAGTCACCTAAGCAACCCCCCGACAATGAAGCCCAGAATGCCAGATCACCCCCCCAGCTCACTATGGGCCACAGCTAAAAACCCACGTAACTGTGTGTGCTCAGCAGCTCTGCCAAGACCTGAGCCTCTTATTGGTCTCACTGGACTTCAGAGCTAATTCCACAAGCTTCTCCTTGTCAGGGACAATCCCTTCCCCTCTGGGCAAGCAATCTGGTTATGCCCGGACAGCTTATAAACCCCAAGCTTAGCCTCTCTAGATTCTAGAAATAGCAATCAGGTGACAATGGGGCATAAGCTGTGGACCGGGCATAGCTGCTGGGAGCAAGGGGCATTCAGAGGTTGAGAGGACTCTGCTGCAAACAGTGGTTTGCCTGTGGTTTTATTTGTTTGCAACTTTCTTGAACCAAGGCTGTCTGCACTGTATTTCTGAGATTTATGTAGAATAAGACTCTGAAAAAGGGAGGCAGCTTCAAAAATAGTCTTCTCTAGCACAGACCCACTGAGATTCCTAGTGGGTTTGCTTTACCTGCAGCTTGTAACTGCGAAGAGCAGCTGAGCGATCGAGCAACTGAAAAATAAGAAACAAAAAAATAGGGTATGTCAAACCTGAAATGTTAAAAACATTCCTAGTTTCTGTAAGAACTGTTAAAAAAATAAGATAATGTCGTAGTAAGACAACTGCACCTCAACATCTGTGAGATATTTTTTAGTTTAGTCTGTTTGTAAAAACACAGTTCGTATTACCCATTAACATAAGATTCCTCCCACATCTGATGTGGTAAGGGACAAATATGGCAACAATGGAATTAGTTATTTTAAAAAAAAAACATTGTAATCTTTTTTAAGATGACAACAGAACAGATATTCAGATACAAGCATCCATTCCAAACCCAAAACTTAAACCAGAACTTTATACCTACCAATTCAAGCTTTTAATAAATATAAGGATACTTACAGATCCTGGCAGCCCATGCTGAGGAAGCAGGGAGGTTTCTGATGGCATGGGTCAGCATGGAACTCATTTTGATATCTAGAGAGCTGGAGAAAGACTGATATTAGTCCAATCTGCTCTATTCAGAACAATTTCAGGGGAAGCGATCTGCCTGCTTCACACAGAGCCAAAAAAGCAAAGAAAGAGAAGACACTCCAAGGGCAGCAGCACAGCGAATTACTTCCTATTACACTTTTTGAACAGCATCTAACACACAAGGAGTCTGGCTTACAACTGTGGCCTGCAAATGTTCCTGTAAATAAATACTCAACTCCCCAGTGACCCAGAACTGTACTAACAACAGCCAGTGCAGTTTTCAATTCCCTTCCCAATAACTGTTCCACCACTTCCCCACTGGAAAATTGTCCCAGTGCCCAGCCAATCTTGCTGCCAGCGTGACTCTCCTGACGTGCTCTCCTTGGCACAATTTCATGCCACTAGCCCTCGTTTTAACCGTTGATACTAACCTCAGTAACTTCTGTCACGTATCCCCATGGAAAGCAGAATAAGTTGGTATCTGCTACCCCCAAAACTTCCTCTGTAGCTTTCCCAAAGCTCATTCTAAAATAGGGTTTCCCTAGCAACAAATCCTCATCTGCAGTTTTTATTGCCCAAGGCAAAAAATGGTCCTCACAGCTCCACTTCTTTGGCTACTTGGTAGCAACATTCACCTCACTCTCTCACGCTTTTAGCATTCAAGCTAACAGCATTCTCTCTCCCAAATACACACGCTTTCCCTAGAGGGTTAGGGAAACACCTGCAGCCCCAAGACCAGCCCAGCCAGGTATTGCAGCACTCTACAGCTTCGCAAAACTCAGTGTAAGCTGCCAGCCACCCTCTTCCACTTTTACATCTCACACCCTACAGCTCTGCACCTGCAACATGCCATGCAGCATTCCTCATTCCCCAGCCCACTCCGGCTACGCTGGCATCCCACAAACCAAACCTAGGCTCCTCACATCAGTAAAGGTCCTCAAAACAGACATCCTTCTACTTTTCCTCCATGGTACGCTTCGTGTCATCTCTCTGCAAGAGCGCTCTTCCTCCATCTGTGCCGAGCTCCCTCCACATACCCGATCAAAGCTTTTCCCCAAATCTTCCTGGCCCAACTGAGAAAACTGTTCCTCTCCAGGTACCCAAACCAGACCCAGACCCTGCAGACTGCACAGCCGCTCTTCCTCACAACGCACCCACTGACCTCGCCCCCCCACAACGCGTGCTAGCCCCGTTTTCAACAGTCAGCTGCTCCCCTGGCACCCCAACGAGACAGCCCTACACACACACACACACAAATCGATCCGGCCAAAGCTCCTTCCAGACCCTGCAGCATCAGCCCCACTTGCACAACAGCCCCTGCCCCCCTTCCTCCCTCCACACATGCAACACCCCGACCCTTGTACACACCGCAACACCTTTCAGGCACACACACTCACACCCTACACAACCACACCCTGTACCCACAGCGCAAACAAGCTACAACCCACACACACACTACACACCCACTCCTCCTCTTCCTCACCCCCCCCCCCCCCCCCCCAATACCCGCTCCTCACCCCCCACGGTCCACAGCCACCGCGCGCACACATTTCTCGGCCGCACACACGCCACGAACGGACACCCCCCCCGCCCCCGTACAGACTCACGGGGCCTCACACACCCCACCAGACACCCCACCCCCACCACCCCCCCAAAATTAAGCAACAACCCCCCCATACACCTCCCTTCACACACACCACAACTCACCACCACACTTCACACCTCCCTCACCCCACCCGGGACTCCAGGACACGGACACATACCCCACACTACCTCAGCAGCCCCCCCCCCCCCCCACCAAGCCGCCCACTCACCTCCGCCAGCACCCAGCACCCCCCCCTCACACCGCCGCCACCACCGCCCGCCGCGCCGCCACTCAGGAAGGGCCCCGCTCCCGCCCCACCTTCCGGGCCGCCTACCCGCCCGCCTGAGGGACTCAGCCCATTCCGCAGCCCCCTGCCCTCGTTCTCCCGCTTCCCCGCCCGCTCCTCTCGCTCGAAGTGAATGAGAAACGTCCGAGACGTCGCGGTGAGCGGAGGAGAAGGAGGGGAGCGGAAAACGGCGGCTGCGGGGAGGACAGGCAGAGCCGCGGGCAGCCTCGGGCGGGGCGGGGACGGCGGAGCCAAGCCCCCGGGCAGCCTCTCCCTCATTCGACCTCGCGCGCAGGCAGGCAAGATGGCGGCCGCGGTGCGCGCTATCGGCAGCCTGGGGCGTTTCACGGCCGCCGCCAAGTACAGCCCGTCCCGCCGCCCACCGCCCGCGGGTGAGACGGAGGCTCTGGGGCGGCGGTTGTCTGCCTCCTGCCCCGGGGTGGGGGGGGGGAGTGGGTGCGGTCTTTCTCTCAGGGTGGGGGGGATGGGGTGTCACTGAGGGGGGCTGTGAGGGGCAGAGGGCGGTGTGCCACGCGTGAGGGTGTTGCTGGGGGGGGTGGTGGGCCTGGGTGTCTCGGAGGGGGTCGCTGGGCGGTGTGGCCTCGGGTTTCAGCCTGGGGTCTGTGAAGAAGAGGTGGGGGGGCTTTCCTGATGTGCCTGCGTAGGGTGGGAGCTGCCGCCGTGGAAGTGTCGCTAACTTCCTCCCCCCCCCAGGTTTCCCCAGGGTAGGGGTCCACATCTCTCCGTGTCCTGGGGGGGCCATGGGGAATGTGTGTGTGTGTGTGTGTGTGCGTGCCCCCACGGGGGAGATGCTCCCATGCTGGTCCCCAAGGCAGGCTGGCCTTCGTGTGCCTTGGCATGCTCCCTGTGTCCTTGCACATGGGCCCATTTTGGGAATCCAGGTATGGCTCGGGGGGGGGGGGGGGGGGCGGTCCCTGTGATTCTGCACTGGGGGGACGATGGACCCTCCACACAGTCTTGTTCTGTGCACTTGAGCTGATCCACAGGGAGAGAGCGTCTTTGTGTCCCATGTGTGTGTGTCCCTGATGCCCCTGTGTGCATGCATCAGGGGGGATGTCCCCATGTCCTTGGATGTTTGGATCCCTGGGCTCCAAGCACACACATGTATCCGTGGGAAGGGGGTATCCCTGTGTCCCCACATGGGTGGGGAGAATGCTGCCAGGCATGTAAGTGTCTCCAGGTGCCCCACAGTCTTTCCTTATTTTGGTATACAGGCATCTCAGCTGTTGACTAATGCTCTCTTGCAATCTGCTGACCCGGGCAGGGCCTTGGAGCTCTCCTTCCTGTTTGCAGTTCTGGATCGTGGCGCTTCCTTTCAGAGCGACCAAAGCAAGGAGTCACCAGGTGCCCTCAGGAAGGCTGAAGGCCAAGGCATTGGAAACTGGTTCTGATTTCTGCTCTTTGAAAGGCCTCAGGGTCTGGTATCAGTGTTGACCTGAAATCTAGCAGCATTTCATTTAAACCTAATACCTGGTTTACGTGCAGTGTTGGAGTGAGTTTGTACGTGAGCCAGTTACTCCAGGACCAGGGTACTGCAATGGATAACGAGCAGAATTCCAGCGAGTGCTCCGGCTGTTGTTGGTTGGACTTCTTTTTATAACTGGCAAAATTGTTCATCACAAACAGTCCTGGAGGTGCTATGAGGACACTGTCGCTCACTGTAATTAATAGTGTTGTTCTGCCATAACAAAGTGTTTGTTAAATTGGATGCAAACCTTGCCAGGGCAGGTCAAAAAGCATGCAAAAGGTAGCAAGCAGGCAGAAGACAGTGTGAGCTCAAGAGCTGGCCATACCTGCTGAGCCACATACCGTGTGCTAGCAGGTTCCCAGAGGGGATAGGAAAGCTCAGTTTGTCAAAATCTTCCTGTCTTACGGCTCACAGTTCAGCGCTCTGTGCTATCAGCTCACACGTACAGGCTGAAAGTGTGGGCAGTTGTCCTGAGCTTCAGCTGTTTCGCTCTGCTGGTGCTTGCCTTGGTCCAGGACTGCAAGAAGGCTTTTCTCTGGAACCATCCATGGATGCTGTTCCCACTTCAAGTGGCATGCCACGGCCGGGTGAGTGGAGAGGTGGGAAGGGGAAGTGCTGGACAGGGAAGCAGCCAAGGAAGTAACAGAGAAAAGAGAAAGTGGGAAGAAACAGGTCCCGGCTGGACTGTGTGAAAGGGGTATTTCCCGTTCTCTGCTGCATCCAAGTTCTCAACAAAGTCCTGAGAGTAACTGAAGCATTGGCATCCCTGTCTCTAGATGCTCTTTTAATTGGAGTGAGTGAAATAGCGAGAAAGGAATCGATATTCAAGGCTTTTAATTCTTGAATGGCGGAAGCATACATCTGGCCTACTGCTGCTGCTGCTTCCTGCAGCATTGTGAAGGGGGATTTTTCTGGCTCTGATCTTGGCAAGTTGCCATTGTAGTGTTGAATGAATCAATGCCTAAAGCAGATGTGCTGTGACTGTGACCAAGTAAATGTGCTTTTAGTTTTAGACATGTTTTCCACAAGTATTCTGGGCTCTAAAATAAAATACTCTCAGGCTAAAGAAACCTCACTCAAATATTAAGCAGCTGTTACTCTAATGACAGTATCTTTCCCAAAAGAGTTTATGTTAAAATGTAGTGAGATTTGTTCGGTTGTGCCCTTGATTATTTTTTTTTCCCCTACTTCATATCTTTTGTTTTGCTAGAACTGAAAGGCAACATGGAATTCAAGGTTTAAGGTTTACATGGAAGCAGTCTGTTTGGAAACTGACATGAAAAAGAAAAGCATGTTAGACCATAGAAAGAGCAAAAAGTTAATTAATCCATTCACTTTTTATTTTTAATTGAGATTGCATGTTTCGCCTGCAGTGTAGTTTTTACTACATAGTGCTTTGCTTTTGGTAAGCGTTGGGAGTGATGTGCTGCTCACCTTCCTGCATCCCAGCCTTAGCAGATGCCTGGCTGAGAGTGTGGAAGGAAAATGTTGTCACTTTCCTTGCAGCTGAGATTTGTTTGGTCTAAGTCTCCTTCCTGCTGTGCCTAGCTATGTGCAACAGTACAGGATTGAAGCGAATGGATTCAGTAAGATAGTTCAGTCCTTGCCTTCTTTTTAAAGTAGTGGAGCTGTGGGGCTTTTATTGGGTTAAAATGCTGCTGTTAAAAGTGCATCATATTCTGCTCAGGAGCACCTATCAGCAGAGAAATTGTTGTCAGACCACCCTCATTTTCTGTGGGAAATGAACGTTCGTGCTTATTTTCAGGAGTACCTGACTTTTGCATGCAGAAGTTTAGGGAAATTAATGTTCGCTACAGCAATCACAATCTGGGTATTGTCCTAGTCCAAAAATACTTTAAAGTAGCTTTGGAGTGGAAACCAGTTCATTCTTTGTTTATAAAATGGTATTACAGGCACATGAGACATGCATGCACATGCAAACCTGTTTGCCGGGACAGACTGACGCTGAATTTCCATCCCCACAGCGTCGCACCATGTATCCTGGGCTTGGGGAATGGAGCACAAAGGTCAGTCCCTACTGCCAGCACCGGAGACAAGGTGGAAAGAGGGCCAAAGTGCAGTGGAGCTCCAGCCCTGAGCCCGTGTCACGGGGCTGTGGGGAGGGAGAAGCGCTTGTCAGTGAGGTGCAGGCTGAGGTTTTAAGGTTGTTTTCCCTGTACTGGATTTTGTGCCTTTTTTGCTGCTGGGAATGGGAATGTTTCATTCCTGAACATTTTACCAGTGTTGAGCAGTAAACCTTCCCTAGCTAAATGGCTGTGTTCCAGTTGGTAGACATGCATATGGTGCTCAAGAAGTAACACTTTTACTAGATTTCAGACTTAAAGCAGCTTTGGCAGGGCTTCAGCCTAGATCTGTGTTAGAGGATCCTCTCGGTCAAGATCAAGGTCGCTTGAATGGAACTGAGATTCATTCATGTAGTGAGAGATCATCAGGCCAAATACAATTTCTCGGCAGAAAAAGGAGATCTGGGATTTATGAGTCAGAAAAGTGGCATTTTGCTTGTGGACAGAACTTATTTGTACCGTGGTCTGAGCTTTCAGAGTGCTTTGAAACAAGACAAGTTTGTCTACGTGCTTCCATGTGTAATTAGTAGAGAAGGATGAAGTATTTTGTTGATAGGTGGAGGTGAGAATAAATATTTTGTGTGCTCTTTTTGTGGCTTACCAGATGTATACCCTGAGATCTGTGGAGTATACTTGGGGTGGCACCATTCACTGGCACAGGAGTGTGTTTTTGCAGAAGTATTCTAGGGCAGTTGTTTGATTTGCAGAGAAGTTAACTTGCAGGCTTGAAACTCTCCAAAGTGCAGGAAGTTTTCTGGTTTAGCACGTGAAGAAGTGTTGAACTGTGCATACTAAAGGCAAAGAACCCCTGTATGCCACCTGCTTCATCTCTTGTCCGCTCTTTGAGAAGAAGGCTTTGGGTTTGGGTTGGGTTGTGGTTTTTTTTGCTCTCAGTTTGGCATTGCTGGTGTTGGAAGCTGCGGTGTGGAATCTGTGCTGTGAAAGTCACTTCCACTTCAGTAGTGTGGAATCTACTGAACTCTTGTGGTGGCACAGGTCAAGCCATAAGAGAAGGAACTGGCTCATACTCAGGATTTTTCAAAATGCTGTACTCAGCAGATGAGGGGAGATGGGAGGATGCATTAATAAAGGAGAGTTAAGCTGAGACTACTGAGAATTCCTTTAACATCTGCAACATCTTTTCTTTAGGTTATGCTTGCCGTAATATATCCACGTCCACTGCTCTTCAGAGTGAGTGTAAAGCTTTTTTATTGAGTTCATTTTCTTTCTTAAAATCCACTGAGCATAAGCTGATAACATGTTTCTGTTTGTTTCCAGCTAGAACCCATGTTAGCTGTGATATCAAAGGAGATGTTGCTGTTGTACGCTTCAACACACCAAATTCAAAGGTACTGGTTTAGCTGGCTGTGGTTAATAGGCATATTAATGGAAATGGCAGGAAGAGCAGTCATACGGAGAAGGCATTGAAACGTCTAATTTAAGATTAAGAACTTTCCTAACCTGCAGCTTTTCAAAGTTACAAGCAAAGTAGAAATAGGAAAATCAGTGTTTGGGTGTTGAATGAGACATCTGAAAATGCCTCATGGAAATATTTTGTGTGTACTAAGCTAACTTGTCTCTCTCACTGGCACAAGATACCGCTGAATCTTACTAAGTTCTTGGATTCAAGGCGTTTAACAAGAGTGTCCATTATATAGGAAAAAAACAGCCTAGAAGCTCATAAAATCTGTGTTTGAGGTCATAGACCCACTGTTGGTGATGTTAAGGAGGAACTTCTTAGTTATAGATTACTTGATGACCTGCTGCAGGGTTTCATCTTCGAGGTTTTTTTCCTCACTATGTTATGACACAGGATGAACTAACTTTCATAGCAAATCTGAGGTCAGTTTCAGTGCCCCAGAAGCATTATAATTGTGCCAAGCAATGGTCTGGCTGTTGGGCTAATTCCTGGATGGTCTATTCCTTTTTTTTTTTTTTTTTTTTTTTTCCAGAAAGCAAGTCTTGAAAGGCTATAGAGCTGCAGCTCCTACTGGCTTGGAAAATCTATTTAGACCTACTGTTGGCTTTGGCTTTTTGTTGTCTGTCTTCTGTGCGAGTTTTCTGATGATATGATAGTTGAATCCCATACTTAATCAGAGGTTAAACTCCACTGGCTCTTGAGCTCCTTATTTACAATGCTTATTTGCTGCCTTTAGGTGAACACTCTATCCAGACAATTGAGCTCAGAGTTTACTGATGTAATGAATGAGATCTGGGCCAATGAAGCTGTCAAAAGTGCTGTCCTCATCTCTTCAAAACCGGGCTCTTTCATTGCTGGAGCAGATATTGAGTAAGTATGGGAACATTAGTCGTTATGCTGATGAAGCTTTCCCTGAAGTCCAGCATCCAGGGCCAGTGGTCTGGTGCACTGTGAAGTTGGAGCAGTTTGTCACTGACATTTCCCCAGGGGTGAGGCAGAGGCTAGGAATGAAATACTGAGCACAGGATGCCTAACTTGCTCAAATGAAGTTAGGACGTTGATAAAAAGGAACATGGCAAGTCACTAAACCCCATTTGGCTGTAACACTTGGTCGCTCCTTCCTGCATACTGGGGTGCAGTCAAGGAAACCCATCCTGGCTCCGAAGTGAGCATTGTCCTTTGGTCTGGGACACAACAAGAGCAGATAATTTACATGCAGGATTTCATTTAAGCTGGGTTTGAGTGCCTGGCGGTCTGCCAATGTGGCCCCTTGATTAGGCAGGATTTGGCACTCTGCCGTGTGGAGCATCTCAGCAGCCTCCCAGGCAATTCAGTGTGGCTAACTTTTGCAGGGTGTGGGACAACCCATGTGGGTGCTCTCACTGGGACCTGGGGTGCCGTTGGCTCCTAGTCCTGACACTGGGCAGGACAGAATAGTTGTTTAAGGACATTAAAAGCCAGAACGCTCTGAGGAAAGAAGGTAAATTACAAACAGACCTTTCAAAACCTTATTACCTTTTTGGCTGGCCTTATTCAGGGGCAGAGACTTGATGTATGTTGTGGTGGGAAGGAGGCAGTAGCTAGAGCTGATAAGCAGAGCAAAATGACAGGCTGTGTTTAAGAGGTGTCTGCTGGTCTCAACACTACGAGCCTCCTGAATTGCGCCTGCCTGGCAAACACTGCTAGCCTCCATGAGAATAATTGGCACAGGGAGTCTCTAATTGGCGGAGTGCAACATCAGAGCACTGGCCATCTGCTCTTCTAAAAAGTGATGCTGGGCTCTCCCCTCCACCCTTCCTGGCAAGTGCTTTGAGGCTTCCTATGACCCTTCCTCCTCTCCCCCAAAGGCTTTCAAAGCTCTGACACAAGGAAACTCATTCACTGCCTGCAGGCACAGCCCAGTGTCAGCATGCAGTGACTTAACCCGCTGAATTTAGTAGTCTTCCTGTGTTGTCTGTTAATCTAAGACTGGGGGACTAAATAGGTCTTGCCTGTCTGTCAGCCACTGGAGCTTTGTGGGAAAAAAGAGGAACAAACTCATTGAAGCACTCTCATTTTACTGCTGTTTTCTCAGTGCTTTTCCAATTCTGATCAGCCTTTCTGCCTCACTGCAGCATGATTGAAGCCTGCAAGACTTCTCAGGAAGTGACTCAGCTCTCTCAGGAAGGACAGAAGATGCTAGAAAAAATTGAGCAGTCTCCAAAGCCCATAGTTGCTGCCATCAGTGGCTCCTGCCTGGGAGGAGGACTGGAGGTATTGAACAATTCTGGGTCTGACAAGCAGGAGTGGGAGTTGACAGCGCTGGTTCTCTAAACTATCCAAATGATGCCTGCAGGACTACTTGCTGTGAGAAGGATTTGAGACCTGACATGGGTTCATTACATCCATTCAAATGAGTTTGTGGCAAGTTAATGGCTTGGTTGTGCTTCAGGGCTCTGCCATGCTAGTTTTTCTGCTTCTGTTGAAAGAGAGCTAATCAAATATGAATTTGTGTGGGCCAGGCTAATATTTAGATGAGAGTGTCCCAGGGAAAATGGGCTGTTTCCGGCAGGCATTGGATCTGGATAAAAGTTGCTGGCAGAGTCCAGGCTGGAAGTTGCTGCTTTTCAGATTAAGTGAGTCCCGTATCCCAGCAACTTCTGTTTTTTAAAAGGTTGTTGTGAGAGGGATGAGTGTGGGGAACCTGGCCAGGCTCCACCCTGGCCTGCATACTGTGCTCTGTCACTTGCCACTTTGGCTGGGTGCAGTACTTGCTTCATAATCTCCATCTAGGGTTTTGTGAACTGAAAAGTCTCTGTGGTAATTCCTGGAGCAAAGTTGTTACTAAAACAGAATAACCTTGTGGGAATGGAGTCTCTTCAGTTGTGTACCAATTTCTCAAGCAGTCGCAGCTTTTTACAAGCACTGTGGTGACACAGATCTGAACTTGGTGATCCAGTGATGAACCAAGTATTATGGCTGATCTGTAAATGGAACCATGCTCTCAGTGTAGTGAATGAATGGTCTAGATGAGACTTAAAAATAGCTTGGCTCTGTTTGGTAGTTTCATGTTCGTGTCATAGCTGCTTGCCGTCATCTGCCTGTGTGTGCTTCTCTTGCTGGAAGAAGCCATCAGTGAGCACAGAGGGAATCTGGACAGTTGAATTAGAGAATTGGGGTAGAATTGGGAGGAAATCTGAGGCAGTTTGTAGAAGAGACCTTTGTGATGGATGCCCAGTTCCTCTGTGGTCTTTCACAGGGAAAGCTTTAGTTTTCTCTTCCTTTTTAAGGTTGCCATTGCCTGTCACTACAGAATAGCAACAAAGGACAAGAAAACAATCTTGGGAACACCTGAAGTGTTACTGGGTCTCCTGCCAGGGGCAGGGGCTACTCAGAGGCTGCCAAAGATGGTAAGTAAGAGGAAGATCTTCGCTCAATAGCCTCTTCTGCTGCATGGTGTGCTCCCATTCTGAAATCCCCTTTCTGCCCTTCCAGGTGGGACTTCCTGCTGCCTTTGATATGATGCTGACCGGAAGGAACATCCGTGCTGACAGAGCAAAGAAGATGGGTCTGGTTGACCAGCTGGTGGACCCTCTAGGTCAGACATGATGCCTCTCAATTTCTTGATCTTCTGCCTGTCAATTAACCTCTCCACCTTACTGAAATGGGTGGAGAAGCCATTGATGCAGCCAGCAGTGTAGTGGGGGCAAAGCATATGGACTGCAAGGTCCTTACTATGCTCTGCAGTGAAATCTCCATTCCCGCCTTAGAGGCCTGCGCACGGGGACCTTGAAACGTCAGGCTCTTGCTAAAGCTAAGTGAATAGGGAAAGGTTAGCATAGAAGGCAGGCCTGTTGGCTCTCTTGCATAAGCTAATTATACAGATAAGAACCTGCATTCTTCATTTATCATGTCAGAGGGACGGATTACAACCCATAATGAAAGGAGAATGGATGACTGATGTCTACAGTTATGCAGCCTGCAGATGTTAATCTCTGTGAGGAGATCTTGTGAAGAAACCAACCCCATGGCTTAGGTGCTCTAAATTGCCAACTGTCTTTCAGTTGGATGGAGAAATTCCTTGCAAACTGCAGACCAGATTGCACTTCCAAGTGCTGAGTGGGCTAGTGAATTTGCTTCTGCTCTTCCTTCCCTAGGGGGGGTTTCTTGGAAGGTGACAAAATGGAGGAGCAAACCCTTCACAGCCTCCTGAAAGCTCTGAGCAGCTGCAGCCAGGAGTTAGAATGGAAACCACTGTGCCAGCTGGTACTGCCATGCAGTTGCACTGTGCTGAGTTTGGTTTCCCCAAGCAGAGCATGGCCAGAATACCCTGGTGGCCCTTAGCTCCTGAATCTGAATAAAATAAAATAAAAGGTGCTGGTACCTACTCTGAGAAACGCAAGGGAAGTCCCTGTGTCTGTTCTGTCTCACATGCTAGTGTTCATCTGGGTGAGATATCCTTAGCTGCATTCTCACTTTTAAAATGAATTGCTGGTACTCAGGCTTGAGTTAAAACTGCCTGAATAAACTTTACCACTGTATACTTGCTTAAATGTGAATTGGCTTTTAAGAGCCAGCAAATGTGGCTTTTTATACCAATGATTACACTGGCTTGCTTAAAGGAAACCTGAACTTTCTGAAGAGCTGTTTGGGCCTAGCTCAGACCAGATAAGCGTGTAGGAGGAACACAAAAAACAAATTATATGCAAGCATTAGAGGCATTCCTTGTTCATTCAAATAGCAGCCAGTGCCAGAAGGCTTTCTGCTGAGTATTCTCATTTTCATTCTCAATGTCAGGGGGAAAGTAGCTTTAACTGGGGTGATGCTTTAACTGATTATAGAAAGCTTTGAAGGAGAGAGACAGCATTAATCAGGAGGCAGTTTCATGGGGTGCAATCAGTTCTCCTTCAGTAGGGAGCACTACAGCATCCTCTTGATGTATTTACTACTGTGCCCAGATCTAATTCTGGCATGTGCCTTTTATACAAGAAAGCAGATGCAAGTCAACAGCCTGTAGCTCCTGGGTTAGGACACTACAAAATGTTGAGATGTCACCGCAAGTAAACCCACCTATGTCAGTTTGACCACCTTGCCTGCATATTTCTTATAGCTCAGACTTAAACAAATAGCTCTTTTCTTCAGCTGTAATATCAAAGTCCAGCACTTGTTGGTGTTGAACACCCAAGCTAATGGAAAGGGGAAATCGGGTATTCCCATCTTGTAGCACATCAGGCCACTGAAGTTGCAGGTCTCAAACATGTTTCCTTGAAGTGTTGGGAAGAGAATTTGGAAGCTGGTAAGTTTTGAGCTCAGAAATCCCAAATGCTCTCAAATTTCCAATAAATTCTCTAAAATTCACTGGGCATTGGTGAAATGTAGATTATGCAGCAGCTCTGGTTAAGTTTTCTGTGCTGCCTGTAAAATGAAATATGTTGTTTTGTTTGGACTGTTCTCCCCTAGACTGGCTCTGACATACTGCCAGGGCATGAGTGAGACTTCCTAACAGCTTTCATGATCTGGTCAAAATGCATGTGCTCCTTTATTTGCTGCTTGCTGAGAGACCTGCCAGCAGACAGCAGCATGTGGGGTCTGCTGAGTACCTGCTCTCAAGATTTTATGTGCAGAGAGGTGAAACCTTAGAGTTGAAGACCTCAGCTGTTGGTGGAGGGAGAGAGGACTGGGAGGTGAAAGTGGTGAGGGGTTTTGGTTTTGTTCTTTAACTGTGTCCTGTGTCAGGGAGTACTTGTCTGCTCTGGTGTATTCTTAGCTCTGAGGACTCTCTGCAGCATCTGGGTGTGGTTGGAGCAGCTTACAGTGAAAGTTAATGAAGTTGTCCAGCTGCAAGTATACAGAGTTGTAACCTCATCAGGTTTGTTCTGCTAGTTCAGAGGCAGCCCAAGGCTGCACCTTTAGCTGGTGTCCCTGTGCAGAATTGCTGGGCATTGCTCTTTCATTAATGACTCATTGTGTTTGCCTCTAGCAACTTTACACAACTGCCTTTTCAGCCCCCGTACTCTAGCCTCCTGTACTGGCAGAACATGTCCCTGAGCAACCTGATCTAATTCCAGAGTTGGATTTAACTTTAAACTTGGCCCTACTTTGAGCAGCAGGTCAGACCGAATGGCCTTCCATGTCCCCTTCCAACCAAAGCTATTCCATGGTTTTGTGAAAGTAGTGTTGATGTTTAAGTGGCATACTGCTCTTTGCTCCCATTGGGAGTTGGCATTTTGGTATGTCTGTATAATGCCATGGATATTAAATGCCTTGGGGCCTTCATGTAGTTTGCCTGTTGAGCCTTTCCATCATTGTTCATAATCAAGAAAAGCCAAACAGGCTGGGGGGAATAGAGCGGTAGCAATTCAAAGGAACATCATGCTGCTGTCTCATCCTTGCTTTTCTGCATCATCATCCATCAGTGATAACTTCTGCTGCGTTTCCTCAAGACTTCTTTTTTTATATTCACAGGGCCAGGTATGAAGGCTCCGGAAGCACGAACAATTGAGTACTTGGAGGAGGTAGCGATTGGCTTTGCCAGAGGACTAGCCAACAGGACAGTGTCTGCCAAAAGATCGAAAGGGCTAATACAGAGTAAGTCTGTGGGTATCATGGCCAAGTCCCAAGGAACTGTAGGGAGTATAATCCAGCTTTGCTTCTCAGGGATGTGTTCATGCTCCTACTTAATTCCATTTTCAAAACAAAGTTATTTCATGTTGTAATTATCTCTTGAGCCAGGTGGACTGGAAGAGAAAACATTGCTCTGCAGATCTGATCTTCTAGTGGTGTTGCCAGAGCTGCACATGGTAGCTCCTAAAGTGTACTAGAAGGGAGTCAGGCCTCAGGAAGAGAGCAGCAGCTGCCTCCAGAGGACTATCCATCTTCAAAGCTTTAGTAGCAAGTTCTGTACCAAGCTTGTGTAAACAAGTGGGAAGAGGCACATGGGTCTGCTCTGTACTAATCCTCTTTAGCAGCACCCTTATGCAGTTAGGAGAGCCCAGAAATGATGACATCTCTGTATGAGTTCTGCTCCACAGAGCTCAGTCTGTCACCTGTTGTATTAGGCCTAAATGAGACTTGTCTGTGATACAACCCATAGAAACCCTTCTGAGCAGACCATGCTACCTGTGGCTGAGTTTCAGGTGCATATTTCTATTGCAGATATACAACATTCACATCTGTACTCTTTAACTTTCAGGTTAATCGTTTAAAGACTGATTGTGCATATAGCGCTGTGCTGAGACATGTTTTGTCCTGTCTTGCAGAGATAACAGACTATGCTATGGCTCTTCCATTTGTGAGGCAGCAAGTCTACAAGACAGTGGAGAACAAAGTTCAGAAGCAAACCAAAGGACTCTACCCTGCTCCACTTAAGATCATTGAGGTAACCCCCCCACACACCCCGCAAGGCCCAAGAAACTACAGTGAAGGTGGATCTGTGGGATAACATGGCAGCAGACAGAGGGACTGTGGTTCCTTCCCGAGTTAAGCCATACATCCTGATATTCACAGGAGATCAGTCTTGATGAGTGTGAACTGTGTGGCGTATTGAGCAAGAACGGTAAAATTCAGAATAGCTTCCCAGAATATGATCACCAATTTATGTGGTACTGGTACCAGTAAGGGGTAGATCAAGAATCCCATTTGAGGGAAGGCTTAGCTGGAATGCTTTGTACGTGAAACTTTCAGCTGGTTTTTCCAGGTTTCCTATACAGTTTCTAAAGAGTTTGGTGAACCTGTTCAAAGCTAGGAAAATATAAGTTGCTGTTTTCATAGCGCTAACCACACAATACTTTAAAAGTTAGTGCTCTGAGTTACACAGGTATTGTATTACTTGCAGATACTGTCCATGGCTTAAAATTACTTTTCACTATTTAAGTTGTTGCCAAGACCTCTCTAAAATCTGTGAATGCCCCTCTGAGAGCAGTGATATTACAGGAGCACAGTCCTAATAAAAATAGTTACTGAAACCACAAGGTATGTGTAAAAAAAAAAAAAAAAAAAAAAAAATATTAACCTGATGGAAACTCCTTGCCATTGTAGCTATTCAGTGCTAGAAGGACAAGGTGATTCATAGCTCTGCTTTGAACAGCATGGACAGGACCCAGAGAGTCTGAAGTGTGCCTTGAATATTGAGGAGGGGTTACTTGTGAAAACAGGAGGTGCAGCTAAACAAGTAATTGTTGGCAGACATGACTTAACGGTAGCATATCTATCTTGTTCTTTGACTAGGTTGTAAAGACTGGTCTTGATCAGGGGCGTGACGCTGGATACCTCATTGAATCCCAGGTAAGGAGATCAGATCCCTGGTAGTAATCAGTAAATTATGGAGTCTGGGGGGATTTGTATTTAATCACACAGAAAGGATAATACTCGTCACAGGCTGCTCAAACTGGTGTCTTGCTCCCTGCCCCTTCTTCTGGCAGTGGGGCTATGAAAAAGGTCTATCTTGTACTGTTTGTCAAGGTTCTTCATCTGTAAAAATGTGCCTTTTCTCATTCCTGTCTGTGTTATCGTTTTCAGTGGGGAATAACCAGATGGAGTTCACTGATCTAGGTTTCACATAACAGGACTTTGATTTCTCTGTGTGTCTGGGCACTGTTTGTTTTTTTCTGATTGTCACACAAGACAGATAACCCAGAGGAGTGGGTATTCTGCTGTCAGTCTCATCAGCGTTTCCAGGCAATTTGGTGCAAACAAGTCATTTCCTCCAAGAATTAGCTTTCATTTTTACCAGTGTTCTGTTTACTCTGTCACCTTTTTTCACCATCATCTTTGTTCAGGGTGTTGATTCTCAATTGCTCTTGTTGTGCTGTTTTTTAGTCCAGGTACTTTGTTCTGGTCCCTTTTCACCCGTTGATAATTTTGGGTAGTTCTGAAAATTAGGTAGTTCTTTTCAGTAGTGATTTCTCACCCAGAACGGGACTTCTCTCTCCTTATCCCTTGGTCAAACTTACTTATTTAGTAGACACTCCAGTCAGCATACTGGCTAGTACTGGCCATTCAGGGGGACCTCAACAGACCGGAGAACTGGGCTGCCAGGAACCTCATGAAGTTCAGCAGAGGGAAATGCCAAGTGCTGCCCTTGGGGAGGAATAACCTTGTGCCCTAGTTCAGGCTGGTGGCCAGCTGGCTGGAGAGAGTCCAACGAAGGGCCACAAGGATGATTAAAGGCCTGGAGCATTTGGCACACAAGGAGAGGCTGGGAGACCTGGGACTGGAAGAGAGAAGGCTTGGGTGGATCTTATTAATGTGTATAAATACCTGGTAGGAAGCAGTAAAGAAGGCATAGCTACACTCTTCCCAGCGGTATCCAGTGGCAGATAAGAGGTAATGGGCACAAACTGAAATGGGAAATTCCACTTAAATATGCAAACCAACCTTTTTACTGTAAAGGTGATGGAACACTGGAACAGGTTGCCCAAAGAGATTGTGGAGTCTCCCTCTGTGGCAATACTCAAAACCCAACCAGACAAAGTCCTAAGCAGCCTGCTCTGGTTGATCCTGCTTTGAGCAATGGGGTGCAGCAAGTCAATCTCCACAGGTCACTTCCAACCTCAACTAGTCAGTGATTCTGTGAAATGAGCCTCTATTTCTTTTTTCCTTTCCCTTCAATTCTTTAGTTGCCTGGCACGTCAGTTGAGTGTAGCACCAATAATGACTGCTTAAGGATAGTCAAGTCTTTTGCATTTTAAGGCCCAGAAGACTTCACTTCTTGTTCTGCTTGCTGCTATTCCCCTTTGTAGGTCCAGCCAGTGGTGAGGCTGAGCAGATATTGCAGAGATATAGGTATGCACATGTGTGTTCACAAACACAGAGTACGTGCATGGCTGGCTGCACAGGCAGCGCAGCACCTTTACCAGTGACACCCACGTAAACACAAACCACTTGCAGGCATGGTCAAAGATTGATGCTGTTTCTCCTGGTTGGCTGATCAGAAATCAAATTCACATGCGGCAATAAGTACATATGTGTGCGCACACACACCCCTTTAATACCTGGCTCTAGATGTTTCATTGGTCAATTAGTTGGCCACAGGGCCCAGTCTGACCAGCTGCTGGCACATGGACCTCATGTCCTAAATGCCTTCCAGTCCTCCTTGACGTTTGCTAGTGACATGCTCAGGAGAATAGGAGTAGAATTTAATATGGAGGTAGGACAGACTGTGGTGGGCAGGTCCAGGGCTTGAGCAGGCAAGCGTACTCACCAGTGGCTTGCTTATGCATGACCCTTTTATTCCCTCCCATACACACAGAGTCTTTGGTTTCCCATGCTTGTTCATTCTCAGCCATCTCAATCCTTCCCTTTCTCTGCCCTTGTCTCTGCTTTAATAAACAACCTGCCCCCAATTGGTTTTTCCTCACTGGTACCCGGTTTGCTACATCTGTACTCAAATTTGTGATTTCTGGTACTGAAGAGGTAATTCTGGCTGTGCACGGTGTCACTGGTGTGGTTATCTGGGTGCTGCTGGCTCTGCAAGACCTAACTCCCCAGAAGATCCACCACACTCCCATCTGGTTATCTCTGCATTTGGGTCATCTCTCACATCACTGCCCCTTACCCACCGGTGAAATCCATCTGTCCCCCGCAGTACTATCTGTAACTTTTACCAGCTTCTCACGCTGCTATCTGTCACATCCTGCAGTCTTTTTCCTGCTGTGCTTAGTAGCTCCTTTTGTTGTCTTCTGGTGACAAGGTGCTGGTCTGAGATGTAGCTGTCTGCCTCCTACCTTAACAGTGACCTCCTGGGTATACCCCATCTGTTCTGGTTATGCATTCCACCCACGTTGGGTCTGGTGCTGAATAAAAGGCTTGGGATACTCTGTTCCTTACAGAAAAGAATGAATGTTTTTTCGTGAGAATAGCAGCAGGATGGAGATCTTCCCAGAACCCTCTAAAGAATAAGTGTCAGTGTCGTGTCTTTTTTTTAATGCCTTCCTCTTTCCAAGGAGACTTGCAGATTCTCTTCCAGGCTTTGTGTTACTGATATTTTAACAAGCCTTTAACTCACAGGACAGTGGTGAAGGAAGATACAGCCTGCTCTAAACTACATTGCGTTGGCAGCTTTCCTTAGCTGACTTGGCTCAGGCAACATTAGTTTTCTGTTGCCTTACGCTGTCTTTTGTCTTCCTGACTACTTTCCCGTTTCATGCTGAATGCTGGGAGGTTATACAGGCCTTTGATTTTGTTGCCTGTCTATGATCCTCTGAAAATAGTATCAGGTGACTGCTGTCAGTGAAAATTGGCCTGTTTAAAGATTTTTCTCAAAGCCTGAGGGTAGGGCCCTTTCACCTGAAAGCCAATGGGGCAATGGCCCCAGCTAGTGCAGGATGCACATGGGGGAGAAAGGGTGCCATGTCAGTGAAATACAGTCCTGCCACTGGGGATGTAGAAGTGGCTCCTGCATTGATCTCGTAGGACCCTGTAGCTGCTGCCTGGCTGCAGCAGCCAGGTCGCTTCTGGCTTGCCATCATGCCAGTGAACTGCCAGGGAATGCTCCTCCCAAAGCTGTGCTGGATGGATGGAAATGAGCTGTGAATGATTCAGTGGATAGGAAGAAGATGGATGTGGAAATACTGTGGCTGCTCTTGTTCCCTGGCAGAACCCCTGCCCCTCCAGACACAAGTGTTAGAGGTACACACTCTCAAATGCTTTAATTGTTTACCAGAAAGGACATTGAACAAGCAGTTTCCTACTGCTTTCTGGCAGCCTGTATGGGAGGCAGTGGTGCAAAGTGGGCTGTGCTTAGCACAGAAGGTGCCTCTGGGCAGAGGATACATATGCCCTGTCTGTTCTTCCTTTTCTAACCAGGTTACCAGTCTGTGCAGTTACATGGGTGGCTGTGCTCTCCCCTTTGCCATGTTTTTGATGTGTGTGTGCTGGAAGCGAGACAGCTGTTAAATGCTAAACTCTGCTTCCCTCTTCCCTTTCTTCCAGAGCTTTGGTCAACTTGCAGTGACTAAGGAAGCCAAGGCACTGATTGGACTTTACCACGGGCAGGTGCTCTGCAAGAAGAACAAGTTTGGAACACCTCAGCGAGAGGTCAAGTAAGTGCAAGCGTAGGATGCCTGAAGGAGCAGTTGGAGGACCGCTGCTAGAAGGCTCTTGGGACCGAGCGGCCTAGAGTCCTGAAAAGCAGTGTAGCAGAGCAGAGAGATTTCCAGCCTCCAGAGGCTAATCCTTTGCAGTTCGGAGGTCTCATCCACCAGTGAAATCTTCTTGCATGACCTCACTAAAAATAGTGCCTGGGTGGACAGGATCTGTGCAAGTCTGACAGCAGCAATGGAGATTCAGCTATTTCGAGCTTTGAGTGTGTCCCCTGATCCTTTTCTGTGCAGGACTCTGGCAGTGCTGGGAGCAGGGCTCATGGGAGCTGGGATCGCGCAGGTTTCAGTGGATAAGGGACTGAAGACCATTCTGAAGGACACAGCGCAGCAAGGCTTGGACAGAGGACAGCAGCAGGTCTTCAAGGGGTATGTGAGTTAAAAGGAATTTGCTCTGGATGGGATGGGGCTGCCTTTAGTCAAAATACCCCTCTGCTTTCAGGCAGTCGGGAACTCCTGACACCTCTCTTCCTTTGGAGTCTTCTACCATCAGATGTCACAGAAGTGCTTTCTTTTAAGGTTGCCCTATGCAGTGTGCTGGGATATTGGTATGAAACAGCCCCAGGGTATTTAGCCTTAGTTCCTTAGGTAGGTAGATGACTTAACAGATGATTGCTTTAGCTTTTAGATTTAGCAGTAGCTTATAGAGTTAAGCAGGGAGGGAGTAGTCCTGGCTGCATAGAGGCCCATATCAGGGGATGCATTGGGTCAGACTTCTGAAAAGCTGGATTTCTTTCCCCTGTTCTCCTGGTTCAGCAGTAATAGTACTCAGCTGTGCATCCTCAGGAATGTCAGTCAGCAGTTGACATTCAGACTAATGCACCAGCTGAGTTGTCTGAGCATGGCTTTCCTTTTTCTAGATGGAAGGAGGGGCCAGGAGTGACAGGCCTGCTGGATTGGAGATAGTGGTTTGGGTCCCAGCTGCAGGAGGGAGGGATGCCCTTGGTGTTGTGGTGTACCTCCAACAGTCTGGGCTGGCCTGCTCAGGAGCTGTGACAGAGCTGTCCTTCCCTAGGCTGAACAGCAAGGTGAAGAAGAAGAGTTTGACATCGTTTGAGCGGGACTCCATTCTCAGCAACCTGACAGGCCAGCTGGACTACAAGGGCTTTGAGAAGGCAGACATGGTGATTGAGGCTGTGTTCGAGGACATTAACATCAAGCACAAAGTGCTGAAGGAAGTGGAGGCTGTGAGTATCAGTTCTGACCTTATTGTGGCCTTGCAATACTTAAAGGGGGCCTACAAGAAAGATGAGGACAGACTTTTTAGCAAGCTTGTAGTGATAGGACAAGGGGTGATGAATTTAAACTAAAGGAGGGGAGATTTAGATTAGATGTAATGAAGAAGTTCTTCACTATGGGGGTGGTGAGGCACTGGCACAGGTTGCCCAGAGAAGCTGTGGATGCCCCATCCCTGGAAGCATTCAAGGCCAGGTTGGATGGGTCCTTGAGCAACCTGGTCTAGTGGAAGGTGTCCCTGCCTGTGGCAGGGGGGTTAGAACTAGATGATCTTTAAGGTCCTTTCCAACCCAAACCATTCTGTGATTCTATGACTTGGGCTGCTGCTTTAGAATTAGTTTCTAATGCCATCTGCCCTGACAGAACACTGGGTTTGCCTTGTTTATTAGGGTTATCAGGTGCTGGTGCTGTTTTCTCAGGGTTCTGCCCATTACTCTTTGGATATGGCTGTGGACCCTGTCATTTACACTGTCTTTTCCATCCCCTGCCACAGGTGATCCCTGCTCACTGTATCTTTGCCAGTAACACATCTGCCCTCCCAATCAGCCAAATTGCTGCTGTTAGTAAGAGGCCAGAGAAGGTGAGTACCCAGTGCCATGTGCCTGCTATGAGTCTGTGCTGAGCTGTCTGTTAGAGGCAAACTGGCTTTGCTGTAGGTGAGCGCTGGCATCTTCTGCTTCCTCTTCAGAACATGAAACAGCTCAACATTTGTCCCCAGTGCAAGCTTTGAACAAAGAGCTTGTGGTCTTTGGACAGGTAGGAGGGGGATGAAGGTAGACTCACTTCCAGGGTGATGTTGGGAAGTCAATGTGCAGCAGGGATGTGAGAGCACTTCAGGAAATGTCAATGCACGCAGAGGGACAGAGAAGCTATGGAAGGGCTTGAGCTGAGAGAATTCCAGCCAGGAAGACTTCGGTCATTTTGATAAACTGATTAGACATAGGAGTGACTTGCCATGACAGGAAAATGCCTTCTCAAGGAGAAGGCACTAACCTAGCAATAAAAAGGGAAGAAAAGTCGGTGGCTGAAAGCTGAACTCAGAGGTGCTGAAACTGAAGCCTTGGTTAGCCACAGGATCAACTCCTGAAGGGGTGGTGGGATTTTCTCTCTGGCTCCAAATGATCCACGTGAACAGGATACCAAGAGCAATATAGCAGCTTGTGGCAGAGGTTTGGAGCAGAGGAATTCTTCATCCCTTTGCTTGAAGTCTAAACAGCATATGATGTAGCTGCCTCCTCATCCCTTAGCCCAGGCAAGTACAGCTGAGCGGGAACATTGCTTCAAGTGGGGCAGCCTGCCCTGAGGGATGTGCTTGGTGGAGTTACCTTCTGAGGGGTGTGAATGCGCTGGATTGGGAGGGAGGCAGCTGCGTGCTGTTTTTCATTGCCATCCATGACTGCGAAGGGTACCTGTGATAGATCTGCCAGCCTCACGCTAGCAGGTGACACAGGCCCTACACAGGCTCCCTGCACTTTTCAGGGAGCAGCAGCAAGAGACCAGACATGACACCACAGCATGTGAAGTAGCATGAGGGATCTGCATGACCAGGTGGAGTCACCTCCCGAGGGCTAAGCATTGGTCTAGGGCAGCCTTGATAGAAAAAGGGGAAAAGGCTTTCCCCTCATTTGAGGAATCTGCTTTGCTTACCTGGGGCTGCAGAAAATGAAGGAAGGGGCAAGCAGTTCTCCTGTGAGATAAACCCATCTCCCTCTCTAAAACAGGTGGGATGGGGAGGCAGCAGCAACTTGAGCAGAAGGAAGGGAAAGCTCTAGAGCTCTGTTGGGAAGTGTTATACGAATGCAAAAGCAAAGGTACCCTTGGCTGATTTCCTAAACTCCTACAAGGATCTCAAGCCTGCCCAGGGCAGTGCATTGCCTCTGCTATTTGTCTTCCCTGCAGAAGTTCTGTGGACATCTGCAAAGTTGGACTAGATGATCGTTGTAGGTCCCTTCCAACTGTAATATTCTATTCTAAAGTCCATAGAGTAACAATGTGTGTTGCAACTGTTGGAGGTTCCTGTGACCTTAGTGAGCCTCTTCCTCGTTTCCTGTCAGACCTTGGTTGCATCGGAAATGCAAACTGAGTCTTATTTTTTCAGACTTGGAAGTAACATCGTCTTGCTGTATAAATTGCCTGTGTAGTGGCTCTTTATGGGGAAATTGATAGGAAACCAGTTAACTAATTAGTGTATTTAATTAGTTTTGCAGTCTGCAACTCTCCTGCAAGGTGTCCCTGACTTAGGTCTTAGTGCCAAGTGTAGCTTCCAGGAGACATGAAGGTGACATGCTGATTACATGGTCGTGTTAAGAAGGTGAGGCACACAGCCCAATAATCTCCACTTAAATGCTGTTTCCAGAGGAAGGCTGTGCTTGCTTCTGTAATTAGTTTCTGGAAACATGCCTTCTTGTCCTTAGAGTCACTTTATCACCAAAAAAAAACAACCCACCCCCTAAAAAAACCAAACCAAAACATTCACAAGCAGAACATGGACTCTGCTCTACATCTGTCTCTGACCACTGTTCCACTCTCATAGTCCAGAAGAAGCACCACCCAGGTATGTGGCTGCCCTGCCAGCTCAGATAGTACCTGCAGATCACGCAGTGCCTGTAATTCACGTGCGGACTGAGCTCGGCTAAGATTCCCAGACAGGTTTAGGTGCCAGACTATTAACAAGTACAGAGAGAGCTGAGCACCACTCTTGGTCCTGTAAGCATTATACCTAAATCCTCACTGAGCCAAGAGCTGTAGAGCGTGTGCTATGTCCTTGGGAAAGCCAAGGAGAGAAAGGGAATTGGAGAGCATTCCATCAGAGAGGGATACAGTGTGGCTGAATGCATAGTGCACTGTGGTGGTGGGTCCTGCAGCCCGTGCTGGCCTGTTTCCCTCTGCAGTCGGGCACTTGACTTGCCCAGCAAGTTACTCTGGGAGCCAAAGTCTGTCTAACCCTGCTTAACCCTGAGCTCTTCCTTCTGCCTAGGTGATTGGGATGCACTACTTCTCCCCTGTTGACAGAATGCAGCTGCTGGAAATCATCACCACAGACAAAACATCGCAGGACACTGCTGCTTCTGCAGTTGCTGTTGGCCTCAAACAGGGCAAGGTCGTCATTGTTGTAAAGGTGAGGAAACACTCCCCAAATATGAGCTGGGTTAATAAATAAAAGGGCAGGCTTGTGCACTGAGAGGGGGCTGAAACATGGCTGTGAATACACTGGCATTAGCTACTCATACTGAGAAGTAAAAATGGAGGTTAGAAGAGGGCAGATGCCCAGGTGATCCCTCAAGTGTCTGTTGGAGCAGCCATGGAAGGCCAGAAGGCACAGGAACAGTCTGACGGGCCAGCACGAGGAGCTGGCAGTCCTCCACATAGCTTCCAGGAGGCTGAAGTCTGTAGTGACATCTGAGATGGAGCAGTCTGGGCAGGACTCTCAACAGCTCTGCTCCCTGACAAGCTGCAAGGACAGAGGGTCAATAAGCAGTAACCCTCCTCTTTCTGGATTTAAATCTTGTTTGAGAGGGGGCAGAAATGCACGTGCAAGTGTAGGGGAAGAGGTATACCAAGCAGAGCGAGAAGGCTGAGCACAGCAAGGCAGCAGTTGAGAACAAACTGCTGTGGTCTCTAGGAGGAGGCAGCAGAGCCTCAGAAAAAGCCGTGGGCTTTGAGTGGTTTGTTAGGCTGACGGCTGCTGTTGAACACACAGCCCTCCAAACAGAGCTGGTCTCATGCTCCATGGTAGAGAGCATCAGTGATGCTGTTTCAGCTGTGTGTGAGGTTCAGCCAGTAGGCTTAGGGCAGTTTGAGTGTATTTTTGGATTGGTCTTTTCACTGATGTGTGAGGTTGCCAGCAATGCTGAGCAGGTCTTTCCTGTAGTGCTGGGAAAACTGGCTTGTCTAAAAGTGCTCTAGGCATCTCTGGAGGCCAGTGGAGATACAGTGCTGCTTCTCTAACGCTCATCCCCATATCAGATGCTTCCCTGAATGGCAGTTTGCAGCTAATGTGTTGTTTCCTGACTTTGTGAGCAATATCTGAGGTGAAACAACTGGTTTCACTTGCACTGAGCACCCTTTCCCCTGTCAGCCTGTTGGGCTTGGTGAAGCAAGGGGACTTCTGCAGCCTGCTTGGGATCTCCGGATGCTGTTTCAAGTAAAAACACTCTGGTGGGAGCTTCCAGGGAGTAAGTTCATGGAATCTTCAAACACTGCTAAGCCCTACAGGAAAAAACTACTGTAGCAGTCAATAACATACTGCTAGAAATGGAGTTCAGTGTGTGCCCTGGACATCAGTGCTTGAACTACAGCCCAGGCTGTGAAATGCAGTTCTTGTGCTGCTGAGAGAGGATGTGTTCCTGCAGTTTGTACTCACCCACCTTCCTGCTGTGCTTCTCTTCCCTAGGATGGGCCTGGCTTCTACACCACCAGGTGCCTAGGGCCAATGCTGGCAGAAGTGGTCCGAGTTCTTCAGGTGTGTATCTTGTCAGCTACCACACATCCACCAAATAGGTCATGTAAAGTCTGCTTCTTCCTTGCCCTCGATCGGGCTGACCCCAGCCCTGGCCAAGAAGGGAGGTGGGTAACTGGCCCCAGTGCCTGTGGTTGTCCCCAGCCAGCTGTGGGCTGATGAGACCCGGTGCAGGCAGTGATGGGGCTCTTTCCTCCCCACACAGCACCAGGGGAGAGTCAGGAGTGCTGCAAGCACGATTACACTGCTCCTGTCTGTAATCAAACAGCTAATGGTGCTGGTCACAGCCCGTGGCCCCATATGAGTAAGGGCTTTCTGCCCCCCACACTGGGTTTCCAGGACCCTCACCCAGAGACATCACTGCTTCCCCTTCCATTCCTGCAGGAGGGCATTGACCCAAAGAAAATAGATGCCATCTCTACAGCCTTCGGCTTTCCTGTGGGTGCTGCCACCCTGATTGACGAGGTGGGTGTGGATGTGGCCACACATGTGGCTGAGGACCTTGGCAAGGCCTTTGGCGAGCGCTTTGGAGGAGGCAGCATCGAGTTGTTCAAGCTAATGGTGGAAAAAGGCTTTTTAGGTGAGACGCTAGGCTGTTTTAATTGAACAAGTTTCCTCTTTTTTGAAGAAAGAGTACTAGCATCTATCAGCCTCTTGTGCCTCAGGTGAGGGCAGTCAGAGAACAGCCCTGGGAATGGGTTGGGAATCCCTCCCAGCTGTACCCTGGGCAGACCTTTGGCTGTAGCCAGACCTTCCTTTGCAGAAATGGCAGCAGCAGGCACAGATGCTGCCCACAGCAAAAGCAGCAGACAAGATCTCACGAACCTCTGTGTGGCCCTTTGTGAAACCTGCACAAGTGCTCTGGGACATGGAGAGCAAGTGGCTGGAAATAAATGTGCTCAAGTGAAACAAGCCCTGAGCTGAGCTTTAGAAGCTCTGAGCAAGGAAAAATTACATCTCTGTCCACATGGTAGAAGCTGTGGCACTGGATGCCAGAGGCAGCTGTGCCTCTGAGCACGCCAGGACAGAGCAGCATCCATCAGTGGGACCTGCACTTGGGCCATGACAGCTCTTAACCTCAAGTGACCCTTGCTGTGACCAGACCCCTGGCAGCGAGGGTTACTCAGGAGATCTTGTCATCTCTGTACCTTGCTCCCAAATGGGAGTGGACAAGGACTGTGTCTTTTTACAGCTGTAGCCACAGAAACGGTGGCGTTATTTGACTGTGCTCTGGATCTAGTGAAGGCATTAGTGCCTGACGCAGTGGCAACATCTTGCCAAGGAGTCAGCTGGATGTGGGCCCCCTTCCCTGTGTCCTTGGTGAGGCAGCAAACAGGCTCATTCTGAAGTGCAGAGACACCGCCTATGCCAGGAGGATCTGCTCATGCTAACAGAAGCAGGGGTCACAAGGAGATCAGAGGCGAAGGTGTCACGAGCAAACGGGACACGTGGCAGGATGTGACTGTCTCTTTTTATCCCTGGCAGGTCGCAAGGCAGGGAAAGGCTTTTATGTTTACCAGGAGGGGGTGAAGAACAGGAGCTTGAATTCTGGCATGGATGAGATCTTGGCACGGTTCAAAGTGCCAGCCAAACCTGAAGTGTAAGTAGCTGTGCATGCCCGAGCAGTGGTGTGGGCTGGCTCTCACCCCAGCTGCTTCTCTGGCCTCTGAGCAGCAGCATGAGGGCTGCACCAGGCAGCACTGGAGAGGTTGCTGAACATGGAGTCACTCCAGATGGCATTTGGCTGTTCCCAGCTGGTGTGTAGGGGGGCAGACTGTTGGCTGTGGAGAGCCTGTGCTAGCAGGAACGGGGCATCCTTGAATTTATCAGCATTTGCTTGGGCACCTTTGCAGAGAGATTTCCTGTGGTGGGGCTTGCCAAGGCAGGTGGGTTGGTGCCATGACCTTCCTGGCACTGGACCTGTTGTACAGCCTGGCCCTGAAAAATCTCCTGGAGCAGTTCCCATCTGGCCTGATGGAGCCTTTGCCATTCTTACGTGCCTGCTTCAGGACTCATCACAGAACTTAGTCCTTATCCTCATGCAGATAGGGACAGTCTCAGTGAGAAACCGTTCTCTCCCTTACCCCAGGTCTGGCCCTGTCCCCAGTCTGTGCTGGCTTCATGTGCTCCTCCATCCAGCTGCTGTGTTACCTGCACAGCCCTTACTGACTCTTTCCTTGCAGCTGCACTGATGAGGACATCCAGATGCGCTTGGTGACGAGGTTTGTGAACGAGGCAGCCATGTGCCTGCAGGAAGGGATCCTCAGCAACCCTGTGGAGGGAGATATTGGTGCTGTGTTCGGCTTGGGCTTCCCACCATGTCTGGGAGGTAAGTGGGCTCAGCTGGGGTTTGGGCTAGGCTGCATGGCTTGGCTTGCAAGCTTTGTAGTGGGCTTGCCTTCTAGCCACCAGAGATAAGTCAGCTGTCAAGGCCAGGTTTGAGCTGCAGTCTGACAAGCCTGAGTGTCCTTCTCCCATATAAAGCCTGAACCAGAGGTTGCTCCAGCATTCCTATCCCACGAGAGGTGGCAGTGAGCCTGAGAGCTGCTGTGCGATGTTTCTGCCAGGACCCACTGGAGTTCCTCTGCTAGTACAGCTGTTTCACAGAGCTGGGCTGGTGAGGTTTGAAGGACTCTTAACCAAGTCATTTGCCATCTCTTTGGGTTTGAATAAGAAGGCAGAGAGCCATGCTGGCCCCAGCCTCATCAGCACTTTCCACGAGAACTTCAAAGAAAGAGCTCTTACCGTGCCTGATAGTTATGGGGGTGTAGGTGGGATGAGAGACTTGCAAATGTCCTACATTTTTAAGAAATCCCTAGCTTGCTTTTGTGCCGTCGTATGGTACTTGGTGAAGAATGAGGCTCTGGTGTCTCATCTCTTGCTACTGCTACTTGTCTGTGTGGCCAGGCAGGCATCTTGCAGCACTTCTGGAAACCTGGTCTCATGCTGCACACAGAGTTGAGAAATGGTGCCCAAAGACCCACTGTTCCCCGCCGTGCGTGCATGTGGCACAGATGAAGCTGAGCTGACTAACCTCAGCCATGGCGCACAGCACTATTCAGGCCAAGGTATTATCCAAGAGCACCAGCAAAGTTTTCCCGGACCCGTCTGCAACCTGGGTGGCTGTGGTCACGGCCTGGGCAGTGGACGAAGCATGAGCTGAGGTTTGGGTCCCAGCTGAAGTATACTAAGGGCTCTTGGACATGACATAGTGCTTCTGCCGAGTACCCAGCACTTCCCCTCCTTGAGGCAAGCTCAGACTAGGGGAGCAGTCCCAATTATCTGTGCCCCAGCTTGTGCCCAGCAATCCAATCTGCCTCTGCTTAAGCACAGGTGGGTAGGCAGGGAGCAGGGTCTTTTGGTGCCCTGCTGAGAGACTGGAGGTCTCTTAGAGAAGGATAGATCGGCCGAACCTAGTGCTCTCGCCCTTCCAGGCACCTTGGTGCTTCTTGCTTCCTTGGCACAGATGTGTCCCCCTGTCCCCGGCAGGTCCCTTCAGGTACGCGGACTCATATGGAGCCAAGCAGCTGGTGGACAAGCTGCGGAAGTACGAGGCCGTCTACGGCAGCCAGTTCACGCCGTGCCAGCTGCTGCTGGACTACGCCAACAGCCCAAGCAAGAAATTCCACCAGTGAGCGTGGCCTGACACTGCCTGACTGTGACACACCAACAGCTCGAGCTGGGGCCACCGGCTCTCCAGCGACACCCCATTCTCTGTAGGTTAATCTGCAAAGCACCTGGGGGAGGCAGGGAAGGAAGGAAGGCGGTGGCAGATTGCCTCGTGGCTTCTAGTCATTTCAAGTGCCTTATCAGCTACTCTGTGTTGGGCACGTCCGTCCCCTGCCAGCGCGGGCCTGGTGGCTCCTTGCTGGAAGAGAGAATTTCTTCTGCGTCCACTTCCATGCCGCAACCTCCAAAGCTCCAGGTCTGGCAGGCACCATCCAGCATGCAGCTGGCCCTGAGGGCCTGCCTTTCCGTAAACCTCCAACAAAATAAATCCCCGTCTCCTAGGTTTGGACTCCATGCCTGCTTCTCCCGTCTCTCTGGGGCAGCAGCCTCTCGGCGCCGAGGAAGGGAACAGCTCGAGTCGGAAATAAAGCATTCAGGCAATCCTCTGGGGTCCTCTCCGTGCTTGCCGGCTGAAAGCCCCACAAAGGGGCTGCTGGCAGTTGCCAGAGGGTGGGGAAAGGCAGGGGATGGCGGCAGTGCAGAACAAAGACCGGCTCTGTCACCTCTGCCATCAATCAGGGTCTGTGAGGAGCCTCTGGCTCTTTTGTCTGGCCCCGAGCACTGCTGCCGGGGTTATCCTGGCAGATGGACCCGCCTGTAATTGCAAATCAAGCAGCCAAAGGCCAGAAGGGTCCCCCGTGGGGAGAGCTCAGTTTAAACTAAAAGGCTTTAAATCTCTGTGCACCTGTCAGTGATTTCAGAGCTGGCCTGGCCACCTCCTCCCTGGCTTGGTGTGGTGCCTCCCCAGGCTCTAGCCTTTTCCCTGTTCCCTGGCAGGGCTCGGGCTGGGAGCTGGGTGCTGCTGCTCTTTTCATGTCACTTCTGTGCTTGTTTCTCAAAACTACCGGAGCAAAACTGGGCTGAGACATCATCTCAGCCTGCCTCTGCTGCCTGCTGGGGGAGGCACTGGGCTGCCTGTGGAGCTGGTAACCAGCCTTCAGCCCTCCCTGTGGGGGGGATGCAGCAGCCCCCAGGACCTGCCCCCTGTGTGGAGGGCTGTGCAGGAGCTGTGCTTGCGGGGGGGGGGGGGGGGGGGAGCCCTGCTTCTCCCTCCGCAGCCAAGGAGCTGGAGTCGGGACGGGCGAGGTCTGGTCCCAGATCCTTCTGATGCTGTGGTCCTATCAAGCTCCGCGCAGAGCAGGGTTTGGGGCTCCTTGGGGCACCTCACCGTGGGCCCTGGGAGAGTTGGGTGCGCTGGGTGGTGGTTGCTGCCCTGAGCGTAGGTCTCTGCCTCCTTTTCTTCCGTGTCCGTTGGGCAGGGGAGCTTCCTTCCAGGGCCCTGAAATCACCCTGTGGTGCAGGCAGCCCGGAGCAGCTCCCGGAGCAACGCTTTCCCTTGCAGGGGGGGACACAGATCCCTTCCAAAGAGGATGGGACTGACTGCCAGAGCCTCCATCCCTGCTAAGAGCCCCTTTCCCCTTCCTCCCCAAGCAAGGGGCTTCTCCCATGGCTCGTTTTTCTCCCATACGTTTATTACACTAATCCACAAGGATTAAGTTAAACCAGTCAATGCGAACTCCAGTGTTTTCCAGCCCGTTTGGGCCAAAATTACCGTCCAGTGTTAAAAAGGAAGGGGGGGAGGGCCAGGAAATGGGGCTGAGCTGCTGGGGAGGAGGAAAACCCACAGCCGGTGGGCACCGCTGCATCAGGGCACCCCCGGAGCGGGGCAGGGGACAGGAGTGGGGAGAGCCAGAGCTGCGGTCCAGGTGTCTGGGGGACCCCAAGGGTCCAGGGGGTCCCCAAGCGTGTGGCTAGATCTTGGGGCGCCAGCCCTTGATGAACTGCATGATCTTCTTCACCTGGAGCTTGGTGAGGTGAAAGTCGTCGGCCAGGATCTCCTCGCTGAGCTGCACAAAGATGCTGCCGTCGATGCGCTCGCGGGCGAAGAAGCTGACCACGTCCTCGGAGAGGCCAATGAAGCGCAGGCACTTGGAGACCTCCTCCAGCGAGAGGGCCGAGAGGTCAGCGGGGGGCAGCCAGGGCGAGCCGTCCCCACTGGGACGGGGGGCGGCCAGCGGAGCCCCCCCGTCGCCCCTCGCCACCGGCGGCACCTCGATGACGCCCTGCGCCAGGTAGACGCGGGTGACGCCACCCTCGGCCCCGCGCAGGACGGCAGGCGAGAGCGGGGCCGCCCCGCGGATGACGATGCTGTCCCCCTCGAACCCCTTGGGTGGGCGAGGGGGGGGCGCCGGCTCCTCGACGGGGGCGAAGGGCTCTGGCGAAGAGGAGGAGGAGGGGGCAGCCGGAGCCGAAGGCGGCTTGGGCCATTCCGGGCTCTCCGGCCATTCGGTCGGGCCGGCGAAAGGGTTGAGCGCCCCGAAAGGGGCAAAACGTTTTTGGGGGTGCGGGGGCTTGAGGCGGGGGCAGCTGCGGTAGGGCTTCAGAGGGGGGTCGGCCCCTGACAGCGGGGTCGAGCAGCCGCTGCCGGCCCCGGCACCTGCCTCGGCGTACGCCCAGGGGTCCGACCAGGAGGTTGGGGTGGGCTGGGCGGCGGGGGGCAACGTGGCGGGGGGCAGCGGGCGTCCGGGGGCCTCCCCGGCTTTGCAGTCACCCCAGGTGCAGGGGTAGCAGTACAGGGAGTAGGCGTCGGGCGAGGGCGAGCCACTGCCGCTCCGTGGGACTGACCTGTGGGAGGAAGGGGAGCATCACCATCACCCCGGGGCTGCAGTTCCCCCCCCCCCCCCAACTCTGTCCCTGACCCTCACGCTGCAGGGGTATCTCACCCCGGGGTGTCAGCCTGCCACCCCGTCGTGGCCTCCCCACGTCTGCGCCGGAGCCACTCACCCATCGTGGAGCCCCGAGGAGTAGTAGGAGAGGCTGGGGCTGGGCGAGGGAGCGGGTGCCAGCTTCGGGCAGCGCAGGGGTGCTGGGGGGCTGCAGGACACGGGGGGGGCGGCTGCCCCGGGGTGGCACAGGAGGTGCATTCAGCAGCCGGCACTCCTCCTTCACCTGGAAGGGGGGATGAGCACTGTCAGGACCCCGGTCACCAGTGCTGGGGGAGTCTGCCCCCCAGGAGCCTGCGGTTGGAGGGGGCAATGGGGGGGTGGCCAGCCCCAGTGGAGCCACGAAGCTCTGGGTACCAGCAGGGAGCCCCAGGGAACCATGTATCCCGTGGTGCAGGGATCCCAAAAATAGTGGGTACCCCGTGGTAAAGGTGAGCCTGAAATTTTGGGTACCCCTTGGTGCAGGGGAGCCCAGAGGATTTGGGTACCCCACGGTGCTGGGAAGCCCAAGAGATTCAGGTACCCCCATGGTGCAGAGAGCCCTGGGGAACCGGGGACCCCATGGTACAAGGGCGTCCTGAGGATTTGGGTACCCCCGGATGATGGAGAGCCCTGGGGAACTGCGTACCCCATGGTGCCAGGGAGCCCGCTGGATTTGGGTGACTTAACAGAGCTGGGGAGGGACCCCAGAGCCCCGCAGCACCTGGGAGGGGGCCAAGCGGGCTGTGCCGCGGGGCTGACAGCGCGGCCCGGGGCTGTGCACCCCTTGCCCGTGGCACAGAACTGCCAAAGGGGCTATGCCGGGGCTCACCGCCCGGCTACCCCGGTGCATCGCCCCCGGCCAGGGCGGCTGAGAGCAGGCAGGACCCCGGGGGGTGCCATTCCCCATCCCTGGGAACGGGACCACGGCTCTTACCGCCTCCGACTTGGGTGGCACAGGAGGTGGGGTGTCCCCACGGGGCTCGTCCCCGGGCACACCGGGGCGATGCGGGGAGCCCAGCGGGGTGACGGCCCCAAAGGAGACGAGGTCCTGCCGGCCGGCACCGCTGCCCGGATCGCAGCAGCCCTCCGGGCTGGGGTTGCTCCAGAGCTCCTCGTAGGGGATCTCCAACAGCTCCTGAGTCCTGAACTCGGGCTCGGCCCAGTCGGGCGTCATGTATTCCCGGTCGGGGTCGGGGAAATCGGGCAGCGGCGGATGCGTCGCGCCCCCCGCGACGCCCCGCGGTCCCTGGCAGCAGGCGGCGGGGTCCCGGGGGACACCCGTGCCGCAGGCGCAGAGGGAAAGGCGCTGGAGGGGCTGGCTGAGCTCCTCGCGGGCGCAGGCAGGCAGGCAGAGCCGCAGGCGCCGGGGGCTGGCGCACTCCTCCGAAAAGTCAGGTTTGGCCTCCCGCACGGCCCGCGAGTACTCGTCGGGGTTGAAGCGGTCGTGGCAGTACGCGGCGCTGTCCCGCAGCAGCTTCTCCAACTGGGGGTCCCCGGCGAGCAGCCCCTCGGGCAGCTGGAAGCGGGGCATGTCGGTCAGCAGGAGAAAGTGGAAGGGGACCAGCTCGTCGCGGCGGAGGATGCAGCACAAGACCACCGTCTTGGAGATGATGCTGACCAGCTTGTAGCAGTGGCCCTCGCGGATGGCGTGCAGGTCGTAGGGGTTGCGCGCCGGTCGGCTGGGCACGGCCACGTTGACCGGCAGCCGCACCTTCTCGATGATGCTGCGGATGGTGTGCTCGCCCTCCTGCAGCCGCAGCTCGAGGGGGCTGCGGGTGCTGAAGCGGCCCTTGCACTGGAAGGGCAGGCTGAGGCTCTCGTTGGTGCGGTGGTTCATGCAGATCAGGCAGGGCATCTTGCCCTTCACCTGCCTGGCCCCGGCCGCTGGCGCCGCCTTGCCCAGCTTCCGCAGGATGGTGTTGAAGCGCGACTTCTCCTTCACCGTCTTGGCGCAGAGGATCTCCGCTTGGCCCATCAGCGTCAGCTCGTCCCCCGCGTGCAGCGTGAAGTTGTACACCTCGCTGTCCTCGCTGAACTCCCCCGACACCACCTGCCCCAGGACAGCCCCACCGTGGGACCCGCTGCCCTGGCACCGTCCCCTGATGTCCCACCATCAACCCTTGATGTCCCACCGGTCTCTCCTGATGTCCCGCCGCCGCCTCCCGCTTTTCCACCACCTCCCCCTTACTCCCACCACCATTCCCTGATGTCCCACCACCAACTCTTGGATGTCCCACTGTCCTCTCCTGATGTCCCACCACTGACCCCCAACGTCCCACCACTGTCCCCTGCTGTCCCCATACGGACCTTCACACTGAAGGTGATGGCCTCCATGACGAAGACGCGGTCTGGGAAGATGCTGGCCACCTCCTCCACACTGTTGAAGTACTGCACGGGCTCACGGATGTCCCGGTCCTGGTCCAGCAGCTTGAACTTCCCTGCCAGGGACCGCCAAAGCCATGGTGATGACAGGAGCCCACCTCCAGTGCTCGGCCCCAGAGATCTGCTGCGACCCACCTCAGGGACGGCCCGGCCCTTCGTGGGGGACAGCCACCCTTGAGGATGACCTGGGGGGGGGTCCCCATCACATTTTGGGGGGGCATTTCTGTGGGCTTCACCCAGCGTGTCCAAGGGCTGCGAGGGGACACCAGAGCATCCCCCATACCTGTACCTCACACACACAGCATCGGGGGGAGGGGGGGAGGGATTTTGGGTGGGACAAAGTGCAAAGCCCTGGGCGCACGGAGTGTCTCGGCAATGCTGCTCCAGCACGCACACACACAACCCCCCCCGCCAAGGCCGCAGGGATCACCCCAAAGCAGCCACAGAAATGCCCTGTGGGTGGAGGAACCCACCCGGAGCAGGGCCAGTGGAGCAGCCAACATTGCAGGCAGCCCCCATTGCCCCCCCAAAACACGGCTCCTGCCCCACCAGGGCCCCGTGACTCCCCTCTGCCCCACACCTCGGGTGGGAGAGCCACCCGGCAGGGAAGCAGGGGGCTTTGCAGCAGGGATGGCAATGGAGGCGATGGCAGGGACTGGAGGGGGCCGCGGCTGGCAGCGAAACCGCCTCCATTGGCATCAGTTCGGCAGGGATGGACCTGAGGGGAATATTAATCCCCTGACGTGCCCGCGCCAGCCGGCTCCGCCGCTGCCAGCCCCGTGCCAAGCAGCGCCGGGGCCACGGCTGCCCCTCGCCGGGCAGGGTCCCCGTCAGGGCCACGGCACCGGGGACACCGGGGTCGGTTGAGGCTGGAACCGCGGTGCCTGAGCCGGGGGCAGCCCCATATGCCGGCGTGGCCGGTTTGGGCACGGCCGAGCCCCCCGAAGCTGGTTAACACACTGCCCGGCCCTCCCCTCCTCGGACCCCCTCTTGGGACGGGCGATTAACCCCTCCCCCGCTCCATTTCCCATTATTTATTTATTAGCAGGACTCATTACCGACATGGCGAGCACTTAGAGTGGTCATTAAGGCTCTTGCTACGGCGGCCGCCAGCGTCTCAGCACCTTCGTCTGCGTTGCCAGCCCCAGCCCGTCCCCATCCTCATCCTCATCCTACCCCATCCCCGTCCCTGTCCCCATCCCCATTAGGCTCTCTGTCCCATCCTCATCCCTGTCTGCATCCCATCCCATCCTCACCTGTCTCCCTGTCCCCATCCCGTCCTTATCCCCATCCCCACTCCATCCCTGCCAGCCCCCCCCCCCCCCCCCCCGCAGCCCCCCGCCTTTGGGCTGGGCGCTGGCAGGGTGAGAGGGGCAGAGAGCAGCCCCCAAACCAGAGCATCTCCTCTCCCAGACTGGACCATACTGGAGCACCCCCAGTTCAGCCACCGGAGGTTTGGGGGGGGGCTCTCAGCCCTGAAGCCTCGGAGGACGCGACACCCTCGTCCTCACCCCTCGCGCCCCAGCGGCCCCCACCTGGGTACTGGAGCGGGATGTCGATTTTGGGGCCGATGACGTAGTGTCCCTCCTCCAGGCTGTGGGCCGTCACCGTCGTCCACTGCCGGCAGGAGTGGACCAGCAGCACGTCCTGGGCGCTCACCCCCTCCACGCGCTCGCCTGCCGGGGGACGACGACGACGGGACTGTCACCGTCCTCAGGACCCCCCCCCCCACCCTCCCCGGGGCACCCGGGGGTGGCCGGCCGGCCGGACGGACAGCCAGCCGGAGGGATGAGCAGGTGCCCGCTGCCAAGAGCCGCCAGTTGCCCAGGAAACAATTTCTTTGTCCCCCCCTGAAAAGCTGCAGCCGCCGCAAACAACAAGTTTATTGAGACGGGGCCGGCACGGGGGCCCCCACCGCCGCTGCACCCCGGCACCCACCGCCGGCGTGGCCCCCAGCACCCGCACCCTGTTCTGAGGGATGGATCCTGCTCTGGAGGGGGGACACCGCCAAACCGGGGTGACCCTGTGCTGATGCCAGTGCACCCCACTCCCCTGCACCCCCCCCAGTATCCCCAGACTATCCCCAGCCCCGGAGCCCCCCAGTATCCCCAGCCCCCCCCCCCCTCCCCCCCCCGCCCAGTGGGGGCAGCCCCGGGGCCCCCCAGAGAGGAGAGGCCGAACAGCAACAGCCCCAGACCTGGGGCAGCAGCTTGGTCACATCTCACCTGGCCCCCCAGCCTTCCTCCCTCCTCCTCCTCCTCACTCCAGCCTCCCTTCTCCTGGTGGCTGTAGCCTTCCTCCTCCTCATCCCTCCAGCCTTGCTCCCTTCTCCTCCTCCTCACTCCAACCTCCCTTCTCCTGGTGGCTGTAGCCTTCCTCCTCCTCATCCCTCCAGCCTTCCTCCCTCCTCCTCCTCCTCACTCCAACCTCCCTTCTCCTGGTGGCTGTAGCCTTCCTCCTCCTCATCCCTCCAGCCTTCCTCCCTCCTCCTCCTCCTCACTCCAACCTCCCTTCTCCTGGTGGCTCTAGTCTTCCTCATCCCTCCAGCCTTCCTCCCTCCTCCTCCTCATCATCACACCAACCTCCCTTCTCCTGGTGGCTCTAGTCTTCCTCCTCCTCATCCCTCCAGCCTTCCTCCCTCCTCTTCCCCATCCCTCTAGCCTCCCTCTCTCCCTCCTCCCTCTACCCTTCCTCTCTCCTCTCCAGCCCTCTACTCTTCCTCACTCCTCTTCCTCCTCTCTCCAGCCTTCATTCCTCCTCACCTCTCCAGCCTTCCTATCTCCCTCTCCCCTCCGCCCTCCACCCTTCCCTCCAGTCCCCCTCCGTCCTCTTCATCCCTCCAACCTTCCTCCTCCTCACCCCTCCAGCCTTCCTCCCTCTTCCTCCTCACTCCAGCCTCCTTCCCTCCAAACTTCCTCCCTCCTCACCTCTTCAGCCTTCCTCCCTCGTCCTCCTCCTCCTCCTCCCCATCACTCCAGCCTCCCTCCTCCTGCTCCCTCCAGCCTTCCTCCTTCCCTCCTCCTCCTCCTCCCCATCACTCCAGCCTCCCTCCTCCCGCTCCCTCCAGCCTTCCTCCCTCCCTCCTCCTCCTCCTCCCCATCACTCCAGCCTCCCTCCTCCCGCTCCCTCCAGCCTTCCTCCTTCCCTCCTCCTCCTCCCCATCACTCCAGCCTCCTCCCTCCCTCCTCCTGCTCCCTCCAGCCTTCCTCCCTCCCTCCTCCTCCTCCTCCCCATCACTCCAGCCTCCCTCCTCCTGCTCCCTCCAGCCTTCCTCCTTCCCTCCTCCTCCTCCTCCCCATCACTCCAGCCTCCCTCCTCCCGCTCCCTCCAGCCTTCCTCCCTCCCTCCTCCTCCTCCTCCCCATCACTCCAGCCTCCCTCCTCCTGCTCCCTCCAGCCTTCCTCCTTCCCTCCTCCTCCTCCTCCCCATCACTCCAGCCTCCTCCCTCCCTCCTCCCGCTCCCTCCAGCCTTCCTCCCTCCCTCCTCCTCCTCCTCCCCATCACTCCGGCCTCCCTCCCTCCCTCCCTCCTCCTCCTCCTCGCCCCTCCAGCCTTCATCTCCCCTTGGCTACTTCTCCCTCCCTCCCTCCCCCCCCCAGCCTTCCCCCCCCCCCGGCCCCTCCAGCTCACCCTGCCCCAGGCAGACGAGGGTGGGCAGCCGGCACTGGCTGACGATCGCGTCGAGGGGCAGCGCCGCGGGGCTCCAGCGGAGCCGGGCCAGCCCCGCCGCCAGCTTCTCCATCGCATCGCGGCTCAGGCCGGCCCCGGGCCGCGGGGGGGGGGCGGCCGCGCCGGGCTCCATCGCCGCCGCCGCCGGGCCGGGGCAGCGCCGGGGCCGGGGGGCGGCGGACGGGGAGCGGGGAGGGAGGGAGGGATGGGGGGGCGGCGGCGGGGAGCGGGGCAGCCGGGAGCCGCCCCCCGCCCGCCCCCGGCCCCTCCTGCCCGCCCGCCCCGGCAGGCGGGGACCCCCCCAGAGGCGGGGGCGGGGGGAGGAGGAGGAGGAGGAGGCGGGGGGGGGGCATCCCCCTCCTCACCATCACGCCCCCCCCGCTGGGGACCCCCACCCCCGAGGCCGGGGGCTGCTCCCGGGGCGGGATGCAGAGGGGAGCCCCCGGGGATGGGGGCGGCTCCGCCCGCGCCCCCCGGAGGAGACGCTGCCCGCCCGGGGGGGGGGCGGCTGCCTTGGACCGCCGAGGGAAGGGGGTGAGGAGCCCCCCCCTCCGCGCCGGATCCGGCTCCTGGGACCCGGCGGGGGGTTTCCCGAGGAGACACCGGGGAGGGAAGGGCCGAGACGCGGGGGGGCCTGCGGGGGGGGGGACAGACGGAGGACCCCGACCCCCCCGTCCCAACGCCCCCCCCCCCCCCCCCCCCAAGACCCGAGGTACGGAGTGGGACCGGCAAACGGAGACACACACACCCCCCCCCCCCCCGGCAGGGACATCGCCATCCCCCGCAGCGGGGACCCCCGCACCCTGGGGACTCACGGCCCCCCTGAGCCGGGGACACCAGGCCCGGGGGGGTCCCCGCACCCCTCGCGCTGGGGACCCGCTCCTCGCCAGCCGGGGGGGCTGGAAAGCCCCGGCCGAGCTCAGCAGCATCGCGGACCGGCCAGGGTTCGGGGTCCGTCCGTGCCCCCCCGAGCTGCTGCCAGAGCCCCCGACCCCTCCTCGAGGGCCTGACTCGGCGCAGGGTGGGGGTCCTGGTGTGGGTTAGCGGGGGGGGGACCCGAGGTTGCCTTCGGAGCAGCAGCAGGGTCCTCTGGGACAAAGCCCGAATGTGTTGGGACACAAAAAACTTGCCAGGATCAGCAGGGATGGGGAAGGGAGCAGGGATGGGAAAGAGCAGGGACAGGGAAGGAACAGGGCTGGGAAACAGCAGGGATGGGAAGGGAGCAGGGATGGGAAAGAGCAGGGACAGGGAAGGAACAGGGATGGGAAACAGCAGGGATGGGAAGGGAGCAGGGATGGGAAAGAGCAGGGACAGGGAAAGGAACAGGGCTGGGAAACAGCAGGGATGGTAAGGGAGCAGGGATGGGGAAAGAGCAGGGACAGGGAAGGAACAGGGCTGGGAAACAGCAGGGATGGGAAGGGAGCAGGGATGGGGAAAGAGCAGGGACAGGGAAGGAACAGGGCTGGGAAACAGCAGGGATGGGAAGGGAGCAGGGATGGGGAAAGAGCAGGGACAGGGAAGGAACAGGGCTGGGAAACAGCAGGGATGGGAAGGGAGCAGGGATGGGAAGGGAGCAGGGATGGGAAAGAGCAGGGACAGGGAAGGAACAGGGCTGGGAAACAGCAGGGATGGGAAGGGAGCAGGGATGGGGAAAGAGCAGGGACAGGGAAGGAACAGGGCTGGGAAACAGCAGGGATGGGAAGGGAGCAGGGATGGGGAAAGAGCAGGGACAGGGAAGGAACAGGGATGGGAAACAGCAGGGATGGGAAGGGAGCAGGGATGGAAGGAGCAGGGATGGGAAGGGAGCAGGGATGGGAAACAGCAG